>NC_137905.1:55755931-57251681 GCF_963455335.1 Martes martes | reverse complement strand
CTGCGCACTGGCTCGGGGACGCGGACGGGGAGAGCCTAGGCCGTTTCCGGTAGCCGAGCTTAGCAACATGCGCGTGCGCCCTGAGTGTCCGCCTCCTAGGGCACCGCCCACACGCTCCGGTCGCCCAGTGAAGACACGCCCCTCGGCATGCACCGAGCCACGCCCATCTTCTGGCTTAATTAATTACTTAAGCCCCACCCACTGCCTCAAAAATCAACCTCCTCGGCCCCAGCGCCACTGCTTCTCCTGCTCTTCCCGACCTCCGGGTCCCCAGGCCCCAGCTCTTTCTTCTAAACCAGCCTTTCAGAGGTCTTTAGCTGCACCAAGCCCCCCGCGTCAGCCCCGCCCCTTCCCCCTAAGCCTCTCAGTCTCCGGGTTTCCCTTCCTTACTCCCTTCTTAGGTACGCCCTTTCGCTCCCCTAGGCCTGAGTAAGTCATGCCCATCTCTCAGCTTCCCGCCTCCCCTAACCCCTTGCTCTCCTGAAGTTTCCCTTGAAACCTCTCCTCTCCTCCTAATAAACCCGACTCATTCCTTCTAAGTCGCTCCCACCTTCTGCCTGCCAACCCCTAAAGCCACCCGAGCCCCGCCCTAGTTCTCCGCACCTTCCCCTAAGCTCCGCCTACAACCCTCACATACAGCCCTTCCTCTCGGTCCCAACCCTGCCTCCTGCTTCCTTAGCCCCGCCCCCTCTTGGCCCCGCCTCTAGCCTTACCAAAGGCGTAGGGTCTGCTCACAACCCTCAACTCCGTATTTCCTTACAGTGTCAGGACAAAGAGATGGGGCAAGGTAGTGGGTGCAGGATTTCCAAGATCTGGCTGGAATGGGGGATGAGGACCTAAAGTCACGTTTGCACAGAGGGGTAGAGTTTTACTCAGAGCGGATATTTACAGGGAGTCCTTTGAGGTCAGCTGGAGACGAGAGAAGGGACAAAGACTTCCTCCAAGACCGCCCTCAGCGCCAAGAGTTATAACAAGGCACGTGACATGGGTTCTCCCAAATTCCATGCACTCCCATCAGGGTGGCATAGGGAAGGGAAGGCATTTGAAGGAAGGGCCAGCCCTGGTACCAACACTGATTACACACAGAAGCCAGTAGGCAGAGATTTATTTCCAAGGTCCCTGCCCCCAGGGACCTGTCAGTCCCGGGGAGGGTGGCAGAAGGCAGCAGGACCCAGGAGTTTAGGTCCTCACCCTCGACCCCCTCCCACAACGGAAGACCACCAGGTATGAGGGTGTCCCAGCTTTCCTGCCCAGGCTCAGCACCAGCTGAAACCCCAGCTTTACATCTGATCCGGGCAGCGGTGGCCCAGGGTGTGGGTCATGCCAGCTCTTTCCCCTCCGGCTCCTCCACCTCCTCCTCGGCCCCCGCCGTAGCTGGAATACCCTCGTCGTCCCACGGCGGTTCAGGCCCTGCGTCCGGGGAACACAGGGGCACCCCCATGGCTTCAGGGTGCTTGCGTTTGGCATGGCGCCGGAGCGTGTTGGCCTCTGTGAAGCGCAGCCGGCAGACAGGGCACTGGTAAGGGCGTTCCCCAGAGTGGACACGGTGGTGGTGGGCCAGCTCGCCTGCCTCGCGGAAGCGGCGAGGGCAGAGTGGGCAGCGGAAGGGGCGGAGGCCGGCATGGATGTTGCAGTGCCGCCGCAGGTGGCTGGACCGCTTGAAGGTCTTGCCGCAATCCTTGCACTCATGCGGCTTCAGCTCTGAGTGCGAGATGCTGTGGCGCTCCAGGTCGGAGAGGTAAGGGAAGGCCCGCAGGCACACAGGGCAGAAGTGCGGGGCCTTCTTAGGGCCAGAGCCCCCAGGCAAACCTGCCGCAGACCCCTCAGAGACCGTATAGGGCACACCCTGATCATCGATCAACAGGAGGTCGCTGCCACTGCCGCCGCCCACAGGGGCTGTCACCCCCTGTGCCAGCGGGGGCTCCTGCCCTGACTTGGTGGGGCGGCCCCGCTTGCGAGGGAGGGTGGCCTTGAGTGTCCGATTCGAGGAGGTGGCCCCCCCGGGACGCCGGCCTCGGCGTCCCCGGGGAACAGGAGGAGGTAAAGCCAGAGGTTTCTCTTCCTCCCCCGGCAAAGGCGAAGGCAACGGGTCTGGGCTGGGGGTGTCCATTGAGCAGTGGGGGGCTTGGGTCTGGGCACTGGAGCCGGGCTAAGAGGAGAGAGGGGGCAGCCGTCAGTGCAGGGAGGGTCTGGAGCATCCCTTGTCCCCCAACACCTCGCCCATCCCTTGGTCTGTGTCTCTTCACCTGGGCATGGTGGACATACACCTGGACAGTTAGAGCCACACTGGTGGGTAAAACAGCACGGCAATTCTGTACCGGTTGATACAGAGGTCACACAGGTGTGTCCTAAGCCTCCCTAACTCTTGTCCTAGAAGTTCAGGGTCAACTTGAGCCAAAAGGAAAAAAAAAAAAATCTTCATGGGAGAATAGAATAGAGTCCAACTAAGGGTAGGGGCCAGTATTTCGATCCTCAAAGCAAAGAGCCCACTAAACGTGAGCCATGGAGGCCCAGAGATGTTTTGTGCCGCTTCTGATTGGCAGAGTGAGAGGAGTGGGAGTTCAGGACTAGAAGAAAGGGACTGGTCGCAGCTGATGTTTGGCTCCGAGTCATGGATGAAGAAACGTGCCAGAACTGTTAAGTGTGGGCTCCCAAGTCAGAGTTCTGAGTTCAGTTCCGAGGTCTGCCGCTCAGTCTCTGTGTGCTCTGGGGCAAAGTGCTCATCTCTCTGAGCCTCAGTTAAGCCTTTTGCAAAAGAGGACGAATGCTTGCTCCTATTCACACAGACATGTCATGAGGATAACACACAGAGTGCTCAGGGCACACCAGTGCCTCGAGATATCCTGGTGAGTGGCTAAGCTTCACACCAGCCCTCTGAATAACGGTACATCACCCCCACTTTGCAACTGGGGAAACGGAGGCACAGGAAAGCCAAGTCAGTTGTCCAAGCCCTCTCTGCCAGTAAGCAGCAGGACCAAGACTCAAACCAGATCTCAAGGGCCCCAATGGTCCAGGGAGTGAAAAGACATGGACCCAAGGAGACATGGGGACCTCATGGAGTCCCTTACACCTGGGGCAGAGTCCAGCTCTGCCGCTAATGATCAAGTGACTTTGCTTCTCTGGGCCAGTTTCCACCTGGGTCAAACAGATACAGCAGCGTTGTTGGTTGGTAAGAGTAAGCACTCAATAAGCTACCGTCATCGCCACCACCACCACCACCACCCCCAGACCCACCACCTCCGTCATGTCATCGGAGCCTGGGACCACGAGACCCAACTAGGGTGTCATGAAGGGGAGTGGGAGGAAGGCAGACGCGCCGCTAACAGCTGGGGCTGCAGGTGCCAGTGCACCCCCTTGGACCGGGCACACAGACTGAAGGCCAGAGAGGGGCCACCACTTTTCCACGATCACAAGGTTCGCTCCGCTGGGAGGGCCTGGACCAGAACCCGAGTCTCTGGAACAGTGCCCTCCGCCCTTGCCCCTCCGCTACCCCTGTGCAAGCGCGCGCCCGCCGGCCCGAGCGCGCGGGGCGGGCCCTGCGGGGGCGGCGGCCAATGAGCGGCGCGCGGGCCACAGGACGGCGAGGGCCGCCAGGAAGGGGGTCTGCGCGCGCGCGCCCGGGCCGACTCCGCGGGGCGCGAGGTCGGCGCGCGCGCTGCGGCGGGCGCGGAAGCAGGTGTGGGGGCGCGCTCCAGGAGCGCGCGGCCCCGGGCCTCCCCTCCCTCCGCTCCCCTCTCCCCGCCCGGACCCCCGCCTCTCGGGTACCTCATTTGCATGTCGCCTGGGCTCGCGAGTGTGCGCGCGCGGGGGCGACAGGGCCGGCGCGTGGGAAGGGGCGGGGGCCAGGGGGCCCTGCCCCTCGGCGGCGCGCGCGGGGACGGCCCCGCCCCCTCCCTCCCCCACCCCCTCTCCGAAGGGCCCGCGCCCGCGGGAGACAAAGAGGACGCGCTGGGTCCTAAGGACCGGTCACGTACTCGCAGAGAACACGCGCCTGCGCGCCCATCGCCCTCACTGGCCCCGAGCTGGAAATAACGCCACCAACACATTCCCAACCACGCAGAAATGTCTTTCCTCCCACAAAGCACCCAGCAGGGTGACCCAATCAAAGACAGGTACCGCAAGGATGAGGAGCGGGAAAATGGCTGCTTGTTCCCGTAATTAACATGGCGCCTGATTGGCTTCAAAGCCCCCCGCAGGGAGGACAAGATGGAACCTGCTCTTTCCTCCGAGCTCTACCACAGTGGCCGAACTTCGATTTTCCTTTTATCCTGACGCAACTCTACCAGGAAGATTCGGAGGCTGCGAAAAGGAAATCAAGTCTGCCGTGATTTACGTTAACACCCGTCAGGGCAGGCACGGAGGAGAAAGAGGCCGAGCGGGAAGCTTGTTGCCCTTAGTCTGTATGGCGCCGGGCGTCACCCTAGGCCCCGCCCCCACCCTGCCCTCACCCAAGATGGCGCCATCCTAGCTTCTCCAACCTCCAGTGCTAGGGGATGGGACGGGAAACGGGGAAGGGCGGGCGGTGGGGGTGGGGGGGAGCCAAGGGGGCGGGAGAAAGGAGGAGTGTGGGGGAGAAGGGAGCCGAGGCGGAAGTCGAGGGGCCCCCGGGTGGAAGTGACGCTGCCCCCGCTGCCCAAAATGTCGGCGCCCAGAGGGAGGTGTAAGTAATTAAAGAGAAAAGCCGACTGACTTTCCCGGCCTCCTGGGGCCGCCCCAGGGCTCTAGAACCCCGGCTGCGAACGAGCGAGGTGGACTCGCCCGGCTGCGGGTCCCGCCTGACCTGCTCCCGTCCCGGGTGCCCCAGGCCGCACCTTTTAGGGACAGGGGGGAGGGGCACAAAAGGCCGGTACTCGGGGCCTCAGTCCCAGAGCCGACTTGGTGGGGGGGGGCGGGAAGCCCTGCAGGCGACTTGGTGGGAAGGAGGCGGGGCTTCGTGGTGGCGGGGGCGGAGCAATAGCAGGGAGGAGCTTCCGAATGGGCGTGGCTTAGAATGGAAGTGGGCTGGGCTTGAAGGATGGAAGGGACCTACTTGGGGCTGAGTGGGGAAATGGGGCTCTAGGCGAAGGTGGGCGCAGCTTAGGGTAGAAGGGGAGTAGTTGGTCTAGGAGTAGGCACGGTGAGGTGATGGGATTGAGGTGTGCAGTTTGGCGAGTCTTAGTGGAAATAATAAGTCTTCGTAATGTAAGTGCGGTGACTTGGGGGGGAGGGGCTCCCAGGGGAAGACTGAGAACAAGGGGTTGAGGGGAGGGTCTTGCAAAGGACGGGGCTTCCTTCCAGGCTAGGTTTCAAGGAAGAACGAGTGAGTGGCGCTTTGGAGGCAGACCTTAGCGCAGAAGAAAGAGATGGTGGGATGTAGGAAACTCAGCGGACAGTAGTAATCAGAGCAGCTTGCCTGTAGAGCCCTTGCTGTGTGCCCTGCCTAAGGGAGCGCGCAGTGTGCACTGCCCCAGTTTTGTGTGGTCCTCACCTCCTCCCCCTGCGGTAGGTACTCCTGTTCTCCCGCACTTGCAGATGGACGGAAGCAGGAGGTTCCAGGACGGGTTATGGTCGCCCTGAAAGGTTGACTCAAGTGCACCTGGCCCCAGATCTCTGTCCTCTCCTTCCCTAGGAATGTGAATCTTTATCTGAAGATGATCTTCGCTCTTGAAGAAGAGTGGGAGGGCCTTTCAGAGGGGAAGGGTCTGGTCAAGGAATGCAAGAGGCTTTGGGAACAGTGTGGGGACTTTGGGAGGAGTAGGTGGGGCGAACAGTGGGCGGGGTTTAGAGAGGAGTGGGGAGTCCATCGGAAAAGAAGGGGAGAGGCTTCAAACCGGCCCAGTAGGGTAGAAGCCACCTGGCACTGACAAGGGAGATTGCCGGAGGAGCGGGAGAAGGGTTTGTAGGAGAGTGGGAGGGGCTTGCAGGATGGTGGGTGTGGCTTGGAGGGAAGTGGGAAGGGTTTCCAGGGGACGGTGGGTGGGTGTGAGTCCAGGCAGCCTGATGGAGAGGGCTCCCAGGCCGCTGACTCCACCTGCCCTCCATGTCTCCTCCCTGCTCCAGAGAGAGCCTCCATTCGCCACTGCCTTCCCACCACGCCATCATGGCTGATACCCCGCTGCCAGTGCCCCCGGTCCCTGCCCCGGCCCCGGCCCCAGCACCTCCCGCTGCTGCTCCCCGGGTTCCGTTTCACTGCAGTGAGTGTGGCAAGAGCTTCCGCTACCGCTCGGACCTTCGGCGTCACTTCGCGCGGCACACTGCCCTCAAACCCCACGCGTGCCCACGCTGTGGCAAGGGCTTCAAACACAGCTTCAACCTGGCCAACCACCTGCGTTCGCACACCGGCGAGCGGCCCTACCGCTGCTCTGCCTGCCCTAAAGGGTTCCGAGACTCCACTGGCCTGCTGCACCACCAGGTGAGTTCCGCAGGCTGGACCCAGGCTGGCCTCCCCAGGCTGGCCACACCCTTGGAGCCACAGGGCTCCACGAGGGGCAGCAAAGAGCGCTGTGATCTCTGATTTAGCCTTACAGTTCTCCAGGAAGGCACTATCAGTCGAAAGGACTCGTCGCTCAAAGTCTGTCTCTGCGACTCCCAGACAAAGGCCAACGTCTGTAAGGCACAGTCTTGCACCGTACACTGGCCATATTTCAAGTGCCCAAGAGCCATACGTCGCTGGTGGCTGCCACATTGGTCAGTGGCAGATATAAAACATTCCCATCATTGCAGAAAGTTCTTTTGGACAGTGTTTGCTCTAGAGGTTTGGAGAACAAACCTTGAAAAGCCACCTCCCACGCTAGGGGATTATAAAAGCTCCTCTCCACCTTTTCCCAAAATCCACTGCCAGAGAGGACGTCAGAAAGTTTGTCAGCCATAATTCTAATTTCTAGGAATTGGGTCGTTCTTTAGTGATGATTTTACCCTATCATCACAAGAACCCTGTGAGGTGGTAGTCTTATTGTGCCCACGTTACAGAGGAGCAAAGCAGAGTCCCAGAGATGATGTTTACTTGTCCACTTGTCACTGAGAGTGAAAGGCAGAGCTGGGATTCGAACCCAGGTTTGTTAGTGCTAAGAGCCCTAGTATTTGGCCACTCTCCCAGGGAGTCCCAATCTCCTAGGTGGGCTTCTTGAAAATGAGTAAGAGTCCGGAAGACCAGGAGAAAGAGCCTTCCACCTTAAGGAAGAGCATGTGCAAAGGTCCTGAAGAATGAAAGGACCGAAAGAATGCCAACATGACCCAAATTAGAGAAGACAAGTGAGAGGGTTGAAGCCAGATGGGGCTTTGTAGACACAGCAGGGAGCTTGGCCGCGTCCTTCTGGGAATGTAGGGACGGCAGGCTGGACCCTCAGCCCTGATGCTGTGCTCTCCCTCCCGCCCTCCCAGGTCGTCCACACTGGTGAGAAGCCCTACTGCTGTCTGGTCTGTGAGCTCCGCTTCTCCTCGCGCTCCAGCCTGGGCCGCCACCTCAAGCGCCAGCACCGTGGGGTGCTCCCGTCCCCGCTGCAACCCGGCCCAGGCCTGCCGGCCCTGAGCGCGCCCTGCTCCGTCTGCTGCAATGTGGGGCCCTGCTCGGTGTGCGGGGGCGCGGGGGCCGGTGGTGGCGAGGGCCCAGAGGGGGCAGGTGCCGGCCCGGGCAGCTGGGGGCTGGCAGAGGCGGCCGCCGCGGCCGCCGCCGCCTCGCTGCCCCCCTTCGCGTGTGGAGCCTGCGCGCGGCGCTTTGACCACGGCCGCGAGCTGGCGGCCCACTGGGCGGCGCACACCGACGTGAAGCCCTTCAAGTGCCCGCGCTGCGAGCGCGACTTCAACGCCCCCGCGCTGCTGGAGCGGCACAAGCTGACGCACGACCTGCAGGGCCCGGGCGCGCCCCCCGTGCAGGCCTGGGCCCCGGGGGCCAGCGCGGGGCCCGACCCGGCCGGCGACGTCGCTGGCACGGCGGAGGCCGGCGATGCCCAGGCGGCCTGGGACGGCGGGCTGCTCCTGGGCCGCGCCGGGGGCGGCTTGCCCGAGCTCGCGGGGCTGCTCCCCGAAGGCGGCGGGGAGGCCCCTGCCCCTGCGGCCGCGGCCGAGGCGTCCGAAGACACCCTGTACCAGTGCGACTGCGGGACCTTCTTCGCGTCGGCCGCGGCCCTGGCCAGCCACCTGGAGGCCCACTCGGGCCCCGCCACGTACGGCTGCGGCCACTGCGGGGCCCTGTACGCGGCGCTGGCGGCCCTGGAGGAGCACCGGCGGGCGAGCCACGGCGAGGGCGGCGGAGCGGAGGCGGCGCCCGCGGCCCCGGAGGGGGAGCCCGCGTCCGGCGAGGCCGCGTCCGGCTCCGGCCGGGGCAAGAAGATCTTCGGCTGCTCCGAGTGCGAGAAGCTGTTCCGCTCGCCGCGAGACCTGGAGCGCCACGTGCTGGTGCACACGGGCGAGAAGCCGTTCCCGTGCCTCGAGTGCGGCAAGTTCTTCCGCCACGAGTGCTACCTCAAGCGCCACCGGCTGCTGCACGGCACCGAGAGGCCCTTCCCCTGCCACGTCTGCGGCAAGGGCTTCATCACGCTCAGCAACCTCTCGCGGCACCTGAAGCTGCACCGCGGCATGGACTGACGCCGCAGGCCGCCCCGCCGCCCCGCCTCGGGGGCCGCACTCAGGGCCCGGGGCCAGATCCCCGGCCCCGCCAGCAGGGGACCCCGGCTGGAGATAGGGGGCCACCAGACACCCGCACGGGCCTCTGAGCTGGGGGCAGCAAACAGACCGGGGAGACTCCTCAGCTGCAAGGTCCGGACCTAGGAAGAGACTCCTGAGCACCCCCAAATCAAAAGGCCTCCCCGATCGGTGGGGACGTGGCAGTGAGATGTGGGTGTCTGCAAGTACTTCTCATCTTGAGGACCCTAGTGATAAGAGATGGGCATCCTTCCGCCAAGGAAGACTGCCGCTCTCCCCAAGAGCCATCATTCCCAACGACCTTGATCTGGAGAATGTGGGGGGACCATGTCCCTGAATTTCCCTGGATCCCCCCAAATGCCACCCACCAGTCACTGGTGCCCTCCAAAAATGGATATAGCCGAAATCTGCCTTTCCCCCACCCACCCCATTTCATTCCTCATGCTGAAAGAGGACCAGGGTAGATGCCCCTGCCCTGAAAACCCCTCCCCAATTAGGTGTCCCTCCCCCAGGGCAGAATGGATCCACCCTAATGATCTTCCCCATCCCAAACACTAGAATAGGCTGGTTTGAAATCCCTCCTGCCCAGTAGAATGAACTGAATCAGATACACACCCCTGTCCACTGGAATGGGCTGGTCTAGACTGTGGCCTGTACCCCACCCTCCGTAGGCCAATATGGCAGACACTCCTCCCTCCCTCTAGAGTGCTGGCCAGTCCCCATCATTCCCCATCCTGTGAACTCATCCGAGCGGGAAGTGGTGGACCCTGGGGCTTTCCTCCCGCTCTGCTGTAGCACCTGTCTTTCCATCTCTGTTGGTTTGTCTGTCTCTGTGTTCCTCTCAACCCCAAGGGGAAGGGGGGCTTGGCTAGGGGGTGCCCCCCTGTGAGCCTCGACCTTGCCCCTCATCCCACTCCCTAATGTCTCCAGGGCCCCAATAAACCTCGTCCTGTCAGTCACTGCCGTCTCGTTTTCTGATCCTTGGCTCCAGAGAGGTGGGGGCTTTTCTCCTTGATTTAGGATGAGCTCCCTAAAGAGAAGCAGATCTTTCCTCCCTCCTGACAAAAGTTGAGTCCCTTAGATACTGCACGACCATTAAGATCAGAAATGGCTTAAGTTTCATCTCAGTGGAACCCTGTCCCTTAAACACGAGATCCACCTCCAGTGGACTGAATGTGCCCTTTAGAACCAGACATGCCCTTTAGACACCGTCAATGCCATCAGACAGGCCCCCTAAAAGCGAAAGTGTCTCCTTAAAGAAAAGTCCTACCCCTAAGGAGAGACCTGAATCTTAGAAATCTTAGACTCTGCCTCCAGGTGACCAAATGTCTATGTTAGACACCGTATGCACCCCGGAGGGTAGGATTCACCTATCTGGGCGGAGTGAACCATTCCTCTTCTTCTAGGTACTAGATTACATTCATGCCCGGAGTGCTGCTCTGTGCCAGGCATTGTAATCCTCTGTGGGGATCCAACAGTGGAGAAAATAACTCATGGGGTGTATGTTTTAGTGTTTGGGTGGTGGGGTGGAGAAAAATAAATAAACAAAAGTAATTTCAGGTGGTTCTGAGCATGCCGAAGGAGGGGGGAAGGGTGTTAAGAAAGTGAGTGACCCCGTGAGCATGCCATTTCAGTTCAGGTGTCCCGTGGACATCTCTACAGAGGCGGCATCTGGTCTGAACCCCGACGGGTGCTGAGAGACCAGAGAGCGGATGGGGCCCGAGGAGGGCCAGGTGAAGGGAGGGGGTGGGGGCTCAGGTCCCACAGAGCCCGGTGGGGCAAGAGAGGCATTTGACTGTGCTCTCCAGGCAATCGAACACCAAGATTATAATATTGGAGGATTTGGCCACTCCTGCACTTTACAGAGTTCCCTCTGGCTGCTGAGTCGAGAAGGAACTGGAGGCAGCAGGAGAGATGCGTAGGAGCCTGGCCCGGAGCGGTGGTGAGATACAGGTGGATTCGAGATGAATTCCGTAGGTGGAATGTGAGTGTGAGTGTGTGTGTGTGTGTGTGTGTGTGTGTGTAATTGAAAGAGCTCAGGAGGGACAGGTTAGGTGGTAGCAGTTTGTGTTAAGACCAGAAAAGGGGAAGAACAAGTTTCGGTAGGAGCTTAGGGGGATCAAGAATTCCATTTTGAGCTTCTTAAATTTAAGATGCCTGGGAGATTGGCACGCACTAATACGGCTGAAGGTGTACGTGTCCTGTGATACTGTGATCCCACTGCTAGGCACGAACCCTAGAGAAACGCCTTCACCTGCACTGGGAGACACACTTAAACATTCCCAGCAGTAATCCGTACGGCCTCCAACTCTGAACAACTGACGTGTCATTGCTGTGGTCCCAATGTTTGTGTTCCCATCGAAATCTCTGTGTTGAAATCCTAACCCCCGGTGTGATGGTGTTGGGCGATGGAGCTTTGGGGAGGTGCTTAAGTCTCTATGCCTGGGACCAGCGCCTCCTCTGAAAGGCTCCAGGGAGACCCCTGGCCCTTCTCACCCTGCGAGGACACAGTAAGAAGCACTGGCCATAAACCCAGAAGAGGGCCTCCCCCAGAAGACAAGCATGCAGGTGCCTCGATCTTGGACTTCCGGCCTCCAGAGAACCGTGAGCAATGAATTTCTGTTGTTCATAAGCCGCCAGTCTGTGGTGTTTTATTAGAGCAGCCGGAACAGGCTAAGACATCCGTCAACAAAAAGCAGATAAATAAACGGTGGCATATTATGCTATGGGTTACTATACAGCGTGAAATAAAGGGGTGTAGATGCACACAGTCCTGTGAATGAAAGTTACGAAGAAGCCCAGCGCCCGCGGCCCAACACGTTGATTCCGCTTACAAGCGAAACTCAACTATAATGGGGTTTAGGATGTATTGTGGCTAGTGTGCTACCTAGAAAAGCAAGAAAACCTTCTCGAGGTTGGATAGGTTAAGCTTGGAATGGGGCTTGCCAAGCCTTCTGTGACGGGCAGCTAACATCCCGTTTCTTAATCTGGCGATCTCCTGATAATTACTTGTTAGCTGGGCGTCTGAGTCGTGCCCTTCTAGCCTATGCGCCCTCTATGTCACAAGAAAAGAACTCGAGGAGGGAGACGTATATTTGGGGGGAGAGAAAGCAGGAAGACATGTTTGCCTGGAGACGCACGTTGCCCATCTGAAGGCTCCGGGTCAGCTCCTGGGGACGCTCAACCTTAGAGATAACTTCCTCTCGGCTCTCCCACCCAGGAACCAGGAAACAGACTCATCCCCTGGGGCAAAAACCAAAAACCAAAAAAACTGTCTTGGAGCAACAAGACCCGCCCCCTTCGATTCAGGCACCGCCCCAAGGGCATGAACCGCCCACTTCGAGACCTGCTCTGCCGGAGCACCGAGGGTCTGGAAGCGAGCCAGGGTTGTCATGGAGATGGCCGCAGGCTAGGGATTAATGAATAGGGACCTCGGGAGGCTGGGGCTCCGCCCACCTCACCTCCAACCCAATCTTTTCTCTTCTGGGACAAAAGCGACAGGGACTCACCCATCTCCCGCCAGCCTCCCAAGGGCCCGGCTCAGGGCTGGACCTCAGACCTGCCTCATCTCACTGTGGCCCCATTTTATAGATGTGCTCATTGAGGCTCCGAAGGGGTGGGAAGGATTTCACTCTGGGGGCGATCTCAGCCTCTCCAGGGCGCCAATTACTGGGCTGAAGCTGACGACTCTCACGTGTCTGCTGGAGGAGCTGACTCTCGCCGCTGGCCTGTCCAGCCAGCCACCTGCACGCTCAGCTGAGCTACGCATGTCCCCACCTCAGCCTTCTCCCTTCAGGGCAGTCACCTTCTCCTGCAGCCCCGTCCTCACCCCTCCTCACTCACTCCTCACTCATTCCTCACTCACTCCTCATCCACTTTTCTGGGCGCGGCTGGGTGCCGACAGGTGAGACTTTAAGCAAGCCGGCGAAGCCGACCCTTGCGCTCAGGAACTTATATTCCGGGGGAGGGGAGGTGGGCAGTCCACGGGTCATCCACGAGGAGCCTCCGGCTTGTTCGCGATACGTACAGTCGGAAAATGAAGGCAGAGTGAGGACTACAGGGAGACGGAAGCGCTGTTTTAGCTGGGGGCGGGGGGGGGCAGGAGAGCTGTCTCTGAGGACGTCTGGAAGAAAGTGAGGGGAGTAGGGTAGAAGGGACACTTGATGGAAATCTAGGGGGAAGGGCACTCCAGGGGAAAGGCACGTTCAAAGGCCCTGAGTCCACCAAGAGCGGAGAGGGGGTGGTGTGGCTGGAGCGGAGTGAAGCAGGAGAGAGGCGGTCACCAGTGGAGGGAGGCTCCAGGGGCCAGACCCATGGAGCCTTACAGGCAGGGGGTGAGGAACACGGGAGGAAGGGCTGGGAAGCCGCGGGAGGGTCACAGGATGCGATTTCGGCGTGCGAGACGCTGGCCGCGGTAGGGGCGCTGGGGGCAGGAGAGCCAATGAGGAGGCAGTAGCAGGGGGACTGGCACCCAGGAGTGCAGTCCGGAGCCAATCAGCGCTAGGTCCCGCCCTCTGCTCGGGCCCACTGCCCCGCGGAGTCCCGCACCGCCCAGGCACCCTGTCTCACCTGGGCCCCCTCCCCGCCTCCTCCCTGCTCTCAGCCTAGGTCTCCCCTGCATCCGGCCCAGCCTCCACGCGGGTCCCACAGGAATTTCTCTAAAACACTAATCGGATCATGTGACTCTCCAGCTTAAAACCTTTTCAATGGCTTCTCAGTGCACCAGGAACGCGTCCAGCATTCCGCCTGGGCTAAGAGGCCGGCACAGCGGCTTGTGCAGCTCCCGGCCTCTCTCCACAACACTCCCGCCTTTGATGGCCCCATCCAAGGCCTCGAGTCTCCCCCAAGACAAGATCTCCCTCCCCATCCCCCAATATGCTCTTCCCTCTGCTTGAAATTTTATCTCCCACCCTTCCATTCCTGAATTTTCCTGCCTGCCTGCCTGCCTGCTTCCTTTTTTTGGAAAAAAAAAGATGTTAAGCTTTTAAAATACAGATAATGAAATAACGACCCCCAACCCCACCAGGTATACACGCAGAAGAACTGAAAACCACCGTCCAAACGAACACTTATATTCGAACGTTCCCAACAGCACCATTCACAGTAGCCAAGAGGTAGCAAGAACCCACGTATCCACGCACAAATGAACGGGCGCAATGTAGTGTGCCCACACAGTGGAATATTACTCGACCAGCAAAAGGAATGACGTCCGGATCCATGCCACAACACAGATGATTCTGGAAAACATGCTAAGTGAAAGAAGCTGGTCATAAGAGGTTACCTATTCTATGACTCAACCGACCTGAAATGTTCATCGTAGGCAAAGCTGATTATTGGTTGTCAGGAGCTGGAAAGAGAAGGACATGGGGAGTGACAGCTTGACAGACCTAGATTTCTGTTGGGGAAGATGGCAAAGTTCTGAAACTAGACAGTGGGATGGTCACTTGACATCGAGAATGTACTTAATGGCACTAGTATTGCCCCCCCCATATACTGCCTATCAGCTTTAGAACATTAGAGGTTTAGTTACCTCATTCTCCGTAGACCCCTTTAGGATCTGATCGCTTCTCCCTGCTACAAGGTAACTCCTACCATGAATTTGGTGCTTATTGTTTCCACGGATATTTTTAGACTTTCGCTCCTACATAAATATCCTTTTAAAATTAGTACTATTGCCCAGGTGCTTTTAAAAGTCATGCTCTTGGGGCGCCTGGGTGGCTCCGTGGGTTAAGACTCTGGCTTCGGCTCAGGTCATGATCTCAGGGTCCTGGGATCGAGGCCCCGCATCGGGCTCTCTGCTCAGCGGGGAGCCTGCTTCCCCCCACCCCCCACCCTGCCTGCCTCTCTGCCTACTTGTGATCTCTCTCTGTCAAATGAATAAAAAAAAAAAGTCATGCTCTCTGCCTGTCGTTTCTCCCATCTCTTTGTGAAGTGCAAAGTCTCACTGAGACGCACTAGCTTCGACATTTTTAGTTCCCCACTTTGCAGCTGTTTAAACTGAGAATACCATGACCCACTCCCTAAGGTAAGGAGAGACAAACATGTTAGTATTTGTAAAGCGCTTACAAGACTAAGTTACTGCTTATTTTCATTTTATTTATTTTTATTACCCTCTCCCCCCCCCCATTTGATTTCTTGTCCCTTTACTTTCTGGAGTATGGGACGCATTCACAGGGCTTCAAATGTAAGAAGTACAAAAGCACAGAGTGCCATAAGTTTCAGTTCTGGGAGTTAGACAATGCTGCTAGTTTGCTCTCTCTTCTTCCGGACACAACGCACGGACAAGCACAGACGCTTAGAACAGGTTCCGGGCCGTCTTCTACCTTCCTTTCCGTCCCCCGCTTCTCTTCATGTTATCACTTGGAGCGCTTCCGTATTTTTTTACACAGCAAGTGTCTTCATCCTTTTTTTTTTTTTTTTTGGACACATAGCATTCCACTGGGCAGATCAATCATGATGCCACTCGAATTCCCTCCGGAGGCGAATTTAGCTCCTCTCCAGTCTTTTGCAGTGGTGTGCAATCATACGGTGCTGGTTCACCTGGTACCGATGTCCCTTTGCATGTTTCTGAGCAGATCTCTCTGGCCGTCATGTTCCTGGAATTGTTCGGGTGTTAAGGTTGTTCCAAATTTCACTAGCCCAGCCACGTCCAGAGAGGTGCTGTTTCCCACGCTCTGGCCAACAGTGCTCAGCATGTACTTCACCTTAAACGGTGACAGGCTGCAGGCCTATCTCTGCAACAAGCCCTCGGCTGCTCGGTTTCGGGCATTTGAGATGTGTCAAGCACGTCTCTCTCCTTTCCCTTGGCTCATCCTTCTCATCCCCAACCCTTGGCTTTCATCCTGCAGGTTTCAGCTGAAACACTGTTGCCTCCTGGAAGACCTTGAGGATTGCTCTCACCCCAGGGGGAGGTCAGCTCAGTGCCTTCTCTGTTCTCTGTCTTCCCACCCAATCCTCTTTCCTGCCTTAGAGCACGTTTTCCAGGAAGGCCATCGGATCTGTGACTGCCTCCTCCCTCTGACGGTGAGCTTCCTGCAGATGGGGTCCGATAGCCCCTGTCAGCCTGCTGCTGCAGCTCCAGCACCAAGGACAGAGCTAGCCCACAGTAGGTGCTCAGGAAACACCGGCGGCTTGGGATCCAGTGAGCTATGCAGGCAAACACATGCAGAAGGACTCAGGGCACAGTGGGTGCTCAGTACATGTGGGTCTCTTAGGAGCGAATGCATATCTGCCGGGCTTCTTGTAGAGGGGGCCCCTGAGGCTAGGAGAAGTGACAGTCCCTTGCTCAGACAGCCGAGTGAAGGCTGGACAGGGGGGTTCTAGTCCAGAGCGCCCCTACTTTGCCCGAGGCCTCTGCCACTGCCTCATTCGCGACTCCTTCCCCCCGCACACCCCCTCGCCCAACACAGTGCCTGGCACAGACAGGACCTGATAAATGTGTATTTGTTGAAGGAATGAATGAATATGTGTGTCTGCTGGGGTGGGGAGGGGAGCTGCGTCCAGCCTCCCAGGCCCGCAGCCCCCTCCCCGTGCAGAACCCAGGAATCCAAGCCGACCGCCTCCCCGCCCCCTGGGTCCCCTCGTCCTCCCGCTTCCGGCCTTCCAGCCAGTCGTTCCTCTTTTGGGCTCGGTCGAGAGGCCGGGTTTCCGGGGGGAAGGCTTAGGCAGTGACACCGAGCCCAGCCTCCTCCACCCCCCACCACGCTCGGGCCCTCCCTCCCTCCCCGCCACCACCGTCCGCGTTTGGCCGGCCGCGGGGAAGGAAGAAAGGAGCGAAGGAGGCGGAGGTAAGACCCAGGCGCCCAGCGATCAGGGCCAAGCCCCAGGCTCCAGGCTCCGAAATCTGCGAGGCCTCGACCCGCGGCCCTAATTCTGCTGATCACGCCTGCGGGGAACCGCAGGCTGGGCCCAGTGGGGAGCTCGGCCCCCCATGGGGACCTAGGGCTCCGGACTCCAGCAGCCTGGGTGGGGGGCAGGCGTCCAGCAGCCAGGCCCTCAGCCCCCTCCTCCGTGGAGACTTTGGGCTGCTGAGCCCCCAGCCCCCTCCTCTCCCTTGTCTTAGGAGCCCAGCCCCCTCCCCCAATCCTCTCTGCCCCTGGGACCCAGGAATCCATATCCCACACCTACAGGAGTGGATCCCAGTCACCTCCAAACCTGGGGTCCCAAACCCCAGCTCCCACCTCTCTCAGTCCCTGGAGTCCGGGGCCCCAGCCTCCCCCCTGCCCAGGAGTCTGAGCCCTCCTACCCCCAGCCTCTCCCAGACCCTGGTCTGGGCACCCACACGCATTTCCGGGGCTTCCCAATGTCGAATTCCACCCCCTCCACTCGGGCACCACTGGCTGGTTCCCAGCCCCTCCCAAAATTCTCCAGCAGGGCCCCTGGAGAAAAAGCAGTTGGCTGACTGTCTCCCTGTCTCCTCTTCTGTCTGTATCTCTGGCTTGTTCCCTCTCTCTGCCTGTCTGTCTGTCCCAACCTCTGTGCTGCTGTGGTTCTCCTGATCTCTGGTGTTGGCACCCTCTCTCCCGAAACCTCTTTGTTTTCTCTCCGTCTCTGTCTCTGCTGGGAGTCCCCATCTCTCTCTGCTGCTGTCTCCCACCAACCTGCCTTTACGGCTTCTCCTGCTGTCTGTCTGTCTGTCTGTCCCTGGGGTCTCTGCCTTTGCTCTGTCTTGCTGGCTCTCTCCGTCGCCTGGTTAATCATCTGACCATCACGGACTCTCCATCTCTCTCTGTCTCTGCCTCTCGGCCTCACTCCACACATCTCCCTTTATCTGATCCACTCCACGCCCCCACCCACCCCAATGTCTCCTTGTCTCCCCTTTCTCCTTACAGGCATGGATCCGCAGCCCCCTCCACCCGCCCAGGGCAGCCCACCTCACCGTGGCCGGGGCCGGGGCCGTGGCCGAGGCCGTGGTAGAGGCCGGGGCCGTGGCCGGGGGGGCGCTGGAGCCCCTCGGGCGCCCCTGCCCTGCCCGACGTGCGGCCGCCTCTTCCGCTTCCCCTACTACCTCTCCCGGCACCGGCTGAGCCACTCGGGCCTCCGACCCCACGCCTGCCCGCTGTGCCCCAAGGCCTTCCGCCGGCCCGCCCACCTCTCCCGCCACCTGCGTGGCCACGGGCCGCAACCCCCGCTGCGCTGCGCCGCCTGCCCCCGCACCTTCCCGGAGCCGGCGCAGCTCCGGCGCCACCTAGCCCAGGAGCACGCCGGCGGCGAGGTCGAGCTGGCCATCGAGAGGGCGGCCAAGGAGGCCGCGGAGCCGAGCTGGGGCTCCCAGGACGCCGGTGCGGAGCAGCCCACCACCGCCGCAGCGGGGGCCGCGGAGGAGGAGGCCGCGTGGCCCGAGCCGTGGCCGGCAGGGGAGCCGGCCGCGCTGGCCGCCCCCACGAGCGCCGAACCCCGGGAGTCGGAGGAGGAGGAGGCCGAGGCCGGGGCGGCGGAGCTGAGGGCCGAGTTGGCGCTGGCGGCCGGGCGGCAGGAGGAGAAGCAGGTGCTGCTCCAGGCCGACTGGACGCTGCTGTGCCTCCGCTGTCGCGAAGCCTTCGCCACCAAGGGCGAGCTCAAAGCGCACCCGTGTCTGCGCCCCGAGGGTGAACAGGAGGGGGAAGGGGGCCCCCCGCCGCGGCCCAAGCGCCACCAGTGCTCCATCTGCCTCAAGGCCTTCGCCAGGCCCTGGTCGCTGTCCCGCCACCGGCTGGTCCACTCCACCGACCGCCCTTTCGTGTGCCCAGACTGCGGCCTGGCCTTCCGCCTCGCCTCCTACCTCCGCCAGCACCGCCGCGTGCACGGCGCGCTCAGCCTGCTGGCACCGCTGCCCCCGGCGGGCAAGAAGGACGACAAGGCCCCGGGTGGACGGAACTCAGGGAAGGGGCCCGAGGGGGGCGAAGGGGCCGAGCGCGGGGGTGCCTCGGAGGGGGGGGAAGGCGGGCAGAACGGAGGGGACGCCGCCCCGGCCCGGGCCCCTGCGGGGGAGCCCCGCTTCTGGTGTCCCGAGTGCGGCAAAGGCTTCCGGCGCCGCGCGCACCTGCGGCAGCACGGGGTGACCCACTCGGGGGCGCGCCCCTTCCAGTGCGTGCGCTGCCAGAGGGAGTTCAAGCGGCTGGCCGACCTGGCCCGCCACGCGCAGGTGCACGCGGGAGGCCCGGCCCCGCACCCGTGCCCGCGCTGCCCGCGCCGCTTCTCGCGCGCCTACAGCCTCCTGCGCCACCAGCGCTGCCACCGGGCCGAGCTGGAGAGGGCGGCCGCGCTGCAGGCGCTCCAGGCCCAGGCCCCGCCGTCGCCCCCGCCGCCCCCGCCGCCCCCACCAGCTGGGCAGGAGGAGGAAGGGCTCCCGCTGCCCGTTGCACACATCAAGGAAGAGCCGCCGTCCCCGGGGACTCCACCCCGGTCGCCGCCGCCGCCGCCGGCTCCCTCCGTCTTCCTCAGCGCGTCCTGTTTCGACAGCCAAGACCACTCAGCCTTCGAGATGGAGGAAGAAGAAATTGACAGCAAGGCCCACCTTCGGGGATTGGGAGGCCTGGCCTCCTGACCTTCACCCCCACTCTTGGCCCCTCCATTTGGCTCCCGGTTTGCAATATGGAGGAAGTCGACGTCGAGGCGCCTCCTGTCGACCCACCCTTCCCCTTCCAACCCTCAACACTAAGGGGGGGGGGGCCTGGACCGCCCCTCCCTCCCATCGCCCACCCCCCCGGGGACCCCCGACGCTGGCTAGGAACTGCTTGCCCCAACAGGCCTCAGAAGGCCGGGTGAGTTGGAAAAGGAGGCAGAGAGTATTGGCCAGAGAGATGCAGACTCGGGGGGGACCCCTGCCTGGCCGTCTCCCATCATACACACTGGACACCGTCACCTCTTTGGAACTGCCAGACCCTGGGGGTCCCCAGTGAGCAAAGATCCATCCCTGTCCTTTTGTCTGTCTGTGAATAAATGTGAGTTCGTGAAACAGGAGAGAGTGAGGCTGTCTGTGGGGGCTGCCGGAGGGGGATCTAGGGTGAGCCGGCATCCGTCCCAACAGGCTCTGAGCTCGCGTTCCAGGCAGGAGGGACCCAGATTCCCACATCAGGGAACGGGAGGCAGGTGCTCAGCCCGCAAGAAACTCAAGAGAAGAGTCGGGAGCATGACAGCGCTGGTTACCACCCGTCCAGGCATCTTCGGGGAGTCCCATGGCCCCCTGTGCGATCCCCGCGCGCATGCTTTCAGCAGACATTTACCAGGCACAGCGCGGGGTCCCGGGGATGCTGGAGAGGAGACAGCCATGGCCCTCCCAGGAGCCGGAATTCTAGATCCACACGAGTTTAGCCACGCGTGGCTGCTTCCATTTAGACTTAGAATGAGTAAATCCATTTAAAATAAAATAATGAAAAACGTTCAGTTTCTCAGCCACACAGTTTCCAGGGGCCAACAGCCCCATGAGGCTGGTGGCTACCCCGGACAGCACAGATCGAGAACATCCCATCACTGCCAGAAGTTCTCTCGGACAGGGCTGCCCTAGATGATGAACCACCTGCAGCCGACCACCAGCTATTAATTAGGGCCACTGAGAACACTGCCTGGCTGGGAGGGAGGGCCTTCGGGTGACCTTTGACCTGCACCGAGAATGGGGTGGAGGGCAGAGCAGGGTCGAAGGCCATGAGGTGGGTTGGTGCCGCGTGCTGGAGAACCCACAAGAAATCGGGGGTAGGTGGAAAAGGTCATTTTCTGCAAACCTAATGGTTTTTTTCTTCGCTCATCTATTTAGGTCTTAGGGAGCGGAGAGGGAGAGATGTGTTCAAGCCGTCTTCCTTAAACCGCCCCCCTCTCCTTCTGCTGTTATCCTTCCCTCCCCCGGTGCCTTCAGTGGCTCCCTTTTTCCTGTGCAAAGGTTGATGCCGGCCACTTGGGTGTCTTCATGCCTGTCAGGCCAGGAGTAGAGGGGCGAGGTCATCCCAGTTTTCCAGGGCAGCACACAGAGGCTTTGGGAGGGAAGGTGGTTCCCCGATGTGATGAAAACACCAGGCAGGGGCCGGAGCCGGGGAAGGGAGCCGGAGACGTGGAGGTTGCAGGTGTAGGAAGGGAGACGGCGGACTGTCCAGAGTTTGCAGAGCTCCCTGTCGGGGACTCAACACGCCTTGGCGCGGTGCCTGGCCTGTAGTAAGCACTCGCTCCACGTTAGCCTGTTTCGTTATCCCCGCATCACCCAGGGCTTGAAGTGGGGGACGGAGTGACGAGGGAGACCACCTGGGGACCAGTCCTCATGGAGCTTACAGACCAGCAGAGGACGTGGACAATGATCACATATTGGCACAAATGAAGTTTCCAAAAGAGACCAGTTCTCCCACAAACTAGAGCCTGTAACAGCCCCAGGCGTGGGGAGCTGGGGAGCTGGGCTGTGCTTCCTTGATGTCAGAGCTACCTCCCTCCCCAGGAACCTTCCACGGCTCCCTATTACCATATCCAAACATGGGCCCCCATTTAGGGAGCACCTATCGTGGCCAGACACCTTTCAGCACAACCCCACTGATTAAACTCATTGAGGGAGGGGGTTACATGGCCTGATTTACAGAAGGGACAACAGGGTTAAAGTTAAATCATTTGTCCTACTTTGGAAATCACTGCCATGAACTGAGCTCTTTGTCCTCAGTGGGGTCCTTCGTGGAGAGGCTGAAAACAGCGGCCGCCCCTGCGAGGGAGCCATTGCTGTCGCTGCTTTGTTACGATCATTTTCCCAGGCTGGTGTAGACCTGATCTCAGGGAATCCTCGCCACCCCACTGGGGATTAGGAAATATCCTCACCACTTCCTAAGGGCAAGACAGCACTTGGAGAGGGAGTCCCTTGACCAAACTCTCATAGCTGGGAACTGGCGACGTGGGATTTGAACTCAGGCTGGACCAACAGCATAGCCCGCACACCCTTAGCCAGGCCCATCTAAGGCTTAGGGTGAGCCCCTTCCTTACCTGCATCCCCATCGCCAAGCCCCGAGTCACCACGGCCCACCCTCCTCGGCTTTCCCCCCACCTGCCCCCTCCCCGCCGGCTTTCTCTGCCTCGAGGATCTCCTGCAACCAGAGAGAAACGTTCCTAGAACAAAACACAGGACTTCGAGTGAGAAAAGGTCCCTACGACGGAGCCCAGTTCTCCCGTCTTGCAGACAAGAAGACTGAGCCCTAGACACGAGGGACAGACCCAAGACGTGATAAAACACCCCAACGGTTGCTATTATTGTGAAGCAAAAAGCTGGCGTCCACGAATCAAACCCCGTGGCTTGGCTGGCCCTGCGCCGAGCATTTCGTCTACGTGACCTCAACCACGTGCTCATAGTCACACACATTTCCGGAGTCCTGAGCCTGCCGCGCCTTGCACAGGGATCGCGTGGGTTCGCTCCCCCACTCTTCACGACAAGGTCAATACAGAGACACTGTCACCGGCTCCGTTCGTTCGTCGCAAACAGCGTCAGATATCGTCTGCATAGCATGGAACCCACTCATTTCAAGGGCACTTAGTGCTTTTCAGCGACTTTACGGGACTGTGCAACTACCTCCCCAAAGGAAATGTGAGGACGTGTCCACTCCCAAGATCTCCTGTGCCCGTCAATCGCCGCCTCCCACCCGCGCCCCCAGCTCTCGCGGCGACCACCGACGTACTTTCTGTCTCGACAGATTTGCCTCTTCCGGACAGTTCCTCAAGATGCATCATACAGTACGTCGCCCCCGCGGCGGGCTTCTTTCGCTCCACGTGCTGTCTTCAAGGCTCATCCACGTTGTGAGTTTTATGAGCGCTTTGTCCCTTTTTATGGCCCGAGTAACATTCCGTTGTACGGAGAGACTGCGCTGCGTTGACCCGCTCACCTGTGGGTGCACGTCGGGGCTGGGTCCACTCTCCGGCTGCTGTCGGCGCTGCTGCCGTGAACACGCACGGGGACACGGGCCTGACCCTCTTGGGCCGATGCTCGGGGAGGCTGTGTGAGAAGCTCATGATACGCTTTTTAAGAAACTGCCAGACTCTTTCCCAAAGTGGCTGCACCATCTCCAGCCCCATCAGGAACAGGTGAGGCTGTGGATTCCCCGTGGGGGCTCCGGTTTCGGGAGGAGGAAGAACACGCCGGGAGCTGACATGCCCAAGGTCTCCCGGCTGGTAAGGAGCACACGTGGCTGTGTGTCCAGGCACTGTGACTCCAGCCCTGTGCTCTTAACCCTAAACAGAGATGCTTTCTTCCCGTGTTACTCATTCATTCATTCGTCCCCAAACTGTTGAGCCCTTGGCTTTGTGCAAGGCGCTACGCTAGACGGGAGAGCATCAGAGGACAAAGAGACAAGGTTTCATTTTGGCTGGAGACACAGAGACAAACAGACTGAGGACACTGATTCCACAACTATTTATTGAGCCTCACGACGTGCTGGGCAGTGCCGCAGGCGCATATCTCCCGCTGGCCAAAGACATGAACACAAATCCCTGCCCACACCCTGAAAAAAATTTTTTTTAAATTTTATTTATTTATTTGACACAGAGAGAGAGAGAGAGATCACAAGTAGGCAGAGAGGCAGGCAGAGAGAGAGAGAGGGGGAAGCAGGCTCCCTGCTGAGTAGAGAGACTGATGTGGCTCAATCCCAGGTCCCTGAGATCATGACCTGAGCTGAAGGCAGAGGCTTAACCCACTGAGCCACCCAGGCACCCTGAAAAAATTTTTTTTAAATAAACTGTACATGGGGCTCAAACTCAGGACCCGAGATCAAGAGTGCCCCGCTCTACTGACTGAGCCAGCCAGGCTCGGGAATCTCACAACACACGGCGAAAGGAAAGAATTGGAGACTAAACGCATGTCCTCAGCCCCCAGAGTCTACAGCGAGCGTTTTGCTCTGTTTGTTCCGGATGGACCTGGCTACCGTCTATCCTGAAATTTACCCGCCCATCGGCCTATCCACCCCTCATCTTTCAAAAATTTAATAAACTTTCCTTTTTTGAGCAGCTTTACTTTCACAGAAAGATCGGGTGGAAATTGCAGATGGTTCCCGTGTATCTATCTTTGAAAAAAATTCATTTCAACGCAATTTGCAAATATTAGGTCACACCACCCCCAAACACTTCAGCACGCATATTTTGTAACAAGATACCAAATATTTATCTAGGCTTCTTGTCCCTGGTAAAATTTCACTACAGTGCAAGGCATACACCCCACATCGTGTCAGTTGAGACGGTTTTAGAAATACACACTCCTGAGTACTGGACACCCATCTCCAGCTTTAACAGATCCCCCCGGCTTCGGTTTGGAGAATCATCGGTGGGGCGGGGCTGGGGTGCCGCCCTCCATCACCCAGTCCACGGCGACCCCTCCCCCTTTCCAACCGGTGCCCACGTCCCTGAGGGGCCCACGCGGAGGGGAGGGGGAAGCATCCAGACCCAAGTTTGAAGATTCCGGGTCCCCTCCGCTTCCCCTTGTTTAGTCACTCATGCGATCGTTTATTTGTATCGATTTGGACTCGAGATGTTTCCTTTGTCCTTTGGGGGACAGTCCCCTAGGACATTATTTCTTTCACGGAAGTCCACAAGCTGTGTGCCGGCCAGAGGACACTGCTCATGGGGAAGCTGGGGCTGCTGGTGGGCGCTGTGGCTTCAGTCGGGTGGTCCTGGAGGGCTTCCGGGAAGGGGTAACCTGAGACTTGATCCGGATGGGCCGGGGAGCTGAGAGTGGGAATCCAGAGCTGGACCCCCTCCCTTTCCGGGGGGCTCTGAGGCTCCCAGGGGACAGCCACCCGCCCCCAGACGTCCAGCGCCGGTGGCCTGGAGCCATGCCTCCCTCCGGGCACCAGGCCCACGGTGGGAGGTTTCCTCTGCCTGCTCCTGGCCTCCTGGGGGGCGGCCTGGAATCCAGCCTCAGAGGCCAAGCCCCGGCGCCTCCTGGGCCCCTTATCTCGCCACGCCCAGCACTGTGCCTGGCACAGACCCGGGCTGCGTAAATATTTGCCGCCTCTCATCCAGCTGCTTGAGCCCCGGCCACCCTCCTCTCCCACCGCGGGGGCTTTGCCCACGTTCTGCACCCCCCCTCCTCCCAGCATCAGCTCTTTCCTCTCCAGGACGGAGGGGGCATTGCTGGCACCAGGTGTGGAGCCCGGGAGAGGGAAGGGACCCACCCAAGGTCACTGGGAGAGGGAGCCAGAGAGAGAAAGAGAGTCTTTGCAGACTGGCCGCCTCCAGGCTTCTAATATCAGGTTAATGCCTGGAGCTGCTCTTCGCCGTCGCGCCCACGCTCGGGGGCCCACGGGCCACACCGTCAGCTGCGGGTCCCCAGCACCCGTCAGGCTTCCTCCTCTCACAGCCTGGGATGGCAGTTCCTCTGCTGGAGTGACTCTCCTGTCTGCCCCTTCAAGCCTCCTCTGCGAGGCCCTCCCTCCCTACCCCCCGCCTCTCTCAGTCCCCTGTTGTAGGCTGAATTCTCAGCCGGATCCCAAGATTCCTGCTCCGCTGGTGCCCGTGTCCCCCAGCCGATCTAGGAGCCCCTGGGAAAGGACTTTGCACACGGCACTAGGATTCCAAATGCACACGGCACTAGGACTCCAAGTCAGATGACTCGGATGGAGAGAGAGGACGTCACGCCAAGTGAAGTAAGTCAGACAGAGAAGGTAAAGACCATACGATTTCACTCATTTGGGGAATATAAAAGACAAAACAAACAAAACAGAAACAGACTCACAAATACGGAGAACAAACTGGTGGTTACCGGAAAGGAGTGGGGGGTACATGGATGGGAGAAATAGATAAAAGAGATTAAGAGGTACAAACTCCTAGTTATGAGAAAAAAGTCCCAGAGACGAGGGGAGTCTGGGTGGCTCAGTCCGTTAAGTGGCTGACTCCTGTTTTCAGCTCAGGTCATGACCTCAGGGTCGTGGGATCAGGCGCTCAGCACAGAGTCAGCTTCAGGTTCTCTCTCCCTCCCCCTCTTGCTCCTCCCCCTGCTCACGTGCACAGGCACTCCCTCCTGTCTCTCAAATAAATAAATCTTTAGAAGAGAAAGTCACAGAGAGGAAAAAGTACAGCATGGGGAATTATATTCAATAACTTCGTAATAGTGTTGTGTGGCGGCAGGTGGTGACGACATTTCTCGTGATAAGCATTATGAAATGTATATGCTATGCTGTGCACCTGAGACAAATATAATATTTCACATCAATTATACTTCAATACAATTTTTTTCTAAAAGATTCCAAATCGGTTGATTTAAGCTAGGGAAGTGATCTTTGGTGGGCCTGGTCTAATCAGGTGACTCCCTAAACGGGACATGGTGCTTTCTGGAGCTTGAGGGGGATTCAACAAGAGGGAGATTCTCTGTTCCCAGCTTTGAAGGAGGAGGGGACCCCTCCCCAGTGGACGCAGGCAGCCTCTGAAAACAGAGTGGGCTCTGCCCAACAAGCAGCAAGGAAATGGGAATCCCCGAGTGTTCCCTGAAGCAGAGAGGCCTGTCATTCCGTCATTCGTGCCCAGGCTTCTGACTCACAGCAACCGTGAGCTCATCAGGGGCTGCTCTTCTAAGCTGCTTACATCTTGTCTGTTACATAGCACAGAAAAACAGGCGATCTGTAATCTGTCCTGTTTCCTTCACGGTGCTCGCTGCCAAAAGTCAGTTGGTTTCTGTGACTGTTTCCAATATGCTCGTCCACCTGGATGAGTGGCTGGGGCTTCCGTAACAAAGGATCACGAGCCAGGGGCCTTCAAACAACAGAGACGTGTCGTCTCGCAGTCCTGGAGGTTAGAAGTGCAAGATCTCGGGCCATGCGCCCCCGAAGCCCCCAGGGGAAGCCTTCCTGGCCTCTGCCTAGCTTCTGGGGGTTTGCCCTCCATCGTCGGCTTGTACAGGCATCATTTCCTTCTCCACCTTCATCTTCACACGCCGGTGGCCTCAGCGGGCTGTCTTTCCACCCCTTCCTGTGGGAGAATCGCGTGGGACGTCACCTTCCTCCAGCAGGACCTCCTCTTAACTAATCCCATCTGCAGTGACACTATTTCCGAATAAGGTCACATCCAGAGGAACCGGGCACTCGGCAGATCCTTTTTGGTGTGGGGCACGATGTAACCCATAGTGCCATCCCTATCCACACGAGCAGTCTGCTGGGGTGCAAATCTTGGCGGGGTGTCCCTGGGTTCCTAGAGCTTCGAGTATTCCTTGGCACAACGTGGGCGCTTAAACAGACTTTGTTTTTGCTAAATCACCTGGTGAATTACTTCTGAGGGTCTCTTTCTGTATCTTTTGGGTGAGGATAAAGCCACTGTCCTCACTGTTTTCTTCTCATTTGCTAATTTGTTTGGTTTACACACTGGCTGCCGACCACCCCTCACTAGAACAGAAAGGTGCCTGGATGTCTCGTCGCTGTGTCCCCGGCACCCAGCGCAGTGCCCGACACACAGTAGATTCACAGCAAATAACTGTCCAACAAATAAATGAAGTTACAATGTGCCCCACCCCTACTGGACAGAGGGGGAAACTGAGGCTTACTTAGAAGGGTGAGATGAGTCGCCCAGGGTCACTGTCACTGCCCCCCAACTTCTGATCACCTGCTGATGCCTCCCGTCGGCTGAACCCGAACAGCAGCCAGACGCAGCCCAGCCGATGCCATCGGACGGGGTCACCTGGACAGAGGGGAGACAGATGGACAAAGGGAAGGCAGTCAGCACGTTCGGATTGATTCTGTGGACAATCTCTCAGGGCCAAATACACCCAGGAAAGGAACCTTCAGACGGCGAGGGCGGGGGGAGGTTCCTGCTTTCACACCCAGGAGGCTGTGCCAGCCTTCACGCTCGCCAGCAAAGCCCCAGGGCCCTCTTTCCCACGTGCCCAACCACTTCCTAACTTCTGTCCGGGGCAACCGCCCTCAGCAGGGGCGACGGTGGGACCAGCTCGCCCTGGAGGCGGGCAACAAGGGGCGGACTGGACGGCAGCAGAGGAGACAAAAACAAGAAAACCAAACGAAACTGCTTGGTCCACTTTTCACTGATGTCATGCCCCAGCGATCGGAGCCAGTGTCGGTGATACACGCCCCTCCCTGGAAAATAAAACAAGACGAAATCGGAGACGGAGATGAACCATGAGAGGCTCTTAACTCTGGGAAACAGAGTTGCTGGAGGGGAGGGGGCGGGGGGATGGGGTAACCGGGGACGGGCACGAAGGAGGGCACGTGACGGAATGAGCACGGGGTGTTCTACGCGGCTGATGAGTCACTGACCCCTACCTCGGAAACCAGTAATGCACTATACATTAATTAACTGAATTTAAATAAAAAATACATTAAAAAAAGAAACCCCTCCCTGCGAAACAGCTTTATTGGTCCAAGTTCTGAACGTTTGCTGCAGATACTACCGCGGAGTTTTAAATATGTTATATATATACATATATATGAATATTAAACATGTACATATGTGTACATACATACAGAATACATACGGACTCATACATGTAACAGTGTGTGTAGATTCGCGTATGTAATTAGCACGTGTTATCACTCCGCTCCCCCATCCTTTCCGAAGCACCGTTGGGCGCTCGGAAGGCAGCGCAGAGAACCCGTTCACGCCTCGCCTCCCCGCCGGCAGACCCCGCCACCCACCAACGTCCCGAGGACCGGACTATCCGAGCTCACTCGGATGCAACCCCGCGCCTTCAGCCTCTGTGGACCTCCACGTCCCCGCTGCGTTTCAAACGGTAGTTTCAAGGGACACGTAGGTGGCACGGCGATTCTGAAGACAGAACCTGAGAGACTGGGGTGCTGACCTTCTGTCGCCCTTGGAGTTTGTGTTCGTGGATCAAGTCCGAAACGGGGACGCAGAGCGCCCACCATGCGATGAAATGGTGTTTACTGAAACGCAAGTTCGAGCTCCCACCTGAAATCTTTGCTGCATCAGAACCGGCGTCTCTGATGTTAGCAGGTGTTCTCTCCAATTTCTGATTGTTTGCAAACAAACAAAAAAAATCAAGAAAAAAAATGACAAGTGATGGCTCTTAAAAATCGTTTTGTCCTCTGAGAGACATCCAGCCATCGAGCCCCTTAGTGTTCATGCAAATAAGCAAAAACCTCGCGCGCACACGGATGTCGGCAGCATTTGGTGTTGATACTGGAAAAGCGACTGAGAAGCGCTCCAGGAGGCGGATGGACCGGGAGGGTCCATGCAGACGACGGGTGCCGTTTGGTGCTAAAGAGAGAAGAGCTGTCCACCAGGTCATGAAAAGGCAAGGAGGAGCCTTCCGCGCACATCGCTAAGAGAAAGCAGCCGTCGGAAAAGTCTCCAACTTTAGGACACTCTGGAGAAGGTAAAGCTATGGAGATGGTAACCGGGGGTGGTTGCGGGGGTCAGGGGAGGGCGGACGGGTGGGGGAGCCCGGAGGACTTTCAGGACAGTGAGTCTGCTTTGTGTGATACCACAATGCAGACACGCGCCCTTATGTGTCCGTCCAAGCCCGCGCGACGGGCAACGCCAGGAGCGACCCATAATGGAAGCTGTAGACTCTCCGTGACGATGGCATCAATGTGGGTCGTCGACTGGGACAAACGTACCCTCTGGTGGGGGACGCGGATGCCGGGGGAGGGGAGATGTGCACGAGCGGAGGTAGGGGTCTACGGGAAATCTCTGTGTCTGCCTCTCAGTTTTGCTGTGAACCTAAAACTGCTCTAAAAACTCAAGTGTATTAAGAAAGAAAGAAAGAACCACCCCCTCCCCCAAACCATGAGAGTGATGCCAAAGGTTACTCCGGGATTGTTCTGGAAGTTGCTCAGTTGTCCACGGGTGGACCCGCTCTCTGCGCCCTCACTCGATGGCAGGACTTTCTTTTTGTAGCTTTATTGAGATGGGCTTCTCCTAGCACACCATTCATCTACGAAAATGCACCAGTCGACGACCTTTGGCGTGGGCACAGAGCCGTGGGACTGTCACCATGATCAACCTCAGACCACTTCTGTCGCCCCAGAAAGAGCCCGCTGGTGCTTCGCCCCACAACGTCCCACGCCCTCCAGGCCTTGGGCAAGGATCCGTCCCATCCCAGGGTCTGCAGGTCGGCCTTGCAGGGCAGGGACTGGAGCTCTCGTCACCTGCTCTCTGCCCCCAGAACAGGCGATTCTGCTCCGAAACTCCAGGATTATTCAACCAATCTGTCTTAACCTTTTTTTTTTTTTTTTAAGGATTTCATTTATTTGTTTGAGAGAGAGAAAGAGAGAGAGAGAGCTCACAAGCAGAGGGAGCAGCAGGCAGAGAGAGAGGGAGAAGCAGGTTCCCTGCTGAGCAGAGAGCCCGATGCGGGGCTCGATCCCAGGACCCCGGGATCATGACCTGAGCCGAAGGCAGAGGCTTTAACCCACTGAGCCCCCCGGGTGCCCCCAATCTCTCTTAACTTGAATCCCAGACAGGACAGGCCTCTGCTTATCTTTGCTCTGGTCCAGGCCCCAGGAACCGTGTGCTGAATTGGAATGCAAACAAGAGACGTCAGCAACCCTGACACACGTCTGTCCCCAGCTCCTGGCCTGCACACGTCCGCCCACACCACAGAGGCCGGGGGAGGGGGCATGTGAAATGCGGAGTCCAGCTGTGCCTTGACCCCTAGCGGGACACAGAGCAAGGGATTTAATCTCTGCGCTTCTCCCTTCCCTCAACTATAAAACGGAGCTAATAATAGGACCTACCTTTCCCGGCTGCTGTGAGGATTAGCACAGGGGCTGGTAATACAGAGTTCAGTAAATGCTAGCTATAATTATCGTTAATCACGCGGGATTTACGGAGCCGTTACAAACGCACTCCGGCCATCCGTCAGTCTCATCCCACACACGTTTCCTGAGGAGAGGGAGAGAGAATCCAGTGTGCTCCAGGGAACTGTGAGTCCTTCCGTGTGACTGGGGTGTCGGGTGAGATAGGGCGGGGCGGCAGATAAGATGAGGCAAGTGCCCCGTCCAGAAGGGCTCAGGGGCCAGGCTGGGGAGCTTGGACTCTCTCCCAAGGGTAACAGGGAGCCATGGGAGGCTCTTGAGGAGAGGGACACATGTTGGCTCTGAGCGTTAGATGCTCTCGGGGTGGTGGGTGGGACACTCTGCAGGGAGACACCGGAGGCCAAGAGGAAGGTGGGATTATGGGCCACTTATGTGAGGGACCGTGGCCAACAGCCCAGTGGATGTGGGTGAGGCAGTGGTTCTTAACCTGTGGTCTCTAGACTTCTAGAGAGATCCAGAGGGGTCCGGCACCCTGGACGCTGTCTGCCAAATCATGTTTCCATTTTTCCAAAAGTAAAAAAGAAAAAGGTGAAAATCATGTTGGTGCTTTCTTGGGTTCAGCCCAGGGGAGCTCCTTATTCCTGTCTCTTGGTACAGTTGAGTCTCCTTCTTCATGGTGGTTGTGGTCTCTGAAGTCGTAGCGACCGCGGAATCAGCGAAAATGGAAACGCTGCCCCTGGGGAAGCACGAGGTTGGGTTCCTATAAGCCTTTGCCACACTATCCTCATTAATGGGTCAATACGTAACCTTGTGTCGCATGTGTTCTGTTTGAGGACACCTCGCTTGATAGACACTGTTGACTCGCTCATGCTGAGCTCAAGGCCAACGGCACCGTTAACTCGGGCCAGAAGGAAGCTCACGGGACACAGATCTTTCTCTGTAAGACACATCGCAGCCTTCTGGGACCTCTGTGCTTGGGGGCCTCTTACAACCATGAAGTCAACAACAAAAAGGCACAATACTGCAAAAAATGTGGCATCTGCCAGAATACCAGAGGGAGGGTGACCGGTGTGTGCAGGGTGACCGGGGGAGCGAGGAGGCCGAGGGTCCCCGCACGCAGCCCAGCGGGCTCAAGTTCTCGCTGCCCTGCGCCTGTCCACTCGGATCTGAGGACCGCAGGAAAGTTAGTGGGTAGACGAGTTTGCAAATACGAAATCCACAAAGAATGCAGGGGACCATACACGCAAAACATTGCCCCGGTGTCATGGAATTAATAGAAAAGTTGTCAGGGAGAGAGCTTTCATTCTCCCTGGAGCTAAGTCTTTGAAAACCACGGTCTGTTTTGCACTCCCAGGAGTTCTCAATTTGGACCAGCCACGTTTCAAGGGCTTAAGAGCCACACGTGGCTGGTGGCTTCTGTATCACACGGTGCCAGTCCCTGTGGCTTTCTTCAGATTCTCCGAGGGGCCTACGAACTTAAAAGAAGGACGATAATAGGTCGATGCCGGATGGAACCCCCTCAGAGAGCGCGCGACAGTACCAAAGCGAGCCCCTTAGCACGGGGGAGCGCAGGGGAGGGAGACTATCCTTTGCGTCCCGGCTTGTAAGAGCACAGGATGGGCGAGACATAAAGGGTCCGTCATCCGAACCGGATCCCCGGAAGAGGGCAGCTTCACAGGCCGGAATCCGCAGCACCCCTGCCAAGCAGAGAGCCCGAGCTCCATGTAACCACACAGATGAAGTTTGCAAACTCGGGGTTGAGCTGGTGAGGACAACAGCCAGCTGCGGAAGGTCACAGATGTGATACTATTTATATAACATTTAACCACAGGCATGGTGAACCCCCCCATTGCAGCTCTGTGTTTATCCGTAGGTAGCACATGCGTTTTTCTCATGAATAACAAAAACCTCTTTAGTGATAGGGGTTACTTCAGGGAGGGAGGGGGAAGATTTGGACTGGGGTAAGGACAACACAGGTTCCAATTACAGTAAAAACGTTCTCTTTCTTCAGCTGGACAGTGGTGGACATACAGGTGCTCATTAGGTTATTTGGGAGACTTTGGGTGCATTGGCTAAAATATTCCACAGCAAGGTTTTCTGTGGTTGTGAAGAAGCAGGCTCCCTGCTGAGGGGGGAGCCCAATGTGGGGCTCGATCCCAGGACCTTGAGATCATGAGCTGAGCCGAAGGCAGACGCTTAGTGACTGAGCCACCCAGGCGCCCCTCATCTATTATTTTATTTAGTAATATTTATTCAACGAACATATGAGCCAAGGGGTACCACGGGGCACCAGAGAGAAAACAGAATTATGTTCTCAGAACCAGGAGTGAAGACAGCCCAGCCTTCATCACCAGACTGTCAACTGTACCACAACAACGATTAAAAGTCAAGATTTTGATTTATCAGTTTGTCATCTTATTCTTTCCAGACAAAACAAATCAATTTAATCTTATCACTTTTTTTTTCTTCAATTGATCTTTTTTTGGGGCCTGGCACTGGGGTGGGAGGGCAAGTGGGTTAAGTTGTCAAGTCCACAGTCTTTGAAGTGTAACTCAATTTTTTATGTGATCTTTCCATATATTTTTTATTCGGTAAACTTATTTGGAAAAAAATATGAAATATATAAATAACAGGGTGCCCATCTGGCTCAGTTGGTGTAGTGTGTGGCTCCTGATTTTGGGTCATGAGCTCGAGCCCCACACTGGGTGTAGAGATTACTTAAAAATCTAATCTTTAAAATACGTATATAACTGAGACACCTGGGTGGCTCAGTGGGTTAAGCGTCTGCCTTCGGCTCAGGTCATGGTCCCAGGGTCCTGGGATCAAGTCCCGCATCGGGCTCTCTGCTCGGTGGGGAGCCTGCTTCTCCCTATCCCTGCTGCTCCCCCTGCTTGTGCTCTCTTGCTCTCTCTCATAAATAAATAAAATTAAAAATCTTTAAAAAATAACAATTTAAAAATATATAAGATATATACCCTGCTATGCATACGATGGTATATACTATACGTAATATAATCATTATACAAGGTAATGCAGGTTACATCTATTATTCTATTATATACAATATGTAACATATTATAAACGTAACACGTACTGTAATGTGAAATGTCTCCCACTCAGAGAACGCTCTGGGTAGAGCCTGCAATTGCTCCCATCTCACAAGGAGGACACTGAGGCACGGGGGCAGAGAGCACTCGCTGGGCCAGGAGGGACTGAACTAGGACACTCCCTGGAAGAGCCCTCGGGGCCGGGCGGAGGGGACGGGCAGGCCTAGAGGCCAACTTTAATGAGGGTGTGTGCACCTTGGGGGCCCGGACTGGACCGTCGGAGGCCCGCACCCGCCTTCTCCAGGTCACTCAGGGTGACCCTGTGGGGCGGTGCTGCTAAATGGGGAGGTGCAAAGCTCCCTGGATCATCAGTGAGCCTCCCAGGGGGCCCGGGGCGGGGCAGCGAGGCCTGCGCGTCCCCCCTCGCCCTCCTCCCAGCAGACCCAGGTGGCTCCACAGCCTGACCTCCTGGCTCGAGCTGAACAGCTGCTCTGCGGTCCCCGCGGGCCCCCTGGGTGCACACATCCGGCCCCAAGTCCCCAGTGGAAGAATCCGGCTCCGGTCGGACACCGGGGGGTCTGCCTTCCTCCAGCTGCCCAGCCGGGGGACAGCGGGTGGCCCGGAGGCCACAGACCCTCATGGAGGCCTGTCTCTTCCTCTCAGTGACTGCGGACCACTGCCTCAGTTTCCCCATCAGTGAATCGGAAACCGTCGCTCTACCGGTCCACGGCTTATAGGGAGGATTCCACAAAGTCTCAAATTAAAAAAAAAAAAAATTCAAATAGTACAAACGGCACAGCAACGGAAAGCTCCCAGAAGCTGGGTGTCTTCACCCATCACTGACCCAACCGCGGCATCAACAGAGGATTTATTTGGGCAAACTGGGGCGCACAGGATAGGACTGGGTGTCAGCCGGATTTCTGGAATGACTGTTCGATGCCACAAAATGCAATCGATAAAAGCTTTGCAACTGAGCTGGGAAAGATCCCTTCCGTCACAGAGCGGAAGACTGCGGTGTGGCAATGCGCTCTCGGGCTGCCTGTGGTATATCTGACAACAGTCAGCTTTTCATGAGGAAAAATGTCCAGCATAACCAAAAATAAAGAGTAAAAGGAACCCGGTGTCCACACTTTGCCAGGCGAGCACGGCTCCCGTCGCCGCCTCCCCCCCCCCAACCCCACCCCCCGGCCGTTGGTGGATGTTCTCTTGCTGGAGTGTTTGGAAGCAGGCACCGGCCGGGACACCATTTCACCCAAGAAGATTTCGGTAGGCTGCAATTGACTTTGCAATACTTCATCCCCCCCCACCCCCCCCAGGAAACAGATACAGCGAGTACTGGAAAATGCCAACATGAGAAGTCTGGTCAGGACGCTGGAGGGTGGTCACTGTGGGCCTCTTCGGACTTCTCTACACGTTTGCAGAGGTTTTCACCAGCAAACCCCCCCAAAATCAAAGAGCAAAGGAAGTTCTCTCTCTGCTACCCGCCCCACCCTCGGCCTGGGTTCCCAGGGGCAACGTGCTCGCCAGCTTCCCCCGGGGATCCTTCCAGAGTCTGGGTAGCGTCGTTGCTGTGTCTTTATTAATAGCAGGATTGTAGTAGTAGTGAAACCAAGTCGGGCAAAACTCAGGGCTGTGAGTCACCCGGACCTGGCTCAGGGCCCGCCAGATGCCTCCTCCCACTCTGACCTTGTGCGGTCCCAGCTCCCAACCTCAGTCTCCTGCTCTGTAAACTGGGGATAAATCCTCACCCTTGCTGGATGGCTGGGAGGATCCAGGGTAAAGTCCCACCCCAGCCCCACCCAGAACCAGGCTCAGGGCAGGTGCTGAGAACATAAAGAAGTCCTTTCCCCAGTGCATCACCTGGTTATTAGAGCTCCTGGGTCTGAGAGAGGAGGGACTGGGGGGCTGGACTCCTGGGTCTGAGGGAGGAGGAGATGGGGTCTGGATTCCTGGTCTGAGGGAGGAGAGGCTGACGGTCTCGTATCTTGGGTCTAAGGGAGGAGGGGCTGGGGGCCTGGACTCCTGAGTCTGAGGGAGAAAGGGCTGGGGGCCTGGACTCCTGGGTCTGAGGGAGGAGGCTGGAGGAGGCTGGACTCCTGGGTCTGAGGGAGGAGGAGCTGGGGGCCTGGACTCCTGGGTCTGAGGGAGGAGGGGTCTGGGGGCCCAGACTCCTGGGTCTGAGGGAGGAGGGGCTGGAGGCCTGGACTCCTGGGTCTGAGGGAGGAGGGGCTGGGGGTCTGGACTCCTGGGTCTGAGGGAGGAGGCAGCTGGAGGTGGGGACTTGGTATTAAAGAACAGGGCTTTGGGAACAGTCGCCTTTATTCCTGGAGCCCAGACTCCCATCCCACGGAGAAAGGCAGAAAGCATGGCACTCTGTGTCTCCCATCCCAAGTAAGGTATGTGAAGGGGCCCTGTCTCCCCTTTTCTCACTGCCATCAGGTCTGGCCCTTGGGGGTTCACAATACATTTTGTCCCCTCTGTCCTGGGACCAGAGCCCAGAGTCCAAGCTGGTCTAAGTTTGGAAGGGGGAGGGAGGGGGGCAGCGGGTCAGAGGGGGTGAGGGAGGGGTGTGGGGGGGACAGGATGTCTCTGAGCTGTCACACACACCCCTGTCTCGGGCCCAGAGAAAGGGAGGGACAAAGGCTCTGAGAGAGAGTCAGGAACAAAGACAGGAGGAGGGAGACAGAGAGACACTGGGGAGAGCAGGCCCAGAGCGCAGCCGAGTGGGAGAACAGAGAAAGAGTGAAAGTGTGGGATATCCCGAACGACAAACAGTGGTGACAACAGTGGGGAGAGTGTGGGAGACGAGACACAGGATAGGGAGACCCACCCAGGGAATCAAGAGCTGAGATAGGGGCAAGACAGTGGCAGGACGGCTGGTGGAGAGAGAGTGAAGGATCGACAGTCACACAGAAGCAAAGATACCGAGAGGCTGGAGAGGGGAAGGAGGTGTGAGACGGAGCAGAGAGATCAGCAGGATAGTATAGACGGACAGAGACCGGGCTGTCCGGAGGCAGGAGTCCGGCAGAGGACGGCAGAGAAATCCTCTGACTCGGACAGGCGGAGAGAGACTGAGGCCGACCCTTTCCGACGGGCTCTAGACCTCAGCTCTGTGGGGCACAGTGGGACGCAGGCGACCCACACAAGGGGTGCTGGCTCGTGCAAGGTCCAGCTGACGCCAGGGGTCTCTGAAATGGAGCTCAGGGAGCCCGAGAACCGTGAGGATGGGGACCCAGAGGTGAGAGACGGGAGACAGGGAAAGAGAGAGAGAGATGCAGAAAGACAGAGTCAGAGATCGACACGAAGAGAGACACGGACAAACACAGAGGGATGGAAGAGACAGGGAAACAGAGACCCAGAGAGACCCAGAGCAACACCAACCCGGGGACACAAAGCTGGACCCAGGCCGCCAGGGCACTGGACTCAGAAACAAAGACGGGGAGGCACAGGAAGAGGATGGAGAGAGAGACGGCAGCAGTGGGGGGTGCGGAAGCTGAGGGTGAAGCCCCAGCCGGGGCTGGGGGCTTCTGGTGGTTCCCACGATGGGCAGGGTCTCTGAGACAATCACCCCGACCCTGCCAGGACACAAAAACAGGTGGCCCAAGGCCACTGAGTCACTGTGACTCATCCTCCTCCCTGGGGACAATGACCCCATTACCCTGGCCACCCACCCCAGCCCCGGGCTGGGCCTCCAGCTTCCTCCACCACTCTCAGGGGACCCCAGACTCACCCCCTCCCCACCTCTGCTCCTCTCCGACAGGAGGACACAGCGACAGCCCTCCAACGGCTCGTGGAGCTGACAGCCACCAGGGTGACCCCGGTGAGGAATCTACGTGTCCTGTACCGCTTCATCCGAGAGCTCGGCTCTGGCACCTACGGCCGCGTACTCCTTGCCCGGCCTCGCCAAGGAGGTGAGTTTGGCCACCAAAGGGCAGACTCCAGCAGGTCCCTAGAATAGGGTTCTCAGAAGCCACTGAGACGAGGGGCATCCCCAGGAGATGACAGGAACCCTGCATGGGGGCACTCAGAAAGTTAAGAGCTCTTTGATCTTCCAATAAACAGAGCTAACCCAAGGAAGGCTGACTTGCCTGAGGTCACGCAGCAAGGCAGGAGCGCGGTTTGGACTGGAGCTCAAGTCACCATGTTCCCTACTTGACTCAAGAGAAAACTGGGGCTCAGAGAGGGTAAAGCAGTTGCGGGAGGCCACACAGCCGAGTAGGGAGTCCTCAGGGATGGTCACCCTTAACCCCTGCTTCACACAAGGACAGACTGAGAGACATCAGACACTATTCCCTTCCATTCTTGTTTTACACATGAAACATCTGCGGTTCAGAGAGGTTAAGCAGATCGCCTAAGGCCCCACAGCAAGATCAGAGCTCCCTGAGTTCCCTTCTGCTCCCCTCTACCGGGCAGGACCTGCTGTGGCCCTGAAGGTCCTTCGTCAGGATTCGGTCCTGAGGACCACCTTCCTGAGAGAGTTCTGTGTGGGCCGCTGTGTCTCTTCACACCCAGGCTTACTGCAGACCCTGGCAGGACCCCTGCAAAGCCCCCGACACTTCGCCTTCGCCCAGGAGTACGCGCCATATGGGGACCTCAGCGGGATGCTGAAGGAACGGGTGAGGCGGGTGGGGACCAAAGGCCAGAACGGCTCATCCCGTGTACAACTGTCCCTAACCCGTTTCTGTCTCCAATCCTGACACCCACATCAGTGCTCAACCTAGCCCTTCCCTAAGCCCCAGACACCCTCCTTATTTCTAACTCTCGGTGCAATCCCATGCCTAACCCTAACCTCATCCACCCAACCGTCCCAACACGAGTTTGCATGGGCAGGGACTTGGGGTTGGGTTGGGAATGAGATTAGGGGTGAGATTTTAGTTAGCACTGGGATTGGGAGTGCGGGCATGCGTGGAGTTGTGTGGGTTGATTATAGATTGGTAATGGGTGTAGAAAGCACGGATAGGGTTGCAGAGTGAGACAGGGACGGTTGAGGAGATGTACACAGGATGAGTTGGAGATCGGAGATGAGTAATGGGGTTCTTTCTGGTGAGGAGACCAGGTCAGGACTGGATTCAAGAGATTCTGAGGATACATGAGTGTGAAGATTAGGATAGAGCCAATTTTAGGAATAAATTTTGGATTTCAGACAGGGTTAGAGATAAGCAGAAGGAAAGAAAGAAGGGAGGGAGAGAGATGAATGGGTAGAGAAATGGATGGATGAGTGGATGGTTGGAAAGACGAGTGGATGGATGGAAGGATGGCTGGATTGAGGGGTTGATGGATGGTAGACGCATGGAACGATGGCTGGATGGGTGGATGCGCACGTGCGTGGGTGGAGGGAGAGAGGGATGGAAAGACGGGGGGATGGTGGATGGATGGAACGATGGATGGCTGGGTGGGTGGGGGGATGGGTAGGTGGAAGGAAAGATGGGAGAGTGGCGGGACGGTGGATGGATGGAACGACGGATGGGTTGCTGGGTGGCAGGTAAATGGAAGGAAGCAAGGAAGAACAAACGGGTGGATTTTGGATAACAAATAATTCAATACTTTAGTGGGTTGCTGACTGGCTGGTAGAATGGAGGTTAAGCAGAAACACTGCTGTGTGAACTTGAATGGATGGGTGGTTTGACGGATGGATTGATTTATCAATCCAATGAAGTCAGCTGACTTCGGAATGGTGTCTGAGTTAGAGAATTAAATTAGTAGGAATTGTACTAGTAGCAGAATCGAAATTAGTAGGAATGAAGATAAGGATTAAGTATGAGATTTCGGTTCCCATTGGAGATCTGGGTGATCAGGCTAGAGGAAACAGGATATGTAAGGAGGGGGTTTGAGTTAGGGTTAGAAGAAAGCTTGGTGGAAGCTAAAATAGCTTCTGGTTCAGTCCGGGGTTCCTGTGACGACATACTGGGGGTTGGAATACAGAGGTTGTAACAAGGTGTGGCTGAGGATAACCTGGAGATGGTGTTGGGGGACACTAGAGGTAGCCACTGGTCTGAGGTTCTGAATTCTTGAACTCCAAGAAACCAAATAAAGAAGGAGCCAAGACACCCTGACCTTCATCTCTCCTTGACCCCAGGGCCTCCCAGAGCCGCTGGTGAAGCGGGTGATGGCCCAGCTGGCTGGAGCCCTGGACTTCCTCCATGGTCGGGGGCTCGTCCATGCGGATGTCAAACCAGACAACGTGCTGGTCTTTGACCCTGTCTGCAGCCGTGTGGCCCTAGGTGACTTGGGTCTGACCCGGCCCGAGGGCAGTCCAACCCCTGCCCCACCGGGGCCACTACCCTCTGCCCCACCCGAGCTCTGCCTCCTGCTGCCACCTGAGACCCTGCCCCTGCGACCAGCTTTGGATTCCTGGGGCCTGGGGGTGCTTCTCTTCTGCACTGCCACCGCCTGCTTCCCCTGGGACGTGGCACTGGCCCCGGACCCCGAGTTTGAGACCTTTGCTGGCTGGATGACCACCAGGCCCCAACCCCCTCGGCCACCCCCCCCTTGGGACCAGTTTGCACCCCCAGCTCTGGCATTGCTCCAGGGGCTCCTAGACCTGGATCCTGACACTAGGAGCCCCCCACTGGCTGTCCTGGACTTCTTGGGGGACGACTGGGGGCTAGAGAGGAACAGAGAGGGACCTGGGGGCTTGGGGGGCATGTCTAGTGGAGATGGGGAGGAGGAGGAAGAGGAGGGAGCAAGCCTGGAGGAGTGGACAGATGAGGAGGAGGAGGAGGACAAAGATGGCAGGAGGATGGGGACAGATGGGGGAGCTCCCTGACCAGGTGACTGAGACAGGTGGTCAGAGCCTGGGCCAATGGCCCCTCCCCCAGCACCACCACCACCACCACCCGCCCTCCCCCCCGGCCACCTGGATGACAGCTGCTCCCCGGAGGACGGAGATGGAACACAGCGCATCTCTCCCTGCTGAGGGCTGGACTGGGAAGCACAATTCCCCTCTCAACTGAGGACCTGGGAGTCCAAGAGTCAGCCCCTCCTCCCTCAGACTGGAGTCCAGGCCCCCAGCCCCCTCCTCTCTCAAGGACCCCTCCTCTTCCTTCTGTCCTGACTGTGCCTTCTTGAAGGAAGGCTCTGCTCCCCGTAGACACGTTTCCGCATTGCGGGGACCTGCCGAGAGCCTCTCACGGAGCTCTGACCGGGCCACTCATCACCACTGCCACCTGGCTGACTCTCGCCGTCCGTGGCGCTATGTCTGAGTTCTCAAGACCCCGCGCCATCAAACCTTGCCCGCCACCTCTTCCCTTTCCCTGGACTCCGGGTGACACTGGGGCAGTCCCTCATCCTGTCTGGACCTAAATCCTCGCACACACACACGCACTTTCCTGCCACGGGCCCTCTGCACATAGTGCATCCCCCCCACCGCCCCAAGAACGCCTTTCTCGCAGCTCAGCACCTCCAAGCCCTCTCCAGCCTCATTGGAACCTATACCCAGGCGACCTCTGTCTCCCGTGGTTTTCTGCCTCACCTGTTGGGCTGTCCGGGGTGGACGTGGTTTTCCTCCTTTCGACATCTTTTCAGTTCTGCTCCCGCCAGAGGAGGGATTCTGCTCCCCACTGTGCCAGCTCCCTACCAGCACGGAGCAGCGAGGCGTGGGCCTGTCCCAGCTTCGTGGGCCTCGGAGTCTGCACTGAGAGCCCCGGGCCCAGGTGGGACAAGCTCACCTTCACCTGGGCCGGCCCGCGGCCCGTTCGCCCCTCCCGCCTGCAGCACTGACGCCTGGGGCTTCCCACCTGCGGGGCATCCCAGGCCCTTCCCAGGGCCCAGCTCAGGCTCCCCCCTCGCAGGGAATCTGCCCTGTGTGCTTTCTAGACTCAAAAGAGTGGGTTCACCAAGTGCCGTGTGGTGTCCTGGATCGGACCCGGGACAGAAGGCGGTTGGCGGAAGCGCTGCTGAGACCTGATCCAGAGTCTACGCAGGGTCTAGCCTGACTGATGACTTCTTTGTTTGGACAAATGTGCCCTTGCCTGCGTGAGATACCAGCCTGGCGGGGAGCTGGGGACGGCCTGGCGGTTCTCCGCACAATCCTTCCAGCTGTTCTGGAAATTGAAAACTATTCTGAAATAAAAGGTTTGTTTAAAAAAATGAAGGGAGTTTCACAGCGGTTATCTTGCTGCAAACCAAGGAAAGGATGTGAATCCCGGGCCCCCAGCTCCTCCATCAGGCCCAGGAGCGCCTGCCTTGCCCCCGCCACCAACTCTGAAGTCTGTAGATGCAGAATGAGGACCTCCCCCCACCCGCCCCTCCCAGTTGCTCCACCACCTGCTTTCCCTCTGCCCCAAGTCTGACATCATCTCTCACTGCATCGTTCTGGAATCCGGTTGTCTCATCCTTTCCCTAAACAGGACCCCAGTGTCCGATCCCCTGAACACCCCTCACGAAACACTTGTGTCTGACCTGTCACTGGGGTATGGATGGGGCAGCTGGGTGGGGTCATGGCAGAGCCAAACTAGAGAAATGAGTTCATGCTCCGCAGGGGTTTGGACTCCTGGTCTGAGGGAGGAGGGCTGGGTCTGGACTCCTGGTCTGAGGGAAGAGGGGCCGGGGTCTGGACTCCTGAGTCTGAGGGAGGAGGGGCCTGGGGTCTGGACTCCTGAGTCTGAGGGAGGAGGGGCCTGGGGTCTGGACTCCTGAGTCTGAGGGAGGAGGGGCCTGGGGTCTGGACTCCTGAGTCTGAGGGAGGAGGGGCCTGGGGTCTGGACTCCTGAGTCTGAGGGAAGAGGGGCCTGGGGTCTGGACTCCTGAGTCTGAGGGAGGAGGGGCCTGGGGTCTGGACTCCTGGGTCTGAGGGAAGAGGGGCCTGGGGTCTGGACTCCTGAGTCTGAGGGAGGAGGGGCCTGGGGTCTGGACTCCTGGGTCTGAGGAAGGAGGGGCCTGGGGTCTGGACTCCTGGTCTGAGGGAGGAGGGGCCTGGGGACCTGGACTCCTGGTCTGAGGGAGGAGGGGACTGGGGACCTGGACTCCTGGTCTGAGGGAAGAGGGGCCTGGGGTCTGGACTCCTGGTCTGAGGGAGGAGGGGCCTGGGGTCTGGACTCCTGGGTCTGAGGGAGGAGGGGCCTGGGGTCTGGACTCCTGGGTCTGAGGGAGGAGGGGCCTGGGGTCTGGACTCCTGGGTCTGAGGGAGGAGGGGCCTGGGGTCTGGATTCCTGAGTCTGAGGGAGGAGGGGCCTGGGGTCTGGACTCCTGGGTCTGAGGGAGGAGGGGCCTGGGGTCTGGACTCCTGGTCTGAGGGAGGAGGGGCCTGGGGACCTGGACTCCTGGTCTGAGGGAGGAGGGGACTGGGGACCTGGACTCCTGGTCTGAGGGAAGAGGGGCCTGGGGTCTGGACTCCTGGTCTGAGGGAGGAGGGGCCTGGGGTCTGGACTCCTGGGTCTGAGGGAGGAGGGGCCTGGGGTCTGGACTCCTGAGTCTGAGGGAGGAGGGGCCTGGGGTCTGGACTCCTGGGTCTGAGGGAGGAGGGGCCTGGGGTCTGGACTCCTGAGTCTGAGGGAGGAGGGGCCTGGGGTCTGGACTCCTGAGTCTGAGGGAGGAGGGGCCTGGGGTCTGGACTCCTGGTCTGAGGGAGGAGGGGACTGGGGGCCTGGACTCCCTGGCGTGAGTGTGGAAGAGGCTCTGGGCCTGGGTCGGGGACAGATTTCTGGCGGTAGCCAGTTCTAGGAGTCAACACACGATGTCGCTCTGGCCCTAGTGGGGTAGAAGAGGCGGGTCTAGGGGCGGGGCTTACGACCCCCTAGGTGGGGGCGGGGTCTGCTCCTGGGCAGGCCTCCGCTGGCATGGGATCTAGAGCTGGGCACTGACCACAGCGGGCAGCGAAGGGTCAGGCAAGCTTGGAGAAGGTGAGGTTTGGAGGCCGGAGCGCAGGTCAGGAGGAGGCAAGGGTTAAACAGCCTGAGGTGGGCAGCACCTGAGAGTGAAGCACACAGCTGACCCAAGTCCCGGGTGCCTCAGAGGGCCAGGGGCTGAGCTTTGAGGCTCTAGGGTGGTTAAGTGTTAGGGAAACAGAGTCTGGGAGTCATAAGATGTGTGAGTTGTATAACGTTCCAGGAGAGGGGTGGGCTGGCGGTCCAGACTCCACGTCTGATGGAGGAGGGGCAGGGTGCCTGGACTCCTGAGTCTGAGGGAGGAGGGGCTGGGGGCCTGGACTCCTGGGTCTGAAGGACGAGGGGCCTGGGGTCTGGACTCCTGGGTCTGAGGGAGGAGGGGTTGGGGTCTGGACTCCTGAGTCTGAGGGAGGAGGGACTGGGGGTCTGGACTCCTGGGTCTGAGGGAGGAGGGGTTGGGGTCTGGACTCCTGAGTCTGATGGAGGAGGGGCAGGGTGCCTGGACTCCTGAGTCTGATGGAGGAGGGGCAGGGTGCCTGGACTCCTGAGTCTGATGGAGGAGGGGCAGGGTGCCTGGACTCCTGAGTCTGAGGGAGGAGGGGCTGGGGGCCTGGACTCCAGGTCTGAGGGAGGAGGGACTGGGGGTCTGGATTCCTGAGTCTGAGGGAGGAGGGGCTGGGGACCTGGACTCCAGGTCTGAGGGAGGAGGGACTGGGGGTCTGGATTCCTGAGTCTGAGGGAGGAGGGGCTGGGGACCTGGACTCCTGGGTCAGAGGGAGGAGGGGTTGGGGGCCCGGACTCCTGGGTCTGAGGGAGGAGGGGCTGGGGGGCCTGGACTCCTGGGTCTGAGGGAGGAGGGACTGGGGGTCTGGATTCCTGAGTCTGAGGGAGGAGGGGCTGGGGACCTGGACTCCTGGGTCAGAGGGAGGAGGGGTTGGGGGCCCGGACTCCTGGGTCTGAGGGAGGAGGGGCTGGGGGCCCGGACTCCTGGGTTTGAGGGAGGAGGGGCTGGGGGGCCTGGACTCCTGGGTCTGAGGGAGGAGGAGGGGCTGAGGGTGTATGAGTTGGACCCCAGGCGTCTCAAGGACTTGGTGCTCCCAAGTGCTTGCTCCCACCCAGGTCGCAGCCGCCCCCAAGGCCCTGGTGTGCGCAGCCGCCCTCTCCAGCCTCTGGAGACAGAGAGCACCTGTTTGCTCTTAGGAGAAAGAGGCTACTCGTCCACCCCCAGGGCCCAAGTCTGTTTGCTTTGGAAACAAGGTGGGGGGTGTCTCAAGTTATCTGGTTCATCTTTCACCCTTGGGCCATTGGGTGGCGCCAGGATGTGGGGGCAGGGGCGAGAGTCATCTGCGACCTGAGGCTTGACCTTACCCTAACCAGCAACTGGTGTCCCCACTCCTCAGATGCTCCAATGAAGAGGGAGACTGAGTCACAATGAAAAGTGTCATTGAGTCCTTAGCCCCTCCTCCCCCAGACCCAGGAGTCCAGGCCCCCAACACCTCCTCCCTCAGACCCAGGAGTCCAGACCCCCCATCCTCCTCCCTCAGACCCATGTCTAGCAGGACCTGGGCCCTGGGTCACTGTCTCTGCTCTGCCCCGCAGAAATGCCCGGCAAACAGTCAGATGAGGAACAGGTGGAGGCAGGGGCTGCCGAAAACGTAGCTGAGGAGCACCTAGGGGGCCTCACGGCAGAGGAGCTCCGGCAGGGCCAGGAGGCGGCCCTGGAGCTAGAGGACATGATGGCGCTAAGTGCGCAGACCCTGGTCCGGGCCGAGGTGGACGAGCTTTACCAGCAAGTGCGTTCCCTGGGCCAGGGCCGCTTTGGCCGGGTCCTGCTGGTCGCCCATCGTCAGAAAGGTACCAGAGCCTGGACACAGATGCAGGAGGGTCAGAGGGTGGTTGAACGGGTCACGACAGGTGCCAGCCGAGGCCGGGGAGTGTCAGCAGGAATCGAGTGTTGCCTCTGCCCCCCCCCCAAAGCTGTGTGTTCTTGGGACTCTCCCCTGCCCTCTCTGAGCTCAGCTCCTCCTTCGAGAATGTGGGTGACTGAGCATATGTCGACGGCTGTAGTACCCGAGAGAAAGGGAAGCAGACAGAGCCCTCCCCTGTGGTCATCCCCCCGGGGGCTGGCTTCATCTGGAACTTTCTGGCCAGGCGTGCACACATCCTCTGTTGGTCCCCTGAGCCGGGCACGGTGTGGATGGAACTCAGAGTGAGCATCGACGCAGGGCACGCCTAGCAAGGCTGCCCGGGGGCTCGGCCCTCAGTGCTCCGTGCTTGGAACCCAGAGCTGAGTCCGCGAGGCCTGCCTCCACGGCGGAGCTCCAGCCTGCCCAGGGGGAGGGTGTGCAAGTGCGCCCGGCCAGCTGGCGCCGAGCTCTGCATGCTGGGGCTGGGGCGGGGGTGCTGGCTGGCCTCAAACAGCAGGAGTCCACCCTCTCGCGCTCCTGGAGGTGGAAGTCCCCAAGCAGGTGTGTCCCTGTGTGTCCACACCTGCGCGTCTGCGTCCGGTTCCTCGTTCTTTAAGGACACCGGTCACAGTGGATTGGGGCCCACCCCAGGGACCGCGTTTTACCTCTTTCCAGACTGTCTCCAGACAGGGCTCTGTTCTGTGAATGGCTGCGAGGACTTCTTCCACCTCTGGATTCGGGGTCGGGGGTGCATGGTTCAGCCCACATCAGAGCCCGATGCAAAGAGCAAGAGGTCCAGATACGGGTCCTCCCCGACTGTGGGGGCACAAGGCCTAATGGGGGGCCCGGGGGACCATGCTTTGTTGTGCTTCCTGGATGCGGGCCCCTGAGCCGGAGGGGTCTGGGGCCCAGCACTCACAGCCCCAAGGGCCGGATGCCATCAGAATTGACAGTGGCACATGCCACCGTGGCGGAGGTCCAGAGCGCTGCTGCCTCCAGCCAGGGGACAGAAGGACAGTGGTCAGCATGTGAGGCAAGGGGTGACCTCTGTCCACCACTCCTGGGCTCCTGGTGAGGGCAGCGGGTGACTCTGCAGGTGAAGAACCCAGAGTTCCTGCCCTCAGGGGACCTACACTCTTGGTAACTGTTCACATGAAGGTTCCTCCCCGGGATGGCGTCCCCAGGGCAGAGCATCCCTTCCGCATTCCCTGCGGCTTTGGGGCTCGGGTTTGCTGGAACGAGGAGCCAAACAAAGTCATTTGAAGTTCCGAGTCCAGTTTCCCAGGGGCCTCCCATCTGTTCGAACACAGCAGAGCAGAAAATCACCAAATGCTGCGTTACTGTTGTTATTAATTACCACGGACGGCGTTTTTGTGGCCACGCGGCGTGTAGGGTTGCACGGCGGGGAGGAGGTGGCAGTGGCGTTGGGGAGAGAGTCTAGGCCGGGGGGACAGGGGGGCGGCCAGGTTGACCCTCGGCTCCTTCAGTCCCTGCACTCCTGTCCCCGCTGCCCCAGGCACGACCCTGGCGTTGAAACAGCTCCCGAAGGCATCCACTTCCCTCCGCGGCTTCCTGTATGAGTTCTGCGTGGGCCTCTCGCTGGGCACGCACCCAGCCATAGTCACGGCCTACGGCATTGGCATCGAGTCGGCCGACTCCTACAGCTTCCTGACGGAGCCCGTCCTGTATGGGGACCTCATCACCTTCATCCAGCCCAAGGTGGGTAGGTGGGCCCCTCGCTGGGCCCCTCTGGAGTTCACAGATCGCCCCAGAACCAACACTGTACCCTCGTGAGACTCACCCGCCCCCATGGGCTCAGCCCAGGCCTCGAGGGGGTCACGTCAGACCGCCCCGGGGCTCATGGTCCCTCAGGGGGTGGCGCTGGGCTTCCCCATGGCAAGTCTGTTGCAGGTCCTTCATTGTCCTGGGCCCCGCGGGCCGGAGGAGCAGCCGCATGGTCTCAGTCCCCGGCCAGCTGTCCGCAGGGGCCGGAGGCCCTGACGCCCGCCCCCCCCCTCCCCCGCAGGTGGGCCTCCCGCAGCCTGCGGTTCAGCGCTGTGCGGCCCAGCTGGCCTCGGCCCTGGGGCACATCCACTCCCGGGGCCTGGTGTACCGGGACATCAAGCCCGAGAACGTGCTGGTGTGTGACCCGGCCTGCCGGCGGGTCAAGCTCACCGACTTCGGCCACACGAGGCCGCGCGGGACGCTGCTGCGCCTGACCGGGCCGCCCATCCCTTACACGGCCCCCGAGCTCTGCCGCCCTCCGCCCCTGCCCGAGGGCCTGCCCATCCAGCCTGCCCTGGACGCCTGGGCGCTGGGCGTCCTGCTGTTCTGCCTGCTCACCGGCTACTTCCCCTGGGACCAACCCGTGGCCGAGGCCGACCCCTTCTACGAGGACTTCCTCATGTGGCAGGCGTCTGGCCAGCCCGAGGACCGTCCTCAGCCCTGGTTCGGGCTGACACCCGTGGCCGACAGTCTCCTGTGGGGACTGCTGGACCCTCAGCCCCGGAAGAGGAGCCCCGTGAGCTCCGTGCGGGACTACCTGGGGCGGCCCTGGAGGCAGCAGGAGGGGGAAGACGAAGAGGCGGAGGCGGGGGATGGCGAGGGGGACGGAGAGTGAGGGGCAGCCCGGGCCCACCTTGCCTGCGGAGATTCGGAAGGGAACCGCGTGCGTGCCCGTGTCCTGAGGCGGCCTCCGCCTTCTTGTGCTGGCTTTTGGCTTCTCTTCTACGCGTTTCCCCCTTCCTTTCTTCCTTACCTCCCACGTGGCCGTCCCTCCTGTGGCCTAGGGGGCCCCCGAGACAGCTGCATGTCTGTCTCACCATCGCCGTACCCCAGGGCTTTGGCACCTGCTGTCCCCCCTGCCCGAGGTCCTGGGGCTCCTTCCCTCGCCTCCCGCACACCCTGGGCGCTTCAGCTGCCCTGCTCGGTGAGGCCTGCCCTTGGCAGGCGAGGTCCCGGCCCCGTGTTCCCACCGCCTCCTCCTCTGCTCCCTGCCCTCGGGACGCTCATCCCCTTCCAGCTGTCCGCTTACGTCCATGTGGCTCTTCTGTGTGTCCTGCGGGGGCAGGGGTCCCTCCTGTCCTGTGAGGTGCCCCATGGGGCCGGCGCAGTCCTGGCCTGACGGAAGGGCCTCAGAGATGTCTGCTCAATAAACGCACCTGTCTGGTTCTGTGTCACCGCCTCTGTGTCCCTGGCTTCCGGCCCCGTCTCTCCTCCCGGGCCGGGTCTCACCCACTCCCCTGGCCCTGGGTCTTCCGCCCACAGCCTGGGCTGGCCGTCGCCCTCTTCTCTCACTTAGCTTCACCCGGCACTTAGGTCTCCACGGTGCTGCCGGTCTGTCCCTGCGGGGAAGACCCGACAGCATGTTGTCAGGGAGAGACCGGCAGAAGCCGAACACGGTCCCACGGTGTGGCCGTGCCTCGTGCCAGAGGCTGGCGCGGATGCACGTCAGGACGGGGAGAGCCTGTCTCCGCGCGGGCCCGCGTGTGAGCCTCAGTGCCGCCCACGGACGGGCACCGCGGCTGGACTGCGGCGGGGATTTCTGCAGATGTGTGTGTCCATGAGCCCCTGGGCCCAGGGCTGTGCACAAGTCGTGGTGTGTGTGGGGGACACGACGGGGTGTGACTGTGTCCTGGCCTGTGCGGGTGACGTGACTGTGTTTCATGGGTCCGAGTGTTTGAGCCTGTGTGTGAAGGGACAGCACGGAAGTCTGCGTGTGCTTGGCCCTGCATGTGTGGACATCAGACCTGTGTTTGTGTGTCCACAAGACCTTGAGCGCGCGTGTGTGTAGCCGGAGGAGAAAAGTCACCCAGACACGGCTGCCACTCACCAGCTGGGCCCCTCTCTCCTTCACACCTTCCCCCCCCTCGCCCCGGCCCCTTCTTGGCCGCTGCCCTGTTTGCAAACACTCTGTCTTCCTCTCCTCGCCTTCTTTGGCCTACCGCCCAGAGCAAGGCTACAACTCAGAGCTGGATCGAGTGTCACTCTCTCCCTGGCCCATACCAACACCCCCCAGGGCCCCTGCTGTGGCCTCCTAGGTGTTGCCTGGACTGGGGAGGGGGGTGTTAACAGTGCCTGCGGAGTGACCCCAAAGACCCTTGAATCTAGTTTCAATAGAGAGGACTAGGGACACCGGCCCCCATCCTGGGCAACCCAGGTGGGCTTCCTGGAGTAGGGGATACCGGAGAGAACAAGACAGGGAGGTACATAGTTGGGGGGGGGAGGGGGAGCAGGATCGGGATCTTCTGCCATCTTATCCATGAATGTGAAGTAGCCCGAACCATCAGGCCAAGAATGTGTCCCAAAAAAGCTGGAGGCGGCTGGGGCAGGGTGCAGCTGGGAAGAGGGGAGTGCAGATGGGCAGGGGCAGGCAGGGGCAGGGGAGGCTGCAGAGGGTGTTAATTGGTGGCAGCAGCTGAGGATTAACTGGGAGGTGATAACGACCCAATGGGGGGCCCCAGGGCGGGGGCGGGAGGACGAAAATTCCCAGAAGGCCTGAAGGGACCCGGGGCAGCGCTAATTAAGTATTAGTTGCTTAATTAAGTAAGACTTAATGCTAATCACAATACTTAACACTGACAAAGCAGCATGCTCCTCGCTCCTCCGGCTGCCCCCCGGCAGAAACGCGGGCTCACCTGCTAGGACCCTCCTCAGTTCACGGGTTGAGGTGCATGGGTGGCCAAGGTAACACCTGAGCTCCCACCTGGGTGAGGGGCAGGAGCAGAGCCCGGAGCCGAACCCAGACTGCGTCCTGCCCAGGGACCATGGTCCTCAACTTCAGGGTGTTCCGCTGCCATCAGTGGCCGAAGGGGTCCCACACAGAGGGCCGGGGTGCATGTGGCGGGCTGCGTGACGGTATTGTGTTACGTCTGAATGTGCAAGGCGAGTGTGCATGGGGGGTTGTGAAGCGGCCGTCCCTCCCTGGGAGGACATGGGCGTCGGGGCAGGTAAACCATGGGGATAGAAGAGGCGGGCTCAAGAGGCTTCCAGACCCACTGTCATGTGCTAGTGAGGACGTGGAGAGGCTAGAACCCCAGCGCAGTGCGGAGGGAGTGTAAAAAACGGTGCAGCCATCGTGGGAGACAGGCCGGCCTTCGTCAGCTCAGCAGACACAGAACCACCACGTGGCCCCGCAATTCCGCTCTGAGGTTCGTGCCCACGACAACGGAAAGCGCGCATCCACACAGATATTCTAGTACGTTACTCACAAGAGCCAAACCACGGAGACAACCCAAATGTCTGTCCACAGCTGAGCAAACATGAGGGGGTCCATCCAGACTCTGGACTAGTACCCCGCCGTGGGAAGGAACGAAGCCCCAACCCGTGCCACACCACGGGTGGACCTCACCGATGCCGTGAGAAGAGAGAGGCCAGCGGTGCGAGATGAGCCCCTGCAGGGCTCCATTCTGGAAATGCCCAGAACAGGCAGACGCGGGGGTGGGGCTGTCGGGGGAACACAGGGAATGACGGGTAAGGGGTGCAGCTTTTCTCCTTCGGGGGGCAGGGTGGTGGGCTCGCTCTAAAATTAGATTGTGGTGAGTGCTGCACAACCCTGAATATACTAAAAACCACCGAATTGTACACAGGAAAAGGGTGAATTTCGTGGCAGGCAGATTTCATCTCAATGAGGCTAAAAAACCACCAAAGAAGCATTTCCAAGGTTCTCATGCCTTAATGAGTTCCTTTCCTTCTCCAGGCCTCTGAATTCCCACCAAAGAGAAACGAGAAAACGCTGCCCTCCTTCTCATGGCTCTGAGTCAATCACAAACCAAGGCCTTAAACACAGAACCTACTCCCTACTCCCCCCTCTGTCTTACAGAAAAGACCACTGAGGCCCCAACGGGGAGGAACCTGAATTCAAACCCAGCTCTTCACCCCAGCCCAGCACCTCTAAAGTGTACCCAACTGGTGGTCACCAAGGAAGCTCTGCCCCGCCCCCCCCAAGCTTGCAAGCAGGACCATGTGGATGTCCAGTGTAAAGGGAAAATGTGGGGCTTCTGGGTTCAAAAAAAGTTTTTCATTCCCCTCTCCCTCTCTGCCATTTGCTAGTGATGCCACGCCCTCCCCTGGGCCTGGGGCACGGAGCTACTCGCTGAGGATGGGGCCAGGCATCCTGTGACCAGAACCCATCAGGGAGGTGGCTTTGCATGAGTCTGTGCTCCTGCCCCATCAACTTCACTTAGAAAACTTGGGATCAAAAATCACGAAGAGCATCGGCAGAGCGTTAAACCAACCCACTGGCACCCCACCTGCATGCTGCTTGCAGCAGGGAGGGGGCCTAAAGGGGACCAGCCCGGCAAGGCCTCTATGAACACGCTCTGGGGCGGGAGTCCCCGCAGGTCGGTGCTGGGGCACAGATCATGCAAATAGCTTGAGCGGGGCTTCTCAGACCTCCAGCTGCCAGCCACAGTGACCTGCCGCCTTGCTAAACCGCGGATTCCGATCCGATCCGGAGAGTCTGAGGTGGTGCTGGTGAGGCCCGTGTTCCCAGGGCACGGGCCACACTTGCTGGTGCAAGGGACCCCGTGTTAGAGCACTGATCTTACGTCCTCTTATTAACGCTAACCACTTGTGCGCTGGACGCTCTGGGGTTTTCTACATGGACAGTCATATTGCCCGTGGGAAAGGACAGATTTGTGTCTCCACGCTTGCCGGGATTAAGGAAGCCCCCTCTGCTCCTATTCTGCTAAGAGTGTGTGTGTGTGCGTCCACCGTGAATGGGTGTTGAATTTTGTCAAATGTGTTTTTCTGCAAAGGTCAAGCTCGCTAGGCTTCTGCAGCTACTGTTCTGGGCTAGTTGCAAGCTGGCAGGCACAGGATAGGGCTCAGCTGTCCCATGGGAGGTCTCCAGGTCAGGGCCAGCAGTAGGTGGGGGCTGGCCACCCACTGCTGGCCCTGGGCCCTGGGGCCAGATGTTTGGGCTTAGCTGCCTGGCCAAGCAGGGATAGAGTGACCGGATAATTAAGCACCCGCTTCTTCGGGGCTGGCAGAAGGTGGCAGAGGGTGGAAGGACCTGGGGCCAGAGTGCCCAACAGCCACCCCCCCCAATCCGGCTCACAGACGGGGGCATAGAGCCTGAACTCCTAGTGGGGCCCTCGAGGGGGACCCAGAGTTGGGGGACGCCTGCTCCCACCTTCAAATGGGAAAGCAGACCCTTTGCCTCCAGGTCGGTGTGCTGTCCTCTGAGCCCCTGACTGCCCAGGAGGGCAAGGGGCGGGCAGGCAGGGGCCCCCTCAGCCCTCCCTGTTTACTAGTCAGCAGTTATTTAAGTCTGGGGCTTAATGAGACCCAGGGAACAGAATTCTCTGCGTGCTTCTTTGCCTGTTGGCTGGGGCAAACAGTCCATCTATCAGGACCCCCAGACATTATCCCTCCCCACCCCCAACACGTAACTGGACCCTGCTGGCCTTTGCCGGACTGCGGGGGCGCCAGCTCCATGACCTTCCAGGACCTCTGAGCCAGGCTCCAGACTGGGGAGAGGAGGAGGAGGCAACGGTCTCCTGTCTGAGGCTACAGAAACCAGAATTGGAGCTTCCTTCGGTGTTTCAAGGTGGCCCCCGGTTTACAAGTGGAGACCCAGAGCGGGGAAGGAGCCTACCCAAGGTCACTCAAAGAGGGGCCGTCATAGGAGTCCTAACCTGGAACCCCAGGCCAAGGTCAAACCAGGGGAATTTGCATCGCATTTTTCTGGGTTTGAGTTCCCACTCTGCTGTGTGGCCTTAGGCAAGACGCTTGCCCTCTCTGAGCGTCGGTGTCCTTTCTGAAATGGGGATCGAGGTCCTCCCTCAAAGGGCTTGGGTGGGGATGGGATGTAGTGTGTTAAGAGGCCACACTGGGTCAGGCGCCGAGAAACGCAGTCAGGAAGGGATCACGATCATTCTTGTTAACTGAGCACATGACACGCCAAGCTCCGTCCCTGCCCAGGCTACCTCGTCTAATCCTCCCCACCACCACCTCCCCAGAGGCAGGTGCTGTTACTATCCCCGTGTACCGTGACGAGACCGAGGTTCAGAGAAAGGAAACAAGCCCCCAGAGTCCCACTGCCTGGACGTGGTCTCGAGTCCAGGCTAGTCTGACTTAGGAGCAAGGGTCCGGTCAGACAGGCCTGGCCACCAGTCACGGCTCCACCACATCTTCCCTAAGGGACCTGGGACCTCAGTGCCCTGATCTGTAAAAAGGGGACAAAGACAACAGCTGGCACAGCACGAGTGCTTATCCAGAGCCGGCCCCCGTGCTAAGCGCTCTAACATAACGCATTGACTTAGTGAATCAGCACAACCACCCATGAGGCGTGCACTTACTACCCCACTTACGTGGCTGGAAGAACTCAGACCAAGAAGTTAGGTAACTGGCGCAGGTTCATGCCCACAGGCAAACTCAGGCCTTCGGGCTCCAAAGCTCACCCCCTCTCTGCTGAGCTGTGGTAACAGCACCCTCCTCAGCGGGTGTTCAGGAAGATAAAGTGACGTTATGCACAGAGAGCCCTCAAAACAGAGCCTGATCCACAAGAGGCACTCAACAAATTAGTCATTATTATTATTATCATGTACTCATGCATTCAAGGTTTTTAAGGTGTGTGCACTCTACGTCAGGCTCTGTTCTAAGAGCTGGGCATACATCTGTGAACAAGACAAAGATCTCTGCCATGATGGGGCTTCACCAGTACCAATGGTGGCACCATCGTCACCATCCCCATCTCCATCATGATCGTCATCACTATGATCATCGCAATCACGCCCACCCACGATCACCTTCATCATCACCGCCACCGTGGTCATGGCCAACATCACTTCCAGCGCCATCGTCACCATGGTCATCACGGCCATTATTAGGCTCACCGTCCTCCTTCTCACTACCGTAATCACCATGACCACCATGGTCATCACCCATTATCACTAACACCATCACCATAAACATCATTGCCTTGCATGGTGCCTGTGGGATTCACAATTCAAGACCAATCTTGGGATTCCCTCTCTCTGGAGTTCCCCTAGATCCCCACAAATGTCACCGATATCTTGTTTTTAATTAGATACTATGGTTTTCATTTTTTGGTTGGGTGTATCTTAGCCCCTCAAGTCCCATATAGGGGTCACACATCTCCCCTCAGAGGCCTTTCTTCCTCCTCTGGGGTGGTGGTAGCTGGTGCCGAGGTGCTGGGGGGCCAGGCCCCCTCAGCCAGTCTTTTCACAACCTCACCCAGTTGCCCTAGGTTCCGGGTGGCCTCCACCAGCTGGGTCAGCCCCAGGCCCAGGGCTTGGCGCTGCTGCTGCTCCTGCTCCAGGACCTGGGTCAGCCTCTGCAGCTGGCCACCCACGGCCCTCACAGCAGCCACCAGCTCTACCAGGGCAGGCGGCTCACAGGCCATGACCCTTACAGGTGGTGTTGGAGCCACACATGGGCCAAGGGGGTCTGGGCTCTGACCAGGGGTCGGCCTTGGGGTGAGATGGTCAGGGAAAGGTTGACCCAAGGGGTGGGCCATGGAAGACAGGTGGAGGTCAGAGGTCACTGTGGGGTCAGAGGCTGAGTGTGGGGTCTGTGTGGGTGGTGGGCTGGGTTTGGGGCTCCGGCTTCTTGGTGGTTTGAAGTCCTCAGTGGACAGAGTGTCCACGCTTGGAGTTGGAGGAGGCCTGGAGTGGCTGGACTCCGAGGCTGGAAAAGGCGCTAGGCTCGACATCTTGGATGTAGGGAGATGAGAAGACCCCGTGGCGGTCAACCAGGGGTGTAGGCTAGACTTGACTGTTGGTGCTGGAGTGGGAGAGAACAGTTCTGTTCCCGAGGAAGTTAGAATGGACTTGGTAGTGATCATAGGGGTTGAGGTAGGGTCAGCCGTCATGCCGGGGTGAGTGGAGGTGGTAGAATGAAGGGTCATGGTGGCCTGAGGGGTTGTGGCAGGGTAAGGGGTTGTGATAGGGTGAGGGGTTGTGGTGGGTGGAGCGGCAGTGGACTGAGGGGTCGTGGTGGGATGAGGGGTTGCGGTGAGGTAAAGGGTTGTGGTGGCCTGAGGGGCTGTGGTGGGTTGAACAGATGTAGTGGGTTGAAGGGGTATGGTGGGTTGAGGGGGTGTGGTGGGTTGTGGGGTCGTGGTGGGTTGTGGGGTCGTAGTGAGTGGTGGGGTTGTGGTGGAATGAGGGGTGGTCGTGGGTTGAGAGGTCAAGGTGGAGTGAGGGGTGCCAGTAGGGTGGGGGTTTGTGGAGGAGTCTGGGGATTTGGAATGATCTGGAAAAGTGTTGGCGTATGGAGCTGTGCCCAAGTCTGGGGTTGTGTCAGATTCCGGAGTCAACTCTGAGGCAGAAGAAAGGTGGGTCACCACTGCCGGGGCAGAGGGGTCAGAGGTCAGTTCTTTGGGCAAGGTGGGCGGTGGGGTGGGTGAGAGATCAGGTATCAGCGCTGGAGTCACAGCGCCCTCAGGGGTGGACAGAATGAGGCCGGGGGTTGTCAGAGTGAGGGCCGAGTTCATCTGCGAGGCCAGGTCTGGGTTGGGTGGCGAAGTGTCAGGAGGGTCAGAGGTCACCCCTCGCCTTGAAGCGGCCTCGGGAATGAGCCGAGGCGCAGAGTCGGGGGTCACCGGTGGGCCTGGGGGCTCGGGCGAGGCTGGCGGAGCTGGGGAAGAGGCAGGGGGCGCTGTCCGGGCCGCTGGGGGACGCAGCAGCCGACGCTCCGGCCCCGGTTTCCTCAGGGAACCTGGAGGAGGAGGAAAGACAGACGGTCGAGGTCAGCTTGCCCCGCCCACCCCCGTGGCCTGCCCCGCCCCTCCAGCGAGGAACCGACCAACGGGAGGGCGCGGAGCCTTGCAACGTCACGGTTCCCCCGGCAGACTTTGCCCCGCCCCAGCGCCCCACCTCCCCGCCACCTGCGACGTCTCCAGACGCCACCTGGCGTCCTCCGGCGCAGGCGAGGGAGCTTGAGGGAGGGGAGGGGGACGGTGGAAGGAGGGAGGGAGCGGAAACGTGGGGGGCAGGGACGGGAGGCGGGAGGGGCTTGCGGAAGCGGGAAGGAAAATGCGGGAGCGTGGGGATTGTGGCGGCTCGCCTGGGGGTGCGGGAGGGGTGAAGGGCAGGGCGACGAGGGAGCAAATGGGGAAGGAAGGGGTGGGGGATGCCGGAGGCGCAGAAGCGTGAGGCGGGATGCCAGAGGCTTCTGAGCGCAATCTCAGTGGTCAAGATTTTTGTCACTTTTTAAACAAAATTATTGCAGAAGATCCACTATGAACCAGAGAGTCCAAATTTTACCCCAACAGGATCTGACTGGGCCAGGATTAGGGAAAATCAAGTGAGGTAGATGGGATCCTGCCTTTAGTTAAATTTTTGATGTTCAGTTCATTGCAAATGTTTTACATTAATTTTGACTTTTAAAACTATAAAGATATTTACCTTGGTAGCTGCGCGTTTTGGCGGCACCTTACATTTAGGGCCTGAGTAGAATGAGAAGCCTCATCCCCTTCCTGGCTCAGCTTCCAGGTAAATGAGAATTTTATCCCTTTTTGCAGATGAGGGGAGTCAGGCCAAGAGGGTAGGTAACTTGTCATGGGTCGCACAGATAGTTTGCAAATTGTGGGGACAAGATTTGAAGCAAAGTCCTTTGCATTCAGAGTCTGGGTCGTTAAATCTCACTTTCCCGGTGACGGGTATGATAACATGTGGCCAACCCTAATCTGAAGTGTGGCTAGTCCAACTAAGGGTTAGGGTTTCCTTTTAAAAAAAAAACTATTTTGGGGGGCGCCTGGGTAGCTCAGTGGGTTAAAAGCCTCGGCCTTCAGCTCAGGTCATGATCTCAGGGTCCTGGGATTGAGCCCCACATCGGGCTCTCTGCTCAGCGGAGAGCCTGCTTCCTCCTCTCTCTGTCTGCCTCTCTGCCTACTTGTGATCTCTGTCAAATAAATAAATAAAATCTTTTAAAAAACATTTTTGGTGGGCAGCAAAGCAAGGTTTATTGAATGATAGCGAAGTGAATACACAAAGCTCCTAAGGAGGGGGGGGACCCAAGGGGACTGCCCTCCTTTTTCACATTTTTAATTCATTTAAAGTAAAAAGCCACCCGTGTTGATAGCTAGCATATTGAAGGATACAGCTCTAGAGAATTCCAGGTTTCCCGCAGGCTTTGGACGCGCCTCCTGTTCTTGCCACTGGTTTGCAGCGTCAGAGAAGTGGCTCAATGAGGGGGTTGGCCTCCAGCCATGCTGCCTGTGCCTAAACCCCAGATCTGTTGCTTCCTAACTGGGTGGCCATGGACAAGTTATTTAACTGCCTTGAACCTCAGTGTGTGGATGATCAACAGACCTCCCTTGTAGAACTGTGCTGGTGCAGGGGGCTCCTGTGTGCGCAGAGACTTAGGACAGTGCCTCGCATGTAACAGGCACTCTTGTGACTAATACTGTCACACTCATTGGTGTCCATCCTCAGTTTCTCTCATCTGTGAAATGGGCGTAATGATAGCACCTACATCATAGGGCTCCTACAGATGCCTGAGAGCTAAAGGGGTAATATATATAAAATACTTAGAACAGTCCCCAACACCTGGGTGTACTGTTCAGTAACTATTAACTGATTTAGTTATTATTTCAAGAATCCCAGCTTGCTAAAATATTGTAGGGGTTCAGATGCCTAGAGCCATATTTTTAATTTTTCAGACCCAAGGTTCAGAAAGCCAAACTAATAATACTCTTCTGTACATCGTCATCAACAGCCCGGCAATGTCTCTTCATTTTTCTCCTTTTTCTTCTCCGCTCTCCATCCCTCTCACTTTCCCCCACAGCTACCTGCATTAGTGTATTTGACACATGTTCTTAAAGATGGGTCCTTACACAATACCTTATAAAAGGCATATATGTACATACGTTAATATATTAAGCGTACGTGTATTTCTGTGTTTGTGCTTTTTAGCTTTTGCAAACCGCTGGAAATTTCACTCTGCTCTTTCTCCATCTTTAGTTGCTCACACTGCCCCGTGCTTCTGTGTGTGCAGCTCGACTCGCTTTAGCTCCTGCGTGGGATTTCACCACATGCACCTACTGCATTTCGCGTTACCCGCTGCTGGACACGTAACCTGCCTCCAACTCCCTGATACCACAGTGTTCCAAAGAAAACCCTCACACAGCTTTCCCGTAGAAGCCTGTTCAAGAATTTCTCTGGAATACATGGGGCGCCTGGGTGGCTCAGTTGGTTAAGCAGCTGGCTTCGGCTCAGGTCATGATCCTGGAGTCCCAGATTGAGTCCCACATCGGGCTCCCTGCTCGGCAGGGAGTCTGCTTCTCCCGCTGACCTCTCTCATGCTCTCTCTCTCTCTCAAATAAAGAAATAAAGTCCTTTTTTTTTTAAGAATTTCTCTGGAATACAGGAGGAGGATTGCTGGGTCACAATGTACAATCATACCTAATTTCACAATTTGTCTTTTTCAGATACCTATATCCAGTGGGGATGTCCGTGTTCCCACATCCTCACCCACACTTGACATTACCTACCTTCCAGATTTTCTCCATGGTTGTCACCACTTTAACTTTAATTTTCCTAATTCTTTGTGAGTGTGAATGTTTCTACATATACTTGTTGGCCATTTGGGCCTTCCCTTCTGTGAACTGCCTGGTCATAACGGTTACCCGTTCTCCTGTAGGGTTTCCTGTCATTTCTTCATTGATTTGTCAGAGTGAATTGCATAGTATAGGTTACAGTTTCCCTACCTGGGCATTGTTGCTATTTGGAGCTGGATGATTCTTTGCTGTGGGGGACGGCTCTGTACAGAGTAGGATATGTAGCAACACCCGGGGCCTTGACCCACTAGGCTCCAGTAGCCTCCCTACTCTTAGTCACGACAATCCCAAACATCTTCAGACATTGCCAGTTACTCCCAGTTGAGGGCCACAGACGTAGCTAATAACCCCTTGTATCAGGATATATTTCTTTTGGGTCTCTGGGGTGAGAGTGGGGTCACCACTGGGGAATTCGAGTCCATCTCTCTACCCACAACACAAACAACCTGGTTGCCACAGCTACATGCCTCACCTGTGTCTCCATGGATCCTTGGAGCTGGCGAGGGACGGCCTGGACTCCGGGTGGTGGCAGTGGTAAGAGTGGATCCAGGTCTGCCTGCGGTGGGTGTCCCCTCGGGCGGAGCCCCTCCGGAAGGTGGATCCCACGTCCAGGAAGGCTCGTAACTATCCTCATCACCTTGAGAGATACAGGGAGAACTGAGTCTCCTTTCCCTTCATTGTGACCCTCTGCTCCTCTTGGACCCCAACTCACGTCTCATCCTGTCTCAACTGGACCACCCCAACCTCCTCCCTGACCTCACAGCCACCCCGGTGACTCAGCTGAGATGCTCTGAACTACTAAGGACAGAAGCCGGGACTAAACCAGCTTATAAAATAAGAACAGTTCTTATTCCAACGTCCTGAAGTCCCTGCCCCACTCATTCTTTATTTTTCCCTCGGGGGGAGGGGGACACCTATAATCTTTATTAATGAACAACCGGGAACATTTCTGTAGCATTTTCCCGATGTATTTTGGATGAATACACTTGGATAATCTCTACATGACAATTTCATGTAACATATAAATGTATAATATACAGTGACCCTCGGACTCTACAGATTTGAACTATGCAGAACCACCTGTATGTGGATTTTTCCCACAAATACAGTACGATACTATACTGTACTTATAATTTTACTAACTTTTTTCTCTAGCTTACCTTATTATAAAAACACAGTGTATACTGGGGCACCTGGGTGGCTCAGTGAGTTAAAGCCTCTGCCTTCGGCTCAGGTCATGATCCCAGGGTCCTGGGATCGAGCCCCGCATCGGGCTCTCTACTCAGCAAGAAGCCTGCTTCCTCCTCTCTCTCTCTCTCTCTCTGCCTCTCTGCCTACTTGTGATCTGTATTTGTCAAATAAATAAATAAATTTTTAAAAAATACACTGTATAATATATATAACATATAAAATATGTGTTAATTGTTTATGTTATCAGTAAGGTTTCCCGTCAACAGTAGGCTATTAGTAAAGTTCTGAGGGAGTCAAACTCTCTCATCTATATGTAGATTTTTGACTGCATGGGGGTCAGTGCCCCTAACCCCCGTGTTGTTCAATGGTCAGCTGTGTAATATAAAAATTAACCATTTTAGGGGTGCCTGGGTAGCTCAGTGGGTTAAAGCCTCTGCCTTCGGCTTGGGTCATGATCCCAGGGTCCTGGGATCGAGCCTTGCATCGGGCTCTCTGCTCAGCGGGGAGCCTGCCTCCCCCTCTCTCTCTGCCTGCCTCTCTGCCTACTTGTGATCTCTGTCTGTCAAATAAATAGATAAAATCTTTTTAAAAAATTAACCATTTTATAAGTATAATGTAAAATATAAAATACACCATTTTATATAGAGAAAATTGAAAGATTGAATTCAGTCTTCTAGCTTGGTGGATCAAAATACTTATTTTAACAATAGCTTTTTTGGGCGCCTGGGTGGCTCGGTCGGTTAAGTGTCTGACTCTTAATTTCAACTCACATTGCGATCTCAGGGTTGGAAGAGCGAGCCCCACGTGGGGTTCCGTGCCCAGTGAGTCTGCTAGAGGTTCTCCTCTTCCCCCTCTGCCCCTCCCCTGCACTTGCATGCAAATGTGCACGCTTTCTCTCTCTCTCAGGTAAATAAATCAATCACTAAAAAACACGATAGCTTTGTTGAGATATAATTCCCATACCTTAATATGTACAGTTCAGTGGGTTTGAGTGTATTCGCAATCTTGGGCAACCAGAAACTCCATGTTCCTCACCTCCCTTCACTAACTGCCCCCTGCATACCTCTCTGACACCCCCTCACCGTGCTGCCTTCCACACGGGCTTGCTGCTCACACCGGACCCCAAACCTTGAGGTGTTCCCATCTAGCCTTGGTGCACCTCTGAGCTTTTGCCCGTGCTATTGCCTCCACCTGGAATTCCCTTCTCCACCATCGACATTTTCCCACTCTGCACGTGAAACCAGCAAAAGGATGGCATCCGACACACTAGGCACGTTTGTCCTGGTCACTTTGAACTCTGCGGCTAGCTGTCCCAGTTGCAGAAATCCCTGGCTCTGTCACCTGCTAATATATTACATGCGAATAGAACATGGGTCACTTTTCACCTTGACGCCTGGCGCTGCCAGTACCTCAGTCCATCTCCCTATTATTAACCGTTCTGAATTAAATACCTTCCCCATGCCTGTCAAGTACCTTAAGAGGGTAACTATGAAATCCTACCTGACGGTCTTACTCATTAGGAATTTTAAGAACCATTAGCCTTACTATTAAAAAATAAAAAATGGAAACAAGCTTAGAGGAAAAAAACCCATTAGCGGTGAAGATGTCTTTTCAAGATGCTGGGTTTTAGGAGAACTCCACTGAGAACACAAATCGAACCCCGTTAAAATGTCAGTCCACCAACCGCAGGCATACTCCTTGGCTCTCTGTGTTCTTGAACCGTGCTCTAAGATATGGCCACCCGTGGGGCACATGGGTGGCTCAGTGGGTTAAGCCTCTGCCTTCGGCTCAGGTCATGATCTCAGGGTCCTGGGACCCAGCCCATCAGGCTCTCTGCTCGGTGGGGAGCCTGCTTCCCCCTCTCTCTCCACCTGCCTCTCTGCCTACTTGTGATCTCTCTCTGTGTCAAATAAATAAAATCTTAAAAAAAAAAAAAGATATGGCCACCCGTCCACTGGCCGTTAGTGTGGGATCAATTTTATTTTTTTCATTAAAATGTGCATTTTAAATTTCAGCAGCAGCATTGCAGAGTTACAGCCCTTGTGAGGCCCGATCACCTCCCTTCCCCAAAGGACTCTCTGAGGCCATATTGTTTCTCCCTGGTTGAGCTTCCTAAGTTGAAGACTTGCCCGTCCACAGAACAGTGCATGCGTAGTTTTACAGCTTGGTTTGTGGGTGTGTCCCTTCCTAGCTGGGTGAGGAAATCACTGAACTGCTCCATGACTCAGTTTCCTCGCCTGTAAAATGGGTACCATGATGGTCTACTCCATGGGGTCGCAAAGCCTGGCATGTGATAAGCTTATTCTTTGAATTAAATTCATCTCTCTCTAGCTCTTTCTTTTTAACCTTCATTTAATATTCTGTCGTACCAACACGCAACTGTCGACTCGTCCGTGCCCTGCTGACGGGCACTTAGGCTGCGGCCAATGTTTTGCTGTTACAAACACGGCTGCAGTGAACTCCTTAGATCTGTCACCTTGGGCTCCGGAGTGAGAACTCCTCGACACCTAATTGTATAACTGCGGTGTGGAAGGCAGAGGCGTCTCCTTAGACATTGTTAAACTGCCCTCCTAATGAGGTGCAGATTCACACGCCCACCTTTACCCCACATCCTTTGTGCTGTCAGTCATTTTAATTTTGGGCAATCTCATGGGGAGAGGGTGGCTAGAGAAGCTGCTGTTTTGCTACAGATGACCGAACGGAAGCCCAGAGAAGGCAAGGAACTTTCCCAAAGTCACACAGCAAAGAGCAGTTAGGCTTCAGACCCACACAGATCTACCTGGTCCTTCATGGAGACCTCTTTCCCTCGAGGTGTGAATCTACTGAGTCTTACCCCGCTCCTCCCCTGCTGAGCTTTTATTCGTCCTTCAAGATTTTATTCAAAGGCCACACCCCTTCCCCTCTCAATGAAGTCACGCCTGCTTCATGCTTCCTGGGCTCTTCAGAGCTAATTCTATCATATGCTCCTTCCCCATGTCCAAGACTAGCATAGTTAAGAGTGTAAATCCTGGAGTTAGAATCCAAGCTCTGCTGTTTGCTGTACTGGCCCTCTTCGTACCTGTTTCCTACTCTGTAGAACGGTGTTGAGCGTACTGATCTCATAAGGTTCCTTGGGGGAGGAAGTGAGTTAAGCCATGGGATGCCTGTAGATGGTTCCTGACACATGGGGCACATTCAGTGAAAACTAGCTATGATGGTTAATATTACCATCCAACCTCTGAATTTAATCTTGCATTTACTCTTGGATCCTCTCCCCTCTGCATGACTTCATGCAGCCGTAACATACAGCAACAGCCCAAATCCATGAGTCATCCCACCTTCCAAGCTGGGTATGGGAGGCCCATGAGACACGGCTAGCTGTCTGCACAGCCTCATCCGTTCCCACAGCTTCACATTCCATTCTGTCGATGTATATCTTCAGCCCAGGCACTCCGCAGAGCTCCAGGATGGTGTATGTAATGTCTGCACCTGGATGTGTCAAACACATCACCAATAGATCTAATAATCCCACTGTGGATCCTGTGGATCCAGCTGCAGTGTTCCCTGATCCAGTAAAAGGTGGGTCCCCATCTCCCACTCCCCTCTTCTCCCACCCCACCCAACCCATCACTTGAATCCATCAGCTTGACTCCCAGAATAGAGCTTACACAATCCACTTCTTAGTCTCCACTGCTACCCCGGCAGAGACCACTGTCGCCTTTCCAGAGACCTCTCAGTCTCCCTGTATGCACGCTGCCTCCTCCAGCCATTTCCCATGCGGCATCCTGAGTGACTGCTTTGAAAATGCATTCACGACCGTGTCCTTCCCAGCTCAAAATGCCCCACCGAGGGCTTCTCACTGCATAGAGAATAAAACTCAGAGTCTAGCCCGCTCCTATCACTCTCACCCTGCCTGGCTTATGGTGTTTCGGCCATGCTAGCATCCTTCCTCTCTCAAGGTCTCACCAGAGGGCCTTTGCATGCGCTGCTCCCTCCGACTGGAATGCACCTTTAGCTCCCTCGGGGCTCCCCACTGCAGATCTCATCTCCTGCCATCATTCCCATCAACCACTCCATTTCAGCCCCGTTGACCTTGAGGCCGTTTCTTCGACCAGCTAAGCACGATTCTACCTCAAAGCCCTTGCATGCACTGTTCCCTCTGTATAAAACATTCTCCAACCAGACACCTGCATGGCTTTCTCCCTCTCCTCCTCAAGGTCATCACTTAAAGGGCACTTTCTCCGGAGGGCATCTCTTGGCCATCCTATTCTAAATTGCAAATTTCAGCCTCCCTTTCCCTTGCTCATGGCCGCTGTGTTCTCAGGGGTTCGTATTCACGCCTGCCGCACAGCAGGTATTTGACAGGCATGTAAATGTCTGTGTCTCCAAATTCCGAGAAGCCTCGAGAAATACTACTTCAATGAACTCGAAAGTGAAATTCAACCTTTTAAGCTTCTAGCTTCGGCTGTTACATTTATTCAACAAACGTGTAAGTCTCCACAGAGTCTCTACAGCACGGATTCGGTGGTAGACCGCTGGGGGAACCATGCTCCCCCAAAGACGCCTGTACCCTAGTCCCCAGGACCTCTGAATAGGTTACCTTATGTGGCAAAGGGATACTGCAGATGTGATCAAAGGTGCAGACCTTGAGAGGAAGAGATTATCCTGCATCAATCCAAGTGGGCCCAATCCAATCACACAAATCCTTAAAATTAGGACAGGGGAAGACGTGAAGACAGAAGGAAGGTCAGAGAGGTGCAGCATTGCCGGCTCTGAACATGGAGGAAGGGGCCACGAGCCAGGAATGTGGGGGCCTCTAGAAGCTGGAAAAGGTAGAGAACAGATTTTGTCCTAGAGCCTCGGGAAGGAACACATCCCTGCTGGACTTCTGACCCGGGGGGGCTGCAAAGTGAGCCTGCGTTGCTTCAAGGCAGTACGTGGCCGTTCTGTCACGGTCAAGGCGGGATGGAGCTAAGGGTCCAGGGAGAGGGCAGTGTCCCGCGGGCTCTGCCCCCCGGAGAACGCCCTTCCTCCCGGGGTCTGCTGTCGGGTAACACCATGTCCTCGGCAAGGCCCTTCGGGATGGCCCTGCAAGAACCAACGGCTTCCCTGGGATCCCGCAGCGGCCGTTCGTTGACGCTAAACCAGCCTCGCCACCAGCGTTCCGTGGTTTTAAGCGGTTTCACACACATTTTGTTCTCGGGATTGGGACCCGAGGTCGCCCGCTAGTTCTAACCCCGGAGCGGGCCCGTGAGCGGGACTAAGCAGGTCGCTGATCGTCAGCTCAGGGACTCCTCATCCCTCCCAGTCCGAAGAGCGAAACGTGTGTGGAAGCGCGAAGACGGACCTTAGCCGCGGCTCCTGAGTTTGCGCTGAGGCAGATCCGCCCCCGCCGCAGCCCGGGCGGTCGCCGCAGGGCCCGGGTCTCCCGGGCGCCGGAACCGCGCGCACCCCGCACCGAGCGAGCTGTGCGGGGCTGCTTCCCCACAGGAAGAAGCAGGCCCAGAGAGGCGGGGTCCCTCCTTCCCGGGGTCACCTCGCAGTGAGGGGAGGAACGCGCGTCTGTCCTTCCTCCCACTCGCCATCCGGCCTCCTTAGTACTGGACCTGGGACTTTCCCGACTTTTCCCAGGCGCGGCTCGCAACGCCGCTCCGAGCTCACGTCACCGCCTACCCCGCCTCGCCCCGCACCCCAGTAGGACCTCCGGGCCCCGCGTCTGACCGTCTCTGCCACGAGGGGGCGCTAGAGGATAGCCAGGGCTCTGCGCCCCGCCGCCGAGAACAAAGGCTCTAAGACCCCGGCCGCCCCTCGGACCGCCGGGCAGGACCCGGCCCGACCTCACAACTCCGGTCTCCCGCCCTAACGCGCGGCGACCCCTCGGCCCGCCCCTCCCCTCCGCTTCCCCCCCACAACCAGCCCAACCTCGCAGGCAAGTCACCGCTCTGGAAGCGCAGTAAGCGCCTCCCGCCCCCGGCTTTTATTAGCGCGGCGTGGGTCAGCCGGCCAATCAGGAGGCGCAGCGCCCCTGTGACGTCACAAGCCGTGAGGCGGATTGGGCCCATTCCCAGAGGGCCGCGCGTGCGTGCCGAGCGCCAGAAAAAGGCGGGAAAATGCCCGCGGGGCGCGCCGCCCCGTTCCTGAGGCGACGAGTCTCTCAGGGAAAGACAAGCAGAGGGGCGCGGGGCGACAGGCAGAAGGGGGCCCTTCGGGGGGTGGGAGAGCACCCGGGGAAGGGAGAGGGCAGCGAGAGGTGAAGCGCGGGCAGAAGGCTGGGTGGAATGAAAAAGGCGGGGCCGGGGCAGGAGGAGCCGGCGGTGAGCAGAAGGTGGAGTCCGCGCGCGGGGCACAGAGGGGCGGCCGGGGGCGCGAGTGGCCGGGTGGGGGGCAGGCAGACAGCCGCAGGACACGCGGGGGACGGTCGGAGGCAGAGAGAGCGAGAACACGGCGGGTAGAGGCGTCGACGGAGGGAAGGACAGGAACGCAGGCAGTGTGCCCTGGATGCGAGCACACGAGAGCGACGGCGACAGACAAGCGGACCACGAGGACAGCAGAGCGACAGAGACGCGGAGCGGAGCAGTGGAGGAGAGCGAGCGGGGCGGGCGGGGGAGGACGGAAGGGCCGCGGACGCGCGTGCGCACAAATGCACACGCACATGCGCAGGGACGCAAGGCCCAGAGCCTGCGAAGGCCGGAGAGCACGCGCGCACGCGCAGGGATGCGGGACTGGACAGACGCCACAGGGAAGGCTGGAGGAACACTGCGCACGTGCGTGGACACGGGAGCCCGGGGAAGCAATGCGCGTGCTCGGGGACATGGGGCCTGAGAGATGCTGCGGGGAAACCGCCTGAGCAGCTTGTGCCGGGAGAGCACGCGGGCAGGGCCGCATGGGCTCCGGGTGTGGCCGCAGGGGTGGAAGGACACTCGGGCGGCGCGGGCCAAGCTCTAGGGGGCTGGGGGATGACGTGGTGACCTCGGCCCGCTGGGCGGTCTCCGGGCTCTGGACGGAAGGGCCCAGCCTCAGGTGTCGCGGCTGGTTTGCGGGAGGACCGTGGGCTCAGGCCGTGTCTCAGAGACACACGGGGGTCTCCTCTTCAAGGCTCTCGAGAGGAGCCCAGGGGAGGAACGTTTTGGGCCTCTGGAGCCGCGGAGAACCTGTCCGCGATCTCCGACACCCGGGCCAGCTCCCTTTGGGGTCTCTCGGGAAGCCCTGCCGGGAGGAGCACACAGGTTGATGGGGGCCCCATCCGCACCCTGCCCGTGTACCTCACCTGTGTCCGGAAGACGCCTTGTCGCCGGAGAGGGGGCCCCTGGGCTCTTGGTGGTGCCCCAGGGGAGCATGTGTCCAGGTACCCCTGCGGTGGTGGTCAGCTTGGCCAGGTCCTCTCCAGAGGTGGGATCCCACGTCCAGGGGGGATAATCGTCCTCATCGGCGTGGCCTTGGGAGAAAGTGGGACGTGGGTCGAGTCCCTCCCTGCCTCAGGTCCTTGCTGCTGCTCCAGATACCCTTCCAGGACCTCCTGGAGTGACTCTGGGTGCCCCACCCCGTTCCCAGTACCAGTGCAGGTGAGCCCCACGTCTTCCTCGTGGTCACAGTTGTGCTGGCCCCACGCCCCAGCAGGGCAGTCACTCAGGGAGGCCTCGATTCCCTTGCAGCCCACGTCATCCAGCCAGATGGGACCGGTCCCGGGGCCGTAGTGGGTTTTGCCCACTCGGGACCGGACCCTTCCGCAGCCCAGCTCCCAGCAGGCCACGGTACTGTCCCGCAGGTCCCAGCTGTCATCGCACACTGTCCCCCAGCGCCCAGCATGCCACACTTCCAGCCGGCCAGCACACCGGTTGGGCCCATCGGCCAGACGCACCCGGAACGGGCCTGCTGGTAGAAGACCCCAAGTCAGGAGGGGTCAACGGGGGCCAGCCTCACCTCTTCATGTTCCCCCCACTCACCTGAGCCCCCAGCGGTGCTCCCAGTGGGGGAGGGCGCTGGGTCTTTGGAAGACTCTGGAGAACCTTGTGTTGGGGTCTCAGCAGATGGCTCCGTGGAGGCCAGAGGGATTCGCTCCACTGTGGCCTCAGAGGTCATTTCTCGGGGCATTTGAGTGGTCGGTGTTGCCACGGTCTCGGCAGTCCGTTCTCGGGGGGCCCGGGGAGTCCGTGTTGCAGTAGTGTGTGAGGTCATCCTGTGGGGGACTTCAGCGCTCGGCCTGGCGGTAGACTCAGCAAGGGCTGTAGTGGTCCGTGAGGTCAGTTCAGGGGGCCTCTGGGTGCCCAGGACCCTGGAGTGTTTAGTGGTCGGAATCACGGGGGGCTGAGTGGTCAGTCTCCTTGCATTTTTGGTCACCCACTTCTTAGTACCCTTGGGGGTTTTCCCTGGGGCCTTGGCGGTGGTTTTCTCAGGAACACTGGGGGTCAGCTTTGCTGGGAGCTTGGTGGTCAGCTCCCCAGGGAGCCAGGCATCCGGATCTCGACCCAGGCCGGGGATCCAGCTCCAGCTGAAGGGGTCTGAGATGGAGTCCGGGCCAGGAGTGTCTGGAAGTTGGGAGGAGAGGAAGGTGGCAGACACCATGATGACAAGGTAGTCTTTTCAATCCCCCCTTCTCCCTTATTTCTTTGTTCTTTATTCATTCACTCCTGTATGTCTCAACGTTTATCCAGCATATTCTATCACCCAGGCATTGTGCCAGACTCTGGGGATACAAACCTGCTGGCCAGACACACCACCCCCTGCTCCTTGGCTTTTCCAGTTGGGACATGCCTGACCCTCTCTGCCCTTCCCACATCAACCTGTCCACTGGCCACGCACGGTGTCACTTCCCATAACTTCTGACAGTCTCCCTTTCTCCCTGTCCAGCTCTCACCAGTTACCAGAGTGGTACCAGGTCTGGCGGGTTAGACCCCAGCTGAAAACCCTTTGGTGGCTCCTGTGGCCTCGGGAGGAGAGGGAAAGGCCCTTAGCTTCCGTGACGCCATTGTGTGGGCCACAGCTCCTGTCACATTTCTCTGATTAGATTAGTGCCTCTGTGCAGTAAAGTGTCACCTGTGCCCAAGGAAACATCTGGCCCCTGGCTCATGGGGCTACCCAGAGAGTCAGTACCAATACTGTGACTCACGGGCAGCCAGCGGGCAGGCAGCCAGAGGTCGTAGCCGAGCTCCTGTAAAAACTCTGCACCCGAGGCTGGGGGAACCTCTCTCCTGGCAGTACTCCCCGTGTGTGGTCACTTGCCCCTGCTGGGAGAGCTAAGTGCTCTCTGCATGGCTCCTCGGGGAGGAAGGCTGGGGGCTCCCTGCATGCCTCTCCTGCATCAGCCCTGGCGCCTCTGCCCTCGGCTGGTTTTTATGACGGCTTTTCTGATTTTTTGGGAGTCCTTCTAGAAGATTATAGAACCAAGGTTCGTCTTGGAGCCCTCCCGAATGATACCGTGTTACACGGGTTTGCAGAGATGTGTGGGTGCATCTTCGTGTCAGTGAGCTGTGAGCGTCCCAAGGGCCGGGACTGGGCTCCTTCTATGTGACACCCCAGCACCCAGCTCAGTGTCTGGCACTCTGTAAACGTTAGCAAGACACAAGGCTTGTGTGTACTGCAGCTGGCCCTCACCTTGGCCTCTTCCATCTCCCGACATCCCTGTCTTCACTTCCTTTATCTTGGGGAGCATAAACGGGAGGAGGAGAAAGGATCCCAACTTAGTTTCTGTGTGACCTTGGACAAGTTACTGAACCTCTCTGTGCCTCAGCTTCCTCAGTAAAATGAGCATAACACCCACCAGCTTGTACTTATTGTGAGGCGTGAGTGCGGTCACATGTGTGGGGACACCCAGCCCGGGCAGGGGGCTTAGGAAGATGTTAGTTCCCATTCCTCCTTCCAGGAAGCCCTCCGGGAGCCAGCAGGTGGTCGGGGCCTCCTTACCAGTGCAGGAGACTCCGACATCTTCATTGTGAGCACAGTTGTGCTTCCCCCAGGGCGAAGCGGGGCATTCTGAGAGTGAGGCCTCGGTCCCCAAGCACCCCACGTCATCCAGCCAGATGGGGCCAGCCCCCCAGCCGAAGCGGCCAGCCGCAGGGTCCTGCTGCCGAGCTCTGCCGCAGCCCAGCTCCCGGCAGACCACGGCTGAGTCCCGCAGGTCCCAGCTGTCATCACACACCGTCCCCCAGCGTCCGTTGTGCCACACCTCCAGCCGGCCCGAACACCTGCTGGGTCCCGCCACCAGGCGCAGCTGGGGGGACCCTAGGGTGGAAGAGACCCAAAGACTTAGACAGGAAACCGTCCAGCTGTCCGTCCCTCTGCCTGCCTTGCATTCATCCTGCCATCTGTCCATCTGGGCTTCCCCACATCCGTCCATCCTGGCGGCAGGCACAGGGATAGAGTCTGGCACGGTCTGGGTTCCTCGAAAAGCGGAACACAGAATCCCTGTATGATCCAGAAATCCCACCGCTTGGGCTTTACCGCCGGGAAACGGAGGATGGCTACTCAGACAGGTGCTTGCGCACAGGGTCCTGGCGCTGTTCACAGCAGCCCAAGGATGGACACAGCCTGACTGTGCATCCCCGCGTGGAGGGATAGCGGAGTGAGGCCTGCGCACGAAATGGAATAGGATCCAGCCTTTCTTAGGGAGGGGATTCCGCGACCTGCCCCGCGGGTGAAGCTAGAGGACATCAGCACGAGTACTGCAGGGTCCCACCTGCATCAGGCCCCTGGAGGAGTCTGGTTCATAGAGACAGTAGAAGGGTGGGCGCCTGGGCTGGGCCGGGGGGATGGGGACCCCGCGTGTAATCCGTCTGGGGTGTCTGGGATGGTGACAAAGTCCCACAGCTGGATGGTGGTGGCTGCCCGACCTCATGAATGGGTTTCATGCCACTGAACTCACGCTTAAAAACAGATGAAGGGGTCAATGTTACGTTGCGTATAGTTGACCGCAACGACCCAAACAGAGGACGTGGGCTCTGGGACGCGCTGCCTTCACCCGTGTCTTAGCCATGTGGCCTCCTCTGGAACACAGACAGCATGCAGCACCCAGGGCCCGCACGGCCAGGAGTGTCCCGTGACAGAGACACGGAGCATGCCTGCAACAGCGCCGGTCACACACAAGCCCGTGAGCACTGAGTAACTCAGGAAAAGCGGGAAAGTGGCTTCCAGCAAGAATGCGTTTCCCATCCTGGAGGAGTCAGCTGTGCTGATCAGGCCTTTTTATTGTCTGTGTGTCTGTCTGTCTTTCCCTCTCTCTCTCTCTCTCTTTCATTTGATTTATTTATGGGGGGAGCACAAAAAGGAGAGGGTCAGAGGGAGAAGCAGACCCCCAGCTGAGCAGGGAGCCTGATGCGGGACTCAATTCTGGGACCCCAGGATCACAACCCAAGCCGAAGGCAGTCGCCCAACCAACTAAGCCACCCGGGTGCCCTACAGTCTGTGTTCTGACGCTTTGGCCTCTCGGGGCCTTGCTGACCCTGGAGGGACCGCCCCTGGAGGGCTAGCTAAATCGAGAGACAGGTAGCTAGCAGGGCGCGCCTCCCGTCTGCACACCAGCCAGTCCAGAGCCCACCACCCCCACCTGCTCCGAGGCAGGGGGCTCTCACGCTGTGGGCCACTGTCCACGTGGCCTGGTGCCCCGCAACCAGGGGCAGCCCTGGTGCCCCACAGCTCTTGGAAACCATCCAAGCAAGCCGCCCCTGAGCCTGCTTACTCGGCCTTGCCCGCTCCTTCCCACAGAAGCCGCAGTCAAGGGGCGCCTGGGTGGCTCAGTTGGTTAAGCATCTGCCTTCAGCTCAGGTCATGATCCCAGGGTTCTGGGATCGAGCCCCACATCAGGCTCCCTGCTCATTGGGGAGCCTGCTTCTCCCTCTCCTACTCCCCCTGCTTGTGCACCTTCTCTCTGTCAAATATTTTAAAAAGAAGCAGCAGCAGCAGCCACGGTCAAGGCTCTGGCTGTGTGTTCCCCTCACTGCCCCTGCCTCCTGGCCCATGCTGCTCCTTCCCTGCGTGGCCCCTGTTTCTAGAAACCCACTATCTTTCCAAGGGCAGTCCCGTCCTGATCTGCTGGCCTCACCACACCTGAGTAACACGGCAGGGCATTCAACCAAGCACAGACCCTTGAGGGCATGGGGCTCTGTTCCCTTCTCCGTCCTTGTCTTTGCCCCCGATGCGAACTTCTGAGCAGGGAGAAAGGGCTTGGGTTGGGAGGAGCACTGACTCTGGAGGAGGAAGCAGTCAGTAAGACCCTGTTTTCTCAGGGAGCAGAACGGACTCACCAGCTTCCGGTCCAGTCTCCCGAGGGACAGTGGGGGAGGCAGGAGGAGGTGGGATGTCTGCTGTGCCTAGGGATGGGCTCCCCGTGGGGGCCGGGGGCCTGGACACTGCCTCCTGGGACGAAGAGCGGTTGCTGTCTGCTGCCGGGGCCGTGGGGGGGACATACCCCAGAGGCATACCTAGGGCAGAGAAGAGCCAATCACCACCATGGGTGATCCCAGGACCACGGATTTAGGGTGAGGGTCCATGGATCAGGCCAGGAGAGAGGGGCGCATGGGTGAGTGTGCCAATGCCCCACGAGCCCCCCACTTCCTGTGCCTCCACTTGAGGCTCCCACACCCCCAGCCTCTCCCTGTGTCCTCCTCACCGTCACACACGGCCCCGGCGTCCTCCCGGTGGTGACAGTCATGCTGGCCCCAGGGCCGTGCGGGGCAGAATCGCAGGGCTGTCTCGTTACCCCGGCACCGAAGGTCGTCCAGGAGGATGGGCCCAGCCCCTTCCCCGAAGAAGGCACCCCCAGGGGCGGCCAGCGCACCCCCGCAGCCCAGCTCCCGGCAGGCCACAGTGGCGTCCCTCAAGTCCCAGGCATCGTCACACACCGTCCCCCAGCGGCCACTGTGCCACACCTCCAGGCGGCCGGCACACCCGTGGGGTCCATCAGCTAGACGCAGCCGGGGGGCTGGGCCTGGACGTGGGGAAAGGGAGGGGAACAGACAGACGGGAGACTGCAGTGGGTGAGCGGTGTGAGCTGGGAGGTAGGCGGCCACATGCGCGCAGATGCTGAGCTCTCCGGGGCGGGGCTTCCTGCCCACGACACCGCTGTCCTCAGGGGGACAGCAGACGCCCCACCTTCCGTTTGTCGATGGGGAAAAGGCTCCAGGATGGGAAGTCACTCACCGGGAATCCAGCAATGGTCTGTCCACCTCCCAGTGCCCCGTCTGTGCAGCAGCAAGCCCTGGGGACACTGGCCCTCACCCCACGTGCCGGCTGCCTACCCCAGTCCTCTATAGCAGGCTTCTCGACCTCAGCACCACCAACATCGGGGGATTGTGGGGGGCCAAGCTGTGACTGTAGGATGTCTGCAGTGTCCCTGGGCTCCATCCCCACAGGTGAGGGCCATCCACAGTGTGACAGACTTTGCCCAGTGTCCCCTGGGAGGAGTTGGGGGTGGGGGGAGATCACGCCCCACCCTCTGCAAAGAATCCCTAGTCTTCGGACTAACCTCTTGCTGGCTTTAGGGTACATTTCTGTTGGGTCTCTCTGGGTGACACCGGGGTCACCACTGGGGAGCACAGAGTCCATCTTTCTACCCCTAGTTTGGGAGATACATCACTCCCCGTCAGTGCTCTAGAGAAAAGAACTGACCAGGGAGGGGTCAGACATGAGGAGCCGCCTTACAGGGCTGCTCTGGGGATTAAGGTGTCGGTAAGGCTCCAAGCTTCCCCAGCCACTGAGCCCTCCCTGGGGCCTCCACTTCCCTCCCGATCTGGGCTCTGGAGAACCTGCTTCTGCCTCTCCGTGCTGCCCACCCCGTACAGCACAGTCCCAGCCCACTGCTCAGGGCCCCAAACCCCATGGGTGGCCTCCGTCCCCACCACTCCAGGTTTCAGACGCCCGGCCCGCACAGCAGCTCTGTCTGCAGCGGGATAGACCTGGCCGGTCAAGTTCTGAGTCTGGGGCTGAGTCCATAACCTGGGTCATTTGGATTCCTTCTCCGAACCTCATTTCCACATCTGGGAAGACAGGGATGAGAGCACCCACCCCAGAGACTGTCCACGTGGCGGTGAGGCTCAGACACAGCCGGGAGGTACCCAGCACACTGCTTGGCACAGAGCAGGGACTCGGGAGGATGTTCTCTTCCTCTTCCCATTCACATCAGCCCACGGAAGCACTGCCCACCCCCGCACCCCTGCTCTGGTGGGCACCCACTGTCCACCTGCAGCGCCGGCGCCTTCCCACCCCACCACTGTGGGCGGCCATCGCCCTGTGCCTGCTGCGTCCTGCAGCAGACCCGCTGCGAGTCCATGAGAGTGAGGACTGGGTCTCATGCTGTCCCTGCCTGGAGCGGATGGGGTTCAAGTTGTATTGGGGGAGGGAAGGGGGTAGGGAGAGAAGGAAGGAAGAGGGGGGAGAACTGGGAGGAGGGAGGGAAGGGAGGTGGGAGGGAAGGGAGAGGGGGAGGATGCAGGGGGAGGGAGGGGTGAGGGAGGATGAGGATGGAGGGAGGACAGAGGAGAGCCCTAGAGAGAGCAAATGCAGCGGGTGGGGTGCTGGGGGTAGGCGGTGCGGGCGGGGGCATACCAGTGCAGACCAGCCCTGCGTCCTCGCTGTGGTCACAGTTGCTCCGACCCCAGGGGCTCCGGGGACAGTCCCGCAGAGCCTGCTCCCCGCCTCCACACCCCACGTCATCCATCCACACAGGCCCCGAGCCCGGGCCAAATCTGGCGCCTCCGGGGGCGGCCAGTGCGCCCCCGCAGCCCAGCTCCCGGCAGGCGACGGCAGCGTCCCGCAGGTCCCATCCGTCATCGCACACGGTCCCCCAGCGGCCGCCGTGCCACACCTCCAGGCGCCCGGAGCACCCGTGGGGGCCTGAGACGAGGCGCAGCCGCTCTGTGGGGGGATGGGCAGGGAGGGAGGGGGTGGTGAGTCTCGTGCCAAGCAGTTTGGGAAAAGCAGATTCAAACACCCTTCATTTTCCAACTGGGAAAACTGAGCCCCAGAGGGAGCAGTGGCCCGAGATCCACCTGCCGGCTGGGCCTTTAAGAGTGCTGGGGTCCCAGCAGGAGCAGGGTGTCTGGGGCAGGAGCTGCCTGGGGCCCCTGATCAGAGCGGGGGCGGGGCATGGGAGCCTGGCCCGACTAAGTCCCCGAGGGATATGGTGCATGCTGGAGCCCTCCCAGGTACCGGCTAGGAGGAGGCCACCCAGGGGTCCCCAGGTCAGTCCAGGCCAGGCCAGAACTGTGACAGGGAGGTCTGCAGAGAACATACCCTGTCGGGGGGCTCCAGCCGTCAGCATGGGGGCCCTGGTGGATTTGGGCTGCTTGACTGGCCGTGGGCTCTTCTTCCTGGAGTTGTTCTGTGGGGTCCCAGCTGGGCGGGGGGCTGCGAGAGACGGTGGTCGGTCGCTGCTGATCCTCCTGCCAGGCTGCACTGTGCTGCCTGGGAGTCCCTGAGGGTGCGGCGGGGGCTGCGATGGGGGGCCCCTCGAGGGGGTGAAGCCAGTGCATCCGTCTGTCCCCGGGGACATATCAGTGCGGAAGGCCCCTCCCTCTCCCTCCCAGCTGGACGCACAGCCAGAGTGGGCTCACCATGGGTCACGGGAGGCTCCTGAGAGCCAGGGCTCAGCTCCCCAGACAGCCCTGGCCAGAGGTCCCCCTCCAGGATGGAAGGCGGATCCTCCCCGTCTCTGGAGTTGGCCACACGCTGACCTGCAGGAAGGAGAGCACAGGAGCTTGGCGGGGGCGGCCCTGACCAAGGCAGGCATGGGGACACCTCAGGCAGTGGTCAGCTGGGAGTCCCGCAGGGAGACACCCAGTTTTTGGAGGGGTGGGGGTGCCTGGAAGTCCAGACCCTCCGAGTCCCTGGGGTCACATCTGTAGGAGTGCCCCGGACGGAGGCTCCAAGGCCTCTCACCTGCACAGACGACGCCCGCGTCCTCCTCGTGGGAGCAAATGTGGGCCTTCCAGCCGCGGTGGGGACAGAGCCCCAGCTGCCCCTCGCTGCCCCGGCAGGCCAGCTCACTCAGCCACACAGGCCCTGCGCCCTCCCCGAAAAAGGCACCTCCGGGGGCGGCCAGTGCACCCCCGCAGCCCAGCTCCCGGCAGGCCACGGCGGCGTCCCGCAGGTCCCATCCGTCGTCGCACACGGTCCCCCAGCGGCCGCCGTGCCACACCTCCAGGCGGCCCGCACACCCGTGGGGGCCGTCAGCCAGACGCAGCCGCTCTGGGGGGACAGAGGAAAGGCTGGGACATCTGGGAGGTCCAGACCCCCGGAATGGCAGGGCCAGGGGCTTGCCTGCAGGGTGTGGGTGAGGCCAGCCGCCCTGGCCACTGGTGGGGGCCCCAACTCCTGGGTTCTCAGGAGAGAGGTGGCCCCCATGGGAAGTGGAGGGGTTGGTCACCAGCGGTTCTGGAGGAAGCAATGTCCAAGGTCATAGTTGCCCGCAGGGCTGCCGGGGTTCCCCTGGAGGGGGAGACTGGACAGGGGTGGGTTGGAGCTGGGCAAGGCCAGACAGAGGTGCTCAGGGCCACTTACCGACAGCCTGGATCCCCATCAGAGCCGCTGGAAGGGAGGTTGGAGGGGTGGGGTAGAGTGAGGGCAGGCCCCATGGGGGTGCTTTCTCCTGGTCTTAAATACCCCAGCACAAACACACACACACACACACACACCCAGAATCCGCACTCCTCTGAACCAGAAACCCACCGCTGGAGGCAGGACTCTGGACAGAGGGCTGGGCAACTCAGGTCCCTGACACGGGCGGGGCCCCACATGTCAGGGCTGGGAGCCAGGCCCTTTGTGCTCCCCCAGGGGCCTGGTTAATGTCAAATGGGAGTGACCCCCCCGAAGGTCAGGGCCAGTTTGGAGGTGGGGGAGTAGTCCCTGGGGTCTTCAGAGGGGGGGATGCATGTGCAGAGGCTGGGTCCCTTGGGGGGATCAGGCAAGGACGACCAGATGTCCTTCATCCCAAGCACTCGAGACAGGGCCCCGGAAGTCTGAGTCGCTGAAGTGTATGAGCTCAGGGGTCAGAGGTCCCTGAGTCCCCATGGAAAAGGGGTCACTCACCGATAAGGCAGGCCAAGACCCTCATGTTTGCAGACTCCAGGGCAGGGACGGGGTGAAAGGGGACGGGAGCAGGAGAGGGGAGGAGGCTGCGGCCACCGGAGGGAGGGAAGGAGAGAGGGAGAGAGGGAGGGAAGCGCCTGCCAGAGGCGCCCTGGACCGGGGAGGAGCAGGCAGTGGCTGGACGCTCTGCCAGAAGGAAGAGAGGCTGCCTGCCGAGGAGGCAGCAGGGGACAGGAGCGGGGGCAGGGAGGGGGCTGGCCGCAGCGGAGGCCTGAGGAGGAGGGGGGTGGCGGTCGGGAGGGAGGGTGTCCAGCTGCAAACCCCCACAGGGAGCCGGAGCCGCCAGGCCCGGCGCCCTGCTGTGCTGAGAGATGCTGCGGAGAGGGCGGGCCGCGGGGAAGGGACCCGGCAGTGGCACGCACAGGCCGCCACCGGCTGCCTCCTCTGTGCAGCCAGGGGACGCGGTGAGACCAGGGTGGAGCGGGTGGACCATGGATCCAGACTGGCAGCAAGAGGGCTTACAGCTAGACACCAGGAAGGACTTCCTGGATTGGGAAAGGGGACTGAGGAAGCCCTCCCGGCTGGCCCTCGCAGGGCTGGATGCAAACCCTTCGGGCCCCCATCCGAGGGGGCACTGGGTGAACCCCAGGGAAGCCGGAGATGGGGGGCAGGAGGACTAAGCACTGAGTCTAAGGTGAGGGAGGGGGACTCCACACGCACACTCACACACACTCACACACACATACTCACGCTCACTCACTCCCCCCACCCCCCACTCTGCACCAGGCAGCTGTGAGTCGGAAAAAATTCGGTAATGGGGAGCGTGAGTCAGAGGGCTGGCAGGGAGCAGGGCTGCCGTGAGCTCACTGCCTCCCCTTCTCCCGGTCCAGCACCCCCAGCAACAATTAATGTCAAGTCGGGGAAAGGAGAAGCCAGACAGAAGGGGGGGCGTTCAGACACAGACTGGAAAAGGCATCAGAGAGCTCTGCGCACAGCAGTTTCAGGCTTTATTAACAATCGGGTGCAAAAAACCAGATGGGTCTGGCGGCCCCTCTCGGCTCACCTTCCGGGGAGGGGCCTGGCGTGGGCAGCCCGGTGCCCACACTGTCCTGGCCAGGGCCTCCTTCTGGGTAGGCTACCCTCCTCTGCAAAGGCTCTGCTGACCCGCTCCGAGCAGTCAGTAAACCCCTCCCCACTCCCAAAAGGGCCTCGTCCCTACTTGGGGTGCCCCTGCCACAAGTCCTACCCCATAGGGCGGGCCCGCTCTCCTCCTCCCCACCTCTCTCCCCCGGGCTCAGGCCTGGAACGCAAATGGTGCAACCTTGGCACCAGACTGAGGAGAGGTCTCAGTGCAGACAAAATCTGGGTTGGGGGCTGGACAGTTGACCTCTATGAAAAGTTCAGACACTACAGGCAGACATTGGCCTGCAGTGGGGTGTCTCGCCCTCTGCAGACCTGCTTCTGGGCCCCGGGCAGGCTGGGGATCCACCGAGGGAGAACCTGCACACAGTCGGCACTCACACAGTGCTCTCCCTCGCACGCGGTCCAGAGTCACAGGTCCTTGCTGAACTCCCTCACCAGCGTGTACCCCATGCAGCCCCAGCTCCCCTCAGCCTGGTAGCCACACCCCTCCAGCATCCCTGCCACACCCCACGCTGCCACCGCCACAGGGACCACAAGCCGGGCCCGGGGCTCCCCCATGCCGCCCGCCCAGGCCCGTGCCCGGGACTCGGCAAAGGCCAGCAGCCGCCGGCCCACACCTCGGCGGCGGTGCCAGCGAGAGACAGAGAGGCGGGTGACCCGGGCCCCGTCCCCAGCGCTGGAGCCTGGGGCCAGGGCCAGGACCCCGCACACATCCCCCGAGCTACGCACGGCCACCCAGGGGCCCCCCAGGCCACCTGGCGGAGGCAGTGAGCCCCATCGGGCCCGCAGGCCCAGCTTCATGGCTGCCACAGCCAGGAACACGGGCAGGAGAAGGGCCAGGGCGAAGGAGGCCAGGACGAAGCGCAGGCCGCTGCTGGCCGCTGCCAGGAGGAGCAGGGCTGGTGGCCGCGTCAGGGCGTGGAGGGCCACACGGTTCTCCGTGTCCTTCACACCTGCCTGCGGGCGGAAGGCACCGTCAGAGCCGGGGTCCCGGGCCGCCCCTCCCACCAGGGCCCCCGTGCTATGGGACCTCCAGGGAGAGAAGAGGGGGTGGGCTGTGCCCAGGCAGGGGCGAAGGGGTGGAGGAGAAGGGAAGGCGCTGTGACGGGGCGGGCCTGCAGCCAGGGAACAGGCAGGGACAGCCCGCGTCTGCTCTGGGCTCCGGTAGACACAGTGTCGGGCACACTGGGTCCTGAGCGAGTGAGTGAGGTGGGAGCTGTGGTGGACACACGACGCAGGGGAGCTGCAGGTGTGAGGCTGAGCCCAGAACAGGACAGGGGACTGGCCCAGTTCCGAGGAGGAGCATTCTCTGGGCAGCAGGAGGTGGCGCTGGGGGCGGGGGTGAGGGGGTTACTCAGCGCCAGGCTGAGGCCCAAGGGCTCTGCTTGGAGAGTGCTGGGCTGGCGAGGGGTGGGGGTGGGGGGTGTCCAGGCAGTGGGTGGGCACAGGGCGGGCTGAAGTCTGTAGAGGGGCTACAGAGCTGATGCCACACACATCTCACAGCCCTCCACCTACGAAAACTTTTAAGTAATCTCTACACCCGAAGTAGGGCTTGAACTCACGACCCCGCGGTCCCCACTGAACCAGCCAGGCGCCCCTAAAACCTTTCTGACCCCAGGGGTAGGAAGAAGGCACTAGGAAAGGAAGGGACCGAGCCAGGAAGACTCTCAGGAGGAACGGATCCCGCTCTGGGAGTCCACGCTGGCTCAGGCAGGTGTCGGGAGCCGCTCACGAGGCGCCCCCGCCTGCTCTCACCTTCAGCATCTCCAGCACCAGGGGTCTCTCATCTTCCCTCATCTCCCGCACTGACAAGTGGCCGGGGGCCATTGCAGCCCCCCGGCTCCCGCGCCCCCGAGGGGAGCAGGCGTGCACCTGGTGAAACAAGCAGGCCAGCGTCAGTGAAGGGCCCCCCTCGTCCCCACAGCGCCCCAGGCATGGGGACCAGCAGCAGCAGGGGACACTGGGGACGCTGGGGCCCCCGAGCGAGGTTCCAGGCAGCACGGGATTCACCCTCCACCCCGCGACCTTTCTCAAGTCCCCCGGACCACCCCCCCCCCGGCTCTGCCCGCCGCGGTGCTCAGCGCATTCCCCCCAAGAGCCCTACAGACGCCAACCCCGCGCAGCCCGTGCTCCCCCCCAGGCTCCGGGGCTGCCCTGGGGAGTCAGCGGAACTCCCCCCGCCCCCAAACAGCCAGGGCCTGGACCACGCTCCCTGCCCCACAGGCGTCCCCGACCCGCGTCGCAGGGGCAGGCACCGCAAGAACTTCTGCAGGTCGCCTCAATCCTTCCACTAGGTGTGGGGGCAGCAGGGTCGGGAAGGGGTCGCCTGCGGAAGTGACGTCACGCCCGCGCTCACGGGGGCGGGGCCTGCACCCTGCCTTAGCAACGGTTGCCAAGCATCCTGGCCGGGGCGGGCGGGTGGCCGGGTGGCCGGGGAGGGACCGGAGCGGGGAGCAGCGACCCCGCCGGGGTTGGGGCAGAGGGAGGAGCAGTCGCGGGGCCGGCCCGGAGGGGACGAGGGCGGCGGGGCCGGGCAGGACGGTACTTACGCGGCCGGCAGAGGAGCCGCGCACGACGGCGGTTGCTAAGCAAGCTGCGGGCGGGTGCGGGGCGGCGACCGGAGCGCACCAGTTCTCATTGGCTCTGCGGCCTTCGCGGGAGGGGCCGCGTCCCGCGCTCGCGGCTCCCAAACTCAGATCCGACCCCAGGAACCTCCACCCAAGCCTCCTGGGCTCTCTTTCAGGGACCTTCGGGACCCGGATTCCCACCCACCCATTTCCTAGATGAGGGGACCGGTGGGGTGACTGACAGCGAACAAGCGGCACAACCTGGATTCTAGATCCCCGCTCTTCCCCACTCTAGTGACCACCGCGCCTCCTTTTTTTTTTTTTTTTTTTTTTTTTAGGACAAACAGAACCTCACTTAGAAGTGGCTGGCTCCCGGGGAGCCTGGGTGCCTCAGTGGGTTAAAGCCTCTGCCTTCGGCTCAGGTCATGATCTCAGGGTCCTGGGATCGAGCCCCGCGTCGGGCTCTCTGCTCAGCGGGGAGCCTGTTTCCTCCCTCTCTCTCTGCCTGCCTCTCTGCCTACTTGTGATCTGTCAAATAAATAAATAAAATCTTTTAAAAAGAAGAAGAAGAAGAAGAAGTGGTGGCTGGCTCCCAATCGCAAAGTCAGTCCCCTGAGAGCCAGGAAGCAATAGAGAACAAGACTCCGAGCTCCCAAGCGGTGGCTACCGCCGTGACATTGCCCCCACCGCAGCCGCCCCCAAGAGAACAAAACGGCGGAGAGGAGATTCTGGTCTTTATTAGCAAGCCCAGCCCGCAGCTCCCCTGCCGCCCTGCGCAGCCCAGCCCAGTCCAGCCCAAGCAGGGAGTCCGGGTCTCTGTGTGGGGCCCTCAAGAACCCAGTGGTTCTTTTCAAAATGTGTGTACCAGCTGGACTGCGGGCAGAGTCTGGACAATCTGGATGGAGGGCAGGCCCTGTGGAGGCATGCCTCCGGGGGCAGCGCCAGTGGGTACCACTTGGACCATCTGGGAGGTGGGAGCTGTGGAGATGCCCACTGGAGCAGAGGCTTGGCCCGGTGGTGGAGGGGTCAGCAGCTGCAGTGTGGGAGCGCCTCCTCCACCAGGGCTGTTCTCCAGCAGCTCCGTGGCCGGTGCGCTGCGGATGATGAGCAGTTTCTGTCCCGGTGGGCCTGGGGCAGGAGGCTCTGCCAGCCCAGTGGGGAGGGTCTCTACCTCCTGCACACACAGCTGGGTCTGCTCACCATCTGCCCCGCTCAGCACCAGGACGCTCTGCAACCCCTCGTCCGTCTGCAGCGTCTCGAAGAGCACATCCTGGACGACGCCAGTACTGGCGTCACCATCACTGGGCTCCCCGGGGCCAGGGCCCGCCAGCAGCTCCTCGGCTGGACCACTCTGAACCACCAGCAGGTTGGGGGCCTCAGTGGTCACTGCTCCCCCACTGGGATTGGAGAGCTGGCCTGCCACAGGCTGGAGCTGGACCGTGGTCACCTCCTGAGCCGGCTGGAGCTGGACCGTGGTCACCTCCTGGGCTGGCTGGAGCTGGACCGTGGTCACTTCAGGGGCTGGCCGGAGGGGTTGGAGCTGGACCCCACTCACTTCCTGTGCCCCTGCCTCCCCACCCCCTACATTCTGTAGAACAATGAGGCTCTGCCCTCCCCCGCTGGCCCCTGCGTTGCCCCCGCCCTGAACCCCCAGTCCCCCAGGACCTGGCAGCCATACTACTCCAGGCGCCTGACCAGATTTCCCTGCTGCTCGTGGGCCCTGCCTACCGCGGCTGCTCCCGGCACCAGGACTGGACGAGGGCAGCAGGATGAGCTTGGGGGGAGCCGGTGGGGGCGGTGGCGTGGGCGGCTGGACGCTGCTGGGGATGAGCTGCAGGCCCTGGGCGGTCTGCACCAGGAGGAAAGTCTGGGAGTTGGGGGCTGCCTGGCCTGGGGGCGGGGCCGGAGCCGGGCCCCCTGCCACCTCGAGGGAGAGCGTGGCCTGGAGGTGCGGGAGAACGTGGACGTCTTGGGTGGCAGACGCGGCTGGGGCGGCGGCCAGCGGGGTGGGGGGCTGGGAGCCGGCGGCGGGGGCCGCGGGGCCGGCGGCGGCCGTGGGCGCGGGGGCGTGCGTCCTCAGGTGCCGCTGCAGGTAGGCCGCCATGACAAAGCTGCGGCCGCACACCGGGCAGGCAAAGGGGCGCTCGGCGGAGTGCGTGCGCTGGTGCAGCAGCAGGTTGGACGAGTGCGTGAAGGTCTTGGGGCAGAGCGGGCAGCGGAAGGGCCGCTCGCCCGTGTGCACGCGCTGGTGCTGCCGCAGGTTGGAGGTCTGCGCGAAGCTCTTGCCGCACACGCCGCAGGCGTGGGGCCGCTCGCCCGTGTGCACGTGCCGGTGGCGCCGCAGGCACGACGTGTTCCGGAAGGCCTTGCCGCACTCCCCGCAGGCGTAGGGCCGCTCGCCCGAGTGCAGCCGCAAGTGGTACTGGTAGTGCGAGGACCACTTGAACGTGAGGCCGCACTGGCCGCACGTGAAGGCCCGCAGGCCCGTGTGCACGCGCTGGTGGATGGCCAGCAGCGAGGAGCGCTTGAAGGCCTTGCCGCACTCACCGCACTGGTAGGGCCGCTCGCCCGTGTGGTCCCGCAGGTGGTAGCGCAGTCCGGAGGAGCCCTTGAAGGCCTTGCCGCACTCCGCGCATTTGTAGGGCCGCTCGGTGCCCGCGGGGCTGGGCGCCGGCGCAGCGGCGGTGGGCGGGGCGGGGGCGGCGGGGGCCAGGGGCTCCTGGGGACAGGTGACCTCGGCGGCCTCCGCCTGGGGGGGCGGGCGCCCGGCAGCCGCCTCTTCCACGTGGCACTGCTGGTGCGCCAGGAGGCTGGCCAGCTGCGGGAAGGCGCCGTCGCAGCTGCCACAGCGGAACGCCTGGCCGCCGGCCGCGCCGTGGCTGTGCTGGTGGCGGGAGAGGCCGGCCACCGTCCGGAAGGACTTCCCGCACGGGAGGCAGGCGAAGCCGGGGGCTGCGGAGGCCGGCGGGGGCTGCGGCGCGGGGGCCGGCGGGGACTGGGAGGGCGGCGGGGCGGGGTCTGCCTTGGGCGCCGTGGGGGCGTGACCGTCCTGGGGCGGGGTGGCGGCCTCGGGCCCGGGGCAGGGCTGGTGCTCCAGGAGCAGCTCCTCGCTGCCGAAGCCCAGCTCGCAGCCCTCGCAGCGGTACACCAGCTCCACCGTGGTCTCCGCCGCGGCCAGAAACAGCTCCGGCACCACGGGCGGGGGCGCAGGCGGCGGCGGCGGCGGCGCGGACGCGTGCAGGTAGGCGTCCGACACCAAGACCTTGGCGCCGGGCTCCTGCTGCGGCGGGGCGGGGGCGGCGGCGGCGGCGGCGGGGGCGGCGGCGGCAGCAGCGGCGGCGGCGCCGTGCGTGCGCTGGTGCAGCAGCAGGTTGGACGAGTGCGTGAAGGTCTTGGGGCAGAGCGGGCAGCGGAAGGGCCGCTCGCCCGTGTGCACGCGCTGGTGCTGCCGCAGGTTGGTGCTCTGGGTGAAGCTCTTGCCGCACACGCCGCAGGTGTAGGGCCGCTCGCCCGTGTGCACGTGCCGGTGGCGCCGCAGGCTGGACGAGTTCTTGAAGGCCTTGGGGCAGTCGGGGCACGGGTAGGGCCGCTCGCCCGTGTGCTGCCGCAGGTGGTACTGGTAGTGCGAAGACCACTTGAAGGCCAGGCCGCACTGGCCGCACGTGAAGGCCCGCAGGCCCGTGTGCACACTGCGGTGTATCTGCAGCAGCGAGGAGCGCTTGAAGGCCTTGGGGCAGTCGGGGCACTGGTAGGGCCGCTCACCCGTGTGGCCCCGCTGGTGGTAGAGCAGGGCGGACGAGCCCTTGAAGGCCTTGGGGCAGTCGGGGCACTTGTAGGGCCGCTCGCCCGTGTGCGTGCGCTGGTGGTGGAGGAGCCGAGATGACCACCGGAACGACTTGCCACACTCCCCACACTCATACTGGGCCGCTGGGGTGGGGGCCGTGGGGCCGGGCTTCTCCCCGGGCCCCTCGGTGGTAGAGGCGGGTGCCATGTCTGCGTGGGAGCCGACCATCACACCTGGCGGGGGATTCTGGGTCAGGGGAAGGCGGGAGCTCACCCCACCTCCACCCAAACACCCCATGTTCTCAACCTGGACATACACCTTTGCCCCTGAAGAGGCAGAGGGGACCACCCCAGCCCCCCAGCCAGGGACAGGGAGGCTCTCTTTAGATCAGGGCCCGTAGTGGTTCGGGTCTGCCCCAGTGCAAGGCTTTAGGCGCTGAAACAGAAAGTTCTGGAAAATTGGGAGGAGTGCTCACCAGCCATAGGATGCTGGCCATCCCCTCCAGGAGGCCAAACAAGTCTGAGAAAGCTGTGCGTGGTCTTTAGAAGGCCCAGCACTTCCCCTAGGACTAAGCTCCTTCCCTCTACAGACAGGCACTGTCCTTGAAGAAGCCTGGGGGGTCTCTCTCTCGAACCCTGGCATCTGACACTTGACCCTTCTCCCTCTAAAACCTCATCTTCCACCCCGCCTCAATAGCAGTTCCCACCAGTTCCCAATGCCACCGTAACTAAAGCCCTGCGAGCATTCCGCCCTCCACCATGCCCCATCCTGCTCGCCTTCTCCCTTCTGGGTATTAATCAAAGATCCCTAACCTCCCCCAGACCCATAATGGCTCTGCACCCACCACCCCATCCACATCTTCACTTCCTGCCTGGCTGCAGTCTCCCTTTTTAAAAAATTCTTTATTTTAAGATTTTATTTTTCTTAAAGATATATTTATTTATTTAAGAGAGAGAGACAGCCTGTACAAGCAGGAGGGGTAGAGGGAGAGGAGAGAGAGAATCTCAAGCAGATTCCCCGCTGAGCGTGGAGCCTGATGTGGGCCTTGATCTCATGACCCTGAGATCATGACCTTAGCCAAAATCAGGAGTCGGCTGCTCAAACAGCTGTGCCACCCAGGTGCCCCAAGATTTTATTTTTTAGGTAATCCCCATGCCCAATGTGCGGCTTGAACTCACAGCTCCGTGATCAAGAGTCGAGCACTCTACTGACTGAGCCAGTGGGCGGCCTTGGCTTCAGTCCCCCTTTGCGCTCTCGCCCGTGTATCTCAAAGTTCCTGGCACCGCTCACACTGCACTCCTCTGTCCATTCACCACACACACTCCCACCCAGCAGGTGGTACTGGACAAGCCTCTGCTCCCCTCAAACCTCTCTCCTTCCCCCTCCTCCTCTTAGCCGGTGACCTTGCCACTGAGAACATAAAAGCAAGCAGAAGAGAACGTTCCCATGTTCCAACTGCAAAAGCAGTGATTCTCAACGAGAACAAGTGACGACTCTCCCATCCCAGGGGATGATGCCTGGAGACTCGAGCTGTCGCCTGGAGGGGCTGGTGCTCCCGGCATCCGGTGAGGGGAGACCAGGGATGCTGCTGGACACCCTCCAGTGCACAGGACAGGCCTCCGCAGCACCGAACACCACTAGCGCTGAGGCTGAGAATTCCGGAACTAGCCCGTCCCCTGCCTGCCGCTGGCCCATGGACTCTGACTTCCACCTACAACTCTTCCTTATCTCCCGGACCGTTTCAGGGTATCCTCGAGCTGCATCTCTCCTCTTTAAAACAAACAAACAACAAAACCCTTCACCTTACCCGCCCCCCCCCCCAGCTCTGGTCTTATTTCTCCCTTGCAGCAAAGCAACTCAAAGTGCTGTCAAAGTGCGCCTGGGTGGCTCAGTCCGTCAGGCGTCTGCCTTCAGCTGTGGTCCTGATCTCGGGGTCCTGGGATCAAACCCCGCACTGGGCTCTCAGCTCAGCAGGGAGTTAGCTTCTCCCTGTCACTCTCCCTCTGTGTTCTCTCTTTCTCTCACATGAAAACAAAACAAAAAACATGTGTTTTCCCCTCTCAAACCCCATCACTCAGAGGCTCCTCCCCTGACTCCACTCCTGGCTTCCTTAGTGCTGAACTGCATGGTCTCTGGTCCTTACCTACTCTCCTCACCTTGGGGCACTGGTGCCTTTTCACCTCCCTGACTTGTGAACTGAGGAGCCCCGGGCTCTGCCGATCCTTGTCCTCTTCCTCATTTACACTGTCTCCCAAGGAGCCCCAACTCGTTTTCAGATCTCAGTCTGTATCTCTATTTGACACCGTCTCCTCTGAACTCTAATCCCTCTGCTACAGTGTGCCATATGGAAGCCCCACAGACAACTCAAACTTAACATGCCCCAAATCTAACTTGGGGGGGTTCACTCCTGCTTGCTTCGTTCTTCACCCACAATCTCCCTCCCTGAAAACCACTCGGCCCTTCCTCAGGCATCGCCTCTTTCTCTCACCACCTATGCCCAACCCATCGGCGGGCTCTCCTGTCCCAGCACGAACATATCTGGAATGTGGCCACTTCTCTGAGGCCCCATTGCCACCTTTGTCCAAGGCCTTCCTCCTGGGCAGTGGCAACAGGCTCCTAAAACAGATCTCCATGCTTCCAGCCCTACGCTTCCTACCCCCAGTGTGCGCCCAACACAAAGGCTGCGGGGAACTTGCCAAAGGCCTCTACAGCTCCCACTTCAGAGAAGACAGATGTCTTGCAGGAGCCTGCAGACTTCCCATGCCCTTGGCCGCCTCCCTCCCTGACCTCCCGCTAGCCTGACTCTCACACCACCCAGTCACCCCCTGGAGCTCACCCAGGCCTCCGCCAGGGACCACCCCCTTCCTGCCAGGGTGCTTGCTGACATGTCACCCCGCGGAGGCATTCCCTGCCCCAGACGTAGACTTGCAACCCGTTCCAACACTCCCCGTTCTCTACAGCACTTATCACCTCCCAACCTGCTTCTCATCAGGGTTTCCAACCCTCAGCCCTGCTGAGATGTGGGGCTGGCCACCTGTCCCGAAGGCTGTGGGGCGTTCGGCAGCATCCCCAGCCCTCTGCCCGCTAAATCGAGTGGCGTCTTAGTCACTGTCGCACTCCAGCGCCTAAAACAACGTCTGGCAGAGCGAGCCCTGAGAAGACGTGTCCTGAATGAAAAAGGCCGGGCATCCCCTTTGGACGGGCTATCAAGATTCCCTTTAATACGATGAGCGTCCTCTTTAAAATGGAAGCAAGTCCTTTTACGAGAAACTGCACGTGCCTCTTCGGAAGGCCGAGCAGGCCTTAAACGAGAGCCGTCCGCCCTGGGCCCGAGCCGGACCCACCCTGCCCAAAGCCGGACCACACCCTTCCATCAGGCCCGACTTCCCCTTTAAGAGGCTGCTCCCGCTGCCCACCGAACTCCACCTTTGCCGAGCTAAGCTAGAGGGGGCTTCGAAGCCACCAGGGCTCAGAAGCTACCCCGTCGATGTCTGGGACACTGTCCGCGACCTTTCCACGAGAGGGCCCGTCCTTAAGAGGAGAAAAAGCGGGAAGCCGCGGGGAACCGCAGAACCTGACCGCCCCTCTAAAAGCAGCCCTTGCCCTTTAAGGGGGCGGAGCCGGCCTAGCGGACGGAAGTCGGAGGTGAAGTAGCGCCCTTCCCTTTAAGGCGTCCCTTCCGGTTTCACGCTCGCCGTTTCCCCAACGTCTCCGCCCTCCGGTCCCTACCCCCACCCCCACCCCTCCGGTCTCTCACCTGCGGCCCCGAACGGGGGAATGAGCGGGGGAGACCTAGGGCCTTCCCGCGGGGGCCGACGGGAAGACGGGGCCCCGGCAGCGGCGGGACGGGAGTGGGGGCCTGAGAGGGGGGCGGGGGCGCGCTCCCTCCCAACAGCCCCCGGCGCGAGGCACCCAACCTTTATCGGCGGCCTCTCGCGCACACAAACCCCGACGTTGCCGTTGGCGCGTCACGACGCCACGTGCGCCGAGGCCCCGCCTCGCCCCTCCCGTTGGCCGGCGGCGGTCGCTCCTTCCCTAGCGTAAGCGGCGCGCGGCATTGTGGGAGTTGTAGTTCTTGCCCGGCCCCCAACTGCCTGGTCGTTTCGGAAGTCAGTGCAAGGCCCGGGAAGGCCGGGCCTGGACGTGGGGTGGCCTGTTCCCTTTTTCGACTATCGATTCTCCCTCTCTGTCTAGAATCCCTCTGCGGCACCTTGGTTTGCGAACGGCCTCGCCTGCCAGGGCTGTGATGCTTCCTGGCCCGGCCCCCAGGTCCCGGTCTCTAATTGTCCCGTTGGGGAAACTGAGGCCCACGAAGCTTCCTGCCCCGCAGAGGTCCCAGCGCTCGCGGTTCCTGGGCGTCTGCTGCGTGCTCGTGTGTGTGGTTGTGCAGGAACCAGCTGTGCCTTCTCTCCTTCGTGGCCTGGGACCTTAGGGAACCACTGAGCTGTCCCGGATCCCCATCCCTCCTTTCCACGACAGCCCAGGACGGCCTCAGCCTTTGAGCCATACCGGGTCTTGCAGGTCATTCAGCCCAGTTTCTCAACCATGGGACTTGTAACATCTGTGCCAGACCGTTCCTTGTTGTGAGGGCCATCCTGAGCCTTGTAGGGGGGGTCAGCGGCCTCCCTGTGCTGGGCCTCCACCTTCTCTCCCCCACATGTCCCCTGGTTGAGAACCACTGCTCCAGGACAATCCCCCTCAGCCTCAGCTGTTTGTCGGACCAAAAGGCCCCTCTGCTCCTACCCCACACCTCCTCAACTCCGGCAGGAAAACCCGCCATGCTAGGTGGGGTCCCATTACAGGAAAACCCGCCATGCTAGGTGGGGTCCCATTACAGGAAAGCCGGCCATGCTAGGTGGGGTCCTGTTACAGGCCCGGCCCTTCTCAGCCATGATTCACCCGAGCATCTGCGGCAACCAGCAAGGGTCTGGTCGGAAGCAAGTGCTACTCTTCGTTGAATGAGCCTCCCAGGCGGTTTCCCAAGGCCCCCAGGCAGGCCCAAACTCCGCTGTGATCGGAGCGGGTGTGGACCTGTCCCGGCCCTACAGGATGGTTTTTGCAGTCTCCAGTGAACTCGTGCATGGAAATCCTAGGATTCCAGCTTAGCCCGAACATCCCTTTCACTTCAGCTTTTGCCTCCTCTGCCAGAAAGGAAGCTGCCCAGGGCCTGGCAGAGACACAGGACCAGAGCTCTGAGCTACTGAGGAATACAGAGGGGAAGGCGAGAGTTGCAGGCACCAGGTAGAGTTAGGAGGCCCGGGCTGGGGGGCGACGGTGGCGGGGTGGGGGGGTTGGTCACCACCTGCTTCTAGAGCTCCCCGACTCCCTAAGGTTGCTTCCAGATGGAGGACTCCACACTGGGTCAAGGTGTGGATGTGGAATGTACGGCCCAGCCGGCTGTGGGGGGACCCAGGCCCACCTGCTTCATCTCAGGCCACTGGGGTCCCCGCAACAGTGAAAGGAGCTCTCCGTGCCAACAGAGCCCCCAACCAGCTCCCCTCTACCTGCCAGTCAGCAGGTACAATAAGAGAGGTGAGAGGGCAGAGTCCCAGCACCTGCCCTCGTCCGCCATCCCGTACTCTGGAGCCAGAAAGTACGCAAAGGTTTTGAATCCAATGGCCTCAAGCAACTAACTGGCTGTGCAGATTTACCTGCTTTTTTCAAACAGTAGTAGCTAGACACCATGTAGAACCCTCTGCGAGGGGCCTCGTGGGACCTCATACAGACAAGCAAACTGGGAGTCCAGGCGTCTGAGACACAGATAAGAGCACAGGAAATCATCAGAGGGGCCCAGGTCGGGCCTTGTGGTATCCAGACCCTCTGTCCTGATCCAGGCGCCTCCTGGGTCTTAGCTTAGAGCTGGGGACAGAGCAATAGGGTGTGAGGGCCGCAAAAGTCTTGTCCCGGTGAGTTTATATAAAATCTATCGGGCGGGGGAGGGAAGGCAAGAAATAAGGAATAAACAAGTGATAATGTATGTCCCATTCTACAGGCTGCTAAGAAAAATAAAGCAGGAGAGGTGGGTATGGGTGAGCGAAGACGTCTAGGAGTTTAAACGTGGAACCTAGCAAACACCACTGCAGGCCCCTGGCGTTCTTGTTTCTGGCCAGCCACACCCTGCCCCCGGTGCTTTTGGGGGAGACTAACCCCCTCAACTAGATCAGGCATCTAATCTAGCCCCAGGCCCTCTGAGCCCCTGCCCCCCGCCTTACCAGCCAGATGAACCGTTCATCCTGGAGGACAGAGCTGGGAATGGGGACTGCAGGCTTTGAAGGTACCTGAGACCTACCTGACCCTTCCCAGGGACCTCGGCTGTTACTCTTGCCCCAAAGGCCCCTGTGTCCCTCTCTGTCCACCAGCATCCCAAAGCTGCCAGCCAAGAAAGGGTTGGCAAGGATCTGCACTCCACCCACCCCCGATTCCAGGGAAAGGCAGCCCCACCCTCACAGGTGGTCAAAGGAGAAGAGAGACCCTGAGAGGAACTAGGGAGCCTGGACCTTTCCCTCTTCCTCACACTCCCCCCTCCCTTCCCTGACAGCCGCACTGGGGGGGCTGGGAAATGTGTCCTGGGTTTCAGTCCAGCTCCAAGGTGGCCCAGCCAGGATGAGAGCCTGGGCCTGCCCTCTTTGATCACAGGGTGGTGCCCCCACATGCCGGAGCCCTCCAATTCACATCCCTTCCCTCTGGAAGGAGGGGGCGTGTGATGTCAGGCTATGCTGAATTAGATTCTGGTTTGGGCCACTCTGCCCATCACTCTGTCTTTGTGATGACCACCTGTGCTCCCCAGAGAGGAGAGGATTAGGGGCTGGGGTGACAGATGTCCCTGGAGCACCTGCTCCCCCTACACACACAGCAGGAGGCATCGGGACCAAAGACAGGACTCCCAGGGCCAGAGGCTAAAAATAAAATAACTTTTTTCATCTGAGCACAGGAAAGAGTGCAGAGATGCACTTTAAGCAAGGTGGGGGGTGGGCAGGAGCCCAGGGGGTGGCCTATGCCTCCCACAGACTGAAAATGCTCCTTTCTGACATCTCTTGGGGCTCCCATGGTACCCAGCCAGCCCTGCCCGAATGGGCCTGTCTCAGGGAAGGAATGTTATCCCCACTTGACTGGGGGGTAAATAGAGGTCCTCTGAAGTCTCTTGGCCAGGCACAGAACCAGGAAGTGACGTGACATCTTGAACCAGGAAGTGATTCCTGTAGCCCGGAAGTGATGTAACCAGGAGTGTCTCCAGCCCCGGAGTCCACCCCCATCCAAGGCCCATCTAGCAGGTCCCCAGGAGCATGGTCACATCCCAGCACGGGGGCCAGAGGAGACTCCACGGCAGTCACCCTGGGTCACACAGTCCCTTCTGTACAGGGAAAACACATCCATCTGTTTTCAGTAAAAAAAATGTGGACAGGGACAGATACGCACCAGATGGCCTCCCCAGGAGTGGCCACCACTTTCCATCTTCCCATGCCAATCCCCAGTGACCCACGCCCTTGTACACCAAGTGCCTTTTCTTCCGGTGGCCAGGGGACAGGACGGACATCACTCCCATGATAGGTTATGTGATATGGTGAAGGTGAAGGGCTCTGGGCAGGTGCAGTCCAGGCTCCCTGTCATTTGATGTTAATCAAAAGGAAATGTAACGGTTAATTTTATGTGTCCACCTGACCGAGCCACAGGAAGCCCAGGTATCTGGTTAAACTCAATTTCTGAGCGTGTCTGTGAAGGTGTTTCTGGAAGAGAGAAGCATTTGCATCAGGAGACTGAGTAAAGCAAATGGCCCTCCCCACCGTGGGTGGCCACCATCCAATCCCCCGGGAAGCCTGGCTAGAACAAAAAGGTGCAGGAAGGCTCGATTCTCTCTCTACCTGACCGAGCAGGAAAGCTGATCTTTGCCGGCCCTCCGTGCTCCTGTTCTCGGGCCTTCAGACCCAACCTGGAATCCACACCATCGGCTCTCTGCTTCTTAGGCCTTGGAAATACACACTGGCTTTCCTGGCCTCCAACATGCAGATGGCAGATCATGGGACCTCCCCCATAATTGCACAAGCCAACAGCATATAGTAGATCTCTTTATATATAAAGTGTAAGATACATAACATCTCTGTCTGTCTCTCGATATAGAAATAGAATAGACCCAGATATAGATCCTATTGGTTCTGTTTCCCCGAAGAACGCTAATACAGAAAGGTTGTCCTGGGTGGGCCTGATATTATCAGGCGAGGTCTTTGAAACTGGGGCTAGAGGTGGGAGATGTGACATGTCAGTTGATTCTGCCCTTGAAGCCACCTGCTTCCATGAGTTCTACAGATGAAAGGAAATGAGTTCTCCTGCGTGAGCCCGGAAGAGGACCCCAACCTTGGACGAGACTGCAGCCCCAGCCTACACCTTGAACACAGCCGCATGAAGCCCTGACCAGAGGACCCGGTAAGCTGTGGTGCCTGGACTCCTGACCCATGGGAACTGTGAGAAGATCAGAGTACATGATTTCAAGCCATGGTAATCGTGGTTCTTTGTGACACAACATCGTTAACTAATAGACTTCTTGTGTTCGTTTGCTGCGGCTGCCCTAACGAGGTCCCACAGGCTGGGTGGCTCAATCCACAGAAATTTATTTTCTTATATTTGAGACTAGAAGTCCAGGATCAAGGTGTTGGCAGGGTTGGTTTCCTCTGAGGTCTCCACAGCTTGTCTTCTCCCTGTGTCTTCACATGGTCTTCCCTGCACCTGTCCGTGTCCAAATTTCCTCCTCTTATGAGAACACCAGGCATATTGGATTGGGCATAGACATATGACTTGAGTTTAGCTTAATGACCCCTTTAAAGACCTTATTTCTAGGGGCACCTGGGTGGCTCAGTGGGTTAAGCCTCTGCCTTTGGCTCTGGTCATGATCTCAGGGTCCTGGGATCGAGCCCTGCATTTATGTGTCCACCTGACTGAGCCACAGGAAGGACTCTCTGCTCAGCGGGGAGCCTGCTTCCCCCTCTCGCTCTCTGCCTGCTTCTCTGCCTACTTGTGATCTCTGTCAAATAAATAAACTCTTTAAAAAAAATAATAAAGACCTTATTTCTGAATAGATACATTTTGACGTATGCGGGTTAGGACGTCAGTGGATGAGTCTGGGGAGACACAACTTAGCCCGTACCGTGGTGTGAAACAAATATGACAGGGTTGGTTGGCCACTAAGTTCTTGGCTGGGAACACCAGGAAACTGCCACCTGTAAATTTTCACAATAAATTTTAAGGCAAACAAAGTCCCTCTGGGACTAGGTAGAGAGCTTGGTAATGAGCAGGATGGAGGCAGGGAGAGACAGGTGTTTTGTTTTGTTTTGTTTTTTAAGATTTTATTTATTTATTTGACAGACACGTCACAAGGAGGCAGAGAGAGAGGCAGAGAGAGAGGGAGGAAGCAGTCTCCCTGCTGAGCAGAGAGCCAGATTCGGGACTTGATCCCAGGACCCTGAGACCATGACCTGAGCCGAAGGCAGAGGCTTAATCCACTGAGCCACCCAGGCGCCCCTGAGAGACAAGTTTTGTCTGGGCTCCTGGCCTGATCCTGACAGCTCAGTCCCCCGCCCCGCATATTAGAGGGGGATTCGGGAGTGGGGTCCCCGCATTCCAGGTGCAGCGAGGCTGGGGAAGGTTTGGGGCAGGGCCCGAGGTCTAGGCAGAACGGCAGCTTCAAACCCTGCGTAGCTCCTTCTCATTCTTGCCTTCATAAACTGACTCCTACGTGGCCTACAAAACCCTGGGGCTTCTGTCCACTTCTCTGACTTTACCTCTTCCTCTTGCTCCCTTTGCCTGTGAAGCTCCTGGCTGCCCCCGCTCCCACTCAGGCTGCAGGACCGTTGTCACCTTCTCAGACCTTCTCCCTCCCTCCCTCTCCACCCCTTCCCCATCGAAGCTCCAACACCCCAGACTGGTCTTTTCTTGTTTGTTGTGTGGCGTCTCCCTCCCAGACTCCTCCAGGGACAGACTGTGCTTGTCCTGCTCGCTGCAGGTTTTCCATCCATGCTGATTCAACAACTAAACGACCCCCTCCCCGGCTTACCCCGACGAGGCAGGAGGAGAGGGGCCCGAAGGTGGGGGTGCGGCCGCTCCCGCCCGGCCTCGCAGCACTACCCGGGGTGTGGGCGCCCCCTGGTGGACCGTCCCTAGGCCACAGCCGGAAGCCGGGCGGCCCTCGCTGCGGTCCGACTCCGCCGGCGCAGGGACCGAGCCGTCTAGCAGATGCTGTCCTTGGGTCCTGGTGGCGTGGAGCCGGGCCAGGAAAGGTCACGCCCCAGCCCTGCAGCGGCTGTACTTGAGCCTAAGCCCGGACCTCCAGGGGGTCTCCTCCCCCACGGCCCCTTGCCAAGGGACCCTGAGCTGGGCCTGAAAGTCACAGGACAGGAAAACTTCCAAGCTGTCCCACAACATCACATGCACGCCCAGGATGCGCACACACACGTGAACACACACGCGCGCGCGCGCGACTTGCCCAGGCCAAGGGACGGGGACGCAGACTCTGAGAGACCCTGTAGAGACAGAGACGGTCAGAGAAGCTGAGAAGCACAGCCAAGCTGGGCGCTGTGGTCGGAGACAGTGAGGAGGAGAGGACAGGAGACACCCAAGGAGGGGGCTGGAGACCCTCGGAGGTGCCCAAGGCGGACGCTCGGTGCCCGCTGCTGTCCCATCCCCAGCCGGGGCCCGGCCTCTGTTACCGTCGCCCCTCAGCTGACCCTGCCCGCAAGGGTGTCCTGTCGGGGCCTCTGCTGCCTGGAGTTCAAATCCCAGCTTGGCCACTTACTTGCAGCGGGAGCTTGGAGACGTCTGGGCGGCTCTGGAGGCGGGAAAAGGTGCGGGGGCCGGCTTCTCGCCTGGAGCCTCCAGAAGGGACACGGCGCTTCAGCTCAGAAGACCCATCTTGGACCTGTGACCCCCAGAACTGCAGGAGAATAAGTGTAGGTGGTTTTAAGGCACCAGGTTTGTGGCAAATCGTACCCCAAGGACACTCCCACCCCACCCCCCAACACAAACCTGCAACACAACCCCCCAGGGCAAACACGGAGACGCTGCTCTCCCGCCCCAGCCCAGATCAGGGTCCCCCACTCTGGCCAACGCCCCCCCAGAAACAAGAGGACCCCACTCCCGAAGCCCCAGGACCCTATTCTCTGCTTCCCCCAAATACCAAGGGCCCCCTAGTCCCTCAGTAAAATGCCTTCAGGGAAACCACACCCGTGTTTTCTCTTCCCCTCCCATGGCAGCAGCCAGGCTGTGCCAGGAACGATCCCTCCTGTCACCCACCTAAGCAACCAGGCCAGCCAGCATGTGTGCCCCGCCCCCTCCCCTGCTCACTCCTGCTCCGGCCAAAATGCAGGGTTTGGGGCTCAACCCCCACACAGAAGCCAAGCCCTCCTGGTGGCTGGAGGCCTGGGGCACAGGCGAGCCCCCTCTCAGAGCCAGTTTCTCCGGGATGCCTGGCGGGAGCCCAGGAAGGCACGGGGTGGGGGGTGCGTACAGCTGCAGGTGGGTGGGCAGATGTCCATGGTCTGGCGCAGCTGGAGGCTCCCAACACCCTCCCAGGGAGCTGTGCCCCCTCCCTCCCAGCCTGCACCCAAGCCTCCGGCCGCCCCCTCCCCTCAATTCCCATTAAGGGTCCTCAACGCTAATCGATGCGGTTGACTCAGCCCCTGGCCTCGCCTCCTAATGAGGCCTTTGTGCCTGTAATTGGCTATCTCCAGGCGCTTTTCTCTGCCCCCCACCATGCTGCCCTGTCCCATATCCCAGGTCCAACTATGTGCTAATTGGGTCTCTGGGGAGGGGCGCCCATAAAGCCCCCCCTTCCCTTCCTGTATCAGCCCCCACCCGCGAGTTCCTCGAAGCTCAGCACCCAGCCTCCAGAAGGTAGGGATGGGGCTTAGGAAGGAGGACAGGTCCTAATTCCCTGGGCCGTGCCTCCTCCAACCAGAGTCCTGCCTCCCCTCCAGAGTTGGCCTGCCCCTCCCAAAGGCCCCCTCTCCTCCCGTGTGCTGTCTGCCTCCCTCCCCAGCCCTGCGCTCCCAGCTCGGGCTGCTCTTCTCTCTGAGTTGAGAGCGGCTTTCTGAGCAGCGGCAATATTGTGGAGAAGCGACTGTCCTCCGGCCATGCACCCGGGGGTGCCTGCAGCCCCTGCAGTCTCTGAGCCCAGCCCCCGGGAACTGTGTGCCTTCGTGAGCGGGGCCACTACCCACATGCTGCGCGCCCTGCACCCCCGGCGGACCCGGCCCCCCAAAAGGAGGCCCAACCACAGGAGGTTTCTGCACAACCAGATCTGCAGGTGAGGGGGGGTGGAAGAGGGGAGGTGGGCAGAGGGGGGTGGGGAGGGGCCAGACCGCTCAGAGTGGGGGAGACGGGGCCCAGACAGAACAGAGAGAAGGGGACCCCCGGAGGCAATCAACACTCAAGACGCATCTATTGAGTACTAACTGTATCCTGGGCCTGCGAGATCCATCGTGCAAGGCAGACAGAAGCCCCTGCCTTCGCAGAGCTTGGGCTCCTGCAGGAAGGTGGCCGGTCAGGGACAGTGGATAAAGTAAGTGATACGTGGATAGACCTCGAGAACATGATGCTGAGTGAAAGACATGGAAGGCCACGTATCGCCTGATGCCATTCATGTGAAACATCCAGAACAGGCAGGGCCGGAAAGCCAGGGAGTGGTGCTGGGGGAGGGGCTCGGGGCTGCTTTCTGGGGTGACAAAAAGTTCCGGAACAAATTAGAGGTGGTAGTTGCACACTGTGAAGGTACGAAATGCCACTGAATTGCACACTTTAAAGTGGCCCGTTTTAAGTTCTGTGAATTTTACCACCATTTTTAAAAATTATGTGGCATGCTATGAAGTGGTAAGGGCTATGGACGGCATGCTGGGGGAGGACTGGCCTTTTAGGTAAAGTGGGTAAGGCTCTATGAAGAAGGTGACAACTGAGCCAAGACCTGAGTGAAGCCAGGGAACAAGACTGTGGATGCCTGAGGGAAGAGCATTCCAGGCAAGAGACAGCCCAGTGCAAAGGCCCCGAGGCAGGAACACCCCTGGAATGTCTGAGAACAAGTGTGGCTGGAGCAGAGTGCAAGGGGGAGGGAATTAGGTCCTAAAGAAACAGGAGATCCCCATTTAGCACTATACCATTCAGCCTCTGGGCCTTTGCACATCTGTAGCCTTTGTGGGGCAATGTCCTTCCCTGTCTCCGGGAATGTAGATGGGGACCTGAACTCCTTCAGGTCTGTGCTCACGCTTGTCCCTCTCACACTCCACCCAGCCCCATCCCACCTTGCCCTGTGCTCTCCCCTCCCGCTGTGACAGTAACCTGCTTAAGAGCACCTGCTGTGGGCCAGGTCTATGATACTAAGGGTTTGACGTACAATATGTCACTTAACACTCCCAGTAAATCTGCACAGTAGGTTGTCTTTGTGCCTACATTACACACAGGAGGCTCAGAGAGATTCGATAACTTAAACAAACTACATAGTTGAAGAATGGATTCAACCCGGGCACTCTGAGAGTCCAGAGCCCGTGCTCTGTACCACTTTGCTGTCCTGCCTGGATCCAGCCTCTCTGGGACTTGGGATGATGATGATGATGATCACATGACAATGACGATCATCACATGACAATGACAATGATGTGATGATGGTGGTGATGGTAGTGCTGATGACGATGATGGTGGTGGTGATGGTGATGGTGATGATGATGGTGCAGGTGGTGACAATGGTGGTGGTGATGGTGATGATGGTGATATGGTGATGGCGGTGGTGATGGTGATAATGGTGATGATGGTGATGATGGTGGTGGTGATGGTGATGACGGCGGTGATGATGGTGGTGGTGATGGTGATGGTGATGGTAGTGATGGTGATGGTGTGATGATGGTGATAATGATGGTGACGATGATGGTGATGGTGATGATGATGGTGATGATGATGGTGAAGGTGGTGATGATGGTGAAGGTGGTGACGATGGTGGTGGTGATGGTGATGGTGGTGCTTGTTCTAAGCACTTTAGTATAAACTTATCACACTCACTCACAATGAACATTAATCCCCCATAATAACCCTAGGAGGTAGATGCTATTATAATCCTCATTTTTCAGATGAGGAAACTGAGGCACAGAGAGGTAAAGTGACTTGCCCAAGGACCTGCTTTTCTCAAGGCAGGTTTTTCTCCCCACCAGCCTAGAACCTTGCTCCGAGAGGTGTTGGAATCCAATCTGAGTAAATAGGAGCCTGGTCCCACCTAACTCCTGCCTCCAGGATGCCCAGCCCTGGCCACGCCCAGAATGGTCCCGGCCACCACCCAACACACCCCTTACACGCATCTCTTCAAAGAGGGTCCAGCCCTACGTCCCAGAGCCTTCTCACTGCTCTTCAGCCCCCTCATCAACCACTCCAGGACCCTCCCCATCTCCAACCCCACCTGGGTTCCCTGCCCACCTCCAGTCCGGACCCTGGGCTGATGCCAGCCTCTCACCTCCCAGGTTCCCCGTCTACTCTTCCCCATCAGCGCCCCCCCCCCGCCGCTCCCCCAGGACCAACTTCTCCCCTGTAGCATCCCAGACATTCCCAGCCCCATGCCTGGCTCTGCCACACGCTTCCTGGAGACCCAGGCCACCCACGAGTTGCCTCATGGGCAGCCCTGGGAAGCCCTGCAGCATATCCCCCTGGGCACCCAGCCTCGACCTGAGAAAATCCAGGTCAGAAGCAAACTATCCTCGGCACCTTCCCACCCACTTCCTCCTCCTCCCTCCAGATCCCCTCAGGCCCTGCTCCCTCAAGGGCCCCCTCCCACCCATGCATGTGGATTTTTGACTTTTTATTGTGAAGAACTTCCAACCTACAGAAAAGTCAAGACAGCGGTCTGACACAGCAGTTCTCAAAAAGTGGTCCCCAGACCCGCAGCATCAGCCCCTCAGCACGGCGGGGGGCGTGTGCTAGAGACACAGATCCGTGGACGCCACCCCAGGCCTGCAGAACCCAAAGCTCGGGGGCCCAAGGGCCTGTGTTGCCAAAGCCCTCCAGGTGTTCCGTTGTGCACTCAAGTTTGAGAACCGCTGGTCTAAAGATCACTCACGTACCATCAATCAGACTTCACTGCCCATAACATCTTAGCCTATTCCCTTCCTCTATCTTCTTAAAATAGCTCAAGCAAATCACAAATGTCATGACTCTTCAGCCCTAAATGTCATTTATACCGAGTCTGTTCAAGTCAACTCCTCCTCTCTCTTCCCACCCCCATCCTATGCCATTTAACCTGACCTCCCATTTCTGAACATTTTCCCTGGGGACTCAGAGCAAAGCTATTCTCCCTGGCATCAAAGAGAGTTGTGGAGTGGCAGCTCGCACTAATTTATTTATGAGCCTTTTTTCTTGGGGTAAAATAGACATAACATAAAATTCACCATTTTGAATGTCTTAGAGTGTACAGTTCATTGGTGTTTTGTATATTCATGATGTTTTGCAAGCAATTCCCTCTATTGGGTTCCAGAACATTTTCATCCCCCCCAAGGAGATCCCATACCCGTTGCTAGTCATTCCCATTCCCCCTCCCCCGGCACCAACAGCCACCAGTCCATTTCCTGTCTCCAGGGACTGGTCTATTCTGGACATTTCACATCAACAGAAGCATACAACGTCAGCTACCTGTTTAAATAAAACCTCTGCTGGAAGTTTAGCAACTACAAGAAATGCACACAGTACCAGCGTAGAGCTTGGCAAATTTCCCCAAAGGGAACCCACTAGTGTAAACAACACTCAGATCCAGCAACAGGGCCCTTCGTGCCCCCAGAGGTGCTCATGGGGTCTCCTTCCCGTAAGCTGCCCTCCTGATTTCTCATGTTCTAGGGTACTGAGGGTTCAACCTCCAGCCTATGAATTTCAGGGAGACGTAACTGAGCCCATCACGGTTTGTGAGATCCGTCCACACAGTTCTTGAGGGGTAGGAACGCTAAGGAGAGGCCAGCACAGTGGCTATTGTGGTCATCCAGATGGGAAATGATGGGGACTTCACCAAGGATTGGTGGAGATGTGGAGGTGGGCAGATTCAAGAGCTCTGTAGGGAGCAGAATCCACAGGGCGTCACTGTTACACATGCGCCCCAGCCCACGGCACGCCTTGTGTGGAAGACACTTTTTAAGGCACCCTTTCCTTCAGATGTTTTTTACTTTTATACATTGGGATGTGGCCATAATAAGTCTAAATGTCAAAATTGTGCATTGCGCTGAACCAGAGGTGCCGCCTTGTGCAGTACACAACCCCCACAGCTGTTCAGAGCTCCCCTGTGAACGGGGTTAGAAAAACTGAATTGTCAGACTTAAGAAAGTGAAACCAGGTAGCCCAGAGTAGAAAAATGGAGAGGAGGAGAAGGGAAAAACTGGTCCTGGGATGGCAGACGGGGGTGGGGGGATGCTTCATGGCTAGTAACGCTTATCTCCCCGCAGGCAGTTTGCCAAGATTGAAGCTGCCACCCAGGAGCTGGCCCTGTCTATCCTGTCCCAGGAGGCACCTCCGCAGAGACCTCCGCCCCGAAGACCGCCCCCGCCGCCTCCGTCCCCCTTCCTGGGGGTGGCCTGTGCTGTGGCTCCCACCGAGGCACCCTATGCCAGCCCCAGCCTGAGCCTCGCGGCCCTGGACGCCTCCACCCTCGACCTCTTTGATGATATTGCACTCACGCCAGAGTGTCCCTCAGTGCCATCTGAGTTGTCCTGCTGCACTTGGGGCCAGCCAGACCTGAGGCAGACTTCACATTTCTATAATCCCCCACCCCCTCCCTCAAATGCCCTGGAGGGTGTGGACGGGCCCTGGGCTCCTGAGGGGGATTGGGTGGGCAGGTGGGAAGTGCCCTGTGCCTGCCATTCTCAGGGAATCCCTGAGGGCTGGGGCACCTGCTCCCCATGATGTTCAGCCACGACTCAACCCAGGCCCACCACCCCCAGACAAATCAGAGGCCACCCTTACGACAGCTCAACAGCTGCCCCCAGGAGCCCCCTGCCCTGTCCACTCCCCTCCTGGCAACTCCTGGGAGCATGAGCCACCCCCGGACTCCTCCCACCTCAGACCACATCTTCTGCCTGTCCAGGTCCCCCAACTCTGCCTCTGCCAGGGTGCCCCCTTACACTCTCCCTCCCCCACCTTCTCCCTTCTTTCTTCCCAGCCCCATCTCCGCAGTGTCTGCTGTTCCAGCCTCCTCACCTTGGCTCATTTCTGCCTAATGTCTGGTCTTGTCTCATTTATTCCCAAATATGTACCGAGCACCCACCATGTGTCAGGCCCCATCTAGGTGCTGAGGATTCAGCAGTGAGTAAACAGACAAGATGTCTGCATCTAAGGGGGTGGGGCACGGGTACAGGTAGGGGGGAACTGACAATGAGGACATTTGTACATTTTTTTTAATGCAAGATAAATTTCCGACTTCAGATTGGAATTAGTGCTGTGAAGAAAATAAAAGAGAAACTTGACTGAGTGGCTGTTTGACTTCAGGTGGTCAGGGAAAGCCTTGAATGACAAGGAGGGGTTTAAGCAAAGGTGTGGGGCTCCAGGCTGAGGAAACAGCATGGGCAAAGGCCCTGAGGTGGCTGGAGCAGTGTGAGCAGGGCAAGTGGTAAGAGATGACGTCAGAGAGGTTCACAAAGGCAAACAAGAATTGGGAATAGTTTGGATTTTATTCCAAGGCTGATGGGGAAATTCTCTCCCCAACTCTTCCTCAGCCCCATTTCCAAGCACAGAATCAAAATATTACAGACGCCACGCAAAACAAACAAACGACCAAACACCACCCTAGGAGGCAGGTGCCGTACGGATGGAGAAACTGAGGCTGAGCAGGATTGGGAGGGCTTAAGTCCACTTTCCTGGAAAGTGCTCGGGTCTCTTGGTAAGTTCCTGTCTCCAGCCACCCACAAGCGCCAGCGTTCGAACCCCAGGCCTGCCTCTGCCCTAGGTACGCTCCTCCCTCCCTGTTCCTCGGCCTCCCAGGTCTTGTATGGACAACGCGGGTGGCCGCTACCCACCTGCCCAGCCCGAGTTCGCTCTCTCTGCACCCAACGGCGCTGTTCCGCCCTAGGCCCGCCACTCACGGCCTTTGCGGCTTCCCATTGGTCGGAGGCGCTGCCTTCCCGCCCCCTCCCGCAGGCGGGCCAGTCACGCTCTCAACGTTGCCAGCGTGCCCGGCACCGCCCCTCCACGGGGGGGGGGCGAAACAGCCTCGCCAGTGGATTGGCCGGTCGCAGGGGCGGGACCGAGCTTGGCGAGCGCCGACTGGGCGGCTCGGCCTGGATGGGCGGGCGCGGGGGCGGGGCACGTGTGGCGACCTACGAAACGGTAACCCAGCCTTGGAACCCGTCGAGAGGGGCTGAGCGCGTTAGTCCGGGCTGCGAGAGGTGAGTGTCCCCCGGGCCTCTCCAGCGGAGGGCCGGGCCAGCCTGGGAGCCGGCGCCTTCCGGGTAAGGCCCCTGGCCCCGAGCGCTGCAGGGGGACCGATCTTCCCGCCTTGCAGGTGGGGAAACTGAGGCTTTGCCAGGCTCCCCTTGGGAGGGGAGGACGCCTGGCCCTGCCGAATTGGCTGGCCAGGGACTCGAGTCCTCCACGGGTCGTGCACGCCCGGTCTGCATCGCTGGCCGAGGTTTGCATCATCGCCGTGGGGTGGGTGGCTTTGACCCCTATTTGCAGGCTCAGACAGAGCGTGAAACTTGCGAAGGGTCACACAACCAGGAAGTCCCGGCTGCAGGGCTGCCCACCCTCCAGGCCGCGTGGGGATCTAAGCGGCACCCCTCCCCTGCTGCTACCCCTCCTCCCCCAGCCTTGGACTCCCTCCACCCAGAGCTCAATTCTGTACCTTCTCACCACTCCCCAACGGCACCCCGAGATCCGTCTCCAGCCCAGACCTCCCCATATGCCCCCCCCACACACACAGATTCCCCGCTCTCAATTTTCCATCTTCTTCCCCAAACCAATTCCCCTCTCCAGGTCCCCAGTTAGTCCCTGGGACCTGCCACCCATGAACCAGAAACCCGAAGATCTTCCTTCTTCCCCCTTACCCCACAGCCATTTGCACCTGACCCTGAATCCCTCTGTTCTCTCCTTGAACTAGAGCCCAGGCCTCACCCTTGCCCACCTGGACTGCAGCCCTGGTTTTTCCTTCCTGGCCTCCCGCTCCGGTCCAGCCCCACAGAGGCCAGTGAGGCCTCCCCCGTTTTATCTGATATTTTGACAGCTTTTTATGGAGGTATACTGCATATGCAGGAAAACCACACAAATTACATATACATAGCAAACACTCTGGTGTAAACAGCGTTTGAACCCAGCCGGAAGTGGAACATCCCCCGCATCCCAGAAGCCCCCCCCCCACCCGAACTCCCTTCTTCACTGCCATCCAAGGATAACCATTCATTCATAACTTTACCACCACAGACTGGTTTTGCTGGGTTCTCACCTTACGTGAAGATTATATCGTATTTTAGTTGTTACAGACCAGACAACCAATCACACATTGTCCAAAATTCAGAAGGAACAGAACAGTGCAAATAAAATCTTCACACCGGGTCGACACCTGCTCCCCGGCCTGAAGTACGTGGTTGGTGTAGAGAGGAGGGCTCCACTGGCTTTTCTCCCTGGACTGGGGCACAGATGTCCCGTGCGGCTTCATTGCACTGCTAACCTCTCTTGGACACCTCTCCACGCTGTTATTTAAAGCGCTCCCTTGGCGTTCTTCCTGGCTGCGGCGGATTCCGTAGCGTGCACGGGCCATGACTTAGGCGGGCAGGACCCCAGCCGCAGATGTTTACATTGGTGTCTGTTCCTTCACTCTGGGGAAGAGTCCCGTGATGTGTAGCCTAGGCCTGGTGGTGGATAACCTGGTGTCATCTCCCACGTGTGTCTGCGGGGCCGACACTCAGGAGCAAGTTTTCTGGGTCGCAGAGTTCATATAACTCTGGTTTTGAGAAAGGCGGCCCCACGTGCTTCCCTCGGGGTTGCCACAATCTACACCCCTCCCAGCGTGAAGGAGATCCTTCTTGCTGCAGAGAACCCCGATCTGACCTTGACCCTCCCGCCTCCTGAAGACTCAAGGGATTGGAAGTGAGACTGAGCGCCGCGGTGGGAGGGAACCACGGGGAAACGTCGTGGAGGGGCAGCACGACCTGGCCAAGGCTGGAGGGTTCTCAGCGCCTTGCGGGAGCGGGGGGGTCACCTTTTAGTCCTGAGGACAGAAGCAGCCACGCGGGAGGGTGCGGGCTGAGACAGGGGAGCCGCAGAATGCACTTTGTGTTTTCCGATGGTTTTCTCTCCCTCTCTCTGGCTGCTTCCTTGGCGAGAATTCTGCACTCCACCAAGATAGATCAGGTTCCCTAGAAATCCCAGCCCTGATCACGGTTGTAGTTAGGTGATTAGCTCATCAGTGTGATGCTGTTTTTGTGGGAGACGCTGTGCCATTTTGTTCTTAGAGAAAATTCACATAGCATAAAACTCCCTGTTGTAAGCATCCATGGGTTTTTACGTTTTAGACAGGTTGCCTGTAGAAAACATTTTCTGCGGTAGATGTGTTTGAGAGAATCCCCATACACACCTGTGTGTGCTCACCACCCAGCCTTCACACCTCCGCCGTGTTAACCCTTTGTCCTTCCACTGGGCGGGCGGGGTCCTATCTGTGTCCCAGATAAATTAAGGAAAGCAAATGAGTGAGAACACAGAGGGGATGAGAGCTGTGCACGGAAGCCAGGCCAGAACCCCCTAGTTGTGCAGCAACTTGGGGACCCAAGGACTCAAGCTTCCTGGGGACGCGGCTGGGACATGCTGAGACTTGTGGAGGCAGGGCCCCAGGTGCTAGAGAGGAGCCACTCTGCCTGGGAGACTTGCTGTCCTCTAGTCCTGCAGGACCTCAGGCAAATCGGGGACCCCTCTGGGTCTCCATGGGCCCCCCCCCAGAAGGGCTGCGGGGCAGACTGCTCCACCAGCCCCGCCCCTTCCTTTTCTCTCTCTCTCTAAAGTTCATGTAATGAAATTTACCATTTCCACCATTTTTTTTTTTAAAGATTTTATTTATTTATTTGTCAGAGAGAGAGAGGGAGAGAGAGAGAGCGAGCACAGGCAGAGGCAGAGGGAGAAGCAGGCTCCCCACCAAGCAAGGAGCCCGATGTGGGACTCGATCCCAGGACGCTGGGATCATGACCTGAGCCGAAGGCAGCTGCTTAACCAACTGAGCCACCCAGGCATCCCCATTTCCACCATTTTTAAGCGCAGCACGAAGCGGCCATTACAAACACTGACGATGTTGCGTAACTGTGGCCCGCACCTCGTTCCAGAATGTGTTCATCACCCCAGATGGAAACTGAACGCCTCAGGGGGTCGGTCCTGGTCACTCCCCGCCCCCAGCCCCTGGCAGCCACCAGTCTGCTTCCTGCCTCTGGGCTTGATCCCTGTGGACGTTCATATACACGGGCTCGCACAGCGTGGGGCCTTCAGCGACTGGCCCCTCTCCCTGAGCACAGCGATTCCAAGGTTCATGCATGATGTCCCCCAGAGCACCACTCCGTTCCTTTCTGTGGGGGGATAACATTCCTCTGTGAGGGACCCCCGCCTTTCTGTCTAGGACCTGTAGGGGTTGTGCAGCCTGGGCATTGCACATAGGGGTAAACTGAGTTTCAGAGGCTGAGTGGGAGGAGTCCGGCCTGAAGGAACTCGGCACCAGGCTCTTTTGTCCTCAGGAATCAAATCAGCTCGCTGTTAGCTGCTGTGGGCCCTTGGATGGGTCCCTTCAGGCCTCAGTTTCTCCCCCGAGTGCTGGGTGAGGATCGCAGTTGGAGCCTGCAATGTGGCAGGAGAGAGGGTGACCTTGAGGAAGGAGAAGGCTTCCCAGGGCCCTGGGACAGGGAGGCTGGGAGCACCGGGGTGGTCAAGGTCAGAGAAGGTTTTTCAGAACATGATCTCCCGGCTGAGTCGGACACACTAAGAAGGAAATGGATTCCAGGCACCGGGAACTGCAGATGCAGTGGCCTGCAGGTGGGCGGACGGTGGTTTCCAAAGCCCTGCGTGGGACCCCCAGGGGTCTATGCACATGGACGCTGGGTGCGCAGAGAAGCCCCTGGCCCATCTGCCCCTGCCCCCTCAGCACCTCTGCCCATCCCCAGGACATGGCGGCTGTGGGGCCCAACCTGGGCCGAGTCCTCCCCGGATCCTCCATCCTATTCCTGTGCGACATGCAGGAGAAGTTCCGCCACATTGCATACTTCCCCCAGATTGTCTCTGTGGCTGCCCGCATGCTCAAGGTACAGCCCCTCCTCCCCCAGACCAGGAGTCCAGGCCCCCAGCCTCCTCCTCCCTCAGGCTAGGAGTCCAAGCCCCCAGCCCCTCCTTCCTCAGACCCAGGAGTCCAGGCCCCCAGTCCCCTCCTCCCTCAGACCCAGGAGTCCAGGCCCTCAGACCCAGGAGTCCAGCCCCAGCCCCCTCCTCCCTCAGACCCAGGAGTCCAGACCACAGCCCCCTCCTCCCTCAGACCCAGGAGTCCAGGCCCCCAGCCCCCTCCTCCCTCAGACCCAGGAGTCCAGACCCCCAGCCCCCTCCTCCCTCAGACCCAGGAGTCCAGCCCCAGCCCCCTCCTCCCTCAGACCCAGGAGTCCAGGCCCCCAGCCCCCTCCTCCCTCAGACCCAGGAGTCCAGGCCCCCAGCCCCCTCCTCCCTCAGACCCAGGAGTCCAGCCCCAGCCCCCTCCTCCCTCAGACCCAGGAGTCCAGGCCCCCAGCCCCCTCCTCCCTCAGACCCAGGAGTCCAGGCCCCCAGCCCCTTCCTCCCTCAGACCCTGGAGTCTGACCCCACAGACCCTTCCCTCAGGCTCAGGCCTTTGTCCCTTTTTCCGGCACAGGTGGCCAGGCTCCTGGACGTGCCTGCTGTACTGACAGAGCAGTATCCAGTAGGCCTGGGCCCCACGGTGCCTGAGCTGGGGGCTGGGGGCCTGCGGCCAGTGGCCAAAACTTGCTTCAGCATGGTCCCCGCAGTGCAGCAGGAGCTGGACACCCGGCCCCAGCTACGTTCTGTGCTCCTCTGTGGCATCGAGACTCACGCCTGCATTCTGGTGAGACCCCTCCTCCCACTAACCGCATCTTCCCTGGCCCAGAACCCTCCGTCCTGGCAGGACGCCATCGCTGCCGGACCTGGGACCATCATCCTTACTCAGGACCTCTCTCTGCCTGCTGCTCCCATCCTGCCCTGATCGGACCCTCCCTCATCCCTGTTCTTGCCTGTGCCCCCAGAACACAGCCTTGGACCTCCTGGACCGCGGGCTGCAGGTCCACGTGGTGGTGGATGCCTGCTCCTCTCGCAAGTGAGCGGATCCGGCTGGGGGGGGGTGCACATGGGGTACAGATGGGTGCCCAGGAAGAACCGGGGAGTGGGGTCCCTGCGCAGCGTGCCAGGGATCCGGGTGGCCCCGCCGAGGCACCAACAGCTCTCCTCCCCCTCCCAGCCAGGTGGACAGGCTGGTGGCACTGGCCCGGATGCGGCAGAGTGGGGCCTTCCTCTCCACCAGCGAAGGGCTGATTCTGCAGCTCGTGGGTGACGCTGCCCACCCCCGGTTTAAGGAGGTACTGGCCCCGCACCCCAACCTCCCTCGCCTCCCTTTCCAGCACCCACCACCTATCAGTTGACAGAATACATCTGGGAGCACGGCAGGCGGCCGCCTCCAGGCGAGCAAAGTTCTAAGTTCCTTGAGGGAAGCTCTTCGGGGGTCCAGGAGGACAGGAGAGCAAGAAAGCAAGCGAGGGGACTGGGAGGGCTAGGGTGCAAAAGAGGGGGGCTGCACGGGGTGAAGTGGGAGGCCTCCCGGGAAGAGAGGTACAGGAGGCAGACAGGCACGAAGAGTCTGGCAGAGGTGCCGCCGATGGGAGCCCTGTGACCCTCTTCTCCAGCTCCCACAGCCGCCACCGCTGGCCCTGAGGGTGGCAGGAGGCGCCCAGCCCCCCAAGGTCTGCCCTTTCCCTCCTCCTAGTTCAGTTCTGTTGAGCATTTGTCAAGCACCTACTATGGGCCAGCCTCTGTGGCGGGTCCTGGGGCGACAGCCAAGGCCCGTCTCTCATCAGTTACGCATTGTGGCCAGAAGCTAGAAGGGCATGTTCGGCATGTGTGAGAAATGAGATGGGGGCCGGCCGCAGGGAGGTCCTTCCGTGGGGCGGCCTTGAAGCAGAGAGACCCGAAGTCGGCCGAGCAGCCCGTCATCCAAAGCGCGTTCCTGGCTGAAGGAACAGCTGGGGCAGAGGCCTGGAGGTGGGGCTGAACTTAGCCTTATTCAGAGAACCGAGCAGGGCATGGTGAGCGTGGGAGGAGGGGAGGCAGAAAGAGCCCGAGCCCCCTCTTCTCACAGATTTGAGGGTTTTGCCCAAGGGAGCCGGCCATGGTCAGATCTGCAGTTTGGTTCTGGGTGGCCCACGGATGTGGGCGGGCGGCAGGAAGGAGGGAGACCAGAGTGGGGGCGGTGGGGGTGCATTTGGGCTGAATTTCCCGGAGGCGAGCACCGTGGGGCCTGCTGGTGGGTGCAGTGCGGGGCATTGCGGAGAGGCAGCCCTAGAGAGGGGCTTGGGCATCTGTGCCCCTGTGGCCGGCAGATTGGGGGAAGACCACTGTCAGTTTGAGAGGTCAGGTGGGGACCCACGTCTAAGAGGCGGTTGGATCAGTGAGTCCGGAGTTGAGGGGCAAGGCATGGGCTGGATGTGGAGGTTGAGAGGGATGGGAGAGGTGAGGTTCCTCAAGCAGGAGCCGGTATAGACGAGAAGCTCCAGGACAGGGCCTTGGTGCAAGGCAGCGCAGCAGACCAAGATGGCGGCTGATCGGGCGCTCACCCAGGCAGCCATGGTGGAGGGGCGCCCAGGGAGAAGTTTCCAGAAGAGGGAGTGGTTGGCTTGGCCAGTTGCTGCCAAGGGGGCAAGGCAGATGAAATGGAGATGTGCCCTCCACATCGGTCGCAGAGACGGGGACTCTTGACGCCTCCTGAACCCCCCTCTTCCCCTACAGATCCAGAAGATCATCAAGGAGCCTGCCCAGGACAGCGGGCTGCTGGGCGTCTTCCAAGGCCCCAACCCCCTCTTCCGCTGAACTCCTCACCCCGAAGACCACCCTCCTGTCCACGGGACCTCGGTGGAACCGTTTCGCCCCCATCCTTGGCTCCCAAGAGTGGTGCAGTCCACCGGGAGTACCACCCCCTCGGGAGGGGAGGTGGAGCGCTACCTTGCCATTGGGCCAAAGCCCCGGAAATGCAAATAAGACTCCTGCAAGCTGCCTGGCGGTTGGCTGAGCCGAGCTGGGGGCGGGGCTCGGCCCCGGGCCACTTCACGGGGTGGGGAGGGGCGGGGGAGGGAGTGTCACTGGCTGTGGAACCCGGACTTGCAGAATAAACACTGATGTGGCTGTGGACCGAACCATTCGTGGACTTGGGGGGTGTCCCGGGGGCGAGTGGGGGCCGCGGGTGGGGGGAAGAGGGGTCCCAGCAGGTGGGGAGGGGGAGGTGCCTCTTCTCCGCTCCCAGCCGGCGCCAGGCGAAGGCAGGCTGGCCGCGGCCGCATCTGCACGGGAGCCGGCGCGCATCTGCACCGACGGGAGCAGCCGGCCGGGTCGCACGCCCCACACGCCGCCGGCCGCCCCCCACCAGCGCGCGCACACGCCCAGCCGCTTGGCTCGCAGACACGCGCTCGCTCTGCCTCCCCGGCCGGCCCCCCACGCCGCCGCCACCCCCGACGCCCCAAGGGTCCCGAATCCGGAAAGTGAGGTGAGCGCGACCGCACCCCGGTGCGGAGGGGGAAACTGAGGCACTGGGGACTAGGGGACGGGAGGGAGAAGAGACCGGCATGCGGATGGATGGATGGATGGATGGATGGCCGGGAAGGACAGACGGCTTCACCTGAGTGCTTCCCGCTCCCCTAAGACGCAGGAGCCAGGGATCCACATGGGGGCTCTCAGAATTCCGCAGCCCGCACGGAGATCTGGGGGCCCGGGCTCTACGGAGCCCCCAGGCAAGGCCCCCCAGGCAAGGCCCCTCAGCCCCTTGAGGTTTGCAGTCCTTGCTCCCCGCCCCCCCAACCTTGGAGACCTGAGAAGGCAACCTCTGAATCCCCCATAGACCCAGGCGTCAGAGCTCCCAACTAGCCCGCCCCCCACTGGGGAATCTGAGTCCCCCCACCCACCCCCGCCAATCCTGGGATCCCAGACCCCTCCCAGAAGTCCGGGTCCCCGGAACCCGGCGTCAGAGCGCCCAGCGCCCCCTCTCCCCAGCAACCTAGGAGTCCCATCCTCCCCCCTCCTCCAGGAGCCCCTGGGACAAGCATCGGCGCCCCCGGCCCCCGCCTTCCGGATCCAGGTGTCCCCCCTCCTCACCCCCCAGCCTGATGCTTCGCGTCTCGGAGGCCGCGCTCGCGTCACCATGGCAACGGGAGTCTATTTTGCGCTGGGAACACACAGCTCGCGCTGCGGCGCCCCCCCGCCCCGCCCCTCCAACCCCGGCCTGAGTGAGAGTAGGGGGACCGGGGAGGAGGACGGGTCCGGGGTGGGGTGGGGCACAGAGATGCTCAGAGGGGCAGAGATCTGTAGATAGCAAACCTGGGAAAGAGACATACAGAGACTGAGACAGAGAGGCAAAGAGATAGGGCTGTGGGGGTTGGGGGTGGGGGGAGACACGGAGACAGGATGTAGAGAGACAGAGACAGACGGGGCAAAAGGAAGAAGGGACACACAAAACTGAGACTCGGAGAACGGGACAGCGCGTGGGGGGTGGGGAGGTGGACAGAGACGCAGGGACGCAGAGAAGCGATGAGATACGTAGAGAGACACAGGCTCGGAAGACCGTGACCCAGGGCAGATTCCGTTAGAGATGCGAGGGGCCTGCGGGCGGGTGGGAGGCGGGGTCCGGGAGGAGGGGTGGGCAGGGAGATGCAGAGACACCCAGAGTCAGAGAGGCACAGGACACAGGAAGACCTGGGATGGGGCAGGGGCACAGGGACCAAGGCTGGGTGGGCCGCTGGATGCACCTGGTGGAGGGTCCTTATCCCTGAGTCCCTGCTGCCTGAGTGCCCAGTCCTGGGATCCCTGCTGCCCATCTGGACCCCTCCCCTTCTCCCTCTGTTCTGCTCCAAGCGGCCAGTGAACCCACATCCTCTCCTCCTCTTGCCTGCTTTCCACATCCCTACCTCAAACCGACCCCTCAACCCCAGATACTCCTCGGATCCCCTCCCTTTGCACGCCACCCAGACCCTGCATGTGTCCAGACCCTCTCTCTCTCTCTCAAAGCCCACCGTGTACCCTCAGCCCCCCTCTGCCGCCACCTGCAAACCCCTCCAGCCCCCAGTTTCCCGAGGCCCCGTCTCTTTCTGGGTCTTACTCTGCTGTGGGTTTCTGTCCTCCCCCATTCTCTCTCTCCTCTCTCTTTCTCATTCTCTCTTGGCTTCTCAATCTCTGCATCCCACTTCCCAAGTGTCTGTGCCCCTCCTGTGAGTATCTGTCTCCCCCCAGCCTGCTTCCCCTCTGGGTCTCTGCCCCCTGTCTCCATCCCCCTCTCCCTGGGTCTCTCTCCTTTCTCTGCCTCTCCCCCCACCAACCTCCCAAGACTCTCTCCCTGTCCCTGTTCCTACCCACCATCCTCTCCATCTCTCACTCTCTGCAGCCACACATCTCAGGAGGGAGGCTACTCACCTGGTCCCACCCAGCCCCGGCCCCCATCCCCAGCTGGCAGGGTGTGGAGTGTGGGGCACAGGACTATGCAGGCACTGTGAGGTCTCCAGGAGCCCAGGGATCGAGCAGGGCCTGCTCTGGAAATCCTTCTCGAGTCCACTCCCCTGACCTCTGTCTGTCTCTCAGGTCCTAGGCTAGCGCTGGGGTCCATAGCCCCGGCCCTTGGCTGCTGGGGATGCATGCTGCAGGAAGGAAGGACATTGGGGTGAAGGGCCCCCTTCCTCTCCAGCTGTGGGGGAGGAGAGTGCCTGAGGGGGGGTGCGGGAGGGCTTTGTCTGTGTGTGGGGGGTGTCACAGGCATGCTTCCGGACCCCACCTCTGGGTGAGGGTGTGCTGGCCCCTGTGTGCACCCGCAAGGCTGCCTGACCATGGGCTGGCATGTGTCTGGTTGTGTGTCCGCGTAGAGATGACTTGGGCAGGTCCCTCGTTGTATTCCGGAGTTGTGTGTGGTCCCCATGTGTCGCAGTGTCTGAAATTGTGTCTGGGTCTTGTGTACTGTGGGTGGATATGCCCAGAAGTGCACAGCCGTGTGTCCACGTGAAGCTGTGTGCATGTGTTGGGAGGAGGCTACAGGTGCGCCCACCAGAATGACATTGGGTGTCCTTGTGTGTTGTGTCTGCACACCATGCGGGTGTCCTCTGTCATTGCGCGTATACAATGTTGTGTGTCTATGTGTTGTTTTGTGTGAGGCAAGGTAAGAATCGGTCCCCCTGTATCCTTGTGTCCAGACAGGTCACTGTGTCCCCGGGTGTGTGTCCTCCTCCCTCCAGGAGGTGTAAGGCAGGGACAGGAGACCACGGCTCCCCCCACTGTAGATGTGCTGTGTGTACTGTGTCTGGGTGCATCACTGGGTCTGAGGGGATGGATGCCATGGCCCCCACTCCCCAGAGTTGTCAATGGTGTGGAGTTGTGTCTCCCTGGGCATGTGCGTGCACGTGCAGTTGGAGGGGACAATGGGACTCTGTTAGCAGGGGTAAGAACTGTGTCCATGGAGCTCAGCTGGAGGCTTGGCACAGAATGGGGACTGAGTGGGCAAACTGCTAGCCCATACAGCGCCTTTATGCCAATGACACAAAGGTACCCCCTGGCCCAACGTAGCTCCCCTGCGTCTGTGGTTTGGCAGGCAGATGGCAACCTTGTGTGAGTTCTAAAGGGTGCCCCTTCCCCCAGATGGATGCAGTCCCACCAGTACGCCTTAAGGAGGAGAGCCTGGCTGGATTCCAGCCTCTCAACCAGATCTCCTTGCGCACTGCCCAACCTGCCCAACCGTATGTGGCAGCCCTCAGTGAATGAAGAAATCCACATCACTGCATGCATGTGGGTTCACTGATGAAAGGTGTGTGTCTGTATGCGTGTCAACCCACGTTTCTCTGCATGGGATAAAGGTTCTACAGGCGGCATTGCCCCGAGACCTGAGTTTAGAGGCCAGCTCCAATGTTTGGGTGCTGCAGGCCTTGGGCAAATGATGGGACCTCTTGGAACCTCAGTGTTTTCATCTGAAGTGTGTGTGTATGAGAGAGAGAGAGATACAGAGAGGGAGAGAGCAGTCCCACCTCTCCCCCTTCCCTTCAACATTCATCTGTGCAGTAAATGTTTACGGAACACCTCCTGGGTCGGGCACCAGTGCTGGGTGCTGTGGGCACTACGGGGAACCAGCAGACAAAACAGTCCACCGTTGTGGGGCTGGTGGTCTAGTGGGAGAGACAGACAATAAGTCCCGACACGTATAACGTGGGAAGTAGAGATGCGAGCTATGACAAGACAGAAAGCAGGCCTGGGGACCAGAGTGGCTGGAAGTCCTGCTTTATTTATTTATTTTTTTAATTTTCAGCTTGCGTTTCTTTTTTTTTTTTTTTTAAGATTTTATTTACTTATTTATTTGACAGAGAGAGACACAGCAAGAGAGGGAACACAAGCAGGGGGAGTGGGAGAGGGAGAAGCAGGCTTCCCGCCGAGTGGAGAGCACAATGCGGGGCTCGATGCGGGGCTTGATCCCAGGACCCTGGGATCACGACCTGAGCCGAAGGCAGACGCTGAATGACTGAGCCACCCAGGCACCCCTGGAAGTCCTGCTTTAGACAGGACAGGAAAGGCTCAGAGAGATGACCTGTGAGGGACACCTGAAGGAAGGAGGGGGGCATAGGCTGGTGTGTGCAGCAAAGGGAGGTCCCAGGCGAAAGGAGCGGCAGGTGCAGTCAGGAAGAAGGGGCTCCCTCCGGCTCGGGAAAGGCATGAAGGGACAGGAAAGGGAGGAGGCTTCCCATATCGCAGGCGTGACAGGAAGGCAGTGGGCGGTTTCAGCTGGGGAGGGCTTGATGTCATCTGACCTATGTTGGTGCTTTTTTGTTTGTTTCCTAAAATTGTGGCAAAATACACCTAACTTAAAATTTACCATTTTAGCTATTTTTAAACTGTTTTAAAGGTACAGTTCAATGATACTTAGGACATTCATCACCACTGTCTCACGCAGAATATCTTCATCACCCCCAAAGCAGTCCCTCCCCACTCTTCGCGACCCCCAGCCCCAGGCAGCCACTAATCCGCTGTCTGGCTTTATGGCTTTTCCTACTGTGGACATTTGAGATACACGGGCTCACACAGTATGTGACCTCTTGCGTCCGGCTTCCTTCCCCTGATGTTTAGAGGCTCACCCACGAGGCAGCATATCCGTGCTGCTTTAAGGCTGAGTAACGTTTCGTTCTCTGGACAGACCACATTGGCGTATCTGTTCCTCGGTTGAAGGCCATCCTGGTGGCCTTTGGAGATACCACGAACCGTATTGCTATGAACGTTCGTGTGGAAGTTTTCGCGTGAACGCACGTTTCCAGTTCTTAGGAGGGAATTGCCGGGTCATGTGATAACTGTATGATTTTGAGGAACCACCAGACGGCTGTCCGCAGTGTGGGCTAAGCCGCTTCTAAGATGCCTATGAAACACCTGGGGTGAGGGGTTCTAGCCCGGAGTGCAGGGGAGGGGCTGAGCCGGAGCTAAAGGGAGCGTTGAGGCCCCAGGCGGGAGGGGAGCCAGCTGCGGCGTGGGGAGCCTCAGCTCCCAGGACCCTCTCCACGCCAGCCCCTGCGACTTGTGGGGGTGATGGTGTGGTCCCCAGACACAGGCGCTCAGCGGAAAGGAGCACGTGACAGTACTACCCAGTGCGGCTTGCGGGATTAGTCCTGCCCACCCTCCCATCCCCTGGCGTTGCTGTCCTTCAGCCGCGACTTCTTCAGGACTTCTTCATACTCTTTTTTTTTTTTTTAAGATTTTATGTATTTATTCGACAGACAAAGATCACAAGTAGGCAGAGAGGCAGGCAGAGAGAGAGGAGGAAGCAGGCTCCCTGCAGAGCAGAGAGCCCGATGCGGGGCTCGTTCCCAGAACCCTGAGATCATGACCTGAGCCGAAGGCAGAGGCTTTAACCCACTGAGCCACCCAGGCGCCCCCATTCTTCACGGCAGTGCCCCGTGCCTCACACTGGCTTGTCTGCGCACTGGCCCCCTCCCGCCGCTGGACCCTGAGCCCCGCAGAGGCGGGACCCCGTGGATCCGTCACCGCGGTCCCCTCGGGGCTCAGTCCGCGCGGCGGGCGGCTTCGGTGCGGGGGCGGGTGGGGGCAGACCCGCCCCCTGGGCCCCGCCCCCCGCCGTCCGCTCCGCCGGCCTGTTCCGTCCTGCGCTCCGGCCGCAGCGGCGGCGGCAAACACCGGCGCGCCCGCGTGCACAGTCCGCCGCCTGGCCACAGGCCCGACTGCTCCGGGCTCCTTCCATTACCCCTGCCCATCCTCGTAACCGCCCCCTGAGAACCATCCTTACCCCCATTTTACACATGGGGACACAGAGGCGCGGGAATTTTAGGTGAGAGCCTTGCAGTGTCAGGCCGCTGGCGCGCGGTGGCTGAGACGCGGGCGGCCTGCAACTGCGAGCGCGTCTGGGCGCGCGCGTGTGTCGGTGCGCGCATGTGTGCGTGTGTCTGGGGAGCCTCTGGGTGCGTGTCTCTGTGTGAGAGAGACACAGAGACAGGGCAGATGAGGGAGGAAGGAAGAGGCAGAGAGACAGACGCTGGAGACCCCTGGAAGAGAAATCAGCCTTTGGGGCGGCTGAGGACCGCCCCGGTCTAAGCCAGCCACTCTCGGTCGGGCTCAGTTACGGCCCCAGGGGGACATTTGGCAATGCCCGGAGGCACTTACACCGCCAGCATGTGGAGAATGCGAATTCTCCTGGCACCCAGTGGCCGCACCACCTGGGTCCACGGGCCTGGTCTAAACTCAGACTCTCAACTCCGATCTCTCCCTCTCTCTCCCCTCACCCACCCCTCTCTCTCTCCTTCCCCATCTCCCCCGCCGCACACCTGTCTGCATTCCCTCCCCCCCACGCACGGACCCACCCCACCGCCCTCACCGCTCCTCCTCCCCCAATCTCCCGCCCGCCGCTCTCACCGCCCCCTCCGCCCTCGCCCTCCCTCCTTCACTCCCCTGCATGCTTTCTTCTCCCCTCATCACATCTTGCTTCTGGTGTTTGTCCGTCTTTATTTCTGCTCGCCCCTCTGATATCTCCGACGACCTCCCCAATTTCTCCTCCTGCCCTCATGGCTCACTGTGATCCTTTCCCCGTCTGCGCGTTACCATTTCCATCCTCCCCCGGCCGCGTCTGGGCGTATCTCCGTCCCCCCACCGATGTCCCCCGCCGCCCTGTGGGACCGCTCACCTTGGGCCTGCTCTCCTAATGCTTGTCTTCCTCCGACCTTCCGCCTTCCTCGGCCCGCCTGCCTCACCCTGTCCGGCCGCCCATTCCCCACATCTCTGCACCTCTGGCCGTCTCTCTCGCGCCCCCGCTCCCGCCTTGCTTCTCCCCCCAGCCTGGCGGCCCCATGCCGTCCCTCCTGCTCCTCGGGACCCTCCTGCTGCTGGCCTCGACCGCCCGCCAGGCCGGGGCGCGCCCGTCCAACGCCACAAGCGCCGAGCCGCCGGGCCCGCTGCCCGCCCTGCTGGCGCACCTGCGGCGCCTGACCGGGGCGCTGACCGGCGGCGGGGGCACTGCGGGCCCGGGCGCCAACGGCACCAGGACCAGCCCCGCGAGCGGGACAGGCGCGGCGGCGCGGGCGCCCCCTCCCGCCGAGCTCTGCCATGGATATTACGACGTCATGGGCCAGTACGACGCCACCTTCAACTGCAGCACGGGCTCCTACCGCTTCTGCTGCGGCACCTGCCACTACCGCTTCTGCTGCGAGCATCGCCACATGCGCCTGGCGCAGGCCTCCTGCTCCAACTACGACACACCGCGCTGGGCCACCACGCCGCCGCCGCTGGCCGGGGGCGTCGGGGGTGCTGGGGGTGCGGGAGGGGGGCCCGGTCCCGGCCAGGCTGGGTGGCTGGAAGGGGGCCGGGCGGGGGGCGCAGCGGGGCGCGGGGGCGAGGGCCCCGGGGGCAGCACGGCCTACGTGGTGTGCGGGGTCATCAGCTTCGCCCTGGCGGTGGGCGTCGGCGCCAAAGTGGCCTTCAGCAAGGCGTCCCGTGCGCCCAGGGCGCATCGGGAGATCAACGTGCCCAGGTATGTGAGCGCTGGGGCCCGAGCGACGTGGGGCCTGGGGGCGGGGCCTGGGCCGTGAGAGGTGGAGCCACCTGGAGAGGGCGTGGCTACAGGGGTGCGGGCCTGTTCCGAGACCGAGGAGGCCACCGGGAGCCTGGGAGCCGCCACCGGAGCCTAGGGAGACGGGCGGGCCCTAAGAATAGATGAGACAGAACGGGCCTGGCTGTTGAGTGACATTGAGTGACAGTGAAGGCTCAGGCCTTCATTCATCCAACAGATTATGTTTTGAGGACTTTCTGTGGGTCAGGAGCTGGGAATACAGCAGTGACCAAGACAAGGTCCCCGCTCTGCTGGGTGAACTGGACTTCCAGCCCCGGGCCTGCTGCCTGCGAGCTGTGCCACCTTGGGCCTGTCCCTCCGTTTGCTTGTACAATGGGCCTAAGAACTGTTCCCCACCCATTCAGACTGTAGGCAGGATTAACTGAATTGATTCCTGTCGAGTCCCGGCACATGGTGAGCCCTCAGTAACTGTTGGCTGCCATTATCATTCAACGTTAGTGGCGGACAGGCTAAGCAAGCAACCACATATGCAATATAATTTCAGGTGTTGATAACCGTTGTGAAGAAAAGAAAGCAGCATAACAGGTAGAGAGTGGGCCCGAGGGCGTCGCTTTATGCGAAGTGGTCAGGAAAGGCCCTGGAGCAGAGGCGTGAAGGGAGGGAGCAACTCCTCCAGGGATCTGTGGGAAGGGCATTCCCGGCAGACGGAACAGCGCGTGCCAGGGCCCTGGTGGGAGCGCTTGCAGGACAGGGAAGGGGCCCATGAAGCCACAGAGCAGAGGGCACAGAGCAGGTTAACTCTGAGTGTGATGGGGGAGCTTCTCGGGGGCCCTGAGCTCCGCGGCTTGACGCCGTCTGGTGAATGCAAGAGTCCCTGGGCTGCGTGTGTGCGGCCGGACTGCAGGGGACAAGGGTGGGCGCGGGAGACCGGTCAGGACACCAGCAATGAGCCGGGTGAGAGCAGATACGGGGAGGAGCACCGGCGGTGAGAAGGGGTCCGCTGCGGATTTATTTTAGAGGTCGAATCTGCGGGATTGCTGAGGGGCATGAAAGAAAGAACACAGGAGTCCGGGATGATTGTAATGTTTATGTCGTATAACTGGACGACTGGGGCACACCTTACCGCCATGGGACGACCGCAAAGGAACAGGAGTGAGGTCCCAGGCTCAGGGGAGCAGGGGGCCGGGGTGGGGGGCACGGTGTGGGAAGCACCCCAGAGGGGTTGGGTCCAAATGGATTGAGGCAGGGGCTGCTTCAAGCAAGACACGCGGTCGGAGGAGCGTTTGGGGCGGGCGGCGGTCAGACTGACGTCAGCTATGGGTGCGGCTAACGGCGAGGAGCCCGGCCGGGCTGACTCCCGCAGAGGGGAGAACGGGGACCGAGGAGAAGCCCGGGCGCTCCCTCTGCCTGCCCCACCGCCGTCCCCAGGCCGCTGCTAACCGTCGCTCTGCCCCTCTAGAGCTCTGGTGGACATTTTGAGGCATCAGGCAGGGCCCGGGACCCGCCCGGACCGGGCACGAAGCAGCTCCTTGACCCCAGGGGTCGGAGGCCCCGACAGCATTCCCCCAAGGACGCCCAAGAACCTCTACAACACCGTGAAGCCCTCCAATCTCGGTGAGTGGAAACTGGGAGTCGGGGCCGCTGCGGCAGCCTCTGGCCGCGCCCACCAGCCCTGTAGCCCCGCCCCCCACGGCCCCTCCCGCGGCCCATGCCCCGCCTCCAGCACCGTAGCCCCACCCTCCCCTATAGCCCCGCCTCCCGCGGCCCAGGCCCGTCCCCAGTCCCATCCACCGGCCTCTGCCATCTCAGAGCCATCATGGGTGGGTGTCATGGACGCCGCAGAGATTTAAATTTCGACATTCGCGGCCCCTGCACTTGAGGAAGTCCGTGTCTGAGCTCCCAACAGCCAAAGTCACAAAGTTCCCAACAACTGAATTAGAATGTGTCCCGAACCAGACAGCCTGGGTTTGAATCCTAACTCTGCCACTGCTGACCTGGGGCAAACCATTTCACCTGTCTGGGCCTCAGTGTCCTCACCCATAAAACCAGGAGCGCGACAGCACTCACCTCACAGGGTTATTGTGAAGGTCGAAGGAACTAACGACCGGAGGCTGAGAGCGATGCCTCCCACAGAAAAAGCGCCATATAGATACGCGCAGTGTTAGTGTTACTCTTACATTTTATGATGAGCTCATCAGTGGAGAAGTCCAGGGAGCTGTAGCGGGTTAGAGGAGGAGGAAGACTTCCCACAGGCAATGCTGTTTGAGTAGTGGCCTGGAGGGTGAGGGGATTACTTGGGTCAACGGAGCTCTGGGCCGCTGCAGCAGACTTTGCCGGGTCAGGGAGAGGGTGTCGGGAAGGACCTGAGCACCAGGCTGGGCTGAAGAGCTCTGCCTTTGTCCTGATGGCAGTGGGAAGCCAACGGGGAGCTTAGAGCAGTGAGTGGAAGAATGATTTTTCTGGAATCCATGTGAAAGGGAAGAGATGAGAGGAAGAGGCTGGATGGTACTCCAGGTCAGGACAAGGCCTGAACTGGGGTCAGAAATGGAGGGGAAGAGGTGGGTTTGAATAGTAGTAAAAAGGACAGGACATTTGAGGTGGATCTTGAGGTATGAGTAGGAGTTCTTCGGGCAAAGAAGGAGAGGAAGGAATTCAAGGCAGAGAAAATATAACAGCATGTGCAAAGGCCCAGTGACAGGACTGAGCTAGGCTCCTTCAAGCAAGGCATCAGCTGAGGCCAATCTAAGCCAAGTAATTCCTGGCTTCAATTTTTTTTTTTTTAAGATTTTATTTATTTATTTCACAGAGAGAGAGAGAGGGAGGGAGCACAAGCAGGGGGAGAGGCAGAGGAGGAGGGAGAAGCAGGCTCCTGCAGAGCAGGGGAAGCCTGATATGGGACTCGATCCCAGGACTCTGGAATCATGACCTGAGTTGAAGGCAGCGGCTTAACCCACTGAGCCACCCAGGCGCCCCTCCTGTCTTCAGTTTTGTCCTGTGGGTGAGAGACAGACATGTAAACAGTTTGCAACAGCAGGTGTGGGTGTTGGGAGTACAACCCCGGGGGTCTGATCTTGAAGATGGGGTTGGCTAGACGGCCAGAAGGCTGATTTGATGATCCAGGAGGGAAAGGCAGGTCAAAGCAGAGATTCAGGAGGTGGGAGGGAATCAGAGCCAGGGACTGAGTGGACATGAGTCGAAATCCTTCCGCAAGACCAGGACAGCAGTGCCAGCGGGGGGCAGGTGACGGCAGTGACACCACTTCCCTTCTTGGTCCCCACAGATAATCTGCACCACAATTACCTGCACCTCAACGTCAACAGCCCCAAGCACCATGCCGCCACGATGGGTACGGACAGGGGTTGGGCTGTGGGGAGGACAAGGCTCCTTTCCTCCCCTGCCTTATATTGAGCCTGAGCTGGGGGCCCACAGCAGAGCAGGCGTGAGACCCTGTGAGCCTTGACCTCCCAGTCTAGCCAGGTAACCAAGCTAGCCTTGGTTTCCCAGTTGGGACACCAGAAGTGGTCCTGTCTCTCCCACCTGGGTTGGTGGGATGATGCACGGAGTGGACTGCCCCTCCTGCCTGGGGCCAGACCCATAGCACGTGCTGAGCTGGTGCTGGTTGCCTCTCTGCCTGTGCCCCGACCTGCTTCCCCAGCTATGAGCCTGTCTCCTGAGGCGGGGGAATGAGTACAGGGCTGGACTGCTGGGGCTCTGAGGGGCTGGAATCCCTGGTTTCCACGCCCTGAGGGGCTGGGGGCTGGAACTGCGGGGTCGGAGGGAGGAGGGGCTGGACTGACCCTGGCCACGCCCCTCTGCCCCAGACTGGCGCGCCGCTCCGCCACCCAGCCCCTCCTTGCACTACTCCACGCTCTCCTGCTCACGGTCCTTCCACAACCTCTCGCATCTGCCCCCGTCCTACGAGGCCGCTGTGAAATCCGAACTCAACCGCTACTCCTCCCTCAAGAGACTGGGTGAGTGCCAGGAAGGGGAAGGGCACAGGCAATGGGGCAGGGTGAAGAGCCAGGGCCCGGGTTCAGAATGGTGGAGAGCAGCCCAACTGACGCGAAAGGTGTTTTTTAAAAATGCAGATTCATGCCCTCCTGAGAGCTACTGTATTCATCAGGACCTGTACTTACAATTAACAGAAATACAACTTAAGCCAAAAAAAAAAAAAAGACTACATTAGCTGGATAATGGAAAGTCTCTATGAGCTTCAGGTATGGCTAGATCCAGGAATTCAAAAGCTGTCTCCAGGATTCTATATCTCTCAGCTATGCTAAATGATGGGCTGGCTTCATTTTCAGACAGATTCTTCCTTAGCGGTGGCAAAGACGGACCTGAGGAATTTTAGGGTGCCATTCTGCCAGTAGAAAAGCATTCTTCCCAATGATTCCAGCAAAAATCCCAGGTCTGGAGTCTACGGGCCCAACCTGGGTCACATGCTTGTCCCTGAACCAATCACTGTGACTCTGGACATTTTTGGTCAGTGGCAGTAGCCTTCAAACATTTTAAACTGAGAGCCCCATTAAGAAATACTTTTTATGCTATGACCCCTGAGACATATATATCTATGCATATTTTTTAGTTACAGGAAAAATTTGAAATTTGTTATTATGAACATTTTCAATCATACCCAACATTAGAGGAAATTGTAAAATGAATCCCCATGTTCCCATCACTCAGCTTAAAATGAGCAACATTTTGTTAATCTATACTCCCTTTACCCCAGTTTTTGGTGGATTATTTCATTTTTTTTACTTTTATTTTTTTAAAGATTCGTTTATTGAGAGAGAGAGAGAGAGAAGGAGCAGAGGGAGAGAGAGAGAATCTTAAGCCAAATCCAAGCTCAGTGTGGAGTCCACTCGGGCAGGGCTCAGTCCCACAGCCCTGAGATCAGGATCTGAGTGGAAACCAACAGTCAGACGCTCAACCCGCTGTGCCACTCCGGCACCCCTTTGCTGGATTATTTTATTTTATTTTATTTTTTATTAAAGATTTTTATTTATTTATTTGACAAACAGAGACCACAAGTAGGCAAGAGAGGCGGGGAGGGAGAGGGGCTCAATCCCAGGACCCTGGGATCATGACCTGAGCCGAAAGCAGAGGCTTTAACCCACTGAGCCACCCAGGCGCCCCTGCTGGATTATTTTAAAACAAACCATAGGTACTGTCACTGCATCCATTAATATGTCAGTAACACAAACATACCTGAAATAAAAAATTTATGAACAGGTACTCACCCTTTTCCCCCTATTATGTAGATGCTTTTTGCTTTTTTTTTAAGATTTTATCTATTTCTTTGACACAGAGAGAGAGTGAGATCACAAGCAGAGGGAGCAGCAGAGGGAGAGGGAGAGGGAGCCCCATGCAGGGCTCGATCCCAGGACGCTGGGATGATGACTTGAGCCGAAGGCAGATGCTTAACGGAATGAGACCCCCAGGCGCCCCTGGATACATTCTTTTTTATATAATTTTAAAAAATCTTTTTCCCCACCACTCTCCTTAATTTTTTTTTTTTTAAAGATTTTTATTTATTTATTTCACAGACAGAGATCACAAGTAGGCAGAGAGGCAGGCAGAGAGAGAGGGAAGCAGGCTCCCTGCCGAGCAGAGAGCCCGATGTGGGGCTCGATCCCAGGACCCTGGGATCATGACCTGAGCCGAAGGCAGAGGCTTTAACCCACTGAGCCACCCAGGTGCCCCACTCTCCTTAATTTTTTAATTGATATTTTTAAAGTGATATCTGTGCCCCATATAGGGCTCAAACTCAGGACCAGGAGATGAAGACGGGGACCCTTTACCAACCGAGCAGCCAGGCGCCCCTGTGTGGATGCATTCGGATAATTTTTAAATTCTATTTCATTTTCAAAATACCAGTCACCATCCACAAAACTGACTTCATAACCCACGAAGAGGTGACATCTCCAAGTTTGGGGGGGGGCGAGAAACGAAGTCCCCCCATCTACCGGCCCACCGTCCTGTGCGGGGGCCTAGGAATCTGCATTCTGGTCGCACAGGCAGCCTGATTGTTCTGACTGGTTACCATGTGGGACTCACCCACCTGTGCCCAGGCTAATAATGACCGGGGCGCTCCGGTGATGCCCAGGGCCCTCGTGGGGGTGGGACATACCGAAGCCAGGGGACGGGGGAGCTTCTGGGCCGGCTGAGGACTCACCCCTCTGGCTTCTCCCCCCTCCCCCAGCTGAGAAGGATCTGGACGAGGCCTACCTGAAGCGCCGGCCCCTGACAGAGATGCCCCGCGGGACGCTGCCCCTGCACGCGCTGCGGCGGCCGGGCACGGGGGGCGGCTACCGCATGGACGCCTGGGGCGGCCCGGAGGAGCTGGGCCTGGCGCCCGCGCCCAACCCGCGCCGGGTCATGTCCCAGGAGCACCTGCTGGGCGACGGAGGCCGCTCGCGCTACGAATTCACCCTGCCGCGCGCGCGCCTGGTGTCGCAGGAGCACCTGCTCCTGTCGTCGCCCGAGGCCCTGCGCCAGAGCCGCGAGCACCTGCTGTCGCCGCCGCGAAGCCCCGCGCTGCCCCCGGAGCCCGGCGCCCGCGCCGGCCTGGCCGCGTCCCACTCCAACCTGCTGCTGGGCCCCGGGGGGCCGCCCACGCCGCTGCACGGGCTGCCCCCGCCGCCCGGCCTGCACGCGCACCACCACCACGGCCTGCACGGCTCCCCGCAGCCCGCCTGGATGTCGGACGCCGGCGGGGGAGGGGGCACGCTGGCGCGCAGGCCGCCCTTCCAGCGCCAGGGCACGCTGGAGCAGCTGCAGTTCATCCCGGGCCACCACCTGCCGCAGCACCTGCGCACCGCCAGCAAGAACGAGGTGACGGTCTGAGGCCAGGCCCGGGGGGCCGGCGGGCCGCGGCCTCGCAGGCCCCCACCCCAGCCGGGATCCCCCGACACACTCGAGGGGCCTGGGACCCGGGAGCAGCCCGTGCGCGGGACGGGGTGGGGGTGGGGGGCCGCCTCCGAGGACGCCGCTTTGGACGGACTCGTCACCGGAGATGAAACCTCCTTCTGGGATGTCACGGTAGATCCCTCGTCCTATGTCACTGTTTGAGGCAAGGCCTCTTTCCCATGACGTTATCACAGAGGAAGAGCCCTGCCCGTGAGGTCATCACTAGTGAAAATGTCTGTGTTCTGTGATGTCATCACAGGGACAACACCTTCCCATGAATCCATCACAGAGGAACAGGCCCACCCCCGAGGTCATCGCTAGAGGCCATGTCTCTGTTCCATGAAGTCATCACAGACTTTCTCCCTGTGATGTCACAGCAGAGACAATGCCTTGTCCTATGACATCATCCCTAGAAACAAAGATTCCTTCCTGTGAATGTCACTGCAGAGACACATCTCACCCTGATGATGTCATCTCTGGCACCGAAAGGCCTCTTTTGACATCATCAACACCAGAAAAATATTTCCTTCCAGAGAAGATGTCTCTGTCTATGATGTTGTCACTACAGACAAAGCCATCTTCCTAGGACACATCACAGGGGAGAGGCCTGGCCAACTGTGTCCTCCCTACAAGTAAGACCTTTCCAGGACACTGTCACAGGGACTCTGCCTCCTTCCTGTGACACCATCTTCAGAGAAGGTGCCTTGCCCTATGACATGATCAGAAGGACTGTGCCTCTTCCTGTAATGTCATCACCAGGGAGGACAGCCCGCTTCTGGGACATCTCCAGGATGAGGGCCCTTCTGCGATCTCACCTCTGGACTCTCCCTGTTCTGGGGTCGTGCTCTAAGATGCCTCCATGCCAGGTCATGAGAAGGCAGGGCAGGCCCTGGATCCACGGCAACCCTGGGGTCACCCAAGAAGGTGCCCTGACCTGAGGAGTTGTCTGAGGGAATGTCTCACAGGGGAGGCAACCCCAACTGCAGAAGTCTCCACCGAGATGATGATCTGACTGTAGGTTGTTGGCAGCCGGCCCCCACTGAGGCTCCGTCCCAACGCTGTGATGTCATCACCAGAGACACTGCCTGCTCTGGAGGGCCGTCACTTGTGATGGTGGTACCAGAGCTTCTGCCTTGTCCTGCCATGACTTAATGTGGTCACTCCTTTCCCTGACGCCAGGGACGCCCCCTGCAGGGTCTCCAGCAGACCCTCCCTGCTCAGTGATGGCTCCTCCCGTGTGACTCCTGGAGGACAGGACTCCCAGACTGGCTTCTGCTCCCAAGGAGGCCACTCTGGCCCACCAGTCTCCCAGAGTCCTGGGACGCATAGTGGCCCAAAGGCCGGTGTCACTTCTTTCTTCCATGACTAGAGACATCATCGCCTCTGTCAACAAACTCCTGGCTTCCTGTTGGGGGTGAGGTGGGATGGGGTTGGCTGGGGTGTACCCACTATTGATTTTGCTGATGATATCAGTACCGTACGACTTCCACCACTCATGATGGCATTGTACCTGGGGTCAAATGATAACCATGCCTGATGATGACATCACTTCCCAGGATTCCCTATGACCTATGGTGTCTTCATCTCCCAGGATCTACAACCATTGTATCATCATCTCCTAAGATCTACCATGACATGTTAGGTCATTACCTTCCAGAATCCTCTATGGCTGATGGTAACATCCTCTACCAGAATCCACGAGTACTGATGATGCCACCATTTCCCACAGTCCCCCATAATTGTGGTGTCATCATCTCCCAGGATCCACTTCAACCATGATGTCATCACCTCCCAGGATCAAGTAGATCCTGGGATCCACCTCAACCATGGTGTCATCATCTCCCAGGATCCACTTCAACCATGATGTCATCACCTCCCAGGATCCACTTCAGCCATGATGTCATCGCTTCCCAGGAACCACTTCAGCCATGATGTCATCACCCCCAGGAGCCATTTCAACCATGGTGTCATCACCTCCCAGGATCCACTTCAGCCATGATGTCATCACCCCCCAGGAACCATGAGAACCAATGGGGTCATCATCTACCAGGATCCACCATAACCATAGCATCATCATCTCCTAGGATCCATGACATCAAAATATGTCATTTACTAGGATCCACTTTAACCATGCATCATCTTCCAGGATCCATCATTTTGAGGGTCAAGTACTAAAATGGCTGTATTTCAATTGTTTTCTAGGGTCCCATAGCACCTATAACAGTTCCTTTAAGGGGAACTAGCACAATACACACCATTTTTCCATTCCTTCAACAATGGAATAAGGTGGGGTCCCCTCTGATGACATCAACCTCAGTCAGCCCCTTCTTAATGATGTCACTGTCTCCCTCCTGACTTGAGCTGATGACCGCATCAATCCCCCACAGACCTGGTCTTGGGCAGACCCCATCACCCCCTGGTGAGGGCATCCAGGCCCCTCCTGATAACTCACAGCCCTTCACCCAACCATCTGATCGGTGACAGGGTCCACACAGAAAACTTTTATCATCACGGGGGGAGTGGGGGATGGGCTTCATAGTCCTCAGGTGACATCCCTGCCCCTGTTACCTGGACCCCCCCCCCAAAACAGCACTCCACTGGCTTGGGCCAAACTCTCCCCAGAGACCCCATGGGCTGGGTGGACGGCTGCTGACCTCCCTGGAGCCTTCGCTTACGTCTTCTGCTGGCCTGGTCTTGGAGCAGGCACATCCGGAGGGCCATGGCCACCGCCAAGGCCATGGGGCGGGGAGGTGCTCTGCATCATCTCAAGATGGTGGGGAAGCAGCCTTCTCTCCTTAATTCCCCCTCGCACACCAGGGAGCCTCCAGGGGTCTTGGGGATTCCTCAACACCCAATGCACAATCTGCCCCAATTCTTTGTATATAGCCATGTTGCGGGGGGCGGCCATTCCCCCACTCTTAAAGGGCTACATACCCCCTCCCCGGCCCCCAAGGCAAGGTGAGGGGGCTTCTTCTCCCTCCTCTGGGCCGTCCCCCTCCCTTTTCTGTCTCCCCCCCAAATACTGGCACCTCAGCTCGTTCCTTCTCATCAGAAGCCTGGGGCAGATACCTGGCCCCCAGCTCCCAGCTCCCAGGGGACCTGGGGAGCAACCCCAATCGACCTGGGCCCCTGGGTCCATTCTTCTAGCTGCTCCTGTGGGTTCCCTCAGTCCCATCCAGGGCCTCCCTGTGCCCAACGCCCCTCAGGCAGACTGTGACTTCCCCCAGAAAGGAGCCAGCTTGCGCGCCTGTCCCCTTTCACACCCCCTGCCCTCTGCTCCCCACCCCCACTGAGCACTCAGCTTCCCCCCGCCGCCCCAGGAATATAGGGGCTTGGGGCCTTTCAGCTTTTGTACACTGCCCCCCCCACCCCAGACTTGCTGTCTCCTGGCCTGGAGTCCAGGTATCTTGTTCCCTTCCCTCCACTCACTGCCACAGGCCGCCTGACCTCGGGGTCTTGACCTCTGATCTCAAATAAGCCATAGTGGGGAGAGGTCTCCAGCAGGGGAGGAGGGGGGCTTGTCCTGCCCGATCCCCCTCCCTGCTTCCAGAGCTGGGAGCTCGCCAGCTGCGTCTTCCGGCCCCAGACAAGCGTGCACGAGCACACTCACACACACACCCCCTTTCTGGGGAGGGGCGGGGAAGGGGTGCCGAGAGAAGATAAACAGTTCTGGACCAGAAGACGCCACAGCTTCTTTATCCCTCCCTCTCTCTGCTCGACACCAGAATCTTCCCCGGAGTCCCTCGGTGAGGACAGCGGGCCGAGTGGCAACTTGGTATTTTTTTGGAATAAACAGATGTTTCCTGAGCCAGGGTCTCCAGGTTTACTGTGGGGAAGAGACGGGTTTCCACCTCCGCGTTGGTCACTGGGGAGTCCCCTGTGTGGCCGAGGAGGAGGCAGACATCTAGGAGGTGGTCAGGGCTGCCCCAGAGTCTGGGATGGATCTCAGTGCCTTTACGCCCTGGGCACCTTCCTAACAAAGCCTCTTCCCTCGGGCCATTTCAGCACTGGTTTGTGCCTCCTTCTGGGCGAGTTCCCTGGCCGAGGCTCATTGAAGTGGGATGCTCTGGTCCTTTGCTGGGGCCGCCGGAACAAGCAGCAGAAGCGACGGCAACGGGCCACCTGCTGGCTCCCTGAGAGGTGGCGGGAGGGCTCGTACCGGGGCTCGCCCCCAGCTTCTGGGGCTCAGCGGGCACTGGCTGGGACTCCTCCACATGTACAGCGCCTTCCCTCTGTGTACAAATTCTCCATTTGGTGAGAACACCCGTCCCCACCCTCAGTGACTTCTACACTCAATCATCTGCAAAGACCCTACTCCCAAATAAGGTCATGTTCACAGGTCCTGGAGGCGAGCATTTCCACAGCTCTTTGAGGGGACACGGTTCAAACCAGAAACGGGGTGTGGCATGGGACCGTTCATTCAAACACCGGCTCTTATGAGAACCAGGAAGCACTTTCCCCAGTGCACTAAGATATTAACATAGTGATGATAAGAGCTGCCCTCCCCAATCTTAGTGTCTTGACTGTGAACCACACCGGGGAGAGGAGGTGCCTCCAAGACTTGGGTGTATGAACTTTAGGACACCCCTCCCCGGGGGCATCCAAGTGTTTGCTGAGAATTGTAGGCTCTGTTGCACAGAAGTTCTCATTTTCACATCCCTCTGGGTGTGGGTTGTGGGCTGTGCATTTCAGTATTGACGTTGTCACTAAGAAAACCCCTTCCTGGGGTGCTTGGCTGGCTCCGTCGGTGGAGAATGTGATTCCTAATCTCACGGTTGTGTGTTCAAGCCCCAGACTGGGTGTAGAGATTACTTAAAAATAAAATCTTTAAAAGAAAATAAAGGAAACCCCTTCCTCTCTGGTGCATTTAAGTGTTTCCCCAAATTTTAGATTTTACTCTATCAATCAGGGTTCTCCAGAAGAACAGAACCAATAGGATGTATGTGTGGGTAGATTCATTTTAAAGAACATCTCACGATTGTGGGAGGGCTGGCAAATCCAAAGTCCGTAAGGCAGGTTGAGAGGCTGAAAATTCAGGCAGGCTTTCTCTGTTACAGCCTTGAGACAAAATTCCTTCTTTTCTGAGTTACATCAGGTTTTGGTCTTAAGGCCTTCGACTGATTGGATGAGGCCCACCCATCTGATCTAGAATAATCTCCCTTACCTGAAGTCAATGGACAAAAATATTAACATCTGCAAGGGGCTCCTGGGTAGATGAGTCAGTTAAGCATCAGACTCTTAAAAAAAAAAAAAAAAGATTTTATTTTTGTGAGAGAGCACAAGCAGGGGGAAGGAGCAGAGGGAGAGGGAGAAGCAGACTTCCCACTGAGCAGGGAGCCCAACACGGGGCTCGATCCCAGGATCCCGGGATCAAGACCTGAGCTGAAGGCAGAGGCTTAACCAACTGAGCCACCCAGGTGACCCAAACATCAGACTCTTGATTTCAGCTCAAGTCATGATGTCATGGGTCTTGAGATCAAGCCCTGCCTCAGGCTCTGTACTCAGCAGGGAGCCAGCTTGAGATTCTCTCCCTCTGCCCCTGTCCCCAACTCTCTCTCTCTCTCTCTCTCAGATCTTCTAAAAAAAAAAAAAAAAAAAAATCACACCTATGAAATACCTCCCGGCAAGATCTGGACTGGTGTTTGACCCAGCAAGCGGGCACATGAAATCTAACCACCACCACACCCCCACGTGCGGAGGTGTTTGCTTGCAGGAGGGAGAAGGGGGATCTGCGTCTGAGAAAGCCTCATCCTAAGTGCTAAGCGTTCAGCACTGGCCAGATTTCCCCGCTCAGGCGCACCTGCTTGGCTCCAGGGAGCAGGGCAGGGGGGGCTGCGAACGTCACTGTTGTGCTCACTTGGAAAGCGCCCCCCCCCTCGTGGGGAATTTAGGTGACGCTGGCGTGGTCTCAGCAATCACCTCTCCCACCAGTGTCTTCACTGGGGCGGACGGGGCTGGGCGGGGAGGACGGGGGACCGTGCCGTGCATCCGACCAGCGGTTTGCTGAGCACTCAGAGACTCTCCTCCTAGGGACACGGGAGGGCCACACGGCCCTGCGGCCTCGAGATCAGATGAGCCCTGTGATTCGCGTGACCTGGGAGCAGAAGTACCTTCCCAGGGAGAAGCTTGACAGCCAGCAGCAGACGGATGCCTGCGTCCTTCCGTTTCCCCCGCCACGGGCCCAGGCGAGGCTTGGGGCGGACGCGGGCATCTCTGCCTTCGTGGCCCGACACGCGCTCAGTCTTCAGCAGCGCAGCCTCGGCCAGCACGGCCCCGCGCGGCTCCTCGACCTGACCGGCCAGGCTTGCGGCGTCTCAGTTCCACACCAGATGTGGTGTGTGTGTGGATCCCCCGCCCCCCGCTTCTTTTACCTTCGTGTTTCGAAATAATTTCAAACTTGCAGAACGAAGACAAGAATACGTCCACGAACCCCGAATGCCCTTGGCCCGTTCGCCCACGGTTAACTTCTCCACACACCGCTTCAGATTTTCTTTCCCTACAAACACCCTCCCCCCCGCCTTTCTTCCCTCTGGAGGCATCTGAGAGTAAGCAAGCTGCCTACATCCTACCCCCTCACCCCAAAAAGGACGTTGCTGAAGAACAAGGACATTCTCTCACGCATCCCCTGGATGATTAAAACCAAGCACTTCAGGCTGATAAAGTCCAAGTTCAAGTTTCACCAACGGTCCCCGTATTGTCCTTTGGAGCTGGTTCTCTTCAGTCCCTGTCACGTGGGGACGCAGCACTGCACCTGCTTACGTCTCCTGAACAGTCCCTCTGTCTTTCCTGACAGTGACGCTAGCCGAGCACCACGCTAAACAGAAGTACCCCGGCCGAGGGTCCGGTGACGCCGCGGGGCCGTTGGGCTCCGCCTGGAGCCTCCACGGCGCCTGTCCTGCCCAGATCAGTTCCTGCTGTGCTGTTCGTCAACGGGTAACGTTCGGCTCTGACGGTCCCCCTGGCATTTGCTAGCATTTGCGTGTGACTCCCCCCCGGGAAAGAGGATGCAGTCCCTTCATCAGACTGTGAATTTGCCAACAGCAAATTCGCCAGCGTTTCCAACCGTGGCAGAGTTTTGCACATCCTAGGGACACGTGGACATGGCTACGGGACAGACAGAGGCAGTCCCTGCCCACACGCGCTGGGGCCTTTCCGGATTTTCACTGCTACAAACAACGCCCGGAAGGTCGTCCACCACACACCACTCGCTGCGTTCATGTCCTACTCCCTGCCGTGCGCTCCCAGGAGATTAACGGCGGAGCTGGAAGGTTTCAAAGATCTGTGGCTTGGGGCTGCCTGGGTGGCTCAGGCGGGGACGCGCCCACTCTCGGCTGCAGCGCAGGTCATGGTCTCAGGGTCTGGAGACGGAGCCCCGCGTTGGGCGCCCCCCCCCCCCGCCATGCTCAGCAGGGGGTCTGCTTGGGCTTCTCTTCCCCTCTCCCCCTGCCCCTACCCGCTCTCAAACCAAGCAAATAAGTGAAACCTGAACAATGAACTAAATGAAGATGGGCTACTTCAGTGCCAGGCCGCGCCCTGTAGAGAGTGTACTGGTCCCCCGCAGGTCGTGTTCACCTGGGCAGGACAGCCACCCCCACCCAGGTGAGCACCACCTTCTGCTCCTGGGACACAAAGGAACTGGGTTCTCCTTCATCAGCCACCGTAGGCCTGCGGACACTGAGCTGAAACCACAAGGCCACCAAGGGCAGAGGCCACACGGCCTCAGATAGGAAGATGGAGGCGCTTGCACACGAAAACGGGGGCGGAGATAAAGCCGCGGCGTTTGCCCGTGGTGGCACGGACCGTGAAGCCTGCCGACACTCAGGCTCATGCCTGCATCGGGACATTGTGCCCCTGCCTGGAATGGTTTCCTCCAGATTCCCACGAAACGTGCTCCCTCGCCTCCTCTCGATCTTTGCTCAAGTGCCTTCTTCTCCGTGGACGTCTCCCCAGCCCAGCCTGCCTAAAGTTCCCTCCCCCGGCGTTCCGGATTCTCCTTGCCCTGCTCTAACTTGTCGGGTGAGGAGTATCACTGCATCCTCCCAAGCTGTCTCACAAACGAGCCTCCGATCTCCCCAGTCTTGGCGCTGAATCAAGTCTGCATCTGGGGCAAACCGGGACAGCTGACCACGCGGCTCTTGTACTTACGGCTTCGCTCTCTCCGCCCTGCTGGAGTGAGCACCCCAGGAAGGCACCGCTTGGGTTTCCTGTCTCGGTCACTGCTCCCTCCCAAGACCCTGCAACAGCACCAGGCAGAGGTGCTGCCTTACAGAGTTCAGCCCGCATCACCTGGGGCCCGAGCCCTGCCTGTTCTCCCACAGCTCTTGCTCCCTTCCACGCACCCCAAGTCTTACTTATTTGTGGACTGTTTTACGTCTGCCCGTCCCCGCTGCGGGACAAAGGGGTACCCTAAGCAGCCAGGATGGTGCGCAGGACACAGCAGGCGCTCCGTAAATACCTACTGAACAGCTCTGATCCATCAGGCACTCTGCTAGGGGCCGGGGAGAGTCCCTGCTGTCCTGGGGCTGGTCTGCTCAGAGGGGACCGTGATAAACACGCAAGCGATCAAGAAATGACAAATTCAGACGGACCCAGATCCAAGAGGGGCACGCAAACAAGCGTGGGAGTGGAGGGGAGGGACGGCAAGTGAGCCAAGGCCATGTAGAGGAAGAGGAGAGGACAAGGGACCCACACCCACGTGTCCTCCCGTGAGACCGCTCAACCGGTGCTGGGGACCCACAGAAAGGCAGTTCAAGGGCCCAGGGCCCGTGGGCTTACGACGACCCGAGGTTTAGTCAAAGCCTAGCGGGGCAGAGGACCCTGGTGAAGTTTTCAGCAGGGATGGTGCGTGTCAGGAGTGGAACTCCAGGCGACAGTCAACAGCCACCTACCCGAGGGCCACTTGGGCACCACCGGCCTCTGTAAACCAAGCGGGACTGGAACCCAGCCCCCACCCCCGGCCTTGGTCCATGCACTGGGGAGGCCCCCCTGGCTGCAGCAGCACCAAGTCCTGGGTTGGGTCGCTGACCCCCATTTTAAGGTGACTGTTCAGAGCACAGGCGGCCCTTCCCGCTCCCCCACACCAGGTCCTGCTGACCGGCACCGACGCCCATCCCCTCTCCCAACCCCCAGGGGCACCCGCCGGGGTCTCCCGCGCTCGGCTGCAGACCCCTCCCCGTCGCCTCTCTGCTCCTGCCCGGACTGAAGGAAAGAACACCCCGCTTCCCGCGGCCCGGGCCTGGGCCCTCCCTGCCTCTCCCCCAGGCGCCCTCACCGCCAAGCTCACTGACCCAGCCCTGCCAGCTGCCTGGCCGGGACGAGGTACCTGCTGTCCCTCTCTGCACGCTCTCCCCGCAGCTCAAGGTCCCCCCCGCCCCTTTCCGCCCCCGGCCGAGGCACCCTTCTGCCGTCGACCGCCGTCCTGCCGTCCGGCCTGGCTGCCCCAGGTTAGCAGTGCGGGGCGCAGGCCTCCGCGCCTTCGGCTCTGCTCGGCCCGCAAGCGCCCGCGTGCGCAGCCCCAGCGCCGCAGTCCCGAGCCCGGTCGCCCCGCGGTCCCCACACGCGGCTGCTGCAAGCACCGGCCGCGACCGCCCCCAGGCACCCCGAGGGCGGAGTCGGGCCGCGGGCGAGCGCCGCACGGGGAGCGCCGCCCTCCTCAGCGCCGTCGTCGGCACGCGCTCTCGCGGCAGGGCCTGGCCTGCCCCCTCGGCCTTGTCCCTGCCGGGGTGTCGGGGTGTCGGGGTGTCGGGGCTGGGGCGGGGGTTGCGTGGGGCAGCCGAGCTCCCTTCCCTTCCGTCAGTGTCCGCGCATCCCCTGGGCAGAGTCCCCTGCACCCGCGAACCGCGCGTCTGCGGGGTGGAGGCCGGGGGGCGTCGCGCGCAGGGCCGTGCCTCGACCTCCCTCCCGCGCATCGCCGGGGACCCCAGCGTCCACCTTCCACGTGGGGAGACAGAAGCCCGACGGCGTGACCGACGCCGGGACAGGCTGCCAGGCCACAGGCGGCCAAGCCCTCAGGGCGTGCGGCCTGCTCCCTCGCCCCCCGCGACGCACGACACGGGGCACGGGGCACTGCCCGCACAAAATGGCGCCTCACAGAAAAATGCAGCCGACTGCCAGCGCCCACCCCCACCGCGGGCTGGGGAGCCGGCGCGGGGGCCGCGCACACGGCGTTTGCATATACGAAACCGACGCATTTCGTTGGCTGCGAGAGGCTAGGCCCGCACTAGGCAAGCCCCCATTGGTTCCACTCCATTCGTCCCCGCCCCCTGACTCCGCCTTCTCCGCCGAGGGCTGGCGCCTACGAGCCTCGTGACGCCAATCTACGATGGCGCCTTCCTTATTGGCCAGTCATCCTTCCATCATCCGTTTAAACCCCCCGAGTCCCGCCCATCCTGGCCCTGCCCCGGCTCCGCGGCCGACCGTTAGTCGCGTGCGCGAGTTCCTGGGCGTCGGGGCACGCGCGCGTACGCCGGGCAGAGGCGGTGTCTCGTTCAAACGGGCCAATTAGCGGTCGCGTTACCCCTCGCGTCTTTTCCCTCTCTCCCCTCCCTTCTCAGCGCCTCCATTCTCCAGGGACCCCATTACGACCCCCGCCTGTCCCCATTGGCCAACCCGCCGCGCGCCCCCCTCCCCAACTTCTCCGGCTTCTTCCCGCAGCTTACGGGAAGGGAGCGAGCGCCTCGAACGCCGAGGACCGTGCGCGGTGACGTCACGGGTCAAGGCGCGGCGCTCCGGGGCCGCGGGGGGGGTGTGGCCTACGGGTGACTATAAAAGGGCGGCAGTGCGCGCGCGACCGGCTCAGTGCGGCCGGGCACTCGGGGCGGGAGGAGTTCTAGGCGCGCTGCGCGGCGGCCGTCGGAGGCAGCGGGGAGTGGAGCGGGGCCGCCGGGGCCTCTCCAGGGCCGCAGCGGCAGCAGTTGGGCCCCCCGCCCCAGCCGGTGGCCGGAGAGCGCAGGAAGGGGGCCGGGGGGACCCGCCCCCGGCCGGCCACAGTCATGGTGAGCGCGGAGGCCAGGCCTGGGAGGGGCGTCCGAGGGGCCCCCCTGGAGGAGGAGGCGGGGTCTCAAGAGCCTCTCGCGGACGGCCCGGCGGAGTGGGGGACCCGCCTGGGGTCCTGGGCCTGGAATGGGCTCATGGGCCTTCCTGGAGGCGGGGCAGGAGCGGAGCCTGGGCGGCCCGCAGGTTCCCCGGAGGGGAAGGCCCGGCTGAGTCCCGGGGAGGGCTCAGGGGCTTTGTGGCTCGCCCGTGGGTGTTCCGGGAGCAGGGACGCTCCGCCTCCGTCTCCAGCCCCGAGCTGGGGTTTCGAAGAGGGTTTCACCAAGGTTAGGTAGGGATGGGGGGACCAGGGTAGGCCTCGGGCGTACCCGGAACTATGGGGGACCATGCTGGACCATGAGCGAGCTTTGGATGCTTCTGGCGAAGGTGGACCCATCCGCAAGCCCTTCGAAAACCGCCCCCATGTCTAGTGGGAGGTCAGCTCGGGATGGCCATCTGAAGCATACCGGGTGGGGGATCTGGGACGCCAGGTCAACACCAGGGTGGCCACTGCGTCCTTAGATCCTGCAGGAGGCTCCGACTCCGCCAGCTACTCACGTTCTTCTCTCTGTGTCCAGAACTCCAATGTGGAGAACCTGCCCCCCCACATCATTCGCCTGGTGTATAAGGAGGTGACAACGCTGACTGCTGACCCGCCTGATGGCATCAAGGTCTTTCCCAATGAGGAAGACCTCACTGACCTGCAGGTCACCATCGAGGGCCCTGGTGAGTGTGGGATTGAGAGGAGGAGGAGTGTGCTTGTAGCTTTCCCTCCTTCAGTACAAGACAAACAGCATACGATTTCACTATACGTGGAGTCAGAAATGCAAACGAACGCCAAAAAGCAGAACTAGAACGAGAACAGGAAGCCCCCGTTGTGCGTTGGGCTCTGCCAGGTGCTGGGGACTGCACAGAGACACCTCTTGGGGCTCACGGTTTGTAGGGCAGGACTCCACAAATAACAAATCATTGGGGATATTTTTCCAGCAGGTAGTGAGAAAACCCTGATCCCCGAGAGAGCATTTAAGGGGTGCCTTACCGGGTTCATCAGATGGGGTTTCTCTGGAGGGTGGGTCCGATGACTATAGACCGATCCCTTGCTGCTGTGCCCAGGGTTCCCGGGACAGGCAACAAGCCAGACCCCGTGTCGCGGGAGGGAACAGTAATAATCGAGTGATCACACGTGATTGTGGGGCCGCGCAGTGATGTAGTGAGCTGTTTCTACAAAGTACGCTGATAAGGTGCCACGAGCGTGTGGTGGAGCAGCTGATCGGGTGAGGGTGTCAGCGCTCCCTCCGATAGGCCGAGTCCTGAGGCAGGCGCCCTGGATACTTGGCAGAAGCAGGAAAAAGAGACCGAGGAAGCTTTTAGGGCTTGTAGGATTCTGGAAGGAGTTTGGAAAGGAAGCCGTTGGTGGGTTTCAAGCAGATGTGAAGGCTGCAATGTTCAGCTGATGGGGAAGGAGTGGCCAGGAGACCACTGGTGTTGGGTGAGAGGTGAAGTGGCTGGGCCGGACTAGAAGGTGGGGTCAAATTCAGGAGGGGACCAGGGCATGAGGGACAACTGTGGGTCCAGAACCACTGCCCTTTTTTCTGTGACACCAGCAAGTTGGGGGATGAGAATCATTTACCGAGTGGGCAGATGGGAAGACTGGAGGTGACAGAACAGTCCCCTCATCTGTCTGCGGGCTTTCCTACCAAGTAGATGGTTTTCCAGAAAGACAAGTGCTCGCGGGAAGTGTCTGCCCTTCTTGGGAAGGGTGCGTGACTGGGACACTTGGGAGACAGGCGTCCGGGGTGGCTGTTAGGTCTGCTGGGAACCTGGCCCCATCCCGCCATCAGGGATGCCCCGGTGTGGTGGGGGAGGGGGTGGGACACTGGCCTCCGAGCCAGCCCTGGAGACTAGGCGGTGCCAGAGAGTCCAAGCTTCCCGATCAAGCCCCCTCTCCCTCACTCCAGAGGGGACCCCTTACGCCGGAGGCCTGTTCCGTATGAAACTCCTGCTGGGGAAGGACTTTCCTGCCTCCCCACCCAAGGGCTACTTCCTGACCAAGATTTTCCACCCCAACGTGGGCGCCAACGGTGAGATCTGTGTCAACGTGCTCAAGAGGGACTGGACGGCTGAGCTGGGCATCCGGCACGTGCTGCTGGTGAGTTCTGGGGTGGCCCATGCGCCTCCCTCCCGGACGTCCCCCTGTAGTCTGAGCCATGGTGCATGGTATCTGTTTGAAAGTCAACCCTGAAGGAGTTGGGAGCTTCCGTGTAAAACTCCAGGTCCAGCTGGAAAATTCTGGAAGGATCGGCAGCGTTTGAGCCAGGCCACCAAGTGCGGCTGTCCAGGCTGTGTAGTGCATGGGGCGTGTCTGCTGCAGGGCCATCTGTGGGCCTGTGTCCTAGACGCTTTCCTGATGGGACAAGTCAGCATGCGGGTAGGGGCCCGGTTTCCCTCCCGAGTAGGGTTTGCGGTGTCGTCAAATCCAGCGTTCTCGGGTGTGCAGTCCGTTAGTTGTCGCCACCACTGGGGTTCTTGAGTATTTTCACGAGCTGTCTGTTGTCTGCCAGCAGTGATGTGCCCCGCGGGGGCCTTTTGTCTCGTCATGGTCGAATCTAGTGGGGCAGAGCAGGCGTGCTGCCTGATGGCCCCCACAGCACCCTGTCAGCTGAGCCAGCACGACACACCCGTGGTCCCCACAGGCGGCTAAAGCAGTTCGGTCCCCTGCTTGCTCCACCAGAAGAGCAGGGACTCTGGATCTTGGGGGCCTGAGTTCAAACCCCGTGGTTGGGCATAGAACTTACTTTAAAAAAAAAGAAAAAGGAGTTTTTTAATGGAATTGCTGACAAGCCCTGGGGCAGGTGGGAGGGGGATGAGGAAACACGGAGTTTCCTGCAGGGCACGCGGGGAGGATTGAGTTCCAAGGTAAACATCCTCCTCCTCTCCCGGGAGTGTCAGCCACGGCTGCCAGGGACCCTGGAGATGAGCTCACAGAGTGACTGTGTCCCCAGTGATCCCAAGGAGCTGCAGTGTGGGGTCTGGGCCCAGCGGTGCGGGAGCGGCAGGGCCAGGGGTCCCTGATGAGCGTCAGTGACCGGTGCCGGACCAGGTGCGCTGTGTGTCTCAGCTGCCAGGGAGCTGCTCTTAAGGGCCTCGTTTGTAGGCCAGAAAGGTCTTGTCGCCTGACGGAGGCCAGGCATGTGTTGGGCACTGCAGGCTCCCTGTCACTGTGGCTGAACATGGAGGTGGCACAGTCACCGCGGTGCGGGGGCGCCGCTGGTCCAGCCAGACCCAGCTCAGGCCCGCAGGGCTGCCCGCCGCACCTGCACAGAGTCTGTGCACTTTCGGCTTCAGCTCGCCCCTCGTTAAAGGGGCTCAAGAAGGCGTATTGGGACTGGCTCCCACCCTGGGCCTCCCTCCGGGTGCTCCTCGAGTACCTGTCCCCCTGTGGGCCTGTGCAGGTGACACTGAGCAAAGGTGAGGACACCGGCGTGAGCGGGGCCAGGGTCTGCTTGGGGGGTGGTGTTGAGAGCAGGGAACGGCCAGTGGGTGTTGGAGGCTTGGGGGCCCGTGGGTGGCCTAGCCCTGACCTTGGCCCTCTCCCCACAGACCATCAAGTGCCTGCTGATCCACCCAAACCCCGAGTCCGCCCTCAACGAGGAGGCAGGCCGCCTGCTCCTGGAGAACTACGAGGAGTACGCCGCCCGCGCGCGCCTGCTCACCGAGATCCATGGGGGCGCCGGCGGGCCCAGCGGCGGGAGCACCGAGCCTGGCAGGGCCCTGGCCAGTGGGGGAGCCGCCCCCTCCACTGACCCCATGGCCCCTGGGGGCCCAGGAGGGGCCGACGGTCCCATGGCCAAGAAGCATGCTGGTGAGCGGGATAGGAAGCTGGCAGCCAAGAAGAAGACGGACAAGAAACGGGCCCTGCGGCGACTGTAGTGGGTTTTTCTCCCAGCTCTACCCCCTCCCCAGACCCCAACCCCCAACGCTGTCTCTAAGTTATTTAAATTATGGCTGGGGTGGGGGAGGGTGTGGGGCACTGGGACCTGGATTTGTTTTTCTAAATAAAGTTGGAAAAGCAGCTGCTGTGCCTCACAGACACCCCAGGACCGCTGCCTCTGCCACACGGGTCCCCCGGGGCTTGAAGTGCGTGTGCAGGGCTGTCGAGGGGCGTGCTGAGGGAGGAGGGAGCCCCGTGTCCCCGCTGAGAGCCGGGGGGCTGGGCCTGCACTCCATCACACTTGCCCGTGTTCTTTCCTGAATCGGTGTGTGGCTTGGCAGGGTTCCTGCCTGGGACAGCCAGGTGACCCGTGTGGGCCCAGCTCAGGGTGACAGAGCACGTTCCACGTGTACTTGTGCGTCCTGCATCCCCTCTGCTGCTCTGCGGCCTGGGCGGGCCGCGCTGGCTGCTCCTGGCTTCGCAATTGATGGCCCTTCCAGTCCGAGTCCCTACCTCTTCAAGCTGACGGGTTTCAGGCCCTCTGGCTGGGGGGGGGGGGGGCCGAGGCTGTCCTCCACTTTCTGGGTTATTCCCCTTGGGCCCCTCTCCCCGCCCTCTCAGCCTCAGGTGCCTTCAGAGGCTCAGCGGATTGGGTGAGGCCCCCCGGGTACTCCTGTTTAACCCCAGGTGACCTAATGATGGAACCCAATCTGTCACGGGGACGGGTTCGGTTCCCACCACCCCCTCGCACACACTCCAGGGGAGGGTCAGGAGACAGGCGCCAAGTTGGCTTTGTGGACACGGCAGGCTGCCCCTGCTGTCCCGTCCCGCCTGACCGCAGGCTGGTGGCTCCTGTTGGTCGCAGACGTCCGTCGGGGCCAGAGGTGAAGACCACAAAGCCAGCGGCCGAGCGGGGAGGAGCGGAGCGGGCTTGGCAGAAATCAATGAGGCACAGAGGCTTTAAATCGGCTCATTGTTCATTCACAAAAATTTCGTGGTCCTCAGAAAGGATCACTCAGAGGAAGGAAAGCCTGTCCGCGTGAAGGCTCGTCCGTGAGCTTTCGCGGTCGCTTCCTTAGTAATAGACGAAAAGTGGAAACCACCCAAATGCTCGAGAGGTGAGGAGTACAGAAACGGTTCCTAGAAGGGAACACCGCTCAGCAGAATGTTAACACCAAAAAACACTGCTCAGTGAAGCCGTCTACACCGTCTGCAGAAACGTGCCAGATACCTGAGGCCCCGTAGATGAAGCCCCACACCAGGCAGTGTGGCGCTAGGGGCTGGAAGCGGGGCCTCGGCCGCCCGGGATCGGGGAAGACCTGGGGGGCGTTTCCCGGTGAGAAGCGTACTCCAGATCTAGCATACTCGTGGTCACACGGCTGCATGAATTTGTCAAAGCTCCAACTCGAAATAGGCGTGTTTTTGTGTGAACTATATCCGTGACGCGTCTTTAGGTACTTTAAAGTCTGCTTGTTTCTCTAGAGAAGGGAAGAGAAGTCTGGGACAGAAGATACTTGCAAGACACGGAACCAAAACGGACTAATCACAGTATATAAAGAGTCCTTACAAATCAATAAGAACACAAGTGTTGGCAAAAGCCGTTCCAACACTCCACAGAAGAGGAAATCCACGGGACTGCCAAGTACGAGAAGACACTCCTCACGAGCAGTTGAGAAAACAGTGTAAGCCAGAGCCCTTCCTCGGCATCCTTGCACACGCAGCACAGGCTTTCACCGTTTGTCCTAATCACAGGCAGTGTACACGTGGTCATACATTCAGGAAACGATGCCCAGAACAAGAAAATGGAACTACCGTTGCTTCTAGCAGCAGGAAAAAATGACGGATGTCACGATCACTCAAACCAGCAAGTCACGCAAGATTCCCCCAATTCGGATGCCTTCGAGCACGATTCCAAAGCAGGCAAAAATAAGTAAAATAAGTCGTAGAGCTGAACAGGTAAGTAGGTGGTAGAACCGTACACACAAGATTGTTGCCGCAAAGCTGGGATTCTGGTGACCTTAAGCCCACAAGGAACCCAGGAGGGCTCCTGAGGACTTGGTAGTCCTGTCTCTTGGGTGGTGCTTGCTTTGTAATTATTTTCTGTATATATACTGTACTTTTCCGTATATATACATGTATTTATTCATTGGATAAAGAGGATGTGGTGTATATATACAATGAAATACTATGCAGCCATCAAAAAACCCCAAAATCTTGCCACTTGCAACGATGTGGATGGAACTAGAGGGTATTATGCTAAGTGAAATAAGTCAATCAGAGAAAGACAATTATCATATGATCTCTCTGATACGAGGAATTTGAGAAACAAGACAGAGGATCCTAGGGGAAGGGAGGGAAAAATGAGACCAGGTGAAACCAGAGAGGGAGACAAACCATAAGAGACTCAATCTCAGGAAACAGACGGAGGGTTGCGGGAGGGGAGGGGGGTGGGGGGCGAGGGGCGGCCGGTGACGGACACTGGGGAGGGTATGTGCTATGGTGGGTGCTGTGAAGTGTGTAAGACTGATGAATCATAGACGTGTACCTCCAAACAAGTAATACATTATGTGCTAATTTTTTAAAAGATTATTTATTTATTTATTTGAGAGAACGAGAGAGCACAGGCAGGGGAAAGAGACAGAGGGAGGGGGAGAAGCAGACTTCCTGCCGAGCGCAGAGCCAGGACTCCGGGATCATGACCTGAGCTGAAGGCAGATGCTTAACCCACTGAGTCACCCAGGCGCCCCTTTTGAACGATTTTTGTTTGTAAGTGACCTCTACACCCAGCACAGGGTTTGAACTCAACCCTGAGATCAAGACTTGCACATCCCACCAGGCCAGCCAGCCGGGCACCCCTGCATTGCGGAATTTTTAAAACCTGAAGAAAGTCATTATGTGTGAGTATGGGCTGGTCTCCAAACTCGAGTAAGTGGACAAAAAGCAGCATGCAAACAGCACATACGACATGCTACCATTTCTGTTAATTTTAAAAATATATTTATTTTATTTGAGAGAAAGTGAGTAGGGGGAGGGCCAGAGGGAGAAAGAGAGAGTCCCCAAGCAGACCCCCCACTGAGCGCGGAGCCCCACGGGGCGCACGGTCCCACAATTCATGAGACCCTGACCCGAGCCCAAACCAAAAGTTGGGTGCTTAACTGACTGAACCACCCAGGTGCTCCATGTTAATTTTTGTTATTTTTGTTTATATTTTTAAATATTTTATTTATCTGGGGCACCTGGGTGGCTCCGTTGTTAAGCGTCTGCCTTGGGCTCAAGTCATGGTCTCAGGGTTCCACATCGGGCTCCTTGCTCAGTTGGGGGTCTGCTTCTCCCTCTCCCTCCTCTCCTGCTTGTGTTTCCTCTCTCGCTGTCTCTCTCTGTCAAATAAATAATCAACAAAATCTTTAAAAAGGTTTTATTTGTCAGAGGCGGAGGGAGCACAAGTTGGAGGAGGCATCCCAAAATTTTTGTTTAAAATAGGATACCAGGGGCGCTTGGGTGGCTCAGTGGGTTAAGCCTCTGCCTTCGGCCCAGGTTATGATCCTGGGGTCCTGGGATCGAGCCCCGCATCAGGCTCTCTGCTCGGCGGGGGGCCTGCTTCCCCCTCTCTTGTGCTTCTCCCTCCCCCTCTGCCTGCTTCTCTGCCTACTTGTGATTTCTCTCTCTCTGTCAAATAAATAAATAAAATCTTTTTAAAAAATAAAATAAAATAAAATAGGATACATGTTGGGCGCCTGGGTGGCTCCATTGATTAAGTGGCTGCCTTCTGCTCAGGTCATGGTCTCAGGGTCCTGGGATCGAGTCCCACATCGGGCTTCCTGCTAGGCAGAGAGCCTGCTTCTCCCTCTCCCTCTGCCTGCTACTTTGCCTACTTGTGCTCTCTCTCTATCTCTCTGTCAAATAAATAAATAAGTCTTAAAAAAAATAAAAAATAAAAAAATAGGATATGCGTTGGGAAGCTTGGATGACTCAGTCGGTTAAGTATCTGCCTTCCGCTCGGGTCATGATTCCAGGGTCCTGCGATCACGCCCCGCATCGGGTTCCTTGCTCAGCGAGGAGCCTGCTTCTCCCTCTCCTGCTCCCCCTGCTTGTGTGCACTCTCTCACTCTCTCTCTCTCTGACAAATAAATAAAACATAAAATAAAATAGGATATGTGTTACTTGCTTGCATGTGAATTTAATACTTCTGCAAGAGCACACTGGAACCAGGAATACTAATTGCCTCAAGGAAGGAGAGCTTAGGATACCTCGTGAGTGTTGCTCTTTCAAAAAGCAAATTCTTAATATTTTTTTTTTGGTAAAAGTTTCTACAAAGGGAAGCACCTTGGTGGCTCAGTCTGTTAAGCACCTGCCTTTGGCGCAGGTCACGATCTCGGGGTCCTGGGATCAAGCCCTGCGTCGGGCTCCCTGCACAGCAGGAAGCCTGCTCTCGCTCTCCTTCTGCCCCTGCCCCTGCTTGCGCTCTCTCTTGCTCTATCTCAAATAAATAAATAAAATCTTTTTAAAAAAAAGTTTCGTGGTGCCTGGGTGGCTCAGTGGGTTAAGCCTCTGCCTTCAGCTCAGGTCACGATCTCAGGGTCTCAGGCTCGATCTCAGGATCAAGCCCAGCATCCGGCTCTCTGCTCAGCAGGGATCTCTCTGTGTCAAATAAATAAAATCTTAAAAAAAAAAAAAAGTTTCTACAAAGAAACAGCTCTCTCTCATTCCCGTCTCCCTGACACCCGGTTCCCTTCATCACAGACAACCAGTGTTACCAGGTCCTTGTATATTTTTCCAGAGAAGTTCTAACACGAGCACGAGCAAATTTAAATATGTATTCTATTAAGCCCACTCCCTTTTATTTTCGCACACAGTGTCCTGTACGCAGCCTGCTGCTCCTTGCTTTTTCTTTTTTTCTTTAAGATTTTATCTATTGTGGGGGTGGTGTGCAGAGGGTGAGCGAGAATCCCAAGCAGAAGTCCGCACCAAGCACGAATCCGGATGCTGGGCTCAGTCTCACCACCCTGAGATCAGGACCTGAGCCGAAACCGCGTCAGATGCTAAACCGACCGAACCAATGGACCCCCCCCCCCCGGGCACCCCCGCTCCTTGCTTGGTCGGCTGCCCCGTTAGTCTCGGAAGTCTGCGCACAGCAGCACCTGCCCGCTCTTGGCCGCCCAGCGCCCCATCATACACACGTGCCCCGACTGCCCTGGCACATCCTGTTCGCATTGACCAAAAACACCGCAACGAATAACCTTTAGACGTGGCCCATGTGGCACACAAGGGAACAGATCTTTAGAGCAAATCTCAGCAGTGACGTTATTGTGCCAAAGGGTACATTCGTCTGTCGTTTGTACAGATGTTGCCGAACTGGTCCCCGTGCGGTCTGGGCGGTCCGTGCTGTCAGCAGTGCTCCTATCCTCCCATGCCCGCACCAGCACCCAGAGCTTTACCTAACGTGGGGATTTTCCTACTCTGAGAATCACAAACCACCTCGGAATTTTATTTGAGAGGCAGGGAGAGAGAGAGGGAGAGCAAGCGAGAGTGCAAGAGCAGGGGGAGGGGAAGCAGGCTCCCCGCTGAGCAAGGAGCCCACACGGGGGCTCGATCCCAGGACCCTAGGATCATGACTGGAGCCAAAGGCAACGCTTAACCCACTGAGCCACTCAGGCACCCCATTTTAGAATTTTTTTAATTGGCCTTTTTTTTTAAGAAGAGTTCTGGATTTCTGGGACACTTATGAAGACAGTACAATGTTCCCCATTGCCGCCTCTCTCCCATGAATACTGCAGTAATGTGGCTCTGCTGGGGGAGAGCCCAGCGCCAGGGATGAACACACAGGAGGGGCTCACTCAGCGGGCTGCTCGAACCCCGTATTTATGAAAAGTTTCCAGAAAAGATCAAACAGGTTGCAGAACTGGGGGCTGGGATCCTGAGGCCCTTCTCCTCCTGGATACTCTCCATTTGCACATCTCCAAGCCTCATACACATGCCATTCTCGAAAGGGAAGACAGACAGACAGACAGACACGTACACACACAAAGGCCAGGGCCCGCACACGCAAGCTCGGAGCCCCGGGCTGTTGGGGTGTGTGGATTTAGCACAGGTGTTCAAAGCGCTCTGGAAACCCCCCGAGCATCATTTTGCTGGCAGGCAAGGAGTTACAGACCTGCAAAGACATCTCAGGCGGTTTGAGTCCATCTGGTCAAAATAACTTCTAGTGGTAAACATTCATTCATTCCTGTGAAGATTCACGGGCACAACACGGCGGGCCTCTCCCTAAGCTGCTTCCACACGGCCGCCTTGCAGGGGTCAGGAAGCAGAGCCGGTGGCTGTGCGCAGTCACCCGTGAGGGAACGAGGGCACAGAGAGGTTGAGCCGTTTGCTCTGGCTTGCACAGCCAGCGAGGGTGAATGCGAGCCGACCGCGACACGCAGAGAGCCCCAGCGGATCTCCTGAGCTGGGGCGGCTGGAAGGAGAATCCAGGCCGGCCCCCGCCGTGAACACAGCACGTCTCAGCCCCAAATCCCCAGCTTTCTGAGTGACGCCATGGGAGCTGCCAAGGGTCTGCCCTACACTCACTTCTGCAAATATTCCCAGGGCTAGCTCTGGAGGCAAACAGCAAACAAAACCAGTGCCTGCTTCATGGAGCCCTTGGAATGATCCTATTTCACACCTGGGGAAACTGAGGCATCGAGGCACTAGGTGTCCCACCCAAATGCCCAGAGCTGGGAGCTGGCGAGCCTGCCCTGACACGGCAGCCCGGCTGCCTTGGCCGCTCTGAGTCACTGGCCCCAACGGGGGAGGTGGGCGGCACGCTGAGGGGCTGGGGTGGTCTCTCCGGCCCCGGCTCCCCATTGTCTCCTGACTCCACCGTGTCTGCTGGGAAGTCAGTGTCAGTCTTGGGGTTCCCTTGCTGTGAGTCATCGTTCTCTTGCTGCTTTCCAGGTTTTCCCTTTGTCTTTCAGCATTATTACTGGGATGTGTCTGGGTATTTGAGGGTTTGTTTTTTTCTTTTTTTGAGTGTGCGGCTGGAAGGGCCTGGGCTGGGGGCAGAGAATCCAAAGCAGGCTTCATGCGGAGCACAGAGCCCCACACAGGGCTCTATCTCATGCCACCCAGATGCCCCTGCGGTTTACTTTTTATCTCACTTTTATTTTCCTTATCTGTTTTCCAATTTCCATGTGAACACACAGTCACTTGTGAGAAAAAGCTTTGAATAGATAGCCCCACGCACGTCACACCTCAGCATGTTCTCTCGGAGAACTTGGAGAGATGGGAAACTGAGGCCTGGGGAGCGGACCCCTCGCGTTTGAGTCTGCAAGCACTGGGGACTCAGTGGAGAACGGCTCCCTCCGCCCACCCTTCTGGTTCTAGCGGGCCAGAGGCATCCAGATGCCTGGTGTTGCCTCCCCAGCCCAGCCACCTCCGTGACGCCCGCAGCCCAAGCCCAAGTCGCAGACACCGAGGTCAGGAGAGGCCACATGAGGGAGGATTCAAGTACTTCTGTCGAAGATGCCAGCAGCTAGCAGGACTCCACGTGGACTGAGGGCTCCAGGGTGGACAGAGACACCGCCCGACTGCCAGCACCAGGAGGGGGACGAGCAGAGGGCTCACAGCTACGAGCCTCACACATTTCTCCAACGACCAGTACCTACCGAGCACCATCCAAACGCTGGGGCCCTGGACCCAGCTGTGGCTCACCAGCGCGGGGCATGTGTATTAGATGGTCATCAGTGCTATGGACAAAAATAACCCCAAGGTGGAGAAAAGGCTACAACTTCTAATGGACAGCTCAGGAAAGAACTCAGGTTTAGGTGACATTTACCAGGGCGAGGCAGAGTCTCTGCTGGGAAGCACCTTCCAGGGGGAGGAACGGCAAGTACAGATGCTCTGAGGCACACCCCCCTGGTAGGAGGAGGTGATGTGGAGGCCGGCTTAGGCAGCCGTGGCCAAGGGCCTGCTTCTCATTTGCACTGAGAAGAGAACCGTGGGAGGGTTCTCAACAGGCTTAAAGCCACTTGATTTAGTTCCAAAAGGTTGCCTCTGCATCTGGGTCAAGAACAGACCCAAGTGGGGCAAGAGTGGAGGCTACTGCAGGAGTCCAAGCAAGACAGGTCTTACCAGGAAAAAGGTCAGATTCACATCTGCAGACTGAGGAAAGGTGGAGGCAGGGGTCTTGTCCCAAAACGGGGCCTGTGGAGGCAGATGCCCTTGGCCACAGAGATCTGGTGTGGGGACAGAGAGGTCGCTGTCTCAGGACATGGTCTCCAGAACGGTAGGGACCAGGGAGAGGTCTCTTCAATGCCAGATCCTCAATCCATGGCATGTTGGCTAGCACATGTCAGGTATGCAGGAAAACGGGTCAAAGCAGTGACAGTGGAGAATCTTTCCCCACGGAAGCCACAGTGACTTCATCTGTCAAGTGGGGCATGGGGGATATCTGGGATGAGATGGCCTTGAGTACGTATGTGTGCATATGCACACGTGCACACACTGTGTACCTTCTAGAAGACAGTACACGATCTACCAAGCACTTGCCACATGCAGCCCCTGCTCAGCCCTTTGCTTCCTTTAACCCACAGAATTCTGCCAAGAGGCATGGAGAAGTCCATGCCCAGAGTCACACAGGTAGTAGCCTCGGTGGAGAGCTACGACCCATGAGCCATTACCAGTTTTAACACTGGAAGGGAGGCAGGCAAGGGGTGAGCGAGCAGGAAACCCAGAGAACCTATTCTAGCCCCTAAGAATGGGAGACAAGGGTCATCCGGGGGAGATGGGGTGTGAGGGGGAGGGAAGGAGGGGCAGCAATGAGGAGTGGTCAAAGGAGCACTGCCGTGGGGTCCTGCAGGCACTGGGGAGGGCTGGGACCAGAAAGCACATAGGAGACGGAGCCAGGAGGGATGGGGCGCTCCCACCCCCGCAACGAACAAACAGGTGGCACCCAGGTTCCTATCCAAGAACAGGCCGTTTTAACAGCCTGGACCTGTGAGGACTCTAGCCCTGCATCTGTGCCCCAGACCAGCAGCTCCCGCTTCACACCGGGAAGGGTGGGTACACTCCTGCCCCGCAGCTCTGCCCGCTTCACTCCTGGGGGATCTAGTTCTTAATGCCGGAGAGAAGCAACCCCACCTGCTTCCAGCTACATCCCCAGGCCACGCCCCCTCCCCCAGCCAGGTCCACAGCCCAAACCCAGAGGACGAAGCCCCCCACACAGCACATCCTTTCACATGCACAGGCCCCACGGCACACACTGCACAGGGCACAGACCCTTGGCCTGGATGCCCAGCCCTTAGATGTCAGCTCTCAATGGTCTTTCTTGAAGCGGTCACGCGTCCACAAAGAGCCGGGGATCGTGAGGACCGTAACAGAGACAGCGTGCTGGACATGCACACACGCGTGCACGGGTCACCCCTAACGCAAGGACCCAGCCCACGCCCCATCCCCAGGGGCGGGAATGCTGGGACAGAGCGTCCCTGACTGGGACCTGCACGTGGGGGGCACACTGTGACACGCAGGCACACACACGCAGGGCAAGCCCAGGGCAGCACAGAGGGAGGCCCAGGTGAGGAGGCTGACTGCTTTATTGCTCTGGAGGTGGTGGGGCAGGGGCTCAGGAGCTCTTGGTGGGGCGGGCCCGCTTCCTCTTCACCATCACAGGCTTCTGGCTACGCAGGATGGCACTGGCTCTGCGAATGGCAGCCTGGGGACAGGGAGAAGGCTCAGCGCGCCGCCCCCGTTCCCGAGCGCGGGTCCAGCTGTCAGCAGAGGCCCTCCTCGCAAGCCCGCCCAGACTCCCCGGCCGCAGCCAGCCCCGACTCACCATGCGCAGATCTGGGCGGTACTTGTTCTTGCGGATCATGTGGCGGACGCTGCTGAGGGTGGCCCTGGCGTTCTTGTTGATGGTGGTCCGCACGTAGGAGGTGGCAGGTTTCCGCTGGCCTGGGGTGGAGGTAGGGGTAGGGGGTGGTGGCAGGGGTGAGTGTGACGGTGCGCTCTCGCCCCGAGGAACCTGAGCGCCAGTGCTGTGAGCCTGGGCAGGCCACTCTCCGCAGCCAGCCCCATCCACGCTCAGCCTCGCACTCTGAGGTGGGTCCTGTCCTGTGTCCCTGACGTGAGGTTCTAGTCACTTCTCAGAGAGCAAAGCAGAAGCAACGGAAGGAGGACTCTCGTCCAAGGTCAGAGACACGAAGGGGTTATCTGACCCCAGCCTGCCTGCCCCACTCCACCGTGGGACGCCGGCCCCACACTGGCCACTCCCTGCCCGGGAGACTGCAGCTCTGGCCTCTTCCCGCCCACCCTCCAGGGCCCAAGCTACCCCATCTGGAGCAGGGACCTGACACAAGCTGGGAGGCCTGGCCTGGGTGCTGGAGGGCCAGGAGGAGTCTTATGGTAAGGCCAGGGAGAGGGAGAGCCCTGCAGCAAGCACTGTCCCCCAGCCGTGCACAGGTGGGGCCTGGACCCTACCGACCCCGGATGAGGAGGAAAGCACCCCTCCTCGTGCACAAAGCTGTGGGCCTCACTCAGAATGTGAAGCACGCTGCATCTTGGGGGTCCTGGCAAGTCCTGTACCCCCAAACAGCAGACGAGGAAGAGCTCACCCACAAGCAAGGACCCTTCACCATACCAGTGACTTCCAACACCAGCCTGGACTGAGCCCGACCCCAGACCCAGGACACAGTCAGTCTGGCTCCCGACAGCCCAGGGGAGGCCACCCATCAATCCGAGACAGGCAAGCAAGCTTTCAGGGCCCAGAGCACCAGAACGGGGCTCTCGGAGCACGAGAACCCTAAGAGCTCACTGGCGAGCTGATGGGGAAGGTAACCCCCATGGAGTGGGCAGGAGTCCATCAAGAGGCACCAGGTCACGGACCCCGCGGGGCAGCGCAGGACGCTGGGCTCCACACCCTAACGGGGACCAAGACAACCCCCAAAGGCACTGGGGCAGCGCACTCCACACTCAGCAGAAGCTGCCTCCCCAGCTCCTGGGTCCCCACGGCCCTCTCAGACACCAAGAGCCCGTCCAGTGGGGCCGAACGCCCGGGGCAGCTCCTGAACGCACACAGCGGGCCGGGGTCCACCTGCCCACAGCCGGCACGCCCGTCCTTACCAGTGGGAGCCGGGGACGACCCCCACAGCTGGACGGGAACGGATGCCTGCACCTGAGCCGGCGCAAGGGCTCCACGGGCTGATGCTCCACCCCCGCCCCTCCGCCGCCCCGTGAGGCCCGAGGCCCGGCGGGACCCGAGCGGGACCCGCAGGTGCTCACCGGATCTGCGCTTCATGACCACCACGACGCCCTTGCCGTCGGCCGCCGGCTCCACGCCCACCGTCTTGCGGTGAATCAGCCCGTTGTAGCGGAACGAGTTGCGGGCTTTCAGGTTGTTGGGCTCCTGGGGAGGAGGGCGCAGCGGGGCCGTGAGGCGGGGAAGGGGCCCGGCGACCGCGGCGGGCGGGGCGGGGCGCGCATCCCCCCCGGGGCCGGCGCCCGGGCCCCACTCACAGTGCTGTAGGTCTGCTTGTTCCTCTTGATCAGGAAGCTGGAGCAGTTGCGCACGACCATCCACTGCAGGTGGGCCGACATGGCGGCGGCGGCTGCGGGAAGAGCGGCGGGGCGGCTGTCAGGGGGCGCGGCGGGCCGGGGGCGGGCCTCGCGGCCCCACCCGCGCGGCAGGGGCAGGGGCAGGGGCGTGACTGGAAACCGCGCCGGCGGGGGTCCCCGCAGGGCGCGGCGGGCCGAGCTCAGGCGGGGGACGCAGGGGGACAGAACGTGAGAAGCCGCAGCGAGCTCCGGCGGCGGGGTCGGGGGGCGGCCAAGGACACGAGCGGCGCGGCGACAGACGTCAGACAAAACCAGAGGCCCCGGGCCCCGGTAAAACGAGACGACCACGCGGTCGACAGAGAGCCGCGCGCTCACCTCCTCTCGATGGGGCTGCCGGAGACGGAAAGAGGCAACCAGGAGGCGGGACGACGCCTTTAATACCCACACGCATTTCCGCTTCCTCTGTGGGCACGCGCAAGGACTCGCCTGTCCCCGCCTCCTCCCGTCCTCCCGCGAGGCGGCTCGGTAACGTTCGGCTACTTCCGCCAGCCGGTCGCCAGCCGCTCGGAGGCCTTCGGAACCGTTCGGCTAGTGACCCGAGGGCGTGTCCTCGGAGGCGGAGCACCACCCTTCCGAGGGCCCTTCGTGTGTTTTCGGAAGTGCAGCGCTGGATTTCCGAGAAGGTCCAGTTCGAGAGGCCCTAAGTCCCTTTCCGCAGGGGTTTCTCTCTAGGGTTGTTCACCAGCGCTTGGCACAGCATAGGTGCTCAATAAGTATTTGTTTTACGTCTGAACGTGCGGATGCGTGAGTTACCTAAGGCCAGCCCCAGGGTCTCCGGATGCTTCCGGTCTTCTTCGCGAGCTCTCGGCTATTCCCGACGAACGCACGGAGGCCCGCTCGGGCATTTTCGGAACCCTTCGGAGACACTCTCCCTGGTCTGTTCGGAAACACTCGTTTTCCTTCGGGCCACGTTCGGAAATCTGTGGCTGATGCGGGTACATCGGGGTCGCACTCCGCAGGACGATCTCAAACGCTTTAGTTTGGAGAGAAGCTGGACGTAATCTTCTAGCGGACTGACCAGCCCCCCGCCGCCAGGAGGGCGTCGGTTCCCTCCGAGGGCGAGTCGTTCGGAGGGGGAGAGATTTGCATTAAAAGCTCTTGGTTCCTTGGGGGGCCGCATCTGTTGGCCTCTGCCCCGTCCCCTCTACCCCCAGCCTGCCCGCAGTCGCACCCCTTAAACTCCCTTGTTTTCTGTTGCCACGGCCCTCTTCGGGGGCAGGAGCCCCGCCTGAGGTACCCCGGGTCCTCGGCCTCAACAGCACGGGGCTGGGCGCTCGGGGGGCTCCGGAGACCCCGGCTCACCAAACGGAACGGCCATGGCCTCTGTCGCCCCCGCGAGTGCAGCCGGACCTGGGACTGTGTCCGGGAACTCCATGCGGTCCCCCTCCGTGCCCGGGGGCTTCGCCCCTAGGGAATCCCGGCCGCCCAGAGGCACTGGGAGAAGCCTGGGGGCCCGCCCCGCTGCTCGCACCACGGCCCCCAGGCCCGACGGGGGTGCGTGCAGGGCCGGGAGCGCCATCACCTCCCAAGGGCGCACGGGCCGCCCCAGGGGACCGGCGATGAGGGAGAGAAATCTCAGCTCCCGAGAGCCCCATGTTTCCTCCATTAGGGCGCCCTGCCCGCTAACTCCAGCGTCCCGGGACTCCGTGTCCAGGCGTCTCGTCTGGTCCGTGTTTTTTGACCCCACCTGTCCCCACCGCGGGGCCTGGGGCGCAGAGGGCCCCGGAGGCAGGCGCTGAAGAGAAACAACGTCCGGGCTCCCGCAGCACCCCACGCCGCCTCCATTAGGGCACCCTGAATTTTGAATGCGTTCCTTCGCGCTCCTTGGGGTGCGTAAGGCCCCTCCCACCCTTATCCGGGAGCCCGGCTGCCCCCAACAAGGCCTCTGAGGGCCAGGACGTGCCCAGAAACCAGGGCCGGGGCACCCCCCGAGTCGGGCCCGTGTGCACCCCAGCCGGCTCAGGTGACCGGGAGGGCGCCGGGCACACCTGGCGCCGTCCCCTGACCCCGCCCCGGGCCGGGCCGCACCCCGGAACGCTCTCTGGGGGAGCCGACGCGGCGCAGCAGGGCCATGGCAGCGGCGCCAGCGGTGGGCGCCCCGCAGGGGCCCCCGCCGGGGGCAGCGTCCCCGCCGGCCGGCGCGCCGGGGCCCGCGTCCGGCCTGGGCCGCTGCCGGATGGCGCTGCTGCTGGCCGTGGCGCTGGACGTGGCGGGCATGGCGGCGCTGCTGACGGGCGTGTTCGCGCAGCTGCAGGTGCGCGGCCGCGACTTCGGCGACCTGCTCATCTACTCGGGCGCGCTGCTCGTCTTCCTGAGCCTGCTCGGCTGGATCCTCTGGTACACCGGCAACATCGAGATCTCGCGCCAGGAGCTCGAGCGCGACTACGGCCTGCGGCCCTCGGCGCTCGCCCGCCTGGCGCGCAAGCTCTCCCGCCGCTGGTCCGCGCCGGCCTCCTCCTCCGGCCCGCGCGCCGCGCCCGGCTCTCTGGGAACGCGCCGGGCCGCCCGCGCGCCCCCGCCGCCCGCCGCCGGCTCCCGCCGCGTGCGCCTGCAGCTCGCTACGCTCGAGGCCGGGCCGGGGGCGGCGGGCGCGGGCACCGAGTGAGCCCGAGGTGAGGGGTGGGGCGGCGAGTGGGGCGGCCGGGAGAGTTGGAGAGAGCTGGAGAGGCGGGGGGGAGAGCTGGAGACTCGGGGTTGGGGGGAGATGGGGAGGAGCTGGAGAAATGGAGAGAGACGGAGAGACAGAGGGAGAGATGGACAGACGGTCGGGGGGGGATGGACAGTGGGGAGAGGTGGAGTGGGAGAGAGCAAGAGAGGGGGAGAGCTGGAGAGACGGAGGGAGAGGGGGAAGGAGATGTGGGGGTGGAAATAGAGGAGAAATGGAGAGATGGGGGGAGAGAGGCAACAGGGAGGGAAAAACAAAGGACGGGATCAAGACGAGAGAGGAGAGTAGCAGGGCCCAGAGGCTGGAGCCTTGGACCGCAGGCGTGAGTGCAGATTTGGAAGAGACAAAGAGACCTTGCCCCCCAGTTGAGGCCTAGAGAGTCACTACTCGCTCGCCCCCACACTTAGAGACCCTGCTCTGCACTCCAGCCCCCAGGAGCACCAGGTCCCTTTGAATCCTCTCACTGTAACTGAGTCTCGGGGGTCACCGCCAGTACCATCCCCATCCCAGGGGAGGACACCGAGGCCCAGAAAGGTGCCGTCTCTTGTCCGAGGGCACACAGCTAGGATTCTTCTAAGAGTGAGGGAAAGAGCGAGAACACCAGGAGTGGGAGACCCAGGAAAGGAGCCACTGCTCATCCCTTTGCTTTCCTCTCTCCTATGTCTTCTCTCCTCTTTCTTAAACACACACTCTCCGGCTTGCACTCCTTTGCTCAGACTTCTGCTGCGGCTCCCTGTTGCCCTCTGATTAAAACCCCTGCCACTCCCTGGGCCCCACAGGTTTCAGCCCCACATCTCCTTCCTTCCTTTGCGGTTATGACGGCATCCCTCAGTCCACGGACAGGCTGTCTCACGTCAGTTGGCCTCTGTTTGTCGTCTCCCCCTACAGCAGGAGTGCCCTTGCCATCTGTACTCCACATGGAAAACGTCCCATGTGCCCATTAAGATCCAACTCAACTCTCTGCCTTTCTCTGGGTGTCTCTGGGTGTCACCGTGTGTGAGTTACCCCGTTATTGCTTGTTATGTGTCTTGTGGTGTCTGTGTGCTGGTTCTGTCTCTCCCGCCGGACAGGGAGCATCCCGCTGGTAAGGTCTGGGTCTCCGGTGCCCTCATTCTTAGCATCGCCCCGCAAGCGGTAAGCTCAGGAACTCAGAGAAGGGTGATTGGGTTGGTGGGTGGATGCGTGGACGGACGGGTGGGTTGTTTGACTAGTGGATGGTTTGGCTGTCGGATGGCTGGACAGACTGGTGAATGGATGGGCGGATAGAGGGATGGATGTTCAGTTGGTGGGTGGATGGATATGGTTAGTTTGAGGAATGGGTACAATTCATCAGAACTGGTGAATGGGTGGTTCGGGCACATAGATGGGATGGTAGGTGAAAGGATGGTTGGGTTGACCCATGGATGAACCGAGAGGAGGAACAGCATCAACACCGGACGAGTGACTGACCCAGTTTCTCAAACGGGAGTTCCCTAAAAAACTTAAATCCTGATGTGCTAAGCCCTCTGTATGTGAAGAACTGAGCTGTTCTCCTATGGATCCTGAATGTGCTTCTTTTTTTTTTTTTTTTTAAGATTTTATTTACTTATTTGACAGACAGAGATCACAAGTAGGCAGAGAGGCAAGGCAGAGAGAGAGAGGAAGGGAAGCAGGCTCCGTGCTGAGCAGGGAGCCCGATGCGGGGCTCGATCCCAGGACCCCGGGATCATGACCTGAGCTGAAGGCAGAGGCCTTAACCCACTGAGCCACCCAGGCGCCCTCTGAATGTGCTTCTTTGTGAAAACAGAATAGTCCCTCCCATCGTCCGCCGTGCTCTGCAGCTCAGAGGCGGAGATGGGTTTAAGACGAGACGCATTCTCCCACAAAGTCAGGCCGAGAGTTGTAGAACCAGCCGCCCGCGGTGAGAGTCCTTTCCCTTGCCCGGAAGTCTAACACGGCCGGGCAGATCTGCTGGAACCACCTGCCAGAAACGTGGGCCGAGCCGACTGGTGTGTGGGCCCCTCTTCGAAGGAAGACAGGCCTGTTCGTTCAAACACGGGACTCCTCAGTGGGCGGAGTCAAGGGCTTGAATTTATTTTTTTAAAGAATTTATTTATTTGAAGGAGAATAGAGAGAGAGCCTGAGGCAGGGAAGGGTCAGCGGGAGAAGCAGGCTCCCCACTGAGCAGGGAGCCCAACACGGGACTCCAGGATCAGGACCTGAGCCCAAGGCAGTTGCTTAACCAACTGAGCCACCCAGGCGCCCCAGATAACTTGAATTTTAACACAGGGACCTGGAGCTTCTGGCCCGGGTCCCTCTCTCCTCCCTCCGAGACCAAAATGAATGGCGTCGACAGAGCCACCAGCAGCAGCCACTGCCAGGTTGTGTTTTCTTTCTCTGTGTCTGTCTGTCTGGGTCTCCTGTGTGTGTCTGTCTCTCTGTCTCTCATCCCCTCTACATGTCTTCGTCTGTCCTCGCCGACTTTCCTGTCTCTCATTCTCCAGCTTGTGCCGCTGGCCCCCGGAGAGGCAAGTGTGCTGGCCCAGGTTGGGGGTGGAGAGATGAATGAGCGACCAAGCAGGGGTGAGAGTCAATGTACCAGGGGCCAGAGCAGCAAGAAAGAGCTCCCTTCCCTTGTCCCCCAGGCCGCTGGTGGTGAGCCCCGGGAGCGCGTGGGCCCTGGGAGGGGTCCCGCACAGCCACTAACCCTGCCCTTCCTCCTGCAGACAGCCCCACGGCCCCACCTGTGAGGACGGGACTGCGTGTGCAGCTGCGCCCACCGCCATCTGGGCCACCAGGATACCTGCCTGTCTGCCCCTATCCTCTCCCGGATAAATGGTTCTGCCTCCTAGCGCCGTGTGTCTGTCTGGGAGAGGGACAGTACTGGGGCCCAGCCACACCCACAGAGGGGCCCATCCACGCCCTTGGGGACCTTGGAGCCCAGCTGCACACGGGCCTTTCATGGAGGGGGGTGGGAGAGTGGCACCAGGACCTTGAGCCCAGACCCCCGCCTCGGCCCACACCCCTCTGTTGGTATGGGGGTCCTCTGAGAAGCAGACAGAGGGACAAATTAGACTCGCCAGGTATTTACTGAGAGAAGTACCTTAAAAAAAAGAGAGATTTATTTATTTTAGAGGGGGAGGGGCTGCGGGAGAGGGAGAGGAAGAATCTCCAGCAGACCCCGGCCAAGCAAGGAGCCCGGCAGGGGGCTCGAGCCCACAACCCTGAGATCGTGGCCGGAGCCGAAATCAGGAGTCCGCACCTGCTGAGGCACGCAGGTGCCCAGGAAGGAAGTACTTGTGAAGGGGACCTGGTACGGGGTATGCCTGAGGAAGGCCCGAGGGCTGGGCAGGACAAGTCTTGTACCGTAGGCGCTTTCTGGAGAATTTCCACCCGGCCACTGGAGAATCTGAGAGTAACGTCGTCCACCAGGGGTGGCCTGTGTCCCGCAGGGAGCCCTGCCACGCTCGGGCGTCGGTGGGAGGTGTGCTGGCAGAAAGGGCAGGGTCCCAAGGGTCGGCAGCCAAGGCTATTTGTCAATGGTGCTCCTGCAGGAGAACGGCGGGCCACCCCCCACCGACCCACCGCTTCCTGGTTCCAGACCCCACTCAGCCCGGAAACCCCATGATCACAGCCCAGTCCCCTTGTGCACACACACACACACACACACACACACGCACGCATGCACGCTCCCTGCCCCGGAGCTCCTGTGCCTCCTGCTCCCATGGATCGTAGAAAAGAGACCACGCGTCTATATGCTACATCTGTATTGAGGGGCCCCCCCAGGGGTGCCCCTAATCTTCGTCCTCCGCCCCTTCTGTTTCTTCACCCCCTTCTGTCGTCCCTTCCCCTTCGGTGGCCCCTGACACTTCCGTGTTCCCCTCCAGAGTAGCAGAGGTTGGCATGCTGCCTGCGGACGTCTTCTTTTCGCTCGAAGGCCCCCTGTCCTTGGATAACAGAGACACGGTCCTCGACAGGTCGCATTTGCCCTTTAAGAACCCTGGAAGGTGCAGCATATCTCGACGTTTGGCCCACCTGTTGGGGAGGGGACACACTCAGACTCGACCATCTGCCCGCCCCTCCAGGGGTGCGGGAGCCCACCCTCAGCCCCAACCCCACTTGCCAGAACAAGCAGATGCTGGAGATCAGGAAGAGGAGGCCTCCACACGTCCAGCCCAGCGCCCACATGTGCTTTCTCCGCATGGTTTCTGCACAAAGGAGGCAGGTTTGAGACCCAGGAGTCTCAGCGGCCCCGGGGACCCGGCTTCCTGGCACTCACCATCTGGCCGCTGGTGGTAGCAGACCCCATCACGGTAGCAGCACCGGAGACGCAGACACAGATTGGGGTTCTCGATTGCCGCCTGGCCCCCACAGCTCTCCCGGTCCCATACATCTCCCTCACAGCCTTGGGACCAACCACAAGGGCACCTACGTCACAGATTCTGACCCAAGGGCCCCAGAACCCCAGGACCTCAAAGTCAGGCTCCTGGCCTCCTGCTGAGGGCTTACTCTGTGGAGGACCCAGGAGTCCAGGCCCCCAGCCTCCTCTCTCAGACCCAGGCGTCCAGGACCCCAGCTCCCTCCTCCCTCAGACCTAGGAGTCCAGGCCCCCAACGTCTTCCCTCAGACCCAGGAGTCCAGGCCCCCAGCCCCTCCTCCCTCAGACCCAGGAGTCCAGACCTCTAGCCCCTTCCTCCCTCAGATCCGGGAGCCCAGACCCCCAGCCCCTTCCTCCCTCAGACCCAGGAGCCCAGACCCCCAGTCCCCTCCTCCCTCAGACCCGGGAGCCCAGACCCCCAGTCCCCTCCTCCCTCAGACCCGGGAGCCCAGACCCCCAGTCCCCTCCTCCCTCAGACCCGGGAGCCCAGACCCCCAGTCCCCTCCTCCCTCAGACCCGGGAGCCCAGACCCCCAGTCCCCTCCTCCCTCAGACCCGGGAGCCCAGACCCCCAGTCCCCTCCTCCCTCAGACCCGGGAGTCTGGGTCCCCAGCCCCTCTTGGCTCAGACCCAGGATCAGGCCCCCAGCCCGTTCTCCCTTTAGACCCGGGAGTCTAGTCTGGGCTCCCTGGCCCTGGGGCACCCGGGGTTCAGCCGCTGCTCACTCCATGGATAGAAGAACCCCTGGATTCCATTCCCATCTGCGGAGGAAAAGGGCTGGTGTTAGAGGGGCTGTACGGAGGCTGAAGAGGCTCCGTGCTCGGCTCTCTGACCCTCTCTCCAGCCCCCTCACCTACTGAGCCCTGCATCAGCAGGAAGAGGCTCAAAGCGGGGATCCCGGAGCCCACCATGTTGCCTCCCCAGACCCTTGGGGCCTCTGTGGGGACAGACCTCGAAGGCCATCACCCCAGCAACCAGTGGGGCCCCGCCCACCTGCCCACCCAGCTTTCAAGGTTCCAAGTTCTGTTGCTAGGAAGCCCCCTTGGCAGTGGGGAAGGAGGAAGGGGGGTCACACTGGCCTGGTCATGCCTGGTTGGTAGGAAGTGGCTTCCTTAGCAACCAGGTAGAAGGGCCCACAGGGGTGGGGGCCAGGCAACCCGGGCAGAAAGTAGGTGGGGGTCTAAGGCGCCTCCTGCCTGCCAACCAGGGGACCCCAAGCCACGGGGCCTGGGAGACCTTCCTGCCAGGGAATCCCTCTGCTTGGTAACCTGATGCCTGCAGGGCAGCCCCAGGTGGCCCCAAGTCTCCAGAGATGTCGTTGCGAGGGGCCTTCCCCCTAGCAACCAGGGGCAGGGGCCCTGAGGCTCACTGAGCCCCATTGTTAGGGAGGGGCCCCCCTAGCAGCCAGGTGGCCCAGGAGGACAAGGGGAATGTGGGGCTTGGGCCAGAGGCCAGAGCACTTGCTCGGGAGTCCTCTTGTTCCCAGGGCTCCCCAGGCCTCCCGGTGGAGAACGGATGGGGAACGTGTGAGGGGCCATGAGGATGTGCGGGCCCTGAGTGTGGCTCGTCTCTCACCCTCAGTCTCTCCACCCACAAATGGGGAAAGGGGTCCACGTGGAGGTCCTCAAGTTTCCCATTTGCTTCCCTCGGTGGTGGAGGAGCCCAGTGGAGGGCTGGGCTGGGACCCTGATCCGTAGTTCTCTCAGGTGACCCTCTACTCAGCTTTGCAGTACACTGAGGAGGGAGCCTCCTGGGGCAGTGTGGCTTTGGGGCCTGGACTTCCAGGTCTGAGGGAGGAGGGGCTGGGGGTCTGGACCCAAGTCTGAGGGAGGAGGTGGCTGAGGGCCCAGATTCCTGGGGCTGAGGAAAGAGAGGCTGGAGGTCTGAGGGAGGAGGGGACTGGGGGCCTAGACTCCTGGGTCTGAAGGAGGAGGTGGCTGGACTCCTGGGTCTGAGGGAGGAGGGGCTGGGGGCCTGACTCTCGGGTCTGAGGCAGGAGGCCAGGGACCAGGTCTGAGGGCAGCTGTCCCGGAGTCCAGACCCCATTTCTCAGGAAGGCCCGTGAGGCTGACTCCTGGTCTGTGCATCTCTTGTAAACATCCTGGTGGGAGCTGAGTGGCCCTGGGCTGCCTCCGTCAGAGATGACACAGGTTAGAGGGGGCTCAGCAGGGGGCCGGGGGTGGGGGGTCATAGGGGTTGTGGGGCTGAGGCCAGCAGCTGATGACCATTTCCTGTGTCAACATCATCTGGACCCACTTCGCAATTCCCGGGATTCCTCAGGGATCAAGGAGGGGGTGGGGGGCGGGGCTGCCGGGCCCTGGACCGCGGCTTGGGACTGGGGGGGCCCCCGCCGTCACGGCCCTCACCGCTAATGACAGGTTTGGGTTGCTTCTGCGGCCCGCCTGCCCCGTCACCCCCCAGAGGCCAGACAGGACCCCCCAGGGATAGACAGACGGACACACACAGCCTCGGACCTGCTGACCTCACGCCAGCCAGCCCTACCTCACCCAGGGCCAGCACAGGAGCAAGGACCCCCCCTCCCCACTCATATTCCAGTGGCATCTTCCCTCCCATGCGGGCGCCTCCACGCAGAGCCTTTGGCACTGGGTCTCCCCCGTCCTTGTCTCTGAGCCTCTGAGCTGGTTCCTTTAAAGCTTCTTGTATCTGTGTATCCGATTGTTTCACAGCTTGGTCTTTTGCTCACCCTGGGTGTCTGCGCTACAGTCTCTGTGTCTGTGTGTCGGTGTAGTCACTTTTTTGTGATTCCCCAATCCTGCCTGTCCGTGGGGGCACCCTGTGCCCTCTCGCTCTCCTTGCAATAGAAGGACCCCGGGCGCCCCCTCTCCCCACCCAGGCGAAGACCCAGGATGCTGAGGAATCCTGCTGACCTCCTGCGTTACCCACCCCATCTCCCTCAGCCTCCTGCAGCCAGGAAAGCTGGAATTAGGGGAAAGATGACCCCACGGCCTCAGGGTGCAGGCCAAGGCAAGATGGGGTGGGGGGGGGGGAACTGGCACCAGCCAGGTACACCGACCCAGCCTCAGACTCCTGACCTTTCCCATAGAGCATTTTCCAAATGGCAGAATGGAAACACCTTTTTCTCCACCTGGGAACCGGGGTTTAAGGCCTGGACACCTGCCATCTGGGTCGGAGGGAGGAGGGGGCTGGGGGCCCAGGATCCTGGGTTGAAGAAGAGGGTCTGGGGTGGCACTCCTGGTTCCTAGGAGGTGGAAGGGGGGCGGCCAGTGCACGATCCCTATCGTTGCTCTCAGACTGGCCCCAGGCCCAGTCCCTATCCCCTCAGGCCAGTCCATCCCCCAGGCTGGTGGCCTGAGTCACCTTGGCTGGCCCCGCCGGTCTGGGGGGGGGGCTACGTCAGTTCTCCCCTCACTGACGCAGCCTCAGGCCCCCCACACTGACTCAGCCGGAAACAGGCCCCCTGAGGGGCGGAGACCCAGTGGTCAGAGGCCTGGGTCCCTGTGGGAGCGGGGGCTGGGGAGGGCCCCTGGGGGGCCCTGGAAGGGGTGGCCGTGACAGACCAGGAGAGAGAGTTCTTACCTGAGGCAATGAGGTCATGTCCCACCGCGGGGGGGCTGTGACCTCACCTCCCTGGGGACGGGAGCCCTCGTCCCCCACCCCCTGTGGTGGGGGATGGGAGGGGGAGGGCTCTAGCTGCCATTCATCCCCAGAGCCCCCCTACCAGCTCAGCACGGTTCTGAGAGCCAGGAGGGGCCTGCAGGGGGACCTTGTCGTTTTGCCTTATCACTCCCACCCTGTCCTTCGCTGGGAGGGGGGATGCTCCCGGGGATGGGGCTCTAGATCCAGTCCCTCACTGGCTCTGCCTCTGTCCCCGGCGCTCATCAGGGTGCCTGTGCTCCCAGGGCTGTCCGGTCCATCCCCCCCCCCCCCTGCTCCAGCTCGTTGCCATCTCTGCCCTGTCCCCATCTCCACTCCCTGGCTGAGCCACTCTCCCCATGTACCTGTCGCCCTCATTACCTTGCCCGCTCACTTGCCATCCCCAGCCCTCCTGGAGGCTGCATCTTTCTCTGGGCCTCCGGGCATGTGTCAATAAAAATCAAGGACGAGGACTGCAATGCTTCATGTTTATTGACAGCGGATTGTGTGTCCTACACCTCTACATGAGAGAACTCATCCTTACCAGGCATGGGGGGGGCAGCAGGGGGATGGGTGCTCGGGTATCCCCATTTCACAGATAAGGAAACTGAGGCCCAGAGGGAATGGAGCACCTATGCAAGATCGCACCTCGTCTGGGTGTCTCATGCTCTCTCTCTCTCTCTCTCTCTCTCCCCCGGCTCTGCTTCTCTCCCCGCCTTCACGTCCCTGCCTGTCTCCCAGAGACTCTGCTCCTCTCTGTCCCAGTGCCCAGCACCTCCTCTGAGGGTCTCTGGCTCCCTGCCTGTCTCTTGGGGCCTCTGCAACTTTGTCCCCGGTGTGTTTCTCCGGCTGCCTGCCTCCCCTCTCTCTAACCCCACAACTTGCTGTCCCTTTTCCTCCTGGGGTCTCTGTGTGGGTCTCTCTGCTCCTGCAGTGTATCTGCTTGATGTGCCGCATCTCTCCGTGGGTCACTGTCCATCTCTGCCTTTCAGACTCCACCCCTGCCTCAGTGTCCCCATATTCTCTGTGTCCTCACTTGGGTCTCACACTCTCTATCCCTTTCGCTCTCTCTGTCCCTTGGAACGGCTCCGCCTTGCACGTCCATCTCCCAGGGCTGCGTCTTGTGGCTCTGTCCTCAGCTGTCCCCGTCCCTCTCTCCCCAGCCTCCCTACCTCTCTGACGGTCCTGGTCCAGCCAACCCAGACCCCCAGCATCCCCCCCCACCCCCCCCCGCCCAGCCCCAGCTCTTGAGCCACTGTGTCTGCCCCTGTGGCGGCCCGGAGGAGGAGGTGGAGGGAGGGGACGCCAATGACCTCACCAGCCCCTCTCCGACCCCCCCCCCCTTTCTCTCTTCAACTTTTCCAACTTTTCCTTTCCTTCCTTGCCCTCCTCTGAGCGAGGCGGCCTGAGCCCTGCGAGGCAGCCGGCTCCCTCTGAATGGAAAAGGCAGGCAGGGAGGGTGAGTCAGGATGTGTCAGGCCGCCCTCCCCTGCCGCCTGCCCCCCGCCCAACCGCCCTGGCCCCCTATATAACCCCCCAGGCGTACACACTCCCTCACTGCCACGGCCCTCGCTGCTCACACGCACATGCCTCCCCTCCCCAGGCCGAGGCCCAGCTGACCCCCAGGGCTCCCCCCCGGCAGCGGACAGGGAAGGGTTAAAGGCCCCCAGCTCCCTGCTCCCTGCCCTGGGGAACCCCTGCCCTGTGGGGACATGAACAGTAAGTTGGTTCAAGTTCATGGGGTGGGGGGGACAGGAAGGGAGGAGGGAGGGCCAGTGGCAAGGAGGGTGGGGAGCAGACAGGCGCAGCGGAATGGGGTAGAAAGAGACGGAGGAGAGTGAGGGAGCCATGGGGAGGCAGAGATGGGAGAAGAAAGGAGATTCTGAGAAAGCAGGCGGCCCGGAGACGAGCGGGGCCGAGGGACGGGAGGACGAAGCTGAGGTCGGAGAGATGCACAGGGCAGCGCCAGAGAGATGGAGACCCCAGACAGACAGACAGACAGATGCCGGGAGGGGATCCCCGAGGGCCCGGGGACCCCAGGGAGTCCGCGGGGACAGAGAGACGCAGACGCCCGGGAATCCCGACAGAGAGGTTCCGGGAGGGAAACTGAGGCAGAGAGCCTCCAGGAGGTGAGCGCCAAGTCCAGAACACCGACCCCAGCCACGGGGAGGACAGAGAGAGAGACAGTGGTGCAGACAGGAACGGGAGAGCCAGACAGATGCGGACCGACGGACAGACAGCGGCCGGGGAGGGCCGGGGGGCGGGCTGGGGGTGTGATGCGGGAGCGGGGCGGCCCGGGGGGCGCTGATTGGCTGGCGGACGCGGGGGTGGGCGGGGCAGCTGGGGGATGGGCTGCCGGGGAGCCAGCGGGCCCGAGCCCCCGAGCCGCGCGCCGCCGCCGGGTCCCTCTGCGCCTCCCGCGGCCCCGCTGCGCCCGCGCCTCTGCCTCTCTCCGCCCAGGTGTGCTCCGGCGGCATCGCCGGCTCCGCGGCCCGGCCTTCCGCGGTCCACTAGCGGGTGGGGACGTCCCCCTGGGGAGGGGTCTGGGCCTCCGGGTTTCTGTCCTGGTCTCCTGCCTCTGCTCTCAGTCCGGCTCGGGCTCCGAGGCCCGGGGAGGGGGCAGGTTCTGGCCTGTGCCTCCCCCCTTCATGCCCCGCCCCGGGGCCCAGATTCCGGCGTCCGGGGGCGGACGGGAGACGCCCGGCCCGTCTACCCGCCCCGGGCCGCGTCTGCTCCGACGGGCGGGGCAGCCAGAGCCGGAGAGGGAGAGGGAAGCCCGCCCCAGCCCGGCGACCTGCCCTGGGCGCTCCACCCTGGGACTCAGGACCCCCAGTCCCTCCTCCCTCAGACCCACCAGTCCGGTCTGAGCTCTCTGCTTCTTCCCGCCCCCAGGTGTTTGCTGCCTGGTCCTGGTCGCCCTGAGCCTGTGGCCGGATAGAGCTGCTGCCCCCGGGCCGCCTCCTGGCCCCCCACGGGCCTCCCCAGACCCTCGGGCCGAGCTGGACAGCGCCGTCCTCCTGACCCGTTCCCTCCTGGCGGACACTCGGCAGCTTGCGGCCCAGCTGGTAGGAGAGACTGGAGGGGACGGGCTGGGACCAGGACCAGGAGTGGGGAGGGCTTCTGGGCTACCACGGTGGCAGAAACGGGGGGGGGGGGTGGCGGGGAGGAGTTTGGAGCCTATCTGGAGGATGGAGGGACCCTTGGAGCTGGGCAGGGCCCCCCTCAAGGCTTCTTTGCCCCCGCAGAGAGACAAATTTCCCGCCGACGGAGACCACAACCTGGACTCTCTTCCCACCTTGGCCATGAGTGCTGGGGCGCTGGGAGCCCTACAGGTAAGCGAAGGGGAAAGGGCGGGTGAGGGGGGATAGGTGAGATCTGAGCGTGGAGGGGGGCGGGGGACTGGGGGCCAGAGCAGGCTGGTGGCATGTGTTCCTGATGCCCCCCATGCCCTGTGTCCTAGCTCCCAGGTGTGCTGACACGGCTGCGGGCGGACCTGTTCTCCTACCTGCGCCACGTGCAGTGGCTGCGCCGAGCTGGGGGCCCTTCCCTGCGGACCCTGGAGCCGGAGCTCGGTGCCCTGCAGGCCCGGCTGGACCGCCTGCTGCGCCGGCTACAGCTCCTGGTAGGATCCTCCAGCCCCCAGGCCTGACACCTAGGCTTGAAACCCAACCCCAGACTCTGGGCCTGCTCTGAGACCTGCTCTGAGACCTTCAAATCCTGTGGCCCCAAGACCCCCCAGACCCTGACCCGAAGGCAGCCTGGAGACCCCGGGTCTACCATCTCCAGACTTCAAGAGCCTGGACCCTGAGGCCTCCAACCTTGAGCTCTGTGTCCCTAAGACCTCAGACGCTGGTCGTGAGCCCTTAAGACCTGACTGCTAAAATCCTAGACCCAGGACCCTGAGCTCAGAAAACTTCAAATACCAGTTCCTGGGCCTGACCCCAAATTCCAGGTCCCACTTCTTTTTTTTTTTTTTTTTAAAGATTTTATTTATTTATTTGACATACAGAGATCACAAGTAGGCAGAGAGGCAGGCAGAGAGAGAGGAGGAAGCAGGCTCCCTGTTGAGCAGAGAGCCCTATGCGGGACTCGATCCCAGGACCCTGGGATCATGACCTGAGTCGAAAGCAGAGGCTTTAACCCACTGAGCCACCCAGGTTCCCCCAGGTCCCACTTCTGAAGACCCAGCCCTCACCCATGAGTCTCCCAGCTTGGATCGGAGAGATCCCACATCTGAGACCCCAGCCACAAGATCTTGGACCTGACTCCAGACTTGAGCCCCCAGCCCTTGCCTGGCACCAGGATCCCAATTCTGACTCTATAGACCTGTCCCCCAAGCCCCTGGACTTGGCTCTGACACCCCCACCTTTCGGCCCCAGTTTTCATTTTCTGCACCCAACATGCTGAGAACTGCCTGCCCAGAAAGCCTAGACTTCCCAACCCACCCCCCCATTCAGCAGAGGCTCCAAACACCCCTTCCCGGGACGCCCACTGCATCCCGGGCCTATTGCTAACCCTCTGTCCTCTCCCAACAGATGTCCCGCCTGGCCTTACCCCAGGCGCCCCCGGACCCACCAGCTCCCCCACTGGCGCCCCCGGCCTCCGCCTGGGGAGGCATCAGGGCAGCCCATGCTATTCTTGGGGGGCTGCACCTGACCCTTGACTGGGCCGTGCGGGGCTTGCTGCTGCTGAAGACTCGGCTGTGACCCGCCACCGGGAACCACCAACGTCCTTCGATGCCACATCTTATTTATTTATTTATTTGGGGACTGGGGGCACGGCAGCAGGAAAACACCCCCTCCTTCTCTCCCCTTAATTCGAGATGGTCCCTCCAGGAGACCTGGGCAGAGTAGGGGGGTTTCTGTGCCTTATTTATACTTATTTATTTAAGGGGGGGGTGGGAGGCAGGTAGACTTGCGGACCAAAGGGGCTGGGAACTGGAGTCCTGGATTCTTGAATCTCTTAAGTCTGGCTGCAGGGTTTCCCTATCCCCTAGCCCTCTGGGCCTGGGCAGGAGCATATATTATTTATTAAACAATTACTTTTTGGGTTGGGGTGGGGAGGGAAAGGGAAAGGAGGCCTGGGTTTTTGTACAAAAATGTGAGAAACCTTTGTAAGACGGAGAAGGGGGAATTAAATTTGTCATACACATCCACTTAGAGGTGATTTCTCTGAGGGCTGAGGGTTGGGGGCTGGATGCTGGGGTCCCTGGAGTAGAGGGAGGCACAGACCCTCAGTGGGCAGGACAGCAGAGGGGAGACCGTTGGTCCCCAGGGACCCTGAGCACTGAGGGGCAGGGTCCGAGACTGCACTTTGTAGGCACTCAATGAATCTTTAATGGAAGGTTCCAGAAGGCCGTCCTGTGCCCTACAATACTTGTACGTGACAAAGCTGCAAGTCTGGCGTCCTTCATTATGGCGATGTTCACAACAGCAAACCAGAAACCACCTAGATGTCCAACAGTGAGGGATGGTTTAATAAATTACACCCATCTGTCTGATGGGATGCCATCAGCCATGCCGAGCGGATGCTCCAGGGGCTGCTTTAAGACCAGAGAAAGCAGGCTACTAACCACGGCGTGATTTGCATTTTGTGTTTGGATGGGTGGATGGATGGATGGATGGATGGATATACAGATGTTTTTAAAAGTCCTAGAACCTGGCTGACTCAGTAGAGCATGTGACTCTAGATCTCGGGGTTGTAAGTTCCAGCCATAGACTGGGCATACACTTTACTTTAAAAATAATAATAATAGGGGTGCTGGGGTGGCTTACCTGATTAAGCATCTGCCTTCAGCTCGGGTCATGATCCCAAAGTCCCAGGATCGAGGCCCTGCATCGGGCTCCCTGCTCAGTGGGGAGTCTGCTTCTCCCTCTGCCTCGCACCACGCTCTCGTGCTCACTCTCTCTCTCTCTCAAATAAAATCTTTAAAATAATAATAATTAAAATAAAAAATCCTAGAAGAAAACACACCCAAATTTTGACCATGGTCCCCTCAGGGTGGACGGTGGACTGGAGTTCTGAGGGACTTGTTTTTATGTGTGCCTGTCTGTATTATCCAGAATGTCCACGATGACCATGTATTTTGCATGACATATTTAAATTAAATAAATAAACACTTTTTAGAATGAAAGAATCCCAGTGAACACCTTCCCCCCCCAAGTAAGCCCTCAGAAGGAGTCAGGAATCACAGCTCACTGAGTGCCTGCTCTGGGCTGTGCCTTAAGTGTGGGGTTTTACTTACACGATCCCCTGAATGAGGCATCATGACCCACTTTACTGGTGAGGGAAGGTGAGGCTGGAGGGGGTGTTTGGCTGTTGTTCAAGGTGACATAGCTAGGGAGAGACAACTGTGATTCTGCCAGAGGTCTGGCTCCTTCCAAAGCGCACGTCCCTCCCTTTCTTTACAACCCACACAGACACAAATCAGTTACAAATGGGGAAACCGAGGCCCAGGGTGGGTATGAGTCTTACTCAAGGTCTAGAGAAAGGTCAGTGGTGAGTTGGGGCTGTACTCGGGCCTCCCTTCTTAAGAATCAGAAACTCTTTAGTTAATTATCCATTTACAATATCCAAGAGAGCAGTCCCCCCACCCCCCGGCTCCGGGGCCCCCCACAAGGGTCCTGTGTTTTCACTAGTTTGGGTCTGGACTGGGGGTTTCTGAGTCACAGGCCCTAGGCCACATCCTGGAGACAGGAACCCATCCGTGCCCCCCAGAGAGTTCCCAGCAAGAGTCCTACACGTAGGTGTCTGATGAGGTCACAAAGCCCCTCCACCGGAAGGCTCCTCCCCCAGGCCAGGGCTGACCACCCCCCCTCTGCAGGGCCATGGCCAAGCCCCGGGGAAGCTCCACCTTCTGGAACCGCTGAGCTCCCGCCCCTGTGCAGCCCAGAGGGCCAGGACGGGTGGGTCGGGGGACACTGAGCTGGCCATGCGCCCAGGTGCCTGGCTCCCTGACCGTGTATCTGTGGTCACCCACCTTTCCTCCTGCCGCCATGAACCGGTTTCGGAACATCAAGCGCATGCAGCCACTCCAGGGACCCTCAAAATGGGTCCCCACTCTGGGCGAGTTGCAGAAGACCCTCCAGAAGGGCGAGTACCTGCCCCTCCGCCCGCTGCCCATGTTCGAGAGTAACTTTGTCCAGGTCCCCAGCTTCCTGCACCCTGGGGGCGGAGAGGGGCAGGAGGGGATTGGAAACCCCCCCCCCGGGGTTGGGGGATTTGAAGCCAGGCAGGCATGAGGCAGGGGTGGCGGCGGGGCTCCGGTGGCCAGGGGCTTGGGCCGGGGGTGCCAGAGGACCGCTGGAGAAAGGAGTGGTTCCAGCCCCTCTCCCTGGCCCCCCAGGTGACCAATCGAGGGGCCCCCGTGTACGTGCACCACAGAACCAACCGTCTGACCATGGGTGTGGCTGCCTCCCTGCCAGGCCTGGTACTGCCAGACATTTTGCTGATCGCTCAGCCCGGAGAGGGCAGGGAGTGCTCCAACCTCGTCCTCACCAGGTGCCTCCATCCTCCCCAGCGGCCGCAGGCAGTGCTCCCCCCGGTCCTCATCGGGTGCCTCCATCCCCCCCTCTGCCCCCGCTCTGTCCCATCCCCCGCTCTGCCATCGGCATCTCCTGCTCCCCCGCCCCCAGGATGCTCCCGCTGGACCTGGCCCACCTCTATGTGCACGACCTGTCTGCCTGGCGCCTGAAGCTACGCCTCGTCACAGGCCGCTACTACTACCTGGAGCTGGACGCCCCTGATAACGAGCTTGGCTTCCTGTTTGACCGCTGGATCCGCCTCATCAACCTGCTCCACGAGCCGACCACAACCTGGGCCCCCAGGACCCTGAGCACACCCGCCGTGGACCTGGTCCATGTGGTACCTCCTGCCTCCACCTGGCGCCTCCAGGTGGGCACTGCCCCCCACCCTGGGGCAGCTGTCGTTCTAGATCTCAGAACCAAGTCCAACAGCCTGCAACCCAGAACCCCAAGAAATGAGGCCGGGGGCCTGGATGACAGAGGAGGGCCTGGGAGCTGCACTCCCGGGTCTGAGGGAGGAGGGGCTGGGAGATGGACTCCTGGTTTAGGGAGGAGGGGGCTGGGGGCCTAGATGCCAGGGTTTGCAGGAGCAGAGGATAGGATCCCTGAGTCCTGGGAGAGGGATGGGCTGGGGTCCTGGAGTCCTGGGCTGGGTAGGTGACGGAGATGTGGAAACCAGGAGGAGGCCACCCCTCCTCACTGTCCCCCTTCTTGTCCGCAGGCCCAGCCCCAGTCCAAACGTTCAGGTGAGCAGGCTCAGTGTCCATCAGGCTCTCCCCTGCTTCTCAGCGTCTTCTGCACCAGGCGTGGTGGTCTGACCTCCCCCTTCTTCCCTGGCCAAGCCCCCCGCGCGTCTCCCTGTGTCCTCCCTGTCCGGGACGCTGACTCAAAGCACCCCCTCCTCTGCAGTCATGATTGTCGAGCCCACATTTCCTTACAAGCTGATGGCATCTCAGAGACAGAAGAAGACCAAGGTGAGCATGCTGGGCAGGCTCGGCCGTGGAGGGACGGGGAAGGGGTACTGGGCTCCCTCACTGCCCCCCATCCCTCCTCCCACTGTCAGACCCTCAAGCGCAGATTCAAGTCTCAGGCCGTGGGCGATTCTGTGCCTCTCATCCTGTCGCGTGCGGAGCATGCTCAAGCTAAGAAGAAACCTACAGAAAAGTAGGCTGGGGGTCTGGCTCCTGGGGGGAGGCAGGGGAAGGCTGAGAACCCGGTGCAGATGCCATCAGTCACGCCATGTGGTCCTACAGGTCCCAACCAAAACTCTACTCGGACGCATCTCAGACGAAAATCCAGGTTTCTGGTGAGCACCCCCCCCCCACATGTGTGGATCCCCGAAGTTCTGGCCCTTCTGCTGAAAGCTCAGACTACTTTCTTTCCATCCAGAGAAGCCCAGCATCACCATCCGTACCATCTTCAGCATCATTTCCAACACCATCAACCACACACAGTCCTCTTCCAAGGCAGCTATATACTGGGGGCCCAACTCTTGGTCTGAGGGAGGAGGGGCTGGGGTCTGGATTCCTGGGTCTGAGTGGGGAGAAGGGGCTGGGGGTCTGGACTCCTGGGTCTGAGTGAGGAGGAGGGACTGGGGGCCTGGAATCCTGGGTCTGAGGAGGAGGGAGCTGTGGTCTGGACTCCTGGGTCTGAGGGAGGAGGGAGCTGTGGTCTGGATTCCTGGGTCTGAGGGAGGAGGAGGGGCTGAGGCTCTGATCTCCTGGGTCCTGGGTCCTGGGTCTCAAGCTTTCCCTGGTCCTGGTCATCCTTCCCCTTTCTCGGCCCGTCTCCAGGGTCACTCAACTGACTCGGAGGTGGGCACGGTCCTCGGAGGCTTAGTGGAGACCCCTGTACGGTGCATCTCGGAGGACAGCCAGGAGCACTCCCTGGTGGGCTCCTACGACTGCTTGGACGCCTACCTGTGGCAGCAGGATGTTGAAGACCTGATGGACCCGGACACCAGCACCTTGTCTTCTTCCTCCTTCAGCCCCGCCCCTGGCCCTCCAGCCTTCTACTTCCCTCACGCTTTGCCCTCCGGCCGGAAGCACAAGGGAAAGGCCGGGCAGAGGCCGCGGCCGTCGCGCTCCCAGAAGTCCCCATCGACCCGGGCCGCCCCTTCCAAGGTTCCATTCCTCCTCGACCAGTCCAAGAAGGTCTCGGCAGCGCGCGCCCCATCCCAGAAGACCTCGGCTGCCCCTGGCCCACCCCGGAGGGTCCCCACTGCGCCTGGTACCCCTCAGAAGGTCCCAGCAGCACGGGGCCCATCCCGGAAGGCGACACCTGTAGCGACCACCTCCCCGAAGGCCCCACCAGCTCACGGCGCATCCCGGAAGCCCCCAGCTGCCTCGGCTGTTTCTCGGAAGGCCCAAGCCATACCTGCCCCATCTCGGAAGCCCCCACCCGTGTTGGCTAGTCCTCAGAAGCCTCCAGCCGTGCCTTTCCTGTCTCAGAAGTCCCCACCCACCCTGGCTCTTCCCCCAAAGGCTGTGTCCCCCACTCTCCAAAGGAAGAAATCTTTGTTCATCCCTACCCCATCCCAGAAGGCTGTGACCTCCCCTAGTCGGTACAAGATGACCCCGGAGAGGGCTGATTTTGGCCTGGGGCCTGAGATAGGTCCTAGAAGGGATGCGGCTGAGAGAAGGAAGCAGGAACGGGCAGCCCAGCCCGTGTTGTTCGTGGGCACCCAGGAGATGGACGTGCTGGAGACGAGGACCCAGAAGACATCCATGGAGCTGCCTTTCACCACCACGAAGAAGCGGTCAGAGGAAGTCGTGATCAGCAGAGCCCGGGAGATCACCCTGGACGGCCTGAAGGGCCGGGGCTTGCTGGAGGACAAGGTCCACAGAAAGAAGGAGAAGATATCCCTGGACATGCCTGGCTTCAAGTCCAAGGAGAGGGGAGAGCGGCAGAGGTGGCTCAAGACCCAGGAGGTGGCCATCGAGGGAGGCCCAGAGGAGCAGAGCAGGCCCTTCTCGGTAGAAGGCCTCACGCTCGCCAAGATGATGATCATGGCCAACTGCAAGGAGCCCCCCCAGAGACAAGCTGCAGTCGGCCTGCCCTCCTGGCTCTCCGCTCCCCAGGCATCTATGTCAGCGGAGGGCACAGGGCCCTTCAGTCCCTGTTCTGTGCCCCTGCCAGAGAGGAAACCAGTGGCAGCTAGGGAGCAGTCCCCAGTGGGCTCCTGGGTGCCCTCGTCAGAGAGGAAACCAGTGGCAGTTAGGGAGCAGTCCCCAGTGGGCTCCTGGGTGCCCTCACCAGAGAGGAAACCAGTGGCAGTTAGGGAGCAGTCCCCAGTGGGCTCCTGGGTGCCCTCACCAGAGAGGAAACCAGTGGCAGTTAGGGAGCAGTCTCCAGTGGGCTCCTGGGCACCTTCGATGGAGGGGACCCTGGCGGGGTTTAGGGAGCCGTCCCCATTGAGCTCCTGGGCACCCTCGATACAGGGGCCCTCAGTGGGGGGTAGGGAGCAGTCCCCGGTGGGCTCCTGGGCACCCTCACCAGAGAGGAAACCAGTGGCAGTTAGGGAGCAGTCCCCGGTGGGCTCCTGGGCGCCTTCGATGGAGGGGACCCTGGCGGGGTTTAGGGAGCAGTCCCCGGTGGGCTCATGGGTGCCCTCACCAGAGAGGAGACCAGTGGCAGTTAGGGAGCAGTCCCCGGTGGGCTCCTGGGCACCCTCGATGGAGGGGACCTCAGTGGGGGGTAGGGAGCAGTCTCCAGTGGGCTCCTGGGCACCCTCGATGGAGGGGACATCAGTGGGGGGTAGGGAGCAGTCCCCGGTGGGCTCATGGGTGCCCTCACCAGAGAGGAAACCAGTGGCAGTTAGGGAGCAGTCCCTGGTGAGCTCCTGGGCGCCCTCAACAGAGGGGACCCCTGCGGGGGGTACCCAGCAGTCCCCGGTGGGCTCCTCGGTGCCCTCACCAGAGAGGAAACCAGTGGCAGTTAGGGAGCAGTCCCCGGTGAGCTCCTGGGCGCCCTCAACAGAGGGGACCCCGGGGGGGGGTACCCAGCAGTCCCCAGTGGGCTCCTGGGTGCCCTCGATGGAGGGGACCTCAGTGGGGGGTAGGGAGCAGTCCCCAATGGGCACCTGGGTGAAGGGGAAAATACATCGGTGGGCAGAGAGGAGCAGGCATCAGTGGGCGGAGGAGGAAGCAAATGTGGAGGAGCTGTCCCAGGGCACCACAGGGCCTTCTGAGGTGCCCTACGTCCCTGATCAGGAGATGGGCAGTGTCTCCAGCAGCCAGAAGATGGACAATGTCTCCCTGTCTCCTACCCCTCTGCCTGCATCGGAGGGGGAGAATACAACCCGGTCGCCAACCTCACTGACCCCCGTGTCAGAAGTGGGAGCTGGGGGGTCCCCACCGCTCAGCAGCATATCTCAAGAGCCTCGTGAGCCCAAGGAGATGTCAGACCTCAGCCCTGTGACCACGACGGGGCTGTCCTCAGCCTCGCCCTTGGAAGTTGAGAGTGGGATGGACCTGGCTGCCAGCGAGGATAAGGAAGAGGAACAGGATGTCTTCAGCCCTTCAGCCAGGTACTTGGGGTGATGACTGATATATCAACTCCATTCTTTGCCAGGTGGAGGATCACGCCCTCTTTTCTCACTTTTATTCATGGACTTGGTATTTAGTGAGTGTTGACTTTGTGCTAGGCATTGTTCGAAGCACTGGGAATCCAGCACTGAGCAATTTGGGGAGTATATGCCCTTGCCATCTTGTGTGTAGAGCCCAGAGATGCTGTTTAACCTCCCACAATGCACAGGCTCTTCCTCCAACCCCACCCCCAGCGAAGAATGATCCACACAAACTATCAGTAGTGATGAAGTTAGGAATCCTGACAATAAAAACTAAGGCAATTATATTGTATGATAAAAGCTTCAGCTCCATGGGGAGACAGTACGGGAAGGGGGACTAGGCGTGAAGGTAGGCAGCCTCCAGAATGGGACTGGTGGTTCCAGGAGGGCCTCAGGGAGCTGAAGTCACTTATAAAAGACTTGGAGGAGAAGAGGGAGGGTTCTATGCACACATCTGGGGAAGTTATGAGTGTGCAATATGTTGACCAAGAGTGAGTTCCAGGGGGCCCCAGAGAGAAGAATGTCGTCAGAAGAGTCAGGGAAGTGGTGGTGATCACAGGAGACCTTGCCAGGCATTTTAAGAACTTAGGCTTTGATGCTGATGAGTGAGCTGGGGGCAGGTGGATTGAGCTAAATAGTTGGGATTCATGTGTGTTAGAAAGAGCTCTCTCTGGCCCAAGCATTGAGAAGGTAAGCGGGCAAGGAGGGAAGCTGGGAGAGTCGGCAAGAGACAGTCGCAGTGATCTAGGCATGAGATGATGTGGATCTGGACACGAGGGGAGGTGTTGGAGGTGTTGAGAGGAAACAGGGTTCTAGAGATGCTCTGATGGCTGAGCCAACAGATTGTGTCCATGTGGCATCAAGGGGAAGTGTAAGGGTTGGGGTCTGGGACACTGGGGATATGCTGTGGCCGTTGGCAGCAGTCAGAGAAGCTGTGAATGAAATGGGTGGCAGGTAGAGCATCAGGAATTCCATTTTGGACATCTGAATTCCAAGATGTCTGGTGAAGATGTGGGTTAGGTAGCCGGATGCATGAGTCAGGGGTGACTTGGGAAATCATCCGCTCATGGATGGCTACTGCAAGCTAGGAGACTAGGGGAGGTCTCTGGCCAGCGAATGTAGACAAAGTGTTGGGAAGAGGGGAGACCACAGTAGTGGTGTGCAGAATGGTGAGACACAGGTATCCTGGCCACCATGGGAAGAGAGCAGTTGTATCTAATGCTGCATCTAGGTGGGGGAAGGTGGGACTGAGACGGGGCCTCTGGGTTTTTCAGCAAGGATTCGATTATTTGTTACATGGCGGAAACGAGCTGAATGGGGCAGGCCTGAGGAGGCACAGAGAGCAGGAGGTCACCTGCCGGGGTCCTTGAAAACGTGATGGTGGCTGAAAGGAGCCAGATGCAAGGGTCCCTGTCGCGGATGATGCCCTTTGTATGACAATTGTGGGGCAGACAAATCCCAGCCGACTGGTGGTTGCCAGGAGCTGGGATGGGGAGGGATGGCGCATGGGGAACAGGGTCTCCTTGTGGGCTGATGAAACGTTCTGGAGCTCAGAGGTTGTGGTCCCACCACGTGGCAAATGCAACGAACGCTGCTGAACTGTACACTTTAAAATGATTGCAATGGCAAATTTTATGTGATGGGTATTTCCCCACTGTATCCCTACGTGCCTACCTCCATGCGTTGGCAAAGAGGGCATTCGGGGCGGGGGGGGGAGGAGTAGACCAGCTTTCTGGAAGTCGCTTGCTGCAAGGGGAGGAGGGACGTGGAGAGGCAGCTGGGGTAGGAAGTGGACGCAAGAGCGATTCTTGAGAGGAGAGCGACCTGAGTGCGGTTGGATGTGGGGTGAAGGGTGCACAGCTGAGCTTGGTAGCGACTAGGCAGGAGGGAGAGGAACCTGCGAGGTCCGTCGGGGACAGGAAGACGCAGTGGGGACCCCGTTCCATCTCACGCTCCGTTTGGGACAGGTTTACTGAGCACTCAGTAAACTGTGGCCCCCAAAGCCTCCTTTGGCTTTCTCTCTCTCTCCAGCATGCTCAGTACCAAAAGCCCTCAATAGCGGGGTTCCGGGGACTCGATCTCAGTTGCCAAAGTGTCCAAAGGAGCCCAGCCTGGCCAGGTAGCCCGAGACCCCACAGACCCGCCCAAGTCCTGGCACCGGAGTCCGGGAGCTCAGACCCCACCCTGGCTCTTTCCTCTTCCCCACAGGCCCCCAGGGTGCTGTGCACCTCTACCGTAAGAAGCAGGGTGCTGAAAAGGCCGGGCGGGGGGATGCTCCCTCTTCGGCAGAGACCAGAGCTATCTATACCTTTATATATTGGGGGGCGGGGAGCGGGACGGGGGAGAGCCCGCGGGGTGGCCCAGCTTCGCAGAGATTAAAAGCCTGAGTCTGAGACTCAGCAAAAGTCGTGCCTGGGTGCCTGTGTGTGCGCGGGGGACCCCCAAGAGCTTCGTGGGGCTGGGGGCAGGAGGCGGAAGGGAGGTCCACGCAGACCCCGCCCCCCGTCCTAGAACATCCCTGCAGCGCAGCGGCTCCCATTGGCTGGGGTCCAGGGGTCCCAGCCAATCCTGCTGGGGGTCGGGTTTCTCGTGAGCTGGACCCGGGAGACTCAGAAGCGACGGGCACCCCTGGACGGTCCCACACCACAGCTGACCCAGTGACACGCTGACATCACTCTGGTGAGGGCAGGGCGGGTGGGCTCAGGGGCTGGCCTTCGGGTGGGGGCCAGCAGCGGGGTGTGGGTCGGAACGAGGGGCGCTCCCGAGCGCCACGGAGTCCCCTTCCCACGCAGGAGCTGCCGCCTCCGTGGATGTTGGATGTCGATTCCCAGAAGCCCCCCAAGGGGAAATGGTCGACACCGCCCTTCGACCCGCGCTTCCCCAACCAGAACCAGACCCGAAACTGCTACCAGAACTTCCTGGGTGAGACCTTGCAGGCCAGGTTAGGGGCAGGGGGTAAGAGAGGGGAGGCAGGAAGGTGCGCGCCCCACTTGAAGATGGGGAGAGGGTCGGGGACCCGACTTGGCGGCGGAGACCGTTGGGATGGAAGGGGAGGGGACCACCGTCCGCAGGGGCGGGGCCTGGTGTGGAGAGGCGAGGACCGAGTCCTGGAGGGGCGGGGCCTGCTCTGGAGGGGGTGGGCCGACCGTGATGGGGCGGGGCCTGGGCGGGAGTGGGCGGGGCCTGGAGGGGACGGGACGAAGTCCAGGAGCGGGGCAAGGGAGGGCTAGGCGGGGTCTTCCCGGGAGGGGGAGGAGCTTGGTCTGGCGAGGTAGGGGCGAGGCAGGGAGGGAGGGAGGGAAAGAGAGAGAGAGATACAGAGAGAGAGGTAGAGAGACAGACAGATACAAAGATACAGAGATACAGCGCGAGCGCCTGGCCAGGGCCGGGGCCTGGAGTGGAGGGGCGGGATTGAGTCGTGGAGGGCGAGGCCACGGGGGGGTGGGGCCATTGTTGGGGCGGGGCGAGGGGCGGGGCCGCAGAGCCACCCCGCCGGCGGCCCGGCCCCACCCCGCAGACTACCACCGCTGTGTCAAGAGAATGGACCGCCGCGGGAAGAGCACGCAGCCCTGCGAGTATTACCTCCGCGTGTTCCGCTCGCTGTGCCCCATGAGCTGGGTGAGCAGGCCGAGGGGGCGCCGGCGGCCGGCCGGGGGTGCCGGGTTCCGTGGCGCTGAGCCGGCGCCCTCGGCCTCCTCCCCCCACCCCCGCCCGCCCTTCCCAGGTGCGGCGCTGGACCGAGCAGATCCAGGACGGGACCTTCGCCGGCAAAATCTGACGGCCCGAGTGCCGCTCCTCCGAACGATCAGCGCGCTGACCCCACGTCCTGGCGCCTCCCGGAGCCCCGGCCCCGGCTGTGCACTCCCCAGTCTCTAAACCACCAATAAAGCTCTGTTGCTGCTGATAGTTCTTCTTAATACGTGTGGCGTGGGGGCTGGAGAAGTCCTCCCTGCGTCAGGGCCCTGCAGCGAGCACTACTGGTGCTGATGGGAGAGGGGGCAGGGGTGGAAGGAGGATCGTGGGGTCTCCAGAGTGGGATGCAGCCCAGCCCCTCCCACGCCCGCTCCAGTGCCTCCAGCAGCCGGCAGCCGCCGGCCCCGGCTTCTGTGGGTGACCGCGCTCGCCCCCAAGAGTGCTCCCGACTGTCCACCCCCACACCTGGTCCGCCCTCCATCTCCTCCCTCTGGATCCTCCTCTCCTCGTACCTCCCCAGACTCCTTTGGGACTTGCATTCCCAAGTTCTGGGGGGCTGACTGTGTGCCCCCCCCCCCAGCGCTGACCCCAACCGTCCCTCCCCGGCTCTAGACCCTTTCCCGGCTATCCACCACTGTCCGTCACTCCCCCGCCCCCGTCTGACTCCCACTCCCCCCCAAGTACACCCGGTCTTCCCGCCGGAGCCCCCCTCCCAGCGGTCTTCTGCAGGCCTGGCCCTGTCCTTTCAGCACTGCTCCCAGGCCAGAGCCGTCTCCTGCGACGTTCTCCAGAGACAGCTGTCAGGTCAGCTTCTGCAGGATGCTCCGGGCTCCTGTCTGGATAATGCTTTGCTCCTGCCCCATCCAGGCACTGGATCCGCCTTCGGCCAGCCTCGGAGGGGGCAGCACTGATCCAAATGCCCCTTGAAATGTCGCCTGTCTAACCACCCGCCCCCCTGCTGTCTCCCCCCTTCCCCCTGCCAAGGCTGAGGAGTCACCCTTCACAAGCACAGAGCCCTGAGATTCTAGCCTGGCCTGAGTCCTGGGCAGGGGGAGGACTGGATCCCACTGTTTCTCCCTGAAGCTGTGCACTTCCTTGAAGAGCCTGGACCCACACTCTGCCTGAAGTAGTCTCAAGAGGCCTGTTCAATCCTGGGGTTCAAAGGTGGCTATTACTAATCATAACCCCTGAACGAGCCTCTTGACCTGTGCGCACCTCAGTTTCCCCAGCTGTAAACCCAGATGGTGCAGAGTCCCGTTACCAGGAGAGGTGGGGTTGATGGGAGGGGCTGCGTGGACTCAGGGGAGGACTGGCTCAATCCTGCTCCTCACTCCTCCCATCCCCCTTGATGACTTCTCCCACCCTCGCATACCCTCTACACTGCCCTCATCACCCCACCCAGGGCACACCCCCTGCGTCTCAGCTGCGGGGATGGCCGCACCCAGATACCTTGCCCCAGGACTCCCTTGTTCCAGCCACAGCCTGAGAGGCGGGAGGGCACGGGAGGGCACGGGAGGGCGCAGGGTATGCCGAGAGCTACAGAAGGGCTGTCCCGCTCTAGTGGCTGTGCTGCTGGATCAAGGGACACAGGCAGCTCTGAGTCACCGAATGGGGCTGAAGGGTGTCTGACACTCAGTGAGGTCACCCAGGTGGCCTGACACCCACGCAGCCCCAGCCAGCCCCTTGACCTCCCCCAGGGTGCCAGGGCCGAGAGTGCTTTGCTGGCTGCCCAGAAGCCACTCCTAGCCTTCCTCCTCCTTTCCATCTTTGGCCCAGGATCCTCCCCACCATCATTCCTCGACCACTTCTGGAACATTTTTAAGATTTTATTTATTTTGGAGGGGGGGGCACACGTGATTGTGTGAGCGGGGGAGGGGGGGGCAAGGGAGAGCAGACTCCCTGCTAGTGCAGAGATCTCACCACCCCAAGATCATGACTTGAGCCAAAATCAAGAGTTAGACCCTTAACTGACTGAGCCACCCATGTGCCCCTCTTTTGGAAGATTCTTCAAAAAAAAAAAAAAAAGACTATTTATGTATTTGAGAGAGAAAGCATGAGAGAGGGGGGAGGGTCAGAGGGAGGAGCGGATTCCAGGATTGTGACCTGAGCCCCAGGCAGACACTTGACTGATCCACGCAGGAGCCCCATTCTGGAACATTCCTTACACTCTGCCCCCACAGTCCTGTGGATGCTGGAGCCCAAGGCAGGATCTGCACCAACATCACTGCAAACTCCCAGGCCCCGAACTCCGAACACCTGTTCCGCTGCTCCTCTACCAGCTCCTCGGAAGCACCCGATGATGCCAGCCTCACGGACCCGCAGCAGTTTCCTCCACGGCTGGAGGAAACTGAGGCCTCTCACTAGTTCTCCGCCCTCCCAACGGCACCCCTGCTCTCGCCACCTCCTTCCCCTCTTCCCCCTCGCCCTCAGTCCATCTCTCCTCCTCCCGTCTGCGCCTCCGGAGGCTCGGAATCACCAAGGGCTCAGAGGCCTTCATCCTTTGCTCCCCGAACCTCGAGGCGCCCGCTCTCCCTCTCCCTCCCCACCCCCCCATGGAAGCCCTGTGGCCCAGCTCCAGTCTCCTCTCTCCGGTGTCTGCCTTTGTCAGAGCCTGAGGACCTTGGAGAACTGGTTCAAGTCCCAGCTACGGGCCCTGCGGCCCCAGAGAGACCGCCTAAGCCCTCTGCACCACGGTAACCCAATGTGGTGATAACACGTGTAGGTCACAGGGCCGCTGGGAGGATGCCGCTGTTAGGGGTTACACACCCCGGCGTTCTCGGGGTGCGTGTGCGGGAGGCTCGGTCTGTGTGGGCAATTCGAGGAACTCAGAATTAGTGTGGAGGTTCAATGCTGGTGCCCCAGGCCACACCGGACGGTGGCAGCGACGGGTTGCCTGGATCCCTCCTCAACCCCCACCCCTCCCCCCCAGGCCGGCAGGCCCGCCAACAGGGGCCTGGAGCTGCTGGAACCATCTGGTCAACACACATGGCGTTGGCAGGGTAGGAGAGCACCCCCGAGGAGACACATGGGCCCAGGATTGGGGCAGCAGCCAGGGGGGGCATCTGGCTCTGCTGCCCTCCCGGCCACCAGAGGGAAGGACAGTGAGCTGGGGAGAGGAGGGGGCAGAGCACAGCCCTCGTCCTGGGAGCTGCGGTTACCCCGTTTCTCACAGCTCCTTCTCTCCTCACCGCCCGGTCTTCCCTTTGCCCTCCCTTAGGCTGCCTGGGTCAGATGGGGCTCCGGGCCCCAAGGCCTGTGGGGCTTACGTGCCCCTCCCCTGGGGCCTGAGCCACGGGGGGGGGGGGGTGGGGGGAGAGCTCCTGATGCCAAGCCCTCCAGGCCCTGCCACGTCTCTGGCCGTCTCTGGCCGCAACGTCGGCTCCATGCAGTTCCCAGTGGCGCTGGGCTGGGGGCCCTTTTGGGGGCGGGGCTGGTCCGGGCGGAAACTGCCAGCAAGCTGGATGCCGCAGGCCATCTACGAAAGGGGCCACAGTTCCTGCCCTGGAGGTCTTGCCCGCTGACTCTCAGCAGGGGTGGCCTCGGCCCCAGGGGGCCGTCGGGAAAGGTCAGGAAACACCTTTGTCACAACTGGTGCTCCTCAGCTTACAACACAGGCCTTAGCTGGCTCGAGGTGGAGGCCGTGCCAAGGGTGAGACCCCGACGCTCGGCCTCTGATCTCTGCTTTTGGGGTTCGAGACACTCTCGAGAACCAGAGGAAGGCTTCAAACCCTCTTCCCTGAGAAGAACCCACAGGCACACATGCACGTGCTACATTTAAAGCAGAATTTCCGGAGGATCTTGCCACCCCGTGGCCATCTGGGAGGCGGCTCCCGGCCCTGAGCCCCGTCCAGAAGCGTCGCTGAGGGCACCGGCTCGCCAGTCCGGGCGGAGGCCCCCTTCTTTACAGACGCCATCCCTCTGCGTTCTCTTCTCCCTCGTCGTTAACAGGAGGGAGGAAACGACCAGGGGCACTAGGAGCCACAGGGAGGAGAGACAGGCTCTCTCAGTCTCCTGAAAGGAAGGGGGGGGGGTGCTCTGCAGATGGAAGGAACTGGAGAAAGGTTACAGCTCTGCCGGGTCCGCCCCTCCCGCCGCTCAGCCCCCAGCCCCACCTGATGCTCCCACCACCGGGAAGGCCTCAGGCCCGCACCCGCGCTCACTGGTCTAGTGAGCTGTCCTCATTTCTTGCATTTCTTGGGCACCGCCTGGGGTGGAGGGGAGAATGAGGGGGGTGGCAGGGTCCCCACTGACCTGGGTCCTGAGCAGCTTGAGCAGGCCCACTGCCCCGGCCCCCCAGAGCTGGGCCGACAGCACACGAACGAGGGTGCGGACGCAGCAGACTTCAGAGGGGTGGCCCTCTGAACGATGGGGCACGTCCTCTCTCACGTGGGGCCCTCTTCAAAAGCGCGCTTCGGGCCCAGATGCGACTCTCACCTCTGTCCCCCGCCATCCCCGGCGACAGCCTGTGGACCCTTCACCCTTCCGAACTCAGAGGCCCCCAGAGCCCTGGCCACCTCCTCCCGGCCTGGTCTCCCCAGCAGGGCTGAGGGTCTCGGCCGGCTGACAACATCCCCTCAAAACGTCAATCAAAATGAAAAGCTACAAAGGGCGCTGCTTATAACAAGGTTTTAATAAAATAAAAAGTTCAAGTGCTTCCAATCCCCCAACATACCCCATTCTGGTGTGGGGGAGGGGAGGGACCCCCCCACACCCCAGTAGCACCAGGGATAGCACCATGAGAAAGATGAGGTCGCACCCGGCCTCCCTGAGACCCCCCCCAGCTGGTGAGGACGTGTCCCAGACAGCCCCTTGCCTCAGACAGTCGCGGAGCCAGGAGCAAGGCCGCTGCTCTCCCCTCTGTCATGCTGTCTCTAGGCAGTGCCACCCTGGGTCAGCTCCGTTGCCTCCTGAGGTCTGGGCTTCTGGGGAGATGCCACGGGGCGGCCCCTACCCCTTATGGCTTTGCTCCCTGGGCAGGAAGGGGGTGGGTGGGGAAGGGAGCGGCTCCCGCAGTCCTGAGGCTGGAGTTGGGGTAGGAGGGCAGCAGCGGCCACGGTACCCTGCTGGGGTGGGGGTGGCTCACGGGGCAGCAGACAGATCCCCGGGTGTCCCCAAACCAGCCCAGCCCAGGGCAGAACTGTGCTGGGGCCTAGGGCCAGCCAACGGCTCCTTCTAGAGGTCAGTGAGTCCCCGAGAACTTGGGGCTGGGGGGGGGGAGGGGGGCGAGGAGGGACTCCTTCCTCTCCTGGCCTGGGGCCTCCCTGTCCAGCCCGTCACGGCCCGTCACTGTTGACGTCCAGGTCGATGGAGCCATGGCTGACCACCAGCCTCAGGCGCTTGGGTGGGGAGAAGCGGGCAAAGGCGAGGGCCTGCTTGGGGATGGGGGCGGGGCCTGGGGTCCCGGCGGGGGCGGGGGCGGCAGGTGGGGCCGGAGCCACCCGGCTCAGGTCCACACGCACCACGTAAGGCAGCCCGTAGCGCCGGGCCCAGTGCCAGTCCTGCTGAGGGGCCCAGTGGGCACGGGGGGCTGGGCCCAGGGCCACCAGGGCCTCTGCACGCAGGCAACAGCGGGGGCCACAGCCGCCCCACTGGTGCAGGGAGACGCGGGCAGCTCGGAGAACGGGGGGCGCTGGGGCCCGCCGCCGCTGAGGGCGTCGGCGCCTCCGGGGGCGCACTCGGAGCGGGGGCTGTGGCAGCCACTGGAGCCAGAGGGGGGAGGCTTCCGGGCGAGCGCCGCAGGGCAGAGGACAGCAGGGCTGGCAGGCTGCTGTGGAGGCCGGGGAGGGGGGTGTGCGGGGGTAGAACGGAGCGTGAGCTGGGCTCTGGCAAGTCCCGCCCCCCACCAAGGGCGAGGGCAGGAGGTGGCAGGACAAGGAGATCACGGGGCGGGGGCGGGGGGGGGCAGGCATGGAGGTCAGGAGCTGGCAGGACAGACAAGGGGAGGGGCCAGAGGGCAGGAGGGGGCAGCACAGATGGGGGGGCAGGGGGGCTGGAGGTGGCAGGACAGACAAGAGCGGGACTGGAGAGGCTCACCACAGAACGGGTCCCGGCGCAGCGCGGAGAGGTGAGCACAGGCCCTGGGGCCCAGCAGGCGGCCGCCGCCGTCCAGGCCCTGCTGCAGCCTCCGCTTGGTCTCCCGGAGCTCATACTTGTCCAGGGGCCGCGGGGGCAGGAGTTCCCTGGGCCGCAGGCGGAAGGCTCCTTCGCCTTTCCTGGGGGGCGGCGGGAGGGAGAAGGAAGGGAGCAGGCCCTGAGGAAGCACATCCGGGTCGCTGCCCTCCTCCCCAGGACCCCTCCTGGGCACCTCACCTCTCACACGTGTAGCATTCACAGTGCTCGTTCTTCTCACCAAAGAAGCCCTCCCCGTAGAAGCAGGTGACCTCGTCCCCTGGCTCGATGTCCCGGAGCACTTTCACGCAGGCCGCGTTCCCATCTGCGGGCACAAACTGGGGGCCCGGGCTGCTCAGCGCTGGTCCCGGGGGCTGCCGGCCTCCACCCCTCCTAGCCAAGCACCCTCCCAGGGCTGGGACTGGGGCAGGGACGGGGAGTGGCAGGGGCTGGGAGCCCAGAGTCCTCTGGCGGGGGCACCCCTCCAGGGCCTGCCCTCTGCACACACTCCCTGACCTCCCGCCCATTTGCTGGCCCACACCCTCCCTGCAGGATGATGATCTAACCTTCCCCTGGCAGGGCACACTGCCTGCTCCTTCCTGCACACCTCCTCTGCCCCCAGATCCCCCTAGACCCACAACTCGCTCCCCGCCAGCCTGTACCCCAGCGGCCAGGTCCAATCCCTTCCCAGTGCCCGTCTGCTCTGCAGCCATAGTCTGTGAGAGCCGCCGGCCCGGCCCCCTCCTGCCTCCAGTCCCTGCCCCAGCCTCCTGCCCCTGCCCCCACTCCCACCTCCTGCCCCTGCCTCCTGCCCCACCTCCTGCTCCTGGCCCCTGCTCCCCGTCTGGGAGAAGTGGGCCTCCCCTCTGTCCGAGCAGTCTAGCCTCACATGTGCTTGGGGATGGCTCTCACCACCCACCCACCCGCCTGATCCCCGGCCAACTGGCCGGAGCCTCCGTGCACAGCAGGGTCTTCTGTCCTTTCGTCTCTATTCCCCCGGACTCCAGCCGGAGCTAACCTCTCACTCAGTTACACACCAGGTCACATGCCAGCCTCTAGTCCCTCTCCTGCCTGCCAAGCCTGTGGCTCATGGGCTCCCAGGCCATCTCAAAACCCAGCCCCATCATTCACCCAGCGGGAGCGTCCATGGTGATGACTTGAGCTCCTCTGTGGCACACAAGGCCAGAGTCACGGTGCCGGGCCTACCTCCTGGCCCTCCACTGAGGTGTATCCGTCTGGGATGCCCTGACACGCCTCAGTTTTCCTCCAACACCGAGGAAAATCCTAGTCCTCCTTCAGCGCCGGGCTCTGGTGGGACTTCTGGGCAGCCTCCCTGCTCCACACGGGGCCAGGCCAGGGGGGTCTCCAGGTGCAGGGGCACTTCCTGTGTCCCCATCACCACGCTCCTCCCTCCAAGGGGCGCAGCCATGACTCTGGCCACCGCCCCCTCCCCCCCAGCTCTCCGATAGCTGCAGGCACAAACGGGGTTGTGGCCGGGGTGGGGGGCTCCGGCCACTTTCTGGCTAGTCACATGCCGCTCCCCGGGGCCCCCTCATTTCCCCCATGCCCACTCCTCTGTGGGGGGGTCCCCAAGTCTCACCTTGCAGTTGGGTTTGCAGTCTAGAGCATTGAGGGGAGGGCGGGGGAGAGAAGAAACTCAGGTGAGCGGAGGGCTGGGCAGGGGGGGTCGTCCCCCATCCCTCTCCCCCCACATCCCTCCCCCCGCCCCCACCCCCACCATGGTTTATGAAGGCTGCCGGGCCCAGCCACAGCTGTGCACTCCGCTTCCGGGTGGAGTACATGATGCTGAAGTCGTTCTCCCCAGCCCTCAGCAGCCCCTCGTCCGCCTCCCGCAGCTCCGCGATGCAGCCCACCAGCAGTTCCAGCTTCTCGTTCTTCTTCCTGCCAAGAGGACAGGCCGTGGGGCTGTGAGCAGGGCCTCCGGCCAGCCCAGCGTCTCAGCGGATGGGGGCCTCCAGGGACCGGGGCGCTGGGCCTCCTGCAGGCCGCTGCTGGCCACCGTGGTCCTCCTCCCGGCTTTTGCCAATCCACTCACCTCCCTGGGGTGCCTCCTGGATCCAGCATCCTCTGACACAGGATGGCACCCAGACAGGCACCCCTCCTGCTGTCTGCTCGCCCTGGGCTCGTCCTCCAGCCCCAACTGCCCTTGGGCCTCACACAAGTGGTCCTTCTGCCTGGACTCCCCATGAGTGCCAGTAACGCCCTGCAAACTGTCACCCAGCGCCCCCCCGCCATGCTTCAGCAGACTCTCTGGTGGGCCTCTGCTTAGGCCGGTTCCCAAGAACACTCAAAATTCCCTCACGGCTCCTGAAGCCCTGAGCAGCCGTGGTCAGGACCTGTGGGTGTACCCAGTGACCACCTGCGCTCTAGCTACACCGTATGTGGCTGGCGGGGTCCATCTTGCTCACTGTCCTGTCCCTTACCCAGCAGCGGCCTCTCCTGCCCTGGCCTCCTGCCCCCCTGGGCACAAATGGTACTTCCCCAGCAGTCCCCGGATCCCCGGGGCCCCACGGGGTTCTCATCTCCCACCGGGGTTGCTGTAGGCAAAGAGGGTCTGTGGGACTGAGCCTGGCCTCAGCCCCAGAGGCTTCTGCCCTCGTCTGCAGAGGTCTCCTCTCCCAGCAGCCTCCCGGGCCCTGTGTGTGAGCTCCGGCCCCTTACCAAGCTCTGGTAGACACGATCTTGGCTCCATTTGTCTCCATGGAGTAGCGTGTACAGGGCAGGATGGTAAAGCCGCTTTCAGGCAGGAAGGCTCGGAGGTAGCGATAGATCTGGGGGAGGTGAGGGGGTGGGCGGGGTGAGGAGCTGGGGCAGGGTCGTCCTCGGCCCTCTCTCTCCTGGGTCCTAGGCCTGCTCTGCCGCTGACTTGCTGTGTGGTCTTGGGGGCCTCACTTCCCCTCTTGGGGGCCTCAGTTTCCTCATCTGTCAAATGAAGAGGTTGTGCTCCACCTCCGAGGGCCCCCAACTCTCCTCTCCTAGGATTCTCTGAGCCTCGTCTCAGATGGTCCCAATGGCTAGGAAGTTAGGGAGTCTCGGGGGGGAGGGGGGCGCTTTGCGGAGGGGCCCGGAGCCTGGGGCTCCAGAAGCTCGGCCTGGCAGGGTGGAGGACCCAGGACAGGCCGAGGTGACAGGGAGGACACGTGGGCTGAGGGTGGGGGAAGGGAAGGGCGCCCTCACGTGGGTCTTGAGGGCAGCCTCCTGCCGAGGGCCCCGGCTCTGGAAGTAGTGGGCCATCCAGCCTCCCAGCGTCAGGGCCCGGTACGCAGCCTCCAGGTCCCGCTGCCTCAGGAAGGCCTCCAGCGCTGAGCGCAGGTGGTGCTGTCGCCGCAGCGGGGGCACGGGGCTGGGGGAGAGGGCATGCCTGGGTCCCAGGGCCTTGGCCTATTCCCTCCGGGCCTTCCCAGGCCCCGCCCCCACCCCCACTCGGGGCTGCCGGGGTGTGGAGGAAGGGAAGGGGTCCCGGCCGGGCCCCGGGTCCTCCCTGTCCCAGGCCGCCTCACCTGACGTTCATCTTATGGGTACGGAAGCCGAGGTAGGGGTCCAGGACAAGGCTGGTGGCAAGGTCGTCGTTCTCACACAGCTCTCTGGCTGTCACTCTGTCGGGTCCCATGGTGCCCCACGGACCATGCTGCCTCTGGCCCAGAGTGGAGGGGGCAATGGAGAAGCAGGGGCAGCGCCCCGGGACTCCCACTTCTGAGCTGCACGGGATTTGGCAAGCTTTTTGGTCTCCAGTCTCATCTACAAATCAGGGCGTAAAGCAAGACTGACTTTGCAAGGCCCTCAGCGAGGACGGGATGCAACAAGTACTCTGACAGCGGGGAAGCCCCGAAAGAACACCCGTCACCGTCATGAGTATCTTCACGCTCTGGGGCATAGACACCAGTCCCCCAGGCACACACAACCCACACACTCACACGCAGATTCCCTCATGCCTCCTTGCACCACACACACACACACACGCATGCACGCACAGACGCACGCACGCACAGTCCCTACTGGCCCAGGGAAGGCTGATTAATGGGCAGTCAGGGATAACCCTAAAGGCTTAGCCGGGCAGGAGGTGGGAGTCGGGGAACCCATCTCCACTCCCAGCCCTCACTGAGGAAAAATCCAAGGCTTCCCACCCTCTAGGACAGACTGTTCCTCCACCCACCCCCACGCTTGTTGGCCTCAGCCTCCACCTCCCTCCTGCTCCCCCATCCTCCCCCCAACCAACAGCCCCTGGGAATCATCAGGAGGCTCTGGGTGAAGCCCCAGGCAGCCTGGAGGGGGGGGTGAGGGGAGGGAGAGCGGAGGAGGGATCCCAGCACCTGCTCCCTCTCCAAGGATTCTGGGGGGGGGGTGCTCAGAGGACAAAGCGGGGAAGGGGGGAGAGAAAAGGAATGATATGGAGAGGCAGAACAGGTCTATCAAAAGGGGAGAAAGAAGGGAATTAGCAAAAGGAAACAAAACAAGACCCCTAACCCTGACGGCGGCGGAGGGCCGGCTGGGCATCCAGACCATCCAGACCGCGGTGCTTCAGGGAGAGTCCATGGGGGACGGCAGGGGAGGGGGAGCCGAAGAGGGATCAGCAGCTAGAGCTGGGGGAAAGGGGTTCTAGAAAAGACAGGAAGGCTGGGGATGAAGAAGGAGGGGGCGCTGAGAGAGGGCGCCGGACCGAGCGGAAGCTGCAGAGAGGCATGTGGGTAAGGACGAAATACACAGACTGCACAGAGGGGCGCTGGGGCCGGGAGAGGGCCGGGGGTGCCTGCTGGACCCGGAGCACGCCGGGGAAGCCTGGGCGTCAGGGACGACCTCGCGAAGGCCAGAGTGGAGCCCTGGGGTCGAGGGCAGGTCCCGAGGAGGTGGAGGGGGGCCTAGGGGTCCACAGCCGGGCTTGGACAGGCGGAGAAGGGGCAAGTCCTGCCCGTCAGGGAGGAGCGAGCCTGGGGTCCAGGCAGGGACCTGGGCAGGCACTGAGGGTCCAGGAGCGGGGGCTGAGGTCCGCGGCGGCAGTGGGGAAGCAGACAGGGGCCTGGCGGGCAGTGAGAGTGCAGGGCAAGGGCCTGAGGTCCAGGGAGGGGAGTGGAGAGTCGCAGGGCGACCCGAGGGGTCCGCTCAGGCCCGGGAGTGCGGGGAGGGGCCTGGGTGAGGAAGCACAGGGAAGCGGCTGGGCGCCCGCAGCAGCCTGAGGCCCGCCGAAGGGCCAGGAGACGTGGGCGCCTGGACACGAGGAGGGGCCGGGCGGGGCGGGGGACGGTCGGGGCTGGGGGCGACCGGGAGCCAAGGCGGCGCGGGCTGGGGGCCGAGAGGGGGCTCAGAGGTCGGGCCCCGCGCCGCCCCTCACCCGCTTCTCCTCCTCCGCCTCCTCCTCCTCAGGCACCCGCGCCGCCGCCGCCACCACCTCCCACTGCCTGCTCCAGCTCTCGTCAGACACAGCCGCCGCGCCTCCCGTCTGCGCCGCTGGGCCCGCCCCACCGCCGCCAGCCGGAGCTCCCATTGGTCGAAGCGGCCGCCGCTCCTCAGTGGCTGGGAGCTCTCGCCGCTCCCATTGGCCGAGTCTCGCTCGGCCCCTCCCCGCCGGCCCTCCCCTCCGTGCCCCTACGAAACCCAGCTCCGCCCGCGCCGCTGCCAAGCGCCGCCGACGGCGGCTAATGGCTCCCGTTGCTGTCCTTCCACCGCTGCCATGGAGACTTGCCCCGCCCACCGCCCGGAGTCGGCGCCCTCATTGGCCGAGAGCGTCGTGGCTCCAGGCTAATCTCGGGTTTGGGTCAGGTTATTCAGGTCCAAGCGGGGAGGGGGCGGGCCCTGCCGGCTCCATTGGCCGCGTGTGATTGGCCGGCCCTGGAACGGCTCGTCTTTCCATAGGCTAAGGCCTCCGCCCGTCCCCGCAGGAGTCGCGACCGGCCCATTCTCTTTCCCGGGTGAAACCTTCGCGGACCGCAGGCAGAGAGCCGGGGCGGGCGCGAGGGGTGGGAGCGCGGCGGCGCCTGGGCCGACCCCGCCCGGCGGCCGTTGCCGCGGCGACCAGAGTTTATTGACAGCCCTGCCCGGCTCCCGAGGGCGCGTCGCTCCCGCTCGCTGCTCGACCGCCTTCGCCGCCGCGAGGGCCCCGGGCGATTTCGCGAGCGCCCCGAGAGCTCTGCGGGCGAGCGGGTGGGGGAGGAGCCTGGGAAGCGCGGCCTTCGGAGAGGGCTCCGCGGGGCGGCGCCTCCCGCAGTCGGGATCCCCAACCTGCTCCCCCCGGAGGCTCCCATGATGAGCAACTCATCGCCGCTGCGCCCGGAATAACTAGCTGCGCGCTCGGGGCCGGCGCTCTTTGTTTCGCGCGCCGCCGGTGTCCGGTGCGTCGGGAACAGGGCCCGGCACGGGGAGGGCGGCCCCACCGGGTACCGACCGAATGAGCGCGAGGCGGGCGCGGACGATGTCCGCGTCACTGTGGCGTCGGGGAGGCGGCTCGCCCTCTCTGGCCCTCGGGCTCGCGCTCGCCGGACCGGGACCACCCGGGCCCTCGGGCTCGCGCTCGCCGGACCGGGACCACCCGGGCCCTCGGGCTCGCGCTCGCCGGACAGGGACCACCCGGGCCCTCGGGCTCGCGCTCGCCGGACCGGGACCACCCGGGCCCTCGGGCTCGCGCTCGCCGGACAGGGACCACTCGGGCCCTCGCTGAGGGTTTCTCCTTAACACCCTCCTAGGTGTCTTCTACCCGCGCTTCCAGCTTCCCTCCCCGCATCTCTGCCTATGCTGTTCCTTGCCCAGCCGGGACGACCCCCTACTCCAGCTCTGACACCGCTCCCCCCAACCGAGGTACCCCCCCCGCCCCCCAGTAGGGATGGTCACAGCTCCAGAGGGCAGCAGCGGCCAGCAAGCAGAGAGGACTCTGAAAGCTTAGCTCTCTGACAAAGTTCTAGCAGCGTGTCCGCATCTTAGAGGCGCAGCCCTTCCATGCGCGGGTGTCCGCCCTGGATCAACACCAGCAAATGTGAGCAGAAGGATAAGCTCCTAACGGTGTTGGGGGCGGTGAAAAACTGGAAACGGCTTAAATGGGCATCACATGAAGAATGGGTAAAGGGAGCGTGACACATTCATACAGGGGAGCGCCATACAGCAGTGGAAGGGAGTGAGCCGCGCTCCCCGCATCCACCCGGACAACCCCAAAGCGCGTTGCTAGCTGCGGAAGTCTGCGTAGCGGAGCGCGCGAAGTCTTAAAATCCACGACACAAGGGTGGTGTGTGGATGCGTGTTTTAAATGCGTATAAACATGCATCGGAGGACAAAAGGAGGAGCGGGACCTGACCCATGACCCCTGCAGGTGGAGGGGAAGGAATGAAATCAGGAAGCCACACGTGACATTGGTATTTGTACCTTTTTTTTTTTGGTAAGCCCAGAGGTGGAAACCATGAGTTCACTATATACACTATCTGTTGTTTTTCTCTCCGTCAAGAGATTTCATAATATGAATAAAAATTTGACCTGCTGGGCACCTGGATGGCTCCTTTTATGATCCCAGAGTTCCACCTGGGGCTCCCTGCTCAGTGGGGAGTCTGCTTCTCTGCCCCTCCACTGGCTTGTTCTCTCTCTCTCCCTCTCTCAAATAAGTAAAATCTTGAAGAAAAAAAAAAAAAGAAACTTGACCTGCCAATTCCAGGGTTTTATTCGAAGGAAATAACTGACAAACATTAAGGTATTTGTATATAGGGGCACCTGAGTGGCTCAGTGGGTTAAGCCTCTGCCTTCGGCTCAGGTCATGATCTCAGGGTCTCTGGATCGAGCCCCACATCTGGCTCTCTGCTCAGCGGGGAGCCTGCTTCCCCCTCTCTCTGTCTGCCTCTCTGCCTACTTGTGATCGCTTTCTCTCTGTCAAATAAATAAATAAAATCTTAAAAAAAAAAACACAGAAAGATAGAAAAACCGTCAATGTCCAACAATAGAAGATTGGTCGGATCACTTACAGCAAATCCAGCAGATGGAATAACGACAACGCCTAGCCGTTCCTGAGCTCTCAGCATGGGCCAGCGACTTTGCAAAGAGCCCTGAGAGGGAAGGGCTGTTAGGATGCCCATTGTGCAGATGAGCAAAGTGAGGCTTACAGAGGGGCTTGAACAGGTCAACAGACACCAGAAGTTTACTCTCAGACTCGGGGCTACGGTGCCCACCTAGCATCCTGTGGGTTCTCAGTCTCGGATGGCATAGGAAGAGGCACCCCAGAGAAGGAGTGAAGCTCAGACACAAGCCGTAACGTAGACGGACTGTGAGATCGTGCCAGGTAAAAGGAGCCAGACGCCAAAATTCATGTGTGGAATGATTCCATTTCTTTCTTCTTTTTAAACAGATGTATTTATTTTAGAGGGAGTGTGTGCAGGGACGGGGTGCAGAGCACAGGGAAGAATCTCTAGCTGACTCCCCACTGAACGTGAAGCCCTGCTCAGGGTTTGACCTCATGACCTGAGCAGAAATCAAGAGTTGGACGCTTAACCAACTGAGCCCCCCAGTCACCCGGGAATGATTCCATTTCTATGAAATTTCCAGAATAAGTAAATCCATAGACACAGAAAGCAGATTCATGATGGCCAGAGGCTGGGCAGGGCGTTGGGGGGAGGCAGAGAGGAGACTGGGCAGGGGCTAATAGTAGGTATGGTGTTTCCTTTTTGGATGGAGAGATTCCAGAACTAGAGAATGGTGATGTCACAGAACATCACGCATGTACATAAAGTCATTGAACTGTACGCTTCAAAATGGTTAAAAGGGTAAATTTGATGTTAAGTGTATTTTACTACCGGAAGAGAGAGAGAAAGAAATAATCACCTGAGAAATACAGTGAAAATATAGATTCTGAGTCTCAGGCGCCAGAAAGCCCTGGTGGGTATTTAATAATTAATTATTTTAGGACAGTGCTGCCCAAGTGTGGTCTGTGCCCCAGCAGCCTCAAGCAGGATCACATGGGTGCTTGGTGGGAATGCAGAACGTTGGGCCATATCCCAGAATTCCTAAATCAGAATCACCCAGACCAGTGGTTGGAATGTTCTGGAATGCTTGAGAGGCATGCCTTAGAGCACACCTTTGCAGGTGCCTTTTTCCGACCACACGTTTATGCGCTGGAGGGACAGCTTACTAACTCCTAAAACTTGTTATAAGACTGTAATTCAGGATGACCATATTTCGAGGGGAAAGGGATATCTATTTATATGCATATATAAATTACATGATTGGGGACCAGGCTGTGCAGAAAGGGGAAATTTTGTGTCTGATCATGGGAATGTAAGTTGGTGCAGCTGTTATGGAAAACAGTATGGTAGCTCCTTAAGAAATTAGAAATAGAAAAAAAAATTAGAAATAGAAATGTCAAAAATAAATAAATAAAAATTTAAAAAAAAGTAACGCATAAAAAAATAAATTTAAAAGAATTAAAAGTAAAAAAAAAAGAAAAAAAGAAATGCCATGTCATCCAACAATCCCATTTCTGGATATATAGCCAAAGAGAATGATCACTCCTGCAAAGAGATATCTGCATTTTCGTGTTTATTGCAGCATATTCACAACGCCCAAGACGTGGAAACCACCTGAGTATCTGGCAATGGATTGATGACAAAGAGAAAAAAAAAAGTTGGGTACGTATGTGTGATGGACTCTTATTTCGCTGTGAGGAAGGAGGGAATCCTGCCATTTCAACTCTATGGAAGAAACTGGAGGGCACGCTGCTGAATGAGCTAAGACAGACAGAAAAACAAATACTGTAGGATCCCAAATGCATGTGGAATCTAAAAAGAGTTGAGCCCTTCGAAGCAGAGAGCAGGAAGGTGGTTACCAGGGGTTGGGGAGGGAAGGGGAGAGATTGGACAAAGGGTACAAACTTAGAGTTGTGAGATGAATGAATGACCAGGGTTAACAATACCGTATTGTATACTCGAAGTTTGCTTAGAGGGTAGATCATAAGACACACACAGAGAGGGTAACTGGGAGGTGAGGGATGTGCCAATTAGTTGATTGTGGTGATCATGTCACAGTGTGTACATATATCGAGCCGTTATACTGTATACTTTATTTCTTTTTCTGAGATTTATTTATTTATTTGTCAGAGAGAGAGAGAGAGAGCACAAGCAGGGGAAGAGGCAGGCAGAGGGAGAAGCTGGCTTCCCGCTGAGCAGGGAGCCCGAAGTGGGACTTGATCCCAGGACCCCTGGGATCATAACCTGAGCCAAAGGCAGCCGCTTAACCGACTGAGCCCCTCAGGCGCCCCTACTGTATACTTTATTTTTTTTTTTTTTTTTTTATTTATTTATTTTTTTTTTTATTTTTTATTTTTTTAATTTTTTATTTATTTTCAGCGTAACAGTATTCATTGTTTTTTCACCACACCCAGTGCTCCATGCAATCTGTGCCCTCCCTAATACCCACCACCTGGTTCCCCCACCCTCCCACCCCGCCCCTTCAAAACCCTCAGGTTGTTTTTCAGAGTCCATAGTCTCTCATGGTTCACCTCCCCTTCCAATTTCCCTCAACTCCCTTCTCCTCTCCATCTACCCTTGTCCTCTATATTATTTGATATGCTCCACCCTTACTGTATACTTTAAATATATACAGTTTTTGTTTGTGATTCTACAATTTTTGTTTGTGAATCAAACCCCAATAAAGCTGGGAAAAAATAAGTGCTTGTGGGGGAAGTTGTCTCTCTGTTTCCGTGTATGACTTGTGTAATGACCAAATGTATATAAAAATAGGATAAAATGTAAGTATTATATTCTATATACTAGTTTATAAACACCGAAAGCCACACATATACCTATGCATATGCATATGTACATACATAACTCTGTATCATCGCCATCATGCTCAAAATTCTGCAATGAATTCACACCTTGGTGGTCAGCCTCCGGGATGATCCCCAGGGACCATCTCCCCATGAGAATTCACAACCCTGTGCACGTCCTTACCCTCTGGATAGGGCTGAGCCGGTTCCCTGCGAAGGATAATGCAAACATGATGGCATGTCCAAGGCCAGCTCACCGAGGACATGATGGGTTCCATTCTTGCTATCTCTGGGACCACTCCTCTGGGGGAACTCAGCACCATTCTGAGAGGTCAAGGCCACCTTATGGAGAAGGCCACGTGGCAAGGAACCAAAGGTTTGTGGTAACAGCCATGGAGGAACTGAGGTTTCCTGCCAAGAGTTTGAGTGTCATGTGAGTGAGCCACCTGGAAGGGATCCTCCTGTCTCCAGACTGTGCCCCCATCGACATCTTGATTATAATCTGAAGAGCAGCCCCAAGCCAGAGCCAGACACCTAAGCTGCTCCTGAATTCCGGACCCCCAGAAATGGTGTGAGATGACAAATTCTTATTGTTTTATGCCACTAGAGTTAATTGATAGGCAAGTGGATTAAAATCCAACATCCTGGGCACCTGAGTGGCTCAGTTAGTTAAGCGTCTGCCTTCAGCTCAGGTCACGATCCCAGGATCCTGGGATCGAGTCCCGCATCGAGCTCTCTGCTCAGCAGAGAGTCTGCTTCTTCCTCTCCCTCTGCCCCTCCCCCTGCTCACACTCATTCTCTTGTGCTCTCTCTCTCTCAAATACATAAATAAAATCTTTATTTAAAAAAATTAAACAAGGGGGCCTGGGTCTGGGGATCTAGTCCCGCATGGGGCTCCCAGCTCAGAGAGGAGCCTGCTTCTCCTTCTCCCTCTGCTCCTCCCCACACTCATGCTCTCTCTTTCTGTCTCTCAAATAAATAACTAAAATCTTAAAAAAGGACAGAAAAAAAGAAAAAAGAAGGAAAGAAAAAAAAACTTGTATGTGAATGTTTATCGCAGCATTATTCATAATTAGTCAAAAGGTGAAACAAACCCAAACATCCGCAATTGACAAATGAACAAACAAAACGCAGAAAGGGAATTGTGACACTGGCTACAGCACCGATGAGCCTTGAAAACATTTTGGAAGTGAGATAAGCCAGACACACACATAAATATATTGTGTGATTCCACTAACATGACGTTCCTGGAAGAGCCAGATTTATAGAGACAGAAAGTGGAATGGTTGCTGCCAGGGGCTGAGGGAGGGGAAGTGGGAAGTATTTGTTAATGGGTAAAAAGTTTCTGTTTGAGATGATGAGAAACTTCTGGAGACGGACAGTGGTGATGGTTGCACAACACTGTGAGTGTACTTCACGCCGGTGAACTGAACACTGAAAATTGGTTAAAAGGGCAACATTTACATTATGTGTATTTTACCACGATTAAAAAAAAAAAAACTAGAGAAAATTCATGTTCATGATGAAACACCGAAAGCTTTTTTTTTTTTTTTTTAACCAAAAGCTTTTTATTTGAAATCGGAAACAAGACAGGGAGTCCCCTTACCACTGCATTCAACGGTGTTCTGAAGACATAGTCCCCTGGGTAGTGAGGCAAGAAGGAGAAGGAGAAGAAGAAAAAGGTGTAAGAATTGAAAAGAAAGGGACGCCTGGGTGGCTCAGAGGGTTAAGCCTCTGCCTTCAGCTCAGGTCATTGTCTCAAGGTCCTGGGATCGAGCCCCGCATCAGGCTCTCTGCTCAGCGGGCAGCCTGCCCTCCCCCCTCTGTCTCTGCCTGCCTCTCTGCCTACCTGTGATCTCTGTCAAATAAATAAACAAAATCTTAAAAAAAAAAAAGAATTGAAAAGAAAGGTGGGGTGCCAGGTGGCCCAGTCAGTTAAGTGACTGACAGGAACTCAGGTCATGATCCTGGGGCGGGGGTGGGGGATTGAGCCCAGCATCAGGCTCCTTGCTCAGTGGGGAGTCTGCTCCTCCCTCTCCCTCTACCCCTCCCCACTGCTCCTGTGCTTGCTCATGACTCTCGCTAATAAATAAATAAAAATCTTAAAAAAAAAGAATTGAAAAGAAAGAAACAAAACTGCCATTAATTGCAGATATGATTAGGTACCTAGAAGATCCAAAAACCTCCTGATAAAATATCAGAATTAAGGATGAAATTTAACAAGGAGCTGGATACAAAATCAATATACAAACATCAACTGTATGTCTTTTTACCTGTGCGTTGAAGAGTCCCCAAAACCAGCCATGTTTGGAAATTCACTAGGACTTACAGAGCCCAGTACAGAGTCATATTTGTGGCTAAGCTTTATTGTAGCAAACAGAGGATCATGAGGGGAAAAGTCACAGAGACTAGAGATTCATATGCAGGTTTCCTTGTGGTCTCTCCCTTCGTAAGGACCAACAGAGCTCTCTCCTTCCCCAAACAAAACTTCAGCAAAGGGGCACCTGGATGGCTCAGTTGGTTGGGCATCTGCTTTCAGCTCAGGTCATGATCCCAGGGTCCTGGGATAGAGCCTGGTATTGGACTCCTTGCTCAGCGGGGAGCCTGTTTCTCCCTCTTCCTCTGCCTGAGGCTCCCCTGCTTATTCTCTCTCTCTGTCAAATAAGTTAATGAAATCTTTTTTAAAAATGCAGCAAAATGTGTGATGTTTTTGCCCAAGAGAGCCCATTAGAGACTCAGCACCCAAGGTTTTTATTGCTGACTAATCATTCAGACACTGTCTGCTTAGAAGGCATCAAAATTCCAGACTCCCAGAAGGAAAGCAGGCATTCAGCATCACCACAGCGTTAGCACAAACAATCCAGGCGCTCAGAAGAGTTCAACAGCTGACCCCACAGACACCAGGCCGAGGTAAACCTTGCAAGCATGATAGCTGATTCAGATATGCTGTATTAACCATTTTTTGTACAACAAACTAAGTTCTAAAATTAAAATTAAATCAGTATGGATTACAATAGTTTTTACAAATATCCAGTAAGGGGAAATAGATCGAATGAAAGGTATCCAAAACTTCTTCAAGAAAAATCTGTAAAACATTACTGAGAGATCTTAAAGAAGATCTAAAACAGGGAGATACATACCATGTTCATGGACTGGGAATAAGAAGGGAGATGGTGTGTTGGGAGATTTAAGGAGAATGAAAATATGGGAAAGAACCAAATTTTGGAATCAGACAGATCTGTGCTCTGGCCCCAGCTCTTCCACTCAGTAGCTGAGTGATACTGGGCCTGCGCAGTAGCCAGGGTGGAACTCTCTGGAAGAAAGAACTTCATTAGCCTTGAAGAGCACCTTTGGAGGACAGCCCCAAGGTGCAGTACCGGTAACTACTATTTTGTTTGGATCAAGGTCATGTTCTTTTCTGGCAGCCCCCAATCATGACTAAGCATCACAGGTGGGGGTGGGGGAGGGGGTACTAGGGCCTGGTCATTCCCACCTAATGTGGCTCCTCCAATGGCACTTTTTCTGTTTGTCTTTTTCTTTCTTTCTTTCTTTCTTTCTTTTTTTTTAAGATTTTCTTTATTTGAGAGAGAGGGAGAGTACACACAAGCAGAGGAAGTGAAAGAGGGAGAGAAAGAAGCGGGCTCCCCTGCCGAGCAGGGAGCCAGATGGGGGCTCCATCCCAGGACTCCAGATTCATGACCGGAGCTGAAGGCTTAAGTGACTGAGCCACCCAGGCACCCTAAGATTTTATTCATTTTTAGAGAGAGAGAGAGAGAGAGAGCGCGCGCGCGCGTGAGAGCGCACGCCCGAGTGAGCACACATGCAAGGAGTGGGGGAGGGGTAGAGGGAGAGGAAGATAGAGAGAAGCAGAGTCCCTGCGGAACTCCACCTCCTGACCCTGAGATCGTGACCAGTGCTGAAATCAAGAGTCAGACCCTTAACCTACTGAGCCACCCACGCGTCCTTCTTTTTCCTTTATAACTGAAGTAAAATTCACACACCACAAAATTCACCACTTTAACCATTTTAAGGGGTATATTCCAGAGACATTTAGTACAGTCCCGCTGTTGTGCAACCGCCCATCCTCTATCTGCTCCCAAGACATTTTCACCACCCCAAAAAGAAGGGATTAAGTAATCACTCCCCATCCACCCCTCCCTCCAGCCCCTGGTAACCACCAGTCTACTTTCTGTTTCTACGGATCTGTGACAAGAAATCCTTGCAATACCCCTGCCCCGCTGGCTGGCTGAGATTTCTTGGAGGCTCTTTGTACCCACACCTCCCTCCCCCCTCTTCTTCCACAGGTGGCCCACCCACTTCCTGGCCCAGCCCTGTTCCCTCTCCCCTTTATCTCTCACTGGCATCGCACTCCCCCCAAATCCCTTGTATTGCAAACACCATTGCAACATCTCCAGGACCAGGTAACACAGCAAGACGCCCTGAGCGCCAAGTATCTACTCCATGAAGTGGCACAACTTCTCAGAAGTACGGTGACTCGGGGGACCCCACAGTGTCCGTACCCCCACGGGCTCCCTCCTGACCCTTCACAAGCATGTGACGGGGGCACCGTTAGGATCCTTGCTTTGACAGGTAACAAGACAGAGATCTGCTGCGTGGGCAGCTTCCCCTCTCTGGGAAAAAACGTCCTCACAACGAACCAGACACGGTTTCCTACACGTGGAAGTGAAATATCATGTCACCCGGAGGAAGGCCACGCGCAGCCGCCTCCCCTCGGATGACCCCACCGGCAAGCACATGTTTCCAGAAGGATCTGGAAGAGTCCAGGGGGGGTGCCCCCTCCCCAGAAGCCTGCACAGTGGGAGGGGTCTATTTCCAAATTGAAAGTAGCCCAGAGTACACAAGGATCATGACCTGAGCTGAAGGCACGCACTTAACCCACGGAGCCACCCAGGCGCCCCCCTAAAGGAAAGGTTTTTAAAGGTCCATAGGGAGCAGAAAAGAAAATTCTTAGTGAAGAATGCTTTGTTTCAGGCCAGGCTGCCCTCCGCAGGGGAGTGGAAGGGTCTCTGCGTGGGTTTCCTAGTGCTAACCAGGGCACTCCAGGGGGGCTAAGTGAATGTTACTACCTTTTTGGGGGGGGGTGTGTATGGAGGGGGTGGGGAGGCTGAAGCCGCTCTTAGGTTAGGATTAAGTCCTGTTTTGCTGACCGGGACCCTTCACATAAGCGACTCCATCTTGCGCTTGTAATTTCCTTGTTACCAGCAGGAAGTCCGTGTCCAGGGCGATACCGCGAACTCTCTCTTACAGATTGAAGAAAACGAAGCCCCCGACCCAGGGACCCTGTGGGAAACAGCACAGTGGTCCCCAAAACGCCTACGCCTTCCTCTCCAGGACATGTGACTAGGGCACCTTACGCAGCAAAAACGACTTTGCACATATATTCAATTAAGGATTTTTTTTTAAGATTTTTTTTTTTTTCTTGTTGACACAGAAAGCACAAGCAGGGGGAGCAGCAGGCCCAGGGAGGGGGAGAAGCAGGCTCCCTGCTGAGCAAGGAGTCCGATGCTGGACTCAATCCCAGGACCCTGGGATCATGACCGGAGCTGAAGACAGACGCTTAACCCACTGAGCCACCCGGGTGCCCCTAAATTTGTGTTGCCTTAGGCCATGAAATTTGGGGTACTATACTGAAAGCTCATGCAGGCAACCAGCTCCTAGGTGGCAGAGATGGGATTTGAACTCAAGTCTTGGGATTTGAAAGCTCTGGATCTTGTGGTATCTTCTGGAATGGTGAATCTTCCATTATTCCAGATCCACCCCCTCCAGGGTTGCTGGGCAGTGCCTGGGACTGTAGATGTTTTAGTGTTTATTATTATTGTACTGCCTTCCTGTCTACACACAGTGTCAGTTCCTTTCGGTCTTTTCTGCTCAAGAACCTTCCATGGCTCCCCAGTACCCTCAGGATAATGACCAAGCCCTTTACGACAATGCAGACTCTGGGGCCTGGTTCTTGTCCTAGTAACCCAGCAGACAAAGGCAGCCGACCCCCACGGGCCAGGTTTCGGTGGCCCCCTGGACCACCAGGAAGAAAGCGTTCCTGCAGCCTGCACACCCGCACACTCCCTCCTTCTAAGTATGGCTTGTGACACTTTCCCCGCCTTTCCTCACCACCAGTATACACGGGACACCGTGGCTAGTTAGCCACCATGCCTTGTGCCACCTTCACTATAACACCTGTATTCTGATTTTCGGGTCCAAGAGTGGCTGCCTTCCAGCCTGGAGAGCCACTGCGGGCAGGGGTGAGACCCTGGCCTCCGCTGATGGCTGGCTGTGCCGTGTCTGTCTGCGCCTGCACGGTCTCATCTGCAGTCTTGAGCAAGCTCACAGCATCAAGTCCTCGCTGCTGCGGCCGTGGAAACGCAGGATCACAGGGAGAAAAGGTGGGTTCAGACGCCTGAGTCCCCAAAGACATAGGGTCAGTGGAATTCTCTCCGGCCCGGGGAGGGGCTGAAGTGCTGGCGCGTGTTACAACGTGGATGAGACTCAGCGTGGGTGAAACGTCCAGAATTAACAAATCCACGGAGACAGAAGGCAGTCTGGAGGTGGCCAGGGGCTGGGGACAGGAGCGAACGGAGAGTGCCTACACTTGGTGGGTACAGGGTTTCTTCGGGGGTGAGGAGAAAGGTCTGGAGATAAATAACGTGATAGTTGCAAGACCCTGGCACTGTACCAAATGCCATTGTTCACTTTTGTTTTCTGAATTTTACCACAAATTTAAAAAAAAGGGGTGGGCTGCTGAGGGAGAAGGGAGCTGGAACTTCTAGGTCTGAGGAAGGAGGGCCTGGAGTCTGGACTCCAGGGTCTGAGGGAGGAGGGGCTGGGGGGCCTGGGCTCCCTGGTCTGAGGGAGGAGGGGGCTGGGGGTCTGGACTCCAGGGTCTGAGGGAGGAGGGGGCTGGGGACCTGGACTCCAGGGTCTGAGGGAGGAGGGGCTGGGGGGCCTGGGCTCCCTGGTCTGAGGGAGGAGGGGGCTGGGGGTCTGGACTCCAGGGTCTGAGGGAGGAGGGGGCTGGGGACCTGGACTCCAGGGTCTGAGGGAGGAGGGGCTGGGGGGCCTGGGCTCCCTGGTCTGAGGGAGGAGGGGGCTCGGGGTCTGGACTCCCGGGTCTGAGGGGAGGAGGGGCTGGGGACTGGACCCCTGAGTCTGAGGGAGGAGGGCCTGGGGGCCTGGACTCCAGGGTCTGAGGGAGGAGGGGCTGGGGGCCTGGGCTCCCGGGTCCAGGGGAGGAGGCTGGGGCCCAAATGTCTGATCACCAAGAGGGGAGGAAACCGGCAAGATGAGGGTTGCTATGTGACATACAGAAAAATATGATCAGGCAGAGGAAGCAATTGCTTTTGGCGGAAGCTTCATCGGATGGCGATTTCGACACCAAGGCCTCCCTTCCCACCCTGAGCCGGCCCGCTGGGGAATTCCAGGAGCTGGCCCAGAGGAAGGGAGAGGGAAGGCAAGTGAGGGGAGGAGGCAGGGTCACCGCAGCTCCATCCCCAACAGCCTAAGGACACAAACTGCACCCAGGAAGGAGTCTGACCTGTGGGCCTGGATTCTGGGGCCCCAGAGAAGGTAAGAGCTAGGAGGCTGGACCCCAGGGGCTAGAACCAAATGCAGGAATTCTAGAAGGGAGTGGGGGCCTGGACTTCTGGGTCCCCAAGGGAGGAAGGGTGGAGAGAGCTAGAGGCTCAGATTCTGGGTCCTGGGGAGGACACGGGCTGGGCACTTGGACATTGAACTTTTAAAGCTGAAGGAAGGAAGTTGGGGGCCCCTTGAAGCTAAGTAAGGTGCTGCCTGCTAGGTTCTGAGAGGGGAAGTGGCGGTGCAGGGTTAGGTCCGAAACACAGTGGCGGGTCGGACGGCTGGGAGGTCAGACAGCTCCGCAGCTTGGACTTTGGCTCTGCCACGACACCGCCCAAGCCCTACCCCACGTCCCCGCTCCTTTTCCAACCTCTCCCACAGCCCCGGGCCCAGGACCGGGAGAGCGAGAAGAAAGTTCGGACAGGTGAGCGTTCTGGGGAAGCCCGGAGGCTGGCTGGGAGAGGCTCGGAAGCTGGGCTGAGGGAGGCCAGTCTGATAAAACTGGGAGGTCAGGATGGGAAGACAGCTGCTACAGGATGGAGAGCGCGGCGGGCAGAGAGCTGGTCTCAGCAGACCAGAGCCTCATCCATTGTTTCTGCCCTGGGAGCCAACGGGGGCCTCAGAGCCAGAGGGGCTCCGAGCTGGGAGGCCACCTTCAGATGCACCTGGACCCACAGGGCAGATTCCTCACCTGAGAGAGAGAGAGAGAGAAAGGTCCCTCTCCTTCCCCTGCAGAGCCGGGCATGTGGGGTTACCTGTCTGTGCTGCCCGCTCTCCTGGCCTTTTCCGCTATCACTGGAGTCTGGAGCATGTGAGTGTTAGAAGCAGGAGAACCCTGGGTCTGATGGAGGAGGGACTGGGGTTCTGGACTCCTGGGTCTGATGGAAGAGGGGCTGGGGGCCTGGAATCCTGGGTCTGAGTGGGGAGGGGCTGGGGGCCTGGACTTCTGGGTCTGATGGAGGACGGACTGGGGTTCTGGACTCCTGGGTCTGATGGAGGAGGGGCTGGGGGCCTGGACTCCTGGGTCTGAGTGAGGAGGGGCTGGGGGCCTGGACTTCTGGGTGTGAGGGAGGAGGGGGCTGGGGGTCTGGACTCCTGGGTCTGAAGTGGGGGGAGTTAGAAGTCCTTGTTTCTGTGGGTAACAAAAGGAAAAGCTGTCGTTAAAAACCACTTTGATGTCTCCCTGTACTTCAGTTTTGCCCTTGCCGTGACCAACAGGTCTGTGAACCTCACGGAAGGTTTCCCCTATATCAGGTAGTTACGGTGCTGGCGGGGCGGGGGCTTCCGAGGGAGAAGAGGTGCCTGGCTCCGAGGAGCCACAGGATGATCCTTCCTTTTCCCCAGCCTCTGTGGGTCTTACCCGCCGCAGAGCTGCATCTTCAGCCAGCTGCTCAACATGGGAGCCGCTATGGGTAAATATCCTCAGCCCTTCCCGCTCAGGGGAGAACCCCACCCCCACCTTCACCGCTCCCCCACCCCTACCTTCACCCCTACCCCCACCCCCACTCCCACCCCCACCCCAGCCAAGGGGGCCCCGCCCCGGGCCCGGCCCCAGGGGTCCAAGCCCCCACCCCTCCCCCAGATGTGGGAGTTAGGCCCCCACCCCTAGACGCCCAGTCTCTCCGCACCCCCTCCCCAGGAGTCCGGGCCCGGCTTGCCCGCCCACTTCCCTCTCCTCCCAGCCGCCTGGATCTGCATTATCCGTTACCACCAGCTCCGGGACTGGGGAGTGGGAAAATGGTTTAACCGGCTGATCCTGTGGACGGGGCTCCTGTGTGCCCTGGGCACCTCCGTGGTGGGCAACTTCCAGGTGAGAAGGCATCGGCTCGTGGAGCGCAGTCAGGCAGGCCGCCGGGCCCGAGTCCGGGACTACAGCTCCCAGCAGCCCCCGGGGCCTCTGGCTTCTCATTGTGGGGGCTCGTCCGCGCACGGCCTTCTGGGACTTGTATTTCTCTTGCGGTCCTTGGGCCGGGGAGGGAGGTGAGCTCCTCTGCGGTCTGAACGGAGGCCCCCGTGGGAGGCCTTGGTGTAATTATTCACGGAACCCCAGAAGACTGGGGCAATTTACTGCCGTCCCTTACCCCTTTGCCCTTTTAATAATGAAATTACTCAGAGCTGCTCATTCTCGCCTCTTAGATGGAGCGTTCTCTCCGTGCGGGGCGCTAGGCTTTACCCTGTGTAGGTTTTCCTCCATCTCAGTAACAGCCCTAGACAGACCCTTTCGGTCAAATCCGACAGAGGGTTTTCAATTTTTTGTTTTTGTATTAATCAGCTGGTTCGTGGTGGTCAGAAATGAACCCAGATTCAGACTCTAGAACTCGCATTGCTCACCTTGAGGTTCAGTAGGTATTTGTAGAACAAAAGAAGGGACAATGATTGGAGAGAGTCTGTTGACAATTGTATATTGATATTTAATTTTTCCGTGGCATCTCTGACTCCTAACCTCTCCTGATGAAAGTACCATGGGATAAGAGGCTGCCTTCCACTCGCTAAGAAAAATTCCCCATCACCCATCACCCATTGTTTATTCCTGGGCTCCTCAACTTTAACCTCTTAAAAAAATTTTTTTAAAGATTTTTATCTTTTTGAGAGCGAGATCATGAGCAAGGGCGGGGGGGGGGGGTAGAAGGAGAAGCAGACTCCCTGCTGAGCAGGGAGCCTGATGCAGGACTTCATCCCAGGACCCTGAGACCATGATCTCAGCCGAAGGCAGACGGTCAACCAACCGACTGAGTCACCCAGGCGCCCCTCTTCTTAAAATTACTATATTGCGCCCGTAAGGAGCCTTCTAAAGACATTTCCCGCTGGTCATCACTTCTCCTCATTTAACTTTTAATATTTAGAAAGTATTAAATGACACACACTATGTATCTGCAAGCCACAAACCATTGCAATCTTTAAGAACTTCCAAAACCAATTTTTCAGCCCCTGGGTGGCAACATCAGCCCTCCGCCACCTCAGCTGAGAATGAGAGATTTTATTGCACTAATATTTCCTGAGCGCCTACAATGTGCCAGGCCCCGTATTCCGGAGTGAGGCCGCAGGAGTGAGCACAGTCTGCTGGGCGGGTCAAGGACCCCCCTCCAATCACAGCCCTCATGTCCCTGCCCCCCACCCCCAACCTGTGTGTATCTACCTTCCTCTCAATTCTTGTCCCTTTTCTTCCCAGCAAAAGAACCAGCTGCGTGTGCACCTGGTCGGGGCCTTCTTCGCCTTATTCATGGGCAACTCCTACTTTTGGCTGCAGCTTACTCTCGTCTGGTGGATGAGGAGACTGCCCCAGCCGGGGGCCCCCTGGATCGGGCCACTCCGTCTGGGCCTCTGCAGCCTCTGCACCATCCTCTTGGTGACCAGTATCCTTCCTGGGGCCGGCGGCAGGGGTTGGGGGGACGGTCCTCCACTGGGCTGGTTCGGCTCCATGCATCTGTTCTCGGCCTCAGTCTTCCAGGGATGAGAGCATCCTGGGAAGTGTCAGCCTTGGGGTCGGGCACCCTGGGCTGAATTCCACCTCCCCTGCATGCTAGTCGGGTGTTGGTGGGGGAGGGATTCCACGGGCTGGACTCAGTGTCTCAGCTCCTGCAGCTCTCCAGTGTGGCTGATAACACGGCTGCCCCCGAACAGGAAGGAACGAAGGGAGTAATGCACGTGAGGTGCTTAGCTCGGTGACCAGTGCAGTGAGCCGCCAAAAAAGACCGGGAGGATGGCAAGCCAGCGGCGGCAGCCTGTTTGGGGTACCTGCCCTGCGCCGGGCATCATGTTGAAGACTGGAAACTGAGGTTGGGAGAGGGGGAGTCTCTTGGCCAAGACGTGTTGCGGAGTCCGGCGGTGGCGCCGGTGGTGGATGGCAGGGAGGCAGCTTGTGCAGGCTCTGGAGAACAATCCGCATCTCCTCCCCGCTCCTTGTTTGGTTCTGTCCTGTTAGCAGCTCCCGCTGGCCTTGGTGGGAGTGTTCATAGCCCAGAAACTGGCCGAGGCAGCAAATCAGGGTCGGTTGTTAACCATTCACCAGCATGCCTGGCACTGGCTGAAGATTCTACCCAACCCAGTTCTGAGTCACGGGAGCCCAGATGCTCTTTGCCAACCTAGCGTGCCTCTGGGTGACTCAAATCACTGTGCTTCAGTTTCCGTATCTGTCAAACGGAGTTGTTTTGATTGTAATAATGGTTGTTACTGGCAAAGTGCCCTGAGAGAGGAGGGGCTACAAACATAGCATTAAGGACTCATCTCCTCCTTGGGGAGAATGGAGGGGAGGCCAAAAGGCCGCTGGTGCTCAGAAGGGCCTACCGGGAGACCGGTTTCTTCCTGGGGGCAATAGGGAGCCATGGGAAGCTTATGAGTGGGGGAGGAACAAAGCCAACTCTGGGGGTAACCCCCTTGTGTGGGTGCTCTCACCTCTCCTTTGCTCTAGGATTCATGGGATCGGGGTGATGTCACCTTATGGACTGCCTAAAAATCCCTGGATGAATGAAATAGTGTCTGATCTAGGAAGGAGTGGGAGCTGGCTCGGCCGAGAAGCAGGAAGGCTTTCGCAGGGAGGGATCTCAGAAAGCCGAGAGCCTCTCTGCTAGTTTGAGCTTGGAGTGAGTGTGGGCTCGCAGGTGAAAAGGTTTTCAGGGGGCACCCGGAGGGCGAGTCTGAGCAGGACGAGAACGTGTGGGAAACAGTCTTAGCCAGGGAGGAGGGCATCCGCGCTAACGTGTCTGGGAGCCGCAGAGGTGGGTGGCCTGCCAGACGCTATTCTGGCCAGGGCGGGGCAGCTGCGTCGGGAGAGGGGGCCTGGCCCGGGTGACCCGGCTGGGCTCCTGGATCCTTCCTGCTGCGCGTGGCCCTTGACCTTGCTGTAAAGTGATGATCCTCCACTTCTGGCCGCTGCGCTCGGCCTCTGCCGCCTGCGAGTGGGCCATCGCCATGCTGCTGTTCGCGCTCTTTGGCCTGTTTGCTGTGGACTTTTCCTGCCTGGACGGCTGCACCCTGCATCTCCAGCCGGGCCACCTCAGCTCCCCGCCGGCCTCCCCCACCTCCCTGCAGATTCACCTGTGAACAGCAGGCCGGGTGATGAGGTCTGGGCCCCCTCCCTCCATGCTGCCATCAGGGCCACCCAGGAAGCGAGAGGCCAAGGCCAGCCAGCCATCCCTGCTCAAGGCTATTTATTATTATTATTATTGATTTTTTTTTTTTTTTTTTTGCCGCCGGCGGAATCAGAGACACGGACGCAGGCAGGGTCACGCGAAACCAGAATTCCTTCCGGAGAGCAAATCCGTACAGAAGGTTGTGAGGGAAGGGGGAGAACCGGGGAAGGGGGGGCCTGGGAAGGAGGAGTTGGGGACACAAGGACAGAAAGCCTTCTCTGTCCGGATCTGCTAAGCCACCCCAACCAGCCCCCGTCCCTCCCCCACCCCACCCCGCAGAGAGATTGATCAATAAATAAAATAATAAATTAATCAATAAATAAAATAGAAACAGCTCCCCCGCCCTCAGTCCCCCCTAGAACCACCCCCCATTGGGCACGGCCCCCTGAGCCCCATCCCTGCAGGGCAAGGCCGGGTTTGTTGTGTCTCTCCCCTCCCTACATACTCCATGGGCCCTATTTACAGATTCACAGTTGGGGGACAGGGAAGGGGGGTGGAGGGGGCTCCCCTCCTTCCCCGGCCCCCTGGGGTCAGGGCAGAGGGGTCCCATTGGTGGCCAGGAGCTTCTTGTCCTTAGCAGGGCCTCGGCGGGGAGAGCTGGTCAGCTCTGGGTCTGGGCGGCCGGCTTGGGGCTGTAGGCTTCTCGGTGGGGTGCCAGCAGGCCGAGTCTGGGCCCCATTCTTCTCATCTGTGGAGGAGGAAGCAGGGCGGTGTCAGGAACCTCGAGGCTGCCGAACCCCAAGGAACACGTTCCAGCAACATCGTGGTGAGGCCAAGGGCCTCCTTCACGGGGCTGGAAGCCTTGGGGGTGGCTGCCAGGAGGACACCCATGTGCAACCAGACCCGGCAACGTCACGGACAGCAGGTCATACATCCTGGGCCCCTCCAACCCTCATGGCTTTGGAAAGCAGGCCAAGTTAGTCCCAGTGAGACCCAGAGGCCCGACTCCAGGGGCATTGTCACAGACTCTGGCTATGACATTATTCGCTAAGGGACAGCTTGTCACAGCAGCAGATCACATTCAAAGGTCTCCTTCTGCTACCCTGGTTATTAGGGGAATGCTCCTTAGCAACAGGGCACAGGGGAGCCTTACAGGGGGTTGTTTGGGGGATCTGAACAAACCCGGAGGGCTGCTTGCCCTTCTCCAGAACACTGTTGCAGAACCTTCGTTAGCAGGAAGTTCCACATCCCCACACAGAGACCAGGCACCCTCTGGGGGTCCCTGGAGGTGCCCTCCCTGGCCACAAGGGCTTCTCAGGTCGGGATGGCCCATGCCCTGGACGGAGCTCAGGCCCCAGCCTCTCTGAGAATCTGTGATCCTCGCCCATGGACCAAAGCCCTGGGGCCCTTGCTCGGCAGGTCGCCCCTCTGTCCCACAGGATAAAGGAGGGCCACATGGCTTCGGACCCCTGCCTCCCACCTGCCAGGGCCTGCACGGAGGGCTGGTCATGAGTGCTCAGCAGCTGTGCCTGGATGGTCTCCACCACTCGCTTGAACCGACGGCTGGGACCTGGAGGGAATACGGAGATGGGCTGACCTGGGGACAGAGACAGAAAAGGCCCTCCCACCCTGTGGAAACCAGCAAAGAACTCGCCTCCTCTTGGGCTCAATTTCCTGCCCTGTGTTGGGACTAGGTATAAACCCGCGATTTGCAAATGGGACTAAGAAAGATTGCAGTTAATTATTTATCTCTTATTGGAGTTAACTATTTATCTTGTTAGTTTCTAGCTAAGACCACGAAGAGCCAGAAATATAAGAAAAATAAACAGGAAGTTAAAAAAACTCTTAAAATCAAGGAAGTCCTGCATATTAGCCTTTAAAGGGAAGGGGAAAAAATGCAACTTATTTCATCTTAGGGGTAACATTGTGGCAGGCTGGTCACGGTGACATTTAAGACTGCTAACGAGGGTAGCAGACAGAAGTGTCTCTTGTTATTCGGACTCGCTATCATGCCTCAGGAACCAAGCTGGACTGGCAGCAGGACATTTCTGTGGCTCCCGTCTCTGGTGCCAACTCCTGATTGGTCATGGCTGCCTGTCGTTTCTGAGGCTGCCGCTGAGCCCAGCAGGCAGAAGTGCCGTGATTACCTGGTGATGTCTGCTCTGGGTGCGGGAATGACACTGGATGGCACAGAGCCCCGTCCGCCCTTCGGCTGTACAGTCAGCTCTGTACTTCAAGGTCAGCAGGGCTAGGTTGAGCCCAGCTTCGTCAGTTTGCGGTGGGACTGTGTCAAGTCAATTTGCCTCAACCGGACTCTGTTTTCTCTTCTGTAAAGTGGGTGAGCACTAATACCTCAAAGGCCGCTGGGAAGCTTCAATGTAACAATGCACGTAAAGCACGTGAAACATCATAAATGTCCATGAAGAGGCACCTGGGAGGCTCAGTCTACTAAGTGTCTACTAAGTCTACTTTGGCTCAGGTCATGATCCCAGGGTCCTGAGATCAAGCCCCGCATTGGGCTTTTGCTCAGTGGGGAGTCTGCTTCTCCCTTTGCTCCTCCCCCTGACTTGTGACCTGTTTTTCTTCCAAATAAATAAATAAAATCTTAAAAAAAAAAATATCCATGAAATGTCAATGAGAGAAGGGGGAAGGACAGAATGCAGGGGTCTGAATGAGGAGGGGGCTCATAGGGTCAGCGCTAGCTGAGCACCATCTCCTCCTGCTGCCCTCTGGGGCCACTCTCCCAGCTTAGCTGTCTTGAGCATCCCACACACCAGAGTGGAGGCAGTCTCTCGCCGAGGGAAGCTTACCGGAGATGAGCGTAAAGGTGACCGAGTAGATGCCACCACCGCCACTGCCATCCCGTCGCGGGGAAGGCTCTGGGCCCTCTGAGGAGCTGATGTCCACCTGGAATCGGACGGGCTTCTGGAAGACGGATGGGCCGCCACTGGCCTTGTACTCGGCCCTGAAGCTGGTCTGTGACAGCACACTGTGACTCAGGCTGGGGATCTGAGACAGGCAGGGGACAAAAGGAGGGGGTGATTCCAGTGACCTGATTCCAGGGACTGGATAGCCAACCCCACAAAGACCTCTGCCCAAGGAACTACAAGTTCCACCAGCCACTAGGGGGAAAGAATAACAGGAAAGCCATTAGGAGCATCCATTGCCTGCTGGGACTTGTAGTTTTCTTGTCCCACTATAAACGACATCAGAGGAATGGCTGGTAACAGGGCCTCTCACATCTAGGCGTCAGCCTCAGGCTCCAGAATTACATGACACAAACTTCTCTGCCTCCGTGAGCATTGCCACATCTGTGTCAGAACCTGTAAGTCCCACTAGCTCCTAGAGCAAAAACCCAGAGGTCCCCGGGGAAAAAGCTATTCTGTCTGCTAATCTGACCTGGTGTTCAGGGAATGGCAACTCACTAATACGCTAGGGAGGTGTCCTTTGCACTGCCTCCAGGCCCCAGGGTCCAGTAAACCTCTCCACCTCCCAGCCCCTACAGTGACCCAACCCAACTCTGAACAGAAAACTACAGATCCCATGAGCCTCAGGAGGAAGTCGGGCCAGAGCGGAGGCAGCGGACTCCAGGGGCTGCTGGGATTTGTAGTCCTGTGCTGGACAAGTCACATTGGAGACCCAGGCCCCTCACCGACAGGAAGGCATGGACGATGTCCGCTTTGATGCTGCTGAGAGGTTTGTCCTTCAGCACAAGGAATATTTGTTCTTCTTTGTCCAAGGAGATGAAGTTCCCAAACCAGGAGCGTTTTGCCAACCTGAGTGAAAGGGGAGGGTTGCAGATGGGTCAAGAGGAGGCTCAGGGAATAAATCCCTCCCTCCAACCTCTGGCTTCCCTTCCCTGTCAGACTCACTCTGGAGAGGACTCTGGCGTCAAACTGGACATCTCCTCGGCAGTGGGGACTGGCGTGCGGTGAGGGAGGGGAGAGTATGGTTAACACTTGCCCATCACCCTGGGTCCAGCACGCGGGCCAGCAGTGCCCTCCAACTAGAGGTTCCAGATCCCAGTGCCCATTCACCTCCCAGTAGCTAAAGCCCACAGGGCATGCTACCTGGTGGTCCTGCTGGGGAGGCCAGCCCACCCCAGGTAGACCACGCCCTCCGAGGGCGGAACTTGCTCACCATGAGCCAATGGGAAGACAAGCCAAAGCACCGAATGGAGGTGCCCTTCAGAGAGGCCCCTCCTTCCTCCAGCCCTGGAAGCCACACCCCCTGTCCCCAACACCTGAATTTCTACTCCCAGCCCCATCTTCTCACACGACACGGGAATCTAGGCCCCCAGCCCTTGCACCCTGGGGGACCCCGTACCCTGCATCTTGCGCCGGTGAAAGCGAGGGGAACCCAGGAAGCTGTTGCGGATGGAGTTGAGACGACTCCTCCAGGCGGCTCCCCCGACGCCACCGCCGGGGCTTGGGGGTGGCGTTGTTCCTGGCGTCCCAGTGGGGCTGGCCCGGGGCGTGTGCAGGGGCGAATGCAAGGGCGTGCCCCCAGAGGAGCGCGGGGAGCCTGGGGGGCCAGGCAGGGGTGTGGAGCGGGCACTGGGGGGCGGCGGCTGCTCCCCGGCACCCCCTCCCCTGGGGCCGCGAGAAGGCAGCGTCTGCGTTTTGGAAGTCGGAGAGCCCCCGCCCCGAGCCTCATCTCCGGCCCCGGGCTCCGGTGAGAAGGAAAAGACAGGACTCTGTGGAAGAGGGGAGCTGGGTGAGATGGCGGACTACAACTCCCAGGAGCCTTTAGGAACCCCTTGGGTCCATACTCACAGAGATGGGTCCCGATGCATGCTGGAACTTGTAGTCCAATTATTACCTGCCCATTCCCCCCCCCCCCCCCTTCTATCATGCTCACTGCTGTAGCACAGTGACTGGTACACAGTAGGCGCTCAATTAGCTTTTGTTAAGCGCATAAAGGAACCCTTGAAACACGAAAAACCCAATCCTATAGGAGGTGGAAATGCGCAATGCACTAAAACGGGATTGGGGGCCCTTTAGGGACAGAGAGGCAATGCCTCAAGACTTCGTGGGAATTGTAGTTTCCGGTCCAGTGTTCACCCCTTTACCCCTTCTTCATGAATCGGGGCTTACCCGTGGGCTGCTGAGAGGGCTGGAGGACAGACCGGTGGAGGCTCCACTGACACTACGGGATCTGTTCCCAGGAGAGATTTGTTTGTTTGTTTTTAAATCAGGTGTGTGGGTTTCTCAAGGCTCAGATGTCCTTTCCCTGCCACACATCTTTGCGATGGGGACTTGAGGCCCTGAGAGGGGCCCCTGAGGTGGAGCTGGGGCTAGAACCCTGAAGCCCACCCACCCAGAGCTGTGGACCCACGGAGGGCCAGGGGCTCTCACCTCTGACTGTGCTGGGCCATCTCCAGGGCCCGGCGGGTGGGCACTGGGGAGCCACCGCCCCCAGCATCCGTGATGCTCAGAACTTCCATGGACTTCCGCTCTGGCCGCCGCTTCCCGTGTCGGCTCAGCATGGGGGAATCCACGCGTTTCCGAGGAGGGTCTGAGGGCAGAGAGTTTCAAGCCGGTCAGAAGCCACCTTCACCCAGCTGTACGTGGCACTCGCACAGGTGGGAAACGGAGGTCCAGAGCGGAGACTTTTGACAAGGTCACAGAGCGGGTCAGGGAGCCTAAACCCAGAAGCTAGGGGCGCCTGGGTGGCTCAGTCGTTGAGTGTCTGCCTTCCGCTCAGGTCATGATCTCAGGGTCCTGGGATCGAGTCCCGCATTGGGCTCCCTGCTCAGCGGGGAGCCTGCTTCCCCCTCTGCCCCTCACTCTGCTGGTGCTCTCTCTCTCTCTCTCAAATAAATAAATAAAATCTTGAACAAAACAAAAGCAAAAACCCAGACACTAACGCCTGCAGCCCCTTCCCCCGCTCCAGAGTCTGGGGTCTGGACCCCCAGCCCTGCCTTCTCACCGACATCATTCCGGGGAGGCAGGTCCTGGTCCTCACAGCTGGGATACCGCTCCTTCCGATCCAGAAGCAGATAATATATCATCTTTTCTTGGTTCTCCCTGATGGGGAAGGGAGGGAGGGGGTGGGAGAGGCCTGGGGTCAGGAGTCGGGCTCCAAGAGGTCTCTCCCCCTCCCTGTCGCTGTGGCTCTCGGGGGCCTAGTACGCCGGTATCTGCGCCCACGCTTCCTAGGCACGGACACGGGGAGGTTTTTTGTGTCGGTGCACACCGGACCCTTACTTGATTTAGCCGTGACACTTCGGGATAATCCAGCTCTTGCTACTTGCAAGCACTCTGTGGGGCACCACGTGGGTCTCACCACCTACCGATCCTTTGCAGCATCTCGTCTCCCCACCCCGCCCCGCGGTCCTACCGCCCCCTCGTGGTTGCTCTGGGAACAGCTCCACGTGGGAACTCTAAGCCACGCCCCCTCCAGCGGCCAGGCGTCACGCCCCACGGAGTCTGCGCGTGCGCGAGGCCTGGGCGCGCCCTCCGCTGGCGGGCTGGGGCGCTGCGGCCCGCTGGCCGGATGTCAGCCGGCTGCTGTGCGTCCCTGGAGCAGGGGGCCTTACTCCTCGCTGCGCAGCTCGCGGTGCAGCCGCTCGCGGTCCCTGAAGCAGCCCAGCGAAGCCATGCTCTCCAGGACGTCGGGGTCCAGCTCTCCGTTCGATGGCAGGCTCCGCATGGCCACCCGGCGGCCTGGGGTTGGCTCCAGGCAAGGGTCCGGCTCATGTTTCCCGCCCCTGGGGAGGGGGAGAAATGTTACAGGGTACCGGGCGTCCGGGATTCGAGCCCTCTCCACCCGAGGCGCGGGTGTCCGGGCCCCAACCTGCTTCTCCCTTGGGAACCCAGGAGTGCCGGCTCCCAGCCCCTGCTGCGCCTGCGTCCTCCTCCCCTGGGACCTAGAAATCCGAGTCCCTAGCTCCTCCTCATTGAGCAACGTTGGTATCCCACCCTCCAGCTGCTTCTCCCGCTGGGGACCCTTGATATTTGGGCCCCCTCCCTTTCTGCCCCAGGGAGCCAGGTGCTCAGTTGTCCCATACTCACAGGTACCAGGGGTGTTTCTGAATTTGCTCCAGCTGTGCGGAGGGAGAGAAGCAGAAATGAGGTCGTGTGAACACAGTGGGCCGCAAGGAAAGTTGATGGGGTGGCTCTGGGGGTCCGTAACAGTGCCCCCTCCTCTCCACCAGGGGCAGGATGACAGCTTAGGTCTTCCCCTAGTGGCGACTGGGCACCACGACCCGTGACCACAGGCCTGGGACATTGCCCGTGTGCACAGTGGCACCCCTTCCCCTGTGGGGGACCTGCCCAGCTTGGAGTGGCGGGTTTTGCAGACCCTGGGCTACAGCTCATCCAGTGACCTCCCCCTCCCCCGCCCCAGCCATCACCCCAGGACTGACAGGCAATTCCTGGAAGTCCATTCTCATGGTCCCCCTAGGGGTTCTGTCCTCATGACCCACCGCTCCCCCCAACTCACACTGAGCCTTTTCTCAGGCTCCACTTCGATCATCCCTCTCAGGAGGCTCTGGCAGTCTGGAGGGATGAAGTGGGGCATGTGGAAGACGCCCCGTTTCACCTTCTCCAGCAGCTGGCGGAGATTGTCATCATCAAAGGGCAGAGCCCCCTGCGGAGGAATAACAGGACCCTCACACAGAGCTTAGGGTGCCTCAGGGAGAGCCTAAGCGCTTGACACACCGGCGCGTGTGGTCCTTACCACAAGCACTGGCAGGCAGGGGACTAGGACCATCCCACTTTACAGGGTCCAGCAACTGGCCCACAGCCTCTGAGCTGGTAAGTGGTGAGCAGGGGTTTGGCAACAGACAAGTCAGGCCCCAGGCCTTAAGAGGCTGCGGTTGCAGCTTGGAGGGTGTATCTGAGAAACAGGTTTTTCCCCAGACCAGTTTCAGGAGGGATAATCCTCACGCACTCGTTCAGCTGAAGGGGAACATTCACTTTGGGTCAGGGATCTCCCACTGGACAAAAGCAGCCCTCGCCTTCCTACAGCTCACACCCTAGACTGCGAGACCCCAGGGACTGAAGGAGCTTCAGCGGCCTCGTCATGAAGCAGGCACCCTGCTGTCCCCCAGGTTCTGACCTGGCCACGAGGGACGGAGCAGGGGACAACACCAGGTCCCTGGCCTCACGGAGCTCTGTCTCCAGCGGTGCCCAGCACACGTGGATTAACAAACAGCGGTTGAATGAGTAGTGGGGAGGGCAAACAATAAAGGGACACATAGGAGGGGACAGGCGGGAGTCCGGGAGATGAGACCGTGGGATGAGAAGACCAGCGGAGTGAGCAGGTAGCTGGAGGGGGAGCAGGGGAGTCGGGGGGAAGGGAGGAGATGATGCTGGGCAAAAACTTGCAGGGGTGACAGCATGAGTCTCTGAGGGCTTTTCCAGGTGTTGTCCCTGGTGTCAGAGGCCTCTGGACTGAGGGGGCAGGGTGTGGGGAGCAGAGGGAGAGGGGCACCCCGCAATGCTGGTCTGGGGCCCGGAATCCTGGATGAGACTTTGCTTGTCTGTCTAATTCAGTGTGGCCCTGTGTTTGTTGTTGGCCTTGCCCCTGAACATCCACTTCCCAGCCCCCAGAACAGTGAGAAGTGTGTTGTTCACGCCACCCGGTGTGTCTCTTATAGGAGCCCAAGCTAAGGCAGACGTCCTCTCATGAGCAGTTGATCCGTTCCCACGGCACGCGTGGCCAACAGCGTTCTCACTCACACCGGAGACACGCTCAACGAGCACAAGTATTTTCTCGGCGACACCAAACACCCCACCTGCCCTCGGGAACACACGGCGGCTCTCTGGGAGCGAGCATTTAAAATCACCAACAAACAGCGCAAAAAAGCAAAAATCGTGGCACTCCACAGACCGCAGAAAACACACTTGTTTACAGGATGGACTGAAACCGGGCGTGGGGCGGGGAAGCAGAGCGTTGCCTTGTGCCACTTCGGCTGGGACACGCGTGACGGGGACTCAGCTTTTTCTCTGCTCTGCACACATCTGGGAACAACCTCGGAAACACCAAGAGTGGGAGGCTGTAGGTAAACCCCAGGCAGTGTGCAGCTTCTCACATACGGAATGCGTCGATTATGAGGGTCAGCCGTAATAATAACAGTAACTACTAGTAATGGGGCGCCGCTCAGAAGGCTGACGGGGCACATTCTAGGGAAACGCTCACGGCTCCCAGTACCCTAACTACTGGCCCTGGGCAGGCGAGGAAATGGGCCTGGAGAGGGAGAGCGACCGGCTTGCTCACTACGGTGGTGGAGCTGGGGTTTGAACTCAGCTGGACGGGCTCCAGCATCACCAGCTGCAGAAGGGCGGAGGCCTGCACTGTTTGAGCCCGCCTCTCGGGCGCCCCCCATCTTCCCTGGGGGAGCTGTGAGCCCCGGGCGCGCCCACTGAGCCTCGGTTCCCTCATTGTCATCCAGGCTCCCGGATGAGAGACCACACACGGATCCCAGCCGTGCCGCTGTGCAGCAGTGTGCCTGCGAGCCAGTCACTTCTCGTCTCTGGGGTTTTCGAGAGAAGTGCGCGAGGCGATGTGCCTGGAACAGTGCCTGGCACAGAGTAAACCGCCCATTTACTCGCGCCACGCGTGTTAACGGGGCCGACTACGTGCCAGCTCGGGTCCCGGCGAGCCGACAGAATAAAACCCACAGAGACAAAAGCCCTGACTTCTGGGAGCTGATGATGTAGAAGGGGACACCGCACAAGGAACTCACAACTCAACACATGATGGCAACTCTGAGAGTCGCCAGGAAGGACAGAACCTCCCCCAGAGGGTCTGACCTCATGGCGGAGGCGGGGAACGGGAGCAAAGAGAAGTCTAGTTGTGAACTGGATGAGCAACGGGACTGGTCCGGACGGAAGAGTGTTCTAGGCAGAGAAGAGCAGGTGCAAAGGCCCTGGGCTCACAGGCCTGCTCTGATTATATTAGTTATTACCATATGGCAACAAGCTCCCTAGAACAGCCACTGTCCCAAGCCGTGCAAGGGCTCCTGGCTGCCCCATCCCTTTCGGGGACACCCTGGACTAGCTCACAGTGCTGTGACTCAATGGTTAGCTCTGGGCACACAGCAAGGGTGGGGCAAGGGTGCTCCAGGGTCTTGGTCTGCTGGTTCCTGCCTCCCACCTTCCTGACACCAGTTAAATATTTGGAAGACAACACCTGAGGGGGAAGATGGAACTTACTTAATGTTTTGGGCTCCCACCAGACAGGGCTCTAGAAAGTGGGGCAGGAGAGGTGAGGGGCACCTTACCACAAGCAAGGCAAAGAGGATGACTCCACAGCTCCACATGTCCGCCCGGCGGCCGTCATACTTCTCCCCCTGGAAAGGAGAAGGCCCGGCCGTGACAGGGTCTCTCCACCGTGCTCTCCCCACGCCTCCCTCCTCTCCACCTCCTCACTCACCTTAATCACCTCCGGACACGCATAGTGGGGGGACCTGCGGGAGAGAGGCGGCGTGAGCCTCTGGCCGGCTTCTCGCCCCCTCCCTGGGACGACGGAGGCCAGGCCCCCACTCACCCACAGCTGGTCTCCAGGAGGCTGTCCCCCACCTGCAGGGACGCCATGCCAAAGTCTGCGATGCGGATGTTGTTTTTCTCATCCAAAAGCAGGTTCTCGGGCTTCAGGTCTCTGTGGCTGAGACAGGCAGGTGGGGCTCAGGCCTCTGCCCTCCTCCTGGAGGCCGAGGCCCCGTTTGCTATCTCTCAGAGGCGGGCACTTCTGGAAACCATTATGGACAATTCCAGACGTGCTCCAAGCAGTGAGAAGAACACGAGGGAGCCCCATGTACCTATCCCCCAGCCCACCTGTATCGACTCAGGGCAAATCTTCCCTCTTCTCTACCTAGACACACTCTCTCCTTCCTCTACTGGATTATTTCGTAGGAGACCCCGGACCGTGTATTATTTTATCCACAAATATTTGAATATCTATCATGTGAGATATTCTGAGCAAAGAGGGCTAATGTTGAGCTACTCAACACTGAAATACTGAAATACTTCCATACTGAATAATAAAAAGCATATGGTCACCCCAAGCCAGTCACTGGTCCCTGGAGGGAAACCCCTCAAGTTTTAAGGGTTGATGTCTGGGGAGTGCGGTGGGGCCCGAGGATTGTAGCTTCTGTCAGGCCGGGTCAGTAACTGGGTCATACTTGTTGTTAAATATGTTGACTATTGCCCCCTGGAGGTCAGCGCTTGTAACGTCAGGGTTTTGACTGGGTCTCGCCAATAGGGCTGTGCTGACAGTTTAAATGCGCTGCCTCCCCATCACCAAGCTTTATGCCCACCTCTGAGCCCCTCCACCCTGACACCCACCCCGGCTCCAGTCCCCACCCCAGGGAGGGAAGGAGCGCGAACAAATGCGGGTGAAAGATGAGCTGAAGGCCATTCCGTGAGGAAAGGACGATCTTTCCGTACGGACGTTCACATGCCAAAAAACCGAACCTCAACCCTTGGCTCACATCACAGACAAAAATTAATTTGAAATGTATCCCAGGCCAGAATACAAGAGCTAAAACTATATAACTTTCAGATGAAAATGTAGGAGGAAGCCTTAGGGACAAAGATTTATATAGATAGGGCAGAAAAGACAAACGGTAAGAAAAAAAAAGGACAAACTTGAATTTATTGGAATGTAAAACTTGCTTTTCACCAAACATTGCTATAAAAACACAAAAGTGGAGTGCCTGGCTGGCTCAATTGGGAGAGCATACGACTCTTTTTTTTTTTTTTTTTTTTTTTTTAGAGATTTTATTTATTTGAGAGAGAAGACAGAGAGGGAACACAAGTTGGGGGAGTGGAGGGACAAGCAGATGCCCCGCTGGGTGCAGAGCTCCATGCGGGGCTCAATTCCAGCACCCCAATTTCATGGCCTGAGCCAAAGTCAGACACTTAACCAACTGATCCACCCAGGTACCCCGAATCTGTGACTCTTGATCTCAGGGTCATAAGTTCGAGCCCCATGTTGGGCGTAGAGATCACTTAACTAAATAAAAAACTTTGAAAAAATTCAAAAATAAAAGGGGGAGCCTGGTGGCTCAGTTGGTTGGGCGACTGCCCTCAGCTCAGGTCATGATCCTGGAGTCCTGGATCAAGTCCCACATTGGTCTCCCTGCTTGCCAGGGAGTCTGCTTCTCCCACTGACCTCTCTCCTCTCATGCTCTCTCTCTCTCTCTCTCAAATAAATAAATAAAATCTTAAAAAAAAAGAATTAAAAAAAATTAAAACTCAAAAGTATGTCACAAACTGGAAGAAAATACTTGAAAAATATACAGTTAATAAAAGATTTGCTCTTAGGGGTGCCTGGGTGGCTCAGTGGGTTAAGCCTCTGCCTTCGGCTTAGGTCATGATCTTGGGGTCCTGGGATCGAGCCCCACATCTGGCTCTCTGCTCAGTGGGGAGCCTGCTTCCTCCTCTCTCTCTGCCTGCCTCTCTGCCTACTTGTGATCTCTCTCTCTCCATCAAATAAATAAATAAAATCTTAAGAACTAAACAAAACAAAAACAGAAACAAAACCCCAAGCAATAATTTAAAAAAAAAAAAGATTTGCTTTTAGAATAAAGAACTCTTAGAAGGGATGCCTGAGAGGCTCAGCTGGTTAAGCATCTGCCTTCAGCTCAGGTCATGATCCTGGGGTCCAGGGATGGAGTCCTGCATTGCTCAGCAGGGAGCCTGCTTCTCCCCCTGCCTGCTGCTCCCCATGCTTGTACTCTCTCTCTGACAAATAAAGTCTTGGGGAAAAAAAAAAAAAAAGAACTCTTAGGAGTTATTCCTAGAGCTATCTCTTGTTCCTAGAATAAAGAACTCTTAGAACTCAATATCAAAAAGACAACTCAATAAAAAATGGGCAAAGGACCCGAACAGACATTTTTCCAAGGAAGATAAAACAAATGGCCAATAAGCACATGAAAAGATGTTCTACAACATTAGTCATCAGAGAAATGCAAATCAAAACCACAACGAGATACCACTTCACACCTACTAGGATGGCTATAATCAAAAAAGTCAAATGATAACAAGTGTTGGCAAGGACATATAGAGATTGCAACCCTCGTGGACTGCTGGCGGGGACAGTGAAGGGTACCGCCACTTTGGAAAACGGTCTGTCACTTCCTCAAAAGGCTAAGTAGAGTCCCCATATGACCTGACAATTCCAGCCCCAGGGATGCACCCGAGAATCGAAAACACAGGTACACATCAGAACTTGTACTTGATTGTTCCCAGGTCCGTATTGTTTACAAGAGCCAATAAAGAGAAACAATAAAGTGTCCATCCACTGGGGAACGGATAAAGGAGGTATGGCACAGCCACACGATGAAGTACGATTCAGCCAGGGAAAGAAAGTACTGATACACCCTCCGACAAGGAGGAACCCTGAAAACGTTTTGCTGAGTGAAAGAAGCCAGACACAGGCAGCCACATACAGTATGATTCCGTTTATATGAGATGTCCAGGATAGGCAAGCCCGTGGAGACAGAGGTGGTCAGGGGCTGGAGGGGTGACTGCTTCCTGTACGAGGTGATGATTTGGGGGGTGAGGAGAATGTTCTAAAATTACATAGCAGCGATGCGCAACGCTGGTTATACTAAAAACTCCTGAACTGTATACTTTAAAAGGGTGAATTTTATGATATGTGAGTTTTATCTCAATTTTTAAAAAGGGATAAAGATTTATTTTGGGTCTGCACCACACTGGCTTCCAGTCAGCCTTGTGGGCAGTGCTCATCCCGGCCTCCCCTCAAGCTGCCCCCTCACCAGATGGAGTAGCTGTGGCAGAAGTCCAGCGCCGACACTATCTGGCGGAAGAACTTCCGGGCCTCCTTGGGTGTCAGTCTCCCCTTCTTTACCAGGTAGTCAAACAGCTCACCTCCAGAGACGTGCTCCAGAACCAGGTACCTGGGGGACGTGGAGGGGGCAGAGGGCTGGAAGGGGCATGTGGAGGACCAAAGAGCCTGGACTCTCTTTCAAAAGCCCCAGAACCCCAGCACAAGACCCCCATCCCACTGGCCCTTGGAAGCAGAGTATCCCAATTCCCATGAGTCCCTGGGAGGAGGAGACTCCAGTTCCCATGAGTCCCTGGGAGGAGGAGACTCCAGTTCCCATGAGTCCCTGGGAGGAGGAGACTCCAGTTCCCATGAGTCCCTGGGAGGAGGAGTCTCCAGTTCCCATGAGTCCCTGGGAGGAGGAGACTCCAGTTCCCATGAGTCCCTGGGAGAAGACTCCAGTTCCCATGAGTCCCTGGGAGGAGGAGACTCCAATTCCCGTGAGTCCCTGAGAAAAGAGACTCCCAAGCCCATCAGCCTCTGGGAACCCAAAACTCAACCCCAGCGCCCCCCTCACCCCCATAAGCTCTGCGCAGCAGAGACTCCCATGGCGACTTTGGGAGTATCAATACTTGGCCTCCTAGTTATTCCTGCAGGTAAGACAACTGTGTTAACGCCTAGAGGACAGAAACACCTCAGTTCTCACAGGACCCTGGGAAATAAAGACATCTCCCCTCCCCCACTCCCATTAGCTTCTGGAAAGCCAAGTCTTTCATTCCTATAAGCCTCAGTTATTAAAAAAAAGAAAACAAACAAACAAACACACACACACACAAATTCTCATTAATTCCTGGCAATAACAATTGCAGTGTGCTCCAATCTAAGTCAACGATCGTGAAGTTTTTTTTTTTTTTTAAAGACTACAAGTCCCATCAGTGCCTGAGAGGATTAAAACTCCCGACTCCCACAAGCCTCTGGGACATAGACTCCTAATTCCCATCAGCCACCTGGATCCTTAAGACTCCAGATCCCATCTGGCTCCGGGAGGCCAAAACTCCCGATTCCCATCAGCCCCTGGGCACAAAAGCTCAATTTCTAGGAGCTTTTGGAAAGCTGACAGTCCTCTGTGAAGCCCAAACTCCCATGGGCCCCCACTATTCCTACCTAGGTGGAGGAGTGGGAGAGCGAGCTCCACCAGTTGGTGACAAAGCCCCACCCTGCCGCCACACCTGGGGAAGCTTGAGGACTACAATTCCCATGAGTACTTGGGGCCAGGCCACTTACTGCCTGGGGGAACCCTCCCCAGCATCTGATGGGTACTGGAATCAGTTTATCCTGGGGACTGCGTGGCGGGGACAGGGGTCTGTCCCCTCACTCGCTGCCCAACCCAGCTGTCCCTTGGGTCACCAGAGTCCAGACAAAGGCCTATTGTCTGTACCCTGGGCAGCTGGACTCCACTCCCATCTTCCTGGGGGGTAATCAGTTTTGAGATACGGATTGGAACTCCTAAGAAGGCCATTGTTGGGGTGTCCATCCGATAGCACCCAGAATTATGTGGGAGGAGGAGGGGGGCCTAGGAAGAAGCAGGATTCACAGGGCCTCAGGCTTTGATAAGTCCCCATTGCCTCCGCAAAGACGAGCAGGGCGGGGAGCTGCCCTTAGCAAGCCCGACCCTGTTGAGGACATCTGGATTATCTAGTAGAGAGTGTTCCGTGCGGGGCCCTAGGGCGGGGGCCCGGGGCTGGGCCAGAAGGGCCAGGATGGACCGCTGTCCCTCACCAAGACGGCTGAGGCTTGGCTGTCCTGTTGCTAGGGTACATTTGGCCCTTAGTGCCAGGCCAGTCGGCGTGGGGACAAGGAGGATTATGTGTGTGTTGTGGATGCGTGTGTGGGAGGGTGTTCTGACCGGCCCTTCGGGGGCTCCAGCCAGGAGAGCTTAGGTTTCTCCAGGCCTCTCCAGGCCTTGTTTCCAGAAAGGTCCCACCCTAGGAACTTGGGGTGCATGAGGGCTGGGTGTCTATAAATACCTACAAATATTTCTTGTTCTCGTAGACATCGTGTAGCTTGAGGACGTGTGGGTGTTCAATGAGCTTCAGGATGGCTATCTCCCGCTCCACCTGGGGGTCAGCGGGGGACACAGGAATGAAGTTCAGCATGGCGTCTTTCCCCCCACCCCACCCCGTCCCCAAACGGACGCCCCGCCCCAGTGCACACACACCTTCATCAGCACCGACTCAGACAGCTTCTCCCGGTTCACGATCTTGATGGCAACCTTCTGGCCCGTGATGCAGTGCACCCCGAGTTTAACCAGCCCTGGGGAGGCAGGACTGAAAATGGGGGGTGTGCTCCCAGAGCCCTCTCCCAGCTCCCAAGTCCCCCTGACTCCGCCTCCTTTCCCTGCTGGCTCTTCCACAGTGGCCTGAATCGCCCTGACCGAGCTCTGAGGGCTCTCTTCTTCCTGTTTTCCATAGACCTAGACCTTCTGTGCTGTCCCTTCTTTTCTTTTCTCCCTGAGGTAATCTCTACACCCACGTGGGGCTCGAACTCACAGCCCCGAGACCAAGAGTCTCCACCAAGCGCTTCACTAACTGAGCCGGCCAGATACCCCTGTTCTGTCCCTTCTGATTGTCCATCCCTCCGCAGCCGCCCCGGTTCTCACCCGGACTCTGTCGTTCTGGGGTGCCCCTTCAAGTCCATGTCTCCACACCGTCTTTCCTCACTGTGTCTCCGTAATGTTGTCTCCCCGACTGCCGCGCTCAGCCTCTCTCCTCTCTCCCTCTCAGCCCATCACTTCCTTGAATTCTCCGCCCTTCAATCTTCCGGAGGCTCCATGTCTCCCGAGCAATGGACTTTCACGTTTGTCCCCTTCCCAGACCATCCTCTTCCACCTCCTCCTAAACCCTGACCTTTTCATCCCCTTCTTTGATCCGCCTTTAACAGCAGCTGTGGCTGGGAGCACTCAAACCCCAAGAGTGCGTCCACTTCCCAAGAGTAAGCCCCGAAGCCACAGATCCTGGAGTGGGGGGGGGCAGCCCCTCCTCCCTCTGACCCAGGCGTCCAGGACCCACGGCCCCTTCCTCCCCCGTAACTCAGGAATTCAGGTCAGTGACACCTTCACCCCCATACCACTAGGATCTTGAGGTCTGAGCCCTTCCCCTTCCCTCGCGCCCTGGCCCTCAGCTTCACAGGAGATCCTGGGCCCACCCCTCCCGGACACAGGTGTGCGCCCACCCACCCTCCACCCGGCAGGAAAGAGGCCGGAGCCAGCGTTTAGCAACAGCAAAGGATGACCCCGGATTCCCCAACCACTCCCGGGAGATTGGACTCTCAGATCCACCTTCCCACCTGGCCGTTCGTGTTCCCCACACGGAGCCAGCACACCCCACCACCCGAGCCTCACTGCCGGTCACCCGGACGGCCTGCCCGGGGAGCCCGAGGCCCTCCTCAGCCAGAGAGCAGTGCATAGGGAAGCGGCCGCCCAGGGTGCACCCCCATCCCGAGGCGCACTGCAGCAAGGACCTCAGCTCCCAGGGCCGGCTGAGCCCCTGCTGCAGGCCGGCCTCCCTTCCCCACGGAGGCCCTGGAGCCCCTCCAACTTCGAACAGCCCCCCCCAACCTGAGGTGGGAGCCTCTGGGCCTCAGCACCTCCCCCCCCAGAGTCCAAGCCCCGGCCCCCTCCATCCTGGGGACCCAGCAGACTTGACCCCAAGTCCCTTCTCTGTGAGGGACCCCGGGGTCTGGGCGATCAGCCCCTGCCCTTTGAATACCCACGAGTCCCGCCCTCCGCCCCCCAGCTCTCCTGCCCCCACCCCAGGTATCCCCTCCCCTGACTCACCTGTCTGTCCTTTGCCCAGCGTCTTCTCCAGCCGATAGGGGCCCACATATTGGGCGTGCTGGGGTGGGTGTGGGTGTGGGTGCGGGAGGTGGTAGGCGGGGGAGCCCCCGCCCCCCTCCTTGGCCCCGGACGACATGGTGCCCTTGGTCCCGGTCCGACAGGCCCCCCGGCCGCCCCCCCTGCGGCAGGTCGCCCCGTCCCTCCGGTGGGGGCCGGCGACAGCTCCGTCCCGGCCCCCCCGGCTGCCCCCCACCTCTCCGGGGGTCCCCAGGGGGCTGGGCTGGGCCCCCCCAGTCGGCGGGCCGCGGAGCTGGGGGAGGGGGGGCTGGCCCGGGGGGGTCAGGCCCCGGGAGTCAGCATGGCCCGGGGGGGCTGCGCGGCCCCCCCTCCCCAGCCCGTCCCTGGCCGGCCCCCCCCTTCCTGCGCCTCCCCCCGCCGGGGGGGTCTGAGGTGCGGGCAGGCGGATGCTGCAGGCCGAGGTCCCCCCCGCCCCCCCACGCGCCCTCTCTCCTCCGCCTCCTCCTCCTCTCCGCCTCCCCCCGCCACCTCGTCCTTTCTCTCCGGCACGCTGACATCACCATCCGGGGACTCCGGGCCCTTCCCCAAAGTTAACCCTTTCGGAGGGGGGAGGGGGAGCGGGGGCAGGGGGCGGGCCTGGGCGCCGGAGGGATGGAGAGGAGGTGGGAGGGTGCAGGGAGGGATGGGAGGATGCAGGAGAGGATGGAGGAAAGACGAGGGAGAGAGATGCGGAGCAAAGAGACCGCCGAGAGGGAGCTACACAAAGGGAGAGGAAGTGTGACATAGAGACGGGGACAAGAGGCGGCTCGCTAGAGAGATGCGGACAACCAGAGACGGCGCTGGCGCAAGGCAGGGAATCGGGCTGAGGTGGGCAGAGAAGGAGAGCAGAGTGGGAAGAAGAGACTGGGAGATGGGAGAGAGTCGTAGGAAGGGCCCCCGCTGGAGAGAAACCGTGGCGGAGAGGCCCAGAGGAGGGAGGAAGAGGGAAAGAGCCAGCCAGGGAGATGGAGAGAGATGCGCGGAGACGCAGATGGGAAGGGGAAGGGGAGCGAAGGCGAGGTGGAGAGACACAGGTGAGGGGAAAGAGACAGGGAGGTGGGGGAGAGATGGGGAAGAGCACAGAGACAGAGACAGGGAGGGAAGGATGTGGAGGTGCGTGAGGCACAGACAGACAGAAGGGTGGAGGGTCAGAGAGAAGAGTGGGAGAGAGGGAAAGGGGGCAGGGGGCAGGGGGCAGGGGGCAGGTGGAGGGAGAGAGCGAGGGAGGCAGAGCTATGGCCAGGGGGGACCTTAAAAGAACAGTAGTGTACATACAGGGGCAGGGCACACGCTGGAGAATGTGGGGACAAAGAAAGAGGGTGACGAGCAGAGCCAGGGGAAGAACTTGGGAGTTGCTGAACCAAGGCTCAAACAATGTGCTTCCCCAGGCCTCCCAGCCTGCCCACCCAGGCCTCCTGTCCCACTAGCATCAGGGAAGGCCATACACGGTGCAGGTTCTCAGATCATCTTGGCCCACACCTCCATTTGGGATCCTTAATGCTCCTCCAGAGAAACTTCCAGAACCCCCTCAGGTCCCTGTGTATTTTTTTAGATGCCTGAATATTCTCTGGGCCCAACACAGGGTCTCCTCCATCCTCACGCGGGTTTCCATATAATTCTACATCCCCGCTAGGGCACATCCCTGGGTCTGTACTCGGATGGATCTCCACAGAACCCAGGACTCCCCTGTATGAGGTACTCGAAGGTGTTAGGCACCCCTTTAATCCCCGAGTCCCCCATAAAGTGGACCCAAGAGCTTCTAGGCTCCTAGTCAACCACCTTCATCCATAAAGCTTTACCGAGGGCGACATCTGAGCTGGCATTGTTGTCCAAGTGGTGAGGGGACAGCAGCGAACCAGATCAACAAAGATCCCTGCCCTGTAGAGCTCTCACAGTAGTGGAGAAGGTGGGTGATAAGCAAGATAAGCAAAATATACCGTATGTTTTGACAATCAAGGCCAATGCTAAAGAACAGATTAAAGCAGGGAAGGGGACAGGAATTATTCGTTGGGTGGAGTATGATTCTTGATACGGTGCCAAGAAAGAGCTCTCCAGTGAGGGAACACCGAAGGAAGATGAGGGTCAGAGCTGTGTGGACAAAGTACCGACCATGCAGGGGACGGCAAGTGCAAAGGCCCTGTGGTGGAAATGTACCTGGTATATTGTGGGACCACTGAAGGGCCTGTGTGGCCGGAGGGGAGCGAGTGAGGGGGAGAGAGAGAAAATGAAGTGTAGAGGTAAATCACATACGGCCTTAGAAGCAGGGCAACCATACACCTGGTATTCTGTAGTTATTACTGGGGTCTGTACTCTGAAGTACCCGGCTGTACCTGGAAAACTGTGTGCTCACCCTACTTAGAAGGTCATTGTAGGGACTATGGATTCTATAGGCTACCTGGGGAGTTTTCATGTGGGCCACCATTATGTTATACATATATTAATATACACAATGTTACACACGATTACATACGATGGACACGTGTGTTATATGGTATTATGCATGGTAGCATGCAGTAAATAACCCAAATGAACTTGTAAAATCCCGAATGACAGTCCCCACAGATGTCCACATCCTAATCCCCAGAACCGGCGCATATTATCAACTCGTGACAAAAGGGGCTTCGCAGACATGACTGAATTGAAGATCTTGAGATGGGACGAGGGTCCTGGCTATCTGGGGGTCCTAACGTAATCACAAGGGCCCTTCAGAGGGGGGAGGTAGGAGAGTCAGAGGAGATGGGATGATGACGGGAGCAGAAGCCAGAGGGATGCAGCCACAATCCAAGGAGCGCAGGTGGCCTCTAGGAGCCAGAAGAGGCGGGCAGCAGAGTCTCTCCCAGAACTTCAGGAAGGAACACAGCCGGGCTCACACCTTGCGTCTAACCCAGTAAGAAGTTTTGGACTTCTGACCACCAGAACTGCAAGATAATAAATCAGTGGTGTTTGAAGCCCCCAGTCTCTCATAATTTAAAGGCACCAATACAAAACTAATACAATAGGGCACTGGGGGTGGGGGTGGGGGTGGGAGCCCGGACCCCTGTCTGAGGGCTAATTGTGGTCAGTGCTACAAACACACCCACAGTGCACACGGCTTCTATGTTGCCTTCCCGTTTCTGCCCCAAATATAACCTGGCCCACCCCAGGCCTAGTGGTGGGCCCCACCTGAGGGTGAGCACAGCCTTCTCCTGGCGCGGCGGGGCCTCTGATGAAGACCAGCACCAGGGGTTCTTTAAGCCCAGCTCAAGGCAAACACCTGTACAGCCCAGGCGCAGTCCCAGACCTGAACCCCAAAGGCCGCGCACAGAGTGGGTAAGCCTCGCGAAGCACCGCGCCCGGGCGTTTTGCTTCAGCTTCGGCCTTCGAGAATCCCCTCCCGAGCACCGGGCAGGACTCAGGGAGGATTCCAAGAGGGGGAGCCGGGTGGTACAGGAGGCTGCAGAGGGCCTGCAGGGGGTACCGGTTAGTTCCCTTTGACGACTGGGGAAACTGAGGCCAAGAGAGGGGTGAGGTGGGCCGACGGTGCTAACATCAGATACGAGGAGTGAGAACCCAGAGCTCCAGAAAAGACAGGCCAGGGGTCCAGGTGGAGGGGAAAAGGCCCGAGGGCGAGGGACCTGCACGACCTGCAAGGAGGGGGTGGGGCCTAACGGGGAGCGGCCCGCTCACCAGCACGGGGCGGGGCTTAGGGGAGAGGCGGGGTTAAGTTGGGAGAGGCCGAAAGGCCTAGAACAGGGGCGGAGCCTGAGGTAGCAGGGAGGGGCGGGGACATAGATGTGGGCGGGGCCCACCGAGGCGGAGCTAGACTGCGGGGGCGGGGCGTACGCCAAGACAGAGGTGGAGCTTGCAGGGAGGTCGAAGGGGCGGAGCTCATTAAGAAGCGGGATCCGGATCGGGGGCGGAGCTCAGGCTGAGCGAGGGTGGGAGGCGGAGCCGAGCCCTGTTTCCGGCCAGGTTAGGGCTTCAGAGCCTGGCACGCCGCCTCGGCCTCAGGTCGGCCCCAGGTTGGGAGGTGCTCGGGGAACTTCCGGGCGAGACTGGCGTATTTCCGGTTAAGATGGCGGCGCCCACCACAGTCAGGTGCGGGCGACTGTGTCTTTAGGCGCCGCGGCGACTCGAGGCCCGGGGAAGGTGAGGCCCAGGGAAGTGAGGTCCGCCCCGCTTTGGCTCCCCTCTTTGGAGAGGTAGGAGGAGATTTGTTGCTAAGACGTTCAAAGGGAGGACTTGTTGCTATGGAGGTAGGGCGGAGGGGTTGCTAAGAGACGGGAACGCATTTAGTGGCGATGGGGGAGGGGGTTGCTAGGTGGAGTGGGTGGGGCCTGTTGCGAGCGGGGAAAGGAGGGGCTTGGGACTTTGGGGAAGGGTCCCGTTGGGATGGAGGAAGCAGAGGGGTCTCAGGTTTGGGGTCATGAGGGGCCTCGGAACTCCCCTGAAACGTCACCTTCTCAGCAGACCCCCAGGAGTCGACCCGTCAGGACGCCAGAGCTACCTCAGCGGTGACCACCCCCTACCCCAAACACATTCTTCCCTTCACAAACCGCCCATGGCGGACCAAGGCTCGGGGGGCAGCCGCCTCCCCCTGGCGCTGCCCTCAGCCTCCCAGGGCTGCTCATCGGGGGGCGGCGGCTCCTCGGCGGGGAACTCGGGCCATCCTCCGCCCCCGCGAAACCTCCAAGGCCTGCTGCAGATGGCTATCACGGCGGGCTCTGAGGAGCCAGACCCCCCTCCAGAACCCATGAGTGAGGAGGTAAAGGTGGGGACCCAGCGAAGTCGGGGGAGGGGTGGCCCGGGCAGGGGCGGAGTCCAGGGGTGAAGGCGGAGTCGTAGGCTGTACTGGTGCGAGATGGGTTATTGTCCACTGCAGGTCAGAGCTCCGAAGTGTCTGCGAGGGCAGATGCCCGCATCCCAGCACGGCGCGGGGATGCGGAGTAGCCTCGAGGTGAAAAGGAGGAGGGAGTGTTCTGGGAGCCAGGCAGACCTGGTTTCAGCAGTATCCAGCTGTGTGACCTTGGGCATATTGCTTCATCTTTCTGACCAGCAAGGTCTTTTTTTAAAATTCAAGATTCTATTTATTAGAGATAGAGCGTGCACAAGGGGTGTTGAAAGGCAGAAAGAGAGGGAGAAGCAGGCTCCCCGCTGAGAAGGGAGCCCAAGGTGGGGCTCCATCCAAGGACCCGGGATCATGACCTGAACCAAGGGCAGATGCTTAACCGACTGAGCCAGCCGGGCACCCCTGAGCAGGGTCTTTATTTGCAAGCTGATGATAAGAGTAGTCAGGGTGCCTCATGGGGGGATTTCTGAGGAGCCGCGTGGTGCTGGTGCAGAGGCAGGGCTCCTGCAGGTAGCAGGCGGTCGTGAAGACTTAGGTTTGACTTCAGGCTTTGTGCATGGCCGACTGTGTGACCTCGGCATGTCACAACCTTTCTGGGCCTCAGTTTTTCTTGTCTGTGAAGTGGGGATGACAAAAACACTCAGAGGGCTGTCTTGGAGATGAGTAGCAATGTCTGTCTTATGTGATGTTCAGTTGACGGTGGTGGTTCCAGTGTATAAAACATCGTGGTCACCCAGTAACTTCCATGATGTCACCTTTAGGACAACGAAGTAGGAACAGGTACAGAAAGATTAGCATCTTGCTTAAACTGTTCCAGGACTTTGATTACAGAGCCCACATACGAGCACTAATAGGCCCAGTGGAAAAAGAAAATTCAGTGGCCGGCCCTCAGCTGTCATCTTACTTGACTCAATAGGCAGCATTTGGTTACCGGCCTCCTCAATCTTTTTCTTCATTTGGTTTCTGGAACAACACAGTGTCCTGGTTTTCATCCTCACGCACTGGCCGTTGCTCATCCCCCACCACTGGACGATGGCACACACCAGGGCTCTTCTCCTCCCTATCTCTGCTCACTTCCTTTGTAATCTCATACCGCGTTGAGATTTTATGCTGATGACTCAAGTTTATATTGCTAGGCCAGTAGTTCTGATTGGATTCCCCTGGGGAATTTGGAACACATGGAGACATGTCGTTGTCCCATTTGGGGTTGGGGTGGGGGGCTACTGGCATCTGGTGGGTAGAGACCAGGGGTGCTACTCAACATCTTACCATGCTCAGGACACTGGCATCTCCCCCTTGTCCCCTCCCCTGCCCCCCCCCACCCACCCACAAGCTCCCCAGCTCAGAGTGTCCGTAGAGCCAGGGCTGAGAAAGCCGGGTCTAGGCTGGATCTCCTCCCTGAGCGTCAGGCGGCCTACTCAGTATTTTACCTTGGGTGCGTAATAGAGCCCTCGAACTTAACACGGTGCAAAATGAGCTGTAATCGCTGTTCCTGCTGCTCCATACCTTCTCGTACCATTTTCCCCGTCTCCTTCTGGTTGCACTGGACAGGCCTGGGAGTCCCTTCTCTCGCACCCTGTAGCCAGTTGCTCTGTAAATCTAGTACCTAGGAAATTTTCTTGGGAAAGGCACTCAGTAGGCACCTGTTGACTGGAGGAACAGGGAGCTCTCAGATGTTGGCTCTTAAAAGGAACAAGTGTTATTCATGAATTTGTCACTGATGGACGTTTGCTTCTTGCCCTGACTCTCCTGCCCTGTCTTGTACGCCAGAGGCGTCAGTGGCTGCAGGAGGCTATGTCAGCCGCCTTCCGGGGCCAGCGGGAGGAAGTCGAGCAGATGAAGAACTGCCTTCGCGTGCTGTCCCAGCCTACACCCTCCTTGGCTGCTGAGGCTGAGCTGGCCTCCGACCAGCAGGAACGCGAGGGGGCCCTGGAGCTGCTGGCCGACCTGTGTGAAAACATGGACAATGCTGCAGGTACAACCAGGCCTGCCCGTGGCTGCCCCTTGTCTCCCTCTGTCTCTTCCCTCCTCAGCCCCACCTCCTGCTGGGGCTTCGCTCGTGTCCTTTCTCTCAGGGACCACACCACACTGTCGACCTTTTCCCCAGCCTTCCAGCCTCCAGCCTCTCCCTCTCTAGGCTGGCTGCAACTCAGGCCCTAGAAGAGACTCTCCTGTCTTCCTGCTTGGTCTTCCTGCTTGGTCCCCTTGGTCCCCTTTCTGCTTGGTTCCCTCAGGAGCGACCTTCTCTCACCCCACCCACCTGACAGCAGGTCTACCTCCTTGATGTTCTCCAAAACTGGTCATTTCTCCCTCGTCTCTTGGGAGTGCACCGTCATTGCCTAGAACGTGAGTGAGGAGGTGGTTCTGGGTGGCATGGTCAGAGAAGGCCTCCCCAGGGGGTGCCAACTGATCAGAGACCTGAAGACCAGAGAGATCGGAGAACCGCGGGGCTGTGGTTGAGTGGGTTAGCGGATCAGCTCTGGAAAAAGCATTCCAGGCAGAGGGAGTGGCCAGTGCAAAGGCCCTGAGGTGGGAACCTGCCTGGTGTGTGTGGGAACAGCAGTGAGGCCGGCGAGGCAGAGTGCAGTGAGTGAGGGGCTGGAGGTAGATGGTGCCGCTGGGTGGAGCCTTGCAAGCTGACGTAGGCACCGTGGGTTTTGTTCTAAATGCTGAGGAGCCCTTTGGAGGGGCGTGCGGTAGGCATCGAGGGTGTAGATGGGTGTTCCCTGGTTCTCTGGATGTTTCCTCTAAGTGGAATCGTAGACTCTGAGCTCTTGTGGCTGGTCCCTGAGTGTGGCGTTTTCAAGATTCTCCGCCTGTGGCCAGTCTGGGAGCGTTATTCCTTCGTGTGGCTAATGCCCCGCATGTTTGCCTGTTCTCCGCTTATGGGCACTTGGGTCCTTTCCCCTGTGGTTATAGAGAATAACGCTGCTGGGAGCTTTGGTTCCTGCTCTCCGGGATTTGGGATATTTACATCACAGTGGACCTGTGATAACTCTGCGTCTATCTTTTTGAGGAACTTCCAAGCTCATTGGTACCACTTTTTTTCTTTTTCTTTTTTTTTTTTTTACACAAAAACAGGTGGAGGGCCGTAGTTTGCCAAGGCCTGGTCTAGGGGAGGTTCTGATGGTCACAAGGACTGGGGGGCAGCCCTGGCATCTAGTGGGCTGGAGTCTAGGACCCCAACCTCCCACGTGCTGGCGATTTGGAGACACACTGGCCTTGGAGGGACCCCCAGTTGGGCACTTGACGGGGCCCGCCTTTGAGGCAGACGCCCCTCCCCGGGAGCCAGCCTGCCCTGCTGCATTCGTGTGTGAGGGCTGCCGTAGCCACAAGGGCTGAAACAGAAGCGTATTTTCTCAGGGTTCTGGAGGCTGGATGTCTGAGATCCTGGTGTGGCCGGGGCTGGTCTCTCCTGGGTGCTCTCTCCTTGCTTTGCAGGCAGCTGCGGGTCTCTCTGTGTCCTCACACGGTCTTCCCCGTGTGCCCGTCTGTGTTCTCATGTCCTCTTAGAAGGACACCAGTCTTACCAGGATCAGCACCCACCCTGGGGGCCTCACTTGACCGGGATGATCTCTTAAAAGGCCCGGTCTCCGGATACAGTCGCATCCTGAAGGGCTTGGGGGTTGGGGCTTCAGCAGGCGAGTGTTGTGGGGGGTGCAGAGCTCAGCCCATCCCAGCTGGACTCTCACGGCCCCTCTTCCTGGCACAGACTTCTGCCAGCTGTCGGGCATGCATCTGCTGGTGGGCCGGTACCTGGAGGCGGGGCCCGCGGGGCTGCGGTGGCGGGCAGCGCAGCTCATCGGCACGTGCAGCCAGAACGTGGCGGCCATCCAGGAGCAGGTGCTGGGCCTGGGTGCCCTGCGCAAGTTGCTGCGGCTGCTTGACCGGGACGCCTGCGACCTGGTGCGTGTGAAGGCTCTCTTCGCCATCTCCTGTGAGTGTCTGGGGCAGCTGGGGAGGGGCCGAGGGGGACGGGCCATACTGGCTCGTGTGTTCCCGTCTGTGCTGGGCGTCGGGGTTGGGGTGGAGAGCCCGTCAGCCCCTCACCGGCCAGAGAGTCAGATCCTGAGGACACGGGAGCGCCACTCAGCTTCCTGTCAGGGTCTGTGGCCTCTGCGCTGTTGACGCTCCCTGTGGTGAGGAGGGGCATGGCCTGTGCGTGGTGGGGTGTTGAACGACAGCCGGCCTGCACCCGTTAGAGAGACCGGCGGCTCTCACTCCTGCCGTCTCCTGGGGAGCAGGTGCCGCGACGGGATGATGCCAGTGCCTATGGGGCCCTCTCTGCCAGGCCCCACGCCAAGCCCTGTGCGCATGTTACCTTGTGTAGTCCACGCACACAGCCTCTGAGGTAGGGAGACCGGATCCACGTGGTGGAGGGACCCAGTCGGGTCACCTAGGTGACAGCCCGGGGCACCCTACGGAGTCCTGCGGTTGTGAGGTGTGGACCCAGGCCGCGTTCTTCACCATGATTCACCGTGAGCTGGGCCCCCGTCTGTGTGTGTCCTGTGCTGGGGGCCCCACTGGACTGTTTCCTTCTTCTTTTTTTTTTTTTAAAGATTTTTATTTATTTATTTGACAGAGAGAGCCACAGCGAGAAAGGGAACATAAGCAGGGGGAGTGGGAGAGGGAGGAGCAGGCTCCCTGCCGAGTGGGGAGCCCGACGCGTGGCTCGATCCCAGGACCCTGGGATCATGACCTGAGCCGAAGGCAGACGCTTCACAACTGAGCCACCCAGGCGCCCCGGACTGTTTCCTTCTTAAATCAGCTCTACGGGGATAGAATTCACGGGTTATGCAGTTCATCCTTTGAAAGTATACAATTTAGCGTGTTCTGTAGGTTGTGATCCCTGTCCACCTCCAGGACATTCCCATCCCTCCCAAAAGAGCCGCATTCCCATTAGCAGCCCCTCCTCACGCCCTCCCTCCAGCCCCCGGCAGCCACCAGTCTGCTTCTCGTCTCTGTGGATTTGCCTGCTCTGGACGTGTCCACCACGTGGCCTTTTGTGTCTGGCTTCTTTCACCGAGCTCGTGTTTTCCGGGTTCATTAGCCTGTACTGACGCCTCATGCCTTTTTATGGGTAAATGATAGGTCATTTCTGAAGGGGCCGCATCTTGTTTATCCGTGCATCAGTTGCTCAGGGGGTGTCAGGCGGTTTCTGCCTCTGGCTGGGTGGCAGTGCTGCCCTGAACCCCGTGGACAAGGTTCTGCGTGGACGTGTTTTCCTTTCTCCTGGGTGGGCGCGCCTGGGGTTGGAGTTGCCAGGTCCCATGCCAACCCCGTGGTTCTCTGTTTGACGTTGGACGAGAACCCATTTCTTCCACTTCCAGTGTTTGTTTTTGTTGTTGTTGTTTTTAAAGGTTTTATTTATTTATTTGACAGAGAGAGACAGGGAGAGAGAGGGAACACAAGCAGGGGGAGGCGCAGAGGGAGAAGCAGGCTCCTGCGGAGCAGGGAGCCCAATATAGGAATCAATCCCAGGACCCCGGGATCACGACCTGAGCCGAAGGCAGATACTTAACGACTGAGCCCCCCAGGCGCCCCACTCTCCCGATGTTTGTGACACCGAATGCGTGGGGGGCGCTGACAGATGACCAATTTTCAACTCTCTGGACAGCAGCTGGGTGTCCTGCAGTCCCTTTCTGGTCCATTCTGACACTGACTCCTGGGGGTTGGCACATCTCGGGTTAGGGGCTCAGTTCCATGAGATGGCCCCTGGCTGGCTGAGTCCCTAGACTATGCAACTCTTGATCTCCGGGTCATGAGTTCGAGCCTCACGTTGGGTGTGGTTTAACTTAAAAAAAAAAAAAAGTTTGGGCTTCGTGTACTTCTTAGTTACTGGGCATATACTGGGTGTTCCCATGACCCCCTCCTCAGGTTCGATAATTTGCTAGATCAGCTCCCAGAGCTCAGGGAAGTACCTGTGTTTGGTGGCTTATTACAAAGGCTACAGATGAACAGCCAGATGAAGACGGGCATAGGACGAGGTCTAGCAGGGTCCCGAGCATAGGCGCTTCTGTCCCTGGAGTCGGGGCACACACATGTGTTCACTAACCCAGAAGCTCTCCAAACCTCACCGTTTAGCGATTTTAATGGGGGCTTCCTCGTGGAGGCATGATGCATCATGAATTCCACTCCCGTCCCTCTCCTTTGGAGGTTGGGAAGTGGGGCTGAAAGTTCCAAGTTTCTAATCCTGGCTTGGTGTTTCTGGTAAGTAAACCCCATCCAGGAGTCCGCCCACAGTCCCCTCCCTGGAATGAAAGATGCTCTCATCATCCGGGAAATTCCATGGGTTTCAAGAGCTTGGTCTCAGGAATGGAGGCAAAGACCAAATATATATTTGTCATGTCATGGTGGCCCTGGAAAAAGAACAGAGAGGCTGGAAAGGAATTTTGGCAAGAGTGAGAGAAAGAGGCCCAGAGTGGGTGGTATCTGGAAAGTCACGTCCAAGAGTCAGGAGACAGATGGACAGACAGACCTCCGGTGGCTCAGCCACAAAGGATAGACAGAGGACTCAGTTCCTCAGAGGTACCGGGAGCCAGAGTGGGATGCGGGAAGGATGGGGCAGACTTTTCTTGTAATAGCTGACGTTAATTACACCTCAACAAAAAACATGGAGAGGTTGACGCTTACGAAGCCCAGGCTGGTCGAGGTTGATAGGGTGGTAAGGGTGGCAGGGGTGATTCTGCTGTGGGTGCTGATGGTAACCTCAGGGCCCCTCCCGCTCTCACCTCCCCACCCCACCCCAGGCCTGGTCCGGGAGCAGGAGGCTGGGCTGCTGCAGTTCCTTCGCCTGGACGGCTTCTCGGTCTTGATGCGGGCCATGCAGCAGCAGGTGCAGAAGCTCAAGGTCAAGTCGGCGTTCCTGCTGCAGAACCTGCTGGTGGGCCACCCCGAACACAAAGGTGGGGCGGCCAGGGCAGGGGGCCCAGGGACGATCCCCAAGGGAGGGCAGGGGGAGGGGAATGCCTGGGGGAGGGGTGTGGACTGCCCCTCTGACCCCCAAGACCCTTCCCCCAGGGACCCTCTGCTCCATGGGGATGGTCCAGCAGCTGGTGGCCCTGATCCGGACCGAACACAGCCCCTTCCATGAGCATGTGCTTGGAGCCCTGTGCAGGTATGCTGGGGCCTCCGAGGGGGCGAGGCCTGGGGCCAGCGCCCCCACCTCTCGGCTGACACCACTGGGCTCCAGCCCCGCAGCCTCCTCCCCTCTAGGATTCAGGACTCGGGGGCTTTCCCGCGGAGGGGGCAGGAGTCATTGTGCTGGCCCTCCCCGAGCATTCCTTTCTCCTCACATGTGGGGGGCTGACCTGGCAGCCTGGGCAGAGGCGGAGTCTCTCTGACCCCACCCCCCCCCCCGCCCCCGCCGCACGCGGGACCTGCACATTAGCATCTGGAAGAGATGACTGAACAGAGCAGCCATCGAGCAGGTGGCAGCTCCCGTGTGCAGAGTGACTGCGGGCCGGGCTCTGTGCCGGGCGTCTTGTGTACACGTCTCCCCGTAGGCCCTGGGGTGGGGTGGGGACAGCGTGAGGTCTATACTGCAGATGGGGAAACTGAGGCCGAGTGCGGGGAACCGTCTCACCCCGGCTCCTGGGGGAAGGGCGGCTCTGTGCAGAGGGAGGCCCAAGGATGGCTCTCCTGTCCCCGCAGCCTGGTGACAGACTTCCCCCAGGGGGTGCGGGAGTGCCGGGAGCCCGAGCTGGGCCTGGAGGAGCTTCTCCGTCACCGCTGCCAGCTGCTACAGCAGCATGAGGAATACCAGGTACGGCGGGGCCTCGGGCGTCACACTGTGCGTCGTGCATCTGTGTCCTGTCCCTTAGCTCACGTGTTTCTCCTCCCGTCCGCTCAGCAGGTGCTTGCTGCCATTGCCCGGGCCGCGGGCCTGCAGGACGATGAGGAGCTTGGAGTGTTTGAAGGGGTTAACTGAGTCATTTGTTTATTATCCCCATTTTTTTTTAAGATTTTATTTATTTATTTGACAGACAGAGATCACACATAGGCAGAGAGGCAGGCAGAGAGAGAGGGGGAGGCAGGCTCCCTGCGGAGCAGAGAGCCGGATGCAGGGCTCGATCCCAGGACCCCCAGATCGCGACCTGAGCCGAAGGCAGAGGCTTAATTCACTGAGCCACCCAGGCGCCCTATTATCCAAATTTTATAAGTATTTACATCCCATCGGATATTTAATAATTACTTGATAAATCAACGATTAAAGAAAACCTGTTATTTAGTTAAATAGGAAGTATTTAATTAAGTGTACCGAGTAACAAAAAATTCAGATGTTTATTTTTTTATTTTTATTTATTTCTTTTTTTAAAGACTTTATTTATTTATTTGACAGAGAGATCACAAGTAGGCAGAGCGGCAGGCAGAGAGAGAGGAAGGGAAGCAGGCTCTCCATGGAGCAGAGAGCCCGATGCAGGGCTCAATCCCAGGACCCTGAGATCATGACCTGAGCCGAAGGCAGAGGCTTAACCCACTGAGCCACCCAGGCACCCCCCGATGTTTAATTAAATAAGTAATAAGTGAGAAATACCGCGGTAGATGTTCAGGTAAATGAGTAACCAACGAGCGATCCCTCAGATAATTAGACCGTCAGTGGTGAATCCGTGACAGACAGCGGATGGTTGAACTCCTGTGGACTCGTTGAGTCATCCGGACGATGAAGCGTGCGAGCCGATGGAGGGTGAAGTTCGCCCAGACGTTGGGCTGAGCCCCTCCCGGGACGTCTGCTCTGCTCAGTCCACCCCTCCGTGACACTGTTGAGTGTTTCCAGAGAGCTGTGGGCCGTGAGGAGCAGGGATGACCAGGAGAGGCGGCTGCCCACCCCAGGAGCTTGGCCCGACCCCAACACCCGGACTCATGGAAATACACGCGCCGGGATTGTGGGGTCCTTGGGGCCCCAACCCGGCCGGGGCCGGGGGGTTAGCTGGGGAGCGTGTCAGCGGCTGCTCGCTGTCCGTTCCCGGAGCTGCTGGCGTGCCAGGTCCTGGGCAGGGCCCACCTGGTGAGGGAGGCTCCTGCAAACTGACCAACACTCCTTTTTTCTTTCCTTTTTTACTTCCAAAAAAATCTTTTGCAACTTTGTTGGGGTGTAGTTGCCATATAATAAGCTCCACTTATGGGAAGTCTGCCACGTGAGAAGTGTAGACACGTGGACACACCCGTGGAAGCCTCATCCTCATCCCTCCGTCGGTCAGGGGCGGCGCACGCGGGCGCCAGGCCCTGAGCTGGGTGCCGGGGACTTGGAGAGGAGCCACGGGATCCGGTCTCAGTCCTCACGGGGCCCAGGGCTGGGGGAGAAACGTGTAGGCAAACACACCGGAGTACGTTGTTTACAAAGACACACCTGGTGTGTGTGTATACGAGCACGTGTGGTTCACGCAGTATGGGTATCTGTGTAACTTAACATCCTGTTCTGGACAGGGTGACAGCAGGAAGTTAGGCCTGCGGTGAAGGAAACAGCCAGTGAGGGGACAAGGAGGCTGGGCAGTGCTGTTCTCCGTGCGGTGCTGCATTTGCTTCCCACAGCTGCTGTCACACTACAGCAGACTGGGCGGTTTAGCGCAGAAACGCATTGTCTCACGGTTCTGGGGACTAGGAGCCTGACGTCCAGGTGTCGGCAGGGGTGTGCCCCCTCTGAAGGCTCCGGGAGAGAATCCTTCCTCTTCCGGCTGCTGGTGGTTGTTGGCATTCCTTGGCTCATCTATACGCCATGCCAGTCTCTTCACATGGCTTCTTTCCTACGTGTCTGTGTCTTGGAACTCTTCCCAGATACTTGAATAGAGGTCTGCTTTAATTTTTTTCTTCCTTCCTTTTTTTTTTTTTTTTTTTTTAAGATTTTATTTGTTCATTAGACAGCACGAGCGGGGGGAAGGACAGAGGAAGAGGGATAAGGGATACAGGGCTTGATCCTGGAACCACGGGATCATGACGTGAGCTGAAGGCTGAAGGCACACACTTAACCCACTGGGCCACCCAGGCGCCCCAAGGTCTGCTTTAATTTTAGCATAGTTGAATAATGCAAGTGGCGTGGTGTTCTAGAAGGTCATTCTATCATGACTTAGACGGCCCTCTTTTGTATTTTTGTAGGTAAACTTAAGAGTTAAATTTCATGAATCCTTTCTTGTGAGAAGGTCCTGTGGTCATGTGGTTCAAAATCCAAGATGCACGGGAGGGTGAACAGTGGAAAGTCTCCCTGTTGCCCCCGTCCCTAACCACCCAGTAGCTCCCCCAGTTCCGCGTGTGACCTTCCTAAGACAGTCTGGGGACACAAGTAAATGTGTGTATAAATTCTTCTTTTTTCTCTCTCCCTTTTGTGCAAAATCTGCCTGTCCCGATCACTTTTCTGCTCCTTGCCTCATCCCCTTTCACAACGTCTCAGGGAGGCGTTCAGAGGGACTGTGCTGTGTGTGGCTTTTCCCTGTTTCTTTTAGGGCTGCAAGGTAGGTGGCTGCTTTCGTGTCATGACCCCTCTTACTGGACACGCCGGTCGCTGCTACCACCCCGGCTAGAAGAATAACCCTTTACCTATGTTTATACGCGTGAGTGTGTCTGTGGAGCAGTTGCCAGAAAGGGACGGCTGGGTGAGGGCAGATGGAGGGTGAAGTCACAGAGTTAAGGGCTGCTTTTGCTATGTTTTGCCGAGTTGCTCTGTGTAAAAGTTGGACCAGTTGTTAGTCCCCCCGTGAGAGCCCAAGCGTCTCTCAGGCCATTTGACCTGTTTTTTCAAGCTGATCGCGGAAAAGGAGTAGTAGAGTCCGGCTTACGTTGGCGTTTCTCCCGTGAGTGAAGTTGGATGGTTTTCCCTCTCTGTGAACTGTTCATGCATATCCTGTGCCCGTTTGTCTACTGGGTGGTGGCTTTTGTGGTGGGTTTGTTAAAAGTTCTTGAACTATAAAATATGTTAGCCCTTCCTGATGAGTTGCAGATTTTTCGCCCCACACTGTTGTTTTTCTTTGGTTTTTGTTTCTGGCATCTTTTTGCCATGCAGATACCTTTTGTGTTCATGTGGTACTACCTGTGAGTGCTTCTTTCTTGGTTTCTGGGGTTTGTACCCGTGGAAGGGGTTTTAATTTTGAGGGGGGACTAGTAGGGGTTGGTCATACCCAGTTGTTAGAAGGAGCCCAAGGGGGCTGAGGTGAGGACAGACCAGTGGGGTGAGACGGCCTTGGGCGACCCCCCACCCCCCATTCTGGTTCAGTAATCCGGGCACCGGTGAGAAGAGAAACAGTGAGTCGTGGATCTCAGCTGAAGTCAGAGAACGCTGGGAGGCTTCTGGGCACGCCGTGGGGAGGGAAGAGAAGCTATCTCCAGGCGCAGAGCATGCTGGAAGCAGGGGCCCGCGGCGCACTCAGGACTCCCACTCTTGTCCCCCCCAATCCAGGAGGAGCTGGAGTTCTGCGAAAAGCTGCTGCAGACCTGTTTCTCCAGCCCGACGGACGACAGCATGGATCGGTGAACCCGGCGGCTTATCACCCCTCTCCGGGGGAAGCTCAGGCATCCTGCCTCCCCGGGGGAGCAGGGCCTCGTGGGTGTGTGGCCAGGGTGTGCCGGCCCATCTCTGCTCAGCCCTTGGAAGGGGCGCGGGGGAAGGTGCCGGCTCCCTGGATCCCGGCCCTCCCTGTGTTCTCCCTTGTGTCCACACTGTTCTTCTAATAAAGGTGTTTCTCCTCCTCCAGCTTGTTCACCATGGCCTCGACCTGCTCCCCTGGAGGGGGACTGGGTGGGAGGGGCGGGCTCTTAGGGGACCCCGGCAGTAGGTGGAGCCTGGACATGAACGTGCTGCTTCCTACAACCCAGAGCCTTCACCTCTCATCTCAGCCCCTCTTGACAGGGAGTGGGGGACACCCGTGCTTCTCATCGGCTTGTCTCCGGCTGCTCCATTTGAAGAACCCCCTCGCCCTTGGTGCCCAGGCTGCCTGCCCTGAGGCCGAAGCCAGGTTATTGCCCAGCATCCCGTGCAGAGGTGTGTCATGTGACATCAGCTCAGCCAGTTAGAGCGCCCTGCAGGGCTTCTACGGTGCTGATGCTGGGAGAAGGCTGTAGCAGGTGCACCCAGGGCTCTGTGTGCCCAGGGCTTGGGCATGGGCCTTGTTCCGACTACAAAGCATCTAGCCCTCTCCAGCTTTCTCAGAGATAGGGGCGGTGAGACGGGGCCCCATCTCCTTTCCTAAACTCCTTTTCAGTTTAGCTAAAGGAGGTTGCATCATTTGCAACCAAGGCTCCTGGCCAGTGCCGCTTTTCAGGTGAGGAATCCAAGTCCAGGGTGATTGAACGGTGGGCAGAAGTTCTTAACGCCAGGTTTCAGACAAAGCTGTGCCCCCCTCCCGTATTCTGGCTTCCTAGCGCATTCCTCTCATGTGGAATTTACCTGTGCTCCTGGGATTTGGGAGGACGTGATTTTCACCTTCCATCCCCAATTCAGGATAAATCAAAAGGCAGCTACGGGATTCCAGAATTGGAGATCCAGTGTCACTTTTATTACTATTAGTGCCAATCAGAAGTGGCTTTAGTGTTGCTTCTAATGCGAATGCCCAGCATTAGACATGGCAGACTGTCGGGTCACAGGCAGCACTGGACAAGCACAGGCCTTCCCTTGGGTGTAGCAGGCCAGACACTGGGCAGGCCGGCTCTGAGAGAGGGAGACCTGCAGTGAGCCATGATGCCCATCCAGTCTGGCAAATTGTTCTTCAGCCCCTGGGAGGGGTGGAGTGGCCAGGAGAAAGGCACTAAGGGGTTCAAGTTCCTTCATGTGGAGGTGTGAACGATGGGGAATGGGTGTTTCCACCAGACGGTTTAAGAAGCCCCTTCCAATCTTTTTTTTTTTTTTTTTAAAGATTTATTTATTAGAGAGTGTGTGCGCACGCAAGCAGGGGCAGGGCAGAAGGAGATGGGGGAGACTCTCAAGCAGGCTCCCGCTGAGCACAGAGCTCCATGTGGGGCTGGATCCCACACCCCTGAGATCCTGACCTGGGCTGAAACCAAGAGTCCCACTGTTGACTGACTGAGCCAGGCAGGGGCTCCGCCCCTTCCCATTCCAATCCGCAGAATGCTGTGGTCAGCGTGTGAGTCCTGATAGCGGGGGAGACAGGTTTTAGTCCTCAAAGCTCTTGCAGCGTCCAACTTCTTCCAGACTGACTGGGGCCTGGGTTTCGTTTGGCGGTTGAATATGGCGACCCCCCGCCCCTCAGTTCCCGAGCTTATGTGTTAAAATAATACGGCAGCTGTGCGATCATAATGGGGAGGAAAGCAAGCAAAATGCTCGGTAAGACGGAAGAACGTGACAGAGGAAAAGAGGACTCAAGGAACAAAAGGACGTGCCCCACAACAGCTTCAAGTTGAATCACAAGTAGGAACCTGGGTCCATGTTAAAACCTCGAAGATGAAAAGGTAAGATTGGCGAAACTAAGGAAACAGGACTGTGGTGGGTTGCTCAGGGAATATTTGCTCCCTCCCATTCCACCTCCTGAGAGCAGGAGACTCTCCCACCCGTGGGGTGTGGAGTGCAAACGCTGCCCCATGGCTTTGGGCATGATCGAGTGTGATGTGCTTTCACCGACGGCTGGTGGCAGACGCCCTGCGGTGCTTCTGCCTTTCCTTATGGCCTCGGTATCCTAGACACGGGAGCAGGGCCAGCCTTGCCACCCTTCACAAAGGCAGCTCGAAGCCGCGAGCCCGGCGCAGGCTGCCCAGGTGGTGACTGTCACACAGCCGTGGGCAGCTGACACAAGGACCAAAAACCGTCCCCTGCCACAAATAACCGGAAATAGCAAGGCCCGGAAGAGACAGGTGAAAATGAGCGGATACAGGTGAAAATGACCAAGATTGTCGGAGCGAGGAGGGAGAAGCGAAGACATGGGAAGGACAAGGCATAACTGGCAACCCTGAAACAGAACAACTAGTGCAGGAACATGTCCTCAACCGTACGACTCCACAAAATGTCTCATTGACACAAGAAGTCGGTCTGCGGGTTAGAACACGGAAGGTGGGTCAGGATGCGCACTCGGTCGTCCGATCCTTACAGCGGGCCTGGAACGTGGGCAAGGGAGACACGAAGCCGGGGAAACCGAATTAACAGTAAGACACGGCCCGGGCAGAGGCGTGCAGGTGGGACCCGAGTCCGCGCGCCGCCGGGGAGGCGTCAAGACCCGCGCGGGACCGGAGCGCGGAGCCTTGGCTGGAGGGAAAACCCGGTCCGGAATCCCCAGGAGCTGGACCCTGCAGCCAAAGCGGGACTATAATTGGACGAGACGGAGGAGCGAGCGGGAAGAGAAATCCTGGAGCAGGATTTCCTCTGGGCTTTGGAACGGAGTAGCAGAGAAAGGCTGGCCGCGCGCAGTGGCGGCGGCGCACAGTGGCGCCTGCGCGTTGGGTTGTCTGGGTTTACTCGGGGAGAGACCGTTGGCCCGAAGCAGCGCAAGCGCGTCGGCGCTGAGGGCCGGCGGGGCCGGAGGCGGGGGAGGGGCCGGGCCTCTGCGCGCACGCGCACTACTGGGCCCGGGCGCGCGGCGTCCGCGCACCGGGACGGCGGCGGGTGGGCGGGGCTTCCTGCTTGCTCCTGCGCTAAGGGATTGTGGGGTAGTGGCGGTCGGAGCCGGGCGTCGGAGGCCCCGAGCCGACTGCACAGCCTGAAGACCCAGCGGGTTCGGGGGAAGGGGCGGCCAGGGAAGTGGGCCTCGGCTTCCGTCGGCCGCTGCTCAGCCCTACGGCCTGTCCAGACTGAGGAGGCAAAGGTCTTCCCTCACCGGCCTTTGCTTTCCCGCGCGGCGCCGGGCCGGGCCGGCCGGGGCGACTTCCCCGCCGAGGGCCTCCGCGGGCCTCGCGACCGCGCTGACCTCCCCGCGCCCCCCGGCCGCCGGCGAGCCCCGGACCCCCGCCTCCGTCCCCCGAACCCCGCGGCTTGGCGCACCGGGGCCCCCCAGGCCCGAAGGCGCGTGCGCGAGCCCCCGCCGCCGCCCCCCGCCCCCTCATACCGGGCCCCTCAGCAGGGGCCGGAGCCGCCGGCGGCGGGGCGGGGGGGGCGCCCGGATGAGCCCCGAGTGCGAGGAGCCGCCGCCCCCCCGCGCAGGTGAGCGGCCGCCGCGGGGTCCCCTCGGCCCGCCGGACAGCCCCCCGCCCGCCGCCCCCAGTTCCTTAGTCTCCCGGCAGCAGCCCGCCTCCCCTGGCTCTCCTCCTGTCCGACTTCCCGTGCTCGGACGCAGCCCCACCGCCCTGGGACGCCTCCACCGTTTCGTCCCCGGCCCCCTCCCGGGAGCACCCCCTTCCTGCTCTTGGCCTTCCCGGCCCGGGCTCGGGCCCTAGCAGGGCAGTGGGGCTCTCCCTGCCCCCTGCCCGGCTGAGCGTGTGCGGGGGACTTGCCGTGAGGCCCGGTGGCGGCGGCGGGAGGGGACACAAAGGCCCCGCCGGACAGTCACAATTAGTGGTGTTGTGATGAGGTAGCTCAGGGCCCGTGGGCAGCCGAGGAGGGGCCGGTGAGCCCGGCGCGGCGCGGCGCTCGCTGTCTGGGCGGACGGTAGGGCTTGACAGATGGAGAGTGGGAAGAGGGGCCTTCCGGGCGGAAGGAACAGCACGTGCAAGTCTCTGAAGGTGGGGACCCGGGACTGGGCTGCAGGAGCGTGGGGAGGCGGGGACCTCGGAGCCGCTGCTTGTCCAGACCCTTGAATGACCCCTTCCGGTTAGGGTCCTTCCTTGCGCGCTCTTGCACACCCCGGTGCGGGCGCTGAGGCCCTAGACGGGACAGGAACACCGGAAGGCAAGATGTTTCTGGAAGGGAAACTGTGTGAGGTATGGTGTGGGGTTTGGAGTTGTAAAGAAACTTCAGTGGGGTGTAGACGGGTGCTGACGTCGGTGCTCTTCTCCTGCGGTGGCTCTGGGGTTTCGGTGGGCCGTCGGGGGTGGGGTGGGGTGAGGGGGGGGAGCCTGTAGCGGAATGCGAGGCCTAGGGCGTGCTCCCGATTGGGAGCTCTGATGGTGATTGCTGGGGTTGGCACTGTCTGTTACAGCGGTCCTTCGGCCCATGGTGTCCCTCAGGGACATTCGGCAATGGCAGGAGACGGCGGTGGTTACTCCCGCCCCGGGTGGGTAGAGGCCTGGGGTGCTGCTGGCCGCGCACGGTGCTCAGTCTGCCCCCCACTGCAGCATTTTCCAGCCCCAACGTCAGTAGTGCTGCGGGGGAGAAACCCAGCTCTCTCAGCGGCTCTATGTTCTGCGTTGTGTATTTTGATTGACTTTCGTGTTTTCCGTGATTTTCGTTGGGTCCCCTGCTGTTTCTCTGCATTAGAGGAGAACCTGCTGGTTCCCTGCCCGCAACCCCCCCATCCCCACCCCAGCACCAACCCTTTTTTTCAGGATCTGTGGGAAGTGACTTTGGCAGGTCACTTTCCCCTTCTGGACTGCACTTTTTTATTAATTCAACAAGTATTTCTAGCTGCCGGCCTGGCCTTCTGCAGAGGGAGGCAGGTGACAGGAGAGGCGAATCCTGTCACAGCACGCAAACGCCGTCCTAGGGCGACCACGGAAGCTGTGGGAGCGTGGAGCAGGCCCCTCACGCAGTCAGGGGAGGCTTCCTGGAGGAAGTGGTGTCTGTGCTGAAGCCTGAAGGACCCAGGAGGAGCTAGGCAGGCTCGACTAGCTGGAGAGGAGGCAGAGGGAGCAGCCAGCCGGGGCAGCGCGAGCAGTCAGGTGTGGTGTGGCGGGAGTGTTGAGCGCCATGCGGGTGGCGGCCAGAGATGAGGTGAGAGGCCCGGGAGCTCTGGTGAGAAGGAGAGGCCTTCCTGGCCTCCCTGGCGCACCGGCTCCCCGGGGCAGGCCCAGCACGTGGGGAGTGGGGACACGCCCTCCTTTCCAGGCCAGAGCTCTGGTTCTCTTTGAACCTTGTTTTATAGGTCTTCCCGTGGGAGGTGTGGTCCGCCAGTCCCCGTGAGGTGTCTCCCAGGTGAGGAGACTGAGGCTCGGTGCTGGTGGGACCTGGTCCAGGGCCACAGGGACCTCATTTGGAGGGGCAGGGCTGGACCCTCGGCTGCTCTGACTTCAGATCACCCTGAACGCCGAGTCTGCTTCTGTTGGTGTTCCAAGCGCGGTTTCAGGGTCACTTCTTGGAACCTGTATCTGATCCAGGAGATGGTCCCCTGAATGTGAGATCTCAGGTCTCTCCTCGGCCCTTGGCCTGGGGTCTGCAGTTTGTTTCCTGATTACGCCTTCCCTGGGTTGGACCAGAGCAGCCACCTCCCCTGGGAGACTGTGCTCTGGGCTGTCCCCTAACTGGGTATCCCTCCCAGGCTTTCCCAAGTCATGGGAAAGTCCCAGCTCGTCGTCCTCCGTGGCTCTGGCCAGGTCTGCCCTTTGTCCTACATAGGCGTCCTGCCGCCCACCTTGCTGCGTCTGTGCTGGGTTCTGCATCTAGCACACACACGGGTCCTTCTCAGAGGTAATGGGGTCGCTATGACTGTTACCCTGTCCTCGGAATCCAAGTCCCCTACCCCCTTTCCAGACTTGGTGGAGAACTGACAGTTGGCTGGGGGGCTTGAGGGAGGTGGTCTCACTGTCTTTGGGTCTGTTGAGCCCTGCGAGGGGCTGGGGCCGGCCTTTTGGTGGTGGGCTCTCTCCCCTCATAGGGCTCACGTAGCCCGGGCCTCATAACAGCAGCCTGTGGGCCTGTGATGGCTGAAGGTGGCAGCCCAGGCAGCCACCCTGGAGGCCCTCCCGGAGGCCTCTGTGCCCTTGACCTCCACTTCCGGGTGCTTCGGGGCCAGGGCAGGCGAGGAAGAAGTGGAAGATGAAGGACCTGCCCGTGGGCCCCCCGGCAGGCAGAGTCGTGTCTGGACAGACACAGCGGTGGTGGCGGCCACAGCAGGGCCACGGGGCCCGCACCTTGGGAGCTGCAGCCAGGCCCTGCTGGAGCCCAGGCGGGGGCCGGCCGCTCTCGAGAGGGCAGCTGGTGTCAGAGCCTAACAGCGACCCAGCAGAGTGGGGAACCCACGGGGATGGCGCCAGGCGGCGGAGGCAGAGGTCGTTCTCTTGTTTAATGGCTTCCTTTCTCACTTACGGTTTCCCCTTCTTCCGTTTGCAGCCAGAGTCATGGTTTTCAAACTGCCACTGAGAGCCAGCGCTAGTCACTTCCGCTTTCTTGAAGCTTGCTCAGAGTTGCCTGGGGCGGGGGTGAGGGTGTGTGGGGCGTCCTCCAGCATGTTTGAATGACCCGCGTGGCTCAGGCAGATGGAGGGGCAGTCCTTTTCAGGGTCCTTGGTGTTTAGAGCGGTCACCCCAGGTTCGTGGCTGGCTCCTGCCCTCCTGCTAGGGTGTCTGGGCTTCTGCGCAGTCAGGGGCACCTGCCTGAGCTGGCGGTCCTCGCAGCGTGGCCCCATTGCACAGATGGGGATGCCAAGCCTGGTCCGGGCTCGCCCCATTAGAGCACGAGAATGGAAACCCCGCTCCTGTCCGTCCTCTTCCCAGGGCTTCTAGCAAGTGCTGCTAAGTGGGACGAAGGGCTTGGCCATCAGCATTTGTGACCATATGTGCGTTTAGTTCTCACATATTGGCATCTCTGCTCCGTGCAGAGCCTGCGAAGTGATGGTTGTGGGGTCCCTGCACCGCTCGCTTGCGTCTGACCCTTGCAGCCTTCTGAGGGAGAGCTTAAGGGGCTGCCTGGGTCTGGGGCCCTGGAGCCTGTACCCCACACCACCCGGCACCCTCCTGTCTTACTGTGGGTGGCCCGCCCCAAGCCAGCTCTCTGGAAGACCTGCTTAGGGAAGGAGGCCCTGCCTGCTGTCCCAAGTGGGCCTGCTGTGGGGGCTCGGGGTGGTGCCTGGGGGCCAGGGCCCTCTAACTAGGTGCTTTGAAAGTGGGCGGGTCTCAGTGCTGCGCAGTTCTGCCTGTATCAGGAGAGCAGGCAGGCGAGTCCTGCTTCTGCCTCTCCGTGGCCGTGGCTCCGTCCCCAGGGGCCCCGTCTCCACAGCTGTCACGTGGCAATCATGATCACGCTTCACCTCCTCATCTCGGAGACTGGGAGCCCGTGTGGGTGCACAGGTTTTCAGGAGGCTTGGGCTGGGCCCTGTGCCCACCCTTGGCCGTGGCGCCCCCCACCCTTAGCTTGGGGACACTGGGAGGCCACCGGGGCGGGTGGGGAAGGGGAACCGGGGTGCGCTTGCTGTGCCTCAGCTCCTCTGGCAGCCCCTGTCCTGTCGGCTCGGGCTGACTGGGACACACAGCAGGGTCTGGGCCCAGCCCTGTCGCCGCAGCCTTGGGCAACTTTGGTTTTGTTTTTGGTCATGGTTTTTGTTGAGATGTAATTCGTATGTCGAGTGATTCATCTGTTTAAAGTGCACAAGTCAGTGGTTTCTGGTGTATTCTGAACCGTGCAGCCGTCACCGTAGTGGGTTTTTTTCACTGAGGTATAATTGACAGAATTGTGTACGAGCAATTTCAGACCTTTTTTTTTTTTTTAAACATGCTTTTCCCAGAAGAAAATCCCATACCCGTGAGCAGGCACTCCTCACCCCCAGGCTCCCGCGGCTCCGTCTGTGGATTTGCATCTTCGGACAGTTCAGCGCACAGAGTCCGACCACACGCCGTCCTTGGTGACTGCTTCGTTCACTCTGTGTAGGTGGCTTTTTTTTTTTTTTTAAGATTTTATTTATTTATTTGACAGAGAGGGATCATAAGTATGCAGAGAGGCAGGCAGAGAGAGAGAGGGAAGCAGGCTCCCTGCTGAGCAGAGAGCTCGATGCATGCGGGGCTCGATCCCAGGACCCTGAGATCATGACCTGAGCCCAAAGCAGAGGCTTTAACTCACTGAGCCACCCCAGTGCCCCTAGGTGGCCTTTTGAAGCCTCTGGTGTCCTCGTTGGGCATGAAGTGTCAGTGTGGGAGGAGGTGGAGTGCTCACCTCACAGAGCTCCCTGCGGCCCCTTGGTGGTGGCTACTCCGGGAGGTGGTTCTGGTCCCCGCTTCGTCCAGCTCAGGACCTGTGTCGGTGCCGGCCACTGGGGCGTGGAGCATGAGCTCTGTCACGGCCTTGTCATCAAATGAAGGGGGACGTCCATCAGCTGTGGAGGGGTTCCTGGGGAAGGTCTGGGGTCCAGGCAAAAGGAAGGAGTTGCTGGCGTGCAAAGGAAGGTCGCCGAGCACCTCAGGACTGGGGGGATGCTGTTGGCTGTGCTTCTGGGGCAGTGGTGCTCCCTGCCCCCTCCATCCCCGCACCACCCCGCTGCCCTGGCCTCGTGACCTGCTCCCTCCACCCCCCCGCCGCCCGCATGACGGGGCTTACGGGTGGCTAGGGGGTGACTGGGGGGGCGTCATGCCCTGGCAGGGGTGTCGCCTGCTGCCTCTGAGGGGCAGGGGCCTCATAACATGTGGGGCTGCAGATGGGGTGCCCATCTACTGGTATTTCTTTTTTTTTTTTTTAAGATTTTATGTATTTATTCATGAGAGACGCAGGGGGTTGGGCAGAGGGAGAAGCAGGCTCCCCACTGAGCAGGGAGCCCAATGGGGGACTTGATCCTAGGACCTCGGGATTATGACCTGAGCCGAACGCAGACGCTTAACCATCTGAGCCCCCCAGGTGTCCTCTGCTGGTATTTCTGAGTGAGACCTGCATGGGACGTTGTGCGCTTGGAGCTGTCCTGGCGCTCCCGGCAGCCTAGCGAGGACGGTGGTGCCCGTGTGGACCGTCGTCTGGTCGGGGCATGTGCGCGCCGTGCAAGTGGATGGGTGTGGGTGGTAGATGGAGCTGGGGCCACAGGATGGCGGGCGTGTGCTTGGCAGGAGACTCCAAGGAGGAGGAGGAGCCCGGGACTGGGGCATCCCAGGCAGGCGAGGCGGCCAGAGCCAGACGCGGTGTGCTCTGCAGCCAGAAAGGCCACTGTGTCCGGAGCCGGTGAGGGCAGCAGGGCAGGATGCGGAGGCGTGAGACTGTGGAGGGGCGCCCTGGGCATCTAAGCACAGACAGGGGGCATGGTCAGGTCCCAGCACAGCTCTGCCTGGACGCCTGTGCAGCGGGATGCCGGGGGGATGTGGAGAGCACAGAGAGCACAGGGCAGACCGGAGAGGGACAGGCTGGTGGGGGAGGCTCGTGCAGGTGGAGAGAAGCCCCTGGATTTTTGGCTGCTGAGTGACGCGAGATGGGGCTGGCACAGTGGGGGCCTGGGCCTCGGCTTCCTCCCTGAATTCAGAGGAGTCTCTTGACTAGTGAGGACCAGGAAGGAGCCGGCCTTGAGCTACGGGGAGGTGCTGGCGGGTCAGAGCCCCGGCCCAGAGCCCTGCCCATTCCTCTGGGAGTGTTTGTGGTGGGGCCTGGGTGGCTGGTGCCTCTGTGTACCTCTGCTTCCGCACCCAGAGGGGTGGGGCCTCTGTGCCTTCTGTGGGCTGGGCTGGGCGGATCCGATCCTGAGAGCGCAGCTGACACCGTAGCCAGCGCGGCATGTGTCCATCATGTGTCTGGCGTCACGGTTGTGTAATGCCAGGAGGCCGGGATGTCCAGCATGGTGCTGGGGTGGCGTGGCACGCAGGGACCTCCTCTGGAGAGCCTTGGGCTGGGGAGGCGCAGCCCAAGACGGCAACCCCTGGATGCCGCGGGAGGAGCTGGGCTGGAGCTTGCTCGGGGGGCTGGTTCCCGGTGAGGCGGGCCTGCAGAGGGCCCGGCAGGTGTGCAGACTTGGCCAACTCCACCGGCAGGTGTGGGACAGTGAACGCGGCAGGAGCTGGAGGTCCCCTAAGGGGGCTTGGAAGGCTGGCTGGGGCCCTGGGGTCTCGAACCCTTTTGGGCTTTGAGGAACCCTGAGGAACCCTTTTGGGCTTTTGGCCAGGAGTGAACATCAGGCACTCTGGTTTGTGTTTCAGAAAAGTGGCCAACCTGGGGTGAGGGGTGTAGGGATAAGGGGCGAGTCTCTGCGGGACGGGATGCGTAGGCCTGTGGGATGTCCCCACCGCCCCCGCCGGGGCCTGGTGTCTGCTGCTGTCTTCCGTGACTGGGAGTCCTCCGGTCCACCTGCCGTCGTCCTGTGCCGGGATCCGGGGTCACAGCAGACTTAGAGCTGTTGTTGCTGGTCATGGAGGGTGGAGAGGATGCTAGGAGGGGAGCCGTCTCTTTCGGGAGGCTGGAAGGGAGAGCTGGTGGTGGAGGCTCAGAAGGCCAGTCCTGCCCGAGGTCACACATGCCCCCCCACTCTGCGCTGGCTTTTAGTCCTGACTGCTGCCTGCGTCCGGGCTGCTCTCTGCTCCAGGCTGGTGTTCCGTCTGTGGCCGACGGGTTTTCCATGGTCAGGGTGGTGTGGGGCAGACAGGGTGAGGAGAGCATCTAGGAGAGGGATTGCTGTCGGTGGGTCGAGGTGGCACCCAGGGGGCCCTCTCAGTCTGTCCTCTGTGGCCTCTGCCTCATGCGGTCTTCACAAGGCAGGTGATGCATGTGAGCTCTGGTCCACGCCTGCGTGGTGCTGGCGAGCCCCCAACTTCCCTCGTGGTGGGGTGGCGACAGCCCCTCCCAGGGGCACATGAGTGCTGTGCACGGTGGACGGAGGGGGTGGGGAACAAGTGGCCTGGGAGCTTGATGGCATATGCAGGGCGGGCCTCGCAGGTGGTCTGGCCTGGGAGCCTGTAGGCCTCCTCAGAGGGGCGGCTGAGTGTGTGTGCAGAGGGGGCAGCGGGTCACCTGTGCTGGGGTGTGCCGGGCACGCAGTGCCTCCATGCTGGCTGGGGAACAGGGTGCCATTCTGCAGGTGCTGGGGGACAGCCTTGTCCTCCTCCCCACTGAGTCACTGACTGTGCTGGTTCCTTTGGGCCCCAGTCAGTGGCCGTTCTGAAAGGCCCCCTCCCCCACTTTTCCTCTTTTTTGTCCGGCCACTAGATGGGGGGTGGGGTGTGTTTGTGTGTGTATATGTGGCATCCAGGCAACGGCCACGGCCTGGGGACATCTTAGACTTCCCTCTGCCGCCGCCCCACACCCTGCATGGGGCATGATGATCTGCTGGGCTGGATGGCATCCGGGTGCTGGCCACCGTGGGGCATTTGAATTTGTTCAGCAAATATGGATTGAAGTGAATCTGACGCTGGAGATTTTAGGATGAGCACCGCTCCAGCCCTGCCCCGGGGGGGTCCCCGCCCAGATGGGGGACAGAGGACACAGGCCCTGGAGGGGGACAGGATGGTGATGGCTCTGCTCACTGCTCTCCTTTGCGGGGTCTGGGGGCCAAGAGGTGGTCAGGGCAGCTGGCTTCTGCCAAGAAGTGACCCCTAGACTATAGGGGGCCCCTCGCAGGCTGTCACGGTGGTCGGGGCGTGGGGACTGAGGTGGAGGGGGTGGGGCAGGCCCGGCCGGAGTGTGACAGGCAGTCCTGCCTTCAGGGCGCCATGTTTTGGAAGTTTGACCTGCACACGAGCTCACACCTGGACACGCTGCTGGAGCGGGAGGACCTGAGCCTGCCCGAGCTCCTGGATGAGGAGGACGTGCTGCAGGAGTGCAAGGTCGTCAACCGCAAGCTGCTGGACTTCCTGCTGCAGCCGCCGCACCTGCAGGCCATGGTGGCCTGGGTCACCCAGGAGCCACCGGCCAGTGGCGAGGAGCGGCTGCGCTACAAGTGAGCCCCTGCCCGTCAGGCCCGGGGCTGCCGGGACCTGCTGCTCCCGGGAGGGGGCACCTCCGGGGGGGGGGTTCTGTGGGGCCTGTGGTGGGGGGAGGGGTGGGCGAGGGATGAAGTGGGGTTTCAGGGAAGGTCAGTGGGGGCGGGGGCCGTGGAGACCCCGTGCGGGTTCTGGCAGGAGGCCATGGGGGGCAAGGATGGCCAGCCTGCTTCCCTTTCTGGTTGTGAACCCCCCCTCCTCCTGCCAGGTACCCCAGCGTGGCCTGCGAGATCCTGACCTCCGACGTGCCCCAGATCAACGACGCGCTGGGCGCAGACGAGTCCCTGCTGAACCGGCTCTATGGCTTCTTGCAGAGCAGCGGCAGCCTCAACCCGCTGCTGGCCAGCTTCTTCAGCAAGGTCATGGGCATCCTCATCAACCGCAAGACGGACCAGGTGCTGCCCCAGGGCGGGGCGGGCAGGCAGGCGGGCGGGCGGGCGGGCACAGGCCCCGGGTCCTGCCGCGTGACGCCTGCCGTCCCTCACGTCCCCAGCTCGTGTCCTTCCTGCGGAAGAAGGACGATTTCGTGGGCCTGCTGCTGCGGCACATCGGCACCTCGGCCGTCATGGACCTGCTCCTGCGCCTCCTCACCTGCGTGGAGCGGCCCCAGCTGAGGCAGGACGTGGTCAACGTGAGCGCGGGGCCGGGGAGAGGGGGGGCCGGGGGCGGGCTGGGGGCTGCGCACAGAGGCCCACCTCCCCTCTCGCCCCCAGTGGCTCAACGAGGAGAAGATTGTGCAGCGGCTCATAGAGCAGATCCACCCGTCAAAGGATGACAATGTGAGTGTCCCCTCTTCGCCGGGTGTGCCGCCTGTGGCTGGGCCTCCTCCCCCATGTCTGTACTTCACGCCACCCTCGGCCCCTCCCTCCCCGGAAGGTGAACTCGACAAGGAGGGAAGTGTTCGGTGCTGTATGTGCCCGTCCTTCCAGTCTCTCCCAGACAGGGCTCCTGCCGCCCGCAGGAACGTGTCTTAGGAGCCAGGAGCTTGGTCCTGTGTCTCTTGGTAGGATGGGGGTCTGGCGGGGGTCTCAGACTCCAGGCTCCAGCGCGGCCCCCCTTGCTGCCAGCCTTCCAGGGGCCCCTTCCCAGCTCCCCTTCCCTGCTCCCCTGCTGACTGGGACCTGGCCGCTTCTTGAGGCTCCCGTGGCTGGGCACACCCTGCTCGTCCTTCAGCGAACCCATGCAGTGGCCCCACGTCCTCGCTGCAGCCTGGGGGTCTTGCCTTGTCTTCCCGGGCTGCTGGCTTACAGAGCAGAGGCCCACAGGTGCGGGTACTTAGCCCAGGCATCCGGCCAGTAGGTGAGGACCACGCAGGCCCAAGGGCAGGGGACCAGGGGTGCCTGTGACGGGCTCTGAAGTGCGGCCTGTGTCCTGGACGGGTGTGGGGTCTGCGCAGGTGGGCCCTGCTGGCTGCCCTGTTGGGTTAGATCCGGAGTTCTGCTCCCATTTTCCCTTGGTGTTTCCCGGAGCAGCTTTGCTGAGGTAGAGATTACATACCGCGTGGGCTAGCTGTTCAAATGTAGCGTGCACCGGCTTTTAGCGTATTCTCAAAATTGTCTAGTTACTACCACATGGGTTTGAGATTATTTTTTCATACTCCCAAAAGGAAAGCTTGGGCCCTTTAGCTCTCACCATCCATTCCCCTCATGAACCCCCGGCGCCCCCAGGCTGCGCTCTGTCTCCGGGTTTGCGTCTGCTGTGTTTGCCGTGTGAATGCAGTCACACCATACTTGGTGTTCCTGTCTGGCCTCTGCCTCAGCCCCGATGTTCCGCGTTCACCCGTGTGCTTTCTCCCCTCCTGAGGCTGAGGCGTGTTCGTGGTAGCCTTTCTGCTCACCGCTCACCCGCCAGTGGACATCAGGGTCGTTCCCTCCTTGGCCTACAGCACATGCGTGGGGTGTGGGAATGTCTCTCCTCCAGAAAGCTTTCCTGGGTTTCCCAGTTTCTTGCCTTCTCTCCTCTCCCAGTGTTTGGTGCCTTGGCACCCGCGTCCCTGTGTCTGCATGACCCTCAGCTCCCTTGGGGCCCTGAAAGCAGGATGCGATGGGCCCAGCAGCTGGGCCGGCATCCTCAGTCCTCTTTCTGTCTCCGCAGCAACATTCCAATGCGTCCCAGTCCCTGTGCGACATCATCCGCCTGAGCCGGGAGCAGATGATCCAGGTGCAGGACAGCCCGGAGCCCGACCAGCTGCTGGCCACCCTGGAGAAGTGGGTCTGCGGTTCCCAGACCCAGGGCGGGAGGTTGTCTGGGGCATCCTCCCTGTACCCTCCCCCGCCACCCTGTGCCCCGTACCCTGACCCCACCCTTCTCCCTGTCCTGGCCCCCACCGCAGGCAGGAGACGATCGAGCAGCTCCTGAGCAACATGCTGGAGGGGGAGCAGAGCCAGTCTGTCATTGTGAGCGGGATCCAGGTGCTGCTGACCCTGCTGGAGCCCAGAAGGCCGAGGTGAGGGGGACCAGCCTCCCCGGCGGCCGCGCCGTCCCTCGGAGCCCTGCCCTTGCGTTCAGAGGTGAAGGTTGTGGGGGCGTTGTGGGGACATGGCCTCTACAGGCGGTGTCTCTTCTAGGAGGTCACTTGGGGTCCTGGGAGAGGAGTCCTGTGCCTTCCTGAGGCCCGCACGCCACCTGTGGCTTTGAGCTGCCTGTCTGAATGCACGGCCGTCCAGGCGGGTCGTGGCCTGGAATGATGGGGCCTTGCGTGCATGTCCCCGGGAGCAGCTGTTCCCTCCCTTCCCGGAGTGCCGCACATGAGTGTGTCCCGCACACAGCCCTGCTTCCTGGCCCCTCCTGCAGGTCTGAGTCTGTGACCGTGAACAATTTCTTCAGCAGCGTGGATGGGCAGCTGGAGCTCCTGGCCCAGGCGGCCCTGGACAGCACCACGTCCAGTGTGGGTGTCCTGCACGCCCTGCGCCCGCGGCTCGGCCGTTTCCACCAGCTGCTGCGTGAGCCCCCGGAGGTGGGTCAGGGCTGGGGGGCCAAGGAGGCAGGGCGGCGGGGAGGGCGGCCCGTGGTTATGGGCGGCACTGAGTCTCCCCTGTGCCCGTAGCTGGAGCCGCTGCAAACTACGTGGGGCAGCCTGGCCCCGCCGCTGGGCAACACCCGGCTGCACGTCGTCAAGCTGCTGGCCAGTGCGCTGAGCGCCAACGATGCGGCTCTGACCCAGGAGCTCCTGGCACTGGACGTGCCCAACACCATGCTGGTACGGAGGGCGGGGCCGCGGGTGGTCTGGGCAGGGATGCGGAGGGCGGGGCCGCGGGTGGTCTGGGCAGGGGTGCGGAGGGCAGGGGCATGGAGGAGGCCCTAAGCAGGGGTGCCAAGGGCAGGGGGCATGGAGAGGGACCTGGACAGGGGTATGGAGGGCAGGGACCCGGAGGGGAAGCCCTGGGCAGGGGTGCGGAGGGCAGGGGACATGGAGAGGGACCTGGGCAGGGGTGTGGAGGGGGAGCCCTGGGCAGGGGTGCTGGGGTGGGGGCATGGGGGGCCTCTGGTGCCAGCCTGTGCTGCCCCCCAGGACCTGTTCTTCCACTACACGTTCAACAACTTCCTGCACGCCCAAGTGGAGCTGTGTGTCCGCGCCGTGCTGAGCGCCGGGCCTCCTTCCGACAGCAGCCTCGAGATCCCTGCCCCAAACCCCGCGGTGAAACACGTGCGCTGGGGCTCCCAGGTCCCCCTCCCTGTCCCCGTGGGTCCCTGTCCGTCCCCCTGTCCTGCGGCCGGTGCTTGCCAGGCAGCTTCATGGTGGGGGGGGGGCAGGTGTCCGGCCTTGTCCTTAGGTCTGTCTGGGAGAACGGGGGATGCCGTGTAGGTGGGTGGAGGGACGGGGTGCCCTCTGGGCCAAGGCTGCGGCGCGGCCGGAGGGGCCTCCGGGAGGAGCTGTCCAGCAGCGCGGTCGCAGTGGGTGTCGGTGGCCGGGGGTGTGTGGAGGGGGAGCTTCAGGTTTGCTGTGTGGGTGGAGGTGGGGGTGGAGTGAGCCGGAACGGCGGTGGACAGAGCACGGGGGCTGGGGCTCGGGGCCGGCTACAGCGGGTCTGGGGGTGCCCCGGCCCCGCCCCCACGCCCGCTCTGCCCCCTCAGCTCCTGCAGCAGTGCCGCCTGGTGGAGCGCATCTTGACCTCCTGGGAGGAGAACGACCTTGTGCAGTGAGCGCTGGGGGCACTGCCTGCGCAGGGGGCGGGGGGGGGGTGGCGAGGTGCGCGGGGCCGCGTCCATCTATCGCTCTGGGCTCGCCCAGGTCTGCCGGGGGCCCCCGCAAAGGCTACATGGGCCACCTGACGAGACTGGCCAACGCCCTGGTGCAGAACACGGAGAAGGGGCCCAACGCCGAGCAGCTGGGGCAGCTGCTGAAGGGTGAGGGACAGGGAGCGGCCGGCCCCGGGGCTGGGGTGGGGTGTGCAGGGGTGCAGGCCGAGGGGCCCCTCACGCCGTCTCTTCCCCCGCGCCGAGCAGAACTGCCCGGTGAGCAGCAGGAGCGTTGGGAGGCCTTCGTGTCCGGACCCCTAGCGGAGACCAACAAGAAGAACACCGTGGACCTGGTGAGGCGCCTCAGCCCTCTGTGTGGGTCTGCCCTCCGCCGCACCTCCCCCGCCCGCACCCTCCCCAGCCTGGTCCTCACCCCCTGCCCACCGCCCTGCCCCAGGTGAGCACCCACCACCTGCACTCCTCCAGCGACGACGAGGACGACCGGCTCAAGGAGTTCAACTTCCCCGAGGAGGCCGTGCTGCAGCAGGTGGGCTGGGGGGCGGGGCAGGGGGCCTGTCCTGCCCGACCCCGCCTGCCCCTGACCGCCGCCCCTCTGCAGGCCTTCATGGACTTCCAGATGCAGCGCATGACCTCAGCCTTCATCGACCACTTCGGCTTCAATGACGAGGAGTTTGGGGAGCAGGAAGAGAGTGTGAAGTGAGTATGTCCTTCCGTGAGAGGGCGGGGGCCCTTGCTGGCCCCAGGGCTCCTGCCAGCCTTCCCGTATCCTCCTTGCTTCCCCCCATGGCTTGCCTGCCCGTCCTAGCGTCCGGGCTTAGCCTGGAGAGCAGCCAGCCCTGCTCCTCGGTCCCTCCTTGGGGGGCAGTGGCTTAGGGCCTGGAGGGGAGCCCGGGTTGGGGCTGGGAACGAGGTGGCCAGGCCATGGTCTCTGGGGGAGCTCACCCTGAGAGGCCCTGCGGGAAGCGCCCTCGGAGCGGAAGGGGTTACTCCGAGGGCGTTTATGATGCCCTGAGGGAAAGGAGAAGGACCAGCAGAGGGCAGGACAAGAGCATTCCTAATGTGACACTGCAGGAAGCCAGGGGAGGAGGGCCAGGTGGCCCCTTAGGGGCAGGTTCCAGGGACAGGCAGTTAGGGCCTCAGCTGCTCCTGGGGTCCTCGTCGGCATCTGCTTTATCGCGGTACTTGTGCGCTGGGCACATTTCCGGTATCTTCCCATTGTGTGCCCACCTTCCCTCTCGGCTCAGGGCTCAGGAGCCTCATTAAAGCTGGGGAGACCGAGGCCCGTGTGAGAGTGGATCGCCCCTGTGCAGCACAGTGGTCAGCTGCTGGCCTGTCTTGCCGGACAGGGGTCCCTCTTGGGGACAGTCATGAGCTCTGTGTCTGCCAGGGCTCTGCTCAGCCCTGTGCCTGGTGTGTGGACGGCCCTAGGGAGGACAGACCGACCACTGGATGGGTGCCGTGGGCACAGCCGGGCGTCCTCGGGGACGAAACTGTTGCTGCCTCTGTTGCATAGTTCCCAGTGGGGTTAAAAATTATAAAAACCTTGGGCACCTGGGTGACTCAGTGGGTTAAGCCTCTGCCTTCGGCTCAGGTCATGATCTCAGGGTCCTGGGATCGAGTCCCGCATCGGGCTCTCTGCTCGGCAGGGAGCCTGCTTCCTCCTCTCTCTCTCTCTGTCTGCCTCTCTGCCTGCTTGTGATCTCGGTCAAATAAATAAATAAATATCTAAAAAAAAAAATTAAAAACTATAAAAACCTCGAAAGGCATGAAATGTTCTAGAATGGAAGGTAGATGAATATTTTTATAGCTTTGGGGCTAAAGATCCGGCCCTGTGGGACTCATGTCCCCAGAGTTGGCCTTCCGGCCCTGACCCGGGGGTGGCACTTGGCCCAGCCCGCTCTGGGCGGCTCTGCGCGTTCGCGTTCCTGGAGGAGAGGCCGAGAGGACACGGTGTGGGAGCTCGGCCGTGTGGTGTGGACGCCGAGGTGACCCTCAGCTTGTTGACCCCTGCTTGTCCGTGGCCCTTTGTGGCCAAGCGTCTCCCGAATTAGACAAACGATAGAACGCAGGGGCAGAGTGTGGATCCTCCCCCAGACAGCGCCCCTGGAGGACACGAGTCAGGCTGCGGAACGAGCAGCCGCCAGGTTCTCATCCGCAGTCCTTGTCCGTAGTTAGCGCAGGAATTGTGCTTCTCTGGGGCTTTCCCAGAAAGTGGAGCCTAGGGAGCTGGGTGTCGCTGGCCCCCGTGGAAGACTGCGGGTCGCCCTGCCCTTGGGACCTTGAGTCCAGGGTCCCAGCCGCAGGCCGGCCATCCCGGGGGGCAAGCTGCGTGTGCTGTGGCCTCGCGCTTGGTGGAGGGGTTTTCACGACACGGTGAACCGTGGTCGGCCGGTCTCCCCTGCTCTGTGTGCACGGTGCTGCAGGCTCGGTGGAGACGGGCTGCATGACAGCCACACCCTGGTCGTGGCCTGTGGTCTCTTTCATTGTCGTTTCTTGGACTTGGAGGCCCAGAGGCCTAGGGAAGTGTGGAACAGAGGTGGGAACAGACTGCTGAGCCGTGCATGGTTGTGACTCGACTCCTGGCTGCTGTCCCAGTGGATGACGGCCCCGTGAGCCCCGGACCCTTGCTTCTAGGGGACATGGGTGCCTGGATGGTTGCCTTGTCTGGGTAGATACTGCCTCTGTCTCCGGACCGAGAGAAGCAGGAAGAGAGGAGACGAGCTCCATGGCCTGTCTGGGGCCACCCTGTCAGCTGCGTGGGTCTGAAGCTCGTGTCCCCTCAGGGCACCCCTGTGCAGGCAGAGACGGGCGGGTGGCGCGTCTCTATCGGACCTCAGCCGCCAGCCTGCCGGTTGAGCAGCCGGACGGATGCCCGGAATGGGTCACGGGCGCTGATGGGAGGCCGCGGATAAGCTGTAGCCCGTCGGTGGGTTTGCAGCTGCAGGCCAGCGCGCAGCCGGGGTGTGCTGAGCCGACTCAGGAGGAGCTGCCGCGCCCTCCTCACTGCCCCTGTGCCTCTCTCCTAGCGCGCCTTTCGACAAGACCGCCAACATCACCTTCTCCCTCAATGCCGACGACGAGAACGTGAGTGCTGCCTGTCCCTGGTGGTGCGGCGTCCGGGGCGGAGGGGGGACATGCCGCAGACTATGCCGCCCCGCACCCCGCAGCCCAACGCCAGCCTGCTGGAGATCTGCTACAAGGACCGCATCCAGCAGTTTGACGATGAGGAAGACGAGGAGGAGGACGAGGAGGAGGGCCAGGGCTCCGGGGAGTCTGACGAGGAGGATGGTGCCTGGCAGGGCAGCCAGCCGGCCAGGGGAGCCCGCCGGGGCCAGGCCCCGGGCATGCGGTGAGTCTGAGACTTGCTCGGGCCCAGCCCCAGTGCGGGAGGGAAGCAGGCGTGTTCCAGCTCAGCTGAGGATCTAACCGCTTGTGTGCCGTGGGGAAGTCGGTGGGTCCTTGACGTGCGGCTGGCCCCGGTGTGTGTTCGTCCACCCCCCCCCCCCCCGCCCTCCCCAGTCAGCTTGCACTCAGGGCTTCCCATCCGCTCTCTGTCCCTTCCTTCCAGTAACAGGAGAGCCGGGCAGAGTGTGGGTGAGCTGCCGCCCGCTCTTCATAAGCCTGCGGCGCTGGCTGGCCCCACGGCCACCCACTCAGTGGGCTCTGCCCCCGCAGCACAGACCGGTGTCTGCATCCGATCCCCTCCATGCCGCTGCGCCCCTGAGGCTGGCACAGGCCTGCCCTGTTCCCCTCGTGAGTCCACCGCCCTGGCGGCCGGGCTCATGTGTCACTCCCACCTGCTGGGTGGCCAAGCCGCTGAGCCCAAGGTCACAGTTCACCCCGCGTTCTCTTTTGAGCGCACTCTCGCTCTTGCTTTCCACTTCTTTTTTTAAAGACTTTGTCAGAAAGAGAGCGCACAAGCAGAGGGAGAGGCAGGCAGGAGAGGGAGAAACAGGCTTTTTGCTGAGCAGGGAGCCCGAAGTGGGGCTCGATCCCAGGACCCTGGGATTGTGACCTGAGCCGAAGGCAGCTGCGCAACCCACTAGGCCCCCAGGTGCCCCGTGCTTTTCACGTCTTGATCCTGTCTGAGCTAAGGTTTTGTGTGTGCTCTGAGGTGGGGTCCGGTCTCCCGCATGTGCGAATGCTGCCATCCCAGCACCTGTTGGTGGAGACCCCGGCCTCTCCCCACTGAGTGCACCCGGCTGCACGTGTGTGGCTTGTCTTCTGGCCCCTCGGAGCCTTCTGGTCTTTATGCCGGGACCTCCCTGTCTCCATATCTGTCGTGGTAAGGTTTGAAGTCAGGAAGTGAGTTCTCCGACATGGTCGTCTGCTTAGGGTCCCTGGAGATTCTGTGGGACTGTTAGCACCAACCCGTTAACTTCAACGAGGAAGCTGGTTGGGACTGGGAGGACTTGCCCTGAACCTCTAGGTCAGCCTGGAGACCTGGGAACCGTATCCCATCTTCCAGTCCTTGAGCGTGGAACGTCTTTCCGTTTACTTAGGTCTCTCTTAGAGAATAAGATTTGTGCTTCCTTTGTTCAAGTTTTTCCCGCGTCTTTTATGTAAGTGGAATTTTGAGATTGTTGCAAGCGTAGAGAAATACACTGGATGTTTGTACGTGGACGTCAAGCCCTGCGGAGCTCCCTCGCTGTGACAGTTAAGGGATTCCTTGGGGTCTCCTGGCTGCAGTCAGGCCACCTGCTAGCAGGGTCTGCTTCCTCTTCCAGTCCAGACACTTTCCATGTCGCGGTTTTGCTTCCTTGCACAGCAGTGCGGTCCTGAGCAGGGTGGCGAGCAGACCCCTGTCTTGCTCCTGACCTCGAGGGGCGGCTGGTCTTCCCGCACAGATGGGGTGGGGGTTGTGGGTTTGGGAGATGCCCCCTTCTCTCCCGTTTGCTGAGTGTCTTTCTCGTCAGCTACGTTCAGCGATGTGCACGTGGGTCCCTTTCCCCGCAGTGACCAGAAAGACCGCACACGTGGTTTGTTCAGCCCTTCCCCAGTTGGTGGGCCACGTGGGCCAGGTGGACCTTCCCCGGCTCGGGCCCTGCGTCAGTCCACGTTTACACTGTACTGGTGGAGCCTGCGTGCGTGGGATGGTGCTCTCGGTCCCCCCAGGCTGGTCGGCAGAGGGAGAGCGTCCTGTCGGCCCTCAGCCCTCAGGAGGAGCCCCCAGGATGAGCAGGCTCCTGGTGGAGGGCTGCCACCCGCCTCCCCATGCCCCACGCCCGGCGAGGCCCTGACCGGTCTGTCCCGTGGCTTCCCCGCTGTCCCCGCTCCTCCATCCCTTGTGTCGGCGCAGCCGCTGATGGTGGTTTCCGGGCAGGAGCGGAGGCAGCACAGACAGCGAGGAGGACGACGAGGAGGACGAGGAGGACGAGGACGATGGCGATGGCCGTGTGGCTGGTGGGGGGGCCAGGCCCCCTTCTTATCCTGGCCCCGGCCCCCAGCCTCTGGGTGGGTGAACGTACAGGGTCGGGGGGGTGACGGGGTGCACACAGGCTGTCTGCCTCCTGTGCTCACCCTCCTCCCCTCACCCCTCCCCAGGCTCCAGCCGGACAGCCGCCTTTGACCCAGTGCCTACAGACGCCCTGACTGGCCCCCGAGACTCTGGGGAGAAGGAGCCGAGCTCTGGGCTCCTCACCCCACGGGGGTCCCTTGGCGTACCCCAGGACCTCCCCGCCCTGAGCCTGGCCGGCCCTGTGGCCCACTCTGCCCCGCAGCTCAGGTAAGGCCCCTGGCTGGCACCCGGGTCCTGGGTCCCTCGGGCTAGAGCGCTGACCCCTGCTGGCCCTCGGGCTGCTTCTCTCGCACCCCAGGTCTCAGGACCCCGCGTCCCCTTCAGCACCTCAGGAAGCCCCAGACGGCAGTGAAGTAGCGGAACCCTCGGGTGAGCTGGCCGGCCCTGCCCGCTCTCCCCGTTGTGCCCTGGCCGTGCGCACCTGCTGTGGGCTGGAGCGAGGCGCCTGGCCGGCACCACGCTCTCTGAGCCTTGTGTCTCCTGGCCTCTCTCCGCACAGCCCCCTGCCAGGCCTTGGTCAGCGTCGGGGACCTCCAGGCCACACTCAGAGGGACACGCTCCACCCCCAGCTCCTTGGACAGGTGACCAGCTGGGACCCCTGGTGGGACCCCCCCCCCAGGTCCGCACCACTGCCCTGGGGCCTCGTAGCAGCCGAGGGTCTGATGCTGTGCCCGCGCCCACGTGTGGGTGCCCTAGAGGCCCCGGAGCCTGGGGCAGCCTGGTTCGCCACAGGGACAGAAAGGCTTCCAAAAGGGAGCAGGCGGTGTGTGGAGCCCGCGCCCCAGCCTTGAGCTCCTCCTGCTTGGGGTGGCTCCCTGGGTCTTTGATGGGGGGGAATACCCTGGCTGTGGCCTCTTCCTGTAGGCACAGGGGGCGTAGAAGTCAGGAGGGGGTCGGTGACAATGACCCTGCTGATGCCTGCCCCCCCCCCCCACAGTGCAACCGGAGACCCTGCTACCTCGGTCCCAGCCCCTGGGGCCTGCCAGTACCCCCAGACCACAGAGGGGGAGAGGAGCCCAGAGCCCTCGGGGCCCCCCCAAAGCCAGAGGTGAGCACAGGGCGGCCTCCCAGGACAGCTGGTGTCCTGGTGGGGAGGCCCTGACCTTTCTACGTTCCTCTCCCCCTACAGTGCCCAGGCCCCTGAGCTGCCTCCGATGCCCAATGGCTCTGCCTCAGGAGGGCCAGCATCCCTGGGCTCCCAGTGAGTGGCGAGGGCTGCGTGGGTAGTGGGAGTGCTGGGGGGGCAGGTGGGAGGCTTTGGGGGGCAGTGGGTTCCTCACGCAGGTCTCCCTCTTGGTTCCCAGGTAACTGCCTGGTCCTGGTGGTGGCGGCTAACTCCTCCGTACTCCACGTGGACCCTCCGGAGTTGGGGCAGGGCGGGTCCCACGATGGCCCTGCTGCCCCATCACCCCTCCCCACCCTGTCCGCCCCCACGTGCTCTCCTCTGGACTCCCAGGAGCCTGGCACCAGGGAGACAGGCCCTCGTCCACCCCCATTTGCACTGAGAAAAGAAATTATGGAGTTTTGTCTCCGAGAATAAAGAAACAGAGTTGAGAAGAGAGAAAAGAGAGAAAGGAGAGAGAGAGAGACCTATATTATATATTATATATGGAGAGAGCGAGCCGGTGGGTGGAGAGCCAGGAGGAGGCCCGGCCGGGCGGGGCAGCAGGTGCGACCTGCATCCCCCCTCAGTGGGGGCTGTGTTGAGGTCCAGGCCGTCGTCCACCCTCCCCTCCCACCACGCCTGAAGCCTCCGGTGCAGTGCCCACACCCGCACTCGGCTCAGGCCCGCCTCCAGGGAGGGCCCGAGTGGGGGCCGTGCCTTTGCCCAAACCCTTGCCCTGGACCCTGCACTTTGACCCAGGCCGGGAGCTAAAGGACCCTCTGCCTCGCCCTGCTGGTTCTGTGGGAGCTGGCGGTCCCCGTCCAAGGGGGTCTCTCGGTGACATTCCCGTGGGGCCCCAATGCACTCACTGAGACCGCCCCCTCTGCACCTCCCACAGACCCCGGGGCGGGGGGGTTGGCAGGGGTCTGGCTGGGGTCCCCTTCCCATGCCCAAGGGTCTGGGGTCCAGCCCAGCTGCCAAGTGACCTTGTCCCAGCTCCCTCTTCCCAGGCTGGCGTGAGTGTGCGTGTGTTCGTGCCGAGCTTCTATTTCGTATTGCAAATATAAATAAATAAAGACCGTTTAAGATTCCTGCTCAGACTCTGAGATCTGGGGCCAGGGCCCTGGGCTGTCCCTGTGCCCTGCCTCGGGCCTTGAGTTCTGGGACCTGGGGCTGGGGGGCCTGGGCTGTCCGTGCACTCTGGCCTTGGGCCTTGAGTTCTGGGACCTGGGGCTGGGGGGACTTGGGCTGTCCCTGTGCCCTGCCTCAGGCCTTGAGTGCTGGGACCTGGGACTGGGGGGCCTGGGCTGTCCGTGCACTCTGGCCTTGGGCCTTGAGTTCTGGGACCTGGGGCTGGGGGCCTGGGCTGTCCCTGTGCTCTGGCCTTGGGACCCCAGGCCTTTCCTCAGTCCCAGGGTGTAGCCCTCAGAGTGCAGTTGGGCTCCTGGACCTCCATGTTCTGCTGAGGGTGGGGTCACTTGTGCTCAGACCAGGAAAGAATGTCCTGGGAGGAGGAACAGAGCCCTGCCCAGTCTTGTCTGGGGCCTGGTCCCCACGAGCTGTTTCCTGGGGTCCCCTTCGTGCTCCTAGCCCTGTGTGTCCTGGGTCCATACACCCTCCAGGAGGTGGCAGGCCAGCCTCCAGCCTTGGGGAGGGTGACATGGCTGGGTGACCTTGCAGAAGTGATGTCTCCCGAGCCTTGTCTCCTGCGGTGGAGCCGTGGGCACCTGGGGGTGGCCAGCCCCCCAACATAGGTGGGCACATGGTAAGCCGTTCCTGCCAAACCCGGAGTCACAGGCAGGCTGAGTGCGCTCGTGGGATGTGCTCGTGAAGCCGCGGCCAGCGTGCCGTGAGGACCTCGTCGGACTCCGCACTGGCACATGTTCCCTCGGGGGATCCGTGGCGGGGGGGTGGGCGCAGGTCGGTGGAGGCCACGTTGTGGGGGGAATTGATGGCCAGAGCCCAGGAGGCTCCCCTGGGTGGCCTGCTGGGGGGACGGTGGGTGGGCGTCCTTCCCCGCACCCTGGCCAGGGCTGACCTGGCCTTGGGGCTGATGGCGGTCACCACCAACCCACCACCCCCTGCCCCAGAGTCCCGGGTGCAGGGGAGCGTGTAGGAATCCCACACCGGGTCCCTCCCGGTTGGTGGGGCGTGGGACAATGGGAGGAGAGTGTATGGTCTCATACCTCCTAGGCAGCTGAGGGGAAGCCGGGTCTGGGGGGCAGGGTGCTGGGGTGAGGAGGGACCCTGGGTGCCGAGTGGGCACCTTATCAGTGGTGCCAGGCGGGGCCATCCCCGGGGTGGGGGCAGCATCTCCCCGGGCCCTGTTATCAGCCCCAGAGTCCACAGGACGCTCCTCGGGTTAACGTGTAACCACACGCTGTCCCCGCCACCCCCAGAGCCACCCGTGCTCACATAGGTGCCACTCTGGGGGGTCAATGGCCAACATGGGCGCCCAGGAGGAGGGTCTGCCCGGAAAGCCTTGCTTCTTGGCCCAAGTGAGAGACGCCAGGTGTCGGGGGGGGGGGTCGGGCCTGGGTGCTGGGGAACCCGAGGAGCCTGCGGGAATTGGGGAGCCCTGCCCTCAGGAGGCTGGGCTCCCTGTGGGTCGTGACTCGGGTTCCTGGGTGGGGGTGCAGTGGGAAGCCCCGACCTGAGTCCTGGCTGCGGGGCGCCTGCCCCCTGGGCACTCGCTGACCCCCTTGTCTCCCAAAGCAGCCGCGCCTGTGCCTGCGCTTGAGCCCCTTTTTTGTCACCTGTGCTGCCTACTTCCTCCTCTGGATCCCTCAAGACCAGCCGTCTTGGGTCAGCGCCCTCGTCAAGTGCCTGCCGGTGCTGTGCCTGGCGGGGTCCCTGCAGGCCGCACGCGGGGGAACCGGCCACCGCGTGCTCCTGCAGGGGGCCCTTCTGTGCTCGGCCGTGGGCGATGCCTGCCTCATCTGGCCTGACGCCTTCTTCTCTGGTGAGTGGGGCGGCCCCGGGCTCTTGTGGACCCCCAGCTGGACACCAGCCCCGGCTCTCGCAGAGCCCTCCTTCCCCTCGGGGGGTCGGGCCACAGGGTCTTAGAAGGTGTGAGCGGCCTGGAGGGACAGAGCGGGGCTTTGGGTGCTGCGGTCTGGAGTAGCTGGTTGAGGATGGCCACTCCAAGGAGTTCCCGTCTTGAAGAGGGCACAGGAGCCCAGGCAGGGGACCGGCAAATGCAAGGGCCCTGGGGTGGGCAGGATGGGTGGGTGGACGGAGCCAAGTGGGGGAGCAGAGCGAAATGGGGAGCTGGCGGGCAGTGGCAAGCGGAGTAAGGATGGGGCGCAAGTGTGCATCTTAAGGTCACTCTGGGGCCAAGGGCAGGGAGAGGGGAACCCCCACAGGGAGGCCGATGCGGGGGTGTGTGGCCAGCGTGCATGCTGCTGCTGGGCGGTCCTTCCCCTTGGGCTCTGCCCCGGAGGTGGCCACCGGGGAGTGACAGGTCCTGTCTCCTCCAGGCGTGGCTGCCTTCGCCGTGGCCCACCTGCTCTACCTCTGGGCCTTCGGCCTCACTCCGCTGCGGCCCGGCCTCCTGCTGCCCGTCGCCCTGGTCTCCGTGCCCTACTGCGGCCTCCTGCTGCTCCACCTCCCAGCCGGCGCGGTCCCGGCGCTGGCCGCCTACTCCCTGGTCCTGGCCTGCATGCTGTGGCGCGGCCTGGCCAGCGGCGGGAGCGTCCGCGGGGGGGCCCTGCTCTTCTCGCTCTCGGACATGGTGCTGGCGTGGGACACCTTCGTCCAGCCGCTGCCGCACGCCCGCCTCGTGGTCATGATCACCTACTACGCTGCCCAGCTCCTCATCACCCTGTCGGCCTTCCAGAGCCCCCGGCTCAAGACCCACTGACCAGGGGCCCGGATGGACCGGCGGCGCCCCGCGGCCTCTGGCAGGGCCCCCACAGACCCCAGGCTCCTGGACTCCTGCCCGCAGGTGCCTGTGCGGCTCGGGCCCCATGAGAACCGTCTGTGGAAACCCACATCCACCGCCCGCTCCCCGCGGCCACCTTCCCTCTGCTCTGACCGCAGCCTCCCACCCGCCTCCCCTGGGCACCGCCCCCTTCCCTGCGGCCCTGATCTAGTTCGGGCCCAAGTAAAGCGGACACCGAAACAGCGACATCTCCATGACTTGGGGGAGGGGCCTCAGGGGAGGGCTGCTCACAGAAAAGAACAGCAAAGCGCTCTTTCTTTATTTTTAAAAAAATTTTATTTATTTGAGGGAGGGGGAGACAGCGAGAGAGCAGGAGCAGGGGGAGCCGCAGACAGAGGGAGAAGCTGGCTCCCCGCTGAGCAGGGAGCCCGAGGCAGGCTCCATCCCAGGACCCCAGGACCATGACCTGAGAGGAAGTCAGATGCTTAACGACTGAGCCACCCAGGTGTCCCTATTTTTTTTAATACATGTATGCATGTATGCATGTATGCATGTATGTATGTATGTAGAGAGCGAGCAGTGGGCAGGGGCAGAGGGAGAGAATCTCAACCAGACCCCTTTGCTGAGCACAGAGCCTGATACGGGGCTCGTTCTCACGACCCTGAGATCACGACTTGAGCCAAAACCAAGAGTCCGCTTCACTGACTGGGCCACCCAGGTGCCTCTTTTGTTTCCTGAAGCCACCAAGGTCCGTTGGAACTGTTTTCCTATGTACGATTCAGGGACGTGAGGTCCATCCCCGGTGTTAGGCCCTGAATTTGCTCTTTCCAGCCATTCCTGTGGCAACCTCGCTGCGAGCTGAACCCGGGTCCCCCGTTCGTACGGGTCAGCATTGCTGACTACGCGTGGGCCTGGGGAACACGGAGGCCCCACAGTGTTCCCGGGCCAGGGTGCGTCCAGCTCTCGGTGACTTTTGCACACAGAGGAGCCCTGGGGAGGTGGCTCGTGAGGTCTTCTCATGTGTGCACACCCGGAGATCACGGGGAGGCCTCTGCAAAGCCAGGACACCCCAGACGGGGGTGAGTTTTAGGGCTTGGGAGGAAGATCGAGAGGGGGAGTCACCGTCACCGGCGCTAAGCAAGCATGATGTTGCCCACGAGAAAAAACATGCCTGTACACACGTGTGTTATGCTAATAAAGCTTACACCCACCATTGTGCTCTCAGGGACTCTTAGAGCAGAGGGGAGACTTCTCTATCCCCACTGTGCTCTTAGGGACCCCCAGAGCTCACTCCTGGGGTTTTTTGTTTTTTTAAGTTTTTAATTCCAGTGTAGTTAACACAATGTCATACTAGTTCCAGGTGCACAGTATAGTGGCTTAGCACTTCCATATGTCCCCCGTGCTCATCAGGACACAGGCTTCCTTCACCCCCATCATCTGGCTCCGCCTCCCCCATCCCTTCTGGGCGCCAGCGCCAGCAGTTGCTTTTCTGTAGTTAAGACTCTGTCGTGTGGTTTGCCTCCCTGCCACGAGCGCCATCGTGCAGTGTTTCTCGGACCTACTGCCTGCAGCATAATCCCCTCCAGCCCCCTCCACGACCTTGCAAACGGCAAGATCTCGATCTTTCCGAAGGCCACGTAATATTCCAGACGTGCCACGCCTTCAACCACCTGTGGGCCCGTGGGCTCTCCATACTGCTGCTGCTGCTAGAAATTTCCGGGACGTGTGCCCCTTTGACTCTGGGCTTCTGAGCTCACCCCTGCTTCTCAGTACCTGCCCCACCGTCAGGCCACCGCATGGGCGGGCGTTGGGCCACTTGAGGCACGCCGCTGGGGCACGACGCTAGGCAGGGGCGAGGGTTCCCGGGGGTGCGCTCTGCTCCTCCCGACCTCAGAGGCCCAGCACTGCCTTCCGTGCGCCCCGGCCTCGTGCCCACACGCGGGTCGTGCCCGCAGACTCCGCCGCCCAGGTCCCCAGTGCTGCTCCCTCCCCCTCCTGGAGCGGCCCCCCCAGCACACCTCCCACCCCCGCGGAAAGGACCAAGGAGGGACGTTTCCTGGGAACACGTAGGTCCGGTCTAACAGCGGTGAACTTTGGAACCCGGCGTTGTTGGCGGGCATTGCTGTGCTGTGGCCGTGTGCGAGGTCGTTTCTACTCCAGCCCAGAAAAAATGTCCTGCTCGCGGCTTTGCGGAGATCCTCTTCACATTCCAGCCGACTGTGTGCCGGGCCGCGGGGGCGGGCGGGCTCGGTGGGTGGAGCCTGGGCTCAGGGGGTGGGCCTGGCGGCCTCGGTGGGTGGAGCCTGGGGGCGGTGGGTGGAGCCTGGGGGCGGTGGGTGGAGCCTGGGCTCAGGGGGTGGGCCTGGCGGCCTCGGTGGGTGGAGCCTGGGGGCGGTGGGTGGAGCCTGGGGGCGGTGGGTGGGGCCTGGGCTCAGTGGGTGGAGCCTGCCGCTCTTGACCTCAGGGTGGTGAGTTCAAGCCCCGCGCTGGGCGCGGAGCCTCCTTGGAAAGAAAAGAAAGAAGAGTGTGGACGTTAGTGGTTTATGGTGTATTCACAGAGTTCGGCCACCATCACCGCAGCCAGCGTTAGAACCTTCATCTCCCGGAAAAGAGACCCCGTACCCTCCAGCCTCACCTCCCCGACCACTCATGCCCTCCAGCCCAGCACGATTCATCTTCAAATGTGCTCCCGATCATTTGGGATTCGGGTTGTTGTCAGCATCTCACAACGATTCCTGGTTACGACTCTACCCATCCCGGAGTCTGGCTCCCCGACCCCAGCCGGGCTCCTACCCTTCACATCCCGTAGGTGGCGACTCCGTTCCACAGGACGGCTCCCACCCCCACCCCCCACCCCGCCCGTCCTCGTCCTCACTGTCGCCTGGGCTTCTGACCCACCAGATGGGGATGAAAAGTTCCCACCTTGGGTTTGGTTAACAAGCTAGAGCAGCTCACAGACCTCGGGAGGGCCGTCCACTTGCCAGATCCCCGGCCTGGGGCTAAAGGGTCCAACTGGGGAACAGCCAGATGGGAGAGTCGCTGTGGCCACGTGGGGTGTGAGATGGGGAAGTGCCTGGGGCTCCAGCGGACTCTCCCCTGCCTCCAGGTGCCCACCGACCTGGCATGCCATGGGAAGTCCAGGCAAGGCTGGGGCCCCACAAACTTGACCCCTCAGGGTCACCCCCTCCTGTCCCTGTTCCACACACAGCTCTGGCCACACCAAAATACTCTCAGATCCCCTGAGTTGTCCCAGGTCTCCCCTCGCTCTGCCCCCAAACATCTGCCCTCCCCCGCCTGTCGCCTTCCCAAGGCCTTTCTCCACTCACCAAATCCTACTCCTGTGTGGAGACTCAGCCCTGGGGCAGACACCTCGCTGGCGCTCCCGCCATGCCCATCGCTACCCCGGTCATGGCGCATTCATCTCACACTGGGGTCCTTTTGCCCGACCGCCACCTCAGCCCGGTGTCCTCAGGACCCGAAGACTGTGTTTGCCCACTGAGCTTGTGGCCCGGAAGCTGCAGATGTTGGGTGACTGATGGGATTGGTTCCAGATGGTGAACGAGTGTGGATTTAGCTCCTGAAGGAGCCGTACGGGGAGAAGTAAGCACGGAGCACAGGACAATAAAGAGAGAAAGGGGGTCAGGGACTGGTGGTGGCGGGTGACAAGGCTGGCGGCTGGAGGCGGCCGGAGCAGGGACCGCCACGGGAGGCCATAGAAGGAGTGGCTGAGACGGCAGAACTCCGTGTCTCCCGGTCCTGGAGGCCAGAAGGCCTGGATCAAGGTGTCAGTTGGCTGGGTTCCTGCTGTGGGGGTCCACGGGTATCACACTCTGGAAATGGCCGACCTGGGGTGCCAGGGTGGCCCCGTGTGTTGAACGTCCGACTCTTGACTTCGGCTCAGGTCATGGTCTCGGGGTCCTGGGATGGATCCCCGTGCCTGGCCTAGCACGCTCTCTCTCTCCCTCTGCCCCTCCGCCCCGCTCCTCTCTCTGTCTAAAAACAAATAAGCAAATCTTAAAAAGAAAGAGAAAAGAAATGGCAGACTTAAAAAGGTAGGACAGACCCGTGGTTGTGGTTGTCGGGAGATAAAGATCGGGGACAGTCAAATATAAAAGGAGGTGGCTCAAGGTCATTCCTCGGTGACAGGGCAGGGCCATATCTTGACGGGTGGTTGTTCCACAGTTCTTTGCATAGATTAAAATTAAAATTGGGCAGCGCTACACACACACACACACACGCACGCACGCACACGCACGCACACGTTGTTAAAACAACAGCTGTGAAACCTGAAGAGAGAGGTCTGGAGCCGGGCGACGGCATTCTGCCACTACCGAGCTCTTGCCTTTGATGGCGAATTTTATGTGCCTGAGATGTTACCCCGGGGGCTAGTGGAACAAAGCTCACGGGGGGCCTCTTGTACTATTTTTTGCAACTTCCTGAGAGTCACTGATAATTTCAAAACAAATTGTTGAAGCAAATGTGGAACTTTATTCATCAAAAACACAAAACAAAACCCACCAAAGATGAACTATTTCTCTTCCCCCTTTTTCCTCTCCCTCTTCCTTCCCTTTGGGGACACGTCAGTCCTAAAGCCATTTGATGGGAATGAGCCACATAGGCGTTCACGAATGGTGGAGGTGGTGGGAACAGGCAGGGATCCATTGTGGGGCGTCAGGTGCAAGTGGCGGCGGGGGAGGGGGGGACCGTGTTCACGTGGTGGGTGGGCCCGTGTGCGGAGTCCGAGAGACCGAGCAGACGAGAAGGGTTTCACACGGGCAAGGAGCGGAGGGCGGAAAGGGAGCATATACAGGAGGCTTGATCGCGGAAGTACATTTATGAAGTCTACACAGGCTGGACGTGCTCTAGCAGAGAAAGGAGTTCACACTACAGAGAGAAGTGAGTGAATTCCACGGGAAAAGATGGCCAATGTCACTGGTCATTGAGGAAATGCCAGTCAAAACCAGGAGGTACCACCTCTCGCCCATCAGGGCTGGTGACGGTCAGAAAAAATCAGAGGTGTTGGCGAGGGTGGGAGAAGCGGGAGCCCTTGGGCGCCGCTGGTGGGGTGGAACACGGAGCAGCCGTGGTGCGACACAGCATGGCAGTTCCCAAAACAACTGAACACCCCCTCCTAGCATCCAACCCAGTCAGAAGCCTAAAGGTAGAGGCTCAGCCCAGCAGTTTCATCCCTCTGAGAAGGGGGTGGTCCCTGAGGCTCTAGGCCCTCAGCTGTACCTCCATGGGATCCAGTGGTCTCGGGAGAGCATCTCAGGTGGTCCTCACAGCGCCCCAGACACCTGGGTTGTGATGGATGCACTTGAACTCTAGCTTTGAATGAATTCTTAATGCGGGCTGAACAGGACGGAGTGAGCAGCTCCAGGGAGACCCTCTGCGTGTCTGCAGGTGACAAACGACCCTCCCGAGGGCTGATCCTCCCAAAGGGAAAGAGAAAGGTCACTGCATCTGATTCCCGAGGTCCGCACAATGAAGTCCCCCCAACTGGGGGCTTAAGGCAACAGAAACATGTTGTCTCACAGTTCTGGAGGCTGGAATTCCAAAATCGAGGTGCTGTCACGCTCTCTTTGGAGCCTCAAGCATCTTTCCTCACCTCGGCTGACATCTGGGGATGGCTGGCGATCTCTGGCATTCGGAGACTCATCATGCCAGTCTCCGCCTCTGGCTTCCCATGATGTTCTTCCTGTTTGTGTCCAAATTTCTCTCTCCTTCTAAGGAGGGAGAAAGTGGATTTGGGGCTCGCTCTACTCCATGGGAGCTCACCTTCACTTGACTACGTCTGCGAAGACCCTATCTCCAGACAAGGTCACATTCCCAGGCACCAGGGGTTAGGACGTGGACACAAGACAACCCACGCGGTCACCAAGGCGAGGACTCGCCGAGACCACTCCCGGCTTCGGGGCAACAGTAGGAGCTGGTTGGTGAAGACGGTGCTCCAATAGGCGCCCGTGCTCCCGTGGCCTTGTCGGGACAGACCGCGTCCACAGGACCCCGGAAGCTGACTGTAAGGAGGAGAAGAGGAAATGAGGTCCGTGGGGCCCCAGGCGTCAAGATCGGGGAAGTGGGTCCCCAGACTGATGCCCCATCCTAGGCCTCTAGCTTCTGGGCCCGATTTCTAGGGAACACCCTCCTTTGCAGCCAGGTCTGTCCAGGTGTGGTGCAGGTGGTTAGGGATGTGGAAATTCTGACCTGGCCCCCTCTCTTTGTGCCCCATCTGGTGACAAACCTGGAGATTCCGGACACAGCATGAGCTCTGTCCCCGGAACCTGGACCTGTTCCCTGGACCCAGACCCACTGACACCTGCTAGTGGGAAGCAAGTTTCACCAGTGAGACCCTGAACATCTAGGGAATATGCGTCACGGAGGAGGGCCTGGGAAGTGGGGCCCAGTACACCTTCGTCATCCGGACGAGAAGGAACGGGGCCAGCAGCGATAGCCAAGTCTTTGACGTGCCCACAGGTGGGACTCACACCTGTTCTGGGGTTGTGGGAAGGAGCTGCTCCAGGCCTCTGAGATCCTTCCCAGGAACCGGAGCATTCAGCTGCTCTCAAGGTGGGGGAGCCCCGTTGTAAGGAAGTGTTTCTCCTTAGCAACGGGGGTGTGCAATCACCTCGTTCTCCTGACCTTCCTCTGAGAATTAGAGCTTCAGAAGACAAGAAATACCTGAAACATCCGAGTCCAAGGTTCTGATGTCCAGAGTCGGCCGCCAGCTCTGTTTTGGCCTCAGGCCCCGCCCCTGCGTACGGGGTCTAGTGGGCTGGGAGGATGTGACAGGAGGGAGACCCAACATCGCGGACACTGGAGGAGGGGGGCCGGGGAGGCTGAGACACTGGACCCCTCACCAAGTGTGTATGCCTGCAGGTGCTCTGGGGCAGAGCGGGTGTGGACTGTTTCCAACAAGCCCTCCTCACTTGACAGCCCCCAACGGGGTCACGGACCTGCACGGACCTGATGGACGGGCAGCTCCATCACCCTGCGGTGGAAAGCCCCCACAGACCCCCATTCTCAGGCCTACACATACTCGGTCCAGTGGGCCGCTGGGGGGCATCCCCAAGGAGACCAAGACCCCCGAGGACATCAGGCCAACCAGACAGGAGGGACCAATCACACCTACTATGAGGTTCAGGCCCTAGAACCCGGGACTCTGTACAGCTTCAGCGTGTGGGCAGAGAGGAACAACGTGGCCAGTTCTGCGCAGGGCCTCCTTGAATCCACAGGTGAGGTGGACCCCCTTCCACCTGGTGGGGGCCCAAGTCAGCCCAGGGGGCAGTGGGAGGTGAGTGGACTCCAAGTCCCATCAGGGCATGGGGTCATGGCTTCGCAAGCTGAAGCGATACAGGGCACGCAGGACTCATGGGAGTTGTAGTTTGAAGGGTCTGTTGTGCGTCCCTTTGGGGAGGACAGAGTATGAGACGTCAAGAGGGATTTTGGTTCTGGGAAGGAGAGGATGGGCCAGTTCTCAGAGAATTGGCACCCCAGGTGGGAGGTAGGGGTGGGGGGATGGAAAGCCCCCCTGTGTGGCTCCTACTGACTCCTCCTGTCCTCTCCTCCCAGCCCCGAGCCCGGTCACCATCACCTCCTGCATCAGCACCTCTGGGGGCCACGGGGTCGTCTTGACCTGGTCCTGTCCCCGGGGAGGCTACGAGGCCTTTGAGTTGCAGGTGGGTGGACAGCAGAACTCTCAGAACAGGTCGTCCTGTGGGAAGAGGGTGTCTGTGTGGGGTCTCTGGCCGGCCCAGTCCTACCCAGCCGTTGTCACGACCATCTGGTGTCCCGTCCAAGGACTGACCAGGCCCGACCCTGCTTAGCTTCTGAGATCAGACGAGATCAGGTGCGTTCAGGGTGCTATGGCTGTAGAGGGTCATGGTCACTTGGGATGGAATGAGGGCCCCGTCTGCCTCTGTGACCTGCCACCACGAACACAGGTGAGCAGAGCCCCACGGGGATGGGAGCCTGGAATGAAGAGCTAGCTGAACCCCACTGCCAAGGCCATGGTCACTGGAAATGGGGAAGGTGCAAATGCAGTGGGTACCCTAGGGACACCTTTGTCATCAGTCTCATCACAGAAGAAACAGGCCGATGAGAGGCCAGGGATTCAACATCGAGTCCCTCTTCCTCCTCTGGGTGGGGATGGTGTCGAAGCCCGGAGAGGCTCCCAGAGCGAGTGACAGAGCGTTATTAGCCGCCTGTCCCTGCTTCCCACTTTGTCACACGTGGGACAGAAAGTGGTAGATAAGGCCCCGCCTACAACATGACCACTGTGTGGGCACAGTGGGGCTGTTGCCTGCGTCCGAGATGACCCCTGTGGTCCACGCGTCCCGGCCGTCAGGCTCCTGCGCGGTCCCTCCCACAAGAGAGGGGCTGGTGGCTTAACGCGTCGGATGTCCCAGCAGCGATGGTGTGCGCCTTCCGTCTTGTTCTCTCTCTCGCACCATTCACTCCGGGGACAGCTGGTCGCGTGCTGGGTGGGCGCCCAGATGCCCCGTGCGTGATGCGTGAGGTGGAGACCCCAGGCCTCCCACCAGCAGCCGTGCCCGCGAACCCTCCTGGAAGGTGGTCCCCCAGCCGCGGTCGGAAGCCTTCGGATCCTGCGGCCCCCGCCGACATCCTGGTAACCTCCTCCCGAGCCAGAAGTGCCCAGCCGGGTCGCCGCTCGACCCTTGCACACAGAACCCGGGAGAGAGGATGTGTTCGTGGTTGTCCGCAGCCCTCCGGTTGGGGCGATTTGGGACTCAGCCGTGGGTCGCCCACGCGTACGCGTCCCCTCACTATAACTCACGACGGCGCCTTGAGGTGGGTCGTATTTGTCACGGGGAGGGAGAAAGGGCAGGCTTTTACCATGTAGGGGACCCGGCGATGCCCGTGACCCCAGAACAGGCCAGAAGCAGTCAGCCGCTCTCCATCTGTAGACAGCGTCTCCGATACCATTTGAAAATCGTGAAGACAGAGACACAGAGGGCTTGGATGAGTGGGAGGTCCCACGGGCAGTTAGTGGGAGGAAGACAGAGGGGGGCGTGTGACCCCAAGACTCGTGTTCTTGCTCTCATACTGCTCGTGAGCGAAGGAAGCCGCGTGTGCATATAAGTAAGTCCCCCAAATACCCCAAGAAGCCCATCCGGACACTGGAGGTCTGAGCGATGGGGCGATGATTCAAGGGCTTTAAAAGTCCTCATTCTAAGATTTTGTATGTACAAACTCATCTATTATTCACAGCGTATTTATAAGGAGTTGTAGCCCTTTTTTTTTTTTTTTTTTTTTTTTTTGCTGGTGAATCTGAGTCACTGTGCGTTGAAGGCACACGTTCAAGGTCACAGGTAGAACGGGCAAGGTGCGTAAGCAAACAGTGACCGTCTGGTGTGTGTGACAGATAGAGCCCAGAGTCTTGCCGGGGCTAAAACGGCGTCCACCCCGGCGTGGTCCCTGTCGGCCTGCGTCCCAGGGCAGGAGTGGGAATGAGGCCCTTCCCTGGGGAGGAAGGTAGACAAGTGTTCCCGGCAGGGAGCCCACATATGCAAAGGCCGGGAGGCAGGCGGGAGTGAACTTGGCTCATTTAAGGAGGGCTGCTGGGTGTGTGGAGGCGGGGACAAGTGACGAGGCCTGGGTCCACGGGCAGAGCCCACAGCAGCCCATGGGTTTAGACCCAGCCTGCCTCCCTTAAGACACAGAGCGGGGGTGTTTCTCTCCTGGGGCTGCCTTCAGCTCTGACCGCCCAGGACCGGTGCTGGGCATTCACACAGCAGTGGGGAACAGCCCCATATCCAGGCCATTTTCGTGGGAAAGTGTAAGGCAAGGCAGGAGCTGGAGGGGAGACCCCATGGCCAGGGGGAACAGGGGCGTCCAGGCGCCAGGACCAGAGCTGAGGCCTGGGGGCGGGGCTGGGAGCCTCCACTTCCTCCTCCTCCCTTCCCTCCCTGGTCTGTGGCCTCATCCTGCAGCTCAGAAAGGGGAAATTCTTGCGTTTAAAGTCCAGCAGGTAAAAGGTCGGGGCCGGTGCATCTGAGTCCATCGGCAGTGACCAGTGACAGGAGACATGAAGAGGACCAGAGGGGGCCTTGAGGCCTGGGGGAGCCTGGTGCTGCTGGTGAGTGCTTGCAGACAGGGGCGGGGAGCTAGGTCCTGAGGGAGTAGGGGCTGAAGGTCTCCTGGAGAAGGAGGCAGGCCTGTGGGTTGTCAGACACACCTGGGCTCTCACAACAGATCATCCACTGTGAGAACGAACTCTGCTTTCTGGCAAGACTCAGGTTTGCTCACAAAGACCCAGGAGTCCCGGCCACCAGCGCCCTCCTCCCTCAGACCCAGGAGTCTAGACCCCAGCTCCTCCTTCTTCAGACCCAGAAGTCCACACCCGCAGCTGCCTCTTCCCTCAGACCCGGAAATCCAGACCCCCAGTCCCTCCTCCCTCAGACACAGGAGTCCAGACCCCCAGCCCCCTCCTCCCTCAGACCCAGGAGTCCAGACCCCCAGCCCCCTCCTCCCTCAGACCCAGGAGTCCAGTCCCCCAGCCCCCTCCTCCCTCAGACCCAGGAGTCCAGACCCCCCAGCTCTTCCTCCCTCAGACCCAGGAGTCCAGACCCCCAGCTCCTCCTCCCTCAGACCCAGGAGTCCAGACCCCCAGCCCCCTCCTCCCTCAGACCCAGGAGTCCAGGCCCCCAGCCCCCTCCTCCCTCAGACCCAGGAGTCCAGACCCCCCAGCTCTTCCTCCCTCAGACCCAGGAGTCCAGACCCCCAGCTCCTCCTCCCTCAGACCCAGGAGTCCAGACCCCCAGCCCCCTCCTCCCTCAGACCCATGAGTCCAGGCCCCCAGCTCCTCCTTCTTCAGACCCAGAAGTCCAGACCCGCAGCTGCCTCTTTCCTCAGACCCAGGAGTCCTGGCCACAAGTGCCCTCCTCCCTCAGACCCAGGAGTCCAGGCCCCCCAGCTCCTCCTCCCTCAGACCCAGGAGTCCAGACCCCCAGCCCCTCCTCCCTCAGACCCAGGAGTCCAGACCCCCAGCCCCTTCCTCCCTCAGACCCAAGAGTCCAGACCCCCAGCCCCCTCCTCCCTCAGACCCAGGAGTCCAGACCCCAGGCCCTGCTCACTCAGACCAGGAGTCCAGTCCCCAGCCCCTTCCTCCCTCAGACCCAGGAGTCCAGACCCCCCAGCTCCTCCTCCCTCAGACCCAGGAGTCCAGGCCCCCAGCCCCCTCCTCCCTCAGACCCAGAAGTCCAGACCCCCAGCCCCCTCCTCCCTCAGACCCAGGAGTCCAGGCCCCCCAGCTCCTCCTCCCTCAGACCCAGGAGTCCAGACCCCAGGCCCTGCTCACTCAGACCAGGAGTCCAGTCCCCAGCCCCTTCCTCCCTCAGACCCAGGAGTCCAGACCCCCCAGCTCCTCCTCCCTCAGACCCAGGAGTCCGGACCCCCAGCCCCCTCCTCCCTCAGACCCAGGAGTCCAGGCCCCCCAGCTCCTCCTCCCTCAGACCCAGGAGTCCAGGCCCCCAGCCCCCCCCTCCCTCAGACCCAGGAGTCCAGACCCCCAGCTCCTCCTCCCTCAGACCCAGGAGTCCAGGCCCCCAGCCCCCTCCTCCCTCAGACCCAGGAGTCCAGGCCTCCAGCCCCTCCTCCCTCAGACCAGGAGTCCAGACCCCCAGCTCCTCCTCCTTCAGACCCAGGAGTCCAGGCCTCCTGCCCCTCCTCCCTCAGACTCTGAGTCTAGGCCCCCAGCCCCCTCCTCCCTCAGACCAGGTGTCTGGCTCCTGGCTCCCAACCTCTGTATCTTCTCCATTTCCCACCCTGTTGAATGCTCTCCTGCCTGGAGTCTTCCAAGGTGGTATTTTTCAGGAAGTGTAACCGTTGGGTATATGTCTGTCTGACCTTATGGGTAGAGCTGACCCCAGCTCCTGGCTTCCCCGAGCCCCACCCCAGCCACACTCCTCTTTCTGACCCCAACACATACGTACCCAGAAAAGACAGAGGACCATTGGGGTGACCTTTGTTAGAGCCGAGTCTGGGGGTGGAGACAACTCCCTGTGTCCCCCCTCTCCCTCAGCGCAGAGATGCTCAGGGTGGGGTCAGAGTACGGAAGGGTCACTGGCTGGGCCCTCCCAGCACCACAGTCTCCCCTGGGTCAGGGAGATGAGTCTCTGAATCTAACTCTTCCCTCTGGGTTCTCCCCAGGGCCTGTGCAGCTGGACAGGGTCCTGGGCTGATGGTGAGTGACCCCTGCTGAGTGTATCCCTTACACGGAGGGGAGGGTACACTGAATCCCCCTGAGCTCTGGTCGGGGGGGGTGGTCTCAGGGAGGGCTGGGTGATCTGTGACCAGTGTTGATGGATGTGGTCCTTCCTGGACTCGGGGCAAGAGCTGGGGCTAGTGGAAGGGACAGTGCTGCTCCCGGCTCACACTGGGCTCTCCTTCCCGAATCTCAGTCCCCAACCCCGTCAGAAACCTGAGTGTGAAGGACCAGACCAACAGCTCCATCACCCTGGGCTGGACGGAACCGAATGGCACGGTCTCTCAGCATTACCTGTACTGGATCCAGTGGGCGGGTATCGGCGCAGCTGGGAACAGGAGCACGGCCAACACCAGCGTCCTTGTGGACGGACTGCAGCCTGGGTCCTGGTACAATTTTGCCGTGTGGGTGGAGCTAAATGAAACCCCCAGCTCCAAGGAGACTTGCAATGGCAGCACAGGTGAGAGGCGGCCGCCGCTCCCGTTCTTGGTGGGGGACAGGTCGGTTTGGAGAGCTGACAGGACAGTGGAGCAGACACTAGCCCACGTCTCCTTGGGTCTCGTGGAGCAGGAGATGAAGAAAGAACATCCCGGGTTCTGAGTTGGGACCAGTCTAGGTCTAGGTCTAGGACCCCTTACACAGACCATAAGACTTAGCAGCCAGGGCTGTGTAGGGAGCACAGGCATGTGGCCCCGGCCCTGGGGGGATTAGGGGTGTGGAATGTGGACACTCCAGCCCCTTGAGTCTTCTCCTGGTCCCCAGATGTGTCACAGTCTTGAAGGTGGGGCTCAGACCATCATCTCCCTCACCCTGATCTGGGAGGTGCCTCTGGCCCTGGCCAGCAGGACGATGCGATGGGTCCAGTGGACTGGAGAGGGAGACAGAACTGCGACCCGAAACTCAGCCGACTTCAGTTTCACAGTGGAGGGACCCCAAACTGAGGCCTTGTACAAAATCTCTGCGTGGGCACAAAGGAATGCAGTGTCTTGCTCTGGTTAGAGCCTCAGCAGCTCCGCAGAGGACAAGCATCAGCGCCCACCCTCTGTTTTGATGAGAGGTTAAGAACTGGCCAAGATGGCATCTCCTCTGGGTTCTGGGGTCCAGCCATCGTCTCTGTGACCTCACTGAGCCAGGCCCAAACCCTGAGTTGGCAGGAGAGTTGGGGCCATTCCTGGGGACAGGCCTTTCCAGAGGTTGCCACTGAGCTTAGGGCTGCAGGTGTCCAGCCCTCTCTAGGTCCCATGTCTAGGAAGTGCTCCTTGACAAGTCTGGCTGCACAGGGAGGCTATGTTCTGGCTCTTGTGGACCAGGGATTGGAACTCTGACTCTCTGCTCCTTCTGCCAGTTCCCAATGTAGTGACAAGTCTCAGGATGCAGAACCGGACCAACAGCTCCATCACCTTGAGCTGGACAGCTCCCATGGGCCCAGATCATCCTTCCTACACCTACAGGGTCTCGTGGGTCATGGAGGACATTACGGTCATTAACATCCAGGATACCAGGGTCTCTAACACCATCTCGGATACCTGGATCACAGTGGAGCCGCTGGAACCTGGGAGCTTGTACACCTTCACCGTCCAGGCGGAGAGGAATGGGGTCAGCAGTGACAACAGGACACTCACAGAAGCCACTGGTGAGACTCAGGCTGGGTCTAGACAGACCCAGTACTGTGGAGATGGGGGAAGGAGAGGACTGGGGAGACTATGGTGACCCCACTAGCGTCACTGGACCTTGAGCTAGTAGGTGTGCTTCTAGGAGGAGTCTGTCCTCAGCAGCCAGGGATTTCTAATTAGGAGGCTGTCTTTGGGGAGGAAGAGAGCCCCTGACCACCCAGCACCACCCCTCGGGAACCAACAGAGCCAGAAGAGGAGACGTGCACACCTCATCCCACTGTATTGGCTGAACCCAAAGGGACCCGCCTCTCAGCCTATACATGGCAGGCCCCATGTGGGAGACGGGAACCGGGGGGATTATGCCAGGAACTAGGTTCACTGTGGGTGGACGGAACCTGCAACTTTTAGTCTTCGGCCATTTGGGCTAAGAAGACTGAGATCAACAGCTCCGTCTAGAAAGGAGTGTCCGGAAGTAAGGAAGGACCCTGCCTCAAACTGCTCTTTGGGAAGACAGTGTTGAGAAAGGTGATGGGTGGGACCCAGGGCTGTAGACTCAGGGCAGACAGGCCCTGGGTGATCTTGGTCCCCACCTGGCCTCTTTTCTGTGGTTCACATTTCCTAGGAAGTGGACTCATCTGATGACTGAGCGATCAGGGGAGGGGAGCAGGCTCGGGATGGAGGGTCCTTGACGATACAGCCCCTTGAGCTTCTGTCGCCATTTGTCAGCCCCCAACACGGTCACGGATCTGCACAAGGAAGCTCAGACCAACAGCTCCATCACCTTGAGCTGGACAGCTCCCACGGGCCCAGATCATCCTTCCTACACCTACAAGGTCTCGTGGGTCATGGAGGACATTATGGTCATTAACATCCAGGATACCAGGGTCTCTAACACCATCTCGGATACCTGGATCACAGTGGAGCCGCTGGAACCTGGGAGCTTGTACACCTTCACCGTCCAGGCGGAGAGGAATGGGGTCAGCAGTGACAACAGGACACTCACAGAAGCCACTGGTGAGACTCAGGCTGGGTCTAGACAGACCCAGTACTGTGGAGATGGGGGAAGGAGAGGACTGGGGAGACTATGGTGACCCCACTAGCGTCACTGGACCTTGAGTTAGTAGGTGTGCTTCTAGGAGGAGTCTGTCCTCAGCAGCCAGGGATTTCTAATTAGGAGGCTGTCTTTGGGGAGGAAGAGAGCCCCTGACCACCCAGCACCACCCCTCGGGAACCAACAGAGCCAGAAGAGGAGACGTGCACACCTCATCCCACTGTATTGGCTGAACCCAAAGGGACCCGCCTCTCAGCCTATACATGGCAGGCCCCATGTGGGAGACGGGAACCGGGGGGATTATGCCAGGAACTAGGTTCACTGTGGGTGGACGGAACCTGCAACTTTTAGTCTTCGGCCATTTGGGCTAAGAAGACTGAGATCAACAGCTCCGTCTAGAAAGGAGTGTCCGGAAGTAAGGAAGGACCCTGCCTCAAACTGCTCTTTGGGAAGACAGTGTTGAGAAAGGTGATGGGTGGGACCCAGGGCTGTAGACTCAGGGCAGACAGGCCCTGGGTGATCTTGGTCCCCACCTGGCCTCTTTTCTGTGGTTCACATTTCCTAGGAAGTGGACTCATCTGATGACTGAGCGATCAGGGGAGGGGAGCAGGCTCGGGATGGAGGGTCCTTGACGATACAGCCCCTTGAGCTTCTGTCGCCATTTGTCAGCCCCCAACACGGTCACGGATCTGCACAAGGAAGCTCAGACCAACAGCTCCATCACCTTGAGCTGGACAGCTCCCACGGGCCCAGATCATCCTTCCTACACCTACAAGGTCTCGTGGGTCATGGAGGACATTATGGTCATTAACATCCAGGATACCAGGGTCTCTAACACCATCTCGGATACCTGGATCACAGTGGAGCCGCTGGAACCTGGGAGCTTGTACACCTTCACCGTCCAGGCGGAGAGGAATGGGGTCAGCAGTGACAACAGGACACTCACAGAAGCCACTGGTGAGACTCAGGCTGGGTCTAGACAGACCCAGTACTGTGGAGATGGGGGAAGGAGAGGACTGGGGAGACTATGGTGACCCCACTAGCGTCACTGGACCTTGAGTTAGTAGGTGTGCTTCTAGGAGGAGTCTGTCCTCAGCAGCCAGGGATTTCTAATTAGGAGGCTGTCTTTGGGGAGGAAGAGAGCCCCTGACCACCCAGCACCACCCCTCGGGAACCAACAGAGCCAGAAGAGGAGACGTGCACACCTCATCCCACTGTATTGGCTGAACCCAAAGGGACCCGCCTCTCAGCCTATACATGGCAGGCCCCATGTGGGAGACGGGAACCGGGGGGATTATGCCAGGAACTAGGTTCACTGTGGGTGGACGGAACCTGCAACTTTTAGTCTTCGGCCATTTGGGCTAAGAAGACTGAGATCAACAGCTCCGTCTAGAAAGGAGTGTCCGGAAGTAAGGAAGGACCCTGCCTCAAACTGCTCTTTGGGAAGACAGTGTTGAGAAAGGTGATGGGTGGGACCCAGGGCTGTAGACTCAGGGCAGACAGGCCCTGGGTGATCTTGGTCCCCACCTGGCCTCTTTTCTGTGGTTCACATTTCCTAGGAAGTGGACTCATCTGATGACTGAGCGATCAGGGGAGGGGAGCAGGCTCGGGATGGAGGGTCCTTGACGATACAGCCCCTTGAGCTTCTGTCGCCATTTGTCAGCCCCCAACACGGTCACGGATCTGCACAAGGAAGCTCAGACCAACAGCTCCATCACCTTGAGCTGGACAGCTCCCACGGGCCCAGATCATCCTTCCTACACCTACAGGGTCTCGTGGGTCATGGAGGACATTACGGTCATTAACACCCAGGATACCAGGGTCTCTAACACCACCTCGGATACCTGGATCACAGTGGAGCCGCTGGAACCTGGGAGCTTGTACACCTTCACCGTCCAGGCGGAGAGGAATGGGGTCAGCAGTGACAACAGGACACTCATGGAAGCCACTGGTGAGACTCAGGCTGGGTCTAGACAGACCCAGTACTGTGGAGATGGGGGAAGGAGAGGACTGGGGAGACTATGGTGACCCCACTAGCGTCACTGGACCTTGAGCTAGTAGGTGTGCTTCTAGGAGGAGTCTGTCCTCAGCAGCCAGGGATTTCTAATTAGGAGGCTGTCTTTGGGGAGGAAGAGAGCCCCTGACCACCCAGCACCACCCCTCGGGAACCAACAGAGCCAGAGGAGGAGAAGTGCACACCTCGTCCCACTGTATTGGCTGAACCCAAAGGGACCCGCCTCTCAGCCTATACATGGCAGGCCCCATGTGGGAGACGGGAACCGGGGGGATTATGCCAGGAACTAGGTTCACTGTGGGTGGACGGAACCTGCAACTTTTAGTCTTCGGCCATTTGGGCTAAGAAGACTGAGATCAACAGCTCCGTCTAGAAAGGAGTGTCCGGAAGTAAGGAAGGACCCTGCCTCAAGCTGCTCCTTGGGAAGACAGTGTTGAGAAAGGTGATGGGTGGGACCCAGGGCTGTAGACTCAGGGCAGAGAGGCCCTGGGTGATCTTGGTCCCCACCTGGCCTCTTTTCTGTGGTTCACATTTCCTAGGAAGTGGACTCATCTGATGACTGAGCAATCAGGGGAGGAGAGCAGGCTCAGGATGGAGGGTCCTTGACGATACAGCCCCTTGAGCTTCTGTCCCCATTTGTCAGCTCCCAACAGGGTCATGGATCTGCACAAGGAAGCTCAGACCAGCAGCTCCATCACCCTGCGGTGGAAAGCCCCCACAGACCCCCATTCTCAGGCCTACACATACTCGGTCCAGTGGGCCGCTGGGGGACATCCCCAAGGAGACCAAGACCCCCAAGGACATCAGGCCAACCAGACAGGAGGGACCAATCACACCTACTATGAGGTTCAGGCCCTAGAACCCGGGACTCTGTACAGCTTCAGCGTGTGGGCAGAGAGGAACAACGTGGCCAGTTCTGCGCAGGGCCTCCTTGAATCCACAGGTGAGGTGGACCCCCTTCCACCTGGTGGGGGCCCAAGTCAGCCCAGGGGGCAGTGGGAGGTGAGTGGACTCCAAGTCCCATCAGGGCATGGGGTCATGGCTTCGCAAGCTGAAGCGATACAGGGCACGCAGGACTCATGGGAGTTGTAGTTTGAAGGGTCTGTTGTGCGTCCCTTTGGGGAGGACAGAGTATGAGACGTCAAGAGGGATTTTGGTTCTGGGAAGGAGAGGATGGGCCAGTTCTCAGAGAATTGGCACCCCAGGTGGGAGGTAGGGGTGGGGGGATGGAAAGCCCCCCTGTGTGGCTCCTACTGACTCCTCCTGTCCTCTCCTCCCAGCCCCGAGCCCGGTCACCATCACCTCCTGCATCAGCACCTCTGGGGGCCACGGGGTCGTCTTGACCTGGTCCTGCCCCCGGGGAGGCTACGAGGTCTTTGAGTTGCAGGTGGGTGGACAGCAGAACTCTGAGAACAGGTCGTCCTGTGGGACGAAGGTGTCTGTGTGGGGTCTCTGGCCGGCCCAGTCCTACCCAGCCGTTGTCACGACCATCTGGGATGGAATGAGGGCCCCGTCTGCCTCTGTGACCTGCCGCACCGAGAACACAGGTGAGTAGAGCCCCATGGGGATGGGAGCTACAGGGACCCCATCAGGCTCTGCTGGAAGCAGTCTTGGTTACCTAAGGGGTCCTGTGTGTTTTTCTGTTTGCTTTGCTTTCTGCCTTCTTTCAAACAGCTTTGTTGGGACATAATTCACTTATCCTCCAATGCACCCACTTAAAGTACACAGCTCACGGTTCCAGAACGTCCTCGGTGCTGCGCCTCCCCATTTCCTTCCCACGGAACATTTTCTTTACTCACCCAAGAAAGGTCACCCCCTGAAGCCATCACCCCCTGATTTCCCCATTTCCCCACCAACGTAGCCTAGGGAATCTCCAATTCACCTTTTGTCTCTGAAGATTTGCCCGTTGAAGATATTTCCTAAAAACACAGTCAAGCAATATGTGGTCTTCCATGGCTGGCTTCTCTCACTTGGAAGAACATTTCTAAGGTCCATCCATGTTGTAGCACGTGTCGGTGATCTGTTCCCTTCTTTTCGCCCAGTAATATTCCATTGTATGGAGAGACCACATTTTGTTTATCCATTTGTCTGGGGATGGAGCCTTTGGGTGGTTTCCACGTTTTGGCTGTTACCAGTAAGTCTGCTATGAACATTGCTGTATGTGATTCTGTGCGGACGCATGTCTTTACTTCTCTTGGGTATATACCCAGAGGACCCATCATGGGATCAGATGGGCAACTCTGTGTTTATCCTTCAGAGCACTGCCAAAATTTTTTTCCAAGGTGGTTACACCATTTTCCGCTTATCCCTGGGGTGTTTTGGGGAAGTTTGAGCCTCTTACTCAGGAAATCTCTGATGGTGTACCTTTGACCGTGGCCCTAGGCTTCGCTGCGCGCTCTCAGTCTCTTCCTGTGAATCAGGACCTCATAAGATTGGGTCTGTGATCTGGGGAGAGATGGCAGGTCGGGGCAAGGATAAGTGGATGCTGGTCACTCCTGGGCTTCTCTGGGCCAGGGGAGGGTCTCTTCTCTGGGCTGGGGAGGGTCTCTTGCTTAGCAAGCAAGGTCTGTGGGGGACCAGGTCTATGAGGGGAATGGTCTCCCCACCAGGCTGTGTCAGAACCTACCAGGCCAGTTGACAGGTCCTAGTCGCCAAGACTATTGGGAAGCTGCAGCCTGGGGACCCCACGGCTGATGGAGGCAGGCAGCGGGCTGGAGTCTGTGCCGAGACCAGGTGTGTAAGGACAGCTCCCGGGAGATCTGTGCCCGTGAGAGCCCGGGACCCAGAACTTCGGCCCCACCATCGCGGGTGAGCCCTTCTGCTAGCAAACAGAACCTTGGAGAAGACAAGCCTCTATTCTGGGGAGAACCTGGAATGCCAACAATGCCGGACGGTGACTTCCCGACCTTGGCACTATTGGCTTTTGGGGACGGATCATTCTTTGTCCTGTGCATTATAGGGTTTCGGGCAGTACCCCGGCCTCCCCCTGCTGGATGCTAGTGCACCACCACTCCAGTTGTGACAAGCCTCAGCGTCTCCAGACATTGGTGATGTGCTCTCTGGGGGCAAAGCGCCCTCGCTGAGGACTATTAGCGTAGGCTGAGGAGGGGCTGAGTCATTCCGGCAACCAGGCTGCCCAAGCAAATGATGTCTTTGGACAGGCTCCAGGAGAAGGCTGGGTGGGAGGTGGGGCTCTATCCAGAGGCTTTCTCCTCTCCCTCGCTGCCCTCGCATCTGCCCTGCAGGCCCACTGGTCGCAGTCCAGGCCAGGATGGAGGCAGGAGAGACAGGGTGCCAGTAGATGAGGCCGACTCTAACAGGTCCCCACGCCCCTTCCTCCAGGGGTCATCGTGGGAGCCATTTTCGGTGTCGCCCTGTTTCTCATCCCAGTGGGTCTGCTGATTTTCTTCCTGAAGAAGAGGTAGGATTCTGCATGGGTCTCACTGACCACCTGAAGGGGCGGGGGGCCAGGGGGAGTATAAGGGTCCCTGATCCTGGTCTGACATCCTGGGCCTCCCGCTGCAATGTCTTTTTTCCAGGCATGAGAAGAGCCAGAGGGAACCAGCACCCAGGGGTCTGGTCTTCAGGTAAGCGGAAGGTGCTGGGGAGCATCTGGAAGAATCGCCGTCAGGTCAAATCAAGGGGGGTTCGCTGGTCACCGGAGAGGTCAGAGGGTGGGCTCAGTGAACCCTCGCACACAGTGCCCTCTGCGCCAAGGATCACAAGCCTTCCGTGCTTCCCACAGCCCGGGCCGGAGGCTTTGGAGGTGGTCCCGGTTCCAGCTCTGGGACCTCACACATCCAACAACACGCTCGCTGAACACCTCTTACGTGTAGGTGCTCTTCTAGGGGCTGAGGACACAGTGAATTAGACAAAGATTCCCGCCCTCATGGAGCTTGCATTTGAGCACGGGAAGTCCTTAATTAACAAGATCCTAGTGGTTGTGACTCTCACCGTAGACAATAGAGCAAGGGGTGGCGACAGAAAAGGTAGAAGAATATTTTAGATCGGGCGTTGAAGTTAGAGAAGATTGTCGATGGGTGTGCAGGAAAAGCCGGACTAAGAAGATGAGTAAGAGGAAGTCATCTGTGCACAGACTCATGTGCATGTCTTGGGAAAGGGCATCCCAGGCAGCGGGACCAGCAAGGGCAAAGGCCCCGTGGCAGGGGCCTACTGGCAGTGTTTCGGGAATGTTGGTCGGTCCTGAGACTGAGGAAGGTGGTGAACAGGGTAGGGTAGGACATGAGGTCAGAGGGGTTTCCGATGGGACCAGATCAGCGAGGGCCTTGCAGATGCGAGTGAGGAGTTTGATTTTATTCTGAGATGCGAGTTTTTGGAGGACTTTGAATAGACTCAGTGACCCAATCTAACCTATTTATAAGCAAAGGCAGGAGTCGAGAGACAGAGGAAGTGGTGTGTAATAACCCAAACAAGAGACGATTGTTTTGGACCAGGAAATGGTCAGAGGTAGTCATATTCGAGATATGGTCTGAGCGTTTGAACAACAGGTCTGGCTCAAGAATGGGCGTGTGGTGTGGGAGCCAGAGAGGGCTCGAGGGTGAGCCCAGAGAATTCAGCCTGGGCAGCAGGAAGATGGGAGTCGCCACTGCTTAAGAGGGAGTGACTCTGGGGGGCAGGTTCCCGGGAGAGTATCAGCAGCTCAGCTGTGGACACGTTCAAGTTGGAGCTGCTTGGGCGACCTCCACAGAGAGACGCCTCTGATGGGGCGGCTGGACGGACAGGTCCAGAGAAGTTTTGTGCAAGTGTCTTCATTGCTCTGAGTCGACTCTCTGTGTTCGAATGATCCCGGGGATTGGCAGAGGAGAGACGCGGAGCCGGGAGACCAGCCGAGACGGGCTGGGCGAGAAAGGTGTGAACTGAGGCAGGGGCGTGAGAGGCAGATGCGCGGGGTGCGGGGAAAGGTGATGTCCGGTGCGTCCCTTGCCGGAGGAGCTGTTCTGGCTGGCGTCCCACCCCTGGTAAAGCTGACTTCTCCCCACCTCCGTCTACAGCGTCGGTGACAAATCACGAGTCCGGGCAGTCACTGGGTCACAAGCCTGGCCCTCTCTCTATGTTGAGCACATCGCAACTTCCGTATCTGTGTCCTGATGTCCTCGTGGTAACCCTCCGGGGCGTCGGGTGCACGTTCAGGAGGCGGTGGGGGCGCGGCGAGCACTGATAGGAAGCTCAGGAGAGCGGTAGGGGGACCTAGTGTAGGATTTTGGATCGGAACTGTACAGCTCAAAGGGAAGCCTTGGGAGCGGACCAAGTCCTGTAAGAATTTGGTGAGTGTTCAGTGAGAAGGGCCCGGAGACGACCCTCAGGGCCGTCCACCGTGTCTCGCGGGTGCAGGAAGAGGGGCCCATGGAGGAGAGGAGAGGCAGCGGCCAGGGGCCTGGGGGTGGTGGCCGCAGGGGAGGGGGTCCCGGAGGAAGGGAGGAGCGGTGGGCCGGGCTACGCACTGCTGAGCAGTCTCCCCAAGGACGGCCTGAGAGGTGGCCTTTGGGATTCGAGAGCAGGAGGCAAATGAGATTGGGGGGCTCTGGGGAAGGTGTCCTTCCCCGGCGGAGCGGTGCTGCAGACCCTTGGAGAAGGCCTTGGGGAAGTTCAACGAGCACGGTCGTCTGAACACGTTTTGTTGCTGTTTAGGTGCGATAAAGCCAAAGGGTGGAGAGACGACCACCACTGAAAACACGGGCTATGAGACTCCCGGATCCCAAGAGAGGGGGGCACGGGATAGCCGTCAGGGCTACACGGGGACGCACCCGGCTCAACCGGGAAAGAGGGGAGCTGGGGGTAAGGCGGGCGAGAGCCTCGATCATGGTTTCTGTGGGAAGGAGTGGGCAACCGCAGGCCGACAGGCTCGGAGGGAATCACTTCGCTGAGCTCGGGGGCGCAGGGGCTGCCCCCGGGGGCCGAGGGCAGGGGCGTAGTAGCCCAGAGCGTGAGGCCCCATGGAGGAGGTGGTGTGTGTGTGGCTTTAACCACAGCGCAAGACACGGGACGCGCTGGCCCCCAGCCAGGGTCTCCACACTGGGTCGAGACAGGGGTTCTCAAGCTGCCCCGCAGGGAGAGGAGCGGGAGGGGCTGCAGCTGGAGCTCCACGAGTCAAAAGCCTTTTTGTTCATATAGACAGAGATTACCAGCATTGACTAGCTAAAGGGAAAGAGGCAGAAATGCAGACGAGGAGGAGGGACGGATGCTGGAGAGGTTGGAGTGAATTGGAACCCGGGAGACGCAGAGTGGCCCGAAATGGGAGAAGAAGCACGTTTTTCCTTTTTATAATTAAAAATGACTTTAATTGTGGTCAGTGACACGTAACATAGCATCTACCGTCGTACCCGTCTCTGGGTGTCCAGTTCCGTGGCTGTAAGGACGTTCACGCTGTCGTGTAAACATCACCCCTGTCCGTCCACGGAACCTTCCGTCTTGCAGAACTGAAACTCTGCCCCCACGAAATGCCCTCCCCCCCCCCACCCCAGCGCCTGGCTGCACCGTCCACCTTCTGTCTCTATGAATGCGACGGCTCTAGGGACCTCACTGAAGTGACTCATCAGTATTTGTCCTTCCGTGGCCGGCTTATCTCACTCAGCATCATGTTCTCCACACTCATCACGGCGTAGCCTCAGTCGGAATAACCTTTCTTTCTTTCTTTCTTAAAGATTTTATTTATTAATCTGAGAGAGAGAGCGAGAGAGCACAAGCAGGGAGAACTGCAGAAGGAGGGGAAGCAGGCGCCCCGCTGAGCAGGGAGCCCGGTGCGGGCCTCGGTCCCAGGACCCCGGGATCATGACCTGAGCCCAAGGCAGACACTTCACCGACTGAGCCTCCCAGGGGTCCCCAGAATGTCCTCCTTTTTAAGGCAGGACAATATTCCAGTGCACAGACCCCGTTTTGTCCACCCGTGTTCTGCCGATGAACGCAGCGTTGAGTGAGTGAGCGGGGAACGAAGGATCGTGGACTCTGGGCTGCTCCTGCCTTTGTTCTTTGAATAATGTTGGCATGAACCTGCGTGCACACTTGTCCTTTCAAGACCCCACTTTCCGCTTGGGAGTGGGACTGTAAAGCAAACACACCGTTTTGACCCAGCAAGTCCCCTTCTGAGTATTTGTGTGCAGGAAATGGGACCGCTGTCTTGACGAGGTATGTGGGTCCCCACGTTCCCTTCAGCCTCATGTGTGCTGGCAAGATTCGGAGACCCCGAGCGGCCACTGATGGGTGAGTGCCTACGGGACATGCGGCGTACGTGCAACGGAGTGTGATACGGAAGGAAAATCCTGACATTGGTGACACGGGGAGCACATCCCGAGGACATGACGCTAAGTGAGATAAGTCAGACAGAGAAAGAGAAATTCTGCATGACATCACTCGTATTTGAGGTTTAAAAAAGCAAAACGGAGTTCATAGAAACGGAGACCAGAGGGTGCTTGCCAGAGGCAGAGAAAGGGCGCTGGCGAATTGGGTGCGGGGGACCAGAAGGCGCAAACTTCCAGTTATAAGACGAACAGGTCCTGGGGATGCTGAGAAACACACAACAGGGGACGCCTGGGTGGCTCATTGGTTAAGCGTCTGCCTTTAGCTCAGGTCGTGATCCCAGGGTCCTGGGATCGAGCCCCGCATCGGGCTCCCTGCTCAGCCGGAAGCCTGCTTCTCCCTCTCCCATTCCCCCTGCTGTGTTCCCTCTCTCGCTATCAAATTTTTTAAAAAAAGAAAGAAAGAAACACATAACAACGAGGGAAAAAAAAAAAGAAGGGGGCTTCTCTCTCTTCCCAAGAGCACAGGATTGGAGGAGGTTAAATTCTGCCCCTTTCCCACAGCTTCTCACAGGACATCCTGGCGGAAGACTTTGCTGACCATGTCAGGAAAAATGAGAAGGACAGCAATTTTGGCTTTGAGGAGCAGTACCAGGTGGGCGGGAAGCAAGGGTGCGGAGCTGAGCCTCAGCGCGCTGCCCGGAGCTCAGACCTCCTCACACCCTTTGGGCTGAAACTAAAGCGGGGCCCCTGTTTTGTTTGCTGATGCAAACAGAAGCTGATGCTTCTGTTTTTTGCGTCCTGGAAACCTTACACTGTGACGGGCCCTCGGGTCAGTCCTGGAGGAGCACCTTGGTTTTCCTCTGAAAGGGTTTTCCCCTTTCTCTCTCCTACCTCTCCAGCCCCCACTATCCCCCAAATCCTCCCAAGTGCTCTGCGGGGATGGGGGTATACACGCTTTATTTTTGTGAGTGCTAGAGAATTCCAGGGCGTGGGGGTGAGTGGGGTGGTGCCCACGGGGTACCTGCGGGGGATGGTGGAGAGATTCCTATGCGCGCTCACCTCCGCTCTGCCTCTGCCTCCAGCAATTGGCTCTGGAGACCCACAGCCAGTCTCAAACAGTGGCCTTGGCTCCCGAAAACAGCGCCAAGAACCGTTACAGAAACGTGCTCCCCTGTGAGTCTTCGGCCTCTGCTGGTTTCATGACTTTGTCAACACCAGTCCCCCACCCCCTATCCCCTAGGGGACACCAAGCTCCTGCCCCTGAGAAGTGGGCACCCGGCCCCTCTTAGAGCTCCCAGTGCCTGTCTGCCGTCTGCGTGACTTCTGTCCCTGGGTCTCTCACCTGCCCTTCTCTGCTTCACTAACCTTGGCCTCTCCCCCCAGATGACTGGTCCCGTGTGCCCCTGAAAGCCATCCAGGAGGAGCCAGGCTCTGACTACATCAACGCCAGCTTCATGCCTGTAAGGTGGCGGTCCGGAGCCAAGAGGAGGCTGGGCCCGGGTGACGCCGAGATGGGAGGGACTGGAGCCTGTTTCCCTCCACCAGGGTCTCGAGGACCCCCAGGAGTTCATCGCCACCCAGGGCCCCCTACCCCAGACGGTGGGTGACTTCTGGCGCCTGGTGTGGGAGCAGCAGAGCCGCACCCTCGTCATGCTGACCAACTGTGTGGAATCCGGCCAAGTGAGAGCCCTGAGCTCCAACCCACCCCCCTGGCTCAGACACAGATCCCACCGTCCACCCTGCCCCAGACCTGGCTGAGTCCCTGCCGTACGACGGCGGCCTCTTCCAGTTGCCCCACGCATCCCTTGGTCCATATAACCCACTGACCTGGAGAAGGGAGGGGTCCCCCTGGCTGGGATGAATGGACCCTGGCTGTCCTGGGGTCTTACCTCCTCACTAGGCACTGAATGCAAGTGCCCCAGTGTAGACGCGCAGCGGACGGGTTGTCTGGGGCCTCCTGTTCTCTGACCTCCCAGTTTGCCCCCAGGTGAAGTGTGAACATTACTGGCCTCTTGACGCCAAGCCCTGCACACATGGGCACCTCCAAGTGACGCTGGAGAGCGAGGAGGTGCTGGAGGACTGGACGGTCCGAGACCTGACGCTCCGGCACGTGAGTCCGTGGTACCCGGCCAGCCCCATCCTGACGGTCCATTCCTCCCCCCACACCTGCTCTGCGCCTCTGAGCCCCTCCCGAAGCCGAGCCCTCTGTCACTCTCCCAGGGGACCACAGTGTGCCCAGGGATGCCCCCCCAACTCTCTCCCTCCCCAACCCACCCTCCCTCTAGATGCAAGAGCAGAAAACGCTGCCTGTGCGACAGTTCCATTACGTGACTTGGCCAGACCATGGCGTCCCCCACTCCACAGACCCCATGCTGGCCTTCCGGAAGGTGCTGCGGCAGTGGCTGGACCAGACCACGGAGGGAGGCCCCCCCGTTGTGCACTGCAGGTGAGGACCCCCTCATGTGAGGGGAGTCAGGAACCTGGGTCAGTGGGTCCTCGGGCATCTCTGCAGATGGGAGAGAGGAGCAAGGATGCAGGACACGGAGGCAGAAGCAAAGGGGCAGTGAGGTAGAGGGACAGGAGGTTGGGGTGACAGGAGGGGAAAGCCAGACAGAAGGGTCAAGGAGGGGAATGCAGTGGTGGGGACAAGGGAGGGAGGGGTGAAGAGCAGGAGGGATGAGCCCCCCGCGGTTTTGAGAAGCATTTGGAACACCTCCGACGCTGTCCAGGACCTCACTCGTCGCCATTCTCCGGATACTGAGCTTGATGCCTCTGAGATGAGGTTCTGGGGGGAATCAAGGAGCACGCTCCAGAGGGGCGGACAGCCTCTGAAATGGCTGCAGGGACAGCCTCGGTCTCCCTAGTCCGCAGGGCAACCTCATGACCAAAAGGGTTTCCTCCCCGCTGCAGAGCTGGGGAAACCCAGTCAGAGAGCTGAAGTCTTGGGTTCAAGGCCTGTTGGAAGTGGCCGAACTGATGCCTGGGCTGGCACTCTTAAACTCTGTGCCGAAGTGTGTCCCAACACCTGCTCTGTCCCCGGAGAGCACCCCCTGGAGGTGTCCCCAGCAGGGGGTCAGCCCTCCCTCCCCCGAAGCACAGAGGGGACTGGTACAGACTGGTCACAGGGATTAACTTGAACCGTAAAAAGGAATGAAGTACTGATTCGTTCGAGGATGTGGAGGAATCTTGAAAAGCTGATGGTGAGTCAGAGAAGCCAGACACAGAAGGTCCCACGTCGTCTGATCCCACTTGCAGAAGATGTCCAGGTTGGGAACCTCTCCAGAGCCAGAAGACAGCTCAATACTTACCAGGGGCTGGGGACAGGGGAGCAGGGGGAGCGACTGCTTAATGGGCACAGGGTCTCCTTCTGGGGAGATGGAAGTGTCTGGGAACTAATTAGATCTGGCGGTCCCACAGCACTGTGAATGTCCTAAATGCCACTGAATTGTTTTCTTTTTTTGTTGTCGTTGTTTGTTGGTTTGTTTTTTAATAATCAGCTTGGGAGTTCCATTTCTTGAGTGTGAAATTCAGCTCTGTGGTTTATTGTCCAAGTGACCCAGGACAGACAAGTGACCTCATGTCACTCCCCCTCCACTTCCCCATCCCTAAGATGGGTATGCTGGCGGCTCCAACTTCTCATGGCTGGGGGAAGTGTGAAGGGTGTGTCAGGCACTTGAGGCAGGGCCTGGCAGAGAGATGGGACTCCAGGCCTAACCACCCGCAGTGGCTTTTCACTCCATTCAATAACCCCCACTTACTCTGTATCCCCCCAGAACGCCGTCTTGCCGAATGATACCCTGATCTTGGGCGCTCAAACACAGATCCCTCTGGTCAGCCGAGATTCCCCTTCCCTGTGGCCTGACCCCTTCTTGTTCCTGTCTAGTGCTGGCGTGGGCCGCACGGGCACCCTCATTGCCCTGGACGTCCTGCTGAGGCAGCTGGACCGGGATCAACGTGTGGGGCCCTTCAGCTACGTGCAGAAGATGAGGGAAAGCCGGCCTCTGATGGTGCAGACTGAGGTGATGGGGCTCCTGAGGGCATAAGGCCTGGGGCTTTGGGAGGGAGGAGGCCAAGGCTCACCCCCTGCCCTGTGTCCCTCCCCAGGCCCAGTATGTCTTCCTACACCACTGCATCCTACGATTTCTCCAGCAGTCAGGCCGAGTCCCAACAGACAACGGGGTTGCATATGAGAACCCGCTGTATGAGAATGTTTGAGCCTCAGGAGGGCTGAGATGTCAGACCAGCTAGACTCGAAGTCCGGATCCCCACTTCAGCCCAGGTTTCTGGAGTCCTGGGACAGCACAGGGCTGGGGTCCCACACTCTGGGGTCTTGCAGGGGGAGAAGAAGCCTGGCAGCCTAAACTGTTTCCATGGAGGACGAAGGACAGGTGGGAGCAGGTATCCTGGTTATCCAGGTATCCAGGTATCCTGGACTTCCTCTGAGGAAGGAGGGATGGGAGCTAGGATTTTCTTGTTCTTTGAGGGAGGAGGAGGCTGGGGGCTCAGGCTGCAGGGTCTTTGAGAAAGAAGATGGATTCTGAGGAAGGAAGAAATTAGAGTCTGGAATTCTAGTGACCCCAGGAACAAGGGCAGGCAGGATCCACCCATGTTTTATTCCAGAAACCAAATCAGGCTCCTAGTATCGGAGATTTCCCTGCACCCCACTGCTTGTACATATTTTCCCTTCTATCCCATAACTTATTAAATCACTGTTCTCCCCAGAGACGTTTGCTATAGTGGATTCTGGGTCTGGGGTGGGAGAAGGGCCGGATTCCTGATGTTCAGGTCCTGAGGTTAATGTCCTGGGAGAGAAGCTAGAGGCACCCACAATTTGGCATCCCCCCAAAAAGTGTTTGGATGGCCCAGTCTCTCAGAAAGGGTTGGAGGTCCACACTTGTGTCCAGGGTCTGGGCAGTGCGGACGCCATGTGCCCAAGCTAGGCGCATAGGGTCTTGCTTCCTGGGCCTGGTGCTGGGGAACCTAGAGGGTGGGGTGAGGTCTGGGGCGGATTCACTGGAGACTTTCCAGCTGGATATCTGACTACTTGGGTCTCCGGAGGGAGGCTCCAGGGTCCTTGGACTGGGTATCCTGGCGGGGGTGGGGGCCCAGGTGGGGAGAGGTGGCCTGGATGCCAGACAGCTGGATCAGAAAGCAGAAAATCCTCGGGGACCAGGATAAATATCCGTGGGCGCCCTAGTGGTTCCTGGCTGGGGGCGGGACGAGGGGCGGGACGGGGCTCTCCCTGTACCCGGGACCTAACACGCACGCGCGCGCGCACACAGACACACACAGACACACACAGACACACACACACACAGACACACACAGACACACAGACACACAGACACACACACACACACACACACACACACACACACACACACACACCCGCACTCACGAGCCGGCTCCGTTCTGCCGCGCCCCCACCCCACCGAGCGGGGCGATCAGCACCGAGGACAGCGCCACCCGCCCGCGTGCGGGGGCGGGGTCCGGGAGGGGCCGGCGCCTCGGTGTCTCCTGCGAGGGTCCAGTCCAGCCGCCGAGCAGGTAGGAGCCTCTGGGACGCCCGCCCTAAGCCCCCTCCTCATCCCCATCCCTAGAGAGACGGGGCGAGTGCGGGGGGGAGGGCACTGGGGAGGGACCGACCGAGGGAGTGGGAGGACTGGAGCCTGAAATGGAGAGATCGGGATTTAGAGACAGGTGTGGAGACAACGAGCAGAGGCAGGGCGGAGCAGGCAGGCGGCGAGACCGGGAGACCCCTGGAGTCACAGACCAGACCACAGGCCGAGGACAAGAGAGACACAGACCGGGTTGCGGCGAGAGCCCGGTGGGGGAATGGACAGAAATAGGGAGTGGAGAGAGAGGTGCGGAGGCCGAGGCGGTCACGAGGCCAGGTGTGAAGACAGAGCTCGGGATGCGCGGGAGAGACAGCAGGCCGGGGAGGATGTGCGACCCCACCCCACACCCCCTCTCAACCCCACCCCGGCGGTGGCAGCAGGGAGCCCTCGGCCCTGGCGGGAGAGGGCGGGGAGCCCGAGTCACCGCCCGCAGGGCCAGATGTGCAGGGAGGAGCCAGCCGAGGGCGCGTGCACCGACGCGCGAAGCCGCCCTCTCCCCACGCTCGCTCTGCGCGGGGTCAGGGGCTGGGGTCCTGACCCGGCGAGGAGCGAGCCTGCGGCGCCTGGACTCTGCATCTGTACGTCAGCCCCGCCCGTTGTCTTGCCAACAGCCCGTTGCCAGGGCAACCCTCGTAGCTCCCGCCCCGCCCGAACCTGCCGCCCGTCGCTCGGGGCAACCCAGGGCCCCGGTTCCCACGCCCGCATTGGCCCATTTCCGGTTCAGGCCCGCGGGGACGGGCACGGGGAGGGTAGAAGTCGGAGGGATTCCTGCGGGGCCTCGGAGGGCGGGGGCGTCCCTGTGGGATGGACCTAGTAGGTCCTGGAACACACTCCTGGCGCGCGTCCTCCATCGTGGGGAGGCTGACACTACAACCCCCAGCATGCCTCGCGGCTGCTGGCTGTGTCCTGTGCGGTCGGCCGCCCAGGGTGCCGATGGGAATTGGAGTTCTTCGTTGTTTGGAGGCTTCAGTGACTGCACGGGGTGGGCGTGGGGGGCTAGGGCTCTTGGGTGTCTCCGCAGAAAGGACCGTAAGACCCTGCCGTCATGTTCTCGGAGCCTCCAACCCCAGGGCCTCCAGCGCCCGACGCGCCTCCTGACTCGAGTCGCATCGGCCCTGCCCCGGGTGAGCGAGCCTCGGGGCCAGGGCGGAGGGATTCCCAGGGGCGGGGTCTGGACAGGTGTACTCGGCGGGTGGGCGGGGAAATCTGGGTGGCACCGCAGTCGGAATCCTGGGCTTGACCGGAAGTGAAATGGAAACGGAACAGGTTGACAGGAAACCGAGAACCAGATCCGAGAGTGTGGAATGGAGTGGGCTCTTGGGGCCGTGATTGGAAGGTCCACCTCTGTCTTCTTTTAAAGACAGGGAAACTGAGGCCGGGGGAGGGGCATGACTTCTACACCCGTCAGGGGTTGAGCAGAAATGGGGGTGGAAGGGGAGGTGGAATTAACAGGCGAGACAGTCTGGATGGTGTCAGGCTAGAACAGGGCGTCAGATCCCGTTATAGGCGCGAGCGGGGGGAAGGAGAACGGGCGACAAAACGGAGTGGACGTGGCCGGAGGGAAGACAAGGCCGGATTCCCGCTTCCGCGCGATTCGGACTGAATCAGCCGGCTTGCTTCCTGGGGCCTCAATGAGTGTTGTCTCCACGTCCTCTGCAGTACCCCCCTGGGCCCTGGCCGCAATCGTTCTGGTCTCAGGCCTCCTCGTGTTCGGCTGCTGTTTCTGTGTCTGCCGGAAGCGTTGTCGGAGGCGGTTGGGCAAGAAGAGCCAGGCCCAAGCCCAGGTCCACCTTCAGGAAGTGAAGGAGCTGGGCCGGAGTTACATAGACAAGGTGTGGCCTGGCCCAGCCCCTCGGCCCTGCCCCGTCCTGCACCGTTGGCCCAGCAGCCTCAGTCCCCGCTTTCTCCCCTCCCATGCCCACCTTACTGGCTCATCTCTGTGGGTGTTGAGCCCTGACCTGGACCCTGGGGATCTGGAGATAGGCCGGATTGAGTCCCTGTTCCTGAGAACCGCTCTGGTGGGGAAGTCAGACCCTCACACAGACATTCACAACACAGGGTGGTATGTACCCCATGACGGGGGCTCCCAGAGCGTATGTGGGTGCAGAGAAACCACCTGATAGCCCGGACAGTCCAAGGATGATTCCCAGTAGATATATCTTCTGTGCCGAGACCCAAGGAACACTCAGAGTTCGCCCAGGACAGAGAGGAGGACATTGTAGCTCAAGGTCTGGAATCCAGACCCTGAGGCATTTCACAATAGCTGGGGCATAGATGGCAAATAGGCTGCTCTCCAGAGTGGGTGTCTGAGGAGCTCAGTGGTACCCATGTCATGAGGGCAATTGGGAACCATAGAAGAGTCATGTGCAGCCGAGGAATAGGGTCACATGGGTGTTAGAATGAATCCTCTGGAACCCATGTGGAGGACAGATTTGGGGCAAGGAGGCCAGGGAGGAGGCTGGTGTGGCAGCCCCAAGAGAATGAAAGAAACATGAGTTCGAAGAGGCCACCGGAGTGGAAGATGACAGCTTATGGGTGTCAAGGTCTGAGTGCATAGTGGAACGGTGCTCACCCGGGAGCAAGGAGGTCCCAGGTTCCCAACCCAGAGGAACCACTCCCCAGCTCTGTGACCTGGGGGAATTCACTACCCCTCTCTGAGCCTCAAGTGTGTGGTCTGTAACTAGTATTTCCTCTCCTCCCTTGTCAACAAATAGCTGTTGTCACGATCACCCATAAGGCAGGACATTTAGGGTCCTGGTGCCCAGCCTCCATCCCTGTCCCTCAAGCCAGCGACGTCCAAAGACCACCTGCGTCAGACTCACCTCAGGTTCTTGTGGAAACGCGAATTCTGGGTCTTGCCCCAGACTTACCGAATCAATCTGAAGTGAGGGCATTTTACCACAGTTCTCAGGGGAATTCTGATTCGAGTTGAATTTTGAAAATGGCTGACTTAGGTTAAGGAGAACTCTTATTCTAGCTTAGAATGGCAAATACAGGGTAAAGACACCTCCTCCTCCTCCATGTTTTCCTGTGGTGAGAACACTAGTCAACACGTCAGTTTGGACAACAACCCCAGTACCCCCATTTGCATGTGAAATAAATCTTCTGCATCCTTCTTGTAGGCAACAAGGTGCTATCAGCACCTGCTTTTCTAGTCTAGGCATGACAAGCACACTGCGTATGTGTCACCATGTCTGTTCTCCCCCATAGCAGACATCATTAATCAAATTTTGACTAAATACTGCATCTCTGTTATTATGACTCGTGCCTGCCTGTGGCAGACATCACTAGTCCAACTCTGACTCTGCTTAGCCAGCAAGTGCTCAGGGATCAGTGAGTCTCCCTTGGCTTCTGGGCCAGGGGAAGAGTTCACCAGCCCTTGCTCCTGGCCCCCAAAGGTGCAGCCAGAAGTGGAGGAGCTGGAGCCGGCGCCATCGGGGCCAGGGTCGCAGGTGGCCGAGAAGCATGAGCTCGGACGACTGCAGTACTCACTGGATTATGATTTCCAGAGCGGCCAGGTGGGTGCGGAGGAGGGGGGTGGTGTGGAGGGGAGGGTCCGAGGGTTCTGGCCCCTTTTTAGAGGAGGCTCCAAGACGGAAGCTAAGACTAGAGGCCCCTTATCACCTTTCAGCTGCTGGTGGGCATCGTGCAAGCTGAGGGATTGGCAGCCTTGGACCTGGGGGGCTCCTCCGACCCCTACGTGCGGGTCTACCTGCTGCCAGACAAGCGGAGGCGGTACGAGACCAAGGTGCATCGGCAGACGCTGAACCCACACTTTGGGGAGAACTTTGCCTTCAAGGTGAGCTCCTGGCCTCTGTGCCCCAGGCTTGGTAACCTGCCTCCCGTCCCTGGAACACTGGGGAGCGACCCCTTCAGCTTTTTCTGGAGCCAGACCACAGCTCAGGTAGCCGCTTCCAGCTCTGGGGACTATCACACTGGACCCTGGATTGTGCCCGTGGGGCGCTGCTGACCTCTGGGCTGTTGCTTTGTGCCATTTGGGTTCCAGAGACCTCCGCACAGCTGTTCCCTTGGACCTTGCTGCCCGAGTCGTCGCCTTCTACCTGGATGTGCTGTGCCGCACTTCCCGTCTCTCTGACGTCCGACTGTCCACCTTGTGCTCTCTTCCCTGTGGCCCCCTCATCTAGGTCCCCTACGTGGAGCTGGGGGGCAGGGTACTGGTCATGGCGGTGTACGACTTTGATCGCTTCTCCCGCAACGATGCCATTGGGGAGGTGCGGGTCCCCATGAGCTCCGTGGACCTGGGGCGGCCAGTGCTGGCCTGGCGCGAGCTGCAGGCTGCTCCGCGGGAGGAGGTGAGCATGCGTGGCCACGCCCCCAGCTGGGCCCGCCCACCGCGCGCCCGGACCAATCAGATCACAGGCCTCTTGGCCCCTCAGGGCTCCAGCCTTCCCACGGCGGCGGAGGGCTCGTCCCGGCGGCTCTCGCCCTCGGGGTGCGCCGCTGTGGTCGTCCCCGGACCACTACGCTCTAAGGCGGCGGGTGGGGAGGAAAGGCCCGAGAGGGAACGGCTGTGAAGCTGGGGCTCTGGCGGGGGGTCCCTCTCCGTCTTCCAGCAGGAGAAACTCGGCGACATCTGCTTCTCCCTCCGCTACGTGCCCACGGCCGGGAAGCTCACGGTCATCGTCCTGGAGGCTAAGAACCTGAAGAAGATGGACGTGGGAGGACTCTCAGGTGTGTGGGGAGCAAGCAGATGGCGTGGCCGGGGCTGGAGGGGGAGGCTGGAGAGGGAGGCAAAGCTTCTCGCGGTTTCTGGGTCCCGAGCGTCCCCGGCGGCGAGGGGCCCGGACTGCCCGGGAGGGTGTGGGTTTGCTGTGGACGCGGAGAGAGCCCTGAGGGGTGCACAGAGGGTCTCTGTGCTGTTCCGAAGAAGCGCCGCCTGTATCCTCCTCAACGTGAGCCTGCCCTGGCCGGTCGGGGCCTCTGAGACTCCTTTCTCCGCGCAGATCCGTACGTCAAGGTCCACCTGCTGCAGGGCGGCAAAAAGGTGCGGAAGAAGAAAACGACCATCAAGAAGAACACTCTGAACCCCTACTACAACGAGGCCTTCAGTTTCGAGGTGCCCTGTGACCAGGTGCAGGTGAGCGCGGGCCTACCCAAAGCCCCCGTCAGAGCAGCCCTCCCCCCAGGGTCCCAGGCCCTTAAAAGCCCCTGTTGCTAGGGGGAGGAAGAACCCATCGCAGCCAGTCGAAGCCAGGTCCTGGGGCCCTGAGGTTGTGTTGCCAAAGTCAGTTTCCTCTTGTGAGGACCCGGGCGCCCCGCCCCCAAGCAAGACCCGGGCTGTCCCGCTCAGGAGCTGTGGGTACTACGGGAAAGATTTCCCCACAACTCTTAAGGAAGAGGGCCCAGCCAGGACTCAGGCCTGACCCCTCCTCCCATTTCAGAGTCCTGAGGGTTTGCCCTGCTTAGGAGGCTAGTCCCTAAGGAGGCCCCTAACAATCCCTTGCCAACGGGTCCTGAGGGTTCACCTCCTTTGAAATCGGATCGCGGAGGAAGAAAGACTCCAGGGCACCCCGCTAACAGAGACTCTCCCCTCTGTGCGCTCCCACCCCCGGCACCGCTGGAGTCCCCTGAGAGGCCTTAGCAGGGTGCTAACAAGTCCCCCTAGACCTCTGGTTGCTAGGGAGAGGGTCTCTTTGGCAATGATACTCGATCCCCTCCGCGCCTTGCCTCCTTCTCCAACACTCCTGTCTCTCTTCCCCTGCTCTTCTTGTCTCCAGAAGGTCCAGGTGGAGCTGACCGTGCTGGACTATGACAAGCTGGGCAAGAATGAGGCCATTGGGAGGGTGGCTGTCGGGGCAGCGGTGGGGGGAGCTGGCCTGCGGCACTGGGCAGACATGCTGGCCAACCCCCGGCGGCCCATTGCCCAGTGGCACTCGCTGCGGCCCCCTGACCGAGTGAGGCCACTGCCTGCCCCCTGATCCCCACTTCAAGCCCCTTGCCAAGCCTGGACTCGGCCCCTGACCTCAGACTCCTGGCCAAAACCACACCCAGCCCCACCTTTAAGCTTTCTCTGACCCCTAACCACCCCCACCCCACCCCACCCCTTCCCATTCCTGCCTTCCCATCCCCCATTATGCCAATCATGGTGACTTGCCGGCTCTCCCACCAAGCACACACCCAGAAGCCCCAGGGACCCCTGGGGGAGGGGAGCAATGTGGCCTCCTCCAAGCCCCGCTCCCACTCTCTGCTTTGACAATCAGTGACCCTGCCTTCTTCCCCCTTGGCTCCCAGCACCCCTCTTCCTGCACAGGATCACCTGCTCCTGTCCCTAGTTGGATTCCTGCACCACTCCTGGGACCAAATAAATACTCAGCAACTTTGGTGACCTGACCTAGTGCTTACTGGTGGGGGTGGGCAGGGTGGGGGTGGGGAGCAAGAGGGAGGGATCACCCAAGGGCAAGGATAGGGCTGCCCACCCTGGGTATACACTGAGGGAAACTGGCCCACCCACCCCCATCCACGTGTTCACTTTTTTGTTCACACACCCCTCCGAACCTGGGTTTTTTCTTCTGAAAATATTGTGCTCGGAACAGTACCTCCTGTATGTTTGCTGTGAAGAGTCCATGAGAATCACTTACTTGCTCATGAGTTTAATCTGCTCCTGCATCTGTGACTTCCATAGATTTTCATACCCATATTTCCCTCCCCTCCCTTCTTTCTTCCATCATTCATCCATTCTACTTTCCCTGAGGTCTTCAGGGTGGTAGCTTCTGTTGGATGCTGGAACCCCAAGTTGATGCAGATCCAGAATTTCCCCCAAGCGACTTACTCTCATTGCAGAAACAAAGTAGATATGTAGAGTCTAGGAATGAGATCCCCAGAGACTGGGAGAAAGGACAGAGTTACACAGGGAAAAGCCAATGGTTGCACCTCTTCCTTCCTTCAACAGATTCTGTCTCCTAATCTGTGTCTAGGAAAGACGATAATTTCATTGCTCCTCCCTCCTCTCATTCCAGACAGGATTTCAGGTCGTAGACAAAGGTCTTTGAAATTTGGCAAGAGAGCTCTCTGATCTGGAGGTTAAGTGAAAAATGAGGCAAAAGGTTCCCCCATGTACTAAAGAAAGGGCAGAGCATTAACTTGCACTGAGCTTCCTGGTAGCCAGTGGGAAAAGGGAAATCTGATCAGTTACACCAATTGTAATGTCTATGTGATTTAACAAATTTCTTCAAGGGGATCCGTTAATTTCTCCTATGTGAGTGAGTGAGGGGACATTTTTATGAAAACATCATGAGGTATTACTATTATTACTATTTCCGCTGCTCCTGCTAACGATGATCCTCACAACCACCCCATGAAATAGACATGATCGTTATTCCCAGTTGACAAATAAGGAAACTGTGCTGAGAAGTAACATGACCTGCCCAGGATCATACAGCCAGGAAATCCGTCTATAATTCCTGGGATTGAACTCTGTTCTGAGTTAGATGATGACATTGGGGTCCCTGATTCTGTGTCTCAACAAGAGAGCAGACAAATGAGAAGAATAAAATCATTGCAAACGGTGGTCCATACTGGGCAGTAAGCTAGTGAGGGCTGAGATCATTTAGAAAGGGCAGTCAGGGACAGCTTTCTTAAAGAGGTGATGTTGAGCTGTGCTTTGAAGGACAAGAAGGAACGAGGCTGTCTAAGATGAGCAGGAAACACAATGGAATATTATTCGGCCTTAAAAAGGAAAGTTTATACGGATTCATGCTACAACATGATGAACCTTGAAAGCATGATTGTAAGTGAAAGAAGCCAGATGCAAAAGGCCACATATTGTATGATTTCATCTGTGCGAAATATACAGAATAGGCAAATCCATAGAGGGAAAAAAAGCAGATCTGTGGTTTGCAAGACTAGGGAGAGAGAGAGAAATTGGGAGTGACTGATTAATGAGTATAGGGAATGACAAGAAAGTTCTGGAACTAGACAGTGGTGATGGCTGCCCAACATTGTCAATGTAGCAAATGTCATTAAACTTTATGTTGTGTGTATTTTACTACAATAAAAATAAGCAAAGATGAAAGGGTAGAGAGTTCCGGGCAGAAGGCACCCTAAGTTGCAGACTTGGTGTGTTCTCAAGAGAGCCAGGAGGCCAGTGAGTCCTGCAGGCTGTGCCGAAACCTCAGCTTCGCTCCCCAGTGCCCACAGCTGTCCTCAGAAGGGGGATGGACCCCTTCAGTCCATCACACCACTCACTGCCAGCCGCACGTTACTATTTCCAATTTCCCAATTTACAGAGCTGAAAACCGAGGCCCAGAAAGGGTGACCGACTCATCTCAGGTTGCATAGCTGGAGGAGATGTTCACTCAAGTCCCTGCCCTTATAGACCTCGAAGACAGGTTAAGTCACCTGGTCGAGGTCTCTCAGCCAGCAGGCGAAGGCAAGACAGAAAGCCAGGCTTATCAGACACCAAAAGCCGCATTCTCCAGGATCCTGCCATCTGGTCTGAATATGAAGTGATGGGAGTCACAGGGTGTAGATTGCAGTGGCCATTCTGTTGGGAAGGCAGGAGATCCCCCTGCTGGACTTGGACATTTCCAGGGGCAGTGGCGGGAGGTGGGGGGTGAGGGCGGAGGAGCAGAGGGGACAACGCAGAGAGTTCAGACGAAGAGGCCGGAGAGGACTGGGTGCGCCTCCCATGAATGTGCCCTCACCCACTTTCTGGAGCCCTGCTGTGTAGTCTGCCTATTTCCATGGTGTAAGTACTCACAATGTGGCTGATTTCAAGCCACCAATGTGATCACCGAATATGGAGTCGAGAGGAGATACCTATTAGTTTACTCTCATATAGTAATATAGTATTTCCCAGGGTCAGGATGAAGGTCCCAAAATTTAAGGCGAAGCTGATGACAAACGAAACCACCAGTCATCAAGATAAAATAGTATTTTAATACAATAAGAATCAAAATTAGCACACACAAAAAGAGAGAACCATGACGCATAAAATATAAGAATTTTAAAGACGGCGTCTGACCCTGCACTTGGACCGCTCTGCTTCACCATAATCCTGGCCCTGGGTCTCATAAAATTTTATTTAAAAAAATAGACAGTCAGTGGTCATAGTGTGCCAGTTTGACTTTTTAAACTATTGCGTTAAAATATTATTTCCTTCATTTGGGTACAACAATTGATGTAAAAAGCCTTAAGACCATCAACAACAGGAAAGTATAGTAAAATAAGAAGTGATGAGTTTTGAGTGTATATTACCTTTATTTTAATGTAATGCATTTATTTTGAATTTAATTTTAGTAATTAGTAAAACAATTTAATTTTTAGTAATGACTGTGCATAACAACCAGGTCGCGAGATTACCGACACTTGAACAACCAGGGGCCAGTGTTAGCTAGGCCCAGCCCTTCGCTGCCTTTCCCGCCTGGGTGGTAGAACCATGGTGTGAGGGGGGAAGGGGACCCAGAGGTCTAGGCGAGGTCACTTTAATTTGAATTAATTCAGATTCTGTTCCTTTCTAGGTCAATTTGAGTCGACCCAGACTTCCCCATCCCAGAAAAGTGGATAGTCCCAGGCCCCGCCCTCGACACCCCAGCCCCGCCCCTTCTTCTCCAACGCTGTCGTCATGACAACCGCGTCCTCACGCCCTCCACTCCCGCGAGCGCTCCCATTGGCCAAAAGTTCGTAGCAGGCAGGTCCCGCTCTCTTCTATTGGTCAGTCTACCGCGCCGGTGCCAACCCGCGTACTCCCATTGGCTGACTGGTCGAAAAGGAAGGGGGCTCTGGGCAGTTTATGTGTAGTGGGTGTAGGACAGCGGCGCAGCACCGAGCAGGGAGGGAGGGGGCGTCCCGGAGTCTTTGGAAAGATAGAGGTGAGGGAGTGTCCCAGGGAGGAGGAGAGGGGCGGTGAGAGGGGCAAGGGTGGGCGACGCAGAGACGGTGGTTGGGGACTCCCAGGACGTCTGTTCTGCAGGGCGATGACCACACCGGCAGGCTCGGGCGCAGGCTTCGGCTCCGTGTCCTGGTGGGGCCTGTCCCCGGCGCTGGACCTGCAGGCTGAGAGTGAGTCCCCACCCAGGACCGCATCTGACCCACCCTGGCAGGCGGCGCGCTAACGTTCTCCGAGACTCCAACGGTGGAGCCGCCCCTCACTGGGCCGCCCAAGTGGCCTCTGCGGACTACGATTCCCAGAATGCTTAGAGGCACAGCTCCCTTAGGAACCTGCGCCAGGAGTGCGAGTCTTGCTGGGAGTTGTAGTCCATCGTTGCGGGGAGGCTGCAGGGGGCGCTCTCCAGGCCACAGACCCCAGCCTGTGCCATCTTGCCAGGTCCTCCTGTGGACTCAGACTTGCGGGGCGATGCAGAGCACGGGACCCCCGAGCTAGATGTACTGCTGCTGGGCTCCGTGGATGGGCGGCACCTGCTTCGGACCCTGGCCCGGGCGGCGCTCTGGCCTCGCAGGAGGTTACACGTGAGCTGGGATTCTGGGGTCGTTGGAGGGAGGAGGATGAAGGTGAGAGCCCAGTTTCCTGAGTCCTTGAAGGAGAAGGGAACTGGAGGCCTGGACTGCTAGGTCCGAGGGAGGTAGAAGCTGGGGACTCAAATTCCTGGGTTGTGGACTTTGGGGTTCAAAGGGGACGGAGAGCCTAAAGACTGGGTGTCCTGAGGAATGGTGGGGAGGAGGGTTCTGGGTGCCCAAACTCCCGTGTTTGAAGGAAGGAGGCCAGTGTACATAATGCCTGGACCCTGTGGGAGGAGGAAGCTGAGGTCTTCCATTCCTGGGTCTCCTGGGAGCCAGGGACACCGATCTCAGAATCATTTTGCTCTGTCTTTCCAGTTCTATGTGCTAGAGAATAATCTGGAAGCTGTGGCTCGACACATACTGATCTTCAGCCTAGCTTTGGAGGAACCCGAGAAGATGGGGTTGCAAGGTGAGTTGCAAAGCGCCGGATATTCTGGCCCCCAGCCTCTTCCCTGTGCCCGCAGGGGTTCTGGCATTTCGATGGTACGGTTAAACGTCCTGGTCATTGTTCCCTCCTGTGCAAAAATATACCACCTCCTAGAGGCACTGAGAGAATTCCAGGGGAAAATCCACATAAATTCTCAGCCCAGTGCATGACACAGGGTAAGCATTCCAAATCTCCTGACACGGGAGAGGGCCAAAGGAGATCAAAGGACTTCTGAAGAGGTAGCGAGTCTCCCAGATGTGGGGAAGGTGTGGCAGAGCTGAGCTCAGTCCTTCGCAGAGCCTCCCCACGGGCCCGAGTGTCCTCAGTTAGAGGCACAAATCCCAGAGGGTGTGCCTTGAGGAAGCAGCCCTGGAAGGAAGAGGAGGATCTGGGCAGGGAGGCAGGGATGACGACTTCTCAGTGACAATCACTTTGGCTTAGCACCTTGAAGAGAGTCTGGGCTGAGACAGTCTGTCAAATTCTGGCTCTGCCTGCTGAGAGACCTGGGGCTAGTATCTGCCGCTTGCTGGGCCTACATTGTTTCTACATTGATAAAATGGAGATCCTAAAAGTTCCTTTCCCATAGAGTGCTTGCGAGGGTTCAATTAGAAACAAAAACAAAAACAAAAACAAAAACCACACAGCTCCTGGCTCATGCTATAGACTCAGTACCTCTTAGTGCTGATTATTATTAATACGATTATGGATGGTAGTTTTTCCTTAATAGCCCAGAGCACTCAGGATACACTGCACACACTTCACAGTGCACTTTGTAAAAGCCTCTGAAGGAACTAGATCTATCTAACTAAGGGTATATGGTTCTCTGTCTTTAAATTACTTTAAGATTCTCAAACCACTAAATGAAACAATTTACATATTGATAGAGATTCATTGATACAGATGTATATGTTCACACAACTACAGGTATATAGTTCTCTTGTAAGATTCCTGATTAAAACGGAACAATTTAACACTGTACTATTTTAGCATGCATAAATCTCCATTTCCACCCCGATCTATATATAACTTTTTCTTTTTTAAGGCAAGGAAAATTTGAACATGAAATTCAGGTTTGGGCTCATCTGCAGGGTGGGGAAGACTAGAAGGACGCCTAGATTAGGTTTAAGTTATTCTTCGTGTTTGAGGGGTGGATGAGGAGTTGGCCAGTGTCCCTTATGCTCACACGACTGTGACATCATAAGATTACTATAAAGAGGGTATGCGTCACCCACACGGGTCCAGTGTCTGGCTTCCCTCCTCTGCGTCCCCCACTAATCCGCCCCTCTCTCCCCTCCCCCCCCAGAGAGGAGCGAGACCTTCCTGGAGGTGTGGGGGAACGCGCTGCTGCGTCCCCAGGTGGCCGCCTTCGTGCGCACCCAGGCCAAGCGCCTGGTGCACCTGGTCCCGGAGCCCGACCGCCTGGCGGAGGAGCTGCCCTGGCTCAGCCTGGGCGCCCTCAAGGTGCCGTCACCGCCCAGCATCCGGATGGCCACCCGGAGAATGGAAATGGGCAGCCCCAAAGGGTTTTCCTTGATGGAGTTCGAGCCCTAGCTCCCCAGCTCCCAGTGTGGGATGTGACTTGGGGGTGGTTTCTACTCGCTGAACTGCAGTTTCTTCATCTGAGAAATGGGAGAATGGTTCCCACGCCCGGGCGCGGGAGGGAGGGTAGAGCGGGAGAAACGGCTCTCCCTGCAGCCCCCTCTCCCTCGCTCTCTCCCCACGCGTGCCGGCCGTGCAGTTCCGCGAGCGCGATGCCCTGGAGGCTGTGTTCCGCTTCTGGGCCGGCGGGGAGAAGGGGCCCGAGGCCTTCCCCATGAGCCGCCTCTGGGACTCCAGGCTGCGCCACTACCTGGGCTCCCGTTACGACGCCCGGCGCGGTGTCAGCGACTGGGACTTGCACATGAAGCTGCACGACCGCGGGGTGAGGGGCCTGGGAAGGGGGCTGGAGGCCCCATTTCTGGATGTGCGGGAGGTGGGGCTGAGAGGCTGGGGGCCGGGACTCCTGGGTCCGAGGGAGGAGGGGCCGCGGCCCCATATACCAGATTTGCTTCGACCTCTGTTTGTTCGTCCTCCTACTCAGGCCCGAGTCATCCACACTCGCGAGTTCCGGCGTTGGAGGGACACTGGCGTGGCCTTTGAGCTCAGAGACTCCAGCGCCTACCACGTGCCAAACCGGACCCTTGCGTCAGGTCGCCTCCTGAGTCATGTGCGTGTCCACTCCCTACCCTGGCCAGTCCTTCTTTTCGGGGACACAGGAAATGGGGTCTCCAACGTTGACCTCATCGGCCTCTTTTCTCCCTGCTTCCCCAGCACGGAGAGCGTGTCGCAGCGCGCGGGTATTGGGGGGACATCGCCACGGGGCCATTCGTGGCCTTTGGCATCGAAGCAGATGATGACAGCCTCCTGCGGACCAGCAACGGACAGCCAGTCAAGGTGTGTGGCCGGAGGTGCTGGGGCTGGGGGACGTTCCGCCGTTCTGTGCTTTCTCAACCCGGTCCGGAAATCCAAGCTAGCGCTGGGCATTCGGGGGAGGGGTGGGGTCCTCTAGGCCTTGCCTTGTCACCGGGGGGAGGGCTGTGCGTCTTCTCTCCCCAGACCGCCGGTGAGATCACGCAGCACAACGTGACAGAGCTGTTCCGAGAGGTGGCCGCCTGGGGGCGCCCGAGAACCGCCCAGGGAAGCCCCGAGCAGGTGCACCAGGACCGGGATGGAAGCCCAGAGCGCGGTACGTCCGCGTCAGCTCACCCCCCTGAAATGGGAGTTGGGTGGTAAAGTGGGCACACCATCCTCCGGGTAAGAGCGGAGCCCGGACCCCCATCCCGGGATTCAGGTATTTCATGTCCGAGCGCGTACCGATATGGTTTCCAGTGTCTGAACAAGTGACCTCCTGTTCCTGACATTGTCTTTTTCTTTCTATTTCTCTCTTTCCTAAATCCTGACACCATGTTATCATTCTGAATTCCAACAGTAGTATTCTAATCCTACCTGCAGAAGTCTAAAAGACAGAGCATTCTAGCAAGGTGCTGGGTCCCAGCTCACCTTTGGAGCCCCCCCCCCCCATTCCGGTCATGCCTCCTTGTAACCATTCCCCCATCTGGCTCTTCCTCGGTGTCTGGATGTCCTGTATGGCCATGGGCCACTCACTCTTTCCCTCTCTTGGGTCTTAGCAGCCTAGTCTGTAAAATGGGGCTGCTTGCCGGGCTGCCCTTCCCAGAATTTTCCAGGAATCCATCTACGAGAAAGAATGAGGAAGGGCTTCAGGACAGGCAAGGGGTATTTTCTCCAGGCTCTGTGGGTCGGCCTGACTCTGCCGGTTCTTCCCCAGCTGCTCCTGCCCCGGAAGTCTTCACTGTGCACTTCCTGCCTCTGGGCTCTGCCCAGACCCTTCACCATAAAAGCTGCTACAAGGAACGGTTCCAGCTTCTCTATGTGGCCTGTGGGTAAGGGAGAGGTTCCCAGACTTCGCTCCCCCAGCTCCTCCTCCTCACACCCAGGAATCCTGGCGCCCAGCCCCTCCTTAATCAGTGTCAGATCCCCCAGCCCCACTCCTCCCTCAGGACCTGGAAGTCTCAGCCTCGGCCCTCCCTTCCCTCTGCGCAGGATGGTGCATCTTCTTAGCCCAGATCTGGGGGCCACCGTGGCCCCCGGAGGACGCCTGGTGGTGGAATTAGCGCGGTGAGCCAGCGGAGGGCTGGGCAGGGAGCGTCCAGGCTGAGGGCTGGAAGCCAGGACCCCTAACGGCCCCCTCCCTGGTTTCAGATACCTAGTGGACCTGCGGCAGGAGCAGCTGCAGGGGTTTGCCAGCCGGGTCGGGGAGCTCGCTCGGGCAGCTGGGTTCACCCCACTGCCGCAGGCCAGGCCCTCGGAGACCTTCGCGCGCTTCCACAAGGCCCCAGACTCCGCTTGCGGCACCGACTCCGCCGCGGACTCCATGACTCCGCCTCCTGACGTCCCAACCCCGCCCCTTGAGGACCTGAGCCAGGCTCTGGAAGGCGGGACCCCACCCCCTGAGCCCCTCAAGCGGCCCCCAGAGTCTCCGGCTCTACCCACAGAGTCAGACCCCACAACCAGAGAGTCTGACCCCTGTCCCCATCTCTGACTTGTAAAGTCGGGTCCTGGAATTCGGGCCCGCCTCTAGAACACTCAGTTCTGTTCTCAGCGGTCTCTATCAGCTCCAGAGGTGTTGCTGGCATTTCAAATGACCGTCCTGGGATTCTGTGTTCTGTTCCTATAATTCTAGATTGTTCTTTCAGAGTTACACGTTCCACTCTTGAGACTCCGCCTACAGAGATGGGCCCTGAGTCTCAGGCCCTCTGTGTGGTCTCCTTGTTCCCCGAGGTCCTGTTTTAACTGGGGATGGGGGAATTGCTCTCCAGGGCTGTTCAACACCCCCAGGGGCCCAGTGAAGAGAGGGGGATCCTCTTCTTCGTGTGCCCATGTGTCTTTCCGGTCTTCAGTCTTGTCTCCTGGACTGGGAGACGGGGTGAGCTAGAGTGGTCGGGAGAGACCTAGCTCCTACTGAACCAGAGGTGGATTTCTCCTTGCTGTTGTGGCCAGAGAGTCTGGGCCATACCTGGATCTTCAAATAAATCACCAAATTTTATTGAGTGGCTAACAGGTTTGGGATACAGAAACACCATGGCTCTTAGGAATATTGCAGTCCAATGTGGGGATGAGGCTCAGACTCCTGGGTCTGAGGGAGGAGGGGGCTGGGGGTCTGGACTCCTGGGTCTGAGGGAGGGAGAAGAGGCTGGGGGTCTGCACTCCTGGGTCTGAGGGAGGAGAGGCTGGGGGCCTGGACTCCTGGGTCTGAGGGAGGAGGGGCCTGGGGGCCTGGCCTTCTGGGTCTGAGGGAGGAGGGGGCTGGGGGTCTGCACTCCTGGGTCTGAGGGAGGAGGGGGCTGGGGGTCTGCACTCCTGGGTCTGAGGGAGGAGGGGCCTGGGGGCCTAGACTCCTGGGTCTGCACTCCTGGGTCTGAGGGAAGAGAGGCTGGGGGCCTGGCCTCCTGGGTCTGAGGGAGGAGGGGGCTGGGGGCCTGGACTCCTGGGTCTGAGGGAGGAGGGGGCTGGGGGTCTGCACTCCTGGGTCTGAGGGAGGAGGGGCCTGGGGGGTGTGGACTCCTGGGTCTGAGGGAGGAGGGACCTGGGGGCCTGGACTCCTGGGTCTGAGGGAGGAGGGGCCTGGGGTCTGGACTCCTGGTCTGAGGGAGGAGGGGCTGGGGGCTTGGTCTTCTGGGTCTGAGGGAGGAGGGGGCTGGGGTCTGCACTCCTGGGTCTGAGGGAGGAGGGGTCTGGGGGCCTGGACTCCTGGGTCTGAGGGAGGAGGGGCCTGGGGTCTGGACTCCTGGTCTGAGGGAGGAGGGGCTGGGGGCTTGGTCTTCTGTGTCTGAGGGAGGAGGGGCCTGGGGGTCTGCACTCCTGGGTCTGAGGGAGGAGAGGCTGGGGGTCTGGTCCTGGGTCTGAGAGAGGGAGAAGAGGCTGGGGGTCTGGACTCCTGGGTCTGAGCTCCCAGGCCGCCAAGGTGGAAGGGTGATCCAGCTGGACGGCAGCCCACCCCACCCCTCACGCGCCTGGTTATCTCGCATCCTGGGCAGGGGGAGGAGGTGGCAGCAGTATATTTAGTCTCGGTCCACGCCCCTTATCTCAGTGTCCTCAGTGAAGCTTGAGCAGCCCAGACGAGCACGAAGTCCCTGGGGCCTTCAAGGTCACCCCGTGCGTGCCCTCACTGACCCTCCAAGCACCCCTTGCCCCTTCTGTGCCTCCTGCAACCCCTGGCCTGAGTCTTGGCATGGCGGACGAGTGAGTGCAGCTTGGTAACTGGGACTCCCCGAGGCCCGATGCGGTGGGAGGTGAGACTGCAAGGCTGGACACGGGGCCCGAGAAGGGAGCTGGGGACAGGATCCCTGGGTGTCTGCAGGGGGGAAGAGTTTGGGAATCAGGGCGCCTAGGGTCCTAGGACGGAGGAGCTGGTAGGCCTCCCTCTGGGGTCTCTTAGACTGGAGGGGACACAGGCCCACCATTAATCCCTTCTGCCGGTCTCTCCCTCCAGGAGCGGCGATGCGGTGAGAGCGGGCACAGGCGAGGGGCGACCGGCAGGGGAGGACGCAGCAGGGTGGGGCCTGGGGCGGGAGGCTGCAACCCCAGGAGACGGCGTGGAGGGGGAAGCGGGGGACCGACGGTGACGCGGCCCCGCTCCCCCAACCCCAGGCGGGGTGCCCGCCCCCAGCTCCAGCCCCGATCCGACGCCGGTCTTCTGCCAACTACCGCGCGTACGCCACGGAGCCGCACGCCAAGGTGAGGAGGGGGTTGTGCGGGTCGGGGTTCCTAGTCTGCAGAGGTGGGCGGCGCCTAGGCATGAGGGCGGGACCAGAGCCTTAGACGGGGCGGGGCTTTGCTCGTGGGCGGAGCCTGGGAACAAGCCGCCCTTTAAGGGCGGGGTTTTGCAGAGGGAGGGCTCGGATTGGTGAGACCTGCCTGTGGGCGGAGTCCCGTTGTCCGTGGGAACTGCGATGCTTAGGGTGAAGAGGGCAGTGCCTAACAGATCAGGGGTCACGATTGGTGGGTGGGGCGAGGGGCGTGGCTTCCCGTAGATTCGGCCGGAGTTGGAGGCAGGCCCAAAGCGGGACCAGGTGTGAGGGAGTGGCTGTGAGGCCCCCCGCCCACCGTCCGTCTTCCGTTTCCCGCCCTCACTGTTCTGGCTCCGTTCCACTCCGGCAGAAAAAGTCCAAGATCTCCGCCTCGAGGAAGCTGCAGCTGAAGGTGCCGGTGGGCCTGGAGCGGGCGCCTAGGTGTCCTCAGGGTGCTTGAGGGTTGGGGGCGTAGGGGCGGGCCCTTCAATGGCTAGTGAGCGGGGCTCGCGGCGGGCAGCCCCGCTACCGGGGCGAAGCCTTGGAACGAGGGACCCGACCTTGAAGGGGGGTGGCCCTGCGGGACAGCTGACCGGTCCTGGGCCTAGAGAGAGGGCTGTCCTGGCCAGGGCGGCTTCCCGGGTGCGGCGCGGCCCTCATCCGCTGTCCCGCGTGGGCTGCGGTCCCTGGCCTTCCTCCCTCCGCAGACCCTGATGCTGCAGATTGCGAAGCAAGAGCTGGAGCGGGAGGCGGAGGAGCGGCGTGGAGAGAAGGCGCGCGCTCTGAGCACGCGGTGCCAGCCCCTGGAGTTGGCCGGGCTGGGCTTCGCGGAGCTGCAGGTACCGGCTCTCATCAGGGACCCCTGCCCAGCTGCGGATCCGAGGTTCCTAACGTCCGCTTTCTCATCCTTGGGGCTCATGGGTCTAGTCACTAGGCTCCACTTCTGCTGGGGACCTTGGGGTCCAGCCTCCCAGTCCCTATCCTCAGGAGTTTAGAAATGTGGCCTGCGGCTGCCTATGGTCTCAAAATCCAGAGGTTGATTTCTCCAGCTCCAATTCTGTCAGATTCTCAGGACTCCTGGCTCCTAGCACCCTTTCTTCGAGCTGCCCCAGAGTCCGCTTCAAACTGCACCTCCAGGACCAGATCTCCAGACCCCAAACCCCTCCTCCCTTGGACTCAGGAGTTGGGCACCCCCCCCCATATACCACAATTCCTTGACCAGGACTTGTGCCGACAACTCCACGCCCGCGTGGACAAAGTAGATGAAGAGAGATACGACGTGGAGGCGAAAGTCACCAAGAACATCGCGGAGGTGGGGGTCCTGGGCAGTCTTGGTCTCTTCGGGGTAGGGTCTCGTGTCTTCCCCCTCGCAGCTGCTTGTTGCAGACACCAGGAAACCCAGGACAGCTCTGGGGGCCTGGAAGGGGCGGGGCAGAAGGATGAGTGTCGAGTGGCTAGGAGGGCTGGTCCAGGCGGAGGGGACAGCCCGCAGAAGCCAGGAGATGGGAGAGCCGTGGAGCTGGAGCATCAGGGGTTGATGCGTGAGCTCAGGCGTGGGTTGGGAATCGTGGGACGCCTGCAGCTGGACCGGGATGTGTCAGTGCCTTGCCGAGAGGAGACGGGGCAGATCGGGGAGGACTTCCAGTTACTGATGGGGCCCGTGGATTTTTCCCCGAAGGCAGTGGGAGCTGAGCCTCCTTAGGCTTGGAGAGAGAGGAGGGAAGTGTAGAGTGGACGCATGGGGCTGGGGGAGGTAGATGGGGGGCGGTTTCCTCTTCCCCATATCGCTGCCCCCAGATCGCAGATCTGACCCAGAAGATCTTTGACCTTCGGGGCAAATTTAAGCGGCCCACCCTGCGGAGGGTGAGGATCTCCGCAGATGCCATGATGCAGGCCCTGCTGGGCACCAGGGCTAAGGAGACCTTAGACCTACGGGCCCACCTCAAGCAGGTGAAGAAGGAGGACACAGAGAAGGTGAGTGTGGCTCCGGCCAGGAAAGGGGGTGCTCGGGGGAGAGGATGCGGGGGACAACAGTCCTAGGGCCTCAGCTCAGGGCAGATGCCACTTGGAGTTATGGGGAGAAGAATCTGGTAGAGGGTCCTCTGGCACCCCTCTAGGAGGGGCTAGAAGGGCGAGAGGAAGACAGGAGCTGGGAGAGGAAAGCCAGGAAGTGTGTTAGGGAGGAAGGAAGTAGCAAGGAGTCGGGATGTCCGTGAGAGAGAAAAGCAGTGCAGGGGCGGGGGGGGGGGGTGCCAAAAGGGGAAGATGAGCCCGGAGGCCCGCAGTGCGTGAGGAGGACGGGGTGTTCGTGGGGGCAAATTTGATGGGATTGCCTGAGGGGACGAGAAATGTTCAGAACCAGATCCCCAGGCGGACCTCCGAAACACCGTGGCCCGGCAGGCTGCAGGGTGGGCGGGGGATATTTGAGCGACTGTCGACCAGCGGGAGACCCTAACCCTTGACCGCATTCCCCCAGGAGAACCGGGAGGTGGGAGACTGGCGGAAGAACATCGACGCGCTGAGCGGCATGGAGGGCCGCAAGAAAAAGTTCGAAGGCTGAGACCGCCTGCCCCCTGCCCCAGCCCTGGGGGCGTCCCGGAGTAATAAAGTTGCTCTCAAGGCTAGTAGCGGCTGCCTGTCTGCTGCCTGCGGGGTGAGGTGTGAGGCGGGCGAGAAGACGGAGGGGAGGCCCCCCAGAGCCGCACCACAGCGCAGGAGCGGAGCTGGGCTGCAGAACGGGGGATTCTCGGGGTGTCCGGAGAGGCCCGGACCAAGGCTCAGAGAGAGACACCCAGAGACACAGACAGAGCCGGAGACCCATGGAGCGGGAGGAAAGACAGATTCCTAGAAAGATGTGCAAAGAAAGGGACGCTGGAGAGGCACATGGGCATCGCAGGGCACAGAGACCACTGAGACAGACACGGGGACCCAAAGAGGGAGAATGGCAGAGATGTGGAGGAGGACGCCCCAGAAAGATCTAGAAAGATAGAGACACAGACCCAGAGCCAAGGAGAGAGGGAAATGGGGTCACAGACAGAGACCTATAGACGGATACTGAGAGTGAGGCAGATTCACAGAGACCCCTGTGGAAATGCATAGACGGAAATGTGCGGGGAGACCCGCAGACTCAAAGACACAGAGGCGGAGCGACGCAGACAGAGCCTGAAACCGACCCAGAGAGAACCCCCAGAGAAATGCCCAGAAATAGACACAGAGATGGCGGACTGTGAGAGACAGAGACACGGAGAGGCAGGAGGGGTGGCCGGCTCCCCTAGAGTTCAAGGTCATGGCGTGGCAGGGAAATGGGGGGGGAGGAATACCGAAACAGATCAGTGTCAAATGGAGGTGGGGGAGTGTGAGGTCCAGCGGGCCTGACACCACACCCTCTCCCCTCCCCCAGCACACACCTGCTTCCCCGCTTTAGCGCCTGTTGTCACCAGGGTGGAATCCTGGTGGCAGACAAAGGGGTGGGGGTAGGGAGGGGGGAGACCGAGACGCACAGATGGGGAGTCACAGAGACAAAGGAAAGGACAGCGTCGGAGAGACACAGAAACCAGAGCCAGAGCCATACAAGAGAAAGCAGCCCCTGTACCCCTTTTGTCAACAAGTATTCTCCAAGGACCTATTGTGTGCTGAGCCCAGGGACCTCAAAGCATAGAGCACAGCCTGCTGTAGGGGGGTGGGGAGCCCAGAGGTTGGAGGTCACCTGACCCAGCCCGGGTTCAAGGCGGTGCCGATGGGGTGGAGGGGTCCCCAAGCAGCCAGGAGTTCTGGGATCCTGAATGTGGAGCCAGACTGGGGGCAGGGCAGCCCCTGAGCTGGGACTCGAGGTTGGAGAAAGGAATTCTCTGGCCCTCCCTCTCCCCTGGGGGGGCGGGGCCCAGCCTCCCCTATAAACCCCAGGGGTGCTTCAGCTCCGTCAGCAAGGCTCTGCCCCGCAGCTCGTGGACTCTGCAGACCCAGCCTTAGGTAACGTCCTGGGGTCTCCAGGGACTTTGTCCTTGGGGGAGAGGACAGGAGGGGTGGGAGACATGAGGGGTGTGATGAACTATGGGGCTGGAGGGGGCACAAGATGGAGGCTTGGGAATTCTGGGGAAGCTTGGGCTTTTAGGGGACTGAAGACAGAGTTATTAGGATTTGAGAGTTCCAGACTCTGGGGTTTCGAGATTGGGGTGTCCCAGAATGGGTCACCCTCAGACCTAGCAGGTCTGAGATCTGATTCTGAGAGAATCTCAGAAGTTGGGGGTATCTGGGCTTGGATGGTCTGGGGGTCAGGACAGGGAGTCTCAGACTCTGGGGATTTGAGAACTGAGGTCTCTGGGTCTGAGGCCTTATGACTGTAGCTGTCAAAATTCGGGGCATTGTGAATACACCTCGGAGCTTGGGCATCCGGGTTTTGGGGTCAGAGGATATTGAGGCTTCAGAACGCATCGAGACCTAGGACATCAAGAGCTGAGGATATCTGAGTCCAGAGTCTGGAGTCTCAAGAATTGGGGTCTCAGACTCTGGAGACATGGGGACTTGCCTGTCCCCAGAAACCAGGGGGATCACCAGCTGGGGTCTCAGGATCTGTGGATCTCGGGATTTGGGGTGCTCTTAAACCTGGGTACTGTGGGTCCCGGAGGATCTCAAAGATGGGGTGCTGTCTATGTAGGGCTCAGGATGAGGTCTGTGGACAACCCTCCTCCCCAGTCTGTGGGTGCTGCGGCAAGGAGGGGACAGGTGGGAAGATAGCCAGTTGAGGGGGGGAGCTGCAAGAGGGAGCCGGTGTGACTAATTCTCCCAGGGGCCTCCCCCTTGAATCCCTTCTTAGGAAATGTCCTCTGTTTCACCATGTACGACATCCCCCCTGAAATAGCCTTTGGGGGGTGGGGCAGCTATTGTCTTCAGGCCACGGGTCCCTTCCCAAATACCTTCTCCTAATCCCCACTCAGATCAGGTTCCCATGGACATGTCATAAGACAAAAGAGGACAGCTGTGGTGGTGGAGGGCTGGAGCAGCAGCTTTCGGGCAGTGCCCGCCCCACACCTCCCAGAGCCCTTTCCCTGTCAGGGCCCCCAGCCCCTCCTCCCTCAGACCTGGGAGTCCAGACCCCCCAGCACCGTCCTTCTTCTGACCCAGGAGTCCAGACCCCCAGTACCCTCCTCCCTCAGACCCAGGAGTCCAGATCGCCAGCCCCCTCCTCCCTCAGACCCAGGAGTCCAGGCTCCCAGTCCCTCCTCCCTCAGACCCAGGAGTCCAGACCCCCAGCCCCCTCCTCCCTCAGACCCAGGAGTCCAGACCCCCCAGCACCCTCCTCCCTCAGGCCCAGGAGTCCAGGCCCCCAGCACCCTCCTCCCTCAGGCCCAGGAGTCCAGGCCCCCAGTCCCTCCTCCCTCAGGCCCAGGAGTCCAGACCCCAGCCCCTCCTCCCTCAGGCCCAGGAGTCCAGGCCCCCAGCCCCCTCCTCCCTCAGATCAGGAGTCCAGTCCCCAGCCCCCTCCTCCCTCAGACCCAGGAGTGCAGACCCCAGCCCCTCCTCCCTCAGACCCAGGAGTCCAGGCCCCCAGTCCCCTCCTCCCTCAGATCAGGAGTCCAGTCCCCAGCCCCTCCTCCCTCAGATCAGGAGTCCAGTCCCCAGCCCCCTCCTCCCTCAGACCCAGGAGTGCAGACCCCAGCCCCTCCTCCCTCAGACCCAGGAGTCCAGGCCCCCAGCCCCCTCCTCCCTCAGACCCAGGAGTCCAGACCCCAGCCCCTCCTCCCTCAGACCCAGGAGTCCAGTCCCCAGCCCCTCCTCCCTCAGACCCAGGAGTCCACACCCCCCAGGCCCCTCCTCCCTCAGACCCAGGAGTCTAGGCCCCCCAGCACCCTCCTCCCTCAGACCCAGGAGTCCAGGCCCCCAGCCCCCTCCTCCCTCAGATCAGGAGTCCAGTCCCCAGCCCCTCCTCCCTCAGACCCAGGCTTCCAGACCCCAGGCCCCTCCTTCCTCAGACCCAGGAGTGCAGACCCCAGGCCCCTCCTCCCTCAGACCCAGGAGTCCAGACAACCCAGCCCCCTCCTCCCTCAGACCCAGGAGTCCAGACCCCAGCCCCCTCCTCCCTCAGACCCAGGAGTCCAGACCCCCCAGCACCCTCCTCCCTCAGACCCAGGAGTCTAGAACCCCAGGCCCCTCCTCCCTCAGACCCAGGAGTCCAGTCCCCAGCCTCTCCTCCCTCAGATCCAGGAGTCCAGACCCCCAGCACCCTCCTCCCTCAGACCCAGGAGTCCAGACAACCCAGCCCCCTCCTCCCTCAGACCCAGGAGTCCAGACCCCAGCCCCTGCTCCCTCAGACCCAGGAGTCCAGACCCCCCAGCACCCTCCTCCCTCAGACCCAGGAGTCTAGACCCCCAGGCCCCTCCTCCCTCAGACCCAGGAGTCCAGCCCCCGCTCCTCCTCCACTGCGACCCCACCTCACTCGCGTGTTCTCTGGTCCTCAGGTCACAGGATGTCGGACACCGAGGAGCAGGAGTATGAGGAGTGAGTGGCGCAGGCGGGAGGGCTGGGGGCGTGGAGACGTGGGACACTCTCCCACCCCCAACACGCGTAACCCTGCCTCTCGCCCTTTCTCCCCCACCCCTGCCCTCAGGGAGCAGCCCGAAGGTGAGTGGGGAGTGGGCGGGCCTCGGTGGCCTGGGGACACGCACGCGGGGGGCGAGAGGACGCCGGGGTCGCCCGCCGGCCCCCGCGCCCCCCCTCCGGCTGGCGGCGCCCCTCGCGTGCCCTCTGCGCACGGCCCGCGGCCCCGCGGGGCTCCTGACCCGCCTTCTCTGCCCGCCCCGCCCCCTTTCCAGAAGAGGAGGCCGCGGAGGAGGAGGAGGAAGGTGAGGCCTGGCCCCCGCAGGTCTGCAGCCCGAGCAGCCCCGCGGGGCCGGGTGGGGTGTGGGGGGCGCTGGTCGGGGCGGGGCCGGCGGGCACTGGGCTCGCGACCGCCCCGGCTTCAGGTCCTTTAACAGCCTCTCCCCTCTCTTTCCTCTCTGCCCCCCACACCCCTGCGTGGCCGCTCCCCCTCGCTCCCCCATCCTCGCTTCTCCCCCTGCCTCCTCCTCCCCAGCCGCCGAGGAGCCGGAGCCGGTGGTAGAGCGAGGTGACCGCGGCCGCTTCGCTTCCCGAGACGGATTTCCTCGGGCCCTGAGCCCTGCGAGGACCCCCTGCGCCCCCGTAACCCGCCCAGGCCCGGTCCTTTAAGCCCCGGAGAGCTCGCGCGCCCTCTGGTGTCCACGAAGGGAAATCGCCTCGCTGAGGCTTTAACCCTTTCCCTTCCTTCTTAAAGGGACCGACACCCAAGCCTTCTCCCCCAGACTGGAGGAATACTTGTAGAAGGGTTGGATGTTTGCGGACAGGCACCCCCGACCCTGTCATGTTTTCCCCCCATATACATTCAAAGGTTGGGGCCCGAGATGCAGAAGGGGCTCTCCCTGAGAGTCTGGGTTCCGGTGTCCCCAGAGGGGTTGGGGCTGGGGACACTCTGCAGGGCTAGGTGTACATGGAGGAGAGCAGGAACTCTGGGTGTGTAGAAGGAGGAAGGCCTGGGGGGTTGGACTCCTGGGCTCCCAGACAAGTGGGAGGGGGATCCCCACACCAGTTCTGAATGTATATCTGAAGCGTGTGACCCTCTTCCCCCTTTACGACCACCCTGATTTCCCTTCCCCTCTTCTCCCCCCACTCGTGCCTCTCCCCCAGACCTGCTCCTGGGGGCTGTGGCTTGGAGGAGGGGCTCCCTCCTCTGGGTGTGTCAGCCCCACCCCCATGAACTCTTGCTAATTATCTCTTTGTATCTCCCCACTAGAAGAAGAGCGCCCCAAACCAAGGTGAGATACTCCAGGGCTGGGTGGGGGTCCCAGTCCCATCCTCCTAAGTATGTCCCCCACCCCCAGAGACAGGGCATGAGAAAGGCAGAAGAGGAGAGTGGGGCCCTTGGAACAGGAAAGGACAGTGATTCCTTCTTTCTGCGAATGGTCCAGAGAACGTTCCATGGCGTCTGGCGAGTCAGATCCCATCTGCTCTGTTGGTGAAACGGACTGGGGTGCAGTGATGATAGCACACACCAGGGCCCTATGTTTGCCCTTGGCAGTCGCCGAAGGCTTCCCAGGGGAGGAGATTCCTGAATCACTAGCTGAAGAAGGTGGGAGGGATATTGTAGAGGAGAAAGCTGAGGGGTACACGCATGGTGCCGTGGCTGGATCTAGGCCACTTTAGGGGGGAAACAGATACAGACACAGGTCATCCTGATGACAAAGTTCCTAAACTAGGCAGATCTGTGGAGGCCATGAGAGCTCGTGGGGACAGAAGTTCCTGGAGGAAGAGGAACTGGGGCCAAAGCTTGGAGATGCAGGGAGGCAGCAAGCTGAGCCTGAGAAAAGAACCTAGGGGCAGACTTCTGTGGGTTGCCATGGGCAGTGGTGCCAGTTCCACTGTGGCCAGAGCATAGAGTGTAAGAAGGGATGGGGTCGTGCAGGGTTTTGAGCAAAGATGACTTTGGGTCAGATCTGAGAGAGCGAGCAAGGGGGATCAGGGAAAGCTTGTTGGAGGAGGGAAGGCCTCAGGGGATGCAGTATACCAGGGGAAGGGCATTGCAGGCAGAGGGAACAGGATATGCAAAGGCCCAGGGGTGCAAAGGCACATGCCATAGCCAGGGAACCATGAAATGTGTGTGTCTGAGGGAGGAGAGAAGTTGCTGGAGGAGTTGACTGTGGTCAGATGGAGAAGGGCTGTGAATGCTGGGTTCCTTGGGCTTTGTCTTAAGGGTGAGCTCTGAGCTAAAGTCAGGAAGGGAGGTGAGCTGAAGGTGGACAGCCAGAGGCTGGGAGGCCAGGAGGAGGCTGGCATGAAGGTTCACAGGAGAGGCGCTGAGGCCTGAGCTGGGCAGGGGGCGTGGGGTGGAAAGGGGAAACAGACTGGGGAGATGCCTAGGCAAAGAGGCCAGGACTTGTCGTGGGGGCAAGGGGAGGGAGGAGGTGGGCATCACCTGCCCGGGGTCTCGGCTGAGAACCGGAGGGGCGGTGCAGCCCCCCGCCTCCATCTTGGGGAGGTTGATGAGCTCAGTGGAGGCATGGTGCGTGAGAATGCGGAGATGTTCAGGAGACACTGGTTAACCTGAGTCTGGGATCTCGGAGAGAGCCTGGGCTGGAGACAGAGAGATATTACTGTCAATAAATAAGGGGGTGAAACCCTTTAAAGTGTTCTCTGGGGACTAGGAGACAGAAGTGGGACAGCCAGCGGAGTAGGAAGCAAATCGCCTGAACGTGCTGTCTTTAAAAGCACAGAAGCGCCCGATACAAATTACGAATTTAATGCAAGCCACGCGTGTAAATATATGTATTTTCAAGTCGCACTTTAAAAAGTAAAACAGAACAGGAAAACAGGTAAAATTAATCTTCTTCGCATTTTTTGTTCAATCTGTTAAATGGGAAATTTCATCATTTCAACAGGTAGACGATAGGAGACATTATTAGTGAAATATATTCCATTCTTCTGTTTGAACCAAGTGTTCGAAATCCAGTGTGTTTCTCAGACAGCCCAGGGAATGTCGATTTGGACCAGCCACCTGACAGGTGCCCCAAACCACGCGGGGCCGGTGGCTGCCTCCCTGGACAGGACAGCCGGCGGGGAGCTCGGTCAGGGAGCTCAGGCTGCTCAGTCTTTCCCCCTTCCCACCCGCCAGGCCTGTGGTCCCGCCACTGATCCCCCCGAAGATCCCAGAAGGGGAACGTGTGGACTTCGATGTAAGTAAGGGACCTCCAGTCCCCAGGTGCCTTTGTGCAAATTAGGAAGAGGCGCCCCTGGCTTCTCCCTCCTTTCGGAGCCTCCTAAATGGACCCAAGGGGCCCCCCTAGTGCCCCTGCTGGGAACATCGCCAACAGCAGCCCCTGGTCCCCTAAACCATCCAAGTGGGTCTTTGCAGGGAGGGCCCCGCCGAGACGCGTCTCCGAGGGCGCACAGGTGGGTGCCCGGTCCACCGCACTGCCTGGAAATGATTGCCCCCCACCCCCCGCGTCCTGCAGGACATCCACCGGAAGCGCATGGAGAAAGATCTGCTGGAGCTGCAGACGCTCATCGACGTGCATTTTGAACAGCGGAAGAAAGAGGAAGAGGAGCTCATTGCCCTGAAAGAGCGCATTGTGAGTGGAGGGAGGCGGGGTTCCGCAGCGCCCTCCCAGACCGGTGCCAGGGCGGGTGCAGGTGCGGTCCTGCGGCTGGGAGTGCTTCCCGTCCAGGGCAGACCCGAGGCTGTCCAAGTCGGTGGCCACACTCAAACTAGCTCATCTCTGCTCTTGATCTCCTTTGGGGAGGGGGCGCCCCTGCACCCCCTCATTCCTCTCCCTTCCCCCAGGAGCGGCGCCGGGCTGAGAGAGCTGAACAACAGCGCTTCCGAACCGAGAAGGAGCGTGAGCGTCAGGCCAAGCTGGCGGTGGGTACCTCCCCTGCCCTGCGAGACCAAATGCTACTTCGTAAGCGGGATGCTCTATTTCCCGTTCATGATCTTTTCTGCAGTCCTGAGGAAGGTGGGACTTGCACTGTATTATTCAAGGATCTTTCTGTTGGAAGGGACAGAAACCCCAACCCAAAGTGAATTCAGCAGAAAGAGAATTTTATTGGCTCATATAACTAAAAAAAAGTAGAGTGTGACTGGCTTCAGGTATGGCTGGATCAAGGAACTTAAGTAAGATCACAAAGGCCCAGCTTTTCTCTTCCTATCCCTGGTCCCATCTTTCTGTGGACACTGGGGGTGATGAGGTCATCGTGGGTTTGCCTGGGATGTTCCTGGTCTGAGCCCTGAAAATCCTGTTTTCCATCAGTCCCAGGTGAACCGGATGGTCGGTCACCCAATTAGACACCCCGTTCTCAGGGGTGGCAAGTGACCACCAACAACTCTGGCTTTCACTCCTCTTTTATATGTCTTCTCCTTGATTCTGGGATAAGTTCAGATTGGTCATCTGTCCATCTTGGAGCAAATTGCTGGCTAGTTGTAGGAGACTGGTGAAAATGCTCACGTTGGTGTGGGCTTTGGAAACATGATCTGCCACTTGAATCACTTTAAAAGATTAGGAGTAGGGTGACATGGTAGGCATCCTACTGGTCTCCCAAAGATGTTCTCGTCCTAATTCCCGAAGTCTATGCGTATGGTGCCCTGCATGGCAGAAGGGACTTTGCAGGTGGGATTAAGTTAAGGTGGGAGATAATTCTGGATTATCCAGAAGGGCCTCGAGTTATCACAATGGTCCTTGGAAGAGGGAGGCTGTAGAGTTGGAGTCAGGGATGTTTGAAGATGCTGCTCTGCTAGCTTAGAAGACGGAGGAAGGGGCCAGGACCCAAGGGATGCAGGTGAGAAGTACAGGGCAAGAGAGTGACTTTTCCCCTAGACTCTCCACACGGTTCACTCCTTGATCACAGCCCAGAAGACCCATTTCAGACTTCTGACCTGCAGAGCTGTAAGGCGATAAACTTGTGCTATTTTTTTTTAAAGATTTTTATTTATTTATTTGACAGAGAGCACAAGCAGGGGGAGTGGCAGGCAGAGGGGGAAGCAGACTCCCCGCTGAGCAGAGAGCGGGACCTGGGGCTTGATCCCCAGCACCCTGGGGTCGGGACCCAAGCTGAAGGCAGATGCTCAACCGACTGAGCCCCCCCAGGCACCCCAAACTCATGCTGTTTTAAGCTATTAAATTTGCATGTTACAGCAGCGGTAGGAAACAAATTCAGACGGAGTGTGCTGGATGTGCCAGAAGCCGTCGTGTCCGCCTCACCAGTGCTGTCAGTGGGGGGAGGAGCTGGTCTGCACAAGCCACTCTTTCTGGAACATGGGGCTGCCTTCACTTGACGTTCTAGAGCCCCGCCCGCAGGCTCAAGGCCATGGCCCCTTTAGTGCACCGAGTCCCCCATCCCCATCCCCAGTCACCCTCTTGCATCCTCTGAGACCGTCATTCTTGTCTCATGAGAATAAAGGAGAAAAAGGCCCAGAGAGGGGGACTATCTGCACTGAGGGCACACAGCGACACTCGGCACAGGCCGTTCAGAATGGAGGAATGCAGAAAGAAGCAGGAATGTCCCTTCCCCACTGTAAAAGTTTTGCTTGGGGGATGTTAAGGCCCAGAGAGGAGAAGGGACTTGCGGGTGGTCACAGTCAGGCCTGGAAGGGCCCGGGACCGAATGTCTGCATTTAGCCTGTTCTGGCATTGACTTTGTCTCGTGCGTTGGGCTGATGGACCCTGTGTCACTCAGCTCCCACATCCCCACCTCAGACCCCTTCCCCACAGGGGCTGGGCCGGCCTTCGGGGTTAACCCCTTTCTTCCCTCAGGAGGAGAAGATGAGGAAGGAGGAGGAAGAGGCCAAGAAGCGGGCGGAAGACGACGCCAAAAAGAAGAAGGTTCTGTCCAACATGGGAGCCCATTTTGGGGGTTACCTGGTCAAGGTGAGTTCAGCCTGCTGGGACCTAAGGTCTGTATTCCCAGGGAGGAGGCAACTGAGGGCCTAGACTCCTGGTTCCTGATGGAGGTGGGGGTTGGGAGCCCCAACTCTTGGGTCTGAGGGAGGAGGGGTTGGGGACCTGGACTCCTGGGTCTGAGGGAGAAGGGGCTGGGGGTCTGGACTCCTGGGTATGAGGGAGGAGGGGTCTGGGGGCCTGGATGTAGTGACATGGTGGTGAGGAGCTCAGCCCCTGGGTTCTGATCTATCCCACAATTCAGTGTGTCCCCTTCCCTACCCTCAGGCAGAACAGAAGCGCGGTAAGCGCCAGACAGGACGGGAGATGAAACTGCGCATCCTTTCTGAGCGTAAAAAGCCTCTGAACATCGACCACATGGGAGAAGAGCAGCTCCGGTAGGTGGGATGGGGGGCTCAGGGTGGGAGGGGGCTGGTTGGAAGTCAGCGAGATAAGGGGACCCCTACAAAGCTCTGGGAGGGCAGATCCCAGGTCTGAGCCCTGGCGCTGTGTGACTTTGGCAAGTGCGTCTCCCTCTCTGGGCGGATGCCCTGTTTTCTTCCCTGGGAGACGTCATTGATATAGGACCTACTTTTTGTGGGTATCGTGAGCTGTAGAGTCTGGGAGGTGATATGGTGGGAAGCCAGATGAGATGGCTCCCTAAAAGTTAAGAGATTATGTTGACCTATTGATGTCCCCTGGAAACTCAGAAAGGCCCCATCTTTATGTGAATTAAAGCCAGACACGCTGGTGAGAACTTTCCAGCCAACTCTCTGCCCTGTGGGACTCTATCTACCCCTTTACCTCCCATTCACAGGACAGCCCACGTCTTGTGATAAGCCACCAGAGGGAAGGCTGCAGAGGGCTTTTCTTTCTGGGCCCTCAGCGGTAGCTTGATGTTCTCTGGTCTGGGCATGACTCACGAAGTCCGAAACCCCCACCTCCCCAGAGGCAGCGCAGTGAGGGGGGCCGGAGCTCAGTGCCCACTACGCCTCTTACCCACTGTGGGATTGTAGGCACGTTATGTAATTTCTCTGAGCCTCACTTTCCTCACTGGTAAAACGAGGCCAGGATAACGAAAGTCTACCTCATGCAGCCGTGGAAGGTCAGTGAGGCGATGACGATTGATGATGATGGTGGTGATGATGGTGACGGTGATGATGATGATGATGGTGGTGGTGATGGTGATGATGGTGATGATGATGGTGATGATGATGGTGGTGGTGGTGATGGTGACGGTGATGATGATGATGGTGATGGTGGTGATGATGGTGACAGTTATGATGATGATGGTGGTGGTGATGGTGATGGTGGTGATGATGGTGACAGTGATGATGATGATGATGGTGATGGTGGTGATAGTGGTGATGATGGTGACAGTTATGATGATGATGGTGGTGGTGATGGTGATGGTGGTGATGATGGTGACAGTGATGATGATAATGATGATGGTGATGGTGGTGATGATGGTGACGGTGATGATGATGTTGGTGGTGGTGGTGATGGTGATAATGATGATGGTGACGGTGATGATGATGATGATGGTGATGGTGGTGATAGTGGTGATGATGGTGACAGTGATGATGATAATGATGATGGTGATGGTGGTGATGATGATGGTGATGGTGGTGATAGTGGTGATGATGGTGATGGTGGTGATGATGGTGACGGTGATGATGATGGTGGTGATGGTGATGGTGGTGATGATGATTGTGGTGGTGGTGGTGGTGGTGATGATGGCAGTGGCTGCCGCAGTCATGCCCTCACAGTCAACCCTGTGATGTAGATACTATGATTATCCTCCTGTTAAAGATGAGGGACCTGAGGCCCAGAGAGGTTAAGTAGCCTCTCCAGGGTGGCACAACTACAAGTGGAAGAGCTGGGATTTGAACCCTGGGAGGCCTGGGGCAGCAGCCCATCCTCGCCGCTGGTGTTACAGTGCCAGATGTTCACCAGCCAGCTCTCCAGGGGCAAAAAGTCCTGACTAGCATTTGCCCGTTTCCATGACGTAACTGCTCCCACCATGCAGATTTCAAACTATCAGTGTGAGGGGTCCGAGCGCCAGAGAAGACGTACAGGGTCATGGTTGGCTCTCGAGGCGTTTGCATGGCTCCAGGACCAGCTGGGGAGAGGGAAGCAGGATCCTAGGGGAGGTTACTTGGCGAAGGTCACAAGCCAGAGAATGGCAAAGCTGGGATTTGGAGCCGGGCTTCCTGACTCTAAAGCCTGGGTCCTTAGCCGCGACATGGTTCTCCCGTGGGGAACAGGAATTTTGGATGTGGGAGCAGCGGGCAGGGACTTAAGAACGCTTTCCTTCCACTCACTTAGAATGTTTTGGCCTCAGATATTAACAAAATGGCAGCAGTGGTGCCCCACTGAGTCTCGCTGGGTGGCCTTGGGCGGTTCTGTCTGGGTCGGGGGTGTGGGCCGGCCCCTCCCTGACAGCCCTGCTGGCCCACCAGGGAGAAGGCCCAGGAACTGTCGGACTGGATCCACCAGCTGGAGTCTGAGAAGTTTGACCTGATGGAGAAGCTGAAGCAGCAGAAGTACGAGGTGAGACCCTCTCCCAGGGAGGAAGGTGGCGCAGCGTGGGGGTGGGCGCAGGCTGGGGGCCGGTGGGTGCGTCCCCGCGGTCGTCCTCCCACCATCTCCCTCTTTCCTGCGCAGATCAACGTTCTGTACAACCGCATCAGCCACGCCCAGAAGTTGTAAGTGTGCCTCCCCAGACTGGGGTGTGTCTGTCCTTCCCTGGGGCCCCTCTCGCTCTGTGCGCCTGGTCCCTTGGCCCTCGGCCCCTGCAGTGCCGAGGACAGCCCCCGCCCCAAGCGTCAAAGGCAGAGAACCCTTCTCAGCTTCTGTTTCTTGCTCTTTCTCCCCCGCTACCTTCTCCATCTCTCCCGTCTCGCACTTTCTGTCTCTCTCACCCCAGCATTGGCCCCTCTTCAGTGCTGCCCACTCGCGTCACCCGTCCCTCCCTTCCCCCCAGCCCCTCCTCCTCAATATCCCTCGGCACCCACGGGAACATCCTGAGTTCACCCCCAGCGCCAGCTCCCGCAGGTGTGTGGGAGCCGCCCGCACACCAAGAGCCACCCGGTCCCCGTCGCTGAACGGAGAGTGCGTTTGCCTGCCCTTCCTCTGGGAGGCGGGGAGAGCAGGAACTGGGGGGGGGGCAGACTTCTGGGTTGAGGGCAGGACCCGTCTCAGACGTTGGGGGAGCCCCTCCTTCCTGACACCCTCTCCCTCTTCTCCTACAGCCGGAAGGGGGCAGGGAAGGGCCGCGTCGGAGGCCGCTGGAAGTGAGGACCTGGGGCCGTGTGCCCGGCGAGGCTCGGAGCCGCCTTTGGAGCGTGGGTCCCATCTGTGGTTGAAATAAACACGTGCCCCGCAGACACCTGCCGAATTCTCTGGCTGTCATTCCCACCAGGCTCCGTGGTCACTGTGACCCCGAGCCTGGAGAGCCCGCACAGTCACGGCGGTGGTAGGTTACCTCGAACCCTGCGCTGCAGGGAATGCCACGGGGTACGGCCCCTTTGGAAACCAGTCTGGCAGTTCCTCAGAAAGCTAAGCGCCCGGTAACTCCCCTCCCGGGTGTCTGCCCGCCGCAAGGGAAAACATGTGTCTGGCCACACGCGCCATGGGCACAGACATGGGCAGCGGCATTCCTCACAGCAGCCCAGAGGTGGAAACAGCCTCAACATCCGCCAGCTGGAGGGTGGGTAGCAGGCGCCACCACGCGGGGGGGGGGGTGGGGGGGGGAAGAGGCGAGGTCTTGACACACGCCGCTGTGTCCGCGACTCTCAAAACAATCACGGTGCTCGGTGAAAGGAGCCAGAATCAGAGGGCCACAGCCTGTGTGATTTCCTGCACGTCAATTGTCCCGAGGGGCAAAGCCATAGGAAGCAGGGAGGAGGCTGGCGGCTCCCAGAGGCTGGGAGAGGGCACATGGGGGGCTGAAAATGCTTGAAACTAGTGGTGATGGTGACACGCACGACCTTGGGAATATAGAAGGCCACTCAACTGTTGTTTTTTTTAAAGGTATTATTTATTTGAGAAAGAGAGCATGGGGGGGAGGATCAGAGGGAGAAGCAGGCTTCCCCCCTGAGTAGGGAGCCGGATGCGGGGCTCAATCCCAGGACCCTGGGATCATGGCCAGAGCCGAAGGCAGATGCTTAACCGACTGAGCCACCCAGGTGCTCCTCTGTACACTTTTTAAAAAAATTGTATTTTTAAAAAAGATTTTATTTATTTATTTGGCAGGGAGATAGAGATCACAAGTAGGCAGAGAGGCAGGCAGAGAGGGAGAGGGAAGCAGGCTCCCTGCTGAGCAGAGAGCCCGACGCGGGGCTCGATCCCAGGACCCTGAGATCATGACCTGAGCCGAAGGCAGTAGCTCAACCCACTGAGCCACCCAGGCGCCCCTAAATTATATTTTTCAAGTGATCTCCACGCCCATCCTGGGGCTCGGACTCGCAATCCTGAGATCAAGGGTTGCGCACTCTTCCGACAGAGCCCGCCAGGCGCTCCGTGAACTGTACACTTTAAAGAGGCTTTATTTTTTTTTCTTTTTCGGTGTAAATTATATCTGAATTTTAAAATGCAAGACCAGCACACACCACACACCATGTCACGTTGCTCACGGGAGGAGGGGACACTCTTGGTGACAAAGCACGGCCCACCCCTTGCCGCTGTGCCTTTGGGACCCTCGGGGGGCGACGGCTTACCTGTGCATGTAGACCTGGCTCCTGGGCCCGGAACTGCAACTATCAGCAGCTTAGAGAAGGTCGCCAAGCCCTCCCACGTAGTTGAGACGGAGGCTCCGTCTTGTGGAGCCGTCCTGGCCCGGCTCCTTCATCCCAAGGCTGTTGCATCTGTCCCTGACGTCAGGTGCGTGTGCTGAAGCTTTGTGTCCCCATACGTCGAAGTCCTACCCCCAGTGTGATAGGGTGTGGTGGTGGGGTCTCTGAGAGGTATGCGAGCTTAGATGAGGACCCGAGGATGGGATTAGTGTCCGAGCACTCTCTCCGCCAGCTGAGGACACAGCAGGGAGGGGGCCTCTGCAAGCCGGGAGGAGGGCTGTCTCCCGAACCCGACCATACAGGCACCCCTCACCTCAGGCCTCCAGCCTCCAGAACTGTGAGAAGCGAACCGTTGGGCTTAAGCACATCTGTCCTTGCCTCCTGAGTTGGCCAGGACACTAAGACTGCTCCCCCAGCTCTGGCTCCCGATAGCAGGAAGGAGCAAAGCGGAAGGAGGAGACATGCTCCCACCTCTGCTTCCCCCACACCCCCAGGCAGAAGTTCATTATGTCGCAACCTCTAGTTGTTTGTTCTAGGTGGCTCTGAAGCCCGGCCTGAAATCAGCGGTAGAAGGGGAAAATGAATCATGCGGGATAAGCAAGTCTGTCCCCGGGCACATTAGTGAAAACACTGTTTCTCTGTCCACTGCATCTGGTCACACTCCATGTGACTTGCAATCAGCAGACTCGGGGGGCTCTTGGAAGCCGACCAGCTGACTGCCTGTATCCGTTGGCTTGGGCTGCAGAAGCAGCGGCCTCACATCTGACTGGGTTTCGGCAATAGTCTTATTTAGCGTATGAGTTTGTGAGTCCGTTGGCAGCTGGTGCTGGGCTCAGCGGGGCGGTTCTTCTGGGCACGGCCAATCTGGCCCAGGCTTGCTGGTGCAGCCACGGTCTTCCGGCCGCTCAGTGGGACTGGTTGGTTTAGGGCAGCCCTGTTTGGGATGGCTGGGACCTCTCTCCATGTGGTCTTATGCTTCTCTTTCTAAGGAGGGACATCTAGGGTTTTCTTTCATACATTTCAGCCTAATCTCACGCTCCCAGAATTGTGTTTATCTTCCTCCGTCATCCCGTGAACGGCTCTTCATGCTTTGGCAGCTTGACTCTGGGGGTTGGACCCCTTTAAAGAGCCTTCGTGGAAGCCCCACCCAGCGATGTTCATTCCCATCGGATAGACCACCCCTCATTGCAAAGAAGACTACGTCTCTGGCTCACTCTTTAGCTAGCTGGGGCTCTGCCACTTCAGATAAAACCAGGGTTCTATTTTTGAGGATGGAAACACTAGCCGTGGGCAGGCCATTAGTCCGAGACCCACTCCACTCCCTTGGCTTCCCGACCCACACATGCAGATCCTGCACACGGAACACACTCACCAACCCCACCGAGGATGAAGGCCCAGGTCTTGGTGGCCAGACTGGGTTCTTGGGGTCCGACCAGCCCCATTTTTCAGACTTGGGTGTGCCTCCCACTGGTTTGGGATCCTATAAATGCACACCCAACTTCTCCCTTCCTAACAAATCCACAATGGAGAAGGTGCAGAGAATTATAATCACACCAATTCAGACAAATTTTCCACAGGAAAAAGAGGATTGCGTAGGAACAGAAATCATATGTTAACTTATGTGGTTCTACACATTGGGATAAAACCCCTCTTCTGTGATTACTTTGGCTCCTGATGGTACAGGTAAGCAGAGGAGTTTGAGGGCGCAGGGGATATGTTAGTGTGTCGACAGTCACTAGAAGGCCAGCTACGGCATGTCTTTCACATCTCTCTTAAATTTAAAACTTTCCTTTAACAGTTTTAAAATATCAGAAATCAGAATTGACCTATACTGTGCCTCGCCCCGTTTTCACACTGGACAAGGGAGCAGACCTGATACTTTAGCTCATAGCTCATTCCTTTATCTGGACCATCTTTATGAGGCAGAGGGGCCTCTGGTTTTCTGCTGTTGCAGGGGAAGAGGGCGCATCTTCTCTCCGGGAGGTTATTTTCACCGGCCGCAAGCAGGGCCTGCAGTTCTAAGGTTAAGCATTGCAATTCCAGTGTTAGCCCTGAGAGAAAACAGCTGGCCCGGGAAGTGAGAAAGCCTTCAGTATGGTTAAGCAAAGGGAAGAAGAGAATTTTAACGAGTGGGATATGAAAACGTCTGTGCACAGCCTACCGGATACCTATGTGCACTCTGGACAACTCCAGGAGGCAGAGATGGGCTCCAGGCCGCGCCGGGGAAGTGGGCAGGAACAAGTGTCAGACGCCTGACGGCTCAAGTGACCGTTGCAGCAGAACAGAATTCTAAAACAGGCCGAATTCTGCAGTCGGTGTAGAGTGCTGGCGGAGCTGACGGTGGGAACGCGTCTCGCACTCTGTTGTGTGGGTTGAGCAGACGCCGCAGATAAACGATCACAGTCACAAAAGCACAGAGAGTTACGGACGCGGACACTTCAGATGCAGTAAACACGAGGCCCTGCATGTGCGGGCATACAGCGGGCACACACAGGACCCCAACTACAGTTACAAGGTGTCACAGTTGTGTACAGGCACTGAAACACACACAATCACAACCACACCGGACAACCTACGGATGACCTACGAAGTGTCATTCAGACTCTCTGGTAGAGGAGGTTGGATGTGGAGGAGCGTGGGAAGCGCGGGTCTCAGGGACTACACATCCCAAGAACCACCGGGGCCCCCAGTCCTTTTATATCTATGGCCGGCGTTCTCCAGGCCTCGTGGGATTTGTAGTTTATTTCTTCCTACAGGCCCAAGGACTTGAGTGGGTGGGCTCCTCCAACATCCCTTGGCAAAAAAGGCTGTCGCCCCTATCCAGATTTTACAGCCTTCCTGGGATATTTTGCTCGCTCTTTGATCTGATCTCAAAGTGCCTGTATCTCTCCTAGCCAGAATTCAGGTTCAGGACACTTAAAGTGAGGATTATTTCGGGCTTTAAAATGCTACGCGGTAACGCCTCACTGAGGACTGCAAATCCCAGCATGGCTTGCGAGGAAATAGAGACTGGACTACATTTCCCAGCGTGCTCCACGTCCCAGGGAGCGAGCGGAAGGGGGCGGGCGCATGGAGGTTCTGGGGGCGCTGTCATTGTGGACCCCGCCCCTTGGGCACCTTTACCGATGTGATCCAAGGGTTACCATGGAGGACTCTGGACTCCTCTTGCCCTTGGGCCTGGTTTTTCCGGTGCTTGGGGTTCTGCCTAGGAGTCCCCCGTGCCTCCAGGGGCGGGCCCTGAGGACTACATTTCCCGGCGTGCGTTGGGGCTGCGGGCCGAAGGCCGTAACCTCTGCCCACTTCGTCTCCCATCATGACCCCGGTCACCCGCGGAGGGGGACTCGGGTTGTCCCGGAGGCTCTCTGGGTCGCGGGGCGCCCTGGCGTGTCCCGTGACCTCGGGTATCCATCCATTCATGGCTCGCGCACTCTCGGGCCCCATTCTGGCGCCGGGAAGAAGACAAATGTCCTTGTTCTCCGGCCGCGTACTTCTCGTTGAAGGGAGCAGACCCAAGGGCCCACAGTAAAGAGTCACGTGGGGAAACGGGCGTTAGAGCTTTCCCGGCTCCCGGGCCCCGCGGGACCGAGCACCGCGTTTCCCGAGGCTCCCCGCCCCGTCACCTGGGAGCCGGGGAGCGGCGGCCTTCCCAGCGTGCCCCGGGGCGGGGCGAGGCCGGACGGTTGCCAGGAGCAACTTCCGCTTGCGGACTCCATTTCCCAGCGCGCCCCGTGGCGGCGTCCTGACGTCAGCGCGCCGGGCGGAGGCAGACAGATCCTCGGGCGGCGCTGGGCCGGCGGCAGTTCCCGGCGGCCCCGGGCGGGCGGGCGGCGGCGGTAGCGGCAGCTCCTCCTCGGGGCTCGGCGCTCGCTCGCTCGCTCACCGGGCGGGCGGGCGGCGCGATGTCCGGCGAGGACGGCCCAGGGGCGGGCCCGGGGGCGGCCGCCGCCGCGGCCCGGGAGCGGCGGCGGGAGCAGCTGCGGCAGTGGGGGGCGCGGGCGGGCGCCGAGCCGGGCCCCGGGGAGCGGCGCGCCCGCACCGTACGCTTCGAGCGCGCCGCCGAGTTCCTGGCGGCCTGCGCGGGCGGCGACCTGGACGAGGCGCGCCTGATGCTGCGCGCGGCGGACCCCGGCCCCGGCGCCGAGCTCGACCCCGCCGCCCCGCCGCCCGCCCGCGCGGTGCTCGACTCCACCAACGCCGACGGCATCAGCGCCCTGCACCAGGTCAGCGCCCCGGGTCCGAGCCCCCTCGAGCGTGCCCCCAGCCCGAGTCGCGGGTGCCGCCCTGGTCTGCGCCCCCTCGCCCCCTCCACCCGCTCGAGCTCGCCGCTTCTAGTCTTGAGCCTCCTCAGCCCGCCCGGGTCTTTGCCACCCCGCGCCGCCCACTCTCCGGACCCGGGCCCCTGCTGACAGCCTCAGTCTGGCCCGTGCCGCCGACCCCGTCGTTGTCGCTGCGCGCCGCCTTCCCCCGACCCCGAGCGCGCTGTACGAGTTTGGTCCCCCTCCAGCCCCCGTTTCCCCTCCAGGCAGGTACCACTCTCGCCGAGCAGCAGGGTCCTCTCGCTCGGGCGCCTCCCGGGCTTCCTCCTCGGGTCCCTGGCCTGGGCCGCCGCTTTGGCTAAGCCCGCATCTTCCGTGCGGCTGCTTTCGGCTTCGTGCTCCTTCCCTGTTCCTTCCCACCCTTGGGCAGTGCCCTCTGAGGCTGGGGGAGGATGCTCTTTCTTGGGCTGCTTTGTGCTCGGCTTTGCTTCCTCGTCTGGGTCACCTCGTCCTATATCCACCCCGATGCCGTCTGCACTTTCTTTCCGGAGGCTGTGCCACCTGTCTCCCACAGTAGGCCTAGTGTGGGGGATGTTTGTCCTTCTCCGGGCACCGCCTCGTCCTCACGCCCCTTCCCTTGGCTAGGCCTGTATCCTTGGTCTTTTTCTGGGGAACCTCAGAGCACCCACCTCTGTCCTCAGTCTTGCTTTCTCTGCCCGATGCCTTCTCTTGGGGATTTGGGCAGCTTCTTTCCCATAGACTGTGTGATCTCTCTGGCTCTCGTCATGTCACCTCTGCAAGGCTTCTGGAACCCTGCTGGTCCTCTCCTCCACAAGCTGGCCCCCGTGCCTTTCCAAGACTCGCCGATTGTCCCTCCAGTGTGTCTGTGGCCCAGAGGCAGGGCCGCCTTATGCTCCAGGAGTCTCTCTGGTTCTGGGTACATTTATCTGTTCCCCCATAGTGGGACCACCGGGGACAGGACTGGTCACGGAAGAGCCTCCGGCCCCTATGTGATCCCTGAGACCGTCTTCTTCCCGGGCCAGTTCTCAGCCCTCTCCTCCGTGCCAGAACCCACAGGGTTTGGTAGCGGATGGAGCCAGAGCAGACCCTGGGAAGGAAAGGTTGGTGGGGGAGGCAGGGATGTTGGAAGAAGCCCACTTCTCAGGTCTCTACAAATAGGAGAGGAGCAGTTGAGGAGGAGCAGAACTGGCCCTAAGTTCTAACCTCAGTTGCTCAGCTTTGTGGCATTGCTTTACTGTCCATTCTCTGCCTCAGTTGCAGCAGGGCTAGCAGTGGGTCCCTCCCTGGCTGGGCTCTGGAGAAGGAGGGAGCTCGTATGTGTGGAAATCCCTTCAGGAAGCAGTGTAGGCGTTCAGCTGGGGAGTTGCTGCCGCCTGGTCTAAGTGCCAGGCCTCCCCCTTTTTCTCTTTCCCAACCCCCCAGACATGTCCCCTACAGAGTCCCTCGTGCTATCCGGGAAATTTTCTTCCACCCAGAGAAGAGTCCTGCTTCCCTGAGACCTTGTAAGTTCTCAGAGGACTTGGCAAGTCCAGGAGGGGGACGTCAGGCTCCCGTGTCCCCCTTCGCCATCATCCATGCCTTGGCTCGCCTGGACTTTCCCTCAGGGGCTTTTGGTCCTGCTCTTCGGGCTGAACCCCCCTTCTCTGGCATGCCCTGGGCCTGGACCCTTGCAAAAGGCCACTCTGAGCTTGCCTAGCAGGCTGCCTTTTCAGGTGAGATCTTTCTTCCACTCCAGGCAGGCCCCTGGTAAACTCACTTTGCAGGAGGCCTGAAGGGTTAGGGCTTTGGAGGTTCAGAGAGGGGAAGTTCCCGCCTCAGGTCACATGGCCAGCAAGCAGGCGAGCTGGGGTTGGGTCAGGCCTGGGGTGGGGTGACCAACTCATGGTGGTTTGCATGGGACTGGTCTGGTTTTTGCAGTGAAAGTCCCAGGTCTCAGGCATCCCCTGTCCCACGCTCCTGGGCCTTGTCTGGGTGAGTCCTGGGACTGTGATTTCTTTTCTGAATCCTCTCTGGAGCGGGTCCCGGGGCATCAGCCCCCTGCCCTGGTTGTGTGCCTGGGAGTTCTCAGAGCCTGGTGCTTGCTTCAGGTGGGTTCGCTAACCACTTGAGAAGGCTGCTGTACTGTCCCCTCTCCGCAAAATCGCCTTGCGCATTAGTGGCTGGGTCTGCGGTGTGGAGCAGAAGGGATTGGGAGCCGCAGTTCTTAGGTCTGAACAGGGAGGGTGGCAGCTGGGACTCTCGGGTCTGGGTGGGGGGAGGGGCGTGGACTCCTGGGTCTGGGGGGGTGCGAGGGGGCTGTCATCTGGATTCTTGAATCCCTGGTGCCCAGGCCTCGGGCATCTTTCACATGGATTCCTGTGCCTGGCCAGGTCCTTGAAAGGGAAAGGCCCATCTCCCTCCTCAACACCCCCCCCATCACCATGACAACCGGGTAGAAATAAACGGAGCCGAGTTCATCCCGTTCCCAGGGCACGTGTGGCCCCCCTTTCACGGCCCGAGTTTCCATGACTTCATGCTCTTGGCCCTCATGGCCCGCTCTCCCTTCTCCAGATGGGCGGTTTTGCAGAGGTGAGGGAGTTGGGGGGTTAATTTACCCTGAGAACTCAGGACTCCAGGCCCACCCCGTCCCTTGACTCAGCTCAGGTCCCAGCTCCCACCCCGTGTTTGCACGTGCCCTGGGCTGTAAATCCCTTCTCTGTCCCCACTTGCTGTGCCTGCTTGGGCCAGGGCTCTTGTCTCCCTGAGACTGATTTCTTCCCCTGCCGTGCAGAGCCCTGAGAGCGGAAGATCAGGGAGGATCTTCCCAAGTGTGGACCTCTTGGAACAGTGCTCCATGCGTAGTGGGTCCTCCGTGCAGGGGAGCTACGTCTGGGCTCCATGCTCTGGGCACAGGCAAACGCCGCCGTCTGGACCCCTTGAGGAGTCTTGTCCAGGACTCTCGTTCTGCCCCATGTTCCCAGGGACTTGGTGACTTTACCAGCCTTGCATAGCCTTGGGCCCCAGGGGCCTAGCCTCTCCCCTCAGGGTGTAAGTCAGGGCCATGGTCAGTTCCTAGAGTGTATCTCCTGGGTCTGTGGGAGGAGGAGCTGGGGGGTCCTACACTCCTGGATTTGAGGGAGGAGAGAGCTGGGGGGTCTGGACTCCTGAGTCTGATGGAGGAGGGGCTGGGGGCCTGGACTCCTGGGCCTGATGGAGGAGGGGCTGGGGGACCAGGACTCCTGGGTCTGACGGAGGAAGGGCTGGGGACCCGGACCTCTGAGTCTGAGGGAGAAGGGGTTGTGGGCATGGACTCCTGGGTCTGATGGAGGAGGGGCTGTGGGCCTGGACTCCCCTGTCTGAGGGAGGAGGGGCTGGGGGTCTGGACTCCTGGTTCTGAGAGAGGAGGCTGGGGGCCTGACTGCTGGGTCTGAGGGAGGAGGGGTCCGTTATCCGAAGCCCTGTCCTGTTGGCGGTGACTGGGGTACATTGTATCTGACAAAGCGTCTTTCGGGATTTCTGCACCTGGAGAAAAGTCTCTCTTTATCTGGTTTGTGCTCGCAGGGATTTGGGTGTCCTGCTGTCATGGTCCCCGCTGAGCTCCAGATGCCCAGCTGACCTAACCTTTGGAAAGCCAGGGGTGTCATCGGGAGCTGGGTCATTCCAGGGGTCAGGCTGGTGCCTTCCAGGCTCTGTCCCAGCGACACCAGGGTCTTTCCCTTGAGTGTCACAACTGCTTGTCCCCTAGATTTGTCTTGCGGCCCCTATGGGTGTCCTGCCTTGCTGGGCACACAGTGTGTGTGTGCCAGGCAAGGACTGACAGCTGTGCCCCTTGTGCCCCAGGCCTGTATCGACGAGAACCTAGAGGTGGTGCGCTTCCTGGTGGAGCAGGGGGCCACGGTGAACCAGGCGGACAATGAGGGCTGGACGCCCCTGCACGTGGCTGCCTCCTGTGGCTATCTGGACATCGCCAGGTGAGGCAGGGGAGGGAATGTGGGATCCCCTGGGGGCCAGAGCTCAGCCCCTCAGCCCTGATCTTCCCACCCCGCCCCTGCCCCCAGGTACCTCCTGAGCCACGGGGCCAACATTGCTGCCGTCAACAGCGACGGGGACCTGCCCCTGGACTTAGCTGAGTCGGATGCCATGGAGGGGCTGCTGAAGGCGGAGATTGCCTTCCGAGGTGGGCCCCCGGGAGTGGACAGCCGGGGCTCCGCGGCCGGCCCCTGCTCGTCCTGGGATTGTCGGACTCTCTGTGCTTCTGCTTCCTTTCCTGGGCAGTGGGAGTGTGAGTGTGTCCCCAACCTTGCTCGGGACACGGAGTGACTGATGGTATATGGTGCTTGTATCGCCGCCAGGCACAGAATAAGAGCCCGGCACTGGTGACCCAGTCGTCACCTTACCCCTTGAGTAGGTGAGGAAATGAGGGGAGAGCCTTGTCTGGGGGTCTCCTAGGTGAGATTGTCTGCTCCTGGGTTCAGTGCAGGGGTCTGGGGGATTGGTCATCTCATGCACAGGGTCACTGCACCCTGGTGGTCTTTAATGTGGGGCTCAGGGCCCCCCAAAACTCTGCATATGGCTTCGTTCGTATTTCTAGAGAGAACGTGTGTTGTTTCTAGCAAGTTCTCAGAGGGGCTTAGGACTGAACGTGCTCCCCCCCGACGCAGCTGTCGGGACCCGCTGATGCGTGGGGCGTGTGGGGAAGGCTGTGGCCTGATGGGTCTGGAAGGAGAGGACACGGGTGGGGGGCACTGGTCTGGGCACTGCTGTGAGCACAGGGCCTGGGGGGCTGGGGGGGCCACGTGGCAGGTTCAGGGAGGCCGCTGTGCGGCAGGCACCGGGCCATTGAAGGGGACGCCCAGGTCCCCGGCTGGGCTTGGGCAGGTTGGCCGCTGGCGTCCGTGGAGGTGGGCGTCCGGGCGCCCTGCTGTGCTTGGTGGGGGTGGGGGGCGCGCAGTGGGCAAGGCTGAGGCTGAGCCGAGCTTCCCTCCACCCCTTGGCTTCTTGCTCTGAGAAGCTTTGAGCTTGGAGAAAGGCCGGGGCAGCCTCGGGGTGTGCACGTGACCCTGACCAAGCTTCGCCGGGGTTCGGCCGCTCTGTGGAGCCGAGGTGCGAGGCCCGGGCGGCTCTCTGTGAAGGTGTGCCGTCCGCGGGCTCTTTGGCGCATCGAGTGTGCTGCGTCCATCAGCCACCTGCTCTGGGGGGCTTCAGTCACCCCACAGTAACCCTTAGCCCACGGCCCCCGGCCCCGGGAGGCCACTCAGCCCTCGGTGCCCGCGCGCGTGCCCATTGTGGGTGTCTCGTACAGATGGAATCACGCGCTAGAGATCGATCGGCTTGTCACGTTTTGGCACATCTGCAGTCGCCCTGCCTCTCCTCCCCCACTCTACATAAATAGCTCCCCCTTACCCCCTTCCCGTTTTCTGCCTTCCTGGCTGCCTCCCTCTCTGCTCCCGGCCATCTCGAGAATGCGTTGCAGACTGTAACCCCCGCCCTGCCCTGGGAGCCAGGGTCTCCTCCAACAAGGACACAGGATGTCACATTGTTACTCCTCTCTGGGTCTTGGGACCTTGAGGCTGTGCTGTTGCTTGTGGTCCCCTCCTGTTCAGGAGCCTCACGGGGCCGCACCCCGCCTGCCCTCGGTTCTCCCCTCGCCTTCCTCACCCGGCCTCGTGTCCGTGGCGTGTCCCTTGGCCTGCGGCGGGCTGCTGCTTCTCCAGGGGATTCAGGTCTGCATTTTGGGCAGGAACTTCCTCAGGGTGTCACTCCGGGAGACACGCGCTGTGTGTCTGCCTCGTCGTTGTTGACCTCAGCCTTGAACCCCACACGGGCCTTGGCCAGGTGGCTCCAGTGTGGAGGCAAGAAGTAGTGTGCGGGGGGATTCTTGGCAGCGGCCGCTGTGGGAGCCTGGCTCGGGCCGACGGGGCATCCGTACGGCTGTGGGCACCGTGGCGATGTTCGCAGACGCAGCCAAGTGTCCCTTGGCGGACAGACGGATAAGCAGTATGCGGTGTGTGCATAGGATGGGGTAGTGTTCAGCCTCAAAAAGGCAAGAGATTCTGACACACTACGGTGTGAATGAGCCGCAGGGACGTTCTGCTCAATGAGATAAGTCAGACACAGAAAGTACAAAGACCGTATGAGTCTGCTTACCGGAGGAGCGGGACTAAAGCAGTCATGTCTATAGAGATAAAGAGGAACAGTGGGTTCCAGGGGCTGGCGGAGGGGGAAATGGGGAGTTGCTATTTAATGAGGACTGGGTTTCAGTTTCTCTAGATGAGTGTTCTGGTGGTTGTACAAGTGCGAACGTACTTAATACCACCGAACTGCACGTTTTAAAAAGGGGTTAAGATGGTAACTTTTGTGTGTGTTTTTACCATGGTTTAAAAAAAAAAAAGACAACTTACGGGCTGTGTAACTGAAGTCCAGGAATTTTGCAGGCTTCAGGCAAGGGTTGATTCAGGGGTGCAACGTCAAACCAGTCACTGTACTGAACTCATTCTTAGACAGAGTCTCTCAGTGGGGTACGTGGCTCAGATTCTCACAGCTCAGCCTGATACTCCAGCTGAACCAGAACGAGACTTACTCAGTTGTCTGAGCTGCCACTCTCCGTCTGAGCCAGCCCTGAGCCAGCCACTGGGGCAGGAGGGATGGGCAGTTATGGAGCCCCACCATGGGCACAGTCTTGTTGGAGGTCACACAGGAGGGAGAGTAGATGCCCGCAAGGCCAGCAGCGGCCCCGCCATGCCGCACATGGGCAGGCCTCAGGGACCTGCGCAGACAGCACTCTCCAGCCACTTTGCCCACAGGACTGGGCAGGAGGGGAGTGTCTGGCAGGTCCACTCCTAAGGCACCTGACAGGCCCTCCCACCCTGGGACGAGAACCTTCGTCTAGTTGTTAGCAGGCGTGAGAGGTGGGGGCCTGCACCAAAGGAAGAATGGATAAATCAGTGACCTGCGAAGGCATGGACTGAGCGGGGCCAGCAAGCTTTCTCCGTGAGGGACCACACAGGAATTATTTGGGATTTCGTGGGAGGTCCTGTCATGCTGCCACTGTCCCCTGTGGCTGCTTCCCCCATCGCAGCAGGGGGCGATACGTGACTCGTGGGCATGCCCGTGTTCCAATAAAGCTTTATTTATAAACACAGATGACTTCCACATTTGGCAAATTTTAGTGACAGGGAGTAGATCTGTGGGCTGGGGGGAGGGAGGTACAGGGAATGACTGCTTCGCGGGTACGAGGTTTCCTTTTGGGATGATGGGAAAGTTCTGGAAAAGGAATGGGGGTCGATGGTTGCACATTGTAAATCTAAATGCCACTGAGTCGCACAGTTTAAAGTAGCAAAATCGGCCCGTTTTATGTTACCTTTATCTTGCCATGGCCACAACAAAAACAGTAAAACACCAAACAGCTTTGCCAACCCCGGCCAGGAGCTCCATCAGTGAACAGGCAGATTTCAGCAAAAAAGCAAATTGCAGGGGGATGTGTATGAACATGCCGAAGGTTGAAGAGGTCAGCGAGCCTCCACCCCCGCCCCACCCATTCCCTGCGCAGGTAAGGCCCACGGCCCTGTCATAGGGCTGCAGGGGACTGATTGTGGCCGGGGACTGTCCCATAGCGCCCAGCACTCGCCCGACCGCGACCGCCCCACCCTGGCCGGGGCTTACAGGTGGGCCCTCACCAGGCACGCATTCCTGGGGCGGCTGCCCACAGCTGAGTCCCTGTGAACCAAAGCCGAGACCCGAGGCACTTGCACAGGAGGTTGGGCCCTAATGCCCAGGGGCCAGCAGGTGGCGCAGCCGGGCCACCAGGTCGCCTCGGCTTCCTGCCGCTGCGGGGCACGTGTTGTGGGATCCTGCTTGGAGACTTGGGGCAGGAGGTTTACAGGATGCGGAGGAAGGATAAAGCGGATGTCTGTGCAGGAGCAGGCCCCAGCGGTGGTCACCTCGGGGGCCGCAGAGTGTCGTCTCTGTCGTATTTGAGTGTTTCAAACCCCAGTGGTGGGGCCGTGGCGGCTCTTTGCCCGTGCTGTCCAGCAGAAAGCCAGCGTGAGCTGCAAGCGTAATAGATATTTTAAGTAAGTGCAGTTAAAAAGACAAAAAGAAACAGGTAAAATTAATTTTAATAATACATCTTCTTTAAGGCCATACGTCCGAGACATTATCATGTTAGCATTAATCAGTGTAAAGAACACTGTGCAGGGGCGCCTGGGAGGCTCCGTCGGTTAGGCACCCGAGTCTCATTGTGGGGTGGTGAGATCGGGCCCCATGGGCTTGCGCCAGGCGCGGGGCCGGCGTCAGGTATTTTTCTCTCCCTCTCCCTCTGCCCCTCCATCCGGCTCACACTCACCTCACTCTCTCCAAAAAAAAGAAAAAAAAATCTATTCATGGGTTGTTGCACACTCTCCCCTGCCCCCCGCCAAAATCCAGCGCGTCCTTTACGTTCGTGACACTTCCGAGCTCGGGCTAGTGTGGTTCAAGGGCTCCGGCGCTGCATGTGGCCCGCGGTTGTGGAGCAGGACGGCGTGGCTCCCTCCGTGCAGCGCTTCAGAGAGCATGAGAAACCCCAGCGGGACAAGCAGAGACGCGGTCGGACTTGCGGGAGAAGGAGCGCTCCCTGGGAGAGGGAAGGACCGTATCTGAGTCCCGTCCCGATGGGCTGTACCGCGCGCTGCGGATCTCGAGGGCGGTCCGCAGACACTGTTCCAGCCTTGCAGGGCTGCCTGTTTTGACCCAAAATCCAGTGATGTGTAAAGTGGCAACTCGCCTTCTGCATCTGTGAGTGCGGGACGGCTTTCCCGTGAAACCAGAGGAAAGGCTGAACCTGACCGACAGAGAAGCCTGTTGGCCTCACCGCTTGTCCCAGGTGACAGCGCAGCTGCGAAGGGAGCAGCTCCTGGGGAGGAAAGCAGCTGTCGCCTCGGTGACACGGTCTTGGCTTGGCGCACCCCGCTCACGGGCGGCAGAAGTGGTCGGGACAGAGCGCCTGGGGGTGCCGGGCTAAGCATTCTGCGGGCGGTGCTGGGGAGAGTCGCACGTCATCAGACGCCGGGTTCGCTCTGTAAACTCCAGGCTTTATGCCTGAAACCAATGGTAAAGGTAGCACTTCGGTTGAAATGGGGGGAGGCCTGCGATCCCCGTTCTCCCCCCGCCAGCAGCGACCGGGAGACCCCGTGGGGAAGTCCAGGTCCTTCGCGTCCCGGCGGAGCAGACAGATGGAGAGGGACAGGGCAGGGCCGCGGCCGCGTGCCTCCGGGAGCCCGAGGTGTGCGTCCCACCTGCCGCCCCTTCTCGTCCTCCCAGGTGTGGATGTGGAGGCGGCCAAACGGGCGGAGGAGGAGTTGCTGCTTCACGACACCAGGTGCTGGCTGAACGGGGGCGCCATGCCAGAGGCCCGGCACCCCCGCACGGGGGCCTCTGCCCTGCACGTGGCCGCCGCCAAGGGCTACATCGAAGTGATGAGGTGAGCTGGGCTGGCGGGGTGCTCCCTTTCCCTGCTGCTTGCCTTGGTCCCGTCTGTTCCTTCTCGCCCTGCCGCTTCCCTGTGGACTTTTTAAGTTGGGTGTGTGGGCTGAGTATGTCCCTTTAAACACAGCCTTCGCTGTGTCCACAACTCCTGGCGTCCAGCCTCTTCATTGTCATTCAGTTTAAAACATTTTCCAGCTTGTAGTCGTTCCTCCATGACCCGTGGATTATCTGGACATGTGTCGTCCGTTTCATGCAGGTGTGTGGGATTTTCCGGTCGGTGTTCCGTTACTCGTTCCCGGGCTCGATCGCACTGCGGTCAGACAGCGGGTTCTCTCGGGTTCCGGACTTCTGAAGTCTGCTGAGGTTTGCTTTAGGCAGCGGTACGCGTGGGCCGGAGACGAGCCGTGCTCTCAAGTACAGCGCTTTACGTAGGTTATTAGGCCAGCTTTGCGGTTGCACTGTTTAAATCCTTTATATTCTTAGTGATACATTTTTTTCTGTCTGCCTGCTCTGCCAGTTACTATGAGAGGTGTAAAAAACCACTTTTTTAGTTTTTTGGGTTTTTTTTTTAAGATTTTACAAAATCTCCACATCCAGTGTGGGGCTCAGATTTATAACCCCGCGATTAAGAGTCACGTGCTCTACAGTTGAGGCAGCCAGGCATCCCCTACACTTTCCTACTGTGCTCGTGGATTTTGCTTGTTTACCCTCATGGCTCTAGCAGGCTTTATTTCTGTATTTCAAAGCCAGGTTATCTGGCGCGTATGTGTTTACACGGTGTGTACTCAAACAGCGCGTGTCCCCTTGCTGCCGTCCTCGGCTGGCCCTCGTCCGTGCTTGGCTGCCTCACCCTTTTCTGTTGGGGTCGTTGGTTCCAGTTCTTACCCTTAAACTTCCTCTTCTCTCTTTGTGACTTGTACTTTATTTTTAGTCTGAACGTGGAGTAGAGACGAACCCCTCATCTCTGGATTTCAGGCAGGTCTTCCAGGGAGGCACTTAAGATGACCCCTAGTAGCTCCAGGCTCGTGTCCTGGTGGCTCACCTGCCCTGAAGGTAGAGTGCTTTGTCCTCCATACTGGCAGCAAAAGATCGGGTCTGATGCTCGCGGGCCGCTGTGGCACCTGCCTGTCTCAGAGCTAGTCCGTTTGGCGAGGGAGCTGGGATCCTGTACACGGCCGTGCCCGGGCACGCGCTCAGCCCTTCCCTCTTCTGCCTGCGGCTTCCACCTCCGAGTCTTAGGTGGATGCTTCACCTCCTCCCATAGCGTCTACATCCCAGACAGCAAGAAGGAAGAGAGGGGGAGAGGAGCAAGTGTCCATTTCCCTTTAGAAGAGCAACCCAGAAGAGACACACACACTTAACGCTCACACCCCATTTGTCAGACCACCTGGCGTTTGCCTGGCATTACCCCATCCCAGTTACTCACGTGGCCACTCACAGCTGCCAGGGACACTGGGACACTCCTCTGCAGCCAGGCGACAGTGTGTCCAGCTGGGAGTCGGCACTGTCCCGAGCAGGAGGAGAGGCCGTATTTGGGGCAGCCTCGCTCTCTGAAATGCTTTGGAGGCAGACATATTCTCTGAGTCTCATTTCGTTAGTGCCCCTCGGAATGGCTGTGTTTACAACTGGACCCGTCGACTGCACGTGTAGGACGATGTAACCGCCTGTCGCCTCCTTGGAGACAGACGGCAGGGTAGAGACATGCGGCGGGCAGCTGTTTGGTGACTCACGGAGCACCTGCCGTGTGCCAGGTGCTTCTAGGTCTGGGGACCCACCGGTGAACGGGCCAGGTCTGGGCCCACGTGCGGCCCCCAGACAGGTGACCAGGCAAGCAGCCTACGTCAGAGGGCCCTGCGTGCGTGGAGGGCTGCCAGCCGCCATGCTGGGGACCTGGGGCTGGCTGACTCCAGGTTCATCGTACGAGGTTGAGCAGCCTCCTGGGGTGCTGGGAACACCCCCGCCACAGTCATGACAACCAGTCCTGTGTGGCCATTGCCCAGTGCCCCCAGGGGGCCAGCGCCGTCCCTGGTTGACCGCCTCGGGCCCAGAAGGATATAAACAGGGCAGTGGGGGAGTGAGCACGTGAGCTGTGGCCTGGGGACAGCTGATGACTGACCATTTGAGACCCCGTCCCCAGCCCTCCCCGCCCTGGGACAGAGGACAGAAAGGGCGTCCTCGGGGAAGTAGCAGGTGCCCAGTGCGGCAAGGAGAGTGAGCTCTGGGAAGGTGAATGTTGAGGTCAGCGGGGTACGCAGCGCTTTCATTCGGAAAGCCTCCTTGTGAAATAACACCCCCCCTGTCGTCCTACTGTGTGCTGGCTCTTTCCCACGGACTCGGCGCCTGGTGCCAGCCGTGTGCGCGGTGGCCCCGAGCCTGTAACCGTGCCTTCCCCCACGTCCTGTGCTCTGAGATGCTGGCGATCGCAGACTCACGGGAGCCAGGCTTCCTCAGCCTCCCCACTCATGGCGTTTGGACCAGATGAGCCTGTGCTGTGGGGCCGCCCTCCGCGCTCTAGGCTGTTGGGAACATCCCAGGCACGCACGCCCGTGGTGGGACAACCAGCAGTGTCTCCAGACACTGCCCAACGTCCCTGGCGGCCAGTTTCCCCGTGGCTGGGACCCGCCACCCTCCGCAAGCTGGTTCCTAGAGCAGTACTGCCCCGAGGCTGCTCCTTCTGGGGCCTCAGCCTTTTCAGCGGCTCTGGGGCTATCTGTCCCACAATGGGGGGCGGCGGTCAAGAGAGCGGCGCCCCCCTGCAGGTGCAAGGAGCGGTGCTTTGGAGGCAGCAGCCCCACACACGGGCTCCCGGCCACCTGCCTGGGACCGGGTCAGTGCTGTCATGGGCCATGCGCCGCCAGCCACGTGTCGGCCCTCGGTGTGGAAGCCCTATCTTGGTCCTTGACTCTCAGCCGTCCTGGTCCCCAGGCTGCTCCTTCAGGCCGGCTACGACCCGGAGCTCCGGGATGGGGACGGCTGGACCCCCCTGCACGCGGCGGCCCACTGGGGTGTGGAGGATGCCTGCCGCCTGCTGGCGGAGCACGGTGGGGGCATGGACTCCCTGACCCACGCGGTGAGGGCCGGGCGGCTTGGGGGCGGGGGTGGGGCTGGGGGTTGGGGGGGGAGGGATGGTGGGGAGGGCCCCCCTCACCTCCGCCCTCCTCCCTCCCCACCAGGGCCAGCGTCCCTGTGACCTGGCGGATGAAGAGGTGCTGAGTCTGTTGGAGGAGCTGGCCCGGAAGCAGGAGGACGTGAGTCTCGGGGCGCCCTCTCTCCCTGCGGCAGGCTGAGTGAGGCCCCCCTGCTCTGCCCAGCCGTGACCGGCAGGAAGAGGAGTCGTGGGGAGGGGATGGGGTCTGGGGCGGAGGCAGGGCCCCGGGCTCAATCACCCCTTGGGATAAGGGTGAGGATTCTCTGTCCCAGGCTCGGGACCAGCCGCGAGCCGGGCCTTGTTGCCGGAATAATGCAGAGTAAAGGGATGAATGGCGGGCGTCTGGGCTCTGAAGCCTGGCTCGGCCATGGATTTGCTGTGTGAGCTCAGGCTGGTCGCTGAACCCCTCTGGGCCTCCGTTTCCTCACCTCTGAAATGGGGATAACGGTGTGTGCAGCTTTATGAGGAGCTGTGTGGGGTATATGCTGTTCTGTGAGGGGCATGTACGTTACTGAACGAGAACGTCTGGTCATTGCTCGGCAGATGGTAAGCCGTGTGGGTGGCCAGCGGCCTCTCCTGGGGGCCGGACCCTGGCCTAGAGCTTCCCGTGAGCGGCAGGTAGCTGGACGCACATCCCTCTGGTGGAAGGCGGGCCGTGGTTCTGGCCTGGTGGGCGTGGCACGGGTTGGGGGAATAGCATGTGCCAAGGCTGGGGGAGCGTGAGGCAGGGGGCCCTGGACGGGGGCCCAGCCAAAGGGCCTTGACTGCCAGGCGGAGGAGCGGCGTGAGGCTGAGGGTGAAGGTGACGGGGCCGCAGTGGGCTTTGTTGATGGGGCAGGGTCATCCCGCGGCGAGGGGGAGCACAGACCTGTGTGTGCCTCCAGCCTGGAGGGAGTGCGCCCGCACGCGGGGCTTGCGGGCTGGGCTGGGTCCGGCAGGCGCGGTGACCGGCTGTTCTAGGGAAGGAACCGTTGTCCAGAGGCTGGGCCGGTGCCCAGCGAGCCGTAGAGAGGGGGCTCCTGGGTCGGAGGACCAGGCCAGTGTCCTGGGCGAGCAGGGCTTCCTGGGAGGAAAGAGCCTTTCTGGGGATGAGCCCAGAGGTGGCTATGAGAGCTCAAGGGACCCAGACATGGCACAGCCACCTGCACAACACCCCGATGAGCCCACAGACCCTCCACGCGCACCCCTGGAGCGGAGCATGTTGTGTCTAGAGCATTCTCGAGCTCAGACGAGCAGAGCACTGCGTGCTGGGCCCGGATGCGGGGGCTGCGGGGCCCTCCCAGCAGCCTGCTTTCTCCCCTCACAGCTGCGGAACCAGAAGGAGGCCTCCCAGAGCAGGAGCCAGGAGCCCCAGGTGCCTTCCAGCAGCAAACACCGAAGGTAGTAGGCGGGCGCCTGGGTGGTGGGTGCGCTGGGGTCTCCTGGGGCTTGGACCCCAACTCCCTGCCCTTCCCACCAGGAGCTCTGTGTGTCGTCTGAGCAGCCGAGAGAAGATCTCCCTCCAGGATCTGTCCAAAGAGCGCCGGCCTGGGGGTGCAGGGGGGCCCCCAATACAGGACGAGGATGAGGGAGAAGAAGGCCTCACAGGTGGGGCTGCTGTCTGGGCTTCTGGGTCTAGGAAGAGGGAGCCGGAACCCGGACTCCTGGGTCTGAGGGAGAAGGGGGTTGTGGGCCTGAATTCTAGGTCTAAGGGAGGAGGGGGCTGGGCGTCTGGACTCCTGGGTCTGAGGGAGGAGAGGCTGGGGTCCAGACTCCTGGGTCTGAGGGAGGAGGGGGTTGTGGGCCTGAACTCTGGGGTCTGAGGGAGGGGGAGCTGGGGCTGAGAGACAGCCGGCATCTCCATTTTCCTATACCACAGGGCCACCCTCTCCGGAATCCAGAGCTCTCAATGGAGTGTCTTCCCCGCCACCCCCTGGCCCTCAGGGCCCCGTGGTGAGTCTGGGTGCCCTAGAGGGTGATGCTAACTTGGGAGGGGCGGGGAGGGATGCCATGAACCCTGCAGCCCTCTCTCAGGGTACGTAGGGTGAAGATTAGTTTCCAGAGTTCCCCCGACCAACTGTCTGCTGCTTTCTGGCTGCAGCGTCAGGGGCTGATGGGAGCTGTGGGTTGTGTGGTCCTTCTGGGGTCACTTGAAGAATCGGGGAAGGATCCTCTGCGTAACAGACGCCTTTCTCCTCCCCAGCCTCCAGAGGAGGCCCCCTTCTCGGGGCGCTTTGGCCTCCAGAAGACAGGCAGCTCTGGGACCCTGGGGCCCACAGACAGGCAGGGGGCCGAGGGCACCCCTGGGGCTGGGCTGCAGCGCTCGGCTTCCTCCTCGCGGCTGGAAAGGAGCTCCGTTCAGGTGCGTGGGGAGAGGGGCGGGGGACCAAGCCCTGCCTAGTCGAGGAGAATGTCCACTCCGATCTGGGCCTCTTTCCACAGGCCAAGGAGCCCCGTCTGGCCAGAATTACACCGACGCCCTCCCGCAAGCTGCCGGAGCCCTCTACCTTGTGAGTAGCAGCCTAGGGCCTGGGCTGTCGGGGCGGGAGGCAGGTCTGGGGTCCACCCTCGTCAGCATGACCCTCAGCAAGTCCCTTTGCTCTCTGAGGTCTCTGCCCGCCACCGCTCTGGGCCTCCGTTTTCCTCCAGTGCGTCAAGTAAAGCTCGTCGTGAATCTTGCGAGTCACAGTGACGGGACCTCCTGTGACCTCTGGCTGCACCTCCCGCCCCCTCCCTTCCTGATGCAGGCGCGCTCCTGCCCCAGGGCCTTGGCTCTGCAGCCGTCTCCTTCGCTCCAGAGTCCTTTAGCCTTCTGGCCTGTCATAGGACGTACACGAGTTTTTACTTCGTGTTTGTTCTGCATCTGTTGATGTTGGACTCGTGGGGGCAGAGGGACTTGGCTTCTGCTCACCGCTGCGTCTCCAGCACCTGCCTTGTAACCCGAGTTTGAGTAAAATTTGCTGGATGCCTGAATTCACACAGGTTTGAGATCTCCAGGCGTCCTCCCTCGGCTGACTGCTCTCCCTCCTCCAGGATTGCGGAGCCGGAATCCCCGGTGAAGCCCAGTGTCCCTGCAGCCTCCACAGCGCCCCCAGCTGACTCCCGGGACCGGCGGAGGTGAAGAGGCAGCGGGTGGGAAGCCCCTTTCTCCCTGCTGGGAAGAACTGCGTGGCCGGGCCTGGGTCCCCACGTCTCCGACAGGCGCTCCCTGGTGGGGGGGGGGGGCGTTTGTCCCAGGGTTGGCTGTGAGTTGGAAGTTCCCTGAAGACCTGAAGAGTGTCAGCCATGAGACGGGAACAGGGCTCAAAGGACCCTCCCTGAGGTTGGGACCTTTCACTCAGGTCCTACCAGATGCCTGTGCGGGATGAGGAGTCTGAATCCCAGCGGAAGGCTCGCTCTCGCCTCATGCGCCAGTCTCGGAGGTCCACACAGGTGGGGGCGTGGGCTGGGGCCTGCACTCCTGGGTTTGCGGGAGGAGGGGTCAGGGGTCTGGACTCCTGGTTCTGAGGGAGGAGGGGGCTGGGGATCTGGACTCCTGGGTCTGAGGGAGGAGGGGGCTGGGGATCTGGGCTCCTGGGTCTGAGGGAGGAGGGGGCTGGGGATCTGGGCTCCTGGGTCTGAGGGAGGGAGAAGAGGCTGGGGGTCTGCACTCCTGGGTCTGAGGGAGGAGAGGCTGGGGGTCTGCACTCCTGGGTCTGAGGGAGGAGAGGCTGGGGGTCTGCACTCCTGGGTCTGAGGGAGGAGGGGCCTGGGGGCCTGGCCTCCTGGGTCTGAGGGAGGAGAGGCTGGGGGTCTGCACTCCTGGGTCTGAGGGAGGAGAGGCTGGGGGCCTGGCCTCCTGGGTCTGAGGGAGGAGGGGGCTGGGGGTCTGGACTCCTGGGTCTGAGGGAGGAGGGGCTGGGGACTGGACTCCTGATCTGAGGGAGGAGGGGGCTGGGGGCCTGGCCTCCGGGGTCTGAGGGAGGAGGGGCCTGGGGTCTGGACTCCTGGGTCTGAGGGAGGAGGGGCCTGGGGTCTGGACTCCTGGGTCTGAGGGAGGAGGGGCTGGGCCCTCAGCTTGGTGATCCCTGACTGTCCCCGCTCTGCCAGGGTGTGACTCTGACCGATCTGAAGGAGGCGGAGAAGGTAGCAGGGAAGGCGCCAGAGCCGGAGAAGTCGTGCCTGCAGAGCCTGGTGAGAGGGGTCGGGGAGCAGGCACGGGGTGCTGGAAGATGGCCTTGGCTTCTGACCTCCCTGCCCCTCTCCTCCAGGACCCATCTCGGCGACCCCGAGTCCCTGGGGTGGAGAACTCTGATGGCCCTGCCCCGAGAGGTGAGGTCTGGTTTCTGGGAGGTGGTCCTCCTGCCCTCTGGCCTCCCAGCTCTCCTGCTGCAGTGTTTTCTGGGGGGTCGGGCTAAGGACCCTGACCCTGCAGGAAGAGAGGCCCCTCCACAGGTTTCTGGGCTGATTTCTGTCCGTCCCCCTAGCAGAGGCGCCTGACGGGCAGGGGCAGGGACCACAGGCCGCCAAGGAGCATCGCAGAGTCGGCAAGGAGTGGAGGGGGCTTGCAGAGGTGAGGGGTGGGGCCCGGGTGGGCCTTGGAGGCAGGGTGGTGGGCCAGACTCCCCTCCTGGCATCAGGCTGAACCCCACCTCTGCCCGCAGGGGGAGGAGGCGGAGCCGGCCGACCGCAGCCCAGAGTCCAGGTACAGGGTTGGCCGGGAAGGGTTTGGGCTGTCTGTAGGGCTGTGGAGAGCCCCGCTGACGCCCGGCCCGCCTCCGCCCCAGCACTTCAGAGGGCGGCTCGTCCCCTTGCAGGCAGCGGGACCCCGAACCAGCCTCAGAAGAGCCCGATGGAGGCTTCAGAAAGGTTCGCAGACCCCCCCCTCCCCAGTCGGCCTCGGTCCCTGTAGCCCCCTATCTGTGGCTCTGCCTGCCACATCCCTGCACCACCCCCCCCACAGCCTCGGGGCTGGCAGGCCTGACCCTGTCCCTCCCCCCGGGCCCCCCAGCTGTACTCAGAGCTGCGCAGTGAGAACGAGCGGCTTCGCGAGGCCCTGACGGAGACCACACTGCGCCTGGCACAGCTCAAGGTGGAGCTGGAGCGCGCCACGCAGGTGCGGCCGCGGTCTGCGCTCGCCCGGGCTTACCGTGTGAGCTCGGCACCCACCGCTGGGCGGGGAAGCCCGAGCCACGGAGTGAGGGGGGACGGGGTCGGGGTGGGGTGGATCCTTGGGGGCGGGCCGGGTGGTGAGGAATGGGGCCCTCCAGAGCCTGGGCAGCTGTCCCCCTCCCGGACCTCGTGGTTTGGACATTTGTCTTTCCTCTGTTCTCACCAGAGGCAGGAGCGCTTCGCAGAGAGACCGGCCCTCCTGGAGCTGGAGAGATTCGTGAGTAGGGGCTGCTGGAGCGGGGCCCGGTGTGGCCTCAGCCTTACAAACCCCCTTACAACCTGGCCGTCCGCCCTCTGCCCTTGCCAGCCTTAAGGGCTGCTGGCCCTCCCCACCCCCCGGCCCCTGGGCCTCACGCCTCCCGTTGGTTCCAGGAGCGCAGGGCCCTGGAGAGAAAGGCGGCCGAGCTCGAGGAGGAGCTAAAGGTGAGTACTAAGGGGGCGCCATGGGCAGGGGGTTCCCCGGGCCCGGCCCCCGGCTGACCGCTCTCCGCCCCTCCTCTCCCACAGGCCCTGTCCGACCTCCGGGCTGACAACCAGAGGCTCAAGGACGAGAACGCAGCCCTGATCCGCGTCATCAGCAAACTCTCTAAGTGACTCCGGAGAAGGGCCTTCCCCCGCACCCGTCTCTATCCAGCTGCTTCTGCCACACGCATCCCTTCCCCTGTGTGAGCACGAGTGACAGGGCTCCCAGGGGGTCTCTGAGAAGCCATAGCCTCCCTTCGGGGCCTCCAGACTGTGAGGGGAGTACAGAGTCCCCAGGAGCCAAGGGGGGCCCCCGAGGCCAGGATGGAGGCGACAGGCCGAGCCAGGTAGGGGGACGTTGCTGAGGGGGGCTCGGGGCTGGAGGTGGGACCAGGGAGGAACCGAGGACCAGGAAGTGCCAGGACCAGTAGCCAGGACCAGAGTGGCCACCAGAGGTGCCCCTCTCACGTGTGATGCCACCCCAGTCACCCCTCCCGTTCCTGAACAGGGATCCGAGAGAGTGCCAAGAGTCCCGCCCCCCCGGGCCAGGCGGGGCTGTATATAGGGTCCGTGTGCAATAGGGAGGGAGGTCTCTATTTTTTGCTGCCCCCTCCCCGCCCACTGTCAGGGGCAGGGGGAGAAGATATTTTCAAGACAAAGCACAGGCACCACAAATAAAAGTCGTGAAGTTGCCGCCCAGTGACTGTGTCCCGGGGGTGGGGGTGTGTGTGTGTGCAGTGCTTCCCTGTGCCTCTGTGCGTGTCCCTGGCCAGACCCTTGGAGTGCGGGGATGGGGTGCCGGGGGTGCATGGGAAGGGCTTGCAGGGAGGGGGGGCCACCTCGATCCATGGCCCCGAACCAGGGCTGTTGTGGTAGCCGCAGGCGGGAACGCGCAGCTGGCCCAGAGGCCCGGGCTCACCAGTGCTCCTGGAACGAATTTGAGCCAGCTGCCAACACTGATCTTAAAAACCCTAGGATTTGGGCTTTTTTGGCTACTCGAATGGGATAGTAGGAGCTCTTCATCCGGCACGGTCACAGGTGGCTGGGGCTGGGCACGAAGATGGGGCGTTCTTTCATTCCTGGTCCTGTTCTCCTTTCCAGACCCCGTCCTCCCTCCTGGTGCTGTGGTAGTGAGGGAATGGGAAAGACCTGACGGGTGAGGAGAGGAGGGGGTCGTGGGGGGTGGGGCGGGGGCCGAGGAGGCAGCGGCGTCTGTGTGCCCACAGGATTGCTCACCGGCCGCTCTGGACCGGCCCTCTGGAGAGCTGGCGGAGGCAGATACTCGCAGGTGTCAGGGAGGGAGCAGGGTGGGGTGTCAGGGGACAGCAGGGACAGTCTAGGGCGGAGGTGTACCTGAAATGTGGAGACGAGGGAAGCAGCCTGTATGGCCGGAGAGAGACAGGAGGGATGAGGTTGGAGGCAACGGCCAGCTGTGTCGGGATGGCCCTGGTGAGGTGGGACCTAGGCTTTGACAGGTCCCTTTGGCTGCTGCGTTGACAACAGTCTGGGGGATGACAGGGACAGAAAGGGGGAGCCCAGCTGCTATGATCTCAGCAAGAAGTGGGGGTGGCGGGAGATGGTGAGAGACCGTGCAGCTCTGGGAACAGTGGAGGGGACGGCAGCCTGCAGGTCCTGCCAGGCGGACTGTGGTAGCATAGGGCGTGGGTCTGACTTGCTCCAACCCTGGATCTTGGATTTTGTCTGGTGGGTTATGAGGGGACAACAGGTTATGGGGGGGTGGGCAGAGGGGAACAGACTCAGAACTCCTGCATGCCCGGGGCTGGGTCTGAGCTCATCTGATCTTGGAGGGCAGCCTGGGGATCTTAGGTAGAAGGTCGGGGGAACTAGGTGGTGGTGGGGGCTTGGCAGTGGGCGTCTTGGGGACACGGAAGTGATCACAGGTCGAGGAGGAAAGGGCCGTCTTCCTAAAGCTAGAGGGGCATCCAGTCTGAATGAGGGTGGGATCCAGAGAAAACCTGTCCTAAACCAGCGGTGCTCACGGTCTGGACCGCAGGAAAAGGAGCTGGCTGTCCCTGACACTTGTCACCTCACAGGAGAACGGTGGCCAGGAAGCCTGTGGCACATGCAGGAGTCAGGCCTCCTTTGCGGCTGGGCCCTCAGCAGTTGGTGGGGACCGAGGGGAGAGGACAGGCTTCTCTAAAGGGGGTGTTTGAGCTGCAGCAGGGAGGCTGACGAGCCGCTCACCAGGCAGCAGAGAGCACACCCGAGCCCAGTGGCTGAGGGGGCCTGGGGGTGTTTGAGGAGGGCAGGGCCAGAGTGCAGGGGGCAGGGGGAGGGGATGAGATGGGGTAGGGACCAAACCTCTCAAGGCCTTAAACGTGGGGCACCGGGGCTAAGGTGGCCTTGGGGAGCCAGGGAAGGAGACTGGGTGTTCAAAGCTCTCTCTGGACTAAAGGACTGGCCAGCTGGGGAAGAGGAAGCCTGAGAAAAACCAGGAAAGGTAGGGACGGGGAGCTGGGGCGCGGGGCAGGTTGCTGGGCCCCCTGGTGGCCGCTTAGAGAAGGGACAGCAGTTGACAATGCCTGGGAAGAGGAGGCTGTTTATGGTCTGGGTGGCGTCTCACAGTGCGCAGGGCACCCGAGTGTGGCCCCTTTCCCCCCACTCCTGGCCAGTCCTCTCACTCAGGAGACTCCATGGGGTTGGGGGAAGACCAGAGCCGGAACAGGTCTGGAGCCTTCGCCAGGGGTCGTCTTCCGTGGGTGGGGTTGTCTGCAGAGTCCGTTCTCCCACGGGGCTGCCTCGAAACTTCGAGCAGAGCAGCCGGGGATGGTCAGATAACCTCTGTTTGCAGGTCGCCTTCCACCTTCTTCTTCTGCTTCTCCATCACCGCCTCCAGCTCCGACACTTCCTCTTTGTCCTGGAGGGCGGGGTGGAAAGCAGAAGCCTGGCCTCCGAGCCCTGGGCGCCCACCCAGGCCCCGGCCGGGGACAGCCGCTGCTCACCTCCAGCAGCGCGCGCTGCACGGTGACCTGGCTGTACACGCGGGCCCCCTCCTCCGGGCTCACGGCCCGCAGCTCCTCCTTCTGCAGCGAGAAGAGCTGCGCGCCGGTCAGCACGCCCAGCGCCGCCACGGTCCTGAGCAGAGCCGAGGGGGAGCGGTCAGGCCCCCCGGTCCCTCCCCGCTCCAGCCCCTCAGCCCCCCAATCACGTCCCTGCTGCCGAGCGGCTGTCCAATCACAACGGCGTTCTTGCGCCAGCGTCCCTCCCCCGCCGCGTCCCGGCACCGCCGGAGGGGGCGGGCCGCGTGCGCCGGCTTTCCGCGGAGGCGGGAGCTCCCTGGCCACGCCCATGCAAACCCGGACAGCCGGGCCGGCCGTGCACCCGGACACACCCCGTCTCAGGGTCCCCAGCCGGCCACAGGCGCTCACCCAGCGCTAAATCCCTTGGCCTGCAGCCAGGCGCGGACCTCCGCGGTGTCCGAGTGCGGGCTGAGCTGGGGCTCCAGGGCGCGGGGACCCGGGGCTGCGCGGCTGGGGCCAGAGCGGCCCTGGGCCAGGCGCGCCTGCAGCTCCTCGTTGACACACAGCATCTGGGAGAATTTCTCTGCAGGCGGAAAAGCGGGAGGGAGCGTGGATTCAGGACGAAGGGTCCCGGGGCCTGAGAGGAACAGATCTCCACCGTTCTCAGGATGGGTTGGGAGTCTGGTTCCTCTTTTTGCGCCTTGGCTCCCGGGACCGGAGAGCGAGGACAAGGATGGGTCCCTGGAAGGGTGCCCCCACCACTCACCCTTCTCTCTGGGGTCCAAGTTGAGGTTATCACAACTGTCCCAGTGGGGCCGAGACGAGGTAGGAGCTGGGGCCGGCGCTGGTGCGTGAGGGGGAGTGCTAGCCTCCTAGAGAGGGGGTCAGAACACTGAGTCCCAGCCCCTCCACCTTCCAGAGGTCAATTTCTGAGCGCCCCCCATACCCCCGGTCCTCTGCCAGTGCCCTTGGCACCTGGTCCTCACATCCCTTCTTCCCTTAAGCCCCCGGAGTGTGCCCTGGCTCACCAGGCTGCCAGAAGTGCTGTGGCTGCAGCTTCCCCGGGGCCGCTGGTGGGGTGTCAGGATATTATAGGGCACGTATCCTTCCTGCCCTTGCTGGTCCCGAACCTTCCACCACTTGCGCCTGTCATCCAGGACCTGAGGGAGGTAGGAGAGGAGGGCTCAGAGCCTGGGTCTGCAGCTAGGGCTGGGCCCCTGCAGTCCCCGGGGCCTCCACCCTCTCACCTCCAGCACGTCCTGCTGCTTGACCGACAGCTCGCTGCTGTTGCGAGCCTGGAAGTCGTAATTACACAGCACCCACTTCCCGTCCGGCTCTGGCTGAGGCTCAGCCTCCGGCTCTGGGTCTTGGTGACTGGAGAAGGAGGATTGGGGATAAGGAGGTAGCCAGTCCCACTGCTCAGGGCAGTAGGGTACCGGTGTGAGCTGGGGTTAGAGCCAAGCAGGGTAGGGCAGGGGCCAGGTTAATACTGTTAATAGAGACTTGAAATGGGAACATCTTGAATGCATTTTGCTCCTTCTGTACGTGGCTCCGAGCTTGAAAGCACATGATAGGAGTACTAATGTCACCTCCATCTGACAGATGAGAACATTAAGGCTCAGAGAAAATCACTTGCTGCCCAGCACACGGCTAGAAACAGCTGCTGTTTATTGAGCATCTACTGTATACTGGGCTCAGGCTTAGGATGACCCATAGTTACGACACAGTGGTTACCTTTTAGTTAACTTCTAGAGCGAACTAGGTGCTAGCCCTGTTCAAAGACTTTACATGTATTGGCTAACCTGGTTTTTGACCCAACCCACGCTATAACCCTGACCTTGGACTCCCCTCTCCACTCCCACCCTTTCCTCCTCCACTCCCGACCCTATTATTTTCTATTTTACAGATGAGGAAATGGAAGAACAGAGAGAGAGAGGCACGAGGGTGTCAAGTCACAGAGCAAGAAAGAGGCATTGGCCAGACTGAGGGAGACCCAGGCAGGCTGGCCCCAGAGTCCGTGTCCTGAGTAATTCTGGCCCACGGTGCGGGCCTCTGGGAGTGAGCCTGAGCTACCCCGGCAGCTCTGACCAGCCTGCCTACAGTACCGCCTAGATTTCTAACTCCTCCAAGAAGGGATCATTATTCTCGTTTTCTCTGAACTGGAGGCTCAGAGAAGGGAAGTCAAAAGCTGGGGGTGTGGGGCGTCTGGGTGGCTCAGTCGGCTAAGCGTCTGTTCAGCTCAGGTCACGGTCCCAGGGTCCTCGGATGGAGACCCACATGGGGCTCCCTGCTCAGCGAGGAGCCCACTTCTCCCTCTCCCTACCACTCTTCCTGCTTGTGCGCGCTCTGTCAAATAAATAAATAAAATCTTAAAAAAAAAAAAGCTGGGGGTGTCAAGCCCAAGATTCAGAAGCACAGGGAATGGGTGAAGTTCTGCGAGACCAGGAAGCTGGCGGGGGCGGGGGACAAGACGTTGGCTCTGATCCCCCAGGAAGAGGGACCACGGCCCGGATCAGGCCTACCTGTGCAAAGGAGAGGGGGGGTCTTCAGGGCCGCGGCGCCCCCTGTGTGGGGCTGGCAGCTCCCAGCGCACGGTCCTTGCTGAGACCCTGCCGGGCCCCCGCCAGACCCCCCTTCCGCTCCTGCAGCTCCGCTGCTCGCTCAGTCGTCGTCGTATCCCATGAAGTTTCCCTTGCATCCGCCCTCAACTTGCTCAAGGGCCCTAGAGTCCTGGCTTCTCCGTGCCCCTTCTGTGCCCCCACTGCTTTCTGGAGTCATGGACTCAGACCCCAGCTCTTTCCTCCCCCAGAGATCGGGAGCCCAGGTCTCAGACCTTAATTTCCCCAACCTTCTAACCTTTGCAGGTTCTCTGCCTGACACTCGGCAGGAACGGAGACAACTGCTTTCCACAGGCCTTGGGGAAGTGTGGGTCTGGCCTCCCTGTGGCTGCCTCTTTCAGGGGCCCAGAAATACTACCACTTCCTAAATTCCCCAGAAACGTGCCCCGTGGCTCTTGAAGGCCCAGGTCTTCTCTGGGTCTCCAAGGTCCCATGCACCAGACTTGAGCTCTTCTTCAAAACTCAAATGCCCAATCCCCCAGTCTCTTCCCTCTGACACCAGGGAGCTTCCCTGGCCCTGGGAAACCAAACTGCCATCTCCCAGCCTCTCAGACTTGACCCACGCCCGCCCCTTCCTCCCTCAGACCCTGCAATCTGGGCCTCCTCCCTTGGACCCCTTAGTCTGGGCCCTACCCCCTCCCTCCCTTCTCCCCCCTCTCCCAGCCCCGGCCTTCCCTCCTCACCACCTCACCCACCTGTGACAAGCCAGGGAGATGAAAGGAAAGACAAAAAAGGAGTGAAGTTAGTGCCTGGAACCCCCAGGATGCACCCCTCCTCGACCCCACCTGTTTCGCCTTGGCGGGGGGCGGGGGGGGGGAGACACTCACCCATTGACAGCGACCTGGGGCGCACTTTGCTGTGGGAGAGAGGAGAAGAGAGCGGCAGCTCAGGCAGGGCCAGACTAAAGCACCCAGCCCCACTGCGCCCCTGGGCGGGGGGGAGTGCGTGGCTCTCCAGGGAGCCTTACCTGCTGGCGCTGCCGCTCGTGCTGCAGCTGTTTCTCCACTGGGTCCTCCCAGGCGCGGCCGTCCGGGTCTGTGGCCGGGGGCTCCCAGCCGCTGGAGAACTCAGGGCTGTATGGGGGTCCCTCCTCGGGGGGCAGCTCCAACCTGCGGCCATGGGGCTGAGGGCTCAGCGACCCTAGTCTGGGCCCGAGCCCTATGATTAACCTCAGGTTTTCCCCAGCCTGCACCCTGGGCGTGAGCGCCGCTCCTCGGACCTCGCCGCCCCGCACCTGAGCTCCACCACCGCCCCACATCGACTGTTCTCGTAAATACACCGATTTCGCTCGAATGCCGTGGTGGGCCTCTGAATCTCCCCAATTCTGCACACAGCCGACCCCCCCTCAGTCCGGCTCTGCTCTCACCGCCCCCCCCCCACCACGGAGACTCGCTGCCTCCCAGCGCAGAGGGCACCCCTTTCCCAAACCTACAGGTCCCAGCCCTCTCCGCGGAGGCCCGCCTTTCCCGTTGCGACTGGAGCTGGGGTTCAGGCTGCGACCCCTGCCCCGCACGAATGTCTGCCCGCCCCCACCCCGCTGGCTCCCGCCATTCGTCCCAGCTTCTGCAGCAGCCGCGGTCGGATGCGCCAGCAGAGCCCCGCGGCGACCCTTCCCCGCCTCCCAGCCCCCCACCCCTGGCTCACCCGGGGCGGGTCCACGAGTCCCCCAGCGACGTCCAGAGCGCATTCTCACGCGGGGTGAGGTGGCCCCGCAACAGTGCCACGGCCTCGGACGTCAGGTGCGGCCGCCGCACTTCACTTGCGAATCGGGGGCCGCCTGACGTGTCCACGACCTGCCCGGGGTGCCGGAGTGAGCGGCGCACTCCACCCCCACCCCACCCAAAGTCGCACCCCCTCCTCCGGCCTCAGGGGGCCCGCGGGGCCGCGGCGCTCACCAGCTGCAGCGGCCCGAACAGGAAGTGCAGCAGCTCTGGGGACGAGGGGTTGGCGATGTTGCCGCGCAGCCGGGCCTGCGGGGCGCGGGAGGCGCCGGGGTTAGCGCTCGCACCGGTGGGTTCGCCCTCCCCCTGCCCCGCGAAGGCCGGGGCGCACGGTTCTCACCAGCAGGCTGAAGGCGTACTTGATTTTCTGAAGCACGTCGGTGTACTCCGCCTCGGAGGGCGGCTTGGCCCGCAGCGTCAGGAGACCCTCTGCGGGGAGGGGAGGCAGGTGCGGGGACACAGAGACAGCACCAGTCAAGGGGAGTCAAGTCCCCAGGCAAGGGGAGTCACCCCTGGCCGGGGGGCGCGTGGGGAGACCCTAGGGCGAGGGAAGAGGTTTGGGAGTGACTGGAGGCTCAGGATCCCGCTGCGGGCGCCCCTCACCCCCAGCAGCCCGGCGCCGGGTCCTGCGGCCGCGCTCCCGCTGCTCCAGCACGCGGGCTGCCTCCGCAGACTTCTGCAGCCTCGACACGAAACTCTCCACGTCGTCGAACACATGGTTCAGGATGTCCTGGGGGACAGAGGCGGGGACACGGGGGACTCAGGGATGTGGAGTCCTGGCCGCTCATCGCCCCAAAGCCCTCAGGCCCAGAGCCTGGACATCCTCCCGGGCCGGGTCACGCCCTCTGCTGCCTGGCCCTGTCACCATATTCCAGTCACCGTCGGCCACTCCCCCAGGAGTCTGACACGCCCACCGCCCCCCAACAAAGCCCCACTCCTAGGAGCTGGGACTCACTCCCCACAGCGGGTCCCGCCTCCAGGCCCCGGGTCCACCCCACTCACCACATCCCGCTCCGCCTGCAGACTGGCCAGCTCCGGACCGCGGGGGCCCAGATCCGGGGAGGCTGGGTCAGGGCTGCCTGCGGTCCTGGCCAGGCCGGGCCTCTGCGACTCTTCCGCTTCGGGGATGGGCTCCGCCTGGGAGCGCCCCCGGCCGGCGCTCACCGTGCTGATGACCGCTCGGACGGATGGGCGGCGCTGCAGGGGAGGGGTCTCGGCCACCGGCGACGGGCGGCGCTGCAGCTCCTCTTGCGTGGCCCTGCGGAGGGACAAGGGGAAGCAGCCTGGGTCCATCGCGGAGGGATAGGGCAGGGGACGAAGTCGGGCCTAAAAGAGACACTGTGGCCAGCTGAGCCAAACCTGGGGCAGGGAGAAATCGGAGATAAGGGGAAGGGGAACGCCTCTCCAGAGGGAAACTGAGGCCCGAGGGAGGAGAAACCGAGGACCAGAATTAGGAAAAGTCGTTTTGGAGAGCGGGTACACTTGTCTGGATGCTACGGGGGGACTCGAACCAGGCTTTGACTCCAAAACTCGTGCTGTGCCAGGCTAGGGGGATCTGCTCATTTCTCGGAGGGAGACCGAGGCGGGGGGAGGGGGAGACCGAGGAGGGGGAGACCGAGGAGGGGGAGACCGAGGAGGGGGAGACCGAGGAGGGGGTAGTGGGAGAAGAGGGCGTAGGGGGGAGACCGAGGCGGGGGGGGAAGGGGGGAGACCCAGGCGAAGGGGGAGACAGAGGCGAGTGGGGGAGAGACCGAGGTGAGGGGGGAAGGAGAGGAGAGGTGGGGGGGCGGCGGGAGGGAGGGGAGGAGGGAGGGGGAGGAGGGAGGGGGAGGAGGAAGGCGGGGGCAGGAGGGGGAGGAGGGAGGCGGGGGCGGGGGAGACCGAGGCAGGGGGCAGGGGGGAGACTGAGGCGGGGGGGGGGCGGGAGGGGGGAGACCGAAGGGGGGGCGGTGGGAGGGAGGGAGGAGGAGGGAGGCGGGTGGGGGGGAGGCCAAGGCGGGGGTGGGGGGTGGGGGGTGGGGGGTGGGGAGACCGAGATGGGGTGGGGGGAGACCGAGGCGAGGGGAGGGGAAGCTGGCCTCCCAGAGACCCCACCATCCCCTCTTCTCCCCCGGCTTCCAGCCCAGCACCCTCACCTGAGCGCCGCAGGCCTGCGCTCCCCGCGGCCTGACCGGTAGTCGTGCAGAGCCCCCTGGATGTCCTCTCGGATCAGCTCCGCCTGCCAACGGTGCTGTCAGGCCAGGCCCCCACCCCGCCTGCCACGTGCCCAGGCATCGGTCGCGAGGATGGGATCCCTGGCCGGGCGCCAGACCCCCTCCAGTCCGCTGTCCCGCGCGGCGCCCCACGCACACCCACGCCCTGAACACTCGCCCGCACCGCACCTCTGCCTCGGCCCTAGGCCTCTCGCCAAGCCCGGAGGCCGGGTCCCGCTGTGGCCTCGCCCCTAGACCACACCCGCCTCCAGGTCCCGCGGCTCCCAGACCCTCTCCCCCCCGGGCTGCCGTGTTCTGTCGGGGACGCTCGGCTCCATTTCGTCACGTTCTACCGTGAACCGGTCCAGCTGTCCTCAAAACCCGCTCCCTCCCAGAACTTCTTTCCAGGCCCCGCCTCCTCCACTGGCCCCGCCCCAGGCCCCGCCCCACCGGCGCACCAGCCCCACCCTCGGAATCCACAGGATCCCTGCTCCGTCGCAGGAACCTGGCTCCTCCCGACCCGGCCCGCTCACCCCGAGACGCAGGCCCTGGAAGAAGTGCACGTCGGGGTGCGTGCGCTCGGGCTCCAGGCACACGAGCAGCAGCAGCGAGCGGCTCCGGCCGGGCGGCAGCACCGCGTCGCAGCGCACAATGGCACCCAGCGGGTACAACTCCAGCTCCTCCTGCGGGCCGGGACGGCGGGTAAACTGAGGCCCAGAGTCGCGGGGACTCAATGGGGACAGCAGTGCCCGCGGGTATGGTGACACAGCCCAGGCAGCCCCGCGGGGTTGGGGGGTTCCGGACGGTGGCCCCGCTGTTGCTGGGGGTTCCAGATAGCACCCCAGTTTAATAGAGGAACTAAGGATGCTCAAAAGAGGAGCGGAGATCTCTCCCCAAGTTCCCGGAGGAAGGACATGCAAGGGACAGGATTCACACTCAGAAGTCCCTGGGGTCAAGTCCCTGGGCCTCCGCTGGCTTGGGCCAGCCGCTTCTGCTACCCGCGTGTCCCCTGGCACCTTGGAGATGGGGTCAAGCAGCGTGACATGGTCCGGAGACACGCGCAGCAGCATCTCTTGGGCCCAGACGCGACCCTGGCTGTCCATGATGGCCAGCTTCCGCGAGGCGTCCTCCACGGTGTACACGCCATCCTCCTCACCCAGGCAGAATGTCACCAGGTGCTGGCGCGGGCGCGGAGAAAGCAGGGAGTCCCAGGAGGACGCCGGGGTGGGGGGCTCACATCAGCCTTCCCACCGGAGACTGAACACCATTCCTGAAAGCCTTCCCCATCTCGGGATCCACCAGTGGGGCCCCTCCTCCCAGGGCCCTGAGTTTTGCTTTCATCTGAGTGACCAGCCCCTGAGTCCGGCCTCCCCGCACACTGGAGGCTCCTTGAAGGCACCGGTTCTGTCTAGTCCCCTCTAAGCCCTTCTGCCTCCGTTAGAGCACCGGGCACACTTGGTCTGAGCCATCCTCACACAGGTGTACCTAACGTTTGTCCCCATGGCCTGACTGTCCAGCACAGACTCAAGTGGAAGGGACTTCCTCTGCCGAACACCCACTTCTGAGGGGGGGCAGGGACCGCCCATCTTGCAAATGAGCAAACTCAGTTTCCCGGCTTCCTTCTGCTTTCAACACCACCATCTTCCCAGGCCTGCCTGCCTTTCCTCCCACAAGCCTCCCTGGGGCGACGCAGACCCCAGACTCACATTGACTAGATACTGGGAAACGTCAGCCATAACCACAGTGGAGTACCGCTTCCTCTGCTCTGTGGGGGAGAGGAGAATGAACCCAGAAAACTCAGTGCCTCCTCCCTCAGACCCAGCAGTCCAGACCCCCAGCCCCTCCTCCCTCAGACTTAGGGATCCAGGTCCCCAACCCCTCCTCCCTCAGACCCAGGAGTCCAGGCCCCCAGCCCCTCCTCCCTCAGACCTGCTTTCAGCCTTGGGTTTTCTTGTTCCCAAACTCACCATAGATTGACTTGGCACTTGGTTTGGGGGCAGCTTCTGGGCTGGTTAAGGAAAAAAAGAGTGAGAGGGGCCATGGGAATCGGGAGAGCATGGGGGTTTTGAATGCCAAGCAGAGCAGCAAAGACTTCACTGGGAGGGCAGTGGGCAGCCATGGAGGGTTCTGAGCAGGGGAGGGCAGGCCCGGAGCTGGACGTTCACGCAGGTGAGGCAGTGTGGTAGCAGGTGGTGGTGGGGAGTGTGGTCTCAGCTGTCGCAAAGAACTGGCTTGGGCTCTCCTGTCCATACTGCCTTGCCATAAGACCCTGGACAGGAGACCTAATCTCTCCTGCCTCAGTTTCCCTTTCTGTGAGATAGGGGTTAGGAACCCGATAGCCACCATCTGGTAGAGCACTTGGTGGACACACGGAGAGTTGAGGGGGTTCCAAGCCTCAATAACTTAACTTTCAGTGCCATGATACAAAGGGTAGCAAACAGCAGGTACTCAATAAAGGGGGGTTGACAGCAGCATTAACATCTGGGGTAGACAGATAGTTATCTTCCCCTCCTACTCCCGTGGGCCTAGCTCTTCCCAGCCGAATCCTTCTCTGTCTCCTGCTCTGGCCTGCCCTTCTAGGTCACCTTCTCCAAGAAGAATTCCACAGAAATGACAGGGACTCAGAGCTCGGGGGGGATCAGGGATGAGGGACGAGAAACACACACTTTCAGTCAAACCTCTGCTCCTATCCTGCTCCTACCAGTCAGATCTCTGCACAATTTGGTTACTTCTGTGCTGGAGAACTCACTACCTTATATCGCCCATACAGCTATTCCCATGGGCCTCTCTTTGTTCTTCTCGCTGCTCACTCCAGGAGACTTGAACTTTATTAGAAACAGCCCAGGGGCTCCTGGTGGTTAAGCATCGGACTTTTGGTTTTGGCACCAGTCATGATCTCAGGGTCATGAGATCGAGCCCCACACGGGGCTCCCCGCTCAGTGTGGAGTCTGCTAAAGACACTCTCTCTTCTGCCCCTTCCCCCATGCTATGTCTCTCTGAAATTAATAAGTCTTTAAAAAAAAAAAAAGAAAAACAACGCCCAGATTTGTCTGTGAAGCATCAATATTTACCAACAAGCTAACCACGGCTACAGCGGCTCCCAGGAGCCGAGCACCTGCTCTTGGTCAGAGTCTCTGCTAATCTTGTACCTTCATTATCCTGTCAAGCTCTTGGAATGGTCCCTGTTTCCCAGAGGAGCTCAGACTTAGGCTCGGTGGCCAGGGTCCTCCCCTGCTGAGTGTTAGTTGGGCAGGGAAGGGGGAGCACAGGCGTCCTTCTCAGTGTCCACGCTGGGAATGCTGCGAATGCCCCCTGGGGGTGCGGGGAACAGGGTGGCAGAGGGGGCTGGGCAGCCCAGGGGTAGGACCACTTACCCTGTGGTGGTGCTCATGGTGAGAATGGCGAGCTCCTGCCACCTAGAGGTGCCCTGGGATCCAGCAGAGAGTGAGGGCCTGCCCTGGCCAACTGTACCAAGGATTTTTTTCCCCAGTCCCTCCTCCCTCAGACCTGGGAGTCCAGAACACCCAGCCCCTCCTCCCTCAGACCTGGGAGTCCAGAACCCCCAGCCCCTCCTCCCTCAGACCTGGGAGTCTAGAACCCCCAGCCCCTCCTCCCTCAGACCTGGGAGTCTAGAACCCCCAGCCCCTCCTCCCTCAGACCTGGGAGTCCAGAACCCCCCGTTTCCCCTCCCTCAGACCTGGGAGTCTAGAACCCCCAGCCCCTCCTCCCTCAGACCCAGGAGTCCAGGCCCCCAGCCCCTCCTCCTTCACACTTTGTACTCTGCCCCCCAAATCTCTCAGGGATCCATGCATTTGGCTCCCTAATCTATGTGTGCCCCATTTTGCTTCCTCTTTCCAGGGATCCTGTCTCTAGCCTAATCTCAGGGGCCCAGGAGTTCCAGCTCAGAGCATCTGGACCCTAAGAACCAAAGGGTCTTGTCTCCAAGTCCCCTCAGAGAGCCATTCAGCCAGTTCCTCAGCCACTGCGACCTCGGGCTGTCGGGTCCATCTCCCAGCCCTCACCTCCTCGGGACTCACGGGTTTAGGTCCGCCCGCCTTCCTGGTAAGTGGACCCGGGTGTCCTAGACCCCTGCTCCTGCTCCCCAGGAGTCCCGGCCTCCAGCCCCTCCCGGCGGGGGCCCCCTCCTCACCTGCCGCTGGAGAGGCCCCGCTCTCTGCTGTCCCAGGGTTCCAAATGCCTGCCCGTCCTTCCTGCTCCCCGGGCCCGCCCGCCTCCGCATACCAGCGCACTCACCGGGCACGGCCCCACCGCCCTGGCCCCTGGGCGGGGCTGGCACAGACACCAGGGTTGGGGTGGGGGGGGGGACTGGAACGGCCTGCGGGGAGCCAGGAGCTGTGACGGTCTCTGTCACAACACTAGCTCAAGGACAGCAAGCCGTGGGGCGTCACGCTCGGCCAGAGCTGCAGCTCTGAAAGCCTCTGGGAGGTCAGAGGTTTGAGTCGCACCTGTTTGCAGTTTGAGAGGGGGTCGTCAGTGTGGGAGGGTGGCATTTCTGTCACCGGGGCTGCCTTTCTGTCTCCGGACTGGTGTCTGTCCCGGCCCGGTGCGCACCTCCTGTCCACAGTTCCTGCCTCTTCTTCTGGAAACTAGCCCCCCCAGGAACCCCTCTAATCATGGCAACTAGGACTCAGAGCCCCACATGGCTCCAAGTACTTCTTAAACGCTAACGAGCTCCTCAGGCTTGAAATCTGCTTTCCGGAACTTCCTCGGTGCCACGGTCCTTGCTGACCACGTTATCCACGCCATTTCTTCCCAAATCCTGTGAGGTGAGGCTGGGGGTCTCCCCTTCACAGATGAAGAAACTGAGTCCCACACGGGCCCGAGGTTACACTTGCAGGGAGTGGGTGAGAACAGAGCTGGGAGAGCGGGAACGGGCGGGCATGCCCCCTTTTAGCCTTTCCCTTTGTCAAGGATCCCCACCTGGGGATCCTTCCTGGCGTCCTCCAGGCTCACACCTGAACTTGGAGAGCCTCCTAGCTGGCCCCTGCTCCCTTCCTCCCCTTGGTCTCCTGTCCATGCAGAGAGCCCGAAGAAACCTAGCTCAGCTCACACCACTCCCTGCTCGCGTTCCCTCAGGGGCTCCCCGTTTCTCTGCAGGGCCTGACCTCCTCTCAGCCTCCATCCCTCCCTTCCAGCACACTGCGTCCTTGCTGCTCCTTGAACACTGACAGCCCGCCCTGCCTCAGGGCCTTTGCACTTGCTGTGCCCTCTGCCTGGAATGCTTATTCCCTCGGACATCCTCATGGATTGTTCCCTACCCCCCTTCAGGTCTTTGCCGGACGGCCAGCTTCTCAGAGAGGCCTGGCTGACCACGCTATTTAACACTGCAGCTCCCCGTACCCTCCTGTTCCTCGTGCTCTCTCCCGGCTCCCTAATTAATTTTTCGCCAAATTGTTCCCCACCTTTTAACATACTGTATTACCTGATCATTTCAGTTATTTTATGTCTCCCCTGTTAGAATGTAAGCTTCAGGAGGACACAGACTCCTCTGTGTTTGGCCCTGCGCTCTAGCTGCTGCAAACCGTAAGGGCTGGAGAGACATCTGCGTTCGCATGCATTATGCTCCACTGCACACAGGCTCTGCAGAGTGAGGCCGGAAACGAGAGAAAGCACCCCTTTGTCCTGGGCTGGGGGGGATGAAAGAACAGAGGTAACGAGAGACCATCGTGTGGGGTGGGGTGATGGCAGGGAGCCCAGGTGGGTGTGGGTTCAGGTCCTGACTTAATCCCTATGCGGGGGTGCTTCCGTCTTCTGAGCACACTGCGTGTGTGTGTGTGTGTGTGTGTGTGTGAACGCATATGTACATCTCATCCTCACAACATCCTGTGAAACGGGTTCCATTAGCTCCCTTTTACACGCGAGGAAGAGACACACATTGAGGAATTTGTCTGCAATCACGCGGCTCATCCATGGTGGGGAAGCTTGAACTCAGGCCATGCAACTTCCGCCCTGCGTCCTGCGGCCACCTCATGACTCTGCCCTTTCTAGCTGTGTGACCCTAGGTAAATCGCTTAACCTCTCTGTGCCCCAGGCCCCCAGTTGGAACACGGGATCGAAACATTGGGAGGATTAAATGAGTTCACGGAGAGCTCTCGGCGCCATCCGGGCCAAAGAGGAGATGCTAGGTTGAGTATTCGCCACGGCAGAGATGGTGACCTTTCCGGATCTGCTGCGATGGGATGCAAAGGGCCCTGCGGAAGCCCGGAGGAGGCCGCTAAGAGGTCAGGGCAGGCTTCCTGGAGGAGGAGGGGCAGCCGGAGCTGAACCTGAAGGGCGAGTTTGGCAGCTGGAGGTGGACTGGAGGTTGAGAGAGGAGTGTCGCAGGCCTTGGAACTGCCTGAGCCCAGGAGGGGGGGGTGGGCTGGCCAGTGTGGGTGTGCTCTCCCGGGAGCTGCAGGGAGAGGCCTGGGGTCCTGCTCTGCTGTCTGCAACAGCTGTCATTCTGGCTTCCCGTCACGTTCATGCCACAAGTACTTCCTGCACTTGGCCCTGCCTGGGCTGGGGTCTGCAGAGAGGAGCAGACCCCTTAACTCTGACAGGCAGCTAGGGCTGGGATTGGTGCCCACTGGCACAGAAGACAGAGGCTCAGAGTGCAGAGGCCACTAACCCAAGGTCACCGTAGCCCTGGGCTGGGGGACAAAATGCAGATCTGACCAGAGACCAGGCCCTTTCTTCATGTGCAAATGGAGAAAACTATCCTCAAATAGGCATTCCGTGGGAGTCAGGGGCCAGGTCTCCCAGGTCTGAGGGAGGAGGGGACTGGGGGTCTAGACTCCTGGGTCTGAGGGAGGAGGATGCTGGGGGGTCTAGACTCCTGGGTCTGAGGGAGGAGGGGCTGGGGGCCTGGACTCCTGGGTCTGAGGGAGGAGGGGACTGGGGGTCTAGAATTCTGGGTCTGATGGAGGAGGGGCTGGGGGTTCTAGACTCCTGGGTCTGAGGGAGGAGGGGACTGGGGGTCTAGAATTCTGGGTCTGATGGAGGAGGGGCTGGGGGTTCTAGACTCCTGGGTCTGAGGGAGGAAGGTTCTGGGAGCCTGGACTCCTGGGTCTGAGGGACAAGGGGCTGGGGCCTGGACTCCTGGGTCTGAGAGAGGAGGGGACTGGGGGTCTAGACTCTTGGGTCTGAGGGAGGAGAGGCTGGGGTCTGGACTCCTGGGTCTGAGAGAGGAGGGGACTGGGGGTCTAGACTCCTGGGTCTGAGGGATGAGGGGCTGGGGCCTGGACTCCTGGGTCTGAGAGAGGAGGGGCTGGGGGTCTAGAATTCTGGGTCTGATGGAGGAGGGGCTGGGAGTTCTAGACTCCTGGGTCTGAGGGAGGAGGGGACTGGGAGGTTTTGGACTCCTGGGTCTGAGGGAGGAAGGTTCTGGGAGCCTGGACTCCTGGGTCTGAGGGAGGAGGGTCTGGGGTCTGGACTCCTGGGTCTGAGGGAGGAAGGTTCTGGGAGCCTGGACTCCTGGGTCTGAGGGAGGAGGGGACTGGGAGGTTTTGGACTCCTGGGTCTGAGGGAGGAAGGTTCTGGGAGCCTGGACTCCTGGGTCTGAGGGAGGAGGGTCTGGGGTCTGGACTCCTGGGTCTGAGGGAGGAAGGTTCTGGGAGCCTGGACTCCTGGGTCTGAGGGAGGAGGGTCTGGGGTCTGGACTCCTGGGTCTGAGGGAGGAAGGTTCTGGGAGCCTGGACTCCTGGGTCTGAGGGAGGAGGAGCTGGGAGCCTGGACTCCTGGGTCTGAGGAAGGAGGGGCCTGGGGTCTGGACTCCTGGGTCTGAGGGAGGAGGGCAGGTCAGGGACAGGTGCCCCAGTCCCTGCTTCCAGGTGCTCTGAAGGCTGAAGCAGCAGGTGAGACAGTGAGACCGAAACCAGAGCCTCCACCCTAGTTCAGGGCCCAGGGCTCCTTCCTCCTTCTGTGGCCACAGAGGCAGCCCTCCCTTTCTTCAAATCGTAGCGAGTGGCTCCCAGATACCATTGGAGCTCCAAGCCCAGCACAGTCTGACTCAGTGAGTCCGGGGCGGAGGCAGCGAACCCCAGTCTTAGAGACTCACCATGGGAACAGCCACCTGAGAACCCTTTCCAACCCCTTGTCTGCCCACAGAGTCAGTGCCTTTCATTAAGTGAGCTCTAGGACTCTGTGGGTGTGTTTGCTTCTGTCCCTAAACTGGGATAGCTTTGTCACTGGGGACTGGATTGCTTATTGTCTGGGTTGGGGGCACCGAGGCAGGACACAGAATTCCCCATCGGGGCTTGATCCGCTGAGATCCCCTGGGTGTCATGTCTAAAACCACCCCATCCCTTTCCTCCTCCTCCTCTCCCAACACACATACCTGTCCCCACTCCCCAGCCGTCGGGTTTGCTGATGAACTCCTAGGATGGGACTCGGGGGTGGGCGGGCATAGTCACAAGAAATAGGTATGGCAGGTTTTTGGCAGATATAAATAAGGTGGGGCTGGGTGTCCGAGAGATGTGTGTATTTACATGTGTGTCAATGAACTTAATCATTCGATGAATGGTTCCTGAGACCCAATCTGTGCCCCACTCTTTGCGCTCAAGAAGAGTCTAACTGGATGTCCAGTTAAGTGGTGACTGGACAGGGTTCTGAAGGATGAATAGGAGTTTCCCAAGGGCAATGTGGCAAGGGATGACACTAAGCTTGAGAGTGGCATATGCAAAGTCCCAAAGTCATGCAGTAGCAAAGACTTACGCACCTACTTTGTGCCAAGCATTTCTGAGTGCTGGACGGACGAAAGCCCTGCCCTGTGTTATTGTCACCCTCGTGGGTGTGGTGGGAGACAGAAGGTAAACAGGGAGCACATACATGAGGAAGACTTTTGGATTGTGGTAAGAGCCACGGAGGACCTAGAACACAAGGGAAGAGATGGGGTGACTGGAGGCAGGCAGGTGTGGTCGTTTTGGGGGGGTGCAGTCAGGGCGGGCCTCCATGAGGAGGTGGCATCTGAGCTTTGACCTGGATTTCGAGAATGAGTCAGGAATGCAGAGAAGGTTCCAGGCAGAGGGAATACCTTGGGGAGGCTGGCGGGTGAAGTCTGTCGGGGTGTGTTTGGCCAGAGCACAGGAGACCCGGACACCTGGCTACCAGGACGATTAAGGTGACAACTATGAAATGGCGCCAACAAGAGGTGGCCAAAGTCCAACGCGGATGGGGTCGTCCCCGGCGGCGCGGACTCGGGCTGCCCTCAATGGGCCGTGGTGGCGCCCGCTCAGGCAGTGCGGAAGCCCAGAGGAAGGGTGAGGTGTTTCCCCGCAGATCCTGGAACGGGCCCGCCCCAGAGCAGCGAGGCGGCCCAGGGAGGGTGGGTCTGGGAAACCGCCGGGGCTGGCGGGGGAGGAGAGTGGGGGAGGGAGGCTGGCGGCGGGGCTGTTTGTTCTCTGGGAGGGATGGCGGGTGGGTCAGTCTCCAGAAACTGGGGGGAGCCTGGCCCCTAGGCTGGCGGGAGTGGGCTGGGCCCCAGCGTGGGGGGGGGGGGCAGCGACTGGAAGGGGCTCCCGCGGACTTGGGTTTAGGTTCTGGGTTGGAGCGGGTGACTCTCAGTTTATTCGGAGCTCTTCCTCTAAAACAAGCATAAATCCTAGTACCTGCCGTAGGGCCAGCAGGAGATGAGGTGTGGGAAGGCACGAACAGTGCTTAGAAGGGCTCTAGGCGCAGCCTCCATGGAAAATAGAGAAATGGACCAAGAGCTCCATGACCCAGCGACACGCAGGAACAAGGGATAGCTCTGCACACAGCTCTGCCCTCCGGGGCCCCCAGATCCCAGCTTCTGATAAACAGACATCCATGCATCCATCCAACCAATGTTTATTAAGCATCTACTCTACACCAGACACTGTTCTGGGGACCAGGGAACTCAGCCCCAAACCTGCCCTCGTTGAGTTTATATTCTGGTGGAAAAGAAATTAAAAAAGTAAACTGTTTAGAACGTCCAATGGCAACAGTGCCACGGAGGGTCCAGAAGGTGTTTTAGGGGGTTCTATTGAAAAGTCATAATGTGGTTGGGATGATACTGAGTGAAGACCTGGGGAGAGTTAGATGGGGGATACCTGGGGTAGGATCTCCAGGCAGGGGCAACAGCCAGTGCAAAGGTCCTGTGGTGGGATCTTGTCTGGCATATTCACAGCAAGGCCAGCATATCTGCCGCACCGTGGCTGAGGGCAGAGGGATGGAACATGAAATCAGAGAGATTATGAGAGCAGATCGTGGGTTCCCAGGGTCACTGTAAGCATCAGAGAGAATGAGAAGGCTCTAGAAGTATTTTGGTCAAGTTTTTTTTTTTTTAATTGACATAAAATTAATCTTAGGGTGAATAACGCAGTAGCATTTAGTACGTTTTCATTGTTGTGCCACCACCCACCTGCATCTAGTTCTGAAGCACTTTATCAGCCCAAAATAAAGCCCTGAACCTATTAGCTGCTACTCCCTATTCCTCCCTCCCTGAACCCCTGGAAAACATTAATTTGCTCTTTGTACATGCGGATTGGCCAATCTGGACATTTCATATAAATACAACCATACACTACATGATCTCATGGTGGGTTTGAGGTTCATATATGTATTGTTCAGGTGCTGGAATCATTTCAGACTTACGGAAAAGTTGCAAAATAATACATAGAACTCCCTATACTACACCCAGAATCCCCAGAGCTTAACAATGAACATAAACACTTGCTTATCATTTCTATCTTCCTGTCTCTTTCTCTCTCACACACATTTTTTCCCTGAACAATTTGAGTCACTTCCAGACCTAATATCCTTATACCCCTAAAAATTTTTATTTTTAAAAAATATTTTATTTATCTATTTGTTGGGGGGGAGCACACAAGCAGGGAGAGTGGCAGAGTGAGAGAGAGAAGCAGACTCTCCACTGAGCAGGGAGGCAGATGATGCAGGGCTCGATCCCAGGACCCTGAGGTCACAACCTGAGCCGAAGGCGGACGCTTAACTGACTGAGCGACCCAGGCGCCCCACCCCTGAAGACTTTAAATGTATTTCCTAAAACAGCAGGTAGATGGAGATTGAGACAGAATGATTTGGGGCCATAAGCCCCTGATAGGGAAAGCAGAGGGTTTTGTGGGAGAGGTCTCTCAGCACCCGGGACAGCACCCAACGCTTATCCAGAACTCCTGAACACCGACAATGATAACGAGGAGCATAGCCTACCTGGAGAGAGTTTCTAAACACCGTGGGTGTGCCTGGGAATCAAGTGGGAGGTCCTCAGAGAGGAAGGAATTTGCACGCATTGTTTCCTGTGTAATAACTACATTAGCAGCCAGCAAGCTCTGGCACTTAATCTGTGTTAGGTCCTTCTTGTGAATGACTTTATATCAACCTTCCAGACTCTATAATGAGCTGGCAAATTGTGGCCCATTGCTCCTTTTTGTAAATAAAGTTTTATTAGAACACGTCCATGCTCATTTGCGTGCATCTTGTCTCTGGCGGCTTTCCTGCTCTAATGGCAGGATAGTTGCAGTAGGGACCGTATGGCCATCAAGGACGAAATTATTTACTATTCCTGTCCTTTGCAGAAAACCCCCTTGAGGCAGATGATAGAAGGTGAAAAAGGCTCAGAGAGGAAGGGCTTTACTCAAAATTGAGAGAACCGGCATCTGAACACACAGTGCTCATCTTCCCCCTCCCCTCTCAGACCTCCTTCTCCTCCTTCAAGTACAGTACAGGACACATGACATAGAATTTACTATCTTAAACATTTTCAACGGTATGGTTCAGTGGGGTTAAGCACATTCACACTGTTGTGCAACCATCACCACTATTCACGTCCAGAACTCTTTTCATCCTGCAAACCTGACATTCTGTACCCACTACATCCTAACTCCCCACTCCCCTCCACCTGCCAGCCCCTTGCACCCACCATTCTACTTTCTGTCTCTAGGATTTTGTCTCCTCCAGGGACCTCAAACAAGTGGAGTCATATGGCATTTGCATTTTTGTGACTGGCTTATTTCACGTGGCTTAACATCTTCATGCAATGAGAAAAGGCACATGAACAAGGAAGTGAAAAACAGTGAAATCACCCTTTCTTTGTCTGGCAGAGACCCGATGCCAAATATTATAGGGTTTTTTTCCTAACTCTAAAAGTATGCACTGCAGTATAGACACTTAAAGAGAGAGAGAGAGAGAGAGAGAGAGAGATGGAGAATGAATCAGCCTATCTCTCCCCACCCCGTATTGGTGGTTAAGGAAGAAGTCATGTATGTTCTTAAACATTTGAGCCTGATAAAGCTGCAGACAGAGTCTGTCTGGAAACACATATAGAGGAATTAGTTTTACTGTTAGTATCGGAGGGACCATGATTCCGCCTTGTTGCCAGATTCCCAGCGTGTATTTCAATGTCTGGGACACAGTGGGTGCTCATGACATAGTTGTTGAAAGGAGTGTAGAAGTTGGAATAGTAGAGAATAGACCCCTCTTCTACGGGTAGGCATTGAGCTTAATTTTATTTGCTTCTGGCAATTTGAGGAATATTTTCCTCAGTGTCTTTCTTTCCGAATGACTACTCCCTTAGCATAAATTCTTACAAGGGGAACATATGCATGAATGTTTTAAAAAAAAACTATTTATTTGACACACACACAGAGGGACAGCAACAGAGGGAACACAGCAAGGGGAGTGGGAGAGGGAGAAGCAGGCTTCCTGCTGAGCAGGAAGCCCGATGTGGGGCTCAATCCCAGGACTCTGGGATCATGACCCAAGCCAAAGGCAGATGCTCAACGACTGAGCCCCCCAGGTGCCCCCATGCACAAATGGTTTTGACATGAATTGCTGACCGGCCTTTCAGGAGGCTTCCACCGGCGAGTATGAGTCCCCATGTCACCACATCCTTGCCAACACAGGCTGTTAGCATTGTTTTGACCTTGCCAATCTGATAGGCAAAAATACCATCTCATAATTACCCTAATGAGCATTTCTTTCATTCCTAGGAAGGCTGAATAGTTTCATGTGTGTGTTGACATCACTTCTTTGCAAATAGCCCATCATACCATTTGCCTATGCTCCCTTCTCTTGTTAGAGATTTGTAAGGGCTCTTTACGTATTAAGGATACTATCTCTTTGCCATTTGGTGGGTAAGAGGAGCCAGAAACTGAGAGAAGGGAAGCAACTGCTCAACGCACACGTAAGAGGTAGACCAGGAATTTGAAACAAGATGTGTATAGATCAACGTTGGGGGTTCATTACCACTGCCTTCATGGCACCTTCCCCTTCCCCAGGCCTTGCTCCCTCCATGGCCAGAAGCCCTGAGTTCCCACAGTCTCCAAAAGGGTAGAGGCCTCTTGCCAAACCCAGTCAACTTTGCTACATCCCCAACAGCAAACCTGTTCTTTGGTTTGTTGTGTCAGTTAAATACTTGGCACATACATTGGTACTCAATAAATAGCAGCTGGTATTATTGCTTATTTTTTCTTTAAAATTTTCCCTTCCATCACATCTCTTGCCAGCCGCCTCCCCATTCAAGCCAACCTCCTACCATCGCAAACATGTGTCCCTCCCCATGCAACTTGCGTCCTGATGCCTAGCCTTCGAATATGCTGTTACATCTGTCTAGTTGCCTCTCTCCACTCGGGCCACTTAAAGAACTCCTACTCATCCTTCAAAACCCTATTTATGTTTCCCTTCCTCTGGGAAACTTTTCCTCACTCCTAGGCTAAGACTCCAACCACAGATCCTGGACGCAGTGCTGTTGTGTTCCCTTTGGGTGCCCTGTGTCTGGGAGGGCACACAGACCTCACAGTTATCACGGCATTACAGAGATAAGCAATATCTCTCTAAGAGAAAAAAAATTAGCTCCAAACTGCGAAAGCTGCAGACCCAAAGTGAATAATTTCATTCTGTCTACAAAACGTCACATCAAATTTGTTGTCCAATCCAATTCGAAAACCTCTTGGGCATCTGGAAATAATTTGTCAAGGCGATATTTCTCACCTCATAAGAATTCTCAAATATGTCTGTTGATTGCAGATAAAGCAGACTGATTCATAAATCAAGAGTTAGTTGTAGTCAAAAGATTTCCAGAACAAAACTGGAGAAAATTTTCAGTTCTTTTGAGTCAGCTTTGTTGCAGGATAATTTACATGCAGCAAAAGTCACTATTTTTAAGTGAAAATGCCAGTAACATGTTACAAATGTATGCGGTCATGCATATAACTGTCAGTAGGATTACAAGAGAGACATTTCCAAAACCCAAAGAAGTTCCCTTTCTGGCAATCACTTCCTCCTCCCCCTCTGCCCCTGGCAACCACGGATCTTCCTTCCTTCACTACCGGCTTGCCTTTCCTAGAACCATGCCGTATAACTGGACTCATACGTCGTGCAGTCTTCTGCGACTGGCTTCTTTCATGCAGAATGATACTTTTGTAGCGCATCTCGGCTGTCACAATTCCCAGCATTTCATTCTTTTTTTTTTTTTTTTAAATAATGACCCACTGTACACATTTAGAATATTTTATCTAGGAGTCCTGGTCTCCATCTCCTCCTCTCTCTCAGACCCAGCAGTTGAGACACCCAAACCCTCCTCCCTCAGACCCAGGAGTCCAGACCCCAGCCCCTCCTCCCCCAGACCCAGGAGTCCTCATCCAGCCCCTCCTCCCTCAGACCTGGGAGTCCAGACCCCCAGCCCTTCCTCCCTGAGATCCAGGAGTCCAGACCCCCAGCCCCACAGCCCCTCCTCCCTCAGACCCAGCAGTCCAGGCCCCCAGCCCCTCCTCCCTCAGACCCAGGAGTCCAGACCCTCAGCCCCTTCCTCCCTCAGACCCAGGAGTCCAGCCTCAGCCCCTCCTCCCTCAGACCCGGGAGTCCAAACCCTCAGCCCCTTCCTCCCTCAGACCCGGGAGTCCAAACCCCCAGCTCCTCCTCCCTCAGATTGGAGAGGCTTTGCCCTGATCTCCCTCAGGACCCCAGGGATTTGGGAAGGCCCAGGCCTGTAGGTCCCCGCCCGGAGCCTCGAAATTCTCAAATTCTCTCATCGTCCATGAGGAAGGTGCTAGTGGTGAACACGCACTTTAGGTGTGAAGAGGCCGCTATAGGGGAAAGGCGCACCGAGGAGCGCAGCCTGCGAGCGGCAGCGCGGGGCGCGGCGGAAGCAGCAGGACCCCGACTCTGCCTCTGCCGCACAGCCGCGCCGGGACAGCACCGCGAACGTGACGTCATGGAACAGGGCGCAGGCTCGCCCCTCACGCCCCGCCCCCAGGCCGCGGCCACGCCCACGGCTCCGGAGCCTCCCATTCCTGGCTGCGGCGGCGCCGGGGCCCATCCTCATAGGCCCCGCTCCGGGCAGGCCCGCCCCTTGAAGCCCCGCCCACAGCGCCCCGCCCCTTTCCGGAAGCTCGGGGCCGAGCAGAGCCTGTCCTTCTCCACGTGGGTCGCCGGCTGCCCGCTCCTCTCCTCCGGAAGACCCCGCGGGGGGCTCGGCGTCGGACCCTAGCTCCTGCCCGGCATGAACCGCTACCTCCTGCCGCTGTCCGTGCTGGGCACGGCGGTGGGTGGCGCGGTGCTGCTCCGGTGAGTGCGCGCCCCTGGTGGGCGGGTCGGCGGCCGCCAGGTGGGGACGGGCCGGGGACAGGTGGCCTGAGGGTCGCCGGCCTAGGACCGGTGCACACAGTGCGGCGGGGCAAACCTAGGGCGGGCCTCGAGGGCAGGTTACGGCCCAAGGTCACCCCGAGGAAAGGGGCGGGCCCGGGCCCTGGAAACCTTCTGGTCATCGATTATTGAGTCCATCCTGCAGACAGGCATTGGGGGACCCCACGCGTCACCCGGGGCTCCCTAAGCTCTCGTTACCCGCAATCAGAGACGCAAACCGGATTGCCCAGCTCGGTGAACAAAACGATTGTACTGCATGGGATACACACAGAGTTCTTGTCTTTTCTAGGCTAATGCACTTAAAAAAAAACAAAACCACAGAAAACCAGGCTCCCGAATATTCTAGAGCAGCACTGTTTGGTAGAACTTTCTTGGCGGATGGAAGTGTGTCTGGGTTGTGCGGTCCATGATGATCGCCATCACACATGGCTACTGAGCGCTCCCAGTTCGGCTGTGTTATGCTTACAGTTAACAATATGGTCCTTAAACACCTGTGAAGCGTGCAGCTCCTGTGTTCTTACCATTAGTATATGTGCTGCCGAAGCGAGCGTGTTCTTACCATTAAAAAAAGAAAAGAATTAGCAGTATATAATTTTATTACACTTACGCAATAAAGAGATTAGCTGGGAGGCCTGAAAGTAATTGGAATTTTTTTTTTAATATTCACTTTTTTTTTAAAGATTTTATTTATTTATTTGACAGATAGAGATCACAAGTAGGCAGAGAGGCAGGCAGAGAGGCAGGGGGAAGCACGCTCCCTGCTGAGCAGAGAGCCTGATGCAGGGCTCGATCCCAAAACCCTGGGATCATGACCTGAGCTGAAGACAGAGGCTTTAACCCACTGAGCCACCCAGGTGCTCCAAGGAAGTGGAATATTTAAATACTTTTTTTTTTTTTTTAAAGGGCATGAAGCATAGACTGTAAATCTCTTTGAATAAATTACCTTTGGGTTTATTTGCCTGCTCTGTGATGAGGCTTCATGGTGAACTTGTTGCTTCTGACCCGATAACGTCATTTTTGTGTAGCTGGCGCGTCTCTTTATAATTCATGAGACTGCAGCTCTGGGATGGTAACTGGGTGTTTTTGAAAGTTCTAGAAAATGGAGATGATTCTTTTTTTAAATGGAAATAATTTCCCCTTGTGATAAAATTCATCCGCTGCTGGTTTTTTTTTTTTATTTAAAGATTTTATTTATTTATTTGACAGAGAGAGAGATCACAAGTAGGCAGAGAGGCAGGCAGAGAGAGAGGGGGAAGGAGGATCCTTCCAGAGATCATGACCTGAGATCATGACCTGAGCCGAAGGCAGAGGCTTTAACCCACTGAGCCACCCAGGCGCCCCCATCCACTGCTGTTTTTTATTCATACTCTTGTCTTTCAGTTCTGACGAAGCTAAAAATAGTAACAATACTAAAGGGACAGCATGGGGTGGGCAGAATGAACAGTTAGCAGAATGCCCTGGGGAAAAAGGATGGCTATTTCCTTTTAATTAACTTAAATAAAGAATTAGCCCCAGGAGGGTGGTGGTTTCCATGCTGTACAAGGCTCTTCTGTCATAGGCTGGTGGCACTGTCTGCTTGGCCGGCCCCTATCAGTGACATTCGCTTGTTTCCAGTATTTGGCCTCTGGGGAATGTGGGTAGAGGGTAAGAGCCTCACAAAGATGTGCATGTCCTCATGCTCAGAACCTGTGAAGGTCTTCCTTTGCCTGTCATAAGGGACTCTGCTGGTGCCACTGAGTTAAGGACCCTGAGATGGGGAGGTGGTCCTGGGTTGTCCAGGTGGGGGCCCAGTGCAGTCACAGTGGTCCTTCAGAGTCAGGATCTGAAGATGCTGTGCGGACTTCGGAGACAGAGGAGGAGCGGCCGTGAGCCAGGGAGTGTGGGCACCCCTAGGAGCTGGAAAAGGCATGTGACCCACCTCTCTCTAGAGCCTCTGGGAGGAGCACAGCCCTGCCAACACCTGTCCTCCCGGTGAGAACTATCTTGGGCTCGGGCCTGCAGACGCGTAGATTTACCTGTGCATGGTTTTAACCGGCTGAGCCTGTGGCCACTTGTTACAGCAGCCATAGGAAACCAGTCCAGTGGGTCTTTGCAAAGTAGTGATGGTCCCGTGCGGAGCCTCCCCACACCCAGCCATGCGGAGCCTTTGCCTGCAACACCACATGGGCCCCCACGGAGTTAGGAGACGTCCTTCCTGCCTTTCCACTGCGGGAACGAGCGCAGTGGGGTCATTCGCCCACGATCGTAGCAGTCAGGGTGCACACATGGACCAAAGTGACCTCCTCGCTTCTTACCTACAGAGACTATGTTGCGGGCGGGGCCTGTCCCAGCAAGGCCACCATTCCCGGGAAGACCGTCATTGTGACTGGCGCCAACACGGGCATCGGGAAGCAGACAGCCATGGAGCTGGCCAGGAGAGGTGAAGTCCCAGGGGGGCACCTGGTCTTGGGGTGTGTGGTCTGGGGTGGAGGACTTGCGTTCCCAGGGGGTGGTAAAATCGTTTGATGGTTTTGGTAACAAATGACAGAGACCAGACTCCCGCCGGCTTAAGCCAGAAGGGCTGGTGTCCCTGACAGGCAGGGGAGACAGTGGGTCTCAGAGGAGGCTGTGGCCACCCAGTGGCTGCTGGTGCTGGTTTTTCTCTATGCATAGGCCGTGCGCTTCTGTACTGTGGCTGACTTAGTGCTCATGGCTGGGCTGGGGCCTGGCTCAGAATCGGGTTTCAGGCCCTTCTAGGCTTACTGGTCAGGTGTTCTATAAGGCCCCTCTATTTGGGTGCGTTCAGTGTTTTTGTCCTGGTCCTACTGGGGTTATGGAGGACGTCCATGGAGGAGGAGTGATCGCTTTCGAAGTTAGAATTAGTGTATTTCCTGTCGGATCATGCTCCAGAAAAGAAGTCCAGAATTTAGCTTTGAGCAACGGGGAGACCAGACCAGCTCTTAGCTGGGGTGGGAAGGCTCTGGCAGGGCAGCTGTGAGGGCTGGGGGAGATCGGAAACTTCCTTTGGGCTTGGTGGGTTGCGGGGGCCTGGGGAACGGGTCCTGATAGGCCAGCCTGGAGCTGCCCGTCTCCCTCTGAGGTCAGATCGGAGGGGGCTGTGATGGGCGGCACCCTGCCCCCCCAACACATGGCGTTTCCTGGAGGAGGGGACACGTAGTCCTCCCAGGAGAGGCTGAGCAGTGACATTGGGGGGACACCCCCACTGGATCTGGAGGGCTGGGCCCCAACAGAGGATGGGCAGATCTGGGGCCCACTGAGTTCCCCCGTGGACCATGTGAGGGGAGGCAGCTGGGCTCATGGCGGGGAATGAGCCACGGGGATCGACGCCATCTGCCTCGTGGCTGCCCGTCCTCCTCCAATCCCTGCTTCTTCTCACTTCTCTAATTTTTCTTTTTTTAAAGATTTTATTTATTTATTTATTTCACAGACAGAATTACAAGTAGTCAGAGAGGCAGGCAGAGAGAGGAGGAAGCAGGCTCCCCGCTGAGCAGAGAGCCCGATGCGGGGCTCGATCCCAGGACCCTGGAATCGTGACCTGAGCCGAAGGCAGAGGCTTTAACCCACTGAGCCACCCAGGCGCCCCTCACTTCTCTAATTTTTAAAGTTATTTTTTTGTGGCCGTACAGAAATTCAGTCCACACGTCACACAATTCACCTGTGGTGGTTAGTATATTCCCAGAGTTGTGCGAACGTTGCCAGTCAGTTTCGGAACATTTTTGCCAGAATGACAGCTCGGTCCTTTTAGTGGTCATCCCTGTTCCCACTCCTCCCAGGGAGCCATCCTTCTGCCTCCCGTCGATCGGCCTGTTCTGGATATTTCACATCAGCGGCATCATCGGCCGCGTCCGCTTTTGTGACCGGCTGCTCCCAGCAAGCACGTTCGTGAGGTCCGTCCACGTGGTGACACATGTCATGATCATTTCCGTGGCCGAGTAGATTCGACGGTCTGGATGGATGCCTTGTGCCACTCTGCTCAGCCGCTGGTGGACATTTGGGTGGTGTTGGTCTTTCGGCTGCTGTAAGCGGAGCCTGTTTTCCTGTGTGTCGGGTGTCTACGCCTGGGAGAGGATCTAAAAACTAATTTTTCCTGCCCTGGGCTCACAGGAGGCAACGTCATTCTGGCCTGTCGAGATATGGAGAAGTGTGAGGCGGCGGCAAAGGACATTCGCGGGGAGACCCTTAATCACCGCGTCAGGGCCCGGCACCTGGACTTGGCCTCCCTCAAGTCCATCCGAGAGTTTGCCGCAAAGATCACTGAAGGTAGGAGGGACGACGCTGGGTGGCCACAAGTCCCAGACTGTGGCGCTGGTGTTTTCGGACCGGTGCACGTCTCTACGGGTGAAGGTTGTACGTTTTTATACCTCCTTCCATTGTCACATGGAAGCATTTTGCATTTCAGCCGTTGCCTAAATCGGAAGAGTCATATTTCTGGGTACGTGAACACCGTGTGGAATTTAAATATCAGCGTCCGCCAGTACAGTTCTCGGCACCCAGTCGTGCCCGTTAGTTTACGTATTACCTGCGGCTGCTTTAGTCCGGTGGCAGCAAAGGCCATGTGGCCTGCAAAGCCAACAACACGTAGTCTGGGCCCTTACAGGGCAAGTCTGCTCGGTGGGACTCCCGCTCTGCAGGAAGACGAGCTCCGTCGGCATCAGAGCCGACAAGACGCGGAGGCCCGGTGCGGTCAGGTGTGCGGGGAGCTGGCGGGTGGGTTAGCCCGCTGGAGGCGGCGGAAACGCTGACTCAGCCGGCGGATCCTGCCGCTTCCGGCCCTCGAGGCGGGTGGGAGCTGCCCGGGATGCAGGCTCCGCTCCGGTCCGGTGCGGGTCGCAGCGGGGTGATGCCGGGGACCCCCGCTTCCTCGGCTGGGTGTTTCTTTCCGCAGGTGCAGGGATTCTGCCGGCATTTTCCCACACTCCGCCTCCCGGGTGACTCGCTCGTTTCGCTCCCCACCGGGTGTTCTCAGAACTGGCTCACGTCTTTCTGTTTTCGAGCAGGAGTACCATTTTACGGGATTAAACGTTCAGAAAGGACAAACGGGGGTGCGGCCGGCACCTCCCTGCCTCCAGCTACCAGCTGCCTTCCTCAGCTGTGCTCGGGGTCCTCGCGTGACCTTCTGGAGAGTCTGTGCATTTATAAAGCAAGCAGGTGTAGAGACCGCCCCGTGGCTTTTGTCTTTTTTACAGAGAGGTTTCATGATTGGAGGGGGAAGGAGCAGAGGGAGGGAGAGAACCCTGCACCCAGTGCAGCCCAACCCGGGGCTCGATCTCACGACCCTGAGATCGAGACCAAGAGTCGGATGCTCACCCGACAGAGCTGCCCAGGCCCCCTCCCTTGGCTTTTTTATACAACCAGAGCCCGTCATACATGAGGAGCTGAGCTGCTTCTTCTCCCTCATCGGGCCCAGCACGTGCACGTGTTACCTGTTTTTACAGAGGGGGAAACCGAGTCACAGAGAAGCTGTGTGACTCGACCAGGGTTGTACAGCTGCTCAGGGTAGAGCCTTGGGATTTGAACTGTTGCCTGATGGCTCCAGGGTGGGAGCTCCCGACGGCTGTGCTAGCCCCTCCAACAGCCAGGCAGAGGCCGTTTCGTTGGTGCTCGATAACTAGTTTGTTGTCTCCACGCATCCTGGAAAGCACTTCCAGAGTGTGTGGGTTCCCCTGCGTCCCCTCCAAAGATGCGTTGGGGTCCTGACCCCCGGGACCTCAGCACAAGACCTGGTCTGCAGAGAGGGTCTGTGTGGAGGTGGTTAAGCCTTAATCCAGGGACTGGTGTCCTCATACGGAGGGGAGGTGAGCACGCAGACAGGCCCAAGGGAAGAGACTGGGAGTTGAGTCACCTAGGAGCCCAGGAGAGAGCCCAGCACAGATCCTCCCCTGTGGTCCTTGGTCCTCAGAAGGAAACAGCCCTGAGACGCACCGACCCTGGGCTTCCCACATGCAGGGCCAGGCCACGGTACGTTCAAGCAGCCCATTGTGTGTTGCTTTCTCAGAGCGGCCCTCGCTAACGGATACGGGAGGAAGGTGCTAGGTCTGGAATCGGGTGCGGCACTGGCTGCCCAGCGAGCTGGGGTTCCCACGAGTAACCCCCCAGTCTGATGCCTGAGGCCCCTGCGGGGGCCTTAGGTGGGAGTGTATCTGTCTTCTGGGGCTGCTGTCGCCAAGCGCAGCGAACTGAGAAGCTTGAGATGAGAATCTGTTCTCTTCACGGTTGTGGAGGCCACAAGTCCGAGATCGGGGCATCAGCTGGGTGGCGCTGTTCCCGGGATCAGGGGAGGCCTTCTGCCTCCTCCAGCCTCTGGCGGTGGCTGCTGGTCCCTGGCGATGCTCGGTTGGTCGCCGCGTTGCTGCAGTCTCTGCCTCTGTCTCCTGGGGGGTCTCGGTCTGTGTCCTCCCAGGTTAGGGCCCACGCTGTGACCTTCTCTTAACCTGATGCCTTTCCGCAAAGACTCCTTCCAAACACAGGTTGCGTTCGCAGGCTCCGGGTGGACGTGAATGTTCCAGGCACTGTTCAGCCCAGTGCCGGGGGCGCTGTCCCCACGGCTGCGCTGGCCCTCCGCGCAGGCCCAGGTGCTGACGGCATCCGCCCTCACCCCTGTCTTGCAGAGGAGGAGCAGGTGCACGTTCTGGTCAACAACGCGGCTGTGATGCGGTGCCCGCACTGGACCACGGAGGACGGCTTCGAGATGCAGTTTGGCGTTAACTACTTAGGTGAGGGCCTGGGCTGAGGGCTGCGTGGCGTGTCGCGGACCTGGATGCGAGTGGGGTCCCCGGTGGGCCGGACTCAGGCTCCGAGGAGGGCCGTCGTCCCCCTCTCCAGGGTGGCTCGGCAGCCAGCTCCGGGGCTCCCCTTCATTGCTGGATGTGCTGTCCATCCTTCGGATCCTCCATCCATCTCTCGGCCATGTGACCCTTTGTCTGTCCTCCAGTCTGTCTGTCCATCAGTCACTCATTCTGTCTACCTGCTGTCACCCTGGATGTGACTGGAGTTCTGTTAGCAAGGGCAAGGGGCGTAGATACTGGGTGGGCGCCAATCACTGGGTCAGGGCCCACCCTGGCGACCTCATTTTCACTGTGAAGACCCCCTCTCCAAATAAGGCCCCCGTGCTGAGGCCCTGGAGGTCGTAACACACGTTGCTATCATTCGGGTCCTATTGGCTGGGACGCGGTCACATGACCTGACATTGCTGCAAAGGAGTCTGGGAAATGTAGTCTTCCACTGGGCAGTCCTGTGCACAGCCCCCAATTCTGTTGCTGAGGGAGACGCGGGAGGGAGTCCATCCCCTTGGGATTCTTGCAGGGCCTGATGTTGGGGCTGGGTCACTCTCTGCTATGGGCCTGTCCTGTGCACTATAGGGTGTCCAGCAGCATCCCTGGCCGCCTCCCACCAGATGCCAGGAGCACCCCCTTCTCTCTCGAGTTATGATGACTAGAACCTCTAACCTTGCCAGATGTCCTGTGGGGGAGAGAACTGGCCCCTGTCGAGAGCGCTGGGTTACTGGGAGGGTCAAAGAAGGTACCATTCTCAGTACGATCCTATGTACCAGCTAAGAATTCAGGGAAAACTGTCTCTTCATTGTCCTTCCTCCAGGTCACTTTCTCTTGACAAACTTGCTTCTGGACAGACTGAAAGCCTCGGCCCCTTCACGGATCATCAACCTCTCGTCCTTGGCCCACATCGCGGGACACATAGACTTTGACGACTTGAACTGGGAGAAGAGGAAGTATGACACCAGGGCGGCTTATTGCCAGAGTAAGCTGGCCATCGTCCTCTTTACCAAGGAGCTGAGCCGGCGGCTACAGGGTACGTGCGTGGCGAGTCTCGCAAGCCTTCCTCCTGCTCGAGCTCTGGGCCTGGAATGTCCTACTGCAACCCTGGGCCCAGGGGAGGTCAAGCCTTGGTCCTGGAACAGAGCAGGCAGACGTGTGACACACATACCTCTGGTTCCCTGGTGCCTGAGGCAGACATGACTAGTCGATGATGCTCATCCTGCACGGGCATCTAGGCCGTTGGTGCTCTCGGCTAGTGGTGCTCAACCACGGCAGTGTCTGAAGCTGGCTGTGGCTGTGGCTTCAGGGAGCGGAGGTGGGGCGGGTCTTGCTGCTGGCATCTAGCTGCCCGGCACCCTTCCATGCACAGGATAAAGCATGACGGGACCTCAGCGTCCACAGAGCTGAAGCTGAAAAGCCTCCCCTTGGCCCCGCTCCTCGGGGAGCACCCGTGGGCCAGCAACATCAGCTCGGCTGGGAGCCTGCCCTGACTGCAGCACCTCAGACCCCATCCCTGACCCACTGCTTCAGGTTCCCTGGGGTGGGGTAGGGTGGAGCCCAGCCGTTTGGGCATCTCAAGCCCTCCGGGTGATTTTTTACAGACGTTCAGGGTTGGCAGGCTCTGCTCTGGGCAGTCATGCAACAGAGCGGCTTTGCAAGATGAAGCCACCGGATGTGGAAGTTTCGGAGCAAGAGGGGTGGTGTGGGGTCAAGGGTAGGACCCAGCACAGTACGGGGTAGCCCTAGAGCTGAGGGTGGGCCGTGTCAGGCTTCCAGGTGGGGCGTGAACCTGGCGTCTGCCCACCCCGTCATCCCTCCTCTTCCCTTCTCTCCCCAGGCACGGGTGTGACCGTCAACGCTGTGCACCCCGGTGTGGCCAGGACCGAGCTGGGCAGGCACACAGGCATGCACAGCTCCGCCTTCTCCAGCTTCACGCTCGGTAAGCCACCTCCTGGCCTGGGCTCCCTGAGCGGAACCCCTGCCCTCACAGCCTGGGGCCTAGGGCTCTCTTCGGGGGATTAGTCAGGGTTCCGCCGAGAAATAGAACCAAGAGGATATATATAGATGCTTGGAGAGATTTGTCATGCGGGGCTGGTTCGTGCATTCAGGGAGGCTGCGACGACCCGTGATCTGCCGTCTGCAGGCTGGAGGCCTGGGAGAGCTGGTGGTGTAGTCGCAGTCCAAACCCGCAGGCCTGCAGCCGGGGGGAGCGATGGCATAAGTCCCAGCCCGAAGGCCAGGAGCAGTATCTGAGGGCAGGAGATGGGTGTTCCAGCTCACGCAGAGAGAGGGGGGATTTCTTTCTGTTCGTACCCTCAGCTAATAGCGTGGTGGATGCCCAGTTGGTGCGGGTGGGTCTCTATGCATTCTACCGATTCCAGTGCTGATCTCTTCTGGTCACATCTTCATGGACACGCCCAGAAACGGTGCTTTACCGGCTTTCTGGGCATCCCTTAGCTCAGTCAAGTTGACGCAGAATTAACCATACACTCCAGAGACTGTTGGCGGCTTGGCTCTGCCCCCTCCCCTGTGTCTTCCCGGGTCCTGAGAACGAGTCACTTCTACCTGTGTATCCAGCCTGCTGGCCTCAGGATAGCCCCAGAGAACAGGATGGATCCTGTTTGATGAAACAGACCGAGTCTCAGAGAAGGAGACCAGGGAGTTGACTCCTGCTTGTGCTTAGGGGGACGCTGGCTTCACCCCAAACTAGCTGTGCCACCCAGGGAAGCCACTTCACCTCTTGGGGCCTCAGTTTCCCTCCTTACAAAGTGAGGACCATAATAGTGTCCTCCTGCAGTTGTTGGGAGGTTGAGATGGGCCTTAACAGGGCCAGCACAGGGCCTGACCGGCTTTAAGGTGAATAAATAATTAGAACTTTAGAGCTAGTATTTGCAATCCTGAAAATCATTTACGGGGTGGGTGCCAGATTTCAAGGATCTTAAGCTGAGGCTGGCCCCAGGGACATTTAATAAATAAAAGTTATTTTTAAAGCACAATGGGGTAGGGTAAGGACTCAGAGCTGACCGAGGAGGGAGAACTTCCATTTGCCTGGGGAAAAGCCAGGGAGGCTTGCTGGGGGAGGCAGCGTTTGGGCCGGTCTCTGCATCTGGAGGGGTTTGGCTGGGCAGTGCCAGGGAAGGGAGCTTCTGGTGGAGGGAATCTTGGGAGGCACAGGCCTGGAGCGGGGCTGTATGGGACTGCAGTCCCACATCTGGCCTGCGGGCCCCGGGCAACCCCAGGGATGGCGTGGGGCTTTTCCTGTCCTCCCTGAGCATGTGCAGACTGAATGCCCTGTGGGCTGATTGCAGGGCCCATCTTCTGGTTGCTGGTCAAGAGCCCCGAGCTGGCAGCCCAGCCCAGCACGTACCTGGCTGTGGCGGAGGAACTGGAGGGTGTTTCTGGGAAGTACTTCGACGGACTCAAAGAGAAGGCTCCAGCCCCTGAAGCTGACGACGAGGAGACAGCCCGGAGACTTTGGGCTGAAAGTGCCCGCCTGGTGGGCTTGGAAATGCCTCGTGCTTCCTCTGTGAGGGGGCAGCCCCGCCCCAAATAACCTCTTGGAGCCTGTGGAAACTACACGGGAGGCTGCGTACCAGGCTGCGTACCAGGATGGAGCCACAAGACCAACCAAGGCTGGCCGCTCTGTCTGCAGCACCCTCTGGGTGGCCGCGCTGACCGCGTGAGCCTCAAGACCACTGCTGTCATGCCCTCAGTCCCCTCTAGGTGGCAGTGTTGGCCAAGGAACACTGACTGCCATGCCTACGTCACCCTCTAAGTGGCGCTGTTGGCTGCTTGAGCTCAAGACCGCTGCTGTCATGCCCTCAGCCCCCTCTAGGTGGCAGTGTTGGCCGAGGAGCGCTGACGTCCATGCCCATGTCACCCTCCGGATGGCAGTGCTGGTCGCCTGCTGTCATGCCCTCAGCCCCCTCTAGGTGGCAGTGTTGGCCAAGGAACACTGACTGCCATGCCTACGTCACCCTCTAAGTGGCGCTGTTGGCTGCTTGAGCTCAAGACCGCTGCTGTCATGCCCTCAGCCCCCTCTAGGTGGCAGTGTTGGCCGAGGAGCGCTGACGTCCACGCCCACGCCACCGTCTAGCTGGCGCTTTTGGCTGTGTGAGCCTGGAGACCACCGCTGTCGCGCTGGTACTGCCCTCGCGGTGGCAGGTGCCCAGGGAACGCTGGCTGCCATGTCCGCACCACCCTACAGGGGTCACTAGCGGCCCTTTTCTCTTTCCTCAGGCACAGCGGACGGGGCTGCAGGTGGGCCCCGGCACCCAGGCCCGCGGGTGCGGCGCGCCCTGTGGCCCGCAGGCGCGCGGGGCCTTCAGACACCTGCCCTGAGTGTGTAACTGGGAACTGCCGCGGGAGGCGTCCGCTCCGTCCGCCGTGGCCGTGTCCGGAGAGCCGGTGGTGGCCACCGGGCAGAACCGTATGAGCGCTGGGGAGGCTGTCGACCAGCCGCGGTCAAGTTCGTGGTTCCCTGTGGGACCCGGCACGCCCTCCGGCGCCGCTCCGAGCCTCGGTGTCTCCCCCGGTGCATGTGCGGAGTAACCTGACCCCCGGCCGGAGGAGTGTTGATGAACGCGTTCTCCCCTGGAGGGGTGAATGGAGCCGTTCACTGCTGAATGTTCCCTTGCACGGGCCGTGCCCTGGCCGAGCCGCCGGGGACAGCCCCGAGGACAGGCCTGGTGACGCCAGTCCTGCTCGGGACAGCGAGAGCGGAAGATCCACCAGCTGTGTGGCTTCGGTGACAGAATCCAAGTTGGCACTCTGCTCCCGCACAAAATTGGGGGAGGCGACGCACCAGAAAGTTCAGTAATCAGTATACACATATTTTAACAAGAAATTGTAACATTTGAGATACCTGTGGAGGCCAGGGACGCTGCTCCACACCCTCCACTACCTAGAACAGCGGCCCATGTCCTGCTGCAAATGCCAGTGGTGCCGAGGGAGGGGAGTGCTGAGGGCAGAATTAAAGACGGCTCAGGGCTGTGTAAATATGGTTAGTTTTCTTTGATGAACGCACTTGGGTAGGCACCTTCCAGCATGGACCCCAGCGGTCCCCACCTGCCCCTGTCCACACCCTCCGGCTGCTCACATCTAGGGCGGAGAACAGAGCAAAGCTGGCGGAACGTCCGGTTCTGGGGTTTGGTTGCTGACGGGCGTCTGTACTGAGAGCAGGTGCTCGCTGGCCCTCGCCCTGCCTCCCCGCGATGGAGCCGCGGGCTGCCAAGAGCTGGACAGTCAGAGAGGAACTGAGGCCTCCGTCCAGCAGTGCAGGAGAAGGTGTGAGCGCCAGGAGGTGGAATCCCGGGAGGGCACCCCGGGATCCTGTCCACCCCAGGGATGCATAACACACCACACATGCATCATGCGTACACAGATCACACGCATGTGCATAGCCTTATATAACATACGCATTTCTCACTGCGGCATCGGAAAAACCAAGCTTGAGAAATCCTTCTACCTGTAGTAGGGTAGTTGGAGGGTAACCTGGAAACCCCTGGTTCTCTAAACACAGGTACAGGATTCGCCTGGAGGTGATGGTATTTGCTAACATAGCCGAAATACAATGATCAAGGTCAAGAAAATAACAATCATGGTACTAATATCTGATATTGATCTATAGACACTGGGATTTTTTCAGCAGCAATGTCTTTTATAGCAAAAACACTCACAAAATTCTTTTCTGACCCAGGATCCAATCCAGAATCTACGTTCTGCTAGTTGGCACGTCTCCTTAACCTGCTTTGGACAGAAACGGTCTTTCTCTCTCATTAGCTGGGCACTTCTGAGGGGTCCTGGCCAGGAATTTCATAGAAAGTGCTCCAGTCGGGGTTGTCTGTGATTTCCTGATCATTAAACTCAGGCTATGTGTTGTCGGGAGGAATAGCACGGGAGCAGTGCTGTCTTCTTCGCAGTGCCTTCCGTCAGGAGACAGATGTCGTCTTTGCCCCATCATCAGTGCCGTCAGTGATGACACCCTCCAGCTGGCGGAGATGCCTGGCCAAAAGGCCCAGAGCCTTGCTGCCCCGGACACCCACCTCCCTGCACCTCCACATGCTCACCAGCCCGGGAGCTCCCGCATGGACGTCCTGCTCCCGTTGTCTACAGTTTCGGCGGGTCTCTCAGTCAGGGTCCCTTGTCTTTGCATATCTGGTGAGCGGGCCGCGGATGGGATTCGAGCAAGACCAACCAGACCCTGTCCTTGAATTTGGATCTCGATGAGGCTGACACCAAGGCCAGTGGTGTGTTCCAGAGATGTCTGTCGGCTCCTGGTGCCCGCACCCTGGCTCTGGTCTATATGACCACAAACTGGGGGGCTTGAATGATACACACTTACTCTCTAAGAGTTCCGATGTCCGAAGTCCAGAATGGGTCTCGGGGTCGACATCAAGGTGTCAGCCGGAGCTGTGGTCCTTCCAGAGGCTCAAGGGGAGAATCTGCTTCCTGCCTTGTCCAGCGTCTAGGGGGCCCCCACATTCCTCACCTCCTGGCCCTTCCTCTGTCCGCAGGGCCAGCCGTGGTGGCCATGTCCTCACGCTGCCGTCTTTGGCTCTCCCTCTGCCCTCCTTTTAAGGAAGATCCCCAGGTGACCCAGGATCACCTCTGTCCTTTATGTCAGCCGGTAAGCAACCGAATTCCACCTGCCACCCTAACCCCCCTTTGCCATGCAAAGTAACGGGTTCTGGGGCTGAGGGTGTGGACCCTCCGGGCAGCCAGTGTTCCGCCTGCTACACCGTCCACTTCAAAACCGGCTTCCTTAGCTTTTCTCAGGGCTGTGAGCTTCCTGGGACACTTCCTGTCAATTCCCTTCCGCTTTTAAGCAGAACCTACATCACGGGTGTCACTTTTAAGCAAGTCAAGTGAAATGAGCGTGTGTTACCATGAGCTCCCCCTACTCGCTCTTTAGGACCTGGGCTGGCGTCTGGCCGGCTCAGTCGGAAGAGCACATGACTCTTGATCTCGGGGTTGCGAGTTCGAGCCCCACTGTGGGCGCGTTGACTTAAAAACAAAACCCGACCGAGCCCTGGGGTGCAGGCGCGAGGGGAGCGGGCACCAGAGTCTGGTTCAGAAGCCCACACTCGTGCGGGAGACGAACCCGGGTGGAGGGAGTGTGAAACCCAGCCCACCGGGGCGGCCATCCCCACAGGGACCCATCTGTTGTGTAGACAAGTGCGACGTGGCTTGGGGTTAATTCTGGCCACAAACCCTCACAACCAACATCCACTTCCCCTCTGGAACGAGAAACCCCAAGACCACAAACGGTGACTCACAAACCACGTAACCCCTGCTTCATCTGAAGGTTTTGAGGTGGCTCACAACCCTGCAGAAAGTCCCCAGAGAGATGACAGATGATAAGAACGGGCCTAAAAGAAAACCACCCATACCCACAGAGGCCCAGAGGGAGCACTGTGGTGAGGTAATAAGCAGACCGAGGAACCGAATGTGAACGGATGCTGGTTTGGGGGTGGTTTGTTTTGTTTTGTTTTCCCAAAAAGGAACCTGAGGTGACGTCAAACCCTTCAGACTGCTCTCTGGGCTTTGGGAATTCTGCCAGGATGGGGGGTGCTGCCTGTGTCTGCTGTGCCGGGACACACGCGGGGCGTAAGCGGGGCTGATGGTCACCCCAGGCATAAGCAAGAAGGAACGCTGTCCCAGCGGGGGGAGCCCAGAGGCAAGGTGGGCCTTGTGTTCAGTCCTCCTGCCGGACTGACCCTCTGACCCGGGTCAGCTTCATCCCTGGGCCGCGTCTCTAGCCGGTCCAAGTCTGAACCCTCGGCACCGGGGAGTGTGAGCCCATTGGGAAAGAGTTGCTTTGCAGATAAAATTAAATGCAGGATCCTGAGGTGAGACCATCTTAGCTTATCCCCGGGGAGCGGGGAGCTCCCCTAAATCCAGCAACAAGGGTCCTTGTAAGAGACGGAGGAGGAGGCGACACAGAGTGGAGTGGGGAAGGCCACGTGGAGACAGGGCAGAGATGGGAATGATGCAGCCTCACACCAAGGAACGGTGGGGACCGCCAGAAGCTGCCGCAGGCAGCAGGGACAGACTCCCCTCGAGGCTCTGGGGGTTGCATGGCCCTCCTGACACCTTCAGCTTGGACGTCCGGCCTCGGGAACTCTGAGAGTAAACGTATGTTGTTTCAAGCCGGCAAGTCGATGATCATTGTCACAACAGCTGGCGGAAATTAACACAGTCTCCTTGGGGGTCACAGGATGCTTGCCAGAGCCAGTGTGGACCCTGTGCTTGTTTTCTGTCCGGTGGGAGGGAGAAGGGCTTCTCTTTCTTTTGTCTACTGGGGTTTATCTTAAAACCCCTAAAAGCCCCCGAGGGAATGCCAAGAAGTAATGGAAGAGTAGCCAGTCCCCCAACACCAGCGCTGTTAGCATTCAGGGCTGGCTGATCCTGGCTGTGGGCTGGGGCGTCCTGGGCACAGTGGATGCTGATGGCATTGCTGCTTTCCATCTGCCTAGATGCCGGTAGCATCCCCACCCCAGATCGCCAAATGCCCCTGGAAAGGAAGTCACCTTCCGTTGAGAACCCCTTGCACAGACCCGTGTGGTCCCCTCTCTGGGCCATGAACATGAGCAGCCACAGGTGGACGACCGTGGAACTAACCACCAGCCCCAGAGTGTCACGGCCGCCTGCTGTCATCTGTGCTACTGGGAGGACTGGGGGGTGGGGCTGGAAGGCAGGTGCTGGGGGACCGAGTGGCTTCTGAAGTTGACAGATCCTCGTGGAAACCATGCAAATGGCAGTGGGTGGTCTGTTCTGATGGCGACATGAGCCTTAGGAACAGAGGGCCCGGCTCAGAGTCGCAGTTTCCGTTGAAGATGTGCCACGACATCCAGAGTCCTCTAGAGCGGAGGGAAGGGGACGGGCTCTGCAGGCAGATCCCAATGATGTCAGGCCAGGGGCTCAGGGTGACGGCAGCAGAGCTTCAAAGGAAAAAATGAAATCTGAGATCTGGGATTGGGTCATTTGTGGGGACAGACCTGAAAATGTTGAACCCCCATCTCCCCTGGGGTGCCCTTGTGAGAAGAGACCAGGACCTCCTCATTGGTCACAGTTCCTTCATAAGCATAAGTATCCTGGGGTGATACTCCTTCACCCCACAACCTCCCTTTCGTTGCCTGTGGCAGATCCCAGCTCATGCTCCATGAATTGTAGGGTCTGGCTCACGTGTTTTCCAGGAACCTGGAGAGCATTGCAAGGGGATCTCGAGGGTGTTAGATGGGGTGGACCACGAGACAAATTGGGAGGGATCCAGGGACGTGGGGTCACTCACCTATGATGAAGGCTTTAGCTAGTATATTGGGCTTTCTGAGTAGCGGAAGATGACGGCTATTGCATAACTATGGCTCGGCTATTGCATAACTATGGCTCTCCCCCATATCGTCTAGAGACAGCAGTATCAGTACTCCCGTTCTGATGATGTATTATGGCTAACTAGGGGAATGACCTTGTTTGCAGGAGAAAAGATCAGTGTCTGGGTGAGTTACATCAGGTGTGCAGCATAGTCTCAAATGGTTCAGGGGGGAAAAGGCTTCTTTGTATTGCATTTACGTACTTTCCCCTAAGTTTGTTTCAAAATAAATAAATGGAAAAGAAAAACAATGGAGAATTACAAAACAGCACAAAACCACATCTCCGCGGGAGGAGACAGAGACTGGCTGCCCTTCCAGACAACGCCAAGCAAAATGGAAAGGGAAAACCTCACCAATTTCCAGTGAGCAAGCTCTCATGCTCTCTCTCTCTCTCTTTTTTAAAAAGATTTTATTTTATCTGACAGATAGAGAGAGTGAGAGAGGGACCACTAGCAGAGGCAGAGGGGGAATCAGGCTTCCCTCTGAGCAGGGAGCCCAATGCGGGGCTGGATCCCAGGACCCTGGGATCATTTGGGATCACCCAGGCAGACATTTAAGGACTGAGCCACCCAGGAGCCCCACTCTCACTCTTTTTATGTTTTTTATATTTGAACCATGTGCATGTGTTACTAGAATAAAATCAAGTTCAATAAATAAAAGCAAAGGGACGCATGCACACGCTAAGACGCTATCACCTACTTCTGCACCTCGTTTTCCATTTAGAGAGCGTGAAGGGGCGCCTCGGTGGCTCCGTGGGTCAAGCCTCTGCCTCCGGCTCAGGCCATGATCTCGGGGTCCTGGGATCGAGCCCCGCGTCGGGCTCCCTGCTCAGCGGGGGGCCTGCTTCTCTTTCCCTCCGCCGCTCCCCCTGCTCCCGCTCTCTCCGTGGCTCTGTCTCGAATAAATAAAATCTTTAAAAAAAAAAAAAGTGCTTGTGGACGATTTTATCCCGTGGATGTTTCACGGAGCCGCCGCGGGACGGTGTGAGGGAAGCCGTGCGGAAGCAGCGGCGGGAGCTGGGGGCGCCCCGCGTGGGTGGGAGCCGCCGCGGCAGGAGGAGGTTGCGCAGGCGGCGAGGAGAGCGTCGGGCGGATGGGGCCGCGACGGCGGCGCGCAGAGCGCGGTCTGAGACCGAACGGCAGGGGCGGGCACCTTTTCACACGGCACGGTGAAGGGAAAGGGGGAAGGAGGGGGAATTAGGATTTTTCAAGAAGAAAGGACAAAAAAAAAAAAAAAAATCAAGGCCAGAACCTTCGTGCGCGCCCTCGGCCCCCCCGGCCCGCGCCGGCGAGTGGAGCGCTGTAGTTCCGCACAGCGACAGCAGGGGGCGCGCGCGGGCCACACGTCCCTGCGACGGCGACTGGAGCGCTGTAGTTCCGCACAGCGACAGCAGGGGGCGCGCGCGGGCCACACGTCCCTGCGACGGCGATTGTAGTTCCGCACAGCGACAGCAGGGGGCGCGCGCGGGCCACACGTCCCCGCGACGGCGCCGCGCGCGCCCGGAACCGCCGTCCGCGGGAGGCCGCAACCGCCCCGCCCGCCCGCCCCGTTCACAGACACGCACGGGCGCGAGCGGCGCTGGTCGGACACGGCCGCCGCCCAAGCGCACCGGGACACGAGGAGCCCCGAGCCCAGCCGTGCACGGCCGCGAGCAGAGCTGGGGGCCGCCCGGGAGCCCCACGCGCCACGCGGCGAACGACGGCCCGGCCGTGCTCCTCTCCCCGCCCCAAGCCTCCTCGCAACAGCCCAAAGCCGGGGGCCGCCCGGGGCCGTCGGGGTGACCGGGTCAAGGAAATGTGGAAAGTTACTCACCCTCCCCCCGGCGACCGCAACGACGAGCCTTGAAAGCACGGTGCGGGGTGAGGTGAGCCGGTCGCAGAGACGCGGACTGTGGTTTCACCGACGCGAAGCCGGACGCCCAGAGACAAAAGAGCTCGGAGCGCGGGGCCGCGGGGACGGTGGGCGGGACGGGGCGCGGGGACGGTGGGCGGGACGGGGCGCGGGGACGGTCGGCGGGACGGGGCGCGGGGACGGTGGGCGGGACGGGGCGCGGGGCCCGGGCAGCTTCCGGGAGGCTCGGACCCCGCTGCTCCGCGCACCGAATCGGAGCCGAACCTCGCGACACCCGGGGAGCGCGGAACCCGTGACAGCGATTTCAATCAACCACAATCAAGAGCTCGAGTCTACCCGTTGGAAACGTGGGAAGGAGCATTGTTCCTGTTTCTAAGAGCATTTTTTTTTTTTTTTTGAGTTTTTTTCACCCTTAAAAAATTTTTTTTTCAGTGTTCCAAGATTCAGTGTTTAGGCACCACGGCCAGTGCTCCACACAATCTGTGCCCGCCTTAGTACCCACCACCAGGCCCTCCCAACCCCCATCCCCTCCCCTCTAAAGCCCTCAGTTTGTTTCTCAGAGTCCACAGTCTCTCATGGTTCGTCTCCCCTCCAATTCCCCCACCTCCCTTCTCCTCTGCATCTCCCAGTGTCCTCTGTGTTATTCCTTATGCTCCACAAGTAAGTGAAACCATATGATAATTGACCCTCTCTGCTGGACTTATTTCACTCAGCATAAACTCCTCCAGTCCCGTCCATGTCGATACAAATGGTGGGTATTCGTCCTTTCTGATGGAGGCGCAATATTCCATTGTATATATGGACCACATCTTCTTTATCCACTCATCCATTGAAGGGCATCTGGGCTCTTTCCACAGTTTGGCAACTGTGGCCATGGCTGCTATGAACATTGGAGTACAGATAGCCCTTCTTTTCACTACATCTGTATCTTTGGGGTAAATACCCACCTAGTGCAATTGCAGGGTCATAGGGAAGCTCTATTTTTAATTTTTTAAAAAGATTTATTTATTTATTTGACAGACAGAGATCACAAGTAGGCAGAGAGGCAGGCGGGGGGGGGGGCGGGGAGCAGGCTCCCTGCTGAGCAGAGAGCCAGGACCCTGGGATCATGACCCAAGCTGAAGGCAGAGGCTTCAACCCACTGAGCCACCCAGGCACCCCTCTATTTTTAATTTCTTAAGGAATCTCCACACTGTTTTCCAAAGTGGCTGCACTGACTGACTTGAATTCCCACTAACAGTGTTGGAGAGGGTGTGGAGAAAGGGGAACCCACTTAGAGCATTTCTTTAGAAAACTTCAAATTTCTTTCTCTGTCTCTTTAAAGTGTGTGTCAACATTTTTAGAAGGTAAGTAAGCCTCTTGCCAGCTCTGTGACCCAGGACTTTCTTTCTCAAGGACTGTAAAGGCGAAGGGAGGTGGCATTCTTATCTCCCACCTTCGGAAGGAGGGCAGGAGCTCAACTCCATGTTGCAAAACTGCCTCCGAACATACAGCCGGGAGGGGTTTGATTTTCCTCTGCCTAAAGCCAGTCTGCTGACGCATGTGGTCTCCCCGGTCACCAGATAAATTTAGGATGACCTCTGTGGGACACATGGTGCCATCAGGTCCTCCTGCTTGAGGACTAATTATCTGGAGACACTGGATGCGAGGAGCTGACTCTGTTGGTCTTTGACAGGGCAGGACTGTTTCCTGTCTTCGCCATCTCATTGGCAGATCTGGTCCTGATGCCCATCCTGTCCTCACTTGAATACTTTTTCAATAATAAAACTGTTCTTTCTCCTCTTCCTTTGTGGAGAAGTTTTCTGGGTTGGGAGATGCTTGTTTAATGATGATGGAGTCAACACTTGAGGGAACATAAGGGTTTTATATTTCTGTTTCACAACCTTACTGTGTCAGGTTCAGAAAACTTCAATCTCCCCTCTCTCCGTCTCCTGTTTTCTCTCTCTCTCCCATACATACACACCAACTACCCTCAATTTTTGTGCTGGGGGCAGTGGGGCTCCATATTGACCTTTACACTCCCATCCCTAATGTGGAGGGAAGGCACAGAGCTGGGACACACCTGGGGGCAGTCTTTGCATTCACCGTCACCATCCCTGATACACACCATGCAGGACTTCTCCAGGGTGTAATCTCCCCGATGATATCTCCCCAAATACAGATCTGGACCCAGCGGTTTCCATCCTTGGAACATAGCCTGGGAATATACATGCACGTGTGCACCAGGATTTGTAAAAGAAAGCCGGCTGCATTTGTAAAAGCATGTTGGTTGGTTTCTTTAATATGGGAAGATGAGGAACAATCTAAAAGCCACTGATATGAGTCATCACAAGCAAGTTATGGTACCTCCAAAGAAAGGGACATCTTATAGCTGTTAGCAAGCATGAAAGCCATTTTGCTGGTCCTGGTTTTTAGCACATTGTCTGGGGGAGACATTTAATGGGGATGTAGTGACATGTAGGTGGATAGGACCTACATGCCTGGACCCCCAGCCATGGGAGCACCACGGCACCTAGTAGAAGGATAGTAGAAGGAGAGGAGAGACACAGTGCCTTACCAGGAGGCACTGTTTTCCCCAAGTGGCCAGGGAACCACCATTAACACAAGCATCCAAGAGATGGCTGGAAATGAGAGTCCAACCAAAGGAGTCCTCTGGGGCTGGAAATTCAGGAGCAGGGTGCTGTCCTTTGAGGTTAGTCACAAAATGCTGGGAGGGGATGAGTTACCCAGGGGAGGGGGTGGCAAGAGGGGTGTAGGTTGGGGGCCAACTCTGGTGGATCTGATAGGAACTGGGTGAGGATGAGGAGGGGGAGAAAGCCTGTCTTTTCCAGCAAGCTTCAGCCCCTGCAGAGAAGCCCAGGGAGATGAAGAAGGAAAAATGGCTGCTTGTGGCCCCTTCCTCCATCTTCAGAGCCACCGAGGGCCAGTTGAGTTCTTCTCCCACTGCCTCACTGACTTTTTTTTTTTTTGACTCCCTCTTCTACATTTAAAAACAGTTGTGACTCATTCAGGTTGTCTGGATAATCCAGGATCACCTACTTATTTTCAGATCAGCTGACTAAGAGAGTTGCAAAGATGGCAGAGGAATAGGGAACTCCATTTCAACCGGTCCCCTGAATTGAGCTAGGTATCTACCAGACCATTCTGAACACCCACGAAATCAGCCTGAGATGTAAGAAGATAGGTCTGGATCTCCACAAACAGAATATCTCCAGTGGCTGGTTTTGAGATATGAAGCAGGGAGCCGTGATTGTAAGGGCAGATATCGGAAGATAAACGGAAGAGGGAGCCTCTGGGATCCTGTGCCGCCAGAGTGCAAAAGACTCCCACTCTGGGGAGGGAGCACAGACTTGCAGACTGGTAGGAGCGGGGGAAGGACTTTAGGGCAGCCTCCAGGACTGAGACCTGGGCTGCAGGGACACACGTGCGAACTGGGGGTGGCTTCTGGTTTTAGAAGCACAAAGGGCGGAGATGTGCCTGGACCAGGGAGCGAGGGCTGAGAGTGCTGCCGTGGGGTCCACAACCCAGGACGTGTGCTTTTTAGCAGCACAGACAGAAACAGGGACAGTGTGACCTGGGGAGCTCAGTGAAGAGCCGACTGTGATCTCTCTGTTCTGAGACAGAGGTTTGCATACGGCGACTTCTGCTCTGACTCTTGGGAGAGACACGGAAAGCTGCCAGGAAAAGCCACCAGAGAACAAAAGCCCCCCAGAACCAGTTTTCACTGAGCCCATCCCCGCCACAGGGGACAGGGGAACTCTGCCCAAACAGGGTTGCCTGAGTAACAGCGTGGCAGGTCCCTCCACCAGAAGACAGGCTGGAAGAACAAGAGGCCTGAGGTCCCTATAAAACACGTGTATCTTGCTTGGGTTGTGGTCAATAGTCTGGACTCTGTACATTCCCTCAACCACCTCTCACCAGAATGACTAAGGGGAGCCCCGAACATAAGACAGATTCAGAGACTGTGACCTCTGCCACAGAACTAATGGATACGGATATAAGAAAGATGTCAGAAATAGACTTCAGGGTTACAGGTATGCAGACAATAGCTAGGATGGAGAATTAATGGCAACATTCTCTAAGGGCAGAAATGAGAGCTGATCTGGCAGAATGTAAAAATGCTATCAATGAGATCCAATCTAATCTGGATACTCTAAGAGCTAGGTAAATGAGGCAGGAGAACAAATTAGTGATCCAGAAGAAATATTGATAGAAAAGAAGGATCAGGAGGAGGCCTGAGACAAACAGCTTCGAATCCATGAAAACAGAATTAGAGAAATAAACGACATGTAAGACGTTCCAATGTCACTGTTACTGGGATCCCTGAGGGGGTGGAGAGAGAGCACTAGAAGATATATTTGAGCAAATCATAGCAGAGAACTTCCCTAGTCTGGGGAATGAAACAAGCATTCATGTCCTAGAGGCAGAAAGGAGCCCTCCCAAGCTCAAGGAGAATAGACCAATGCCCCAGCATTGTAATAGTAAAACTTGCAAATCTTAGTAAATAGTAAATAGTAATAGTAAAACTCACAAATCTTAGAACCAAGGAAACCATCTTAAGGACAGTCAGAGGGAAGAGATTCCTTAGGTACAGAGGGAGGAACATCAGAATAACATCAGACCTGTCCACAGAGACCTGGCAAGCCAGAAAAGGCTGACAAGACATATTCAGGTACCAAATGAGAAGAATATGCAGCCAAGAATTCTTGATCTGACAAGGCTGTCATTCAGAATGGATGGAGAGATAACGGGCTTCCAGGACTGGCAGAAATGGAAAGAATAAGTGACCACCAAGCCATCCCTGCAAGAAATATTAAGGGGGGTTCTATAAAAGGAGAAAGACCCCAAGGGGGATATGGACCAGAAATTTACAGAAACTATCTATAGAAACAAGGACCTCACAGTCAACATGATGACAATAAAATCATAACTGTCAATAATCACTCTTAACATGAACAGCCTAAATGCTCCCATAAAACAGCACAGGGTTGCAGATTGGATAAAAAGCAGGACCCATCCATATGCTGTCTACAAGGGACTCATTTTGAGCCTAAAGATACATCCAGACTGAAAGTGAAGGGATAGAGAACCAACTTTCATGCCAACGGACCTCAAAACAACGCTGGGGTAGTGATTCTCATATCAGACAAATTAGATTTTAAGCTAAAGACTGTAGTCAGAGATACAGAAGGACACATATCGTAGGGTCTATCCAACAAAAAGATCAATTTGACAATTGTAAATATCTGTGCCCCCAACATGGGAGCAGCCAACTACATAAGCCAACCATTAACCAAAATAAAGAGTCATATTGATAATAATATGTTAATTGTAGGAGACCATAACATGCCACTCTCAGCAACAGACAGAGTATCTAAGCAGAAAAGCAACAAAGAAATGAGAGCTTTGAATGACACACTGGACCAGAAGGACCTCATAGGTATATACAGAACATTCCATCCTAAAACATCAGAATACTCATTCTTCTCAAGTGCACATGGAACTTTCTTCAGAACAGATCATATACCAGGTCACAAAGCAGGTCTCAACTGATACCAAAAGACTGAAATTATTCCCTGCATATTCTCAGACCACAATGCTTTGAAACTGGAACTCAATCAGAAGAAAACGTTTGGAAGAAATTCAAACACTTGGAAGCTAAAGACCATCCTGCTCAAGAATGTTTGAGTCAACCAGGAAATCAAAGAAGAACTTAAACAATTCATGGAAACCAAAGAGAACAAAAACACGTTGGTCCAAAATGTATGGGATACAGCAAAGGCGGTCCCAAGGGGGGAATACATAGCCATCCAAGCCTCACTCAAAAAAATGGAAAAATCCTGAAAACACAAACTATGTATTTTTAAAGATTTTATTTGTTTATTTGAGAGAGAGTGTACCAACTGTGGGAGGGAAGGGCAGAGGGAGAGGCAGGGAGCCCGATGTGGGACTTGATCCCAGGACCCTGAGAGATCATGACCTGAGCTGAAGGAAGTCGCTTAATTGACTGAGCCACACAGGCACCCCACAAACTATATTTATACCTTAAAGAACTGGAGAATCAACAACAAATTAAGCCTAACCTATGCATGAGGAAGGAAATAATTAAGATTAGAGCAGCAATCAATGAATTAGAACCAGAAATAAAGTAGAATGCATAAATGAAAATAGAAGTTGGTTCTTTGAAAGAATTCATAAAATCGATAAGTCACTGACCAGACTTACCCAAAAGAAAAGAGAAAGGACACAAATTAATAAAATTACAATGAATTCTGGAACACTGAAAAGAAATTAAAAAATAAATAAAAATTTAAAAAATTATGAATGAAAGGGGGGAGATCATGACTAACAGCAAGGAAAAAGAAACAATAATCAGAAATTATTAACAGCCATATGCCAATAAGTTAAGAAACCTAGAAGAAATGGATGCATTCCTGGAAATACACTATACATACCAAGACTGAAACAGGAAGAAACTGACAACCTGAAAAGACCAATAACCAGTAATGAGATTGAAGCAGTGATCAAAAACCCCCCAGAAAACAAAAGCCCAGGACCTGATGGATTCCCTGAAGAATTCTACCAAACATTCAAAGAAGAAATAATACGTATTTTACTGAAGCTGTTTCAAAAATTAGAAACAGAAGGATAACTTCCAGTCTCTTTCTATGAAGCCAGCATTACCCTGATCCTCAAACCAGGCAAAGATCCCATCAAAAAGGAGAATTTCAGACCAATATCCCTGATGAATATGGATGCCAAGATTCTCAACAAGATCTGAGCTAATAGGGTCCATCAGTACATTAAAAGGATTATCCACCATGACCAGGTGGGATTTATCCCTGGGTTGCAAGGGTGGTTCAACATTTGCAAATCAATCAATGTGATAGAACAAATCAATAAAAGAAGAGAGAAGAACCACATGGTCCTCCCAACTGATGCAGAAAAAGCATTTGACAAAATACAGCATCCGTTCCTGATTAAAACGCTTCAGAGTATAGGGACAGAGGGAACATTCCTTAACTTCATAAAATCCATCTATGACAAACCCACAGTGAATATCATTCTCCATGGGGAAAACCTGACAGCCTTCCCATTGAGATCAGGAACACCACAAGGAGGCCCGCTCTCACCACTGTTGTTCAACATAGTACTTGGAAGTCCCAGCAACAGCAATCAGACAACAAAGAGAAATAAAAAGTATTCAAACTGGCAAAGAAGAAGTCAAACTCTGTCTATATTTTATATGGAAAACCCAAAAGACTCCATCCCCAAACTACTAGAACTCATACAGCAATTCAGTAATGGGGCAGGATACAAAATCAATGCACAGAAATCAGTTGCTTTCTTATACACTAACAATGAAACTGTAGAAAGGGAAATTAGAGAACCGATTCCATTTACAATAGCACAAAAAACCATAAAACACCTTGGAATAAACCTAACCAAGGAGGTAAAGGATCTGTACTCCAGGAACCACAGAACACTCATGAGAGAAACTGAAGAAGACACAAAAAGATGGAAAAAACATTCCATGCTCATGGATTGGAAGAATAAACATTGTTAAAATGTCTACGCTGCCCAGAACGGTCTATATTTTCAACGCCATCCTGATCAAAATAGCATCCACTCGGACACCTAACAAACATCTCAGCAGAGATCTTACTTGACAGATCTCAAAACCTCCTTCTTATACTTATCTTCCCATCTCAGTAGGTGCTATCTATTCTCTCCAATGACCAGGTCACTGAGAATGGTATTTGATGTTCCTCTTCTGCTCCCAGTGCCTACGTACTCCATCACCCAGTCTCAGATCTCATCATTTCTATCCTCAAAAGCTCAAGTCCATTTCCTTCTTCCACCACGACCACATTGTTAGGACACAACCACACCCTGCAGCATGTTTCCTGATGCCTTCTCTTTCGACTTGGTCTCTAAAATCATGAATCATTGAAAATTTTATAAATATATATACACATTGAAAATTTATATATATATTGAAAATTATATATATATATATATATATAATTGAAAATTTTGATATATGAAATCCAATATTTTGTCAGTCCCTTTGTGGCTCATTATTGTATTTAGACTTAAATCCAGACTCCTTTTTTTTTTTTAACAGTTTGGGCTTTTGCTGACCTCTCCTGACATTTACACCTGCGTCAGGACCCCCTTTTCCCATCAGGCACCATTCGTCTTTTCTATGGGTGGGTCACACACGACTCCTTCTCACCTCTGAGTTTGGTTATGTTGTTCCCTCTGCCTGGAGGCAGTTCTCCTCGCGCTTCAGAGATCTGGGTGTTTCTTATCTTTCAGGGCTCATCCCCTAAAGAAAGCTTTTCCTATAATGCAATGTAAATGGTTTCATCCTAGAATTTATCTCTATGTGTAACACTACTTCTATGTATCGGTTCCCAGGCATAGATTCTGTTGCTGGGTATGTTTACTACGGTTTCCCAAACATCCAAGAACTTGCTTCATGTAGGGAAGGCACACAAGAAATGTTTATCAAATGGGTAAATTAATCCAACAAGAGCTCAATGATAGCTTTTACTGTTTACTAGTTCCTAGACCCACCTGCTCCTGAAAATGGATAACTTTCCATGGCGGTCGGGATCTTGGCCATTGTTGTCTCACTTCTCCTCTCCCTCCTCTTCCTCCGTTTTTGATGCTGGCATTGGGTCAAACATGGTATGCCCTGAAGGTGGGAGGGGGATTGCTGACTCTCCATGGGGAATATTGATGGTGAGACCAAGAATGAAGTGTAAGAGGTAGGAAAATTTGGACTCCCCTCATAGGAAACCTGTCTTATTTTTCAGACCTGCCCTAACGCTTCCTTCTCCTTTCTCTCAGCTCTAGCCCAGTCATGGACTTCCAGGAAGAAAATCAATGTAAGGGGGAATGAGAAGGAGGGACAGCTAGGGTGGGGGAAGGATGTTTTCAGGGAAGATAGAAGGTATCCTGGAAGAAGCAGAGAAGGTGGGGGAACGTCCTACTGGATGTGGTGCCATTGCCCTTACCTATTTCAGTTACCCATCCCTGAGATGTTGATTACAGGACTCGATAATCTGCAGGTTCTCTCTGGAGGCTTAACCCCACATTCTTCCTTGGAGGTAATGTCTTGGAGGACATCCAGCCTGAGAAGGACATGCAGGTGAGTCTCTCCTTAACTACACCCTCTCTCCTGCCCTCCCACAGATGCTCTCTTAGTCATGCTCTCCTAGTCAATCAACTTCTGCTGTGTAAGTTGCTGAGTCAGTGATACTGTGGCAGCCCTGGCAAACTGGTGCACCACCTGCCAAAGACTAGGATGCTGGGAAACCCTGGGTTTTGGGTGTGTGGGGAGGTCTGGGGACCCTCTTGCCCTACCGCAGGAGAAGGAATGGGTACAGCAAACATGGAGTGCCATTTGGCAGTGAGTAAATTGAAGACACACCTAACTCAAGATCTGGTAATTTCTTGTTGAATACCTTTAAAAAAAAATTATGTTACATTAGTCACTGCACAGTATGTCATTAGTTTCTGATGTAGCGTTCCATATCCATTGTTTGTGTGTAGCACCCAGCAGACACATATTTTAAGATATTCTCAGTTATGCAGTTTCCTCAAAAAGTTGAAAATAGAGCTACCCCATGACCCAGCAATTGCACTACTGGGTATTTACCCTAAAGATACAGATGTAGTGATCCAAAGGGGCATGTGCACCCCAATGTTTATAGCAGTGATGTCCGCAATAGCCAAATGATGGAAAGAGCCCAGATGTCCATCAACAGATGAATGGATAAAGAAGATGTGAGATCTCTCTCTCTCTCTCTCTCTCTCTATATATATATATATATAATGGAATATTATGCAGCCATAACCCCCCGCCAAATTTTGCCATTTGCTACAACATGGATGGAATTAGAGGCTGTTATGCTAAGCGAAATAAGTCAATCAGAGAAAGACAATTATCATATGATCTTAACAATATGAGGAATTTGAGAAACAAGACAGGGGATCATAGGGGGAGGGAGGGAAAAATGAAACAAGATGAAACCAGAGAGGGAGACAAACCATAAGAGACTCTTAACCTCAGGAAACAAACTGAGGGTTGCTAGAGTGGAGCGGGGTGGGAGGGATGGGGTGGCCGGGTGATGGGGAGGGTATGTGCTATGGTGAGTGCTGTGAATTGTGTAAGACTGATGATTCACAGACCTGTACCCCTGAAACAAATGATACATTATGTGTTAATAAAAAATAAAAAAATAAAGATTCTCACATATGTCCAGAAGGGTACCTGTAGAGTGATATTTAGCTCAGTATTGTATATAGTGGAGATATTTGGGCATAATCAGGCTGTCCATTATTGGGACAGTGGGAAGATTAACGTGTCGAAGCAAGCAACTGTCCTGTAGACATATGAATGGTCCAGAGACGCTGAGCGTGCAATGGAAAAAGGAATGACTTCCACGGCATTAAACAATTTACAACACGATATACAGTTTGCAAGATACAAAACAAAGTTTTGCAGAGACGAATGAATTTGCACGGACTATCTCAGAGCTGCTCCTTGGAGGTGGAGAATCGAAATGAGAACCACAGGGCAGAGACAAATCACGGAAGAGAGGGACGGCCTCGATGCAGGTGTGCATGTGCTAAGCCGGAAGAAGTCGATTACTCAGCTCCCAGCACCCATGCTCCAACTAGAAAAATACGTTTTCTTCCAAGTTCAAGTTTTCCTGTTTGAATGGGACTAAAGCTGCCACACCTGTTTCTCAGCCTTGGGCGAGGGTCAGACAAAATAGTGTCTGAGGGACACCTGGGTGGCTTAGTTGGTTAAGTATCTGCCTCTGGCTCAGGTCATGATCCCAGGGTCTTGGGATCGAGTCCCGCCTCCGGCTCCTTGCTCAGCGGGGAGCCTGCTTCCTCCTCTCTCTGCCTGTTCTGCCTGCGGCTCTTCATGCTTCTGCTCTCTCTCTCTCTGACAAATAAATAAATAAAAATTAAAAAAAAATAGTGCCTGGAAAGTAAGTGAGTAAGTAGGATTGCAAAGAGATATTTGCACTCCCAGTTTATCTCGGTCTCAGAACCTCCTGAATGATCCAACCCAGTGGTTCTCGACTGGCCATGAGCTCCCAGAAGCACAGGACAGCCTGCTCCCACCCCAGCAGTCACCTGGTTCCAGATGTCAACAGAGCCGAGGTTGGGACACCCTGATCTGACCCCTAACATTTCTTCAGTCTCAGCTTTATGGTCCTTGATTCCAGGCACACTAACCACTTCCCACTTACATGAAAATGCCAAGCTCTTCGCCCCTCCAGGATTTGGGTCCTGCTGAACCTGCCGGTCTTCCATGAAAATTTCTTACAAGCAGATTTCATCTCAAACGTCACCCCCACCCCAAGGAAAGCTCCATGAAACTGTTCTGCTAAGGAGATCCATCAGATAGCGGTCCATCTCAGTGCCTGGCCGGCTGGGGCTGGTGACAGAAGATAAAGGAGCTTCTGTGAGCTTGTGTGCAAGTCATTCTACTGAGGGGATGGCTCCAGCTTGATGAGCCTCATGTGGGAAAAGCCAGGCTGATGGGGGAAGGGGGGGGGAGGCAGCATCCTCATCGCATCCTGTGTCTCTGCTCCAGCCCCTGCCGCTTCCCTCCGGGGCTACAGAGCTCTGGACGGGCTGAAGGACCATGGCCGCACCCCTGTCTGCCCTTCTCTGCCTTGGTGAGTCCCGAGGGTTGATCTGGGAAATGCTGAGGGATAGGCCATGGGCTATGAGACTAAGAATGTTAAAAAAAAATTGCATTTCAGGGCAATAGGTGATCTGTGAGGGCCCCTTCATTGGTGGGTTGGGAAAACTGGGACCCAGGGAGGTGGTGTTTGCCTGTTACTTCATTCTAGTCTCTTGCTGGGTGGGCCAGGAAATAAATAGGTCTTCCGGTTTTGGCTGAAAATTTGTCTCTGTATACCAGTCTTCAAATTTTATTTATCTATCCATCTATCTATCCATTCATTCATTAATTCATTCATTTATATTTTTAACATGGACTTGGTGACACCAGGACTAGATGACAGATTTGCCAGCAAACCTCACGGCACAGGAACAAATAATCCTGCGGTTTGCAACAATTCGGGTGGGCCCCGAGGCCATGATGCTAAGTGGCATAAGCCAGACACAGAAAGAAAATACCACACAGTCTCGCTTACATGTAGAATCTAGAAAGGTTGGGTGCATGAAGGCAGAGAGCAGACTGGTGGTTGCCAGAGTCTGGGGTGGGAAACGGGGAGGTCGGGGGACAGAGAACAAGCTTCTGGTTGTAAGATGAATAAGTTCTGGGGATCTAATGCACAGAATAGTGATTAAGGCAACAATACTATAGAAACTTGCTGAGAGAGTAGATCTTATGCATTTTCACCAAAACAAACCAAACCAAACCAAACCAAAAATCAAAACCACCTATGTGAGCCCAGGGGTGGGTATTCAGGAGGGCACGGACTGCAGGGAGTGCTGGGTGTTACACGCAGACAATGAATCATGGAACGCTGCATCAAAAGCTAATGACGTACTGTATGACTAACATAACACAATAAAAAATAAATAAAAACAAAACAAAACAAAAAATAAAAATCAAAACTCAAAACAACCTATGTGAGGCGGGGGACGGGTTAATTAGCTCGATTGTGCTGATCACCGGACAGTGTGCATGTCCGTCAGATCACAACGTTGCTCACCCTGGATATATGGCTTCTCTTTGTCAACGGCACCTCAGCAAGTCTGTGGGAAGAGTCTCTCCTGGCGGGGTTGGTGGTGGGATCCTGTGCGCTTACTGCCTGGCCCCGCGAGGCTGGTCATGTGCCCAGTTCCCTCATTTATTCAGAAGAGCCTTATTGCTAAAAGGACAGAGGCTCAAGGGGCCAAGCAGGAAGGAACAGCTGTGCTTTGGGGATAAGGAAACACACCATGAGCACAGACCGCCTGTCAGTCATTCATTAACACACGCTCATTGGCACGTACTGTGGGCTTGAGCCCACTCCATGCTTTTTAGCAGACACTTAATTCCCAGAAAGGCCTGATGAGGCCTTTATTCATGTTCCCATTTCACAGACGAGGAAGATGAGGCCCAGAGGGATTAAGGAACTTGTTCAAGGTCAAGGATCTAGGGCTCAAATAAACTCAAGAGTTTAGTGCCAGGTTCACATTCTTTATGACCAAAGTATGCTGCCGGTGTTTCAATGTACGTCTTACCAGCTGCAGGACGGGGGACAGGATACTGTTTCCATAGTCTGATCTATAAAAGGGGCTAATAATGGTCCCTAACCAGTAGGGCTGGGGTGATTCCGAGTCCATCCAGGAAGTGCTCAGAAGGGCACGGGGAGTATGTCCAGTCACGTTAGAAGGCTGGATGGAAACCCGTGAGAGGACCATGGCAGGGCTGTGTTGGGAAGTGGACAAAGATGTGGGTTGAGCTTGGGTACAGGGAGCAGAAGCTGGTGTGGACGAGAGGTTCAGAGGGGGCTGGAGACAAGTGTGAGTCAGCAATGATCCAGGTTCAGCCCCATCCCAGCTGTGTGAACTGAAAGAAACTGCTTAGCCTCTCTGTTCAGTTTCCTTACGTTTATCGTGGAGACAAGCAGCACACACGTGGGCCTGTGTGCGTGTGGGTAAGGATAAGAGTTACCGGGTAACATACAGCATGGTCAGTGAAATCTAATTTCACATAAACAAGAAATAATTTTGTAAGCTTAGTATATCCCATTAAATCTCATGGGTCATACTATGCAAACAAAATTTCATTGATTATCTGAAATTTATATTTAAGTGGGAGTCTTGTGTTTTTATTTCCTAAATCTGACAACCCTAGCAAGACTAGAACAGGTAATGCTACCAACTGGGCAAAAAGTTTAAAAAAAAAAAAAGGCAGCTTGAGAGAAAAAAGGCAGTTGTTCAACCTAGAGAAGGTAGAAGGCAAAATGGGGGAAAGTCACCTCCAGGGGAGAAGATGGAATTTATCGATTATGCAGTTTGATAGGTGTGTAAGATTACACGGGAAGGCTATTTGAAACTGTGGAAGAATTAGACACAGGGTCAAGGAAAACTATGCGGATGTCACTAAACCAGACAAATACTGATTCTAGGGACAATAAATAGGAAAAATATACAGGTATAATACTACACGCCTCAGGTGTGAATAATATTTGCACAGTCATAATAATGTAATTACAGAATATTGGTTTACTTTTTTATAAGAGAAAGCATTTATTTATGTTTTGGTAAATATTTAATTAATTTATTTATTTGAGAGAGAGAGAGCATGAGAATGTAGGGAGGGTCAGAGGGAGAAGCAGACTCCCTGCTGAGCAGGGAGCCTGATGTGGGACTTGATCCTGGGACTTGGGGACCATGACCTGAGCTGAAGGCAGTCGCTTAATCTACTGAGCCACCCAGGTGCCCCAGAATATTGATTTAGACAAAAAGTTCAAACAGTGGGAAATCCATGATTAACAACACAGTTGATGATCTCTAGACATGATACAATGTAACAAATCCCATCTAGATCTTATGTACAGCATGGAGATCTCTTTTTAAAAAGATTTTATTTATTTGAGTGGGAGAGAGAGAGAGAGAATGAATGGGGGAGCATCAGGCAGAGGGAGAAGCAGGCTCCCCACTGAGCAAGGAGCCCAACTTGGGGCTCAATCCCAGGACCCCAGGATCATGATTTGAGCTGAAGGCAGATGCTTAACCAACTGAGCCACCCAGGGACCCGCTACAGCATGGGGATTATAGCCAATAACACCTTCTTGCAGAATATCCTAATTCACACCACAAAAAAAGAAATGGTAATTATGTGACAGGATGGAGGTGTTAGCTAATTAGCTAATATTAGCTAATTATGTAATAATAATTGGTTAATATTAGCTAATGCTGTGACAGAAATCATTTTGTGATATATAAATATCAAATCAACACACACACCTTAAATTTACACAACATTGTACATCAATTATATATTGATAAATCTAGGATAAAAAAGAGACTACATCCTGGACACAGCCCCCTTTTCAGAGAGGAGGTAATTCTCTTTAGAGTTGTCCAAAGTGTGTGCATGGGGAGGGGTGTAAGTAATTCCTGGATGGCTTTGTTTGTTTGTGTGGGTCATGTTAGTCACTATCATTAGTTTCAGCACATCATTAATTTTTTTAAAGTATATATTTTTCTTAAATTTTATTTATTTATTTATTTGACAGAGACATAGCGAGAGAGGGAACACAAGGAGGGGGAGTGGGAAAGGGAGAAAGCAGGCTCCCCGCTGAGCAGAGAGCACGATGTGGGGCTCGATCCCAGGACCCTGAGATCACGACCTGAGCTGCAGGCAGACGCTTAACGACTGAGCCACCCAGGTGCCTTTCCTTTAAGTGTATGTTTTTTTAATCTCATTTTTAAAAAATTCATTTTATATTTTCAGTGTTCCAAGATTCATTGTTTAGGCACCATACTCAGTGCTCCATGCAATACGTGCCGTCCTTATTATTTTTTTTGAAAGATTTTATTTATTTATTTGACACAGAGAGAGATCATGAGTAGGCAGAGAGGCAGGCGGGGTGGGGGGAAGCAGGCTCCCTGCTGAGCACAGAGCCTAATGTGGGGCTCGATCCCAAGACCTTGAGATCATGACCTGAGCCGAAGGCAGAGGCTTTAACCCACTGAGCCACCCAGGCGCCCCTACATGCCCTCCTTAATACCCACCACCAGGGTCTCCCAACCCCCCATCCCCTTCCCTCCAAAACCCTCAGTTTTTTTCTCAGAGTCCACAGTCTCTCATGCTTCATCTCCCCCTCCGATTCCCCCCAACTCACTTCTCTTCTCCTCCTAATGTCCTCCATGTTATTCCTTATGCTCCACAAGTAAGTGAAATCATATGATAATTGACTCTCTCTGCTTGACTTATTTCACTCAGCATAATCTCCTCCAGTCCCGTCCATGTTGATACAAAAGTTGGGGATTCATCCTTTCTGATGGAGGCATAATACTCCATAGTGTATATGGACCACATCTTCCTTATCCATTCATCCGCTGAAGGGCATCTTGGTTCTTTCCACAGTTTGGCGACCGTGGCCATTGCTGCTATGAACATTGGGGTACAGAAGGCCCTTCTTTTCACTACATCTGTATCTTTGGGGTCAATATCCAGTAGTGCAACTGCAGGGTCATAGGGTAGCTCTGTTTTTAACTTCTTGAGGAATCTCCACACTGTTCTCCAAAGTGGCTGCACCAACTTGCATTCCCACCAACAGTGTAAGAGGGTTCCCCTTTCTCCACATCCTCTCCAACACTTGGTGTTTCCTGTCCTGGTACTTTTGGCCATTCTAACTGGTATAAGGTGGTATTGCAATGTGGTTTTGATTTGAATCTCCCTGATAGCTAGTGATCATGAACATTTTTTCATGTGCCTGTTTGTGTGTTCTTCCCATTTTTTGACTTGGTTATCTGCTTTTGGGTGTGAAAGTTTGAGGAGTTCTTTATAGATCCTGGATATCAGCCTTTTGTCTGCACTGTCATTTGCAAATATCTTCTCCCATTCCGTGGGTTGCCTCTTTGTTTTGTTGACTGTTTCCTTTGCTGTGCAGAAGCTTTTTATCTTGATGAAGTCCCAAAAGTTCATTTTCGCTTTTCTTTCCTTTGCCTTTGGAGACATGTCTTGAAAGAAGTTGCTGTGGCTGATGTTGAAGAAGTTACTGCCTATGTTCTCCTCTAGGATTTTGATGGATTCCTTTTTTTTTTTTTTAAAGATTTTTATTTATTTATTTATTTGAGAAAGAGAGATCATGTGTGAGAGCGCAGAAGCAGGGGGAACAGCAGAGGGAGAGGGAGAAGCAGGCTCCCCACTGAGCAGGATTTGGGACTCGATCCCAGGATCCTGGGATCATGACCTGAGCTGAAGGCAGATGCTTAATGACTGAGCCACCCAGGTGCCCCAATGGATTCCTGTCTCACACTGAAGTCTTTCATTCATTTTGAGTTTATCGTTGTGTACGGTGTAAGATAATGCTTGAGTTTCATTCTTCTGTATACAGCTGTCCAGTTTTCCCAGCACCATTTATTGAAGAGACTGTCGTTTTTCCATTGGACATTCTTTCCTGCTTTGTTGAACATTATTTGACCGTTGAGCTGAGGGTCCATATCTGGGCTCTCTGCTCTGTTCCACTGGTCTGTGTGTCTGTTTTTGTACCAGAACCATGCTGTCTGGGTGATCACAGCTTTGTAATAAAGCTTGAAATCAGGCAACGTGATGCCCCCAGCTTTGTTTTTCTTTTTCAACATTTCCTTGGCGACTCGGGGTCTCTTCTGGTTCCATACAAATTTTAGGATTGTTTGCTCCAGCATTTTGAAAAATGTTTCTGTCTTTTAAAAAACTGGTAAAATAATAAACTTAGCATAAAACTTATCATTCATGACAGTACATTCACAAGGCGCACAGCCGTCTTCTCTGTCTTGTTCCAGGACACTGTCGCCACTCCAGAAAGAAACCAGACCCCTGACAATCAGCTCTCCATCCTCCTTCCCCAGCCCCTGGCAACCACTAATCTCTCTGTGTGCAGGCAGACTGACCTAGTGAACAGGGCTCAGATAAATAGAATCGTACAATGTGCCGCCTTCTATGGCTGGCCATCTCTGGTGCTTCAATTATGTGAGCGCATGTCCTTAGAAAAGTGATAACGAGAGAAAGTTACTGCCTGCAGATGTGTCGTCACCCGCCTTGCATTGAGAAGTGTGGGCTCGGGAGGTCCTAGCCTTTGGTGGTTTTCTTCTCTGCTCAGGGCTGTGTCTGGGGCAGGTGGTGGCAGCTCAGCACGGTGAGTCCTTCCCCTGGAGCCCCGGGTCCCTCCTCTGGGCTCCGCCTGCACAAGGCCTGGGAGGGCGGGAGGAGTGGGGGTGGCCCCGGGAGGAGGGTCTGTTTGAACGCCCCCCTCCATCAGGCTCCACTTCCCTTCCAGGCCCACTGCCCAAGCCCTCCCTCAAGGCCCTGCCTAGCTCCCTAGTGCCGCTGAGGACGCCGGTTACCCTCCGCTGCCAGGGGCCTCCGGACGTGGACCTGTACCGCCTGGAGAAGCTGAGGTCCGACGACTACCAGGATCAGCCCGACCTCTTCATCCCGGCCATGGAGGAACGTTTCGCAGGGTGCTACCGCTGCTCCTACCAGAATGGGAGCCTCTGGTCTCCCCCCAGCGACCGGCTGGAGCTGGTGGCTACAGGTACCTGGAGGGGTGTGGGGGGCAGCTGTACCTGTGGCCTGGGGGCTCCAGGAGGGTGAGGAGGGGGATGACTCAGAGAATCCCGAGACCCAGGGGGCCGGGACTGGGTGGGGAGCGAAGTGCTAGCTGCTTTCATAGGGGAGGTGCAGTGAGCCATGTAAGGGATAGGTCAGTGCAATTCCTGCCTGCCTGCCTGCCTTTCTTCGTTCTCTCTCTCTCTCTCTCTTTCTTTCTTTTAGGATTTTATTTATTTATTTGACAGAAACACAGCAAGAGAGGGAACGCAAGCAGACATACAGGGAGAGGGAGAAGCAGGCTTCCTGCTGAGCAGGGAGCCTGATGTGGGGCTGGATCCCAGGACCCTGGGATCATGACCTGAGCTGAAGGCAGACGCTTAAACAACTGAGCCACCCAGGAGCCCCAATGCAGGATCTTTCTAAAACAATCAAAATCAATGCAAAAACACCCACACTGAACAAAGTATCACACTTTTAAATCAAGACAGAACGAGGCAGGGCCCTTTCAAGCCGTACCTGAGTCCCATGCCAAAGGCAACATGTATACACTCTATCCACATTCCAATGCCTTCTTTTTTACTTTTTGATGGAATAAAATGTTCTTGGCTAGTGCTTTTATTTCTAATGCATTTTCAAGTGGTTATTTTCCGGAGAGATTTTGAAAATATCATTGATGAGTTTGTTTCCCGAAGGCCAGGAGAGTAAAAGGATAATGAATTCTTTAAAAAAATGTTTTTGTATGAATCAAATATTTAAACTTCAAATAATTTATGAATTTGAATAGCCTAGTTTAAAGTTTTTCAATTTTTTCAACTATGTTAATAGTGTGGAAAGAATTAACCATAAAAATGCATGAAAGTGTTTTGAGCCTTTGCCTCTCCATGAGTCACAGTTGGGGTCTGTTTTTATTTAAAATCTTGCTTATTTTGTTCAGTATGAATTATTTGAATTAATTTTGGTTTAAAACCGCACTACAGCAGTGTGCTATTTTGTTACTACCATCGTAGTTTGGGAGCTCCCTATGTATTAAGCAACTATGCTACGTTGCTTCATTCAGTCATTCCCATTTTCTTTTTCTAAATTTAAATTCAATTAACCAACATGTAGTGCATCATTAGTTTTTGACGTAGTGTTCAACGATTCATTTTTACAGTAAAGAACACTGAGGCACAGTTAGAAGGGTGGACTTCTCTCCAGGATCACACAGCCCCTAAGGGACAAAATGAGGCTTTGAGCCCGGGCACCGTGATAGGATCCTGGTTATGCTCCCTTAACCCTTTTGTGAACTGGGGGCAGGGCGAGTGGGTTCTCTAAGAATGGATATACCTGGAAAGTTCCCTAGCTCTTAGGAGGTGGGGGACCTGCCTACCCCCGTGGCCAACATGCTGGCCACGGTCTTTAACACCAGAGCTCTCTTTTCTCCCAGGAGTTTATCTCAACAAGCCCTCGATCTCAGCCCAGCCCAGCCCAGCTGTGTCCCCAGGAGGAGAAGTCACTCTCCAGTGTCGAAGCCAATTCAGTTTTGACCAGTTTGCTCTGTACAAGGAAGGGGATGCTGGGCCCCAGAAGGGATCTGAGAAGCAGTACTGGGCTGACTTCCCCATCACCGCAGTGACTGCTGCCCACAGTGGGACCTACCGATGCTACAGCTTTTCCAGCAAGCTGCCGTACCTGTGGTCGGCCCCCAGCGACCCCCTGGAGCTTGTGGTCACAGGTGAGGGAGCTGCAGACCAAGCCTTTCTTCTTCAGCTCTTGCACACTCTGCTGAAGTGTCAGGGGAGGGCCAACACGTGTGCAGGCATTGGGAGGCCAGGAGAGGCGTGAAGCTTTGGAGGGTATGTTAGTTGTCACAAATCACCACTAATCTAGTGGCTTAAAAAACCATAAATGTATTATTACCTTCCGTTTCTGGAGGTCAGGTACCAAATGGGTCTCACTGGGACAAAACAAAGGTGTCAGCTGGGTTACGTTCCTTCCAGAAGGCCCAGGGGCGAATCTGTCCTGTGCTTTTCCCAGATTTTAGAAGTGCCTGCACCCCTTGGCTCCCGTGGTCCCTTCCTTTATCACAAAAGCCAGTAATGTAGCATCGTCAGTCTCTCTGCCTCCCTGCCTCCTGCTTCCATGTTTAAGGACCCTATGATGACACTGGGCCCAACTGGAAAATCCAGGCACCCACCCCGACACCCTCCCATTCACCATGTAAGAAGCCATATCCACAGGGACTGGGGATTGGGACATGAGCACGTTTGAGAGGCTATTACTTTATCTACTGCAGAGTATATAGAAATAGAAAAGAAATAAGAAAAAATAATTCTTAATACCAGTGATAATGCCTTTTGTCTTGTCTAGATTTGAAACAAACACACAGCAGCAAAAAACTTATGGAAATTCCTTTGAAAAATGCCACTATAATAGGAAGGAAACTTTGACTCTCTTCACACGCAAACACACTCTGTCTTTCTTATTTGCAATAGTCTAAGTACGAGGCCTCTCCACGCAACGCTCGCTGCTAAATCCTTTACCACAACTGATGTGATTTCAAAACCATTATTGATGTTTTCTGTCCACCACTGTTTTACTGCTATGTTCCTTCACAAGTATTGAAGCAACCGAATTATTTAAAGTTCATTTTATTTTTTTAAAGATTAATTTACTTGAGAGAGAGCGAGAGAGAGAGCGAGAGAGCATGAGCGAGTGCATACCGGGAGGGGCAGAGGGAGAGGGGGAGAGAAAGTTTAGCAGAATCCATGCTGAGCACGGAGCCTGATGTGGGACGGACTGATGCCACCACGACTTGAACTGAGACCAAGAGTCAGATGCTCAACCCATGGCACCACCCAGGGGCCCCACAGTTTATTTATGTATTTTTTATAATCTCTAAACCCATCATGGGGCTCAAACCCCTGACCCTGAGATCAAGAGTGGCATACTCTTCCTAGTGAGTCAGCGAGGCGCCCCAATGAGTTATTTATTGAGAACGCCTCAATAAGGGCGCCTGGGTGGCTCAGTTCTTCAACTGTCAGACTCTTGGTTTTGGCTCTGGTCATGATCTCAGGGTCAGGAGACGGAGCCCCGCACGGGGCTCGGTGTGCAACATGGAGTCTGCCTGAGATTCTTTCCTCCCCTCCCACTGTGCCCTCCCCACCCTGCTTATGCACTCTCTAAAATTAAAAATGAATATTAAAAAAACAAAACGGTACCTATTGCATGGAGCACTGGCTGTGTTGCATACACAATGAATCTTGGAACACTGAAAAAATAAAGTAAAATTACAAAAATGAAATGCCCCAATATACAAAAGACTAATGACCCTATCCATCTCCCAGCAAAGGGAAAAGTCTTACCCTTTTGGTCTCCCATGGATTAAACATAGTACAGGGTAAAATGAAAATGTACTTGTATTCAGACTTATTTTTGTTGAAATCTAGCTAGTGAGGTCATTATACACTAGAAATGGCCCTCCATTCTGTTTTATTCAGGTACGGTTTCTAGACCTATAAGGTTACCCACTTTACATGTCCATAGTTTTTGGTGAGTTCACAGAGTTGTGCAACCATCACCACAACCCAGTCGGCTCATCTCCATCACCTCTGCAGGACCTCTGGCACCTGTTTGCTGTCATTTTCCATTCAACCACAAACGACTTCCTATCTCTATCAGTCTGCCTCTTTGAGGGAACTGCATATATATGGAGTCCTAGAACACGGGGTCTTTCGTGACTGGCTTCTCTCACTCAGCCTCACACTTTTGAGCTGTGTTTGCATTGTAGCCGCTTTCGGTCTTTCACTCTTACAGCATGCCTCTTTCAAAAGAGGACTGCACAGTTCGTAAAGAAACTGTGGTGCAGACACACAACGGACTATTATGCAGCCCCGAAGATGAAAGAGATCCTGCCATGTGCTACAGTATAGATGAACCTGGAGAACATCACACTACGTGAAATAAAGCAGCCACGAGAGGCCATATATCATCTGATTCCACTCCCGGGAGGCATTTGAAAGTCATCCAAACCATAGAGGCAGAGAGTAGAAAGGGAATTACCAAAGGCTGACGGAGGGAAAAAGCGAAGTTAGTATTGTTTAATGGGCATAGAATTCCAGGTCTGCAGATGAAAAAGTTCTAAGATTTCTTGCACAACAATGTGAATGCACTTAATACTATTGAACTGTGCACTTAAAATGAATGTTAAAGATGGTAAATATAATGTACATTTAAAAATAACATGAAAATTTAAAAGGTCACATTTTTCTGCTGCAATACTCAGAGGCATTTTCTTGTAAATCCTGCTGTCTTTGCCCAACTCATGCTTCCTACCACATCTCTGAAGCCTGTCCCTGATCTGACAAGGGAACACGTCTGCATGTACAACTGATTTGCTCCATATACTGGTCCCTCTGTGTCTGTCTTTGTCCCCTTCAATTTAAAAAAATCAATTAATTGAGATATAATTGACATATAACATTGTATAAGATGTAGCACATGTTGATTTGATACATTTATCTGTTACAACATATTACCACTGGGGCATTAGCTAATACCTCCAACCTGTCACATAATTGCCGTTGCTTTTTTTTTGTGGTGAGAACACCACAGATGTTGTCTCTTAGCAACTAAATCTGGAATATAATGTGGTTGACCGTATGCTGTGCATTAATCTCCAGGATTTATTTGCACCTACTGGTTGCAAGTTTGTATACCTTTGCCCCTTTAGAATGTTTGCAGAGTGATGGCAAGAGGAACCCCTTTAGAGCAGGTTGTTAAAATCAGATGATTTTGCTCAAACCCCACAACACTTGCTCCTCTCGTCTCACCAAGCCCCTTCTCTACCTGTCTGATTATCTGACCTGCTGCTCTGCCCTCATCCACTCTGCCTTAGAACCATCAGCATCCCCTCCCTTAAACTGAAGACTAATTAGGGCAGATGGAATATTAGTTTCAGGTGTACAATATAGTGATTTGATATTTAATATACACTATGCAATGGTCACCATGGATAAGTCTGGTTACCATCTGTGACCATACAAAGTGGTTACAGTATTACTGACTACATCCCGTCTTGCTTTTCCTCGAATACTCAGGCTCACTATGTCCTCAGGGACCTTGCACCTGCTAGGATGCTTTCTCCAGATCTCATGGCTCAACCCATTGCTTCCTTCAAGCCTTCTATCAAAGGTCCCATTCTTGCCCCTCTGATGCTATCTGCCATCTTCTCTGCCCAATTTTTCTCCATGGCATCCACACCTGTGCATACATTGTTTGTCACCTGTCTGCTCCCTGCATCCTGGAAGGTAAGCTCCAGAAAGACAGACATTTGTGTCCATTTTCTTTTCTGCTGTATCCCCAGCACAAACAGTAGTTCCTGGCATGTAATAGGAGGTGAACAAACAGTCTCCTGTTTGAGTTGTACAATGCAGTGGTTTTTAGTAAATTTAGAGTTCTGTGGTCACCACCACAGTCCAGTTTTAGAACATTTCCACCACCATATCTCATCCTTCCTGTCTGCATGCGGCCCCTCCCTCCCCCTCCCTCCAGCCCAAGGAAACAAGGAATCTTCCTGCCTTTATAGATTTGTCTTTTTTTGGGTCCCTGCTCATTTATTGCTTCTTTCATTGAACGTATTTCAAAAGTGTCTCTGCTGTGGCTGTGCTCTCCTGGGGACTTGAAACGCTCTCTCTATGGTATCTTTTCCTTTACACACACACGTATTACACACACACACATGTGAAATGTACATATAGTAATTAGAGCAAAGAGGCTTAGAGAGTATCCAACACCGCCCTGTTGTCCCTGGGACATGCACGATGAATTAGAAGTACTCAGTGCCGTTAGAACCCTGAAGGGGAGGAAGTTTGGGAGCACCTCTCACAGCAGCCACTGTTTCACCTTGTTCTTAGGGCAGAGTAAGAGGTAAACAGGTAAGAGCAGTGGGACGGGCTGCAGGTGTGTGGGATTGCATGAGCAAAGGTCCTGGGGTGAAAGGAGGTTGGCAGGTTGATGTAGCTACAAAGCTAGGGTGGTGGGGTTGGAAAGGGGCTGTGTTCTGTGACACAGGTGTCACCCTTTCTCCCTACATGTATCCCACGGCTTCTGCCTCCTCATCTGCTTTCCAGGACTTAAGAGCCAGTTTTGCTCCTGGGGACAAAGTCAGGTGCACATCACAGAGGTCCAGAAAAAGGGACAGAAGTGAAGTTCAAAGAGCAGGGAGGCAGCTACAGAGATTGTAATTTTTAATTAGTCCCAGAATGTGCTCGTTGTGCTGTTTAACACCCAGGACTCCCAGTGGTGTGAACTTCTTTGTATTCATCTTCTAGGTGAGGAAACTGGGTCGCAGAATGCTTTTTTGTTTGCTCAGGACCCATAGCTAACAGAGCACAGAACTTTCTCTTTTTCTGATTTTCCAGGGACTTCTGTGACCCCCGCCTGGTTACCCATGGAACCACCTTCCTCTGTGACAGGTAAGTTCTGCAGGATTTATCCCAGTGTCTGGGGTATAGAACCACAGACCCCTTCTTTTCTTTCTCCCCGTTATCTAGATTTTTCTATTTAATTCCCTTGTCTCTTTCACAAATTTTGACTTTTAAAAAATTACTTATTTGTATGTGTAAAGAACATGGGTATAATAATATTAGATAGACATTACCATGCTGCCCTATATCTCCACTTCTCTCCAGCCTTAGGGGGATGATTTATAATTTCTACTGTGGAGAAGAATAATCCGAGTGGCTTATAAAATCGTAGATTCCTGGATGCTAGTTTTGAGTCTCTGATTCCATTGGCCTGTGGTTCTCAAACATTAGGGGGCCTGAGAATCACCTGGAGGTGACCCAGGTTTCCGGATTTCACCACTTCCTGATTCAGAAGGTCTGGGGTGGGGTCCAGTTATGTCCATTTTTTGTTGTTGTTGAAAAGATTTTATTTATTTATTTGAGAGAGAAAGACTGAGAGAGAGAGAGCATGCACAAGCAGGGGGAGCAGCAGGCAGGAGGAGAAACAGACTCCCTACTGAGCAAGGAGCCCGATGCTGGGCTTGATCCCAGGACCCCGAGATCATGACCTGAGGCAAAGGCAGAGGCTTAACTGACTGAGCCACCCAGAGGCCCCCAGTTATGTTCATTTCTAACAAGTTTCCAGGTGACACTGAGGCTGCTACTCTGGGATGTCACTTTGAGAAGGACTGCCCTAAATTTTGCATGGGCCATCATATTCTCCCATCTTCAAAGCATCTTACTTGATTCTGGTGGATCGCATACCAGCCTCTGCCTTAAGAAGTTGTGCATCAGTCTGTGGCTTCGCCAACACTCTCTGTGTTGCAGGGTAGACCCAAACCCTGAGGAACAGAAGCATGTTGAAAAGAGCCAAGTTGGACAAGAATGCGCTGACATGTGTGGTGGAGGGCAGTATGGAGGCTGTCTTGCCAAATGAGGCACAATGCATGTGTGTATGTGTGCATGCGTGTGTGTGTGTGTGTGTGTGTGTGTGTGTGCACATGTGCATGTGTGTGTATTTCTGATTGGAATTTTAAAACTTTTAATTTAAAACTTTAAAAATTTTAATTTTGAGAGGTAGGTTCGCAAGAAGTTGCCAAGGCAATACAAAAGAATTCTGTATACCCTTTGCTTAGATTTCCCCAATGGTTACATCTTGCATAATTACAGTACAGCTTAAAACCAGGAACCTGACATTGACACGGTATTTGTATTTAGCTCTATGGTGATTTATCACAATTTATCACATGTGTAGATCCATGTAACTGCCACAGCTCTCAAGATACAGAACTCTTCCAACTCCACAAAGATATCCCTCAGGCTACCCCTTTATGGTTATACCTACCCTCTCCCCCTCCCACCATTCCTACTCCCTGCAAGTACTAATTTGTTCTATTGAATTTTGTCATTTTGACAATGTTATATATACCCGGAAAGGTTCACCTATCATGGAATGTTTTGGGATTGACTTTTCTCACTCAGCACAATGTCCTTGAGATGCATCCAAGTTATTGTGTGTTATTAACAGTGTGTTCCTTTTTATGGCTGCATAGTATTCCATGGTAGACATATACTTCCTCATGTTTAATCTAAATTCAAATAAAATTTTATTTATTTATTTATTTATTTTTGAGAGAGAGAGAGAGAGAGAGAGAGCAAGAGCATGCAGATGTGAGGTGGGGAGTGGCAGAGAGAGAGAGAGAGAGACAATATCTTAAGCAAGTGCCACAGTCAGTGCAGAGCCCCATGTAGGGCTTCATCTCAGAACCCTGAGAGCATCACCTGAGCAGAAGCCAAGAGTTGGATGCTTAATGGACTGAGCCATCCAGGTGCCCCTCAAACAACAATTTATTAATGAGGCTCACAGGAAGAGAAATAATATAGAGCAAACAATATCTAAGCTCTCACTTTACTACAGATTCCTGAGCATAAGCTAGGCTTTGATGGGCTGGTTCCATCAGAAATGTCCACCAAGATTGTGCCCACCCTTAATAGGAGCTACATATTAATAGGTTGAGGGGTTTTAGGAAATGTTTTGGTGCTCATGTAATGAGGGAGGTCCCTGGTTAAGAAAATGGCCTTAGTAGGGAGGGGATGCTCTTGTGTTCAGAGGCTGGTTACCAAGCACTGAGCTTACGCACATCTACTGGTCCGCTACTTACTTTTTAAACTGAGATAAGTCACATACCATGAAATTCATCATAGCCAGCAGAATGGCAGTAACAGTAATGAATAATAATAATAATGCACAACTAGAGGGTTGTTGAGGATGTGGAGCCCTCGCGCATTGCTGGTGGGAGTGAAACACGGGATCATTGCTGTGGAAAAATGGTTCAGCATTTCCTCAAAAGGATTATTCTGTGACTGTATCATAAAATTACCATAGGACCCAGCTATTTCGTTGTAGCTATGTGCTCCCCCCCAAAAGGAACAAATAAAAATGTATGTTTATAAAACACAGGTATATAAATGTTCATAGCAACATTATCCACAGTAGCCCCAAAGAGGAAATAACGTTGGTCCATCAGTGGATGAATTCTTACTCAGCCACTGGGGTACAGAAGACATGTCTTACAGCAACTCTGCATGCTTCTCTCCTCAGTTTTATGCAGTGTGTGTCAGAGAAAGGGGTTCCGGGAACCCTAGAGATCTCAGAAGGGGTATGCAGAGTAGGAACTCACTGAGAAGACTGACCTTATCCACTTTCTTATTATCTTTTTGCTTAGAATTTGCAGAGGCCTCCAGGAGACGGAGCATCTCACTCACCAACAAAAGCTCTACAATCAGTAAGTAACCAAGAGCTCAGAACCCAGCAGAAAAGAGTATGACGCTAGAGTTTTCTCTCATCATCTAAAGCTGTAGGCTTTACGTTCCCTTCAGGAGATCACTTGACTCTTCCAAGGAAAGCCCTTGGTTTGAAGATCAAGGATGGGATAGAGGTGGGTTCTGAGCATGGGGACAGATGTGCATTCTCGGAAATGGGGCCATTTCAAAGATGGCGGAACCAAGGCTTTGATGGGAGGACCATCACTCATTCCTATACACGGTCTTCTGACTTTGCTCTAATCCACGTGCATAACCTTAGTCCCCTATTGTCCGCTGCCTCTTCTTACCACTGCAGTCCCACCCTCATGCTGTAATTCTCTTTCCCCTCACTTTTCCTGGGAAAATTATCCACTTCCCTCCAGACAGAAACCTTGAAAGATCCCCTGAGTATAGGTCTGATATCTCCACCGGGTCCACCAGAGTAGCTCTCTGTTCGATTCCTGATGCCAGCAAGTTCCTTCTGAGACCCTCCCTGATGAGATTCTTCATCACCTTCTGTTCAAAATCCCTCTGGGTTCCCCATCACTCTTAGGATTATAGCCCCGGATTCTTGGCTTGATGTTTAATACTTTTGGATCCAATGCCCTTAGATCAGCCACTGTTGATCCCTCCCGTCTTGTTTTCATTCCTCACGCAAATCTCAGCCCCACAGAGTCACGGGAAGCGCTCCTGGGTCCCTGGTATCTCCTCCTTACTCTGCATCCAGCCGCTTGCTCTGCTTTTCCTTCCCTTTCCTCATGGCCTCAGTCCCTCAAGAAAGCCTTTTCTGATGCTGGGTTGTATAGTTTCCTCTGTCCTCTGGACTACCTATTATAGCAATTTTCACGTATATTAAAACACGTACCTTTCTGATGTGTAGGGCTGAGCACCTGGAGAGTCAGAGCTGCCGCGTGTGGGGAGCTTATCATATGCAAGCGGTGTGCCTTATGCTGTTATTACAGTTATTGGTTTAAATTTCACATTAACCTGTGATGCACTATAATCATTTTCATTGGACAGATGGGAAAACTGGTCCATAGGTATTACATCTATTGACAGAGGCCCCACATCTAATTAGTGATGGATCTGGGGTTCAAATCTAGACAGCCTGACTCTGTAGTTCATGTTCTTCTTCTTCTTCTTCTTCTTTATAAAAAGATTTTATTTATTTCTTTGACACAGACAGAGAGATCACAAGTAGGCAGAGAGGCAGGCAGAGAGAGGGGGGGAAGCAGGCTCCCTGCTGAGCAGAGAGCCTGATGTGGGGCTCGATTCCAGGACCCAGAGATTATGACCTGAGCTGAAGGCAGAGGCTTTAACCCACTGAGCCACCCAGGAGCTCCTCATGTTCTTATAGTCATGGGATTCTGCCTCAAAAGTCCATGCATTCAGGAAAGGTGCAGGAACAGGGCTAGGGGAGATGGTCTTATCTCTTTAAACTTTCACTTTTTGATTCCCAGAGTCTTCTAGGACTATTACCATCTCTGCAAACAGGCCAGAGTCTCCAACTGGTGAGTAAGTGGTCTTCTCTGGACCCTCTTCATTCCCAGCCCTGTGTCTTCCCCTAAAGCTGACTGCTTTCCTTGTACAGAAGCTACAGCTCAGGGGCACCTGGGTGGCTCAGTGGGCTAAGCCTCTGCCTTCAGCTCAGGTCATGATCCCAGGGTCCTGGGATCGAGCCCCGCATCGGGCTCTCTGCTCACTGGGGAGCCTGCTTCTCCCTCTCTCTCTGCCTGCCTCTCTGCCTACTTGTGATCTCTGTCAAATAAATAAATAAAATCTTAAAAAAAAGAAGCTACAGCTCTATGGTCTTGGGTTCTGGTTCATAAAATATTAAGGGAGGGGTAAATATCAGCACTTGGAACTCAGAATTGGGCAACGAGATCGGGTGGGAAGGTTGAGATAAATTTAAACAGCCCAACACTGTAGTTCATGCTCTTCCTATAGTCATGGGATTCTGCCTCAAAAGTGTGTGCATTCAGGAAAGGAACAGGAACAGGGCTAGGGGAGATAGTCTTTTCCCCTTAAACTTTCCCTTTTGATTCTCAGAGTCTTCTAGGACTATCACTGTCTCTGCAAAGAGACCAGAGTCTCCAACTGGTGAGTAGGTGGTTACCACACACCCCTGTGTCTTCCCCTAAATTTGACTGCTTTCCCTGTACAGAAGTTACAGCTCTATGGTTCTGGGTCCTGGTTTATAAAATATTAAGGGGAGGGTAAATATCAGCACCTGGAACTCAGAATTGAGCAATGAGATCAGGTGGGAAGATTGAGATAAATTTAGGCAGCCCAACTTTGTAGTTCATGCTCTTATAGTCATGGGATTCTGCCTCAAAAGTGTGTGCATTCAGCAAAGGGGCAGGAACAGGGCTAGAGGAGACGGTCTTGTCCCTTTAAACTTTCTCTTTTTGATTCCCAGAGTCTTCTAGGACTATCACCATCTCTGCAAACAGGCCAGAGTCTCCAACTGGTGAGTAAGTGGTCCTCTCTGGACCCTCTTCATTCCCAGCCCTGTGTCTTCCCCTAAAGCTGACTGCTTTCCCTGTACAGAAGCCACAGCTCTATGGTCTTGGGTCCTGGTTTATAAAATATTAAGGGGAAGGTAAATATTATACTTGAGACTCAGAATTGGGCAGTAAGTTCAGGTGGGAAAGCTGAGATTTTTAAAGAATAAGGGAAAGGTAAATTCCATCTCTCCACCACATACAACAGTCTTTTCTGCTGTGATTAGCCAAATGGCCAGGTAGTGTCTGTGTGTGTGTGGAGGGGTTGCATCGGAGGCCTATGAAGGGGGTGTATGGAAGAAATGATATCTAGAGAATTGGGCTTATCTAGCCCCGACCCTTGGTGAGGAGGGGAGGAACCCTCTAGGAAGGAGACTGACATCCTAGGTAGCAGAGAATAGGATCTCAGGTGAGGGATATGTGTATGAGGAACCCAAGATGTGTCTTGAAGTGGGTCCTGGAGATAGGTTTTCATCACCCGCTCCTGTCTCTCTTCATTCCTCCAGGTCTTGCCCAGCAACACTACACTAAGGGCAATCTGGTCCGGATATGCATTGGGGTTGTGATTCTAATACTGCTGGTGGGGCTCCTGGCAGAAGATTGGCACAGCAGAAAGAAACCCCTGCCATACAGGGTCAGACCTATCCGCAGGCCACTCCCTCCCCTCCCACAGACGCCGAGACAACACAGTCGTCAGGATGGGCGCCACAATTAGAACTCCAAGGCTTGGTTGTAGCTATGAGATAAGGGATGTAAAACCATGTGTGGAGTGTATGGAATGTGGGACCAGGAGGACAGGGGTTATGACTATGGAGAAGGAGGACTCTTGGGGCCTCTCCTTGGTGTCCCATCAAGGACCCATTGAGCCACTGTCTATTTGGCTTTCATCCAAGGACTCCTTTCATCTGGGGTGGGAAGTATCTAGTGGATGCCAGTGTCTCCTCACTCACATCTCGCACATTGTGGATCTTGTAGCACCCTGACTGGACCATCATAATGACCTCGTCAACCTTCCCTAATTTGTGTTCCCTATTGACCTCTGTATCACCAAGTCTCATAGCTGACCCCATTCTATGCTCTGCATAAAACTCTCCCATGCCTCCTGTTGGCCCGTGTTTTCTCTGGGTAGCCATAGCTTGGCTGGTTAATTCAGACTCATACTTATTTCTTGAGCCTATCAGCCCAGGCTTTCTCCTAACCAGAAATATTGGGTTAAATGTGTGAGTACCCAGGGCTTTCCCCACTACACCTCCTCACCCTGAGGACACCCTTCTCCCACTCCTTGATCCCAAATGCCATTTCCTCAGACATAGGCTTTGGTTTCATCAATTTATAGCCATATCCTCCTCCTATCTTGCTCCGTAGTTGATAACCGCACTCACAGAATCTCTAACTCGCAGGTGGAATGGTCAGACTCTCCATCCCTAAACTGATGCACGTAGGCTACTCAATTTCTTTTTCCCTAAAGGGGAAACCTTGGGGCATTTTGCACCCAAAGGATATTTATCAGTGCCTGGAGGGAGGTGCTGGTACTTAGTGGGTAGAGGGTAGAGATGCTAACACTATGAATGCACAGGACAGTCTCTCTCAAGAGTATGTTCTCTTGAGAAACACTTAACAAAGAATTATCTGGACCCAAGTGTCAATAGCACAGAGACTGAGAAACCCTTGTTAGAAGACCTTGAGATTCTTTTCTAGCTTTAAAAAATTGTGTGCCTCTATTTCTTCTTTTAAAAACCCCACCCACTCCCACTGAAGGTAGCCACCACCCCTCGGACCCTGAGAATGGAGATGCTAGGAAAGACCTATATCCAGCTGAACAAGAGGCCGTAAGAGAAACAGAAGGAAACTTGTAGGAAAATCCAGGAGCCCACACTATATGCAGGGCCATCACTGAGATGATGACACACAAGCACATTAAACAGAGGTTTGAATGGGATGTCTGGATATGTGGTGTGTTTGGTGAGAATCATGAACCAGGGGGCCCCAGTGAAGAAAAAGGGGAAAGTAGGATGATTGGAAGAAAAATTTAAAAAATAGTCCTTAATAAAAAGAAAGCAATTCTTACAGTTGTTGCCTTGGGATTCCTGAACATTTGGGATTCTGTCACAAGAAAATAAGAGGAACTCTACGGGGAAGAACATACCATGAAGTAGATACCATGAAGTCATATTTTCTGGAAGGTTGGAATCTGTTCAACAGAGCAAGGAGATGATCATTTAAGGACTTTCCTGAAGCACTTAAGAATGCTACAATATATTGTAGGATTGGTAGGAGAACTATTCTACGAGGAAGACCTACCAGGCGGCTATCCACGGAGGTGAAGGAAGGCCAGAACTGGGCAGTGCCTGGCAAGGTGAACAGACCAAAGTGATCACAAACATTTCTGTCCCCATTTTCTTTCTGGGTTAGGTTCTCCCCAAATAAAGGATCTTCTAGGTTTGGTCAGAATCCATTAATGAACAACCTCCTTCACAAATGCTTTCACACCTTTATTTCTCTTGATAGACTCAAGATGTAGGCATTCTATCCATAACAGGGGTAAACCATCGGTGTATGTGTCATGGAAGCCAAAAGACTTAGAGACGAAGACTATGGTCATATCTGGCCCAGCACCTAACATCACTGAGAGGGCTCAGAGGGAGTTCACCATCACCATTATGATCCCAAACTTTACTGGGGAATGAACAGCTCTAGGGGATTCAGAAAATGAAGTCATGTGAAGAAGGTCGGTTATTGGTTGGATCTTGATTATCACTTTCAATGGTCAGTTGTGGGTCATGTTCTTGGATTTCTTTCAGCAGCTTCTGGATTCGAGGATCAGATTTATCTATCCTCAACCTGGAGTTACAATGAGGCAAAAAGGTTTCTTGTTGCTTCAAGAAGATTCACTCCAAATGTTCAAGTGCCTTCAAGTCTCATGGTTTAGTGCAGGGGCAGACTTTATGGATTACTATGTGCTGCAAAGCAGGGTTCCATATTGATTTGGTAGGGAAAGTGAGACAATACCAGGTTAACATTATAGTGCTTCATGGTCTCAGGCCATCCTTATATCATGCTTGGAGAGATGGAATTGATGGATGTATCTGTGAAGTAGTCCTAACACCTACCTACTCTACAGCTCACTTTGGCAACTTCTCTTTGGTGGGCCCAGGATGTAACACACACACTTGAACCAAGTCAGACTGGACTTTAGTTCCCCTTGGCTACGTGATACTAGCTGACCAACACCTTTTATCTGACCTGTGCTAATAGCAGCTTTATTTGTAGGATTCATCTTTTGGTAACCATATTGATCTGTGTGATGTGGAAATAGGGAACTGGGTGAGGGGAAAGCAAGAGGGAATAATTAAAGCAAAAATATGTAGAGGGAGGAAGCAAGATGGCAGAGGAGTAGGGGACCCCATTTCAACTGGTCCCCTGAACTCAGCTGGATATCTATCAAACCATTTTGAACACCTGTGAAATCAGCCTGAGATGTTAAGAATATATATCTGGATCTCTACAAGCAGAAAAGCAACTGATTTGGGCAAGGTAGGATGTGCGGAGTCCTGAATCTGTGAGGAGACATCAGAAGACAAACAGAAGGGGAGGGAGCTGCCATAAGCTGGCACCTGGAAAGTGATCTAACACTGGAGCACCAAATCAGAACCCTTAGAAACATGCTCTAGTAAGGGACACCCCTCCCTGAAGGGGGCTTTGGAAATGAAAAGGCAGAATTCTAGGTAGGCATTGTGGTCTCAGGTTATGAGGGACCACAGAGCAAAAGGAGATTCCCAAAAGGGTAGAGGGCCCAAGCCTTGGAGCCAGGAAACAGGTTACAGTCAGCAAGACCAGAAAGGGATTCTTGGCTCAGATTGCCAGAAACCTTGAACTGGGAGGGTCAATTTCTGCTCTTTTCTTGAACAACCTAAAAAAAATCTGGAACCTGTGCCTGCAACTGGGCAAAAACTCAGCATGGTAGTGGCTGGGAAAGGGCTTTAGGGCAGAATCCGGACCTGATTCCAGAGCTTTAGGTACACACGTGAGTCTATAGCCCTTCGTGGTTTTAGGAGCACAAAGGGCAGAGATACTCCCAGGCCCTGCAAACACTTCTGAGAGAGCAGCTGTGGGCGTGTGGCGTGGGAGGCTGAAGCTTTCAGAGGCACAAGCGTGGTTTCACTTACTTGTGGGATATAAGGAATAGCACGGAGGACATTAGGAGAAAGAAGGGAAAATGAAGGGGGGGAATCAGAGGGGGAGATGAACCATGAGAGACTATGGGCCCCAGGAATCAAACTGAGGGCTTTGGAGAGGGATGGGTGAGCCCAGTGATGGGTATTAAGGAGGGCACGGATTGCATGGAGCACTGGGTGTTATACACAAACAATGAATCTTGGAACACTGCATCAAAAACTAATGACATACTGTATGGTGACTGACATTTAAAAAAAAAAAAGAAGAAGAAATGGAGACTGCTTGTCCTGGAGAGTTTATTAGAGGGCAGACTGAATTTTCTGCTCTGGGTCAGAGGTTTGGCTGTGGCCATTTTTGCTCTGATCCCCTGAAGAGGTACAGAAAGCCTCTACGGAACAAAAGAGGCACTGAAGACTGGTTTCCATTGAGCCCATACCCCCTGACAGGGGGTGGGGCCTCTCTGCCCAGGCAGGGATACCTCGGAAACAGTGCGGCAGGAGACAGGCTGGAAGAACAGGTAGATGACAACCCTTTGGATCGTATAAGACTGTAAAATCCCAACTCCAGGGGAAAAATGTGTATTGAACTCCAGGTGTGGCCTAATGCCTAGTTTATTTTTCAGATATAATTCTTCTTTTCTTTTTCTCGTTTTTTCTCATGACATTTTCCCCCTGCTGTATTTTTCTTTATACGTTCTCCTCATTTTAACTAGATGTCTATTACACCAACTCATTTTTCATGGTCACTTTTTTAACTTCTATTTTTATACACCTATATTTTTTTATAGATATATGCTTTATTTTAGCCTGTGTTTCACTCTACTCAGTTTTACCTTTTTATATATACAAGTTTTACTTTCCTAGTAATTTTGGGGCATAGTCTCCTCTAACACACAGACCAAAATACAACCAGGAACAACTAAAGCACTCTGCTTTGTCTACATGGAGAGATTGTAGCCCCCTTACTCCTCCCCTCTTTTTCAAGTTTATTTTTATTTAAAAATTTTTTAATTTTTTCAATTTTAAAACTTTACTCTTGGGTTCCATTTTGGCTTTGTATTTTCAGTGTTGGTATCTGACCACTCCGGATTTTGCTAGGGTGCATCTGGCTTGGGTCATGGTTGACATTTTGGACTCTGTCCCTTTGCTCCACCAGCCCTTGACAGAATGATTAGAAAGAGGAACTCTCAACAAAGAACCAGAGACAATGGCCTCTGCCACAGAACCAGTGGATATGAATATAAGCAGGAGGTCAGACATAGACTTCAGGAAAGCAATCATGAAGTCAATAGCCAGGCTTGAAAAAAAGCATTAGTGATAATATAGAATCTCTAAGGGCAGAAAAGAGATCTAATCAGGCCAAACTTAAAAATGTTTAGAAGGGATGGGGGTTGGGAGGTTGGGGGAGCCAAGTGGTGGGTATTATGGAGGGCACATATGGCATGGAGCACTGGGTGTGGTGCATAAACAATTAATTCTGTTATGCTGAAGAGAAATTAATAAAAAAATTTAAAAAATGCTATGAAACTTTTGTAGCAACATGGACAGGACTGGAAGAGATTATGCTGAGTGAAATAAGTCAAGCAGAGAGAGTCAAGTATCATATGGTTTCACTTATTTGTGGAGCATAACAAACAATATGGAGGACAAGGGTAGATGGAGAGGAGAAGGGAGTTGAGGGAAATTGGAAGGGGAGGTGAATCATGAGAGACTATGGACTCTGAAAAACAGCCTGAGGGTTTTGAAGGGGCGGGGGGTGGGAGGCTGGGGGAACCAGGTGGTGGGTATTAGGGAGGGCACAGATTGCATGGAGCACTGGGTGTGGTGAAAAAACAATGAATACTGTTACGCTGAAAAGAAATAAAAAATTAAAAAAAAAAAAGAGAAAAGTCTTCAATGTAGAATGGTACAGATTTTAAAAGGATATATGTTCTCATTGGAGAGCTCTAACTGAGGGACGGTTTGATTTCTCATAATTTACCTAGATCATCCACACTCCACTTGGCAATCTGGAATTAAGAGAGGTCTGTAGAATGATCTCTATACAGGAAAAAAATGGGAATGTGGATTTTCCTTTGTAATGGTGCTCATGCCTGAGCATGAGGATCATTATAAAACCTTAACTGCTCTTTCTCCATTAACTCTCCCTGTGGCCAGATTAATTTTGCTGAAACATATCACTTTTATTTATGTTGCTTTCCTGCTCAAATGTCCTCTATCAGCTGCAGGATAAAGTTCAGATTATTTTGAAAGATATACCTAATTTCCTCCCTTACCACCTGAACCTAATTCCCTTGTCTCCCACCATTCACCAGCAGAAATCTTGAGAAATCCATAGCTAGCATATATTTTTTAAAAGTAATATCCAAAGAACTCCTCAAACAACACTCCAGAAACAGATAATCATGTCAAAAAATGGGCAGAAGACACAAACAGACACTTCTCCAATGAAGACATATAAATGGTTAACAAGACACATGAAAAAAATGTTCATCATCACTTGGCATCAGGGAGATTCAAATCAAAACCACATTGAGATACCACCTTACACCAGTTAGAATGGCCAAAATTAGCAAGACAGGAAACAACGTGTGTTGGAGAGGACGTGGAGAAAGGGGAGCCCTTTTACACTGTTGGTGGGAATGCAAGTTGGTACAGCCACTTTGGAGAACAGTATGGAGGTGCCTCAAAAAATAAAAAATAGAGCTTTCCTATGATCAGGCAATCACACTACTGGATATTTACACCAAAGATACAGATATAGTGAAAAGATGGGCCATCTGTACCCCAATGTTCATAGCAGCAATGGCCACAGTCACCAAACAGTGGAAAGAGCCGAGATGCCCTTCAACAGATGAATGGATAAAGATGTGGTCCGTATACACGATGGAATATTACTCAGACATCAGAAAGGATGAATACCCAGCTTTTGCATCAACATGGACAGGACTGGAGGAGATTATGCAAAGTGAAATAAGTCAAGCAGAGAGAGTCAATTATCATATGGTTTCACTTACTTGTGGAGCATAAGGAATAACATGGAGGACAGGGGGAGATGGAGAGGAGAAGGGAGTTGGGGGAAATCAGAGGGGAGACAAACCATGAGAGACTGTGGACTCTGAGAAATAAACAGAGTTTTGAAGGGGCGGAGGGGTGGTGGGTTGGATGAGTCTGGTGGTGGGGACTAAGGAGGGCATGTATTGCATGGAGCACTAGTTGTGGTACATACACAATGAATCTTGGAACATTGCATCAAAAACAAATGATGTACTGTATGGTGACTAACATAATGCAATAAAAAAATAAAGAGAGTTAAGAAAGCTAAAAAAAAAAAAGTTATCTCCACACCCAATATGGGGTTAGAGCCCATGACCTTAAGATCAAGAGTCACACTCTACTGATGGAGTCAATCAGGTGTCCCTGGTTTTTCTAGTATATTAATCGTTTTTTGTTTTGCCGTTTAAGGTTCACAGTACATCCATGCAATAAGCCTTCAGCTATGAGTTGGAGTTCTCACGTACAGCATGGTGACAATAATTTTGTGCGGTATACCTGAAATTTGCTAGGACAGTAGACCTTGTGTTCTCACCACACACACATGTATACAAAGGGCAACTATATGAGGTGATGGATGTGTTAATTAGTTTGATTATGGTGATCATGTCACAGTGTTCACATACATCAAAAGTACAATCAAAATAACTTTGCCTATAAGTCAAGCAGAGAGTCAAGTATCATATGGTTTCACTTATTTGTGGAGCATAACAAACAATATGGAGGACAAGGGTAGATGGAGAGGAGAAGGGAGTTGAGGGAAATTGGAAGGGGAGGTGAACCATGAGAGACTATGGACTCTGAAAAACAATCTGAGGGGTTTGAAGGGGCGGGGGGTGGGAGGCTGGGGGAACCAGGTGGTGGGTATTAGGGAGGGCACAGATTGCATGGAGCACTGGGTGTGGTGAAAAAACAATGAATACTGTTAACGCTGAAAAGAAAAAAAACATTAAAAAAAAAAGTAAGGGCCAAGGAACTTCAAAATGTTTTCAATGTGACCCTCTAAGGTCAAATGTAATTGTGTCTATTCATGATTGTTGGAGGTTGGTCATGGTCTGCACTGGAAGCACGGAATTCATTCCCACAGTCAAGCAGTGTCTGCACAAGTGATGAAGGAAGCAGAAATGGTGTAAGCCCAGTCGCCAAACCATGGAAAGAGCAAAGATGCTCTTCAATGGATGAATGGATACAGAAGATGTGGTCCACATATATACTATGGAGTATTATGCCTCCATCAGAGAAGATGAAAACCCAACTTTTGTATCAGAATGGATGGGACTGGAGGAGATTATACTGAGTGAAATAAGTCAAGCAGAGAGAGTCAATTATCATATGGTTTCGCTTACTTGTGGAGCATAAGGAATAACATGGAGGACATGGGGAGATGGGAAGAAGGGAGTTGGGGGAAACTGGAGGGAGAGACGAACCATGAGAGACTGTGGATTCTGAGAAACAAACTGAGGGTTATGGAGGGGCAGGGTGTAGGAGGTTGGGTGAGCCTGGTGGTGGGTATTATGGAGGGCATGGATGGAATGGAGCACTGGGTGTGGTGCATAAACAATGAATTCTGGAACATTGAAAAGAAATTTAAAAAATAAATAAAAATTTAAAAAAAAATGAAGGAAAAAAAAAAAGAAAGAAATGGTGTGAGCCACACCAGCACGTACAAAGGTGCTACTCTATGAATGGGGTGTGATGGCAGGGCTCTTGGTCACCAAGCAAGAGAAAATGACTCTGGTTAACTTAAAAGAGCATCTCAGAAGGATATGGGGTAGCTGATAAAATCAAAGGACTAAAAACCACATTCTGACTCCGGGTCTCCATGCGGGTCCAGGATCTGTGATTCAGGAAGAAGCCCCCCACCCCCAATCACTTGTCTTGAGATTCAAAGACTCAGGAAAGAATATATAAAGAAACAGCTCCAGTGTTCTCTCCGTGAGGTCTTTACAGCTGGATTAAAACTCGCTGATGTGTGAAGTGACAGGACTAGCTCACCAGAACGGGGCTAAAGACAAACAAACTTGAGACTACACATTTCTTCCGATAGCAAGCTACCTTGTTGCGTATACATATAATCTGTTTCTTCTACATAATTATAATTTCGAGCCATTGGTTGTCTACATGGCATCTGAGAATTTACACAAGTTTGTGTAAGATGAAGGAGAGTTGTAGGGTTCTCTGTTGCCAGGGTAGAAGTAGACAACACAGCTCAGGGGCAGCTTGCTTTGATGACCAACGGAGGACACGGACTCCTTTCATTCCAAAGCAGACTCACTCCAGAGAACATGCTTCTAAGGTGGACCAACTGCCAGACCTCTGTAACCAACATGGCCCCAGCACAAGCTTTTTCAGAACACTGCAGGACAGATACAGCTTGGTATTTCTAACACGACAATGGCCAGCCACCATAACTCTCTGTCACTTAGAGAAGCCCCCAGTTCAGCTTCTTGGCTTCCGACTGGGTTTGGGTCTCATCCTTTGACTCATTTTACTGGCCAAAGCAACAGAAGAGACTGGCGGGAGAATTATCAGGTGACCAAACATCAACGGATGAAAACGAGATGTTAGCTGTAGTTGCCTACAACAAACTCCCGTGGTTTGTGGCCCCCTACAAACCTACCATCCTGGAGGAAACACTGTGAGCAGCAGGAGAATCATACCTGAGTGTCCGGAGGGAGGAACGCTGAACTTTCAAGGTATCACACAGCATCTTTACTCCGCTATACCCCAAGGAATTCTGGCCCAGGTCCAGAGTGACCAGGCTCTGATTGCTGCCAAGGGCAGAGGAGAGGACCTCAGAGCAGAAAGGGGTGATGGCACATCCCCACAACCTATAGGGGAGACACAAAATTAGTTGATTCAACCAATGTGTACTGATACCATCCTATGTGACAGGCACACTCTTGGGTGTTGATGATGCAACAAGGAACAACAGAAGTCTCCTTTCTCTGAGCTCATGTACTAATAGGAAACAGATGAATGTAGTGTGTCATATCCAATAAGGTTATGAAGAGCAAAGGGAGAAGCTGGGGGGCACTCACTACAATAGTTGAGGAAGACCTGAGTGTTGAAGAGAATGAACCATAGAGAGACCTGGAGTAGGAGCTCCCCAGGCAGATAAATAGCTTGTGCAAAGGCCCTGAGGTTGTGTCAGATTATCGTGTAAAACAATATCAAGGTAGCCAGCCTGAGAGTGAGCCGGGGAGAGCTGAAAGAGAGGAGGCCACAGATAAGAGGGAGCCATCTCACAGAAGGCCCTTAGGCCCTTGTAAATTGCAGGTTTTACTTGGAATTAGATGGGGAACCACTGAGGGTTTTGAGCAGAAACAGGACAGGAGCTACACCTTAGAGGTTATTCCTAGTACCTGGTTGAAAACCGTAGGGGAGCAGAGAAGGCAGAATACAGACTAGGTGGAAGGCTTTACAACCATCTAGATATTACCAGGATGTAGAGGCGGTAGGAGATCAGATTCTAGATTTTCTAGAAGATGGCAGCAGGAGTTTAAAAAGGTTTGGATTTGGTATTTGAAAGAAAAAAGGAATAAGGGATTTTGTTCTGAGCAATGTTGCACAAATGTTCAAGGGTTTGTGTATATATGAGTACGTGCATGCACACACACATGAGATTAGGTCATGTGTTTAAACACTCCCCAGGATTTTAAAGAGGCTAAACCTAATACCTTCTTCATGGCACACCGAATAACATGCGAACATATTTCATTATCATAGCTAACAGTGGATGCATCCAACTCCGTTTCCTAGTACACGTAACTGTGCTTACACCATCCGGAAGTCAAGGCTCGCCGGACACTTCCCTATACCAGTAGGACAAGTGGTTAAGAGAGGCCCCTCCCAGTCATCATTAGCATCACTACCTTCCAGCAAATAGGCCCCTGCCCCGAATTGTAACAACCAGAGGTTTTACTTGAGGAGATCCCGACTGGACGGGTCTGAGGTACAGCCTAGGTGTTGGGATTCTCAACGGCATAAGCATTTCGACTATGTGGCAGAGGTTGGACACCAGGACTCACCTTACCTTGTGGTGCTGTGGGGGCCAAGAAACCGCTACCCTCTGGGAGTCCCTCAGAGGTCAGTCTCCAGATTCAAGTGGATCTGAGTGATGGTACCTAAGTCACATAGGATTGTGAGACAGAACTGAGTGGAAGCCATTTATCTGCTCATGGATGGGACATTTGCTGCAGTATCGAGTTCCTACCCCGGGGAGGCTGGGAGTTGGGGCAGCCACTCCTTGATGCCATAAGTGTTGCATCCTTAACATGGTCCACAGGTGGCCTTTGGATGACCTAGACTAGAAACTCTTCCTTTAACCATTCCAGTGAATTTTCTCCCCCAGCTTCTCTGACATATACTTGACAAATAAAAATTGTATGCATTTAAGGTGTACAGTATAATGATTTAATATATGTACACACTGAAATGATCACCACATCAAGCTAATTAACACACCTGTCAGCTCACAGAGTCACCATTTTTTGTGTGAGGACAATTTGCTGAGAGCAATGTTTTATTGTGGAAAAGTAGAAGTTTCTAGAGACTTTCTTTAATCTTTATGGAGATATAATGGACATAAAACATTGTGTAAGTTTAAGATGCGAAATGTGCTGATTTGGTACATTTATGTCTTGCCAGACAATGGCCTCTGTAGTGTTAGCTAACACCTCCATCCCAACATAATTTCTTCTTTTGGTGAAGAAATTTAAGATCTATTCTTTTAAACAGACTCTTAACTACAAGGGAACAAACCAATGGTCAGCAGAGGGGAGGTGGGTGGGGGAAGGAAGGAGGGTACCTGTCCTGATGAGCCTTGGGTGTTGTGTGGAAGCGTTGAGTCACTATATTGTGTAACTAAAACTAATAATACCATGTTAATGACACTGGAATGAAAAAAAAATCTGTTCTTTTAGCAACTTTCAAGCGTAGAACACAGTATAATTAGGTATATTAGGTACAGTATATTAGGTACAGTATAATTAGGTATTGAAGATGCCCTTCAACGGATGAATGGATAAGGAAGATGTGGTCCATATACACTATGGAGTATTATGTCTCCATCAGAAAGGATGAATACCCAACTTTTGTAGCAACATGGATGGGACTGGAAGAGATTATGCTGAGTGAAATAAGTCAAGCAGAGAGAGTCAATTATCATATGGTTTCACTTATTTGTGGAGCATAACAAACAATATGGAGGACAAGGGTAGATGGAGAGGAGAAGGGAGTTGAGGGAAATTGGAAGGGGAGGTGAACCATGAGAGACTATGGACTCTGAAAAACAACCTGAGGGTTTTGAAGGGGCTGGGGGTGGGAGGTTGGGGGAACGAGGTGGTGGATATTAGGGAGGGCACAGATTGCATGGAGCACTGGGTTGGTGAAAAAACAATGAATACTGTTACGCTGAAAATAAATAAAAAATTTAATTAAAAAAATTGGTTTACCTATAGGAGTAGCATTGATTGGGGAAAGGGGGTTACCTTTAAGTTTAACTCTATATGAATATTAGAAAATAAAAATAAAAAAGGAATAAACTGGACTAAACTAAAATTAAAAAAAATAAAAAGATAGAAAAGCAAAAGAAAAACACAGGTGCATGTATCAAAAAGTTCAGGTTAGAAGGTTATTATGGAATTTGCTGTACTGGACATCTCACTGTACTGGTAAATAGGTTAAAAAATTATCTATATAAAAAAAATGAACCAGAATAGTGGGAACGAGTTAAAAATAAAAGTTATATCTATGAAGTAGTGGTGGTTGTTCTCTTGTAGTCTTTTTTTTTCCTTTCCTGGTTTGTTTTCTGAGGGGAGGGGCCTGCCACGTGGGTTTTCAGTCAATGGTGTTCCCTGAGTTAAGTCCTCCCGCCCCCCTCAAGGGGGTGGGCTCCGAGGAAACCGGTTTTTTCAGGCTTTTGTTCTCTGGAGGTTTTTATGTTTGTTCACTTCTTTTCTCTCACCTTGACAGCTTTTGATGGTTTTTAGAGGTTTAGAGGAAAGCAAACTGCACCCCGACCTCCCTCTCAGAGAGAAGCCTCAGTCTGCTCCCCTATGGGGGCTGCAGAGCCCATATAAATTCCCCCCTTGGCCGCTGGCAGAGCAGGTTCCAAGTCACGGTCCCTAGGGACGCAGGATCTCCTGCTTGTATCTAAAACCATGGCAGCAGCGGCTGTCTGGGCAGCTCCAGACCACCAGAGAGGTTCCAAGCAGGGATCACACACTGAGATTTTCCTGCTGGCTGGGGCTGGGAGTGCCTGGTCTTTCTGGGTCTAAGAGAGCTGGGCTTGCGCGCACCTCTCCCAGGGGAGTATGTGGGGTGTGAGTATCTCAGGCTCTGATAGTGTGGTGCACGGGTCTGAGAGCACCAGGCTGGGCCTTCACACACCTCTCTCTGGGGAGGGTGTGGGGCACGGGCGTCTCAGGCTCTGATAGCACAGTGCGGCGTTCTGCTGTCTGGCGAGGCTCCCAACCCCTCACAGGAGCCAGACCCCATGCGTTCTCTGGCGTGCTGGCGGCTCAGGGACCAAGACCTGGTCCGCCGCACTCTCTGGCTCAGTGCCAGGGGAGGCTGTCCTGGGTCTGGGGACTTAAGCCCCTGTCCCTAACCTCTCCGATTCTCACAACTTCCCCCCACGATCCTTTGCTCTTTTTGAGTGCTTTCAACCAGGGTCCAAGTTAATGCTGGTCCCCAGACGCAGGGCACTCTCGTATTGGGGTATTCCTTTCCAATCGGTTGCCTCTGGTGGCTCTCTCCCCCTTTTGTTTTTTTTTCCAATATCAGTCCAATGTTCCCACTCTGCTTTACCTGCCCACTGGTGTCTTCTGTCCCTGTAGAGATCCAGACATGTATAATTCTGATCTCATGCTGATTTCATGGGTGATCGGAGTTCTTTGGTAGGTAATCAGCTCACTTGAGGGTACAGGTTGAAACGGTGCCTCCTCCTACTTCCCCGCCATCTTGTCTCCCCCCCCATCCTATTGGATTTTTAAAATACTCAACCAGATTTGTTCCAGTCTCTTGCATTTGAGCTGGAGATTTGCTACACTAATATATTTTAGAGACAGATTAAAGTTAAAAATAAACATAACTTACCATAGACATTTGAGGTTACAGGTTGGCTTCTTCAAAGCCTCGCACAGAAACTTAAGTCCAGTAATTCCTATGTGATTCAGCCCCAGATCCAAGTGTGTAAGGCTTGAATTTTGCTGGAGAAGTGTTGACAGATAACTGCAGCCACTGCTGGTTATGCTACAGTACCAAAGCCTAGAAATCCATCACACGAAGAGAAAATAAGAGTCTCATGCTCTACCGACTGGGCTAGCTGGGCGCTACGAAGAGAAAATAAACTTGAGTCCTCCCTGACGAGATGTACCCAAACCAAGCCCGTTGAATTCAAGCCACAGGTTTCAGGCAAGCTTGTAGGTGATGAGACATGGAAATGAAATCGTGGGTGGAGTTAGAATTGCTACAGAAGTGATTATAGGGACCCCACGCACACCCCTCCACTCCACGCACCCACAGCTGTCTACACCCTGATCCCTGGTCCCTGTGAGTGTTTCATGTTGTGTGTAATGGGGAGGTGTGGAGATTATCTGGGTGAGCCAATGTAATCACAAGGATCCTTACAAGAAGGGGCAGGAAAGTCAAAGTCAGCCTGGGGAGAGGCGATGAGACAAAGAGAAGGACACTGAAGACACGACATTGCTGGCTTTGGGCATGGGGGGAGGAGCCATGAGCCAAGGGACGCAGCCACCTCTAGAAGGTGGACAAAGCCGGGAAGCAGATTCTTCTCTGGAGATTTTAGAAGGAACACAGCCCTGTGGACACCTTGATTCTAGCCCAGGGAAACCCATTTTGGACTTCCGGCCTCTAGAACTTTAAGACAATGAATTTTTGTTGTTTTAAGCCTCTGAGTTTGTGACCATTGGTTACAGAAAGAGTTAGGAAACTAAGTGGTGTTTATCATTTCTACTGTAACTATGGGACAGAGATTATCTATCTTGCCTTGACTTGCAAATCCTATTAGCGGAAGGGACCAATTCTATGTCCCAAATTCAGTTACTAGATAGGTCGTATGTAGAAGTAGAGGGCACCAGTTCTCCTCGGGAAAAGTCTGTCCCTAGAGACTGGATATCCATGAATCAATTACACAAGATAGCAGCACAACTTCTTAGCCATTAAAAACATTTTTTTTTTTTTTGCCTTTCTCTGGTTTACTATTACTATAGCAGAAAACCAGAGACAGCTGAAATTATCACTGGCTACTTTCATAGACAGAATAATGTCCCTCCAAGATGTCTGTGCTCTAATCCCCACGCCTTACATGGCAGGTGAGACTGAGACCAAGGATCTTGACTGGTGAGTTATCCTGGACTGCAGAGAGGGGCTGAGTCTAATCCTAGGAGTTCTTCCTCACTGAAGTGCAGAGAGGCTCAATGTGTGGGCTTGACCCACCACAGCCGGCTTTGAAGGTGGAGGAAAGGGCCATGAACCAAGGAGCAGGGTGGCCATTAGGGGGTGAGGCCAGCTCTCCATGTGCAGGGACGCCCCCCCATCCCACAGCCACAAAGAAGCAAATTCTGACAACAGCCTGAACAAGCAAGGAACACAGAAAGGAACACAGCCTTGTGCATACTGGTCCTCTGGTCTATGGAAGGACACAGACAGTGCTGTGCTGATGAGTTGGTGGTGATTTGTTATAGCAGTAACAGGACACCAACTCAGCTGCCTTTTCATTTCAGTGAACCCAACTAAGCGGTGGTATCAGCCTTGGCTCCCACAAGGGCCCCTGTCACGTGGTCAGAGCCCAGGGAAGAGCAGTCACGTGATATCTCCAGGGATGTGGGCCCACAGGCAGCCTTTGAGACAAGCCATGATACAGCTCCTTGGCTTGGACATTTGTACATTTATAGAAACTCCCAGAACTATGGGGTAACAGAGGAAGACCCAAGCAAGTTCTGGCAACTGAGTGAAGCGGGGACATGGCTCACAAAACAGAACTGAGGTCCAGAAAGAAGAGAAGAGGTCTTGACCAGCAGCTCCTACCTCCACAGGGTGCAAATGCGATGACATTTAATGCCCACGTCTTAGCTTTCTCACTGCAGACTGGACGGACAGACACTGATTTCATAAGGCTGGGGGGCAAATGAAAGAAATCTCTGGCAAGACCTTGGCAGAGCGCCCAGCACTTATTAATTAATTCAGGAGCCTGATAAATGTTGGCCATGACTTATTTTTCTGTTTAGATGATTTGGGGGTAATTACATGTAACATAACTTGAAGACAGAGCTAGTGCGTGGGTGGCATCTTTTTTTTTCTTAAAGATTCAATTTATTTATTTGACAGAGAGATGGAGGGATCACACAAGTAGGCAGAGAGGCAGGCAGAGAGGGAGGGAAGCAGGCTCCCTGCTGAGCAGAGAGCGCGATACGGGGCTCGATCCCAGGACCCTGAGACTATGACCTGAGCCGAAGGCAGAGGCTTAACCCACTGAACCACCCAGGTGCCCCAGCATCTTATTTCTTATGGAACTTTATGTTATATCAGTGTTTGGGGGCTGAGATAGTGGGAGTAAAAGCCCTTCCTTCCACCTCTGTCCAACCATGAGCTGAATGCTTCATGGAACTTTGAGTGACTGAGTAGTTTTTGGATACTGGGTGCCTTAAGGCATATCCTCGATCAAAACTAGTTTATAGGAAATGCTGACAGCTGCCGTCCGAGGCGATCTTGTCGACGGCAAGAATACTGGAGATGCTGACACTGAATAGAATCTGAGTAGAAACTGTTGATGCAGCTCCGTTCCTTTCTCGAAACCTGTCCTGTGACTTCAGTATTAACAAGAGAATTTTAACAAGCCAGTTGGCCAGTAAGTGCACGTACAGTCAGCTGTGGGTGGAGTTTATGTTATGTGGTACTAAAAACAGGCCTAAGAGGCGCCTGGTGGCTCAGTGGGTTAAGCATCTGCCTTCGGTTCAGGTCATGATCCCAGGGTCCTTGGATCAAGTCCTGTATCGGGCTCCTCCCTGAGCAGGGAACCTGCTTCCCCCTCTGCCTGCCACTCCCCACGCTTGTGAGCACCCTCTCAGACAAATAAATAAAATCTTTAAAAAGCGCATTAAAAAAACCGCATACCTGGAAACCAGTCACCTCCCCCAAATCCCTATGGAATATTGACTCTACATCTTACACTTTTTCCCTAACACCCTCTTGTCAGATCTAACTGCCAGCATCATACCTGGGCTACTCAGAGGGACTATTAAATGCCTGCACCTGCGCTCTTTGAATCCTGCACACACACAGCATGGACTTACACCAGCCCCTGTAGTTGGCAGTCCGGGTAACTCAAGCCTTTACACAGAAGCTTTACCCCACCGTCTCCCAGGGCATTCTTTGCCAAGCACAGGTGCGTCAGCCTCTGGTTGACGATCAAGGCAGAGGACAGCTCCTTGCAACAAGCTTCTGTAGGTGACAGTCTTCCAGCCTGCCAAAGTGTCACACGAGCGGTCAGAGGGGGAGAACATTTCCGAAGCCCCATTTTCTTGGCTGTTCCCAAAGCCTCGAGTCCCCAGCTACAGGTCTTCTCGTGACCCCCCTTCTTCTCTTACCATGTGTTTGAGGCTCAACTGTGAAGGACCAGGAGTGAGAGAAGGATGAGACGCATGAACCACCCGCCTGGGACCCGAAGTGGGAACCGGGTGTCCGCATCAGTAGGAGGTCCCCTACGGGCGGCCCTGCACGCCCAGTACTACCATCGCTCTTCTCTATGTGGCTGCAGACCCAAAATGGAGATGCTCCATGGGAAGAGAGACGGTACTCACGACAGCCTCCGCAGGAAGCACCTCGGGTGTCTCAGACTCGTGCACAGCAACTCGGCGCTCTCTTCCGGGAGCTCCGTTCCTGTGAGGTTCAGGCACGTGAGGGACCGGCTGATCCTCAGGGAGCAGGAGAGATGGGCCCACGGCTGGGGGGTGGCCGAACATGACACCGACCTGATAGAGAAATGGGAACAGGTCATTCTTAAGAACCAAACACTGGAGAACGGGCTCCACTTCGGCCCCTCGTTCCCCGTTATGTCAGGTCCTGGACTAGAGGATGCGGAGTGTGGTCCCTGGCCCAGCGGCATCTGCCTCACCTGGCAGGCAGTTAGAAATGCAAATCAGAAACTCTGGGTGCAGAATCCACCGACTTCGGTTTTGGGGTGTCCTATATCACCCGGAAGACTCCTGGGCCACACCCTCAGACGATGGTTCAGAGGATCTGAGTCCGACCTGAGAATCTGGGTTTTAACAGGTTCCTAAGCCATACGGCTGCCGCTAGCGTGGAGACCACATGTTGACAACTACTCTAGACATCTGGTCAGCCAAGCATTTCAGCCAACAAGGGACCCACACTCTATCCGAAGAGAGTGTTCTTACCATGGAGAATGGAATTCCGTTGGGGCATTATGTGTCTCATGGTCTTTGGAGTGGGGTTTCTAAAAAAATAGTAAAACATCCCAGATCTGCCATTTACTGTACATGCAAATGTGGCCAAGTTACATAACTTCATCAAACCACATTTCCATCTTTAAATTGGAAATAAGTCATACCCTCATGCTGAGAGTTCGTTAAAGTTGATAATTCACCTGAAGTGTGAAGTGCCCTGTGTACCCTATAACTAAATGTAAGTAAAAGTCAACAAAACACTTTCTTTTCTTAGAGCCTAACCTATAACAGAGTAACTGAAGTTAACATGGACATTGGAACACAAAGTAGAGTTTTTTTTTTTCAAAGTAGAATGTTTAATGGTTTCCCATAAAAGAAAACAATTTTTTAAAATTTAATTTAATTTTTTCAGTGTTCCAAGATTCATTGTTTATGCACCACACCCAGTGCTCCACTCAATAAAACAAATTTATCTGGAATCCCCTCCTTCCGTTTTGGGGCATCCATTTATTCCTTGAGAAGCAAGTTAATACCCCAAGTCTTCAAACTGCACACTTTCTTTTCCTGGTGAATCCTCACAGGAAAGAGAAGGGAAGGTCATTATCGATGGTCAATTTGGCAACGGCTTTTATCAATAATGCAACAGTGAGCAAAAGTGTGCTTGGTCTCGGTCTCACTCAGTCCTCAAATTCCTGGGAGATGCGCATTCCCCATCCTGTGGATGAGGTAAGATCTGGTTGAATAGCTCGAGGTCGTAACGGTAGAGGCAGAACCACAATCAGAGACCAACAGATCACCTTGAACTGTGTTCCTATTTTGACTCAAGTGTGGCCCAGTGAGGATCAAGGGCACCCCAGGATGAGTGATGGAAACCCTCACCAGAGCAATAAGGCGGAGAACATCCCAAGGGGAGATCTCTCAACCCAGGACTACCAAGAAAGGGAAAACCTGGTGCTGTCAATGCATCCTTGCCTGGACAAACAAATCTGGACAGAATCTGGTATTCTGAACCATGACATCAGAGAAACATAAACCACAAACATATTCTCTCTGATTGAAGATGGTATTCAGTTTAGGAGTGTTTTGTTGGACGACTACGGATGGTTGTCCAGGTTGTTCAGTGATCAGTACAAGTGGAAACTAAACTCCAGCCCACTTTCTGTTGTGAGGCACGTGCCTGGAGTAGCACTGCTTCGAACCAGAATAAGGGATTTCCCCCCAATTTACACAGAGTTGCTCTACAGTCTTGTCGCATCTCTGTGCACACGCGAGGGGTTCTCATGGATAATGGGGTGTACCTGAGGTACTGCAGGTTACACTGCGGGTGTGTCAGGATCTCACACAATACGGGCAGCATATCATTCTGGTCATTTCCTTGAAGGGTCAGATGCGTGAGAGTCTCATGACCACAAAAAACAACACAGAAGTTCCGATAGCTGTCCGCTGGGAAAGTGTTTTTAAGGCTAGAGAAATGACAAGAAAGGTGAAGTCTTGCATTTCTACATACATGGGAACAAAGGGCCACAACAGGTTTAAACACTGGGAACTTTGTCCCTATTTTCCACCTCCAGTGAGGTGTGGTCAAGAGACTGTGCATATGAAGGCACACAACTTGATATTTTGATGTACTCCTACCTTGTGAAATCATCACCACAAACAAGGGAGTGAACATACCTCTCAATTCACATAGTCACCATTATCTCTCTTTTTTTTTTTTGTGGCGAGAACACTGGAGATCAGGTCTCTTAGCAAGTTTCAAGTATACCTTGCAGTTTTGTTAACTGTTGTCACATGGGTGAGGTTACGTCCCCGGAACTCACCCATTTTGCACTGACTGAAACTTTGTACGGCTTGACAAACACCTAATTTTAGGAACTCCCGGAAGCCCCCGTTTCTTTCGTCATCTCCGACTTTGCAAAAGGGAAGTTGGTCCTCAACAGTTGTTTAGGAGGAAAGCTGTTCTGTGGCTTTTTGAAAGAGATAAGGAAGGGTAGTCGCTCGTTCCTCTCAAGTGTTACCAACGGGAACGTTTCAGGAACACTGTGTCCTGCTCAACATCTCACGTGTAGAATCAGGATCGCATGGCTGGCGTGACCCTAAGTGAGAAGAAGAGACCCTTCTTTCTCTACGTGGACAAACCTGTGAATGAAGACGCCTTCATCTGGAGAGCGTCTTGCTGGTACCAGAGCCCACTCTGTGGACTAACTCATGTTTGCTCTCCTTCCCTAAACCTCCCCCCGCAGCCTGCCCACGTGTAAGCCCCAGGACTTTCCCAGCACGTGAGCTGCAAGGGGGGACCACAGGAAGACTGAGGTGCCGTCACAGGCAGACAGGACCACACTCTATTCTGATGACGAGTATTTAACTTGTGTAATTACTTTTTTCTGGTGCTTCTGAGCCCCCCTTATTTCTTCCCAACTTCATTCAACTTCTAGATTTTTGGATCCGATTCAGACATATACCCAGCCCAGGTCACAGGTCTGTCTCAGCACATTGATACCATCTCTCCAACAATGCTCCCAGGCAGGGGTGATGTTGTATCCCCTAGGGACACCTGGTAATGTCTGGAGACATTTTCGGTCATCACAGTTGGAGGCAGGGATGTGGGTGCCACCGGCGTCTGGAGGATAGAGCCCAGGGCTGCTGCTAAAATTCCTACGATGCACAGGACAGCCCAACTCCACTGTCTGCAGAGGTTGAGAAATTCTGTTCTATGCATAGCCGTATGATTGTCTAATGGGATTGAAGCTGCCCCCAGGATCTAGATGGTCGTCATGGAGTTTCGTGGACATCCAAATCGTATTTTACAGTGTGTTAAAATCACCTGGGGCTGGGGAGAAGGGACCATGGGGAATTATTGTTTAACGGGGAGCAGAGTTTCAGTTTTGCAAGATGAAGTGTCCTGGGGATGAATGGTGGTGGTTGTTGCATAATTACACATTTAAAAATCTATCACTGTGAACTCAAGAATGGTTAAGATGATAAGTTTTATGTTATACCACAATAAAAAAATTGGAAAAAGTTACTTCATACAATTCAGTAGACAAGTGTAAGGTGTGGACCATCTCAATTCCTTATGTTTTGAGTACCCAGTTGGACTTTGGGAAAGGGATTCAAATATTACTCCAATATGAAAAACGTAAGGAACCTGGTTATGCCCTAGGAATTTTAATCAGGGGTTAGCGTCTACTTACACCACTTTCTGAAGATTATGGGGAGTGGAGTCTATTTTTTCACAAAGCAGCTTCACTGATGAGGTACTGAGGAAGCTCTGACTGATGTCTAGAAACACCAGACTCTTGTTTGAGTCGAACACGGAAAGAAGATCCATCCAGAAAGGAAGCACGTACTGATCATTCTGGAACCTGTTGGGAAGAGGCAAGGGGGGGAATTTACCGAATATTGCTGGAGAGAAAATGACCACCTGTCCGTCATTGTGAAGCTATTTAGGGAGGGCTGCTCTGGGTATATACCCCAATAAACAGGCAGAGCTCTAAAGTCAGATGGTTGAATAACAGCATCACTGTCAGACAAGTCATCACCTAAGACAGCTCACTGGAGAAAGAACACAAGCTTGCTTGCTTTCTTTCTTTTTTTGAGATTTTTTATTTGAGAGAGAGAGTGTGAGTGAACAAGCAGGAGCAGGAGTGGGGGGGGGTGGGGGTGGAGCATAGGGAGAGGGACAGACTCCCTGCACGGAGCCCGACTCTGGCTCCATCCCAGGACCCCAAGATCATGACCTGAGCCGAAGTCAGATGCTTAACCGACTGAGCCACTTTACCCAGAACTCAAACTTTTTGCACAATAATCTAACAGAGGTTTAGAATAAACCAAAAGTCTAAGATCATTGATACAAAAATTAAAAACAATATACACCATTGATTTAAAAAATGAGCGATATGCGTGTCAGAGGGGATCTGAATGTCAGATCGTGTATCCATATGCATAATATTCTCAATCTAATTTACAACTGTATTTGTAACCTAAAATGTCCATAAAAACTTGAGAAGATGTAATCACAGACTTAAGAGAATGTTTATTTTGTTCTGTGGTTGCTTCTGGGTGTAGGGTTGGTTTAGGTGATATGATTTTTTTATCTTTTTCAGTATTGTTTTAATTTTCTATTTATGTATGGGATCTTTGCAATCAGAAAAATATTGATTTTCAGGAAAACAGTACAAACACTTGAAACTATTATGTGTCAATGTGTCAGAAAGTTGAAACATTTTAGTTATTGATGGGGAAATACTATGGGACCTAAGAGTAATCTAATACTTGAAGGTTTTTGTGGAGAAAATTGAAGGTACAAATGTGCAAGGAATAAGAGTAACCAGCACATAAATATAATAACAGAGAGAAAGTGTAAATGAAAGTTGAAGCTGGAATCTGAACTCCTATATGCTAGGAACCTTGAGTAATTTTAGAATTAGTCATTTAAAAATACTACTTTGAAGTAGGTCCAGTGCTTACCTGAAGATAATGGAAAGGAAGCCCAGAAAGCATCTAACTTGCCCCCCATTGTCACAGTAACAGAGCCATAACAGAGTCAGAACTCAAAGTCAAACAATAAGACCCAGCACCTTCGTTGCCTCCTACCACCTTCCATTCCTCAGCCTATAACTGGGCTCGGCTGATTTCAAATCAAGGCGGCCGGTTTCCGGGCATAAACATTTATCTGAATAATTAACTTCTTACTTTCCACTCTCCCTCAAGCCTGGTGAGGCTGGTCACTCACGTCACCCTATCTTCGGAAGGACAATTGTCCTTTCTCCTAGAGAAGGGCAAGGCTACACAAGACTGTGTTTTGGGGATACCCTTCCAAAGGCACTAATGGGAGAGTAACTTTGAGTCAACGTGAGTATCTTCCTAAGATTCAAAAGAGCTTAGAGAAGAAATAAGCAGTTTCTAAAGGCAAGAAGCTCTATTAGTAGACTTGACAGAATAGCAAGTCCTACACAAAGTAGACATTTTGAGGTTTGAAATAGGGGAAGAAAGAAGCCAGACAGAACTTAGGTTCTGACAGCTCTAGCATGCCTGGCTGCTTTAGGTTGAGGTTTTACCTTTGGTTTTATTAGTGGTGCTTGCCTTGATGGAAGATATATTTAAAATTAATGTCCTCATTGCAGAACTTGAAGCAACATGAGGAGGACAAGCCTTTAGAAACCTAGTTTGTGACTTTCAAAGAGCATGGTCTATATGCTCCGGGGAAAGACATCTGAGGCTGTGTGGGGTTAGTGCAATGGTCTTATCAAGGGAAGGTAATCAAGCCGTTGTGTAGAGCATGGGCTCATTCCCACTGTGTTACTGAAGGAAGTGGTCTGACTGAAGGCAGCTGTGATTTAAGCATCCTGGAGTGACAGACCAACAATGCTATGGCCTGCTGTGATGAGCAGGACAGAAGGGAAAGTGGCAAAAGGCACCTGAAAATAACACTCATGGAAAGCATCCATTTGCACTTCAGATCAGAATGATTGTAATCACACCTTAAGACATCCATTGCCTTCTTCTCAGATGGGGGCTCCAAGAACCAGGCAGCCCAACTGTGGTTAATTACCCGCAGTGTTCATGTTGGCTCTATTGTTGGTTTTAACTAAACCAAGGTTAAGAAGAAAAAAGAGGGTCCTCAAAAAATTAAAAATAGAGCTACCCTATGACCCAGCAATTACACTACTGGGTATTTATCCCAAAGATATATATGTGAAAAGAAGGGCCATATGTACTCCAATCTTCATAGCAGCCAGGTCCACAATAGCCAAACTGTGGAACATCAACAGATTCATCAACAGATGAATGGATAAAGAAGGTGTGGTCCATATAGACAATGGACTATTACTCAGCCATTGGAAAAGATGAATACCCAACTTTTGTATCAACATGGGCGGGACTGGAGGAGATTATGCTGAGTGAAATAAGTCCAGCAGAGAGAGTCAAGTATCATATGGTTTCACTTACTTGTGGAGCATAAGGAATAACACAGAGGACATTAGGAGAAGGAGAAGGAAAGGAGATATGAACTAGGGGGTGAGAATCAGAAGGGGAGACAAATCATGAGAGACTATGGACTCTGAGGGTTTCAGAGGGGAGGGGGTGGCTGGGTGAGCCTGGTGATGGGTATTAGGGAGGGCACGGATTGCATCGAGCACTGGTGTTATACACAAACAATGAATCATGGAATGTTACATCAAAAACTAATGACATACTCTTATGGTGACTAACATAACCTAGTTAAAAAAAATACTATTTTGACTTAGGATCTTGGATGAGATAGACAGGAGGCTATTCGTGCAATCTCATTTGCATTCAAAGCAGCTCTTTGATGACCCTCCTGCAGAAGAAAGATTTAGGTCAACCAGCACGTAGGCCTGTATAAACACTTGGATGAGAGAAGAAACAAAGTGAGGACACAGACGAAGGGAAACACCAGTTCGAAGGAATGCACGCATCTCTATGTTTATCGCAGCATTATCTCCAAAAGCCAAATCAGAGAAGCTGCCCAAGTGACCTCTGACGGATAGAGATGTAGTACATATAATCAATGGAATATTACTCAGGCATTAAAAAGAACGAAAGCCTGCCCTCTGCCAAGACATGACTGTGGCTACCGTGTGTAACAGGAAACCACCTGTGCCAGTAAGAGAAGGACAAATACCACAGGATTTCACTCATATGTGGAATTTAAGAAACAGAACAAATGGGCAATGGGGCGGGGGAAGAAGAGGAAGATACAAAGGGAAAACAGACTCTCCACTAAAAAGAGCAAACTGATGGTTACCAGCAGGGAGGGTGGTAGGAGATGTGTAAAACCGATGATGGCGATTGAGAGTACAGTCATCACGATGAGCACCGAGTGTTGTGTAGACCTGCTGAGTCACTATATTGTATCCGGGTAACTAGTATGACACTGTATGTTAGCTGTACTGGAATTACAATAAAGAACTTAACCAATGAGGTCTGTGAGTGCCGGTGATCTTCAAGGTGGAGAAATGTTCTGGCCCAGCCGTCAGGGTCCCGACACTCCCTGAGGTGACTCGAGTTCACGACTCTCTGCTACATGGGGAAGGAATGGGAGGGAAAGTGAAGGGGATGTGTAAAACAGACACCTCCACCAGGAAAGCAAGGGGGGGCATTTGATTCTGGCCCCGTGAATATACACGAGGATTTCAGATACTGGATTTCTGAAGACCACCTAGGGTTGAGGAAGAGGCAGGTTGATAAGGTAAGTATCAATATGTGTCTGGTGGGCCCTACACAGGACCATGAGCAGTGAACTTGGATTGTGACAGGGGAGGGCGGCTTCATAAACCAGCAGACTGGAGTTCTAATCCCACTCAAACACCCTTTAATGAAACCAGGATCTTCACCTCAACAGGGAAGATTGCAAGTAGCCACCAGGGGATAAATAGTATTTGGAAACGCTGTATGAGCTCAGCTGATGTTACCTGAGGCTACATCAAGAATAACAACATCTCATGACTGCCTGGGGTCATCTCATTGTGTCAGTTGCATCAGTGACGTGCCCATGATCGCGGATGGGGGCAGCTTTCAGAACCTCATTGAATCAGCCTCTGACTTCCCATCTTTAATGCCTTTCCATGTGTCATGCTAAACGGGACAACCCCATACAGATGGGCAACCTAGACAACCAACACGAGGACTGAAGTGAGGTCGAGCCATTTGCAAAAATTGCTCAGCTGGAGAAAAAAGGACACAGGTCTCAAAACAAGGTCTGGTTCAAAGGCCCCATCCTTAATCTGAGCACCGTGCTCCCCACCTTGAATGGCAAGCCGGCAGAAGTTCTGGTAAGAAGAAAATTCTGACCCTAAGCCACAGGGAGGACACTCTGCCCTGCTGCTACTGGAACAGGGCATGAGGCAGAAGCCGGGGCACTAACAGAGTGAACAGGGCAGGTCCTTACCCATCAGCCTGAGCCTCTGATCCCCATGCAGTATCGTTCTCCAGGAACACCCCCTTTTCTACCCGCAGCCACATTTTCTGCAAGCGGTCACAACCTTTGAGGCAGAACGATGCATGCACCAGGTCCGAGGTATCTTCCAAATGCAGGGACACCTCTGTGACCTGGGCCATGGCCTCCTTCACAAGCTGCTCCTCCTGGGATTCATAGAGACAATACAAGGCCTCCTTCATGTCCGTCACCAAGGAGAAGGGTCTGTGTTCAGGGGACCGCACTGTGCATTCCAGTAGCTCCCGCCTGAACTCCGTGGATACTGGGCAGCCAAAGGTGGTCCCCAGCTCCCTGGCTCTCTTTTCATTGGTGAGGCCGAACAGGAAGCGCCCCACGGGGGCCAGCTGGGGGTTCTTGAGGCCTTCTTCCTTGGAGAGCAGCCTCTGCACACCCCTAGTGTGCCAGACGGGGCTCCCCACGTCTTGGTGACCCTCGCTCCCCAGGACGCAGAGCGCAGCGGCCAGGAAGTGCTGGACGCTCAGGTGGACGAAGCGGTAGCAGCCGCGGGCGTCTCTGTCCTTCTGGAGGATGCCCCGGTCCAGGAAAGGACGCAGGTAAGACTCGTGCACACCCAGCCTGCGCAGGTCGTGTCCATCGAACGCTGAGGTCTGCGCCCATGTGCCCTCGGAGGCCAGCAGGCACAGGGCGCGCAGGGCAGCTGCGAGGCGCGGACCCGGGCCTTGGCCCTGCGCAGACGCAAACCGGCTGCAGAGGAAGTGCAGCAGCAGCGGTGTGGCGGTCCGGCAGGTGGGCCGGGGGTCCGCGCCCTCGGCCATCTGCAGCCTCAGGCAGGTGCACGCCATCCAGCACACGGCGGGCGCCGCGCCCATGCGGAACAGCGCCGCGTTGCTTCTCATCAGCTGGAAAGCCCGCAGCGCCTGAGCCTCCTCTCCGAAGTGTCGCAGGAAATACGCCCTCCTGTCGCGCTCGGAGAGCCCCTCCATCTCCACCAAGAGCGGCTGCTCCACCAGGAGCCGCAGCTCCCTCAGGGCCTCGGGCCGCGTGGTGACCAGCAGGGTGGCCGTGGGGAAGAGCTTTCTTTTCAGCAGGCTGCCCAGGAGGACCGGCGCAGGCCTCCGCGTCCTCCAGTCGCCCCCCAGTTCGTGCACCAGTGCACCCGTGCCCCAGGGCACGCGCAGCTCCTCGAAAGCATCAATGACCAGCAGGAGCTTGTGCGCCTGGGCCAGGACCTGTGGAAGGGCGAGCTGCAGGTCTGGGGCGCTCTCGGCCAGCAGCTCTGCGAAGGAGCAAGTCCCCTTGCGGCTGAGCACCTTGCAGCTGAGATAGAAGGCAACGTGGCCGGTCTGCACGAGGCTGTCCTGCGTCCAGTCCAGCACGCACTTCTTGGCCAGAGTGGTCTTCCCCACGCCCGCCGGACCATGCAGCACCACCGTGTGTGGAAATGGCCCTCCGAGCATTTTAGGATTACAGAATGGAATCTGTGTCTCGTATCTTTGGGTGACCGTGTGAATGTTCTCACAGGCTCCAGGCCAAAAGTCCTTCCAGATTTGCTGGACCTTCTCTTTCAAAATGCTTCTGTATTTATCCTGTTTACCTTCAGTGATTGGAGGTAGGGGATAGGAAGGACATAGCTGGTTATTCATTAGGAAAAAAAAGATACTTTGTGGTACATAGGAAAAAGACAAAAAAGAATGGCCTGACACCAGGCTCCTCCAGGAAGACAGGATACAGACCTGGCTTTTCTTCTTCCAAAACTTCCTTTGCCGCTTCTGGGTTTGGGACATCTTCTCCCTGTACTTGAGTAAGTGCTGCAAAATACAAATAAAAAATGAGCTTGACACAAAGACCCGTGAATTTCTTTTACCAGAAATACAGTGTTAAAGCGGATCCAAGGAGTGCAGAATCTAATCTTTGTCCATATTGTGTGCTGGGAGGTGCAAAGGCTGGGTTTATAAAGACAAACAGAGCAAATGACCTTTTTTTTTTTTTTTTAAAGATTTTATTTATTTGACAGAGAGAGATCACAAGTAGGCAGAGAGGCAGGCAGAGAGAGTGAGAGGGAAGCAGGCTCCCTGCTGAGCAGAGAGCCCGATGCAGGACTCGATCCCAGGACCCCGAGATCATGACCTGAGCCGAAGACAGTGGCTTAACCCACTGAGCCATCCAGGCACCCCAGCAAATGACCTTCTAAACCAAGTTTCCTGCCTGTCCTCTGTAGACCCATAACAATAAATACTTGTTTGAGTTGCTCTGTCAAAACTCAATGTGATCCATTGAAGCTACTCGTCCATCTTTCCCGCTGGTCTAGACCACACACCAGGGCTTCAGGAGACAGACCTCCATACAGCCCAACCCAGTACAGCTGCTCCATTGTCTGAGTAAGCAATGATGTCATGCCTGTGTGGAATGCCAGATGATTCCTGAGAATCTGCCCAAGGTAAGTGAAAATGCGCGTATGTCAAGACTAGCCCACCAAGGTTCATAGCAGCGTGATGCAAGGCAGTCAGAAAGTAGAAAAAATTCAGATATCCATCCATCCATCAACGAATGGACAATCAAGTGTGGCATAGCCACACCATGGAGTATCATTCTGTAATAAAAAGGGACGGCAAATCAGTGACACACTCAACAAAGGGGACAAACCTCAAAAACATTATGGTAAGTGATAAAAGACAGACAGGAAAGACAAAACAAAAAAAGACCAGAAAAGCCAAATCTAGAGAGACACAATAACATAATGGTTGCCCGGAGCTGGTGGACAGAGACTAGGGAGTGACCATGTGTGGACACAAGGGAACTTTCTGGGGGTGATGTCCATGTTGTAAAATTGGATAGTGGTGATGGTTGGGAAATCCTGTAGGTTTACTGAAAGTTAGTGGTAGCACATTTAATTTGAGTGAAATTTATGGATACGCAGGTTGTATTTTACCAGGGCCATTAACAAACGATACTACCCAGCTGACTTCAGCCACTCAGTGATGTTAAAGGACCAGAGTGCTGGATGTACATACAGCACATCTCAACTTTCTCATCTGGGAGTTGAGTTTCCTAAAGTCTGAGCAACTGAAATTGAAAAATTGCAGAGAAACTCCGTACAGTCCACTGATTTTCTGTGAACTGAAGGAATCCAGTTCTTTCCGAGGGTCCTCTCCCTGCTTTGCTCCTGAGTGAGGGAGGAAGGCATTTTCTGTGAGACTACTGGGGGTTATAAACCATGGAGGAAAGGACGTGGGGGCAGATGGAGCTCCCAAAAGGAGGGTGCAGAGAGGACAGAACAGGATGCGGTAGTTGTGGCTTGGCTCGCTCCAACACTGACCAACCTGGTTCCTCTCCTTCTGCACACTGTTGGGTTTCTTCCAAGTTTGCATATTTTGGTTCTGGAGTCCTGGTGAACCCTGAGAAAAGAGGGGCCATTATAGGCATCTCTATTGAAACTTCTGCCTGGGGACAGGGTGGGACTTCCAGAAGACTTATGTTTGACAACTGGGTCTCATACTTAAGCCCAGATGACATAAAAAGGACCTTTACATGCTACGGGAGAGAAGATTGAAGTGTATCAGGCCACAATCTTGGGCTTACGTGCCTTTTCTGGCTTCCTATGTGGTTGAGAACACACAGTGACTGTCTCACGGGAGGGAGTTGTATGCACAATCACCTCCAAAGACCCAAGGAGCCGTAAGACTGAAGAAAAAGGCTGACCAGTCCAGCCTGACAATAAATGGTTTATTTATTTAAAGATTTTATTTATTTGATAAAGACAGAGCACAAGTAGGGGAGCAGCAGGCAGAGGGAGAGGGAAAGGGAGAGGGAGACACAAACTCCCCACTGAGCAGGGAGCCTGACATGGGGCTCTCTCCCAGGACCCTGAGCTGAAGGAAGACCCTTATCTGAGCCACCCAGGTGGCCCCAAGAAATGGTTTAATAAGAGGACAGAAGTATGTCTTCAGTAGCTGCAAGACCAGCTGGTCTCCACGACCCTGCTTCCATAGCCCTAGAGGCTGGGAGTGCTAGTGGGGGTCTACCTGGAGGAGAGTAAGAATGGGTGTGTGCCACAGTCCTAGCTCCAGAGCAGGTCAAGGACATGATGCCCTGAGGGTATATGTAGGGGTGTAGTTAAACAAAAGGAAAGGCTGTGACTGTGGCGGGTTTGGTGCTCAAGAAGGCTGCACGTCCTAGAGTGCTCATCATGGCGGATTTGTCCCAGGAGGCTCCAGTCAAGTTCACACAGTGAGAGAAATTAACACATGTGCACCCTTGCTCTGTCTTGAGGCCATTGCAAAGCTTTCATGGATTAATCCTCTGGTTTCTGATGAGGTAGATAAAACCAAACTGTCCTGGGAGGGGATATAGGAATACAGTGGAGTCCTGATGGGAGAGGGAGTACTATAAGCTCAACACTGGATAAAGAAGTGGTGAGCCTGGGAGAGTCCCAAAGAGAGTCCCAGGAGGCAGTTGGCTGCGGGCATCTAAAGTTCAGGGGAAATGCTGGTGTAAAGATAGCCTTTGCAAAGGCATCAGGACATAAATAGCCAGTAAGACTCCAAGGGATATCAACCAGGACCAGGATGCTGAGTGAGAAAATGGCCAGCCAGTCATTCCTTTTGAAGATGAGGCAGAAGAACAAGAATTCTGAAAGAACGGAAGAAAAAATAATCCTCAACAAGCCACAGAGCAAAGGCAACGAGGTCATAAAAGCCAAGAGCAGGATTCTGAATAAAGAATTCTGCATGCTTTTAGTCTGAACACTTACTGGAATGAATACCTACTTGGCAGCATTGCCAAGTGTAAGATCTGATGGACCACCAGCCTACTTCTGACATTTGGTTAGGTCATCATTGTAGAACCCTTTGGCACTTGTGTATTGATAGAAGAAGTCAGGACATCTAGGTTGAGGTTATCAATGGTTGTGCCTTTGCTCTTCAAACCACGCTCCCATTTACTATTGCCTTGAGCCCAAGTCTTATCACTAAGGATACTGGTGATTTGGGATATGGAGAGGAGAGAATGTTCATAATCACTAGCTCAAAAATCCTTTGGGCTGGGGTTAGCAAACTTAATTTTCTAGTTCCTGCAAAGGGCCAGACAGTAAATATTTCCTGCCTTTCAGGCCACACTGCTCATCTCTGACCTTGTAGGACAAAAGCTGTCATAGGTAACATGAGCAAATAAGCATGTCACACGCAAAGAAAACTTCATTTATGAATACTGAAGTTTGAGTTTCCTATGATTTTCATAGGCGGTAAGGCAGTCTTTTGATCCCCCCAACCATTTAAAAATACAAGAACAGTTCTTAGCTTGTGGGAAGGTCAGAAGTACGTGGCAGGCTGGAGCTGGTCTGGGAGTCTGGTTGGCCAACCCTTGCTGTAGGTCATGCTAAAATCCAGCCTATCCAGATTCCAAGGAAAGCTCTTGCCTTTCTGCTTCTGTGTGCATTTACTGACTTCTCGTATACATACCGGCTCATGGAGCTCCCCTGGTCTCCCTCCTCACCCACTGGGATGGCTGCAGAGAGGAAGGCTTGGCTTTCCTTGAATTCTTAGTGCTCAGCACCATGTCTTGTCTAATTAAAACAAGCCCCTGAATTCCAAAGTCTCACATAAGAAGTCAATGAGGTAGCTTATCTAATGCTGGAGGCTTGTTCCGAGAGACTCCACGGCTGCTTCTGGGAGAGGAGGAGGTGGGGAAACCCACACTTTTCAGAGCCAGACCCTTATAGCTGCTCAGCTTGGGGTTTCTTCATGCTGTTTCCAAATTTATAATCTCCAGAGGCCAGCTGGGAGTGAAAACCCTCCCCTGTTCATTGAAGGCCAGGAACAGCAAGCTAAAAACAGATCTCTAGATGGAATAAAACAGGCCATTTTTAAGGAAAAAGAAAATGGTAGGTAAGGAAGAACCTTTGAATACCCTTGCTGAAGAAGAAGAGAGAAAATATTCTCTAGAGCACTCTCTAGAGCACTCTCCAAAACAAATATAACGCCTCTCACCTGTGTAACTTCGTATTTCCTAGTAGCTACATAATGCAAGGTCTAAAGAGGTACAACTGACTTTCATAATTTTCATGTAACTAAGACACAATGGAATATTACACAGTCATCAGAAAGGATGAATACCCAACTTTTGCATCAGTATGGGTGGAACTAGAGGGGGTTATGCTAAATGAAGTAATCCAAGCCAAGAAAGTCAATGATCATATGGTTTCACTTACTTGTGTAACAGAAGGAATAGCATGGAGGACATTAGGAGAAGGAAGGGAAAAATGAAGGGGAAATCGGAGGGGGAGATGAACCAGAGACTATAGGCTCCAGGAATCAAACAGGGCTCTAGAGGGGAGGGGGCATGGTGGGGGATGGGTGAGCCCAGTCATGGGTATTAAGGAGGGCACAAATTGCATGAAGCACTGGGTGTTATAGGCAGACAATGAATCATGGAATAATACACCAGAAACTAGTGATGTCCCGTATGGTGACTAACACAATTAAAAAAATATTAAAAATTATAAAAATAATAAAATGCTATCACTTTGATGTGTAGTCAGTGTAAGAGTGGCTCATGAGATAGTACATTAACCCATGCAGTTAAAAGCCCATGTGTGTCCTAGCCTGGTAGCATGCCTGAACGGAACCAACCACATGTCCAGTGGGCGCTAAGTGCATACAGCCACTGTTAGGCAGCAGAGCCCAGGACATTATAAAACCTTGTGTGCACACAGGCATCACTGGGAAGCTTTCAAGAAATCCACATCTGGGGGAGACACAGATCATTTAGCTCAAAGTCTCTGGTGATCGGTTCTGGACATCAGCATATTGAAGCTCCTGAGAGGACTGCCCAGAAGAGTGAAAGCTGACAACCGCTGACCTAAAACTCAGTGCTCCACTTAGGGGACACTGGGCGGTGTTTAGAGACATTTTTGGTTATTTCAAGTGAGAGGTGTGTGCTGCTAGCATCTAACGGGTAGAGGTGCTGGAATGCTAGCACTGGGGTCCCAAGGGTACAGCTAAATATCGTGCAATACAAAGGAGGTCTCCTCACCCAGCCCCAAATGCTGTTAGTGATGCTGATCGAAGGAAGGTTGGGGTTTGTCTGTGAGTGTGCGGAAGGAAACATGAGTGGGAGCTGAAAACCAGAGGGTATGTAATAATTTAACACCTTGGATGTGTGAGAGAATGGGATCTGGAATATACTCCAGGAACAATCTTAGACGAGAGAAGGGATACAGACTGAGGTGGCCAGGGAAGGTATACAATCCCGGGGTAGAGTAGAAATAGCTAGAATGAGAGATACCAGACTTTAGGAAAGTCTAGCACTTGGGTTCAAGACGGGTGGCCTCTCCAAGGCTCAGTGTTATTTCTATACATATAAAACACTGGAGGCTACTCCTCCTTCCTCCTAGGACATCTTGTGGGCTAGTTTCTACTTACCCATGAGCTCATCCTTTGCTCTCTCAGACAGATCTGTTCGGTTCATCTTGTCAAAGACCTGGATGGTCACCATATTTACCCAGTGGCTGGGGCAGCAGTTGGTGAGAATTTCTGTCAGTTGCTTCCCATCAGCCTCCTCTACCTCTGTCAGAGGGATGTGCTGTAACTCCTCTTGCGGGGAAAGGGACCTCAACAGAGATTTGAACTGGCTCAGCTCCTCCTGGCTGAGCTGCTCCAGGAGGGGCTGCAGACCAAAACCCAGATGTGCAGAAGGTTCCATCTTGTCCTCCATGAGAGATCTGAGCTTCAGGCATTAAAGAATCAAGGGAAGAAACAAGAGACCATGAATGAGTACTCCTGTCTAGAACACTGGTTGCCCCTGTGCCAGGAACTGGGCATTTCTCACTGCCCAGCCTGCTTCTTTGGAAACCAACTCCCCTGAAGAGGAAAACTTCACTCAGAACTCCCTTAGTTTTTGCCTTGACACAGTGATTCCCATTTTGGGAGTCTGGGACCCTTTTGAGAGTATGCAAATCTCTGAGAGTAGGAAGCGAGTCCTCACAGATCCATCTCCTGGACCTAGCAGATCATGTTAGTTTTTAGTAAATTTGGTGTACAAATGAGCTAATGAGAACTACCCACTTTAGCTCTCTAGAACAACCTGACATGTTGACATGACCTGACATGACAGGTTGACGTGTTTTAGGATGTTTATGGAGGTTGACTACAGAACAGTCTTGAGTTGACAACATCTCAGAGAGGAGAAGCAAGATGGTGGAGGAGTAGGAGACTGAGATGACGTCAGGTCACAGGAGTCCAGCTAGGTAGTTATTAAACCATTCTGAACACCTACAAACCCAACAGGAGATTGAAGATAAGAGCAGCAATTCTAGGAACAGAAAATCAACCACTTTCTGGAAGGTATGACATGCAGAGAAGTGAATCCGAAGCGATGGGAATATAGACCACGGTGGGGGAGGGGCCAGATCCCGGTAAGCAGTGGAGCAGCAGAGCACAAAATGGGAATTTTAGACGTCTGCTCCCCGGAGGGACCTCGCTCCAGAGACTAAGCAGGGGCGGAGCCCTCATGGGGACAGTGTGGTCTCAGGGCCCACGGGGTCACAGAAAGACCGGGGCTTCCTGAGTGCAGCAGAGCTGCCAGGTATTGGAGCGGGGAAGTCGGGGGCAGAGATGGAGCCGAGGAGGGGCTCTTAGCTCCGGGTTCCCTTAAACTGTGATCTGAGGTACAGTTGGACCACTGCTTCTTGAGCAGGGACCCCACAAGTGGCAGATCCAGGGAGACCCCTCCTTCCTTCTCTGGAGTGGCGTGGAGTGCATGGCAGGAATCTGCTGGGTTTGGAGACTCCAAAGGGGACTGCATGCCAGAGACAGCAATGCTCGGTCACAGGCTGGGTGAGCTCAGAGCGTGGCCGGAGACCAGGGAGACAGGAGGGATTGACTGCTTTTCTCTGAGGGCGCACTGAGGAGTGGGGCCCAGAGCTCTCGACTCCCCCAGGCTGGAGACTGGCTGGCTGCCATCTTCATTCCCATCCTCCAGAGCTCTATCAAAAGCGTTCAACAAAAGCTCCCGAGCTTGAACCCGAGCAGATTACTTAGCCAGGCTCCTGACAAGGGTGGCACGATTCTGCCTTGGGCTATTTGAGAATCATGGCAACAGGCCCCTCCCCCAGAAGATCAGCAAGAACATCCAGCCAAGACCAAGTTCACGGATGAGAATCTCAGGACTTCAGAGCTAGGGGAAAGCAACACATAGAATTCATGACGTTTCCCCCATGATTCTTAAACCTTTCAAAATTAAATTTTTTAAATTTTATTTTTTCTTATTCTTATTTCTTATTCTGTTTATAAATTTTATAATTTAAAAAATTAACTGGGGCACCTGGGTGGCTCAGTGGGTTAAGCTTCTGCCTTCGGCTCAGGTCATGATCTCAGGGTCCTGGGACTGAGCCACGCATTGGGTTCTCTGCTCAGCAGGGATCCTGCTTCCCCCTCTCTCTTCCTGCCTCTCTGCCTACTTGTGATCTCTCTCTGGCAAATAAATAAATAAAATCTTTAAAAAAATTTTAATTGGATGCTAAGATTCTCAACAAGATCCTACCTAATAAGATCCAACAGCACATTAAAAAGATTATCCACCATGACCAGGTGGGATTCATCCCTGGGTTGCAAGGATGGTTCAACTTTCGCAAATCAATGTGATAGAACAAATCAATGAGAGAAGAGAGAAGAACCACATGGTCTGCTCAATTGATGCAGAAAAAGCATTTGACAAAATCCAGCATCCGTTCCTGATTAAAACACTTCAAAGTATAGGGATAGAGGGAACATTCCTGAACTTCATAAAATCTATGTATGAAAAACCCACAGCAAATATCATCCTCGATGGGAAAAAGCTGACAGCCTTCCCGTTGAGATCAGGAACCCGACAAGGATGCCCACTCTCACCAGTCTTGTTCAACATAGTATTAGAAGTCCTAGCAACAGCAATCAGACAACAAAGAGAAATAAAAGGTATCCAAACTGGCAATTAAGAAGTCAAACTCTCTCTTCGCAGATGACATGATACTTTATATGGAAAACCCAAAAGACTCCACCCCCGAAACTACATGAACTCATACAGCAATTAAGTAATGTGGCAGGATACAAAGTCAATGTACAGAAATCAGTGACTTTCTTATACACTAACAATGAAAATACAGAAAGGGAAATTAGAGAATCGATTCCATTTACTATAGCACCAAGAACTGTAAGATACCTGGGAATAAACCTAACCAAAGAGGTAAAGGATCTGTACTCAAGGAACTACAGAACACTCATGAAAGAAATTGAAGAAGACACAAAAAGATGGAAGACCATTCCGTGCTCTTGGATCAGAAAAATAAACATTGTTAAAATATCTATACTACCGGGACACCTGGGTGGCTCAGTTGGTTGGGCGGCTGCCTTCGGCTCGGGTCATGATCCCGGGGTCCTGGGATCGAGTCCCACATCGGGCTCCTTGCTCGGTGGGGAGCCTGCTTCTCCTTCTGCCTCTGCCTGCCTCTCTGTCTGCCTGTACTTACTCTCTCTGACAAATAAATAAATAAAATCTTAAAAAAAAATATCTATACTACCTAGAGCAATCTATACTTTCATGCCATTCCAATCAAATTCCACTGGCATTTTTCAAAGAGCTGGAGCAAATAATCCTAAAATTTGTATGGAATCAGAAGAGACCCCAAATTGCTAAAATTTTAAACTTAAAAATACTCTATAAATATTTTTATAAATGTATAAATTTATTCTAAAATTATTTCTAAAAAAGATTTTATTTATCTGACAGAGAGATCACAAGTAGGCAGAGAAGCAGGCAGAGAGAAGGGGGAAGCAGGCTCCCCACTGAGCAGAGAGCCCGATGTGGGGCTTGATCCCAGGACCCTGGGATCATGAACTGAGCTGAAGGCAGAGGCTTTAATCCACTGAGCCACCCAGGTGCCCCTATAAATTTATTCTAAAATTCTTATTTCCTCTTTCCTATTTTAACATTTTAAACTATTTTATCTTATCGATACCTTTAAAAAATTTTTTAAAAATTTTAATGGTTATAGTCATATTTTATCCCTTTGTTGTATTCAATCTTATTTTTGGTATACTTTCACCAAAACACTAGCCAATAGGATCTAACAGTACATTAAAAGAATTATTCATCATGACCAAGTGGGATTTATTCCTGGGCTGCAAGGTTGGTTCAACATCTGCAAATCAACGAACATGATACAATACATTAATAAAAGAAGGAACAAGAACCATATGATACTCTCAATAGATGCTGAAAAAGCATTTGACAAAGTGTAACATCCTTTCTTGATCAAAACTCTTCACAGTGGAGGAATAGAGGGTACATACCTCAATATCAAAGCCATCTATGAAAACCCCACAGCAAATATCATTCTCAAAAGGAGAAAAACTGAGAGCTTTTCCCCTAAGGTCAGGAACATGGCAGGGATGTTCACTATCACCAGTGCTATTCAACACAGTACTAGAAGTCGTAGCCTCAGCAATCAGGCAGCAAAAAGAAATAAAGGCATCTGAATTGGCAAAAAAGAAGTTAAGCTCTCACTCTTTGCAGATGATATGATACTTTATGTGGAAAACCCAAGAGACTCCACTCCAAAACTGCTAGAACTCATACAGGAATTCAGTAAAGTGTAGGATATAAAATCAGTGCACAGAAGTCAGTTGCATTTCTATACACCAATAACAAGATAGAAGAAAGAAATTATAGAGTCGATCCCATTTACATTTGCACCCAAAACCATAAGATACCTAGGAATAAACCTAACCAAAGAGGCAAAGAATCTACTCAGAAGACTATAAAGTACTCATGAAAGAAATTGAGAAAGACACAAAGAAATGGAAAAACGTTCCATGCTCATGGACTGAAGAACAAATATTGTGAAAACATCTATGCTACCTAAAGTAATCGACACATTTAATGCAATCCCTATCAAAATACCATCAATTTTTTCCCAAAGAAATGGAATGAATAATTCTAAAATTTATATGGAACCAGAAAAGACCCCGGATATCCAGAGGAATGTTGAAAAAGCCAAAGTTGGTGGCATCACAATTCCAGACTTCAAGCTCTATTACGAAGCTGTCATCAAGACAGTATGGTACTGGCACAAAAACAGACACATAGATTAATGGAACAGAATAGAGAGCCCAGAAATGGACCCTCAACTGTATGGTCAACTAATCTTTGACAAAGCGGGAAAGAATGTCTAATAGAAAAAAGACAGTCTCTTCAACAAATGGTGTTGGGAAAATTAGACAGCCATATGCAGAAGAATGAAACTGAACCATTTCCTTACACTGCACACAAAAATAGACTCAAAATGGATGAAAGACCTGAATCCATGAAAATCCTTGAGAACACAGGCAGCAACCTCTTCGACCTCAGCTGCAGCAACTTCCTCCTAGAAACATCGCCAAAGGCAAGGGAAGCAAGGGCAAAAATGAACTATTGGGACTTCATCAAGATCAAAAGCTTTTGCACAGCAAAGGAAATAGTCAACAAAACCAAAAGACAACTGACAGAATGGGAGAAGATATTTGCAAACGACATATCAGATAAAGGGCTGGTATCCAAAATCTATAAAGAACTTATCAGACTCAACATCCAAAGAACAAATAATCCAATCAAGAAATGGGCAGAAGACATGAACAGACATTTCTGCAAAGAAGACATCCAGATGGCCAACAGACCCATGAAAAAGTGCTCCACATCACTCGGCATCAGGGAAATACAAATCAAAACCACAATGAGATACCACCTCAGAATGGCTAAAATTAACCAGGCAGGAAACGACAGATGTTGGCGAGGAAGTGGAGAAAGGGGAACCCTCCTACACTGTTGGTGGGAATGCAAGCTGGTGCAGCCACTCTGGAAAACAGTATGGTGGTTCCTCAAAAAGTTGAAAATAGAGCTACCCTACCACCCAGTGATTGCACTACTGGGTTTTACCCTAAAGATACAAATGTAGTGATCCAAAGGGACACATGCACCCAAATGTTTATAGCAGCAACGTCCACAAGAGCCAAACTGTGGAAAGAATCTAGATGTCCATCAACAGATGAATGGATAAAAATGTGGTATGTGTATATATATATATATGTGGTATGTGTATATATGTGGTATGTGTATATACATATATATATATATACACACACACACATACACACATACATATACACAATGGAATGCTATGCAGCCATCAAAAGAAATAAAATCTTGCCATTTGCATGAATGGATAAAGAGGATGTGGTGTATATATATATATATACACACATACACATACATACATACACACATATACATACATACAATGGAATACTATGCAGCCATCAAAAGAAATAAAATCTTGCCATTTGCAATGACATGGATAGAACGCGAGGGTATTATGCTTAGCAAAATAAGTCAATCAGAGAAAGAATTATATGATCTCTCTGATATGAGGAATTTGAGAGGTAGGGTGGGGCTCTGGGGGGGAGAGAAGGGAAAAATGAAAGAAGATGGGATCAGGAGGGAGACAAACCACAAGAGACTCTTAATCTCACAAAACAAACTGAGGGTTGCTGGGGTGTGGGGGGTATGGAGAGGATGGTTGGGTTATGGACATTGGGGAGGGTATTGCCATGGTGAGTGCTGTGAAGTGTGTAAGCCTGATGATTCACAGACCTGCACCCTGGGGCAAATAATACATTATATGTTAATTTAAAAAAATCCTTAAAAAAAAAAAAAAGAAAACATCTCAGAGACTCACCAAGCAGTTGAGTGGTATGCTTTTTCAATTCGCTACTGCTTACAGGGTTATTTCCTGACCTCAACAGACATGGGTTTGAAGTTCTATTTGTTGAACAGTTGAGCATTTGAGCCAAGGGTCCTAGGCCCAGATTGCCAGTTGTAAAACAAGTATGCCATCACCCACCTCATTAAGTGGCCATGGGCACTCATTTATTCAAGTAAAATCTCCCACTAGGTGCCAGGAACAATTTTAGAACTGAAGGGACTGCAATAAAGATGGGTAAGAACCATGCTCACTTGGGGTTTATACTCAATTTGGGTACACATATAGGGTATGGGAGAAGCAGACCTTTCACAGATAAATTCAAACAGAAACAAGTGACATAAAAATACAAAGACACTGAAAAAATAAAATAAAAGAATTTTAAGGAAGCATTGAGATTGAGCACCAATTATGAGAAATAGCATCTAAAGATAGATGACTCCCACACATTACATTTGTTATACAGAATGTCATTGCATTAAAAAATAAAATTTCTCTTAAAACATCTGAAAAAAATATGAAGGCAAGAGGACGCAGAAGCAGAATGAGACAGGTTTTGCATCATGTGAACATGGACATTTTCTCAAAGGAAATGGGTCATTGAGAACATGAAGACAAGGAGCTGATAGCTGTGAGAGTTTTGTGGGGGGTAAAGTCTTAGAGTGAATAAATATTAAAACTCGGGACTGAGGGGAGTTCAGCATAGGCACTCGCTGGAGCAGAGGAACACAGGAAGGGATTCATATCCTAGGGTCAAATCTCTGATCATGAAGGCAGTGGGAGGTTATATTCAGGTTTTAAAAATTTGATTCCAGGTATGAGAGGAAGCAGGTCTGAGGTTTTTCGAAGTTTCTAGCAGGGATGTCACACAATCTGACTTCTACTCAGAAGCACTTTTTCTTGCTGCATGGGGAGGATGGAAAGCCCAACCAAAGAGCCGGTAAAGGAAACTTTTTCATGACCCTTGACGATGGTAAGGAAGGCTTTATTGGAGAGAGCCAGCTGCAGCTAGGGTTTGGAGGTAGAGGAGAGATGTGGAGCTCAGCTCCAAGGACAAGTGGGGTGGATCCAAGGAGGCGGGGCCAATGGGTGGGCAGTCACCAAGAGGTAGATCTGTTCAACAAGATTCATGCTGAGGGCAGACCAGGGTGAGCAGCTGCCACCTGGGAGAGGAGGCATTTGATCAGATACCAGGGGTGGGAGGATTTTTGCTGAACTGACTCAGCAGGATTCTGGTCAAGCTGGACTAAGTGGGCCAAGGAGGGAGCCCAAGGACAAGGTCTAGTGAAAAAGAAAACCCAGGATGCGGACTCCAGTTGAGTCGAGGAGAGAGTCTTTGTCAGTGCCTGACTTAGGATTCTGAATTCCTCCTGAGCCTGGTGGGGTCAGGGCACACCTTGGGAGCCCCTGCAAGATGCCAGGTACTGCAATCAGCCCTTTAGCCTCGGCTCACGGAATCCTTACAATATTTCCAAGTGCTCTATTCTCCCTGTTTCAGATATTGGTACTAAAGCGCCAGAGAGGTCAGATAGACCTTTCAAGGTCACATGACGGCCAAGCGGCTGATGGACTCTGACCGGACAGAATGAATAGCTCCAGATTTTAATCACTCCACAAGGATGGTGGTTTCATTTCGGCACAGTTGTGGAGAACTAAGCGAATTACATCTTTGAGAGAAATCAGCAGTTTCTAGACACAGAGGGAGGGAGGGAGGGAGGGAGGGAGAGGACGAGGGTGTGAGAACCCAGCAAGCACCCAGGATAGGGGCACCCATCTGAGCTGGGCTCCTTCCGCTTCTGGCCACCTGGACTTCCACATGCCCTTCCCAGTGAGGAAGGGGTTGGGTCTAGGGTTAGGGTCAAGAACACCCCCTCCACTGTGCTCCGGAGGTGCAAGCCCACTCTACTTGCTTCTTTGTCACCAACTCCGTTCACAAAACCATGTTTCAGCCAAGGGCGGCCAAGGAACATTGCTGGCCAATGAAGTCCACTTAAGTCTTTTTGGTGGGGCTTTTAAGGATATCATTTCTGTCCTGATGAAAAAGGGGGCAGAAACAGCGGAGTGGCCTCTGACCTTTGTCCCTCCACCCTGCCAGGCATGTGGAGAGAGTCCCCGCAACTGGGAAGTGGCAAGAGGGAGGCTGGACCCTGTGGGGTTGGCCTGCAGCTCCTGCGTCTACTCCAGACCTTGGGGTGAGGGATGAAGTCAACGGGAGCATCCCAGGGGTCCACATCCTACTCTACAAACGGGAGACGTGTCCCACCGTCCACAGGCATCAAGCCTGCTGGACACAGCTAGTAATTCTGTTTGAATTGGGTTTGAAACAAATCCTGTTGGCCACTCAACGTTTTTATTCCCCCATATAAACATATGTTTCATTTTTTTTTAAAGATTTGAACAGACATTTCTCTTAAGGAAGAAGACATGCAAATGGCCAACAGACACATGAAAAAAGGTCCATCTTCAATAGCCGTCAGGGAGATTCAGATCAAAACCACAATGAGATACCACCTTACACCAGTTAGAATGGCAGAAAGATCTCATTTCTCTTAAGATAAAATTCACATAAAACTAACCACAGCCATTTTAAGTGAACAGTTCAGTGGTACTTAGTACACTCACAGGATTGTGTAACCACCACCTTGGATGAGTTCAGGCACTTTCATCCCCCCCAAAAGGACAACCCATACCCATTAAACAGTTGCTCCCCATTCTCCCCTCCCCGCAGCCCCTGGACACCACCGGTCTGCTTCCCGTCCCCATGGATTTACCTCTCCTGGAAAGTTCCCATAAATAGTCACGTTATGTACAAAAACGAACGGATTAAAGGCCTGAATGTAAGGGGGAAAAGCACCTCACATTTCAAGGTGTTTATGAGCTGCTTGAAGCCTTACAACAGCTTAAGAAAAAGGACATTTTTCTAGTGTTTCTTCCCATAGTAATAGACAACTATGATCCTCCCTCCCCACCTCCCTTCCCCCTGTAAAGGCCGAGAGCCACTGCTTGAGAACCTCAACACCTCGATCCACTCTCCTCCTGCTCTACCCCCCATGTCTTCAGAGTCCTTCTTGGCCCTACAGTCTCCTCAAATTTGACCCCAGGTCACATTTACCAACAAAGGTCATGGATCTTCCTTTTTCAAAAGGGATGATGGCAATGTCCCCCGCCCAAGTGCCATTTATAGGCCAATCAGGTCGGGTGTGTAGCATACAATTGAGCCCTGTTGAAAGAATTGGATGGGGTCATTGGGAAAAGAGGATCCTTCAAAATGCAGAGAGGGGTGGGCACCTGCGTGGCTCAGTGGGTTAAGCCTCTGCCTTTGGCTCCGGTCATGATCTCGGCGTCCTGGGGTCGAGCCCCACATCAGGATCTCTACTCAGCGGGGAGCCTGCTTCCCCCCCTCCCCCCGCCTGCCTCTCTGCCCACTTGTGATCTCTTTCTGTCAAATAAATAAATAAAATCATAAAAAAAAATAAGATGTGGAGAAGGGGAATTTACAGTGGTTATGTGCCAGTTCTCACCCTGCTGTCAAGTGTTGAAGCCAGTATTCTGCTCAAAGCAGTCTTATCCCAGAACCCATGATCTTGATTCCTCTGATTCAAATAGAGGCCACTCTAAAGGCTCCAGTAATTATACAGAAAAAATAAGGACAATTCAGAAGAGTAAAGCGAACCAGCTAAACACAGAATATTCCGTTAAGCCAGCAGACAGATTCAGCAAAGTGTGTCAAAACCTGATGAATTTTCAAGGCTGGTGATCATGATATAATACTCACTGTATGATTACGGTGGAAAGAGAAAAGTTATACTTGCAGTGGTGTTTACAATGGCTGCAACAGAGAGTCTTTTTTTAAAAATATTTTATTTATTTGACAAACAGAGATCACGAGCAGGCAGAGAGGCAGGCAGAGAGAGAGAAAGGGAAGCAGTCTCCTTGCTGAGCAGAGAGCCCTATGCGGGGCTCGATCCCAGGACCCTGAGACCATGACCGGAGCTGAAGGCAGAGGCTTAACCCACAGCACCACCCAGGTGCCCCTGGGTGGTAAGAGAATCTTACATGGAAATGGTATACATATACCCAAACATTCACAGCTGTATTTGCATTACAAAGCAATGGGGGGGCCTTACTGCCAGCCTTATCTTAGTCTTTAATTAGAATGCATTTTACCTGTAGGAGGACATACTTAATAGCAAAACAATTTGGCTACATTTTGGAGACTTGTCAGAGAAGGACCAAAAAATATCCTTCACATGTAGCAGACAAGATCTTAAGAAGATCAATTTCAGGAGACCAGTAGGACAAGCAGCTAGACTGCAATGAATAAAAGCATGCCTAAAATCCTTGGGGATATGGGTGTAGAACGCTACTTCTAGAGACTCAATTCGGGAGAGAGAAAACTTTGCACAGAGAGGAGTTTCACTTGAAATCTCAACAACCCTTCAAAGGTGTGACACCCAAACATTCAAAGGGAGGGAAGAGGAGTTTTTATTGTAGAGACTTAACAAGTTGAATAAAGAAACGGAGAAATGAAATAAGGAAGCAGGGTACTTACTCACCTCCCCTGCACTGGACCCCCTCTCCGGCTGAGTGCCACAGGTACAGAGAGCCTCCTATAAAGGCGTTCCTCCCACCCCAAGCTCTATGATTGGCTCTTGGGACCAACTGCAGAAAATTTCCTCCACCTAGCAGGTGGAGACCATTTCATGAAGGTGAGCCACGCCTTCTCCTAGACTAGAGGTTGACCCCACCTCCCTGGGGCATCATTTCAAAGTATCCATTCCTAGAGATTCTGATTTATGAATCAGATGGGGGCTGCTCAGATGTCAGGGTTCTTTAAAGATCCCCAGATGGTAACTGGGTGATGGACATTAAGGAGGCCACGTGATGTGATGAGTGCTGGGTGTTATAGGCAACTGATAAATTGAACACTACATCTGAAACTAATGATGTACTGTATGTTGGCTAATTGAATTTAAATTAAAAAAGAGCCCCAGATGATTGTAATTGCAGCCAATCTTGAAAAGCACTGCTCAGAGCCTTCAGCTGTGAATAGCTTCCCCTTCTGTCAAACCAGATATTTAAAAATTCACCCACATTTCATGTTAAATATAAGTGACACATAAATACAAAAAGTTCATCAATAGCCAAGTTCATCGGTTCTACACTGACAATATTAATTTTTGTAGATATGTAAATAAGACTTCAAAATGTTGGAGTTCAGAGTTTTCGTGTTTTAGAACAAATATATATCTACATATCTCTTTCACCTATCTGATCAAATTTGAAGAGTCTCCAGGCCAATACAATTTACTACACAACAAATGGAACACAATAAAATACTTTAATACAATAAAATAACAATATGCATGGATTATAAATCACATGTGTGATTTTAAATTTTCAAACAGACACATTAAAAAAAGGGAAAAGAACAAGGTAAAATTAATTTTTTTTAAAGATTTTATTTATTTATTTGACAGAGATCACAAGTAGGCATAGAGGCAGGCAGAGAGAGAGGGGGAAGCAGGCTCCCTGCTGAGCAGAGAGCCCGATGCGGGGCTCGATCCCAGGACCCTGAGATCACAACCCGAGCTGAAGGTAGAGGCTTTAATCCACTGAGCCACCCAGGCACCTCAAGGTAAAATTAATTTTTATGATACTTTACATCCAGTATATCCAAAATATTACTTCAACACATAGTCGATGTAAAAATAATCAGGATATTTTACATTCAACATTTTGTGCTAAGGCTTTGAAATCTGGTCTGTACTTCACACTCATAGCACATTTCAGTTTAGATGACCCACATTTCTGGTATTCAATAGCCACCTGTGGCTAGTGGCCACCATGGGTTAGGTCTAGACCCAAGGACAGAAAGTGACTGCTCATTTTAAAAAGGAGGATCAAGAGATTGAAAGGGTTGGTTTCCTGGCATGAGTTTATTTTTCCAAGGCTCTTGATTTATTTATCAAGAGTCCCTTAGTAAGAGGAGGTAAGGAGGTTTCCTAACTCTGTGCCTCAGTTTACTTATTTGTAAGATGGGGTTAACAACAGCAACTGGCTCAAAGGAGAGGAGTATTTTCACCACATTCCTCAGATGAGATAAGATACTGGCAAACATCCCCCTGACAGAAAAAACAAAAGGGTAAATTAATTTTTCTTCACTTCTGTAGACTTCTGTTGTACCTTGATCCTTCTCTTCCAGACTCACTAAGATACAGTAGGTTGGGAAGAACCACGGACAAGCTCCTATGTCCCAGAGACCCCATGGACTCAGCAATGCTGTTTTTTTTTTCTTTTTTAAAGATTTTATTTGTTTATTTGACAGACAGAGATCACAAGTAGGCAGAGAGGCAGGCAGAGAGAGAGAGGTAGAAAGCAGGCTTCCCGCTGAGCAGAGAGCCCGATGTGGGGCTCGATCCCAGGACCCTGGGATCATGACCTGAGCCGAAGGCAGAGGCCTTAACCCACTGAGCCACCCAGGTGCCCCCTCAGCAATGCTGTTTTATGAGGAAGAGACTTCTCTGGCAAGTGACACAGACCCCCAGGAAGTGTGAGAGTGACCCCACTCCCAACAGGGAGCACAGGCAATCCACATCCTCTTTCCTCCTTCTTCCTCCTCGGTGGGGAGGAGCCTCCCAGGATTACCAGACATCACGAAGACTTAATCATCTGAACTTCAAACTACACTCAGTCTAATCTGATTCCTATTTCCTGTTCCCAAATTCCATATCAGCTTTTCAATCTTTATATATAATGCAAGGGTTACCCCTTTATCACAAGATAAAGAACAAAAAAGAAAGAATTTCCAGTCCAAGCCCTGCTCTGAAATACTGCCAACTCAAATACCGTGAACCCATGCTTCTTAATTCTGAATTCCCTTCTTTATATACAAAGTGCAAGGAGTGATAATGAGTTTCTGAAAAGCTACAACCACACAGTATGCAAATGGGTCCAAATAGACCTTGCTAGAGGCAGTAGAGTAATTATTATCCCTCTCACACTCTGCTTCTGTCTCTATTCCCAACATAATGTCAGCATTGACTCTGTCCATGTTGTCAATGTTGAACCTAAAGATACGTGCATTCGGTTGAATCACAGCTTTCTTCTTGAGCGTTCTCACTGGCTGAATCTCCCTGAAGAGCTGGGCCATCTTTTCTCCTGGATAAACATGTAGTGATGATTTAAAATCTTCCCCCGTTATACCTCCATGATGCTATCTTTGCAAAAAACCCAAAATAATGTATAACCAATCTTTTATGAGTTTTCATTTCACTCCAGACAGGCACATTACACGGAGCAGGTTTGCATTGAGTCTTCACAAAAAGGTCGGTAGTTTGTGTTATCCCCAATTATGTGGTCATCCCTGTAATCATACTGTGGATCTATCCTTTTCCAGTTGGACTCCATCAGAACATCAGAACTACTGTGAGTGATGTGGAACACAGGCTTTATCACGGGGATTAGAATTTATGTACCTGTGGTTGTAGATCCAACTGGTAGTCACCCTGATGCCACTGAATGTCAGCCAGACTGGGTGTTGGAAACAAAAGCTGGATGTGGTGTGGAGCAGATCAAGGGCATGCTAGAACCTTCAAGAGAAATCAGTGTCAGTCTATCATCCCCTCCAACCTCAATGACCTTCAATAGTGATGGTGCAGGTGCCAGTGGGTATGGTCATGGGCTAACACCCATGGGTAAGCCATGGGTCCTATGAGACACGTGTGGGCAGCAACACAACAGACACCACACTTCCTACATGTACCACCTGAGGGCCAGCAAACCTGTGACTTCCCTTCCAACTTCTACATCTTGTGCCAATTTCTGTTGTCATCCCTGACCCAGAACAACGGAGGGAAGAAAATTCTAGGAAGCATAATTCGTGCTTAGCTAAACTGACGTGGTGCAAAGCCACCAGTCTGCTCCTCATCACCTTGGTTTCCAAACACAAGCCTTTTAACCATACTTCCTTCCCAAAAATGGCAACAGCAAAACCATGGTTTTACTTGATGTGATGATAATACTCTTCATACAACTAGACATGTGTGATCCCCTCTCAGGTAGAGGGGACAGAGGTCTTTAATCTGTCCACTGAGGTTCATTCCTTTCCTAGCTGAATCATGTTCTTCTTTCGATAACCTGTCAGGTAGATCACTGAGAAATGACATTAATGGCTAGTAAGCCTTGACTTCACAGTCAACGGGAAATTTGGTCAAGTCTCTCTCTCTCTCTCTCTCTCTTTTAAAAAATATTTATATATTTGAGAAAGAGAGTGCTTGATGTTATGGCAGCCAAACTTGTGCTACCATTTACTTAGGGATCACCTTTACCTACTTAAAATACTTCCACGTTTAAGCAACTTCATCATGCAAAGACTTATATTCTCTTTGACCTTGACCACCTCTTGCCAAAGTCCCTAACGCTGGCCCACACACCCCATAGCCACAGCTCTTATTTTATTTACTTCTGTGGCCTTTGTAGACAGTGATAGAACCATACATAGTTCTTCAATTTCAGAAATAGCCTGTGGCTAAGGAGAAGGGGTTTCCCCAAGGACTGAGAAGGGAATCCAATATTCCAACTCAGAGGAAGAGGAAGACAGGTCAAAATGGTTAGACAGGGTTTCCTTTCTCTAACACTAGGGGAAATATCCATATTCATATCAATTAATCAATCAATCCACCAACATCTTCTCTCTCTTTACACACACACACACACACATACACACACATCATGTATGTATCATTCATCTACATCTATCAAACTTTGTCACTCTTATATATCCATCCATCCATCCGTCCATCCATCCATCATCTATGTATCTAACAGTCATATCTATCTATCTATTCTATCTGTATCTATCATTCATCAATTCTATTATCTATCATCTATCAATCCTCTATCTATCTATCTCTCTATCTCTCTATTCATCTTCTGTCATTTGTCTATCATCTGTCATTGTTGTCTCCTAGAGCCACAAAGGGAGACTGTGAGCACAGCATTCACTTTTTTTCTAGTAGAACCATTTCCAGACACACTCCTTAGCATTTCTTTGCTCTCAAGTTGTTTTGGTCCCAACTTTTTGGACTACAGTCCCTAAGACTGAATTACTAAGTCCTTAAACACACTGTTTTTGTATGCCTTGAGGGCTAAGAATGATTTATACATTTTAAAGTGGTTGAGAAAAATAAAACAAAAATTAGTATTTTGTGACCCAGGAAACTGATTAGAAATTGAAATTCAGTGTCCATACACAAACTTTAAGTGGAACACAGCTGTGCTCATGTATTTATGCATTGTCTTCACTTGCTTTTTGTTGGAACAGCAGAACTATCTGCAAAGGAGACCAAATGTTCTGTAGGTTAGTGTTTGGCCTTTAGTGTTTGCTGATTCCTGACTTAGAACATGACAGTGATAGCTAGCAGAGTCTGAGAAGACATTTGGAGAAAACATCCTAGAAAAAGTTATGCATATGCACAATTCAATGATTTTTAGTAAATTTACCAGTTTATGCAACCATCATTACAATCTAGTTTTAGAACATTCTATCACTACCATCCAGTTTTAGAACATTCTATACCCCCAATAAGATTTCCAATTCCCCTTCATGGTTTATCCCATCAAAATATTCATTCATTCATTCATTCATCCATTCATTCACTCATTTTAATCCCAGTATAATTATCATACAGTGTTATATTAGTTTCAGGTGTACAATATAGTGATTCAACAATTCTACACACTACACAGTGCTCACCCCAGTAAGTGTGCTCTTAATCCCTTTGATCTATTTCCCCCCCTCCTCTCACCTACCTCAGTTTGTCCCACCTATTTATTTATTTATTATTTTCATTAGTCATCATTCAGTTAGCCAACATATAGTACATCATTAATTTCTGATGTAGTGTTCAACGATTCATTAGTTGCATATAACACCCAGGGCACATTCCAACACGTGCTTTCCTTAATATCCATCACCTAGTTACCCCATCCTCCTACCTCCTTCCCTTCTGTAACCCTGTTTGTTTCCCAGAGTCCACAGTCTCTCATAGTTTGTCTCCCTCTCTGATTTTTTCCCTTTCAGTTTTCCCTCCCTTCCTCTGCTCTATTCTTTATGTTCCACATAGGAGTGAAACCATATGGTAATTGTCTTTCTCGGCTTGGTGAGGTTGTGGAGAAGGGGGAATCCTCCTACACTATTGGTGGGAATGCAGGCTGGTACAGCTGCTCTGGTAAACAGTGTGGAGGTTCCTCAGGATGTTAAAAATAGAGCTACCCTATGACCCAGCAATTGCACTATTGGGTGTTTACCCCAAAGTTACAGATTTAGTGAAAAGAAGGGGCACATGCACCCCAACGTTCATAATAGCAATGCCCACATCAGCCACACTATGGAAGGAGCTGAGACGTTCTTCAACAGATGAATGGATAAAGAAGATGTGGTCCATATATACAATGGAGTATTACTCAGGAAGGATGAATACCCACCATTGGCATCAACATGGATGGAACTGGAGGGTATTATGCTAAATGAAATAAGCCAAGCAGAGTTTGTTCCATTTCTACCTCCATTTCCAGGAAATCTACCTTGGGTCTCTGCAGGTTTGACTCTCTTGGGAGTTCTCTACGGATGAACCTCATGGTAAGAGGTGTTCTGCATCTGGCTCCTTTCCCTTGGCATAGAGTTGTCAAGGTTCACCCATGTTGTAGGGGTTTCAGTACCTCCTTCCTTTTAATTTATTTTTTGTTGATTGATTGAGATGGAATTGACATATTACACCATGTAAGTTTAATGTGTGCAAGCCTGTTGACCTGATACATTTATTTTTAAGAAATGTTCGCTAATTTTTTTATTTGAGTGTAGTTGATGCACAATGTTACATTAGTTTCAGGTGTACAACATGGCGATCCCACAAGTCTAGAGGTTATGTTGTGCTCACCGCAGGTGCAGCTGGCATCTGTCCCATCACATCACTATTGCAGTATCATCGACTGTGTTCCTTATTCTGTGCCTTCTCTTCCTGTGACTTATTCATCCTGTAACTGGTAGCCTGCATCTCCTGCTCCCCTTCACCCGTTTGCCCATGCCCCACCCCCTCCGCCTGGCAACTGTCAGTTTGTTCTCTGTATTTACATTGACCTGATGCATTTATATATTACAATATGATTGCCACCAAAGCATTAGTTAACACCTCCACTGCGTGTGTGTGTTTGGTGAGAACATTTATTTTTTATTTATTTATTTATTTATTTGACAGACAGAGATCACAAGTAGGCAGAGAGGCAGGCAGACAGAGAGGGGGAAGCAGGCTCCCTGCTGAGCAGAGAGCCCGATGCGGGACTCGATCCCAGGACCCTGGGATCATGACCTGAGCCGAAGGCAGAGGCTTTAACCCGCTGAGCCACCCAGACACCCCGAGAACATTTATTTTTTTAAGATTTATTTATTTATTTGAGAGAGAGAAAGAGAGAGAGAGGATGCATATGAGTGGGGGGGAGGGGCGGAGGGAGAGAATCTCAAGCAGACTCCTTGCCTGATCTTATGACCCTGAGATCACGACCTGAACTGAAGCGAAGAGTTGGACGCTCCGCTAAGTCACCCAGGTGCCCCAAGTGAGAACATTTAATACCCACTGTCTTGGCAACTTTCAAGTACATAATACCATATTGTGTGTTTTTTGGGGGGGACAGTATGGGGCCCAATGTGGGGATTGATCTCATGACCCTAAGATCAAGACCCAAGCTGACAGTGAGGAGTCTGCTGAAGGATTCTCTCCCTCCGCCCCTCACCCACTTGCTCACGCCCTCGAAAATAAATAAAATCTTTAACAAAAGGAAAGAAAAAGAAACCTGAGCTGAAATCATGAGTCAGACACTCAGCCAGCTGAGACACCCACGTGCCCCCATAGTGCCATATAATTAACTGTCATCTCTATGCTATTAGATCCTCATTCATCTTACAACTGGAAGTTTGTACCCTTTGACCAACATCTCCCATTTCCCCCCCCACCAGCCCCTGGCCCCCACCACTCTAATCTACGTTTCTATGAGCTCACCTTTCTTAGATTCCACATAAAAGTGAGATCTTACAGCATTTGTCTTTCTCTGTCTGCCTTGCTTTACTTAAAGAAACACCCTCACAGTCCATCCACATTGTGGCAAGTGGCAGGGTCTGGAGAGCCCATTTAGAAGATGGTGGAGGCAATTTAAAGGGTGAGATTTCTTTCTCCCTCTGAGGATGACAGTCCTGCCTTGTGCGGAAGAGACTCATGGCTTGGCTCAGACAGGTTCTAATGGCACTGGGCATTCTGTTGAATTATTTTTGAATCGTGGTTTCTTATCAGTTCATGCAGTAGTCTATTCTGGACACACATTTCCTCTTTTACAAACTCAGCCAGCTCCGCAGGCACTGTCTGCCCCCCATAAAACTCACTCACTCCAACAGAAGTCTGCTTCAACCCAACCTTTTCCCCTGCTGCCCATCAACTTGGGGATGTTACTTAACATTTCTGTCTCAATTTCTTCATGCATAAATGAGGATGTTAAGAGCACATGTACCTCACAGAATTATAGGATGATTAAGTGAAAAATTGTAATGACTAGCTCATGGTGCATATTTCAGGGATGTATGTGGGATAATTTCTTTCTAGTTGATTTTCTGAATCCTAAAGTGCATGTGTGTGTGTGTGTGTGCGTGTGTGAATAAAAAGCACACACTTCGTGCATCTGGTTTGTTAGCTAGCTAGTTATTGGGCTTTGTTCTAGTTCAAGGCAGTGGTGGTCATGCCATACTATCTTGCTTTGAATCCTGGATCAGCAACTTATAATCCTCTAACTAAATGGACATTAGCTTTTTAAAAAGATTTTATTTTTTTAAATTTGAGATGCAGAGAGATAACATGAGCTGGGGGAGAGGGGCAGAGGGAGAGGAAGAGTGAGAAGCAGACTCCCCGCTGATCAGGGAGCCTGATGCAGGACTCGATCCCAGGACCCTGGGATCATGACCTGAGCCGAAGGCAGATGCTTAACTGACTGAGTCCCCCAGGTACCCCTGAGCATTACTTTTTAACGTCAGTTAAACTGAAACGTTAATCATACCTCCTTCAAAATTAATGCACATAAGAATTAATTCAAGATACAGATGTAGTGAAAAGAAGGGGCACATGCATCCCAATGTTCATAGCAGCCACGTCCAAAACAGCCAAACTGTGGAAGGAGTTGAGATGCTCTTCAGCGGACGAATGGATAAAGAAGATGTGGTCCACATGTACAATGGAATATCACTTAGCCATCAGAAAGGATGAATACCCCCCATTTGCATCAACATGGATGGGACTGGAGGGGATTATGTTGATTGAAGTAAGTCAAGCAGAGAAAGTTAAAATCATATGATTTCACTCATATGTGGAGCATAAGAAATAGCATGGAGGACATTAGGAGAAGGAAGGGAAAATAAAGGGGGAGAATCAGACTGGGAGACAAACCATGGGAGACTATGGACTCTGGGAAACAAACTAAGGGTTTTTGAGGGGAAGTAGGTGGGGGAATGGGTTGGCCCAGTGATGGGTACTAAGGAGGGCACAGGTTGCAGGGAGCATTGGGTGTTATACACAAACAATGAATCATGGAACACGGCATCAAAAACTAACAATATATTGTATGGTGACTAACATAACATAAAAAAACACAAACCAAAAAACAAAACAACCAAAAATAATTAATACAAAATAAGTCAAACGAATACACATTTAAATGTCAACATGAATCAACACCATCAACTGTAGAATGACTGTTGACCATTATGATGGATTTTGGTTAACAGACTATGGATGGATCTTAATATACTTGGTGTGAAGGCAGGAGGTGGCTAATTAGAGTTAATCAGTGATTCTCAACCAGGGGTGATATGACCTACCCCTCCAGGGGACATTTGACAATGTTTGGAGACATCTCTGGTTGTCAAAACAGGAGGGTGGTATTGACATCTAGGAAGAGGGGTCCAAAGGTGCTGGCAAACATCCCACAGAGGCGTGGGTTGGTCCCCTCAAAGGGGGCAAGGAATCACCCATCTCAAAATGTGGATGGTGTGGAAGTTGGAAACCATGATCCAGACGGTCTAGGACAGAGACTGCACATTAGAACTGCCTGGGGAGAGTGTGAAGCCCCCTGCTTCCCAGAAGGCCACCCCAGACCAATTCAATTAGGATCCCTGAAAGCGGCCCCAGGCAATTTCAATGTGGGTCCCGTTTTAAAGATTGAAAACCACCCCTTGGTATCATAGTGGGAGCCCTTCCACGCTGGAAAGGAAGATCTGCCCTACTCAGGGTCCCGCTGGCCAGTCGTGGAACGTGGGCCAAGAGAGAGTAACTCTTGTTGGAGATTTTGTTTGCATAGAATACCCTTGGGCTGCAAGGAAGCCGATCCCAAGAGAGGTGACTGCCAGTTCTAATTTTCTCTTAACTTATGATATTTTTCCTTCGCTTTATCTGAGTATGGTTGACACACAATACTATGTTAGTTTCAGGTGTATGACGGAGATCCACAAGTCATACACTACGCTGTGCTCGGACCGTATCGCTGACATAGTGCAGCCCTTGTACCTGTTTAAGTGAATAGCAGCGCTTGGTTGAGTCTCTACCACAGAACCCTGTAAGCTTAATGGGGTGGCCTGAGGATTTTCAAAGGGTTTTTGAGATCCCCCCGCTGAAGTCTCCGAGTATGAGAAAGCAGATTTGGAGCAGACAGATGCTAGTGATTCCAGGTGTAATTTTTTCGTACATTATTTGAAGTGTCCACTGAGGTGTTGCTATCCTGTGAAATCCACCCATTTTAAGGAAACAGTTTTTTTTTTAAAGATTTTATTTATTTATTTGACAGAGATCACAAGTAGGCAGAGAGACAGGCAGAGAGAGAGGAGAAAGCAGGCTCTCCATGGAGCAGAGAGCCCGATGTGGGGCTCGATCCCAGGACCCTGGGATCATGACCTGAGCCGAAGGCAGAGGCTTTAACCCACTGAGCCACCCAGGCGCCCCTAAGGAAACAGTTTTTTAAGGAGACTTACGGAGCTGTGCAACCGTACCCACAATCCAACGTGAGAACCTCTCCCTCACCGCAAAGAGCACCTTCATGCCCAGGTACAGTGTCCTTGTGTTGCCATGGTCACTGTGGACAGGGCAACCCACCTGGGAGCCTCGGTCTTCCCTCTGTAATCTGGGACGACATCCTTGATTCCAAAGACCGGTATGGTGTCAACCATTTCTATAGACTGAAGGACCACCGTGTGCTCATGCAATTTACGGGTATTTCCCCCCAAATACCTGTGGTGACAGCGTCAGGGGTGGGCTGCTGCTAATCATGCATGTGGCACCAGCAATTCTGCAGTTGCAGGGCACAGCCTTGCTTTACTCTGCATCCAGGACGGAGCCCCTCAGGCTAGGCAGGCTCAGGACAGGAAGCCTGGTCTTCCTCCTGTATCACTGACCCCTCCCTAAAAAAAGGCCTGCCCTCCAGGCTGGGGTCCGACCCACCCTGGGCCCATGGGGATTCGGCTCCTCAGCCAACCCACTGGCTGTTCTTTCTCCAAGGCTGCCTCTCAGGGGTTACTTTTATCTGACTCTGCACATTCCCAGCTTCCCAGCCGCTGACCCCCTAATTTTCCATGCTCATTCCTTCTGGAGGGGGGCAACCTCTCGCACAGTGGCAACACTGAGGGTGTGTCTGCTGCCGTGATCAGAGGGCATCTCACCCAGGGAAGGAGGCTCTGTTTTGGCAAGGCTCCCCCCGAGGCTTCCCCCTCCCCAAGTTCCCAGAAGATGCAGCTGACCTGAAGACCACACTTGGGGAGCCACGGCCCGAGGCCTCAGACGCACCACGAGAAGCACAGATAATAGAATTTACACGATCGGACTGTTGCAAGGATTAAATGGGATCTACGGAAGAGCCTGTAATGGTCCTCAGCAGACGGAAAATACTCAGACGTTAATGATCATCATAGCTCCTTAAAAAGACAGGGATTACAGAAACATGTGAAGGAAACCGTCCAGTCAGAGGGGTTCCATTTATAAGGTGAACATACAGTGCAGTCATATTTTGCCCTTTGTTGAATTCTGTCACTTTTTCTTGCATTAGAATACAATTTTATTTTAATTTAAATTCAATTAGCCAACATATAGTACATCCTTAGTTTTTGATGTAATGATCAATGAATGATTCATTAATTGCCTATAGCACCCCATGCTCATCGCAACACGTGCCCTCCTCAATGCCCATCACCCGGTTACCCCATTCCCTCCCCACCCACCTCTGTGACCCTCAGTTTGTTTCCTGGAGTCCAGAGTCTCTCATGGTTTGTCTCCCTCTCTGATTCTGTCACTTCTGAGTCAAAAAGCTATGCTAATTTCCTCTAAAGTTTTGGAAAATATGTTTGCATTTCTGTGCATGTACATATAAATCTCTAGCCGTTTATACACATTAATATCAGCCATCATAAGTTTTTAGAAAGATTTTATTTACTTGACAGAGAAAGAGCACACTCGTTACACAGGGGAGTAATGAGGCAGAGGGGGAAGCAGGCTCCTGGCTGAGCAGGGAGCCTGATGAGGGGCTCAGTCCCAGGACCCTGGGATCATGACCTCAGCTGAAGGCAGACACTCAGTGGGTGAACCGCCCAGGCGCCCCATATCATTAGGCTCCTAATTTGCATTTCCCTCAGGTCTAAAGGGGTTGAATGCCTTTTCTGTGTGCTTATTGGTCATTCCCTTTTTTGAGGTGCTTTTTCCAATTTTCTGATTTCTTTCCATGGAGTTTTATTTTGTTTTAACACACACTCGCTACAGTTCCTTACATGTGTTATGTTCCTTCTGAAAATATATATTTCAAAATATATGTATTTTGAGTGCATATCCTCCCAGCTTGTAGCTTGCTGCTGTCCTTTTAGCTTTCATGCTTCTTTCTTTCTTTTTTTGGATAAACCTAAGGTCCCCATTTATTTTATTTATTTATTTATTTATTTATTTATTTATTTGTTATTTTTGTTTTTTTTAAACTTAATTTTTTTCAGTGTTCCAAGATTCATTGTTTATGCACCACACCCAGTGCTCCATGCAATACATGCCCTCCTTAATGCCTACCACCAGACTCACCCATCCCCCCACCCTCTCCCCTCCCAAACCCTCAGTTTGTTTCTCAGAGTCCACAGTATCTCATGGTTCATCTCCCCCTCTGATTCCCCCCAACTCCCTCCTCCTCTCCATCTCCCCCTGTCCTCCATGTTATTTGGTATGCTCCACAAATAAGTGAAACCATATGATACTTGACTCTCTCTGCTTGACTTATTTCACTCAGCATAATCTCCTCCAATCCTGTCCATGTTGATACAAAAGTTGGGGATTTGTCCTTTCTGATGGAGGCATAATACTCCATAGTGTATATGGACCACATCTTCCTTATCCATTCATCTGTTGAAGGGCATCTTATAAGGTCCCCACTTAAAATCAAATTTGGGTGATCAGTTTTTACCTTTACAGTTGCTACATTACCTTGATTATTCCCAAGAATGGGGATACTCTGTATTTTTCATTTTTTATGAGCTTTATTGACTTACCTCTCACAACTGAGATTATAATCAGGCTCTGATTCATTGTGTGTGCTGTGAGGCAGGGATCCGAGTTTATTTTTTGTGGACACACAACTGATGGAGCACCGTCTATGGAGGACGACTCTTTCCTGTGGCTCTGTGCAGTACGATGCTGACCGTGCATCTCCAGTGAGCTGGTCATTCTGTCTCACGGGTTCTTTTTGTACCTTACACTGGTTTCCTGTCATCTGCTCTAAGTTATAGTAAATCTTCGCCAGGGTCAGTACTAGGGTAGAGGAAGTGTGTGTCACCATGTCTCCTCCCAGTCTGGGCCCTCATGTTTATCTTGGAGTGACTTCCAACTTTTTTTTTTTAATTTTTAATTTTTTAAATTTCTTTTCAGTGTACCAGAATTCATTGTTTATGCACCACACCCAGTGCTCCATGAAAAATGTGCCCTCCATAATACCCACCATCAGGCTCACCCAACCTCCCACCCCCTGCCCCTTCCAAGTCTTGTTTCTCTGCCAGTGGCTTTATATCTTTGCATTTCCACATAAACTTGAAACTTACATAGATGAATCTGTGTATTTTACATCTTTTCATTTCCACATAAACTTGAAACCTAACAAGTAGATAAATCTACAGAAACAGAATGTAGATTAGTGATAGACAGGCCCCAGCTAAGGGGGAATGGGCAGTGACTACTTCATGCGTCCGGGTATCTGTGTGGGTGATGGAAATGTTCTGGAACAAGACAGAGGTGATGGGTGCACAACACTGTGAATGTTTCCAAGGCCAGTGAATCGTACACTTTAAACTGGTTAAATATTTTATGCGTATCTTTACCATGATAAAAATGAAATAGACTAAAGATATTTCAAGTTCTCTTAATCTACAATAATATATGATCTACAAAGTACAGATAACCCCGTGGGTCAAGCTTTCCTCCGTGGGTTATTTTCCAAAGTGCACAAGTGGAAAAAAGATTGGATGACTGGAAGCTGGGGGAAACCAAGGGGGACTTCTGGTTAGAAAAGCCAGGTAGGTCAGCTCTGTCTCAGCAGGCTGGTGTTTGGTAGTGTGCAAGATAACTTCCTGTTCTTGGTGTTCTCATTGCCGGCCCTTTACAAACTGTATTTTCAAGGTCAGTTATAATCAGTGGCAACCCCACTTTGTCCCATCCCATATCACTACAGGTGAAGAGGAGTGGGACAGAAAGGCAGGGGAGGAATCTTCTATCCGGAAGACCTTTTGGCCAGGAGAGGGGATGAGTTTCACTACAACATCACCCAGAGAAGCCAAAGGTTCATATCTTTCTTGAATCCCCAAACACCCACACAGCTAATGCCACACACGGTGGTGCTGCACGGTCTGGCAGGCATGGGGAAGACCTCCGTGTTCGATGGACACGACCTGCTCAGGCTGAGCATGCACGAGTCTGACCTGTGCACTTTCTTGGACCGGGGCGTCCTCCAGAAGGACAGAGACACTGGGGGCTGCTACCGCTTCGTCCACCTGAGCGTCCAGCACTTCCTGGCCGCTGCGCTCTGCGTCCTGGGGAGTGAGGGCTCTCAAGATGCGGGGAGCCCCAGCTGGCACGCTGGGGGTGTGCAGAGGCTGCTCTCCAAGGAAGAAGGCCTCAAGAACCCCCAGCTGGCCCCCGTGGGGCGCTTCCTGTTCGGCCTCACCAATGAAAAGAGGGCCAGGGAGCTGGGGACCACCTTTGGCTGCCCAGTGTCCACGGAGTTCAAGCGGGAGCTGCTGGAATGCACAGTGCGGTCCCCTGAACACAGACCCTTCTCCTTGGTGACGGACATGAAGGAGGCCTTGTGTTGTCTCTATGAATCCCAGGAGGAGCAGCTTGTGAAGGAGGCCATGGCCCAGGTCACAGAGGTGTCCCTGCACTTGGAAGATACCTCGGACCTGGTGCATGCATCGTTCTGCCTCAAGCATTGTGACCTCTTGCAGAAAATGTGGCTGCGGGTAGAAAAGGGGGTGTTCCTGGAGAACGATACTGCATGGGGATCAGAGGCTCAGGCTGATGGGTAAGGACCTGCCCTGTTCACTTTTAGTGCCCCGGCTTCTGCCTCATGCCCTGTTCCTCTTCAGTTCCTCTGCACTTTTTAAATCAATTTCTAAAATTGGGTTGTATGAGATCTTTATATGTTTTGGATGCTAACCCCTGTCAGATGTATGATTTGCAAATATTTCCTCCCATTCTGCAGGCTGCCTTTTCATTTTGTTGGTGGTTTCCTTCGGCGAATAGTGTACCAATTCCTGTTACTTTTCCCGTACATGCTTTTCTGTAGATGCTCTGTCCCATCCCTTCCCTCTAGGTCACAGCACGACCGTGTCTCTCTCCATCTCTGGATCCATCTCTGCTCCGTGTTCAGTTCAAACAAGAACCTGCATTTCTTGGATGTGAGCCAAGCTTCCTACGTCACTCCTCAGTGAGGATTCTTTGTGAGCAAAATACCCGTGTCACCTGTCATCTCCAGAAAGTGGTGTAAGTAGACACTACTCCTGTAACAATGATTCCCAGGCTTTTTCTTTCTTTCTTTCTTTTTTTTTTTTTTAACACGGTAGCAGTATTTGGATGTTCAAGAAGCCTCTGACCCATCAGGAGCTCAGAATACAAAGAATCGAAATGGTTCCTAGTGGGCGAATCCAACATAGCATTGAGTTATTGTGACAAAATTCGGCCAAGCATCTGGATGTCTCCATGTATCTGCTATGGGCATATTTGAAACTCAGCCTGTGGAAAACATAGGTACATGCATATCAGAAGGAGAACTGGTGGGAACTCGGGAACTATTCCAGAGAGCACAGTTTTAAATACATGAATAAGAACATGTCGGCGACACAATGGTGAGTAATAACTAGTGTGTGGAACAGGTCTGAGAAAGGAGTCTGAGTAAGGTAGGTCGGCGCAGAAGCAAATCATGATGGAGCCATCTGGGCAGGTCACGGTTAGGTTTTAAAAGGTTAAGTTAACCCATGTCCAAGCGATAAACTCCGTAAGTTCTGTTGAAGATTACAGACACATTACTGAAATTCCCCCTACCTCCCCACACCAGCATGTCTTACAAAGCTTAATTAAGGCCCTGAAAACATGCTATTTGCTTGGAAGAAATAGCTATGCCCAACGTCAGTTGACTTGCTGATCTCAAAATGCCATGGGGCTTGTGCATCTGAAGCAATTAAATCTGACACACGTTGGTGCCAGAAAAGATGGCAATGTCTTCTGTATGACCTTGAAAGTTTACATTGCTCTGTAATCCTCGAGGCATTATGTGAGAAACAAGAAACAGAAGATACCTGTAATTTGTTCTGCTAAGTGTTTAGGACAATGTAAGCAGGGGTTCTGAAAGGTTGGCATCCCTCTTACTCTGACTCTGTGCCGAAAATTTCATTTGAAGCCTCTTTTGGATAAGCTGCAGGGAACAATCATTATCTGACAACGAAGGGTCATGGGTTATAAGACCAGCTGTGGGTTTAGGAAGAAGTGAGGGGTTGGGAGAAAATATCCACTCCCCCAACAGGGAATGTAGTGCCAGGTTTGGAGGTACAACGTAAAAACTGGTGAAGGTCCCTTCTGACTGGTGTGAGGTGGTATCTCATTGTGGTTTTGATTTGTATTTCCCTGATGCCGAGTGATGTGGAGCGCTTTCTCATGTGTCTGTTGGCCATCTGGATGTCTTCTTTGCCAAAACATCTGTTCATGTCCTCTGCCCATTTCTTGATTGGATTGTTTGTTCTTTGGGTGCTGAGTTTGATAAGTTCTTTATAGATTTTGGATACTAGCCCTTTATCTGATGTCATTTGTGAATATCTTCTCCCATTCTGTCGATTTTCTTTTGGTTTTATTAACTGTTTCCTTTGCTGTGCAAAAGCTTTTGATCTTGATGAAGTCCCAATAGTTCATTTTTGCCCTTGCTTCCCTTGCCTTTGGCGATGTTCCTAGGAAGAAGTTGTTGTGGCTGAGGTCAAAGAGGTTGCTGCCTGTGTTCTCCTCAAGGATTTTGATGGATTCCTGTCTCACATTGAGGTCCTTCATCCATTTTGAGTCTATTTTTGTGTGTGGTGTAAGGAAATGGTTCAGTTTCATTTTTCTGCATGTGGCTGTCCAGTTTTCCCAACACCATTTGTTGAAGAGACTGTCTTTATTCTTCCTTTCCTAATTTTTATTTATTTTATGCTGCTAGGGATTCAGTGGAAAAAAGACAGTCTCTTCAATAAATGGTGTTGGGAAAATTAGGCAGCTACATACAGAAGAGAGAACTCGAAGAATGAAACTCGACCACTCTCTTACACCGTACACAAAGATAAACTCAAAATGGATGAAAGACCTCAGTGTGAGGCAGGAATCCATCAAAATCCTAGAGGAGAACATAGGCAGTAACCTCGTCGACATTGGCCACAGCAACTTCTTTCAAGACACGTCTCCAAAGGCAAAGGAAATAAAAACGAAAATGAACTCTTGTGACTTCATCGTGATAAAAAGCTTCTGCACAGCCAACGGATTCAGAATTTTGGAAAAAAATTCAGCCTTTATCTCTTTCTGTATTGTCCCTCTTCCATGTTCTTGTACGTTCTCATTTCATCTTCCTTGTCTGTTAATCTCTCTCGTGCATTTTTCTCTGTGTCGTTTTGTGGGTTACACATCACACTAGTTAGTTGAAAGAGAACTAGTCGGCCAGAAGTTACAGGCCACAGATGAAAACAGGACTCTTATCACTACCTCAAGGGTGGCCTGGTGTGGCTTGCTTAGCCACTGGGTGGCACCAGGAACGACCCGGTTTCTTCTACTGGTTGGCACTGCAGTCTCATCAGGAGAAACATGTTCGCGCGCTCACGGCTGCATAGTATTTGGTGTTCCACTCAGGGAATATAGGCTTGCTGGGTTTTTGGATGACCCTGTTTGCCAGGATGTGGACAGGTGAGGATTTCAGGAAGGTGTGCGGTGAAGGAACTGAGTATGGCTCAGGGGAAGGGATCAGGTTCTCGGAGGTGGGGCTGAGGTCTTTATGTGGATACAAAGCATTAAAAAAAAGATACAAACATACAGGCAGTGGGTTGTGGTTAAGAATGTCTGGGTCAGACCTTATTTGGATATTGGGTATTTAAAATACACGTCTGTATTTAGGAGGACACGGGTTGTGATAAGCTTTGGGTGTTATATGCAACTAATGAATTGTTGAGCACTACATCAAAAACTCATAATGTACTATATGCTAATGGAACATAATGAAAAAATTAAAATACATGTGTGTTGAAACTCCGCAGGAGTCCCCCAGCCCCCAAAGTTCCTATCATTTTACCTATCAATAAATAAGGGGACCTAATGAGAGGGTTCAATGGTTTGATAAGACATAGCATCTAGGAAGCATGGACTTGAAGCCAATGTTCATCAGGTGGTAAAGTCTAGCTCCCTTTGTGCAGAAATTAAAAGGTCTTAGGGATTTGGGGGCAAAACAGCACAGAGTCTTAGTGGTTCTCAGCAGGAGTGACTTGCCATCCATGGGACACTGGGCAATGTTGGGAGATATTTGTCAGAACAAGGGGGTGTTCCTGGAATCTAATGGGCAGAGCCCAGTGATGTGCTAAACATCTACAACATGCAGGACAGACCCACAGCAAAGAATGGTCTGGCTCGAAATTTCAGTAGGGCTAAAATTAAGAAACTCTACAGTCTCTGCATCCATTACCACAGAAAATTTGACCTCAACCAGAGGACACTTGGCAATACCTAGAGACTTTTTTTTTTTTTACTCTGATAAAGCACACATAACATCAAATTTACCATTGTAATTTTTTAAAGTCTGAAGTTTAGCCACACTGAGTGTATTCAACACTATGCAAACATCCCCAGTATCTAGTTTCAGAATGTGTTCTTCACCCCAAAGGGAAGCCACATGCCCACTAATCTACTTTCTGTCCCTCTGTGTGTGACTGTCCCAGATTTTTTTGGCTGCACCTCGTTGCTTCTAGCGGACAGAGACCCAGGGTGCTGCTGACCATCCTACAAGGCACACCACAGCCCCACAAAAAAACCCCAAAACAACAGAAACAGGCTCATCAACACAGAAAACAAACTGGTGGTTGCCAGAGGGGAGGAGGGGTGTGGGGAATAATCAATCAAATCAATAAAAATAGGTGAAAGGGGTTAAAAGGTACAAACCTCCAGTTATAAAATACGTGTCATGGGGAAGAAAAGCACAGTATAGTGAATATAAACGATAATATCATAATAACATAGGGTGACTAGACTTAAGGTGAGCATTGTGTGTAGAATTGAATCATTATGCTTTACACCTGAAACTAATGAAACATGGCCAACTATATGTCAATAATGATGATTAAAAAAATTCCATCATTCTGGGGCTGAACACCCTACAGCAGGTGGACAGCTGCACGGCTTCCTGCCTGATCCTGTGTCTTCAGGCCACTGCGCCCTGCTGGGGGAAAAAACCCCTAGGGGGAGGAGTCTACCCTTCCTTCTCTCTACCGTCCACAGGGCAGGTGCCGGAGACCTCAACCCCCTGGGGTTAGTGGGTCCCACTCTCCACATCTGTGCCGCCACGAGACGCTCCCCACCGCAATCGCCCCTTACCAGTTCAGCCCTGCCGGTGCACGTGGGCTGGGGACTGGCCATCGCGCCTCCTGAACTCTCCTACCCTGCTGAGCCTGGGGAGTCCAGAAAGAAAGTGCCGGGCCATCCTGTGCCCAGGATGGGACAGAATCCCTGCAGGTGTGGGTGATCTTACTTGGGCTTGTCGTCCAGCGCTGTGTCCAGGCCCAGGGGCCCCGAGTCGGAGAATCTTGCCCCCCACCTCATGCCTACTTGACCTTCTTCTTGGTTAGCAGAGGGTGGCTGGGGAAGACAGATGTGGGGTTTTCAGCTTCCTTCTCCCATAAAAAGCCTCAGGATAGAAGATGGCCTGGAGCCCTGAATACAGGAAGACTCCGTGCTGGAACCGGCTTCCCAGGCACACTCGCCGGCCCTTCTCTCGCGGGTCTTCCCGATTCCGTGACTGCAGGTGCGCGGTCTGCAATCGCGAGCAGGTGGTTGGGGTCAATCCGTGACAGGCTCCGGGGAGCCAGGAGTGGAACATTCCATCGTGGATCAAGGTGGGGGGAACCAGAAGTGGAAGGATCCACCAGAGATCCAGGGGGGAACCAGAAGAGGAACGATCCACCATAGACGGGGGGGGGGGGGGGTTTGGTAGGGGAGGGGGGAACCAGAAGAGGAACGATCCACTATAGACCCATGGGGGAACCAGAAGTGGAATGATCCACCATAGACCGGGGGGGGGCGGTAGGGGAGGGGGGAACCAGAAGTGGAACAATCCACCATAGACCCATGGGGGAACCAGAAGTGGAATGATCCACCATAAACTCAGGGGGGAACCAGAAGTGGAAGGATCCACCAGAGATCCAGGGGGGAACCAGAAGTGGAACAATCCACCATAGACCCAGCAGGGAGCCAGAAATGGACCGATCTACCACGGGGGGGAGGGGTAGGGGAGGGGGGGAACCAGAAGTGGAACAATCCACCATAGACCCAGCGGGGAGCCAGAACTGGAACAATCCATCATAGACCCGGGGTGGGGGGAGAAGTGGAACAATCCACGATAGAGCAAGTGGGGAGCCCTCACACTTGGGTAGAGAAAAATCTGCAGTGTCCAGAGGACAGGCACAACAATGCACACCTCAGAGATGGGTCCAGATAGACTAGGGAAATACCCTTCTTCCTGCAGAGACAGAGGACCCTGGACAGAGCTCAGAACCAGGAGAAGACGATGATGGGTGATGGGTGACTGGAACCGGCAGGGGCAGGGCTGGCTGGACTCTGCAGCAGATTCATTGCCCAACAGCCCATTCGACATGTCTGTCTGTCTCTCCCTCAGAGCTTGCTGACGTCCAGCTCTGACGCTTAGACTAGCCTCCTGGATCTCTCCCCAGACCCTGTGGTCCTCAGCGTGGGGTGATCCTTCTCCCACCCCCGTGATGTCCAGAGACATTTCTGGTTGTCAGCACTGGGGGAGGGGGAGCTACTGGTGTCCGAGGAGTAGAGACAAGATGCTGTTAAACATCCTGCAATGCTCCAACCACAAACAATTGTCTGGCCCCAAATCTCAGTAGTGCTGAGGTTGAGAAGTGCTGGCTGAGATGATTCTCTGCCAGAAAGCAAGAACCACCTTCCACCCCTCAATTTGGAGTAGATGTAGGGTTCCAATTCTAGGGCAATTCCCCAGACTCAGCACTGAGTAAGACATCTCTGTTTTTTAGAGAACTGGCATTAGGTTTCATGTCTAACCTGGCCTTGCTGACCCAGTCACCCCCCTTCCCGGAGCTCACCCGCTCTAGCCATGCTGGACACCGCTATTTTCCCAAGCACGCCCCCTTTGGCCTCCCTTCCTGTTCCCTCTGCCTGGGGGGTTGGTAGGGGCTCACATGGTCACCAGCTGTCCCCAGGCCGCACCTCATGCCACTCACTACTCCCAGTGCCCTCTTTATATCCTTCTAGGCCTGAGGTTCTTAACCAGGGGTGATTTTATCTCCAAAGGGACATTTAGCAACATCCAGAGTCAAGGTTAAGGGGGTGCACTTGGCATCTCTTGGATAGAGACTGAATTGTAACCCCCTCCCCCAGTTGCATAGGTTGAAGCCTTTGCTACTGGGACTGTATTTGGTTCTAGGGCTTTTAAGGATCATAATTTATTTTTTTTAAGATTTTATTTGTCAGAGAGAGAGAGAATGCACATAAGCAGGCAGACTGGCAGGCAGAGGTGGAGAGAGAAGCGGGCTCTCTGCTGAGCAAGGATCCTGATGTGGGGACTCAATCCCAGGACCCTTGGGATCGTGACCTGAGCTGAAGCCATCGGCTTAACTGACTGAGCCACCCAGGCGTCCCGGATCATGAGGTTTTAATGAGGCCGTACTGGTGGGCTCCTGATCTTATAGGATTGGTGGTCTTTTCAGCATCTGTGCCCGCACTGAGGAAAGGCCATCTCCCCAGCAGGAAGTAATCCTTATTGAGGAGCTGAATTGTCGGGCACCGTGATCTTGGACTTGCCAGTCTCAGGACTATGAGAAAATAAATTTCTGTTGTTTAAGCCACCCAGTCTATGGTATTTTGTTACAGCAATTGAGCTGAGAGAGGCAATTCCCCCACAATACAAGATCATCTGGCCCCAGAAGAGAGGAGTGCAGAGGCTCCCCTAACACACTGCATTTGAGGGTCTCAGACATAGATGTGCAAGCAGAGATGTCCCAGTGGGTGTCTGATTGGCAGGCAGCTGACTGTCCTAGTGCTTCACACTAGCCACGATGTACATAATAGTTACATTAAGTTGATTGTAAAGTTAAACAACTATTACAGTGTGGACATATGATGTATGCGTGTATGTGAGGAAATAGCTAATCTAAAGACAAAGACGTTTGGTGGAAAGATTGAGGACCTTGTGTTGGGGTTTTTGAGGTCTTTTAAATGGAATAGAGGAAGAGAGGTCAAAGGCATTTACCAACAATGACACATAAATCAAAGTGTGAGTTGCAGTTGATACCATATATCAGAAGAACACTGTGATATGAATGTAGCTGAGGAAATTATACCTCCAATATATAACATGTACTATATATATTTTAAAAAACTTATGATGTATTATATGTTGGCTAACTCGACGTAATGAAAAATAAAACATTAAAATAAATTTAAAAAAAGACAATCTTTTAAAAATGTTTATTTATTTTTGTAGATCCCATGCCCTGCATGGAGCCCAATGCAGGGCTTGAACTCACAGCCCTGAGATCAAGTCCGGAGCTGATATGGTGATGGGCATTAAGGAGGGCATGTGTTGGGATAAGTACTTGGGGTTATATGTAAGTGATGAACCACTAAATTCTCCCGAAATCAATACTACACTACACGTTAGCTTGAATTAACTAACTTGAATTAAAAAACAACAACAACCAGTCAGGCACTTAACTGACTGAGCCACCCAGGTGCCCCTAAAAATATTTATATATAAGATCTTTACCTGATTGAACTTCCAAAAGGCAAATGGCCAAAGGGACAGTTGTTACGAGAAATAATAAAAATATCTGGGCGCCTGGGTGGCTCAGTGGGTTAAAGCCTCTGCCTTCGGCTCAGGTCATGATCCCGGGGTCCTGGGATCGAGTCCCGCATCGGGCTCTCTGCTCGGCAGGGAGCCTGCTTCCTCCTCTCTCTCTCTGCCTGCCTCTCTCTGCCTCCTTGTAATCTGTCAAATAAATAAATCTTTAAAAAAAAAAAAAGAAATAATAAAAATATCGATCTCTACCCACAAGTATGTAAATGACAAATGTTCCATTACCTGCTAATTTGTACGGCACTTCTTCCCGGCAGTGATCAGAGCACAAGCATAGGTATAGAAAAGAGAGCAAAGCTGGGAGTTTTCCAAATGAGAAGAACAACTTTGGTGGTAGGAGGATGATGAGTCCAGGTTGGTTGGAAGAACCTGATAAAATAATCCAAAGTTCCAAAAAAAAAAAAATCCCAAAAAACTAGGGTTCAGAGAGACGGACTTGACTTGGGCATCCGTCTTAGAGAAATTGAAACCATGGCATTAAATGAGATCTACCCAGCTTGTGTCCAGAGAAAGGCAGGTCTACCATGGGAACCACAAGCTCTGGTGGTGGAAACCCTGCAAAACTGATAGTGCAGGATAGTCAGAAAACGAGCGGAGGAGGCCAGCTGAAGCCGACTGTTTCAGGGAGGAAGTGGTCATACAACCAACACAGGCACAAAGGTGAGACGAGGCTGAGAAGCATCCACTGTGAGTTCTAGGAAGCCATAAATGTTTATCACAAAAACACCTTCAGCGGAAATGTGTGTGGGGGGAGAAACCACCTCCTGGTGGGCTGACACCTGAGTGTGAGAGACAAAGCAGAAAACTGGTCTTCAGAGCCGTGGACCAGCCGTGGACCTCCAGTAAGAGTAGAGGGGATGAAGGTTTCCCCACATACCTGTCCGTGTTCTAAACCTTGAGGTCCCATTCGTAACTCAAAGGTATTTTCTAACTGGGACAATGAATATCTACAAAAAATTATAGCAATGTGCTTACTCAGTGTAAGACATTAAAAATATTCCCCATAATATTGGTAATAAGAAAAGGATTCTTGCTATCCATTAATGTGCTAGAGGTTCTAGCCGGATAGTAAGACAATAAAAAAGAAATCAATTTTACAAAAAAATCCTGAGCATTTTTTAAAGCTAGAAATAATCTAAAACTGTTAAAATTAAGATGTGAACTCTGCAAGACCACTGAGTACACATTCGGTAAACAAGATCCAGTTTTATTTTTATAACACCAGCACAAACAATGGCGGTAAAATTATTTAAAGAATGATACCACTTGCAAAATAAAAGTCACGTACCTAGGGATCTATCTGGGGCTGATAAAACTGGAGGATCTATCTCACGGAAATCTAACAAAAGATGTGCACATTCTGTACATAGAGGACTGCATGATATTATTTAAAGAAATCAGAGAACATATAAACACACAGTGAAATATAACACATTTAGGGTGCAAGCTTTTATGGACTGAAAGATTGAAGAGATGATAATTCCCCCCTAAATTGATCTGTGGCTTTAGTACAATTTCATGCACAACCCAGACTGGTCTTCCGTGACAACTGACATCTTAAAGTTAATATTGAAATCTAAAGGGCCCAGAATAACGTAAGCAATCCTGAGAAATAACAAAACCAACAAATATTACCAGTCTCAGGACCAGGACCCATCACCCATCGCTGGACCTCCCTCTGGGTTATCAATACCAGTCACCCCCTGGCTGTCAACTCCAAAACCAGGTGACATTCTCAACTGTGCTGTTTCTCCATGGTTTTGTTTTCTCCTGCGTATTCCCTCCTCTCTGTCACTGGAAGGGTCTTTATGCAGTGCACAAGTCATCCTATTACAGCCATGATCAAAACGCTCAATGAGCTCCCTTAGCCTGAAGGAAGAAATGGGCATTTAAGATGTGGCTTCCTTGGCTGTGCTTGGCGTGGTGCACCCGGCGCCACCCAGGCTCAAAGCTCTACTTACACGGCGTGCTTTCACCGTCTGTCCTGCCTGTGAGTCTCAGCGTGAATGGGTGCAGACACCTGCCACCGTCATCCCCATTCCTCATCTGTATGCCCGCCTCAATGTCTCTACAGAATGGAGTTTTGCATAAAAGAAGCTCCACTATCATCCTGTAGTTCTTCGATCCCAACTTAAACCCTTTCACTGCATTTACTCACTCTCTTGAAGATCTGCTCTCCTGGACAATCAGCCCAGGGATGTGGTCCTTTCACCAGTGCCCAGCACATAGTAGGGTCTTGTCAAAGAGACTGCTGCTGCCTATCACAACTCTGTCACGGCCGTCCTCACTCCATTGGTCATAGGAATGCCACTATTTATCTTATCACAGAGACGCCTGAAATAAAAGCTATCTTTCTTAGCCTCCCTTGTATCCAAGTGGGGCAAGCTATTAGGTTCTAACCACTGAGAAATAAATGGAAGTGTTTTTGAGTGTTTCCAATAAATCTCCATGACAAACAATTGGTCAGTACTTCCTCCGCCTTTCCCTCCTCCGTCCCTCCCCATGCTTCATTTTGCTGTCTGGAATACAAACTGGGTTAACATTTCAAGAAGAGTAATGTTCTACTTAACCACCTGGTCTACTCCTGTTGGCCAGTTTTGGAAGACTTTGAGTGAGGGGAACAGCCTTGTGTGGAAAAGACCCCCCCCACCTCTCTGAGGAGGCTCTCAGGCCCCTGCACTTACATCTGGAGACCCAAAATCCTTCTACCTTACACCCCCCCCCCCCCCGCCTTGAAACTGTAGGTTTCCTACCACAGGTTAGAATATGGAAAATCTGGGATGTCATAAACACACTCCGAAGAAGTCCGTCATGTCTTGGGATAAAGAACGTTATGATTTAGTATCAACAGATGTCCTTGGTCCGTGAACACCTAGCAGATGAAGAACAGAAAGCAGGATGTTCAGTGCTGGCCCACTGGTTTTGAGGTAGCAACTGGTATGGGTTTCAGTTCCCTGTAGTACTCAGGATAGTCACAGCTGCCGTGCTTTGGGTTAACTTCCATGGGTCAGAGCCTATGCTGGTTTCTTGACATTCTTTATCTCGTTAAACAAGCATGTCACCCCTTTGAGGTTGGAATTAATGTTCTCTGATGCGTAACAGAAAACTCAGATTTAGAGAATGGATTTGAGCTGTGTGAGGCATCGGAGTCTTGACGGGGGAAGGGACCCACATCGTGGTTATACTAATGGGTTGATCCAGTAGAAGTTCTCAAGGAACAAAGGGTCCAGACAGCATTTCGAGGACAATAGTCAGGAGTCTCAAGGGCTAAGTTGCACTACTGCCCCATCTGTGTACCGACTGACCTGACATATATTTCTGGAGAGCTCTCTTAGTGGCAGGAGCTGTGAGCACAGTCATCAGACCCAGCACAGACTTAATTCACACACGTTCACAGTAGAGATGGGAAAATGGACATGTATGCAATGTTAGAGTCCCGGGGCTGTTATAGATGAACAGAAGGTGCTTTGGGAGCATGGAGGTGATATCTGATGTTGAGATGGAGGGTTTGGGAGCTTTCTTGGGGGAGACCCGAGGAAGAAGGCAAAGTCTGGGTAAAGAAGCAAGGAAGACAGAAGCCTGCAGTGGTGTAGGACGGAGGGATTGGGGCAAGGCTGAGACCCAGCCAGGACACATTCAGCCATACGTGTGCTCACAGTCTGTATCTCCTTTGACCTGTTGGTGCCTCACTGGCCCCTGTTGCTTTTGATAAATGCCTATTCTGTACAGGTTATTATTATTATTTTCTGTACTGGTTATTATTATTATTTTCTGTACTGGTTATTATTATTATTTTCTGTACTGGTTATCATTATTATTTTCTGTACTGGTTATCATTATTATTTTCTGTACTGGTCATTATTATTATTTTCTGTACTGGTCATTATTATTATTTTCTGCACTGGTTATTATTATTTTTTTCTGTACTGGTTATTAAATATCTTGAATGACATATTGCGGCAACGGAAAGAAGAACTAGGGATGAAGACCAAAGCAGGAAGGAAATATCTGTGGCCATGCTGTTAACAAAGGAGACATTCTGGGGGGAAAACCAGGGTGCTTAAAACTTTGGTTCGCATCAGGCAGGCACAAAAATGCTTACACCCCGGGAGAGACAAGAGGGTCTGTCTGGAGGGAAATTTAGCTCTTTTGTCCCACCCTGCCCAACTCCTCCTGGAAGATTTGCCAGGCTCCATGCAGCTGTCCCTCAGTGTCCTGCAGGGAGCCCCCCTTCGTGGCTACAACACAGAGCTCGCTCAGCTCAGGGTCAAGGCCAGCGTTCAGCTCTACCTGGGACCAGCACATCTCTTGGTCATTCGTTCAGGCGTCTCTGTGTTCTGAACCTTCTCCTGCGTTCCTGACTTGAAGCTTTCTCTTGTGCCCTCTTCCTCCAAAGCCAGTCTTCAGCCAGGAGCCACACGAGTGCCACCAGGACCAGGAAAGCCAGAATGATCCGAAGGAGATTCTGGGCAGTGTGATCCCAGGGGGCAAGGTCTGGGGTCAGAGAACAGACTGATGACTGGCAGGAATGGGTGGACACACCTCGCCCCGCCTCCCTCCCTCTCCCCATTCTAGATCACACTCCTTCACAGTCCGCAGCGCCTGCTGCTTGCCTACCTTGCTGGAATTCTGCCTCTGTGGTTACCGAGTCAAGATCCCAACGGTCTGCGGATGAAAGGGAAGTATAGCAGTGAGAAAAAGAGAGAGCGTTGGCCACCAGGCCACCTCTCCTTCCTAGGATGGACCCCATGGCCTTGTGCAGCTTTTCCAGGTCCACACCCCACCCTCCAGGTCCTAGTGGCTTCATCTGTCTGGTGAGAAGACCCAAAGGACAGGTGAACCTGCGGGGAATTCAGCTCCAGAACCTCATGCCAGGCACGTTTTCCTTCTGGCCATCAGCTTCCTCATCACCTCGGTCAACATGGCTTCTTCCTCACACGTTGGACGACTCACAGTCTCCCCATTTTCTTCCAGGCTCTAAGCCCACTCCCCATCCCCACTAACACGCATGCAAGGTCACTCCCGGTGCAGGGAATTACTCCTGGGGCTCGCCCTCCCGCTGCCATACGCAGTGGCCACTCCCTCTCTCTGGAACGTTCTTTTTTCAGGTAGCCACAGAACGAATGTCCTCAGTTCTTCAGGTATTCGCTCCGCTGTGAGGCCGATTCAGACAGTTCTAATATTGCCACCTGCCCTCTCGGTCACCCTGACCCCATTTGTTCTGCTCTGTCTTTCCTCCATACCACTGTTTGCTCCCCCTGTGCTATATGCTGGGCTTATTTCTCTGACTTTGACTCACGGTCTGTTTCCCACTGGGATACAAGTGCCGCAAAAGCAACATGTTCTTAGTGTCACTGGAAGGCTCGAATCACCGCCCCCCCAAGTTTAGCGGTAACTGTTACTCACCAGAAAAAGAGGTGTGCTCTGTGGGTGCAAGGTTGGTGTCCCCCAAATCTTCTAGTAGTGGAAACAAAGAAAACCATAAGGGTTTTGGGTTTCCTCCAGTCTTCCCACCGAGTCCTTGTGTCTTCCCCCTCCTTGTTCCTCTGGCCTTCTTCCTCAGGAACAATCAGATGGGCCTCCCCAAAATGCATGTGGGGGAGGGCACTGCAGGGAGGTGCCTGCTGCCTCTTCCCACCCATCCCTTTGCTGTCTTCCTCATCACTGGTTGGGGTTCACTTGGGGTTCTGGAGAGGACGTGGGGGAAATCTGGGGGTTTCCTCACCTGTGACCTGGAGCTTCACAGGTTCACTGGGGAAGGACCATGCATGGTTGTTATAAGAGCCAAAACATCTGTACACCCCTCTGTGGGCTGTGGTCACAGGACCTATGGGGAACTCCACCTGGGTGTTCCCGTATCTGTGCTGAGGGTGAGGGGATCTTCCCTCCTTGAGCAGAAAGAACTTGTTTGTTGCAGTGCCTAGCCGACAGTAGAAGCTCACGTTCTCTCCAGAGGTCACCTCAGGCCCAGGATGGACAGAGAGGGTGGGTGTGTCATACAATTCTGTAGGGGGAGGAGACAGGTAGTTTAAGAGAGTCTTTATCCCACCTCCTATGTGTCCTTTCCTCCTTGGCCTTAAGACTGGGATGTCACTCCCCAGAATCTCTGTCTCCTCTGCTTTGGTCATGGACACGCCCTCGCTGATCTCACCCTTCAAGACTGAGACACTCATTCCTCTAGCCTTCTCTCTGTGAGGATTGCCTGACATCAGTGGTTCTCACAGTTCTCACAGAGATCCTTGGGGCCAGTGACATCACCATGAGCTGGAAGCTTATTAGAAATGCAGATTCCCAGGATCCACCCCAGACCCACTGCATCAGAAACTCAGGGGTAAGGCAGCCAACTGTGTTTTAAAAATTGTTATTGTTTTCCATTGCTATGACATACATGACACATAAAATTTACCATCTTAACCAATTGTATGGGGACAATTCAGTGGTGTTGACTACATTCACATTGTCATGCAACCATCACCACCATCCATCTCCAGGACTCTCTTCATCTTACAGAACTGAAACTGTCCCTGCTACTTAGCGCCCTCTCTCCATCCCCATCCCTCAGCCCCTGGCACCCCACATTCTGCCTTCTGTCTCTACGAATTTGACCATCCTAAGTCCCACATGGAAGTGACCCCTACAGTATTTGTCCTTCTGTGACTGACTTATCTCACTTGGCATAATGCCCTCAAGGTCTGTCCATGACATAACAGGTGTTTGAGTCTCCTTCCTTTGTAAGGCTGAATAATATTCCCTCGTGTGGGTAGACCACATTTTGTTTATCCATTCCTTTGTCAGTAGACACTGGGCTTGTTGCTAGCTTTTGGCTATTGTGAACAATGCTTTCATGAACCTGGGAGCACTAGAGACATCCGTGTTTTCCAGATGATTGTGATACCTGCTTGAGTTTGAGAGCCACATCCCTCAGCTGAAGGCAACCCCTGTACCTGAGACTGCCTTCCCTCCCAACCTCATTCCACGCTGTCTGTTTCCATATCATTTACTCCTCAGGTGCCCATGATGGACTGATTTGTCCTGACTTAGACTCATGGTCTGTCTTCCCCCCGCTAGGGTACAAGTGCCACAAAAGCATGGATGTTTGAATGGAACCTCCTCCCCAGGAGGGGCTGACACTGGTGGGTACAGAACCCCTAGCCTCATCTTGAGATCTTGAGACCATGCAGAAGGACCATCCCAAGTCCAGAACTCCGTTGCTCGGCTGAGGTGTCTGCTGAAACTGCACCGTGGTCAGCTCCTGCCTTTTGCCTGGCCAGTTCCCCTCACTCCTCATCACCGGGGTCACTTTTGAGGATGCCCCCCAGCCCCCCCCCCGGCCCCATGCACACACACATCCATCTCAGGGCCTCTCACCTGGAGAACCTGACCTATGACCAATCTGCCTCTAGGTCACAGACAACCACAAAGAGAGGCTGAATGACACCAAAGGTGATTAATAAATACATGACGACCCTCCCCGGATTCAGGCCGAGGATGGGACAGTTACCTGTGACCACCAGATCCAGAGGGTCACTAGGGTTTGACCAGAGCTTCTTGCTTCGGTAAATGCACTTGTATTGCCCTGCAGTGAGTGGGGTCATGGCTGGGATGTGGAACATGGCTATGTTCCTCCTTCCAAGTTGCTTTGGGTTCTGCTGAAGAAAGAGGTGTCCCTCGAAATACAGCTGGTACTTCACAGCCTCAGGAGTCCCCTGGCAGAAGATAAGCGCCTGCTTTCCCTTCGGAATCATGAAATCTGGCTTGGCCCAGATGATGGGTTTTGAAAGATTCTCTGGAAGGGAATCAGAGGTTGGAGTTCCAGATATAGCCCCTTCCCACCCAAATGTCCACCCGTTGCTGGCACCAAGACTTCCTGGAAAGCCAGAGGCTCTGCTCTCTCCTCTGGTGGCCCCTACGTGCACACTTCGTCTGGGTCTAGTAGAGAGACTCTGGGGCTCTGAGGGACGGACTCACGCTTCTCGGTGCTGACGGTCTGGCTCAGGAACAGCCCTGGAAGATAGGAACAGTGAGACAGGCTGCCCCATCCACACCCAGACCCCTGGATGCCATCTCTCTCATGTGCAAGAACTCACCGAGGTAGAGCAGGGCAGTGAGTGTAGAGGTCATAGCACTGATCCTACCAGCCGAATGTGGAGCAGCTGGGTGGAGACTGAGTCCAGTAGGGCAGGAAGGTGCACAGGATGTGGTGGGTGAAGCCCAGCACTAATCACCATGGGGCTTTCACACGGACTTCTTACAAGAAGATTCACAGTCTTCCTTCTACCTCTGACCACGAGGCATAAAGACAGGTCATGATCCCCATGACACATCTGATCATCTCTGTGCTCTAACCAGATCCTCTGACAATTGTCTGCCCCACCTGAAACTCATATTAGGGTCCTCTTCTAATAGGTCAAAATTTGACCTATTTTGAAATGTGGACATTATGCCCAGGAAAGGGATAGGGTAGTGTACAGAGCAGAAACCTTAGAATTATTTTTAAATATATGTGTTTAATCTTGGCTCCCCTTTGTTTGGTATGCATATGCTTGGGTCAGTGGGTTGGCTTCAACAGAATGAAACGATAACACTATCTTTTCCAAGGATTTGTTACAATGTTTCAACAAAATGCATAAAGAAGAGGTGGTCCATACACACAATGGAATATTACTCACCCATCAGAAAGGATGAATACTCACCATTTACATTGACACGGAGGGGACTGAAGGAGGTTATACTGAGTGAAATAAGTCAAACAGAGAAAGTCAATTACCATATGGTTTCACTTATTTGTGGAACATAAGGAATAGCATGGAGGACATTAGGAGAATGAAGGGAAAAATGAAGGGGGGGAACTGGAGGGGAGACGAACCATGAGGCACTATGGACCCTAGGAAACTGAGGGCTTTAAAGGGGAGGGAGTGGGGGATGAGTGAGCCTGGTGATAGGTATTAAGGAGGGCATGTATTGCACAGAACACAGGGTGTTATATGCAAACAATGAATCATGGAACACGACATCAAATACCAATTATGTACTGTATGGCAACTAATGTAACATAATTAAAAAAAAACATAACAACAACAAATTGAACTTGAAACAAAATGTTGTTTCTTACATAAGTATATTCCTTTAGTCTGTTATAAAACAGAAATTAAATATTAAATCTTAATTATTTGAATATATTGTAAAACTCAAAATGTGTTTTTAGGGGCGTCTGGGTGGCTCAGTGGGTTAAAGCCTCTGCCTTCGGCTCAGGTCATGATCCCAGGGTCTTGGGATCAAGCCCTGAATCGGGCTCTCTGCTCCGCAGGGAGCCTGCTTCCCCCTCTCTCTCTGCCTGCCTCTCTGCCTACTTGTGATCTCTGTCTGTCAAATAAATAAATAAAATCTTTAAAAAATGTTTTTTTATCCTCAAAGGGTCTAAACAATTATTGAAAATGAAATATAATGCCAATTTATATTCTGCCTTACATTCTATGAGGAAATCTCCCCCAACCTGTTACCTTTGTTCTTATTTCTTGATTTTGTGGTTGAATATATTCCACCCGCTTTCTTATTTACATTTAGTAAAACCCACTCATTTCCTGTTCAGTTCTATATGAGTTTTGATAAATGTATATAGTCATGTAACCAACACCTAAGTCAAAATATAGGACAGATTTGCCCTCGTATTAATGGTATTGTTAGTGTTTGTTCTTGTGTGTCTGACTTATCTCACTTAGCGAATGCCCTGTGGGTTTATTTCTGTTGTTGCAAATGATAGGGTTTCTATTCCATTCGTTTTTGTTGCCTCCAATCCTTGGCTCCAAATTCCAGAACCCCTCTTCTCCAGCCAGCCAACAACCCTCCCCACGCCCCCCACCTGTCTAGATGGTCTCCACCAGAATGTCCTTCTATTTTGAGAGAGGGCATCGTTCTCATGTATCTATAGCATCTTTCTCAGAAACCAGGCTGGAGAAGAAAAGCTCAAGTGAGATGGTCACTTTTGATTGAGATCATAGCTTGTGCATCTACTCCTGGGAGTAGATTTTAGACCTAAAATCAGAAGCTCTGCTCTCCCAGTATAAAGGGCCATAGACTGGATTGGTACTGTCTTGTCCTCCCCATTAAGACTCACCAAGGATACAGCAGGGGGTTTCTTCCAGCTGAATTCCTGTATGCATCATTTAGGAAACTTAGCCTCAATAAGCTTACAGGAAATATGGGTGCAGAAGAAGTAGTGGGTGAGGGCCCAAGGCCACCCACTGGTGTTTTTTTAATGTTGACCACATTTCTAGAGAGAGGGCACACCCAATGCATGTGAGAAACCTGGTTATAAGCTATGGTTTTGTTGTGTTTTGTTTTATGTTTCTTTGTTTTTTGTTTTTAAAATCACATTTGACCTATGGAAACATGTAGATACCAAACCACGGAGGAGGAAGGCAGTGGTTCAAAGGAGACAATGAGGCAGGCTTGCCTGTAGATGACCAAGGTGTCTCTGGGCCAAGAGGGCATCTTGTCTCACTTCTCTCCCATAATACATCTTAATTTACTCATCATTGTCAGCCTAAAGCTCATTCATAGCATGAAGGTAAGGTTCCTAGTGAGCGGGTTCCTACGTCAGGAAAGAGCTGGTTGTCCTTTGGGGATAAAGTGACCAGGGGCAGAGAAGTAGTTCTCTTGGTATGGTGAGAAAGATCTGCTACTTATCCCTTCAGAGAGTTTGAGGGTCTATTCAAGAGGCTGGTTGCCTGATAACATGTTCCTGTGAGACTGTTTTAAAAGTTGGAGAAGATCCTTGGAATTCAAGTCAGCCTCCTGGCACCAGAAAGGATCAGGCTAGAATCTTTATGGCATGGCCCTAATTGGGGTTGGGTCTGTACTTTATTGTCTATGTTGATAGCCGCTAGCTCTGTTACAAAACGTCCTTCCTCTGTATTTTTCTTCTGTTGCAGATTCCTCCTCCTAGTCATTTTGGTGAGAGATGACTGGACAGATGTAGCTGGATGTATCGACCGTGGTGCAGTCAAGGTACACCCTGGAACGCTTCTGAGCAATCAGGATTCCCCACCCAAACGAGAGAAAAAAGAAAAGAAAAAGAAAAAAGAGAGAGAGAGAGAGAGACAGGAAAAAAAAGGAAGATAAAAGAGAAGATTCAGCCCAAATGGGACCCAAGGTAAGATTTATGAAGTATACAAACAAAAACAGACAAACAAAAAGACTGATAAAATTATATGACAAGAGAAAAATATATATAAATATATAAATAAATACATATATTTATTTATATATTTATACTTATATTTATATAATATATACTTATATATATTATATTTATGTATATTTTATTTGTATATATTATATATTTATATATATAATATATGTCATATATATAATATATATGACAAGGAAAAAATATATAAATATATATAAAATATATGTATTTTTAATATATATATTTATATATTTTTATCTTGTCATATAATTTTATCAGTCTTTTTGTTTATATATATATATATATATATATATAAAAGCAAAAGAAGTAAGAACCTTGTCAAAAAGAACTCCAAGTATAAGATTTATATACTATCAAAAAACAAAAAAAGATTTATATACTATCAGGACAAACACAAATACACAGAAACACTGGTGGAAGAAAAAGATGGGAGCGTGGTTATAGATTCTCAGTGTGGGCGAGGAAGGTTATTTTGATTCTTCCTGGATGTATCTTGATATCTTTGTTAAAGGACTCAACTTTCCTAAGATAAAGGGGGATTAAAAATTGGTTTACCTATAGGGGTAGCATTGATTGGAGAAAGGGGGTTACCTTGAAGTTTAACTCTATATGAATATTAGAAAATAAAAATAAAAAAGGAATAAACTGGACTAAACTAAACTAAAAATTAAAAAAAAATTTAAAAAATAGAAAAGCAAAAGTATCATATGGTTTCAGTTATTTGTGGAGCATAACAAATAATATAGAGGACAAGGGTAGATGGAGAGGAGAAGGGAGTTGAGGGAAATTGGAAGGGGAGATGAACCATGAGAGACTATGGACTCTGAAAAACAACCCGAGGGTTTTGAAGGGGCGGGGGGTGGGAGGTTGGGGGAACCAGGTGGTGGGTATTGGGGAGGGCACGGATTGCATGGAGCACTGGGTGTGGTGAAAAAACAATGAATACTGTTACGCTGAAAATAAATAAAAATTAAAAAATAAATAAATAAAAAAACTACTGAATACTCAAAAAAAAAAAAAAAGAAAAACACAGTTGTATGTATCAAAAAGTTCAGGTTAGAAGTTTATCATGGAATTTGATGTACTGGACATCTCACTGTGATGGTAAATAGGTTAAAAAATTATCTATATAAAAAAAGAAAAAAAAATGAACCAGAATAGTGGGAATGAGTTAAAAATAAAAGTTGTATCTATGAAGTAGTGGTGGTTGTTCTCTTGTAGTCTTTTTTTTTTTTTTTTTTCTTTCCTGGTTTGTTTTCTGGGGGAGGGGCCTGCCACGTGGGTTTTCAGTCAATGGTGTTCCCTGAGTTAAGTCCTCCCGCCCCCCTCAAGGGGGTGGGCTCTGAGGAAACCGTTTTTTCAGGCTTTTGTTCTCTGGAGGTTTTATGTTTGTTCACTTCTTTTCTCTCGCCTTGACAGCTTCTGATGGTTTTTGGAGGTTTAGAGGAAAGCAAACTGCACCCCGACCCCCCTCTCAGAGAGAAGCCTCAGTCTGCTCCCCTATGGGGGCTGCAGAGCCCATATAAATTCCCCCCTTGGCCACTGGCAGAGCAGGTTCCAAGTCACGGTCCCTAGGGACGCAGGATCTCCTGCTTGTACGCAAAACCACGGCAGCGGTGGCTGTCTGGGCAGCTCCAGACCGCCAGAGAGGTTCCAAGCATCGATTGCACGCTGAGATTTTCCCACTGGCCGGGGCTGGGAGTGCCTGGACCTTTCCGGGTCTAAGACGCCGGGCTTGCGAGCACCTCTCCCAGGGGAGTGTGTGGGGTGCGCGCGTCTCAGGCTGATAGCAAGGTGCGCATTCTGCCATCTGGCACGGCTCCCAGCCCCTCACAGGAGCCGGACTCCACGCGTTCTCGGGCGCGCTGGCGGCTCAGGGACCAAGACCTGGTTTCTCCGCTGCACTCTCTCTGGCTCAGCGCCAGGGGAGTCTGTCCTGGGTCCTGGGAATTAAGCCCCTGTCCCTAGGCGCCCCGATTCCCACAATCCCCCGCCCCCCTCAATCCTTTGCTCTTTTTGAGTGCTTTCAACCAGGCTCCAAGTTAATGCTGGTCCCCAGATGCAGGGCACTCTCGTATTGGGGTATTCCTTTCCAATCGGTCACCTCTGGTGGCTCCCTCCCCCTTTTGTTTATCTTCCATATCAGTCCAATGTTCCCACTCCGCTTTACCTGCCCACTGGCGTCTTCTGCCCCTGTAGAGATCCAGACGTGTATAATTCTGATCTCAGGCTGATTTCATGGGTGATCGGAGTTCTTTAGTAGGTAATCAGCCTACTTTAGGGTACAGGTTGAAACGGTGCCTCCTCCTACTTCCCCGCCATCTTGTCTCCCCCGGGTCTGTACTTTAGAGAATGGGTCTAATCTTGCTTCCCTTGTGGCTTTCTTCTCTAACTACTATTTTATTTTTTTATTATTATTTTTAATTTTTTATTTATTTTCAGCATAACAGTATTCATTGTTTTTGCACCACCCCCAGTGCTCCATGCAATCCGTGCCCTCCCTAACACCCACTACCTGGTTCCCCCAACCTCCCACCCCCCACCCCTTCAAAACCCTCAGGTTGTTTTTCAGAGTCCATAGTCTCTCATGGTTCACCTCCCCTTCCAATTTCCCTCAACTCCCTTCTCCTCTCCATCTCCCCATGTCCTCCATGTTATTTGTTATGCTCCACAAATAAGTGAAACCATATGATACTTGACTCTCTCCGCTTGACTTATTTCACTCAGCATAATCTCTTCCAGTCCCGTCCATGTTGCTACAAAAGTTGGGGATTCCTCCTTTCTGATGGAGGCATAATACTCCATAGTGTATATGGACCACATCTTCCCTATCCATTCATCCGTTGAAGGGCATCTTGGTTCTTTCCACAGTTTGGCGACCGTGGCCATTGCTGCTATAAACATTGGGGTACAGATGGCCCTTCTTTTCACTCCATCTGTATCTTTGGGGTCAATACCCAGTAGTGCAATTGCAGGGTCATAGGGAAGCTCTATTTTTAATTTCCTGAGGAATCTCCACACTGTTCTCCAAAGTGGCTGCACCAGTTTGCATTCCCACCAACAGTGTAAGAGGGTTCCCCTTTCTCCACATCCTCTCCGACACACGTTGTTTCCTGTCTTGCTAATTTTGTCCATTCTAACTGGTGTAAGGTGGTATCTCAATGTGGTTTTGATTTGAATCTCCCTGATGGCTAGTGATGATGAACATTTTTTCACGTGTCTGACAGCCATTTGTATGTCTTCATTGGAGAAGTGTCTGTTCATATCTTCTGCCCATTTTTTTTGATATGATTATCTGTTTTGTGTGTGTTGAGTTTGAGGAGTTCTTTATAGATCCTGGATATCAACCCTTTGCCTGTACTGTCATTTGCAAATATCTTCTCCCATTCCGTGGGTTTCCTCTTTGTTTTGTTGACTGTTTCCTTTGCTGTGCAGAAGCTTTTGATCTTGATGAAGTCCCAAAAGTTCATTTTCATTTTTGTTTCCTTTGCCTTTGGAGACATATCTTGAAAGAAGTTGCTGTGGCTGATATCGAAGAGGTTACTGCCTAAGTTCTCCTCTAGGATTCTGATGGATTCCTGTCTCACTTTGAGGTCTTTTATCCATTTCGAGTTTATTTTTGTGTACGGCGTAAGAGAATGGTCGAGTTTCATTCTTCTACATATAGCTGTCCAGTTTTCCCAGCACCATTTATTGAAGAGACTGTCCTTTTTTCCACCATGTATTTTTTCCTGCTTTGTTGAAGATTATTTGACCATAGAGTTGAGGGTCCATATCTGGGCTCTCTACTCTGTTCCACTGGTCTATGTATCTGTTTTTATGCCAGTACCATGCTGTCTTGATGATCACAGCTTTGTAGTAAAGCTTGAAATCAGAGAAATTAGAGAATCGATTCCACTCACTATAGCACCAACAACCGTAAGATACCTGGGAATAAACCTAACCAAAGAGGTAAAGGATCTGTACTCAAGGAACTACAGAACACTCATGAAAGAAATTGAAGAAGACACAAAAAGATGGAAGACCATTCCATGCTCTTGGATCAGAAGAATAAACATTGTTCAAATGTCTATACTGCCTAAAGCAATCTATACTTTTAATGCCATTCCGATAAAAATTCCACCGGTATTTTTCAAAGAGCTGGAGCAAATAATCCTAAAATTTGTATGGAATCAGAAGAGACCCCGAATGGCTAAGGAAATGTTGAAAAACAAAAAATAAAACTGGCGGCATCTAACTACTATTTTAATAACTTACATAGGTATATGACAGTTAGATATCTCAAGTCCCTTAGTATTGCTAATTCTTTCATTATATATTGGGGTTTCTTTGTTTTCTTATGAAGTTTACAATTTTTAATTGCTGGTCATTCACAGTGAGTTTTCCTACCTATGGGATTCCAATGTATATTGTTGTGTGTACTTGTGGTGAAAGTGTTGCCTTCTATTTGATTCTTCTGGAGGGCCCAGGTGTCTCAGCAGGCTGTAATCAATCTTACATTCACTTATGGTTTTGGTCCTACATGGCTCAGAAGTGGAATTTAACCTCACACTCTCGTGGAAGATATCAGGTTTCTGATTTTTCTTAAGTCTGCATCCAGACTTGCAGACAGGCAGGTTTGCATGTCATTTTCTGAGATGTGATAGGAGCAATTCTAGAGCCACTTTTTCTAAGGGGGAAGTCCTTCCAAAGACTTGACTTTGTCCACATGTTTTTCTTTTTCTTTTTTTAAAATTGTAATTTATTTATTTTTATTTTTATTTATTTTATTTTTTATTAATTTCTTTTCAGCATAACAAAATTCATTGTTTATGCACCACACCCAGTGCTCCATGCCATACGTGCCCTCCATAATACCCACCACCTGGCTCCCCCAACCTCCCACCCCCTGCCCCTTAAAAACCCTCAGATTGTTTTTCAGAATCCATAGTCTCTCATGTTTTTCTTGAGCCCATTTCTGTCTTAAGATCACACTTCTGGGACTACCTCTGTTTAGAGACTGTAAGCCATGTTGGAGATGATGGATTTCAAGCCATCACTCAATCTCTTAAAGAGTGAGCAACTCTGAGGATGTCACTAACAATTTATTCGCTTGGTACTTGAAAAAAAACTTCATTGAGATATGATTTACATACCATACAATTTACCTATTTATATAATTCAATGGTTTTCAGTATATTCACAGAATTGCTCAACCATTACCACCATGTAATTTTAAAATTTTTTCACCACCACAAAAAGAAACCCAATGCCCACTGACCATCATTGCCTGTTACCTCCCCCTCCCACCCCCCCAGTTCTGCAGGATCCAGGCAGCCAGTAATCTACTTTAAGTTTCTACAGACCAAAACGAACTTTTCACAAATTGTGGTAAAAAAATATGTAACTTTTTTTTTTTTTACCATTTTAACTATTAATTTTTTTTATTGTAACAAAAAACGCATAACATGAAATTTATCATCTTCAGCAATTATACATTAGTGTGCAGACATTCACATTGTTGCTCCAGAACTTTTCATCTTTCAAAACTAAACTCTATACCCCAAAAGACAGTTGCTCCTTGACCGACATAGGGTTTCATTTTAACCATTTTTAGTGTATGGTTCAGTGGCGTTAAGCACATTTACATTGTTGGGAGACCATCGCCGCCATCTGTCTCCAGAAATTTCTCAGCATCCCAAACTGAAACTCTGTATCCATATATTTGTATCATTATTCAAATCATAACATTTTTAAAAGTTTTTTTTTTTTCAGGTAATCTCTGCACTCAGTGTGGGGCTCAAATTCACAACCCCGAGATCAAGAGTCCCATGCTTTACCAACTGAGACAGCAGGTGTCCATCAAATCTTATCATTTGTGAGCATGTTTGCTCATGTGACAGGTGGATTGAATAAAATAAAATTCACATTGGGTTGCATTATGCTCCTGCAAAGAAGTGACTAGAAGTCCCCATACTCTGTCCCTAAGCCAAGCCTTACACCTAACCTAAGTCAACCCAATATATGAACTGTGTAGGCCAATGCACTCACCATTCAGTGCCTGGAATAAAAAAGACAGACTGGAATTTATTTTTACTATATTAAGGGAGAGTTATGCTGGTATGCTGGCCAGATGGGATGTCTCTGAGACTCTGAGCAGAGCCTATAGATGATCCTAGGCATGGTTTTTGGGACTCTCTGGGCCTCTTGGGGTTTGGAATTATTGTCAAATATGTTTATTTAAAGGGGACTTTTGAGTGGCTATCACTCACTGGAGTGCTTACTGGAGTAAACCTGTTTCTGATTGGCTGACATATAGAAGCAAGGAGCTGAGGGGTTGAATGGCCAAGGTGTTTTCCCTGAGGCGAGTGGTCATTGTTGATGGGTGAAAACCCAGTTCTGGTGGCTCCTTGTCACCATGGCTACAGGATAATATAGTATTTTCCTAGGATGGGAGGATCTTTTTATTCCCAGGGTTACAGCATGCTTTTCCAAACAAGCCCCTGGTGTGGATAAAACCATTTGTGTGAGGTTAATCTTTTCCCTCTGTCAGGATCAACCCCGCTTTCATCTCTTGGGTCCAAATCCTGGCTCTGATGTAAAGTCTCTGATTTGCCCTCGTCTGAAACTATGGCACTTCCTTGTAGTTTAACTGGCCCAATCTCTAACATTTCCTTCATCAACTTACTTATTCATAATCTCAGTAAATATTTCTGATATTTTGTGCCATGTAGACCTCATGAGAAATGCTACAAAGAGACGAATCAACAGACTAAGCAGTATATTGAAAATTCCCGGAGGAGATGCTTGTTTGGGTTGTTTTCGCCAGTCTATTGACTTTGCACTGGAGGCATGAGACATTTTGAAATGTTTCATATGTACAATGGAATATTACTCAGCCATCAAAAAGAATGAAATCTTGCTATTTGCAATGATATGGATGGAACTAAAGGGTATTGTACTAAGTGAAATAAGTTAGAGAAAGACAAATATCATATGACTTCACTCACATGTGGAACTTAAGATACAAAGCAGATAAACACAGGAGAAGGGAAGGAAAAATAAAATAAGACAAAATCAGAGAGGGAGACAAACCATAGAGACTCTTAACTATAGGAAACAAACTGAAGGTTGCTGGAGGAGAACGGGGGGTGGGAATGGGGTAACTGGGTGATGGGCATTAAGGAGGGCACTTGATGTAATCAGCACTGGGTATTATATGCAACTGGTGAATCACTAAACTCTACCTTTGAAACTAATGATACACTATATGTTAATTAATTTATTTTAAACAAATAAATAAAAAGAAAAAAAGAAACGTTAGTTTCAAAAGAACAGGAGTCTTCTTAACTATGGGGAAAGCATGTGTTAGTACACAAATGTCAGTGTAGGGAAAACTAGAAGTATACATGTCATGGAATATATGGTATGTTGAATGGACATTATTAATAATAAATTAGTAGCATTAATAATTTATGGAATTCTAAGTGTTAAGGTCTTACCTAGAAGGCAGTGAGGATATCTAGTTTTGCTGATAAATTCAAGACAGAGTGAAATTTTGAGCCAGACCTTCTGTAGAGGCTGGGAGAAAAACAGTCAGCAATGAGAACTGAGAATAAATTGCATGATTTTTTATCACAGGAATGTGTTAAGCCAAGACTATACCAAGAATTTTATCACCAACATCTAGAAAGGTGGTGTACAACTATATCGGATATGTATAAGAAAATGCCATTGGTTTGAAAATGGATCCAAAATTGTTAGTGCCTCTTTCTCTCTTTTGTTCTCCCAGTAGCTCTGCAGAACTCCCCAAGTGCCGACTCATTTCGAATTCAGTGATAAGTGTCTACCTTGTGGCTGTTTGGAGTTTGTCCAAAGGTCCACATGTCTGGCATTTCTGTTAACTCCAGCTCAGCTCAGGAAAATCTGGTCTGTCTTCCTTGTTTAGAGTCTGATGGCTGTGCCAATTTTCAACCAGTATGGCCAAGAGAGCCACAAGGACCAGCGCTGCCACACTCATTCGGATCAAATTTCCCATTGTGTAATCTTGTTTCATTATATCTGCGGATGCAATTCAAAGGAGATAGCAATCATTGGTCATGTTCCATTTTCTCCCAACCCAGAAGCCTTGAAAAGGAGATCATTTCCCTATTTCTTTTATTTTTTAATTTTTTTATTGTGTTATGTTAGTCACCATACGGTACATCATTGCAGTCAGAACCCCTCCTCAATGAGATCATGCATTCACGAGCACCACACCTAATCTTTGAACCTGGGTCAAAGGGGAGTCCTGTGAACAGGAATGAGGTGCTTAGGGGAAGTTGTGTTTGCTTTTCATTCCCTCTTCATTTCCCTCGAAGTCTAGTCATATCCTTGCAACACCTCCATACACTTGGAAGGCTTCATTTTTTCCTCCACACTTTCTTCACCCCACATAACACCCTGTGTTCCTCTTTCATACATGACAAAGGATACAGCACTGTTGATATCTGGGAAGTAGCTCGGAGAAAATTCTCAGATACTCTTAGGTAAATTGCATCTCCACTATTGTGTGATTGTTCAGTAGACATTGCTGTTCTCTGAATCTTTAAAAAATTTTTTTTCATTTGTTATATGGAATTTCTGGGCCCATGTTTCTTTCAAAGATGTAATAAAATACTGTGAAATGACAATGCTCAGAAATCATAGTAACTCTTGTTAAAATTCAGAAAGTAATTTCAAATGGATTTGGAATTTCAAATTAGTTCCTACTTACAAAATGCAAAATATTTTGAGTCTGAGTGGATAATAGAGGCTAGTATTGTCCAGACACTGGGATAGATGATTTCTAAGACAAAATACAATGACTATCAGCTCTAAAGAAAAAGACTAATAAATTCACTCCTCCTCCATTGATGCCCAGTTATCCATGCACTGTTAAATGAAAAGAGCACTCGAGCCTGTATGATCTTACAGTACCATGACCATTATACGTGCTCGGCTTGTACAGTGACTGGACAAGGTGGGCACAGGAGATGACTGTGGTTGGCTTGCTCAGCAGTCAGCACTTGCTTTCTTTTTCTGTAACTTGTCTTCTCCTGCTTAGTAGAGGGATGCAACCACTGTGATAATGGGGCTCATGTTAGAGTTTTTAGAGTTCTTCCCATCAGCCATAAGCTTCCAGCCAATCACTCAGAGCAGACACTAGTACAGAAGGTCAGTTCAAGGGTTTCCAGATGCAACTAAGGATGTGAAGAGAGATGGGTTAGTCTTTGAAGTGCTGCCTGAGGTCTATTGTCTCAACAATACCCCTTAACATGATTCTGAACTTTGGCTGCTCCATTCTCAACAGACCATGTGGGAGATGAACCATGAGAGACTGTGGACTCTGGGAAATAAACTGAGGGTTTTAGAAGGGAGGGGAGTGAGGGGATGTGTGAGCCTGGTGATGGGTATTAAGGAGGGCATGGATTGCATGGAGCACTGGGTGTTATATGCATACAATGGGTACTGCATCAAATACTTATGCATCAAATACTAATGATATACTGTATGGTGACTAACAGAACACAATAAAAAAAAGGCAAAGAAAAAAAGATAAAGGGCACCATCTGGAGAGCTCTAGGAGATGATGTGAAACTCTAATGGGGTGTGGGTTAAAGTCTTTCTCTCTTCACAGTCTCTACTGCCCCACTGTTCTTTCTCAGTGATTCTCTTTGTATTCCTGCCTGAGGCCAAGGCCCCGGGGGAGGAGGACACAGGGCTGGGCTGGGGTGCACCTACCTGTGACCTCAAGCCTCAGGGCGTCACTGGGGGCTGACCACACATAAGGGCTTCCACTGTACCAACCATAGCACCTGTAGTTTCCTGAGAAGCTTTGGTTCACAGGACCTAGAATGAAGTCACCTTGGTGTCCCCCAGTTTTGTTCTGTGACAGGGCAGCTCCTCCTTCCTTGGTCAGTGAAAATCCATCAAATGGGATGTGTGCTGAACTGCACCGCAGGGAGATATTCTTCCCTAGCATCACCACAGTACCCTGGTCAGCAGCGAGGAGGGGTTTGTTGTAGGAGCCTGAAAGAGAAGAGAGTGAGCTCTTAGCAAGATTTTTCTTCCTTTCCCGATTATACCCACCACTCCTATTGGAGCCATGGTAAGAGAAGGGAACACGCTGATGGTCCCTGACCCAAAGGAGTGGGAGCTGGGAACATCCCATTTCCCTGCCCCAGGACCCATACTCTGTCCCAAATTATTGCAGACAGAGCTGAGCAAACGAGCAGCCTCTGGGGCTTGGATGAGACGCCATCTTCAAGAGATAGAGATCTTGTTTCTAGAGCCATAAGACCCATGTGATTCTATTCCAAGTACAGCATGTGGGGTTCCCCCCCACACCACCAAGCAATCCTGAGACACCCAGGGCATATCCCATAATTCAACTTAATTTTGACACTATCTATCTGGAGACAACATCAGATCCCGCAGGTTAAGGGCTCAGTCCTGAGACTGCTCCCACTTCAGACACCAATCACAAGCCCCCTGTGTCACCTGTGGTCCTGACAGAATGGCTGTAAATCAGAAGTTCCCACAACGCCTTCTTTGGGTTCATTTGATTTACCAGAGCTTCTTACAGGCTCAGGAAATCAGCTTACTTGCTAGATCCCTGGTTTGTTGTCAAGGATACAATCAGGGACAGCCAGATGGTAGGGATGCATAAGGCCAGGTGCCCTCTTCAGGTGTGCTGCTCTACCACGTGCTCCCCAACCTGGAAGCTCTCTGAACCCTGACCTTTTGGGTTCTATGGAGGCTTCATTACCTAGGTATGGTTGATTAATTCTTTGGCCATTAGCCATTGGTTCAACCTCCAGCCCCTCCCTGCTCCCTTGAGGTGGGGTTAAGTGGGATGGAAAGTTCTAACATTGTAGTCACATGACTGGTTCTCCTGGCAACCAGCCTCTGTCCCTACTGTGGGGTCCAATAGTCACCTCATTAACATAACCTCAACTACGGTGGGAAGGGGTTTGTTAGGAATGTCAAAACATCTTTACCGTTCTTAATCATTCAGGAGATTCCAAGGGATTTAAGAGCTCTGTGCCAGAACAGGAGCAAAGACCAAATATATAGTTATTATTATAAATCCCAATACCACAAGCCATATTTGGGGAAAGTGGGGGATAGTATCCAAAGAGTTTGAGGAGCTGCGTCAGAGGCTGAGAGAGGCAACATTGTGTAAAAAGAACGTTAACAGGTGAAAAGACCGGGAAATTCAGAATGAACACTTCTAGAAACAAACTATTCTAGAAACACAGGGTCAAGCCACCCTGAGGACAGAGAGCTTAACATCTAGGGCTGGACCTGTCAGGGGAGCATAACTTCCCCCTCCTTAGGCACAGGCTGCCTTTACTGATTTCTTCCCATACAGGAAGGGTCAGGGAGAGAGACCTGCATGTGCTCTCTCAGCCAGGTGCTCAGACTCAGCACCAACAGCTGTGTTCATGTGTATGGTGTGTACCATAATGTGATGTGGTGAAAATGGCACTGTGCTTCTGTGGTCTTCCTCCAAGATGCCCAGGACCCCTGTCTCACCACGAGAGAAACATCAGACAACTTCCAATAGTGGGACATCCTACGAAATGCCTGACCAGCCCTCCTCAAAGCTGCCACAGCCAAGAGGAGCCCAAGGAGATATGACGACTGCATGCAGTGTGGGATGGGATCCTAGGGCAGATGAAGGATGCTGCATAAAAGCTAAGAAAATCTTTTTTACATTTTATTTTAATTAATGAATTAAATTATGTTACATTAGTCACCGTACAGTACATCATTAGTTCTTGATGTAGTGTTCCATGATTCATTGTTTGTATATAACACCCAGTGCTCATCACAACACGTGCCCTCCTCAATACCTATCACCAGGCTCACCCATCCCCGACCCCCTTCCCTCTAAAACCTTCAGTTTGTTTCCTGGAGTCCATAGTCTCTCATGGTTCATCTTTCTCTCTGATTCCCCACCCCTCCTTCATTTTTCCCTTCCTTCTCCTAATGTCCTCCATGCTCTTCCTTATGTTCCACAAGTAAGGGAAACCATATGATAATTCACTTTCTCTGCTTGACTTTTTTCACTCAGCATAATCTCCTCCAGTCCCATCCATGTTGATGCAAAAGTTGGGTATTCATCCTTTCTGATGGCTGAGTGATATTCCATTGTGTATATGGAACTCTTTTAAATTTTTATTTAAATTCAATTAGCCAACATATACTACATCATTAGTTTCAGATGTACTGATCAATAATTCATCAATTGCCTGCCACACCTAGTGCCCATCACATCAGGCACCCTCCTTCATGCCTCCTTCATGCATCCTCCATCCCCCATCCTTATTAAGGAAACCTAAATAAACTGCACTCTGGCACATGCTAAGCTATCCAGAGTGGTTCATTAATGGTAAGAAAAGTGCCATACCAACAGAGTGTCAACAAAAGGGGAGAGTGGGTGATAGGTATATGGGGCTGCTCTGTCCTATCTTCTCAATTTTTTCTGAAACCTGAAAACCTGTTCTAAAAGTCAAGTCTATGAAAAAATAAGAAAGAAAAAACACCCGAGGACTGGAGACCCTGGATGTGTCCTCACCTGTCACCACCAGCTCCAAGACTTTACTGTGCTCCGACCAATGGTCCCGTTTCCTATACTGGCACTGATAATGCCCTGCAGTGTTTGGATTCATGTGTTTAATGAGGAATTCAGCCTCATTCTGAAATCCCAGTTTCTTCTCTACCACCTCGAATGTGGAATTTCTCAGGATTTCCAGTTGGTACAAGTAAGACTCAGGTGTCCCCCAACACAGGATCTTCACAGACTCATTCCAGGGAATCACAGAACCAGGTGTGGCAGATATGACAGGAGTAGGAAAATCCCCTAGAAGAAAATAGAGCCCAGACTCAGGGGGTCTGCTGTGGAGAAACCATACTTCTTTCCTTATCTGTGGGCAGAATACAAATAAATTAAGGTATGAAGGACCTGCAATTCTTTCTTTTTAAAAATCTTTCTTTTGGTATTTTCTAAATGTAGTAAAATATACATAATGTAAAATTCACTACTTCAACTTTTTTTTTTTTAAATTTTTAGGTAATCACCACACTCACCGTGGGACTTGAACTCCTGACCAAGATTGAGAATCACATGCTTACTGACTAAGCCAGCCAGGCACCAACCCAACCCCCCATGTTAACCATTTTTTTAAGTGAACAGTTCAATGGCATTAATTACATTCATTGTATTGTGAAAACATGACCTCTATTTTCAGAATTTTTTCATGACTCCAGATGGAACCTCTATAATCATTAAGCAGAAACTCCCCTCTCCCTCTTTCTTCAGCCACCAGTAATAGCTGATCTACTTTCTACTTTCAAGGCACTCCATATCAGTGGAATAATACAATATTTGTCTTTCCATGTCTGGCTTATTTCATTGAGGATAATATCCTGAATAAGGTTCACAAATGTTGTGGCATGTGTCAGAATACCCTTTGTTTGAATGGCTGAATAACATTGCATTGTCTGTGTAGACCACATTTTGATTATCCACACCGGCCAATGGATATCCGGGTTGTTTCCATCTTTGGCTATGGTGAATAATGCTGATCTGAGCATTGGTGTACGGGCATCTATGCGAGTCCCTACTTTCAATTCCTTTGGTTATATACATAGGAATGGAACTGGTGGGTCATATGATAATTCTGTTTCTCCTTTTGAGGAAACAAACTTCTTCCTTTTCATGTTAATTTTATTTTTGAGATAAAATTCACGTAGTGTATAATGAACCACTTTTAAAGAGTATGATTTGGTGGCATTTAGTTCATTCACAATGTTGTCCAACCATCACCTCTACCTTGTTGCATTTTTATCACCCCAGAGGAGATTTTGTACACACTAAGAGGTCACTTCCCACTCTTTCTTCCCACAGCCCCTCCCTTAGCAACCGTGAGTCTGCCACAAAGTCTGAGTAGTGTTTTGTTGCCATGGAAATCCTCCTCAACAACTCACAACCTGCTCGTTCCTTTGTCGAGGTAGATCATCTATTTTAGACTTGATAGTGATGTGCCCCACTGCAGCTCTGTGAAGGAGGAAACACTCTGCCACGCTCAGGAGGATTGCCATCAAGGATGACCAAACTACTCCCTGTGGCCATGGAAGGTGTTGACTGTATTTACCAAAAATTGCAGGATTTCCTGTTATTCAGTACTATTCATTCACCAATACAACTGTGCTTTTTTTCTTCCAAAGTATATGGAGCGATGTCTCCATTAATGCAGACACAGAGTTCATTTAATACCATGACCTAAACCAATGGTTCTCCACTGGGGGCAATTTTGCCTCCCAGGGGACAATTTGGCAATGCCTGGGGACATTTTTGGTTGTCAGAAATGGGACAGGAAGCACTGTTGGCATCTACTGGGTAAAGGCCAGGGGTCTTACAATGCACAGGACTTCCTTCCCAACAAAGGACTATCTGCCCCTAAATGTCGGTAAGTCTGAGGTTGACAAACCCTGATCTACACAACTGGGGTAAGACCTTTAAGGGAATGATGATGTGGGAAATGTCAGAAAACCCAAAAGACTCCACCCCCAAACTACTAGAACTCATACAGCAATTCAGTAATGTGGCAGGATACAAAGTCAATGTACATAAATCAGTGACTTTCTTATACACTAACAATGAAAATACAGAAAGGGAAATTAGAGAATCGATTCCATTTACTATAGCACCAAGAACCATAAGATACCTGGGAATAAACTTAACCAAAGAGGTAAAGGATCTGTACTCGGGGAACTACAGAACACTCATGAAAGAAATTGAAGAAGACACAAAAAGATGGAAGACCATTCCATGCTCTTGGATCAGAAGAATAAACATTGTTCAAATGTCTATACTGCCTAGAGCAATCTATACTTTTAACGCCATTCTGATCAAATTTCCACCGGTATTTTTCAAAGAGCTGGAGCAAATAATCCTAAAATTTGTATGGAATCAGAAAAGACCCTGAATCACTAAGGAAATGTTGAAAAAGAAAAACAAAACTGGCGGCATCACGTTGCCTGATTTCAAGCTTTACTACAAAGCTGTGATCACCAAGACAGCATGGTACTGGCATAAAAACAGACACATAGACCAGTGGAACAGAGTAGAGAGCCCAGATATGGACCCTCAACTCTATGGTCAAATAATCTTCGACAAAGCAGGAAAGAATATACAGTGGAAAAAAGACAGTCTCTTCAATAAATGGTGCTGGGAAAATTGGACAGCTATATACAGAATGAAACTGGACCATTCTCTTACACCGTACACAAAGATAAACTTGAAGTGGATACAAGACCTCAATGTGAGACAGGAATCCATCAGAATCCTAGAGGAGAACATAGGCAGAAACCCCTTCGATATCAGCCACAGCAACTTCTTTCAAAATATGTCCCCAAAGGCAAAGGAAACAAAAGCGAAAATGAACTTTTGGGACTTCATCAAGATCAAAAGCTTCTGCACAGCAAAGGAAACAGTCAACAAAACAAAGAGGCAACCCACGGACTGGGAGAAGATATTTGCAAATGACAGTACAGACAGAAGATTGATATCCAGGATCTATAAAGAACTTCTCAAACTCAATACTAATTTTTAAAAAAATACACAAGTCTATAATCACAGGTCATGACACACAGTTTGCAGTGCAGAGATGTAGATCTTGGAAGTCTGATAATAGTGTAAGGGTTCAGCTGATACGAGGATGAGTAGCAGTTGACTAGGCAATGTGGATGGGCAGATCAGGAGCATTGTGGATAGAAGGGACGATGGGAGAAGGGTTAATAAAGTACAAATAAGTGAGGGACAAATTAAAGTACGTTCTGCATGGGTGCGGAGCAGAGTTTCAGTGGGAGAGCAGAAGATGGGTTGGAGGAGCAAATGCAGCTTGTGCGGGCAGTGCTTGGGAGAACCAGTCACATCAGTAGATTTATCTGAAGTTTGACCCCTGAGGGGTTGGAGGGAGATAAAGATACCTGTGCTTTAAACACTCAAGTAATCCAGTCTACAGTCTTTGGAAGGAGCTAGAAGAGGGAAGACACAGATGGACAAGACAGGAGTGGAGGGGACAACATACACTCATACTTGAGAGCTACTTGGTGTCCAGTACAGAGACAGCTTGTGAGGGTGGGACTAAGGTAACATCCCATTAGATGAAGCAAAGTGGTTAGAGTGGAGAGAATTAGATTGTGAAAACAAGCAGGTCTGACACAGGGACAGATATTGGGCAATCACCAATGGTTCCCAACTTCCTCACCCCTGCAGTTGTGAACAGTCAGTTAAATATGTGTCTTTGACATTGGGGAAGACAGTCTAAGGGAAGAAAACACTAAATCCAGGTCTGAGTACGATGTGTTTGGAGAGGGGAACACAGCAGAGATGCCTGGGATGGGGAATAAAATTGGAATTTGCTTGGGTTTTTGACTGCTCTTCCAACCCTTCTGTCCCAAGACATAAGGTAGCTGGGAGAGAGTTAGCCGAACACTTACCTTCCTGTGCCCAAATCTTCTGGCTCTGACAGAACACTGGAAGAGAGAGATTCATGAGAGATCAGTTCTCTGGTTTCCATCTTTATTTCAAGTCACCCTGCTTAATGGCATGCAGGGTGTAATTTTTTTCTTCCACAGCAAGCATCGCTTTGAGGCTCATCTTTCAGTTTTATCTTCTAGAATCCAGGCCCTGAGGCTCTCATCTATAGGAATTCTGGACCCCTCATGGATCTCTAGACAGCATTACATGGGTTGAATAGGTCCCATAAGCTACTTGGATTTGGGCAGACACAGTTATAGATACCTGGGCAAAGGCCAACTCTCTAATATGGAGGTTAGAATCTTCTGAGTCCTCATAGTAAGAGGGACATTGACTGTTTTGGGGCTCCCCCCTTCCCCTGGACCCACTTGCTTTTGAGGACTCACCAAGATAGAGAAGGATGGTGTCTCTGGGGTCCATGATTCTGAAACAGCCTCGGCCCAGTTAGTCTCTTGTTGGTGTACATTTGCAGAATGAGAGATCTTTGTAGACAGTAAGATAGGTCAGCAGGAAGTATGAGGTCAGAGTCTCTGGTCAGAGAATTTCTCCATCTATTGCCCCACAAATAATGGTTCCTTCCCAAGAACTTAGTTCTGGATAGCTCTTGGGTGGGGCCTGAGAGGAAACCAATCTTACTCCTTATGTTTCCTATGAGAAGTGAGTGTTTTTCTCATCTGATGTCTATTGGGGCTCAAATCCTTCTTTAAACCAGAGCCCACATCCACGTGGAGAGGCCTGGGACAGAGTGTCAGATGGTGCCATACAGACAGAGATTCGTCTTCATTGGACCATTAGCCAAAAGCCACATGTCCTTGCCTGTTATGGACCCATGTGCCCTCTCTGGAATTCAGGGACTAAGTATATCCATCTGGGCTTGATCAGGAAGACAATATACTCTTACACAGTGGATTTTCTTTATGCCAGCATGCAGAGGAATTTTCTCAGGAGCTATTCATCATCTGTAAGGAAAGAAAGTCTTATACCTATACCTATTCTTATCTATATATCTAGATACAGACACTGGATAGATAGATATTTAGCTGTAAGATGGGATGGGAAGTCAAATATTCCAAATCAAATTCTCTAACATTTGCCACATTTTCATTATAATACATACACTCTTGCCTTCCAATACACCAAATGCCCAAAGTCTTGAGCTTCTCCCATCTTTTGGAAGGCACCACCAACAGTCGGATTTTAAAAACAGTGAAAATGAGTCTTCAAAAGAAATGACTTTGCCAAAGACCCTGCAGCTAAGAAGGAGCAAAACAAAATTTAATTGTTAAACATCCAAAAAATATTTATCTCTGAAGCATGTCTTGGACTCTCCAGGGGAGATGCTAAGGTTATTTGATCACTTCATCCTGGGATGAGATGATCATGACCAAAATGTTACATTCCAATGATCGCTAGAGCGTGGATTTGTCTATTTGCTTGTAGGAACATAGTGACTTACCCTTGAGGGAAGGGTCGACTTGAAAAGACCTGAGGGGGGGCGCCTGGGTGGCTCAGTGGGTTAAAGCCTCTGCCTTCAGCTCAGGTCATGATCCCAGGGCACTGGGATCGAGCCCCGCATCGGGCTCTCAGCTCAGCGGGGAGCCTGCTTCCCCCTCTCTCTGCCTGCCTCTCTGCCTATTTCTGATCTCTGTCTGTTAAATAAATAAATAAAATCTTAAAAAAAAAAAAAGAAAAGAAAAGAACCGAGGGATCTACTTTGAGAAATGGTGAATGTTGCTTTTCTTAGTATATACTGATATGTGAATATTTTATATTGTATGTCAGAGAATAAATAGAGTGTTGCTATCTATCTATAATATCTATTTATATCTAGATATACATATAACTATACTATCTATCTATATAACTATGTCATATATCTATTTATCTATATATATAGTGATAATATATATCTATCACTGTCTAATAAAATATGCCTTTGTCATTGAAAAAAAATGAGCTTACTTCAGGATATGTCACATTTCCCAGCTGCTAGTGTTTTGAAATGGTGACCAGCATTGTATCCTAGACAAAGGTTTTTTCAGCTTTAGCACTGTTGACATTTGGGGCTGGAGAAGGATTCTCTGCTCCCTGTGTGTGTGGAGGAGGCCATCCTGGACACTGAGGGTGTTGAGCAGCATCCCTGACCTCTGCATGGTAGATGCCAGTAGCAACCCCCTCCACAGTCATGACAACTAAAAATGTCTCCAGACATTGCCATAATGGTTCCTGGTGGGCAATACTGCCCCAACTGAGAACCAGTGTCCTGCACCATCTGCTGGCACATGCGGGCTGTGGAACGAGACCTTGTTCTGAGACATCACTTAGCTTCATACATCCCACAGCATCCCACCTCCCTTCCTTGAGGCATTTAGGTTCCACAGGATGTAGGCCCCACTTAGGGTCACAAAACATAGATCAGTCCAGTGGGAAGGCCTCTAGAGCACATTTCCAAGCACAAATCCTCAAAGTGTTCCTTTAACCTGCTGTTCCCTGAGGTCTAAACAAGTTCTTCCCAGAATCAAACCCATCCTAAACACCCTGTTTTTTCCTCCCAACTACCCTGAAGGAATCTCTTGCTTCTCTACCAAGGAGGAAGACACTGTAGTCTGGAGGAAAAACTTGCATTCTCACATTCATTCATAACACTTGAGAAGCTACATGGAGACTTAACCTCTCTTCCAAACTCTTGCCTTAACCCTACCATCCATGCTGAAACTCTGTTCAAAAAGCCACATCTAGGCGGGGGTTGCAGAAAACCTCAGTTGTCCATGTGATCATTATGGGTTCATGCATGCCCTGATGTCTGGGGAATTCCAGGTAACTCCACCATGTTTCCCCTTGGAGATCTCAGTAAGATCTAATATGCTTGTTTTCCTTCCCTGGCTATTGTACACCTATGTTGTGCGGAAACCAGGAGCCCCACAGAACTGTTCCATACCCTGGGTGCAGTCTGTCAGGCCCTGTCATCACTGGTCAGGTCCCTCTACAAACTGATGACAAGAGAGGAAGCTGAAAAACTTCCTTTCTAATTATAGCTGTTTTCCCACAATATGTGATGAACAAAATTAACTGACTTCCTGGAAATTTTTTGAGCTAAGTCCAAGGCCATACCTGGTTCCTAAACTCAAGTGTGTTTTGAAGTCCACATCTGGGACGAGCCCCTAAATCCAAGGTGTGACCTTTGTTTACAGGGGGTGGTATGGATGGGCTCAGGGGTCTTCTCTTTGGGGCCCCATGATGGTCAACAAGTGTGCTGTGTTGTGTGGCCTTTGACAAGACACATCTTCTCTTTGACAAGACACTTAATCTCTTTGAATTTCCCTACTTTGCAAAGTGGAGATAACAAGGAGTTCTGACAAATTTTACATAAAGATTCATCAAGGAAACACATGTAAAGCACATTTCATTAAACAGGTGCTCAAAAAGGTGTGAATTCCTGTCATTTCCAAAAAGACATCTATCATTTTCACTGTTGTTCACTAACAAAGATGTTCACTAACTTTGATGCTAATTCTGCATCCAAAATATTGCTAGACCTATGTTCTAATGAGCCTCTCAAACTCAGATGTCTTAATTTCTTACACTGTTTTGTTTTTCCAGAATCATCCAGATAGACCCACCTGCTCCTACTGGATCTCCTTGATTGAGCCTTGGGGGAAATCGTCTATACTGAGTTGAGACATGGTGTGCATGGGACCCTTTAATGTGCCCTGAAGTGGGAGCTGCAGAGGTGGTGGGAGAGAGTCAGTCCCCATGCTGGGGACACCAGCCAGGTGCTCTCTGGCAACCAACCAGAGTTTCCAGGTGTCTCCCACTTGAGGATGTTTGGACCTGCCCCAGCATGGCTTCCCAGATTCCAGTAGGAATGGGTAGACCTATCCAGATGATTCTAGAAGGATGAAGGAGGGCAAGAAATTTAAGACATCAGAGTTTGAGAGACTCACCATGACTAGATACATAATTGTGACATAGTCACACAATGGATTCCTACACAGGAGGGAAGACACTCTCTTACATGCACAGATAGGATTAAATTTCAAACATAGACCAGTGGAACAGAGTAGAGAGCCCAGATATGGACCCTCAACTCTATGGTCAAATAATCTTCGACAAAGCAGGAAAAAATATCCAGTAAAAAAGACAGTCTCTTCAATAAATGGTGCTGGGAAAATTAGACAGCTATATGTAGAAGAATTAAACTCGGCCATTCTCTTACACCGTACACAAAGATAAACTCGAGATGGATAAAAGACCTCAACGTGAGACAGGAATCCATCAGAATCCTAGAGGAGAACTTAGGCAGTAACCTCTTCGATATCAGCCACAGCAACTTCTTTCAAGATATGTCCCCAAAGGCAAAGGAAAAAAAGCGAAAATGAACTTTTGGGACTTCATCAAGATCAAAAGCTTCTGCACAGCAAAGGAAACAGTCAACAAAACAAAGAGGCAACCCACAGAATGGGAGAAGATATTTGCAAATAACAGTACAGACAAAGGGCTGATATCTAGGATCTATAAAGAACTTCTCAAACTCAACACACACAAAACAGATAATCATGTCAAAAAATGGGCAGAAGACATGAACAGACACTTCTCCAATGAAGACATACAAATGGCTATCAGACATGTGAAAAAATGTTCATCATCACTAGCCATCAGGGAGATTCAAATCAAAACCACATTGAGATACCACCTTACACCAGTTAGAATGGCCGAAAGTACCAGGACAGGAAACAAAAAGTGTTGGAGAGGATGTGGAGAAAGGGGAACCCTCTTACACGGTTGGTGGGAATGCAAGTTGGTGCAGCCAATTTGGAGAACAGTGTGGAGATTCCTCAGGAAATTAAAAATAGAGCTTCCCTATGACCCTGCAGTTGCACTACTGGGTATTGACCCCAAAGATACAGATGTAGTGAAAAGGAGGGCCATCTGTACCCCAATGTTTATAGCAGCAATGGCCACGGTCGCCAAACTGTGGAAAGAACCAAGATGCCCTTCAACAGACGAATGGATAAAGAAGATGTGGTCCATATACACTATGGAGTATTATGCTTCCACCAGAAAGGATGAATACCCAACTTTTGTAGCAACATGGACAGGATTGGAGGAGATTATGCCGAGTGAAATAAGTCAAGCAGAAAGAGTCAATTATCATATGGTTTCACTTATTTGTGGAGCATAACAAATAACATGGAGGACATGGGGAGATGGAGAGGAGAAGGGAGTTGAGGGAAATTAGAGGGGAAGATGAACCATGAGAGACTATGGACTCTGAAAAGCAACCTGAGGGTTTTGAAGGGGTGGGGGGTGGGCGGTTGGGGGAGCCAGGTGGTGGGTGTTAGGGAGGGCATGTATTGCATGGAGCACTGGGTGTGGTGCATAAACAATGAATTCTGTTATGCTGAAAAGAAATTTAAAAAAAAAAGAAAAAAAATTTCAAACATACAATGTTGAATGAAAGGAGTCAGTCACAAAAATGTATACTATGTGATTCCATGTAGATGAAACTCAATAATAGCTAGGAAGAAACATGACTGATGATAGATGATAGATTTATTTGTTTATATAACATAGCAACACAAGTCAGAACTCACCCTTGAGAAGGAAAGGTGGTTTTGTGGACAATATTGGAAATGTCTGGATCATCATAATAGTATCCTAGAAGGGATGGGGGGTTTTCTAGGGGGTTCTGAGACTGTTATTCCAACTTAGGATGAGAGGAAGATGAAGACTTCTGTCTTCCGATTCTGGCTGTTGTTGGGTGGGGGGAGGTGTTCAGAAAGTGCTATGGCATCCATGGAGAGCCTCCTCAGGGTCTTCTTGTGGGTTCTTGGGGCATAGGATTCATGCCTTGATTGGTCTCAGCCTGTTGCGAGTTCCATGTACACACTGTCATCATGCAAGGGTTCTTCAGGCCTCTGGGAAGTGGGAGTGGTGTTTTTCTGCACGAAAATGCGATGATCCAACTGTGTGTATGTCACTTCCTGTGGGTCTTCTGCTTGAGGGTCCTGCGTGACAGGAAATGGTTAGGAGGATGAGCACAAACTCAGGGGATTTAGAGGAGATGAGATGGCCCTGAAGAGGGTGAGCTGAGGACAACCTACCTCCCTGCTCACCATTCTATTCACCTCTGGCTCTCTGTTCATTATAGCAGCATCTGCAAGGAATGGAAGTCATCAGAAAAACTTGGAAGGTTCTCATTTTATAGATACAGATACCAAAGCACAGAGAGGTGTAGCGAAGGCCTGGAATTACTGCCACAAAGTAGAGTCAGAAATTCTACCTCTCTGAAGTTCAAAGACGTATCCCCTTCGTGTCTCCCTATTTCCATTCCGTTGATGAGGATGGGGGCCTGGAGATTCTCTCTAGAAAGCCCGACCTCTGTGACTCCTGCTTTGAACCAGGAGTCAGCCTGCACACAGAGGTCCCCCCACTCCCCCACTCCTCCCCAGACAGGCACTGGCCTCTACTTCCCAAGACTCACCCTCTCTGGGGGGGCACCACTGACGAGTGAGGAAGAAAAGAAGGACAGCGAGGAAGACGATGACCACTAAGGGCACAGCCAGAACATGCTGGTGTCTGGGGTTACCTGTAGGAAGAAATGAATCCAATAGAAGCAAATCCAGGCAGGCACCCAGTCTGCTGCCATCTTGGTTCCAGCCCCATGAGACCATTTCAGATCTATGACCTACACAACTGTAAGATTATTTTAAAAACTGTGTTGTTTTCATGCACTGAGCTTGTAGAGATTTGTTATAGCAGCAACAGGAAACAGATACAAAGTGCATACCCAGCACAATGAATAAATGAAGCAATCGTGAATTTGGGTGGCAGACTGCATTCTCAGTTCTCTCTCCCTCTACTGGGTACATCACGGTTGCAGCCTGACAGACAAGAGCTAATTTCTTGGCAAATGGAACTTCTCTAAGCACTGCCTGCCCCTCACCAAATGCTCTCTTCCTTCCCCCTGCCCTCAAGTCCCCACAAATCTTATCTCCACTTAGGAACGGGGACAGAGTAAGCCCAGCATTATTCCCAGCCAGGAGATCTGATTTATTCCCACCCTCCTCTCCTGGAGGAGGTCTCTGCTGCAGAAAATTAGAGGTTAAGAGTCCTCACTGGCCCCGTGCTGACCCAGACAGCTTCTGCTGTCGTAGAGTCTGGAGATCAGAGAGGGAAGGTAATAAGCCCAAGATCACGGAACTGGAAGGTGGCTGAGCCAACACTCAAACCCAAGGCTTCTCTCTGTCAGGTTTCCACAAACAGGGATAAAAGGGACTCTTTACTCACCAGTTTTGGAGGTTGGTTTTGTGGATGGGAGGCAACTACTTGAAGAGTTTCATAAAAAACAAACCAGGAGAGAGGTGGAGAAGTGGAACTGACTGTCTTCTACCCACTGAAGCTCCTCATCATCTAACACTGAGCTCCTGGGAGCTCCTAGAACCTCTCCCCAGAATCTCGGGGGCCTTGACTCCCTGGGACTTCAAGCTGCTGAGGGGAGATGGGAGAGGTTGATGACGGAAAGGGCCCCTACTACAGAGGAGGCTTCTCCATCTTGTGGTAAAGACACTCATACCACCTGGGAGAGCACTTTGTGGGCGAGAGGTGAGGAAGGGCTGCTGGGAAGTGGGTAATGGTGATGGGCCAATGCAACGTCTGATATCCCTAAACAGCCTCTTCTCTCCTGATCCTGGCTTTGCCCTGACCTCTTTCCATCTTCCTGGGGACACAGATCCCCAGTTTGGGTCACCACACAAGCCATGCAGGAGGATGCTGGAGGCGAGTCCTCAGTCTCTCCCTCCTTGTCTCTATCCATGCTTCCATCTCCCCAGAACTCCTAAGCATCCCCCTGGTACCAGCAGGATGCCCCTCTCGTAGGCCTTCAAATCTATCCTGAATCACTGGAGACAGAGCAGGTTCTGGACTTCCTCACCTGTGACAGAAAGGTACAGTGGGTCACTCGGGGCTGACCACTCACAAAGAGCGGGGTCGAAGGAGCCATGGCATCTGTAGGTCCCGCCCTGGGCTGGGTGTGCGGGGCCCAGAGGGAAGTCAGCCTGGGTTGCACTGCCGTGCTTCTGCCCCTTAGCGAGCCAGCACTCATGGGGCTGCTCGTCTCTGGATAGATGGTACACATCAAAGGACCTCTCTGAGCAGCAGGACAAGGTCACGTTCTCTCCTGTCCTCACCATGGAGCCTGGCTGGGCCCAGAGAGAAGGTTTCTTGTGTAGACCTGGAGGAAGTGGAGGCGGTTCAGTACAGAGAGGCTCTTCCTTGCTCAGTGTCCTTCACACCTGGACTGAGAATTCTCTCCCCCTGTTCCCAGAGCCCAAAGCCCACTGTGTGCCCTCACGTCCACCTCTCCTACTGCTTCTCGTGCTTGCCTCCCTCCTCTCCTTTTTCCCTTTTGTGCTGCCTTACCCTCCCTGCCTCTCCTGGGATCTGCTGGTTTGAGATGCCTTTTACTTTAATTATGAGTCTCTCATTCCACCTTGTCTTTATCTTTCTGCATTATCTATCTATCTATCTATCACCTATCTATATATCTATGTATCTTTCTCTCATCTATCTATGTGTCTTTCTATCATCAATCTATCACCTCTCTATCATCTATCATCATCTATCATCTATCATCTCTATCATCTATACTTATCAATCTATCACCTATATATCTATGTATCTATCATCTATCAATCTATTGTCTATCATCTATCTATCATCTATCAATCTATCACCTATCTCTCTATTTATCTATCATCCATCTATATATCTATCTATCATCTATCATCTTTCAATCTGTCTTCTATCTATCTATCATGATCTATCAGTCTATTATCTATCTATCTATCATCTATCATCTATCTATCTATCATCTATCATCATCATTTCCCTATCTATCATCTATCTCCATCACCTTGGTTTCTGTGACCTCCTCTGTTTCTCTGTTCCCAGTCCTCTTCTGGGATCTCTGTCACCCACTCCCACATCATCTTTCTCTTTGTGCCCCACTGGAGGGTCACGTTCCCTCCTGAGGTCACAATAGGGCTGCACAGGGCTGAGAGGCTGGGTTTGCCCTGGGATCCTAGGAGAGGAGGAGGGGCACATGTGAAATAGGGCTCAGACCCCCACATTATCCCCAGGCTGGGCTGTGAGAGGGAGACACCTGAGAGCCCACCTCCTTCCTGAGGGCAGAGTCTGGTGCTGGGACCCTGAGTGGGCTTGCAACTGTCACTACCAGTTCCAGGGGGTCACTGGGCTCTGACCAGCCAGTGGGACTGAGATAGTCACAGTGATATCTTCCTGCATATACATCTGTTATGTGTGTGATGGAGAAGTTGGCCTTGTCCCCGGACTCCAGTGGCTTCTGTCTCTCCCAGGTCTCTAACGCTCCCTCTTTATGCAGGCGGTACTCCTGGGCCTCCAGGCGCCCCTGATACCAGATGGTCACACCATCTGTATCTGCATCACAGAGCCTGTCTCAGCCCAGATGGTGGGTTTGGGGAGGGTCCCTGGAAGGAAGCAGAGGCTGGGACACAGACCTTCCCCACCCCCAGGTCCCAGCTCAGCCCCAAACCCCCAGACATTCCCCTCTGTCAGCCCAGAGCTGCTTTTCTCCATCCCACACTGCCTGGTGGGTGGCCCCTGTCCCCAGTGAGGAGGTGGGACTGGGACCCCTGGGGTCAGACTCACCTGTCTGCGCTCGGGTCCTGGGGTCCACACTCAGCCCTGGAAGAGAGTCCCTGTGAGGTTTGCCCCGAATCCTAGCAGATCCCCTCCTCCCCTTAGCCTCCTGAGCCTGGGGTCTCTGACAGACCAGGGCCTGGCTGTGGGGCGGGTCCCTCCAGACTAGGGTGTCCCCTCCCCTTCTCAGATCTCACCGAGACAGAGCAGGGTTGTGAGGGTGGGGGTCATGGCGTCTCCTCTCTCTGGTTTCAGCTGTGCAGATGGAGGGCCCACTGTGACCACGGGACAGACAGACACACGGGGTGTGTGCCCCACTCTCTGGTCTCAGTCCTTTAGGGTTTTTATCTGCACTCTCCATCTTTCTATTTTCTATCCCTTTTTCTTTCTTTTGTATTTTGTGCCTCCAAGCCAGTGTCTGTCTGTCTATCTGTCTGTCTTTCTCTGTCATCCCTCCATTCTGTGTGTGTGTTCACATGCACACATGCATTTCTGGTCTATTTACACAGAAACTTTGTATGTACATTGACACACATCGACTCTGCTTTCTCTCTGATTGCATCTCTCTGTAGGCTTTGACCTCAATAATCCTGTAACATCCTGGGTGACCTTCAACATAGACCTGAGAATCAGCTTTGGGAACCCATAAAACACACCACACACAGGGGCTGGTTCTGGCTCCTCCACCGGGAGCATGGTTTCCTGGGGCCTCTTGTGGCTCAACGACATGGGATGAAGGCATGTGAGAGTGCATGCAGCATCTGTGGGTGCCACATGCGGTGAGGACCCAGGGCCCCTGGGTCACCAGCCTGAGACAGGCCAGCCTGGCCCTGAAACTTGGTCACATACATGGTGTGTCTTTGGGTTCACCTGGTAGAGAAAAGGGCATGGACATTAACTGGAAACCACATTCTAAACTGTCCCAGGTCTCTGAACAAACTCAGGGTGGAAGGGCACCCTGTCTCTGATGGGGGTGTACCCGACTCTCTCTGTCCCTTTGCTCTTTGTCTCCATTACTGACTCTCTGTCTCTGCCCCTATAACAAAGAGTTTCTCTTCTGTCACTGTCTCTCTTGGTGTAGCTCTTGCCAAGGCCGTCTCTCTTCATATAAACCCACATTCATCTCTTTCTTCACCACCTCGGGCTTCCAGGTCTTAGGACATCCTATCTGTATCTCCAAGAGGATGAGGACAGGTCTGGACAGTCTCACCTGTGATCACGATGTCCAGGGGGTCACAGGGGGCAGACCACACATAGGAGGAGCAATTGAGAGAACGGAAGCACCTGTAGGTCCCTGCATGGGCGGCTGTCACAGGACCCACGGAAAAGTTTGCATGGGAGCCCCCATGACGGTGCTGACCAGCACGGTACAAGAGGTCCTTGGATACCCCCTCTCTGTGAAGAATGAAGCTTTCAAACGGGATCTCTGAGCAACAGACCAAGGTCACGTTCCCTCTTGACTTCACCAGGGGACCCGACTGGGCTAACAAGGAAGATTTTCTGTAGATTCCTAAGAACATAGATGTTGTAAATTGAGAAGGACCCACCCTGCCTCACCCCATTCCCTGGGATCTGAAACGACTGAGGGTGCCCTGTGTCTGTTTGTCTCCTTCTCCTCTGTGTCCTTTTCTGTCTGAATGTCCCCATCTATCTCTGCCAACATGGGTCTTATGGGCTAGGATCAAGGAAGGGGTTGACAGGACTGGGTTCCTTCTGGAGTATCAAGGGGAGAATTCGAACTTGAGCCTTTTCTGGCTCCTGGGGGCTGCCTGTATTCCCTGTCTTGTGACTCCTTCCTCCATCATCAGGGCTAGCAGTGGCTGGTGGACTCTCTCAGGCAGCATGACTCTGAAGCTCATTCTCCTGCTTCCTTCTACTTCGGAATTACAGTAAGCTCACCTGGATAATCCAGGATAATCTCCCCATGTCAGGGCCACTGCTTAATAACCTTAATTCCATATTCACCCTTAATTGCCCTTGGACTATTCATAGACTTGGAGTGTTATGATATAGACGTCATTGGGGGGGCCATCATTCTGCCCACCTGCATGAAACGCCCTTTCATCTACAATACTTGGAGCCATTCCCATTGTTCTAATTGGACTTGACTAACACTCCCATCAGGAAATATGACATTAGGAGGATTGGGACAGTGACTAGCCCCCCTAGACAGGTGTTCTCTGACCTGTGACCACAATCACCAGGGGGTCACTGGGTGCTGACCACACAGAGGGGGAAGCACGGTAGGATCCACAACATCTGTAAGTCCCTGCATGTTCTGGGGTTACAGGGCCAATGAGGACACCGTTTTCCGATATTGTGCTGTGGAGCTTGGAGATGAAGATGTCATTGTCCTTGTACAGTCTGAATGTTTCAAACTTGTGATGGGAGCGACAATGAAGAGTCACGTGCTGCCCTTGAGGAACTACGGGGCTTGGCCAGGCAGAGAGGAAGGGCTTGTTCTGGCCACCTGGGGGAGGAGGAGGCACAGTATTGGTTTCCCCTCCCTTGACTCAGAGGCCTCCCTTCTTTCCAAGTCTCCAAGGCTCCTTTCCAAACCCATCATGCCCACACCACACAAAGACTCCCCACACCACACAGACACGTAGGCATCTCCTACAACATACACGTCAGCTGAGAGTTCTGGGTGAGTACTGAACAGTGGGCTCTTCCTAGGTATTAGTAATGTAAGTCAGTCATGTAAAAGAAGACAAAGGAGATGCTGAACAGAAGAGTGATGACCTCAGTGTATGCCAACATCAGCAAACCCATGAAGCAGGTTACATGACAGAGCCATGTCAGAATGTGCTGGAATTCCAGGGGTCCTGACATGGGGGTCTCTCCCCTCTACTGAGAACATCCGTGGCAGCTACCTGGGGCTCCTACCCTCATGGGTGTGTTGGGGAGCTCGAGTAGTTGTCCCAACCTCAGGCAGTCTGTTGTTCCTGGCACTGCTTGCCAACTCTGATCTACAGACAGCACCAGTTTCTCCTAGACCCCCCAGGTCTGAGCAGCGGTATCCTCCAGATGGCTTTAGAGCCTGGCTCAGCCAAGGGGAAGAAGGTGTAGGGAGGGTCCCTGGACCAAAATTGGGACTAGGGTTTCCCTGGGCCCCCTACTTTCTAGTTCACAAGAGATTGACCCACAATTCCTCCCACAGTCAAACCATCACCCAACCTCCTGCACCGTCTGCCTTCCTATTTCAGAAATTCTCTTATTCTGAGTGGATGGCAGCCCAAGATTTGGGGAAAGGACTCACCCACTTGTGCCCAGATCCTCTGGCTGAAGAAGAACCCTGGAAAGAAAGACTCACGATGGATTGTCCATCTCCATAGAAGACCCAGTCTCCCACTCGCCCTACCTGGCTTGAGCTTCACCATCAGTCTGCTTTGTCCCCATGGGAATGTTCTGCTCTGGGGAGACCCAGCCTCCCAGGCCAATATTTCCACCATGCATTCCCTCTCTTCGACCCCTTCTGGGACTCACCAAGACATACGAGGCTGATGACTGCAGGGGACATGGTGCTGCTCCTGCTGTACGGTGACCCAACAGAGTTGACAAGTACACAGGATGTCGTGAAATGGGGCCCAGTTCGTGTTCATAAGCTGACCGCAGTGAGGAAAGGTGACGCACAGACACTCTTACTCTGCGTCTAGGTGGCTGTGGGGGCTCAGCTGAGGGTAAAGTCGGGCTTCCTGGAAATCGTTTAGACTGGACCTGTCGTGTCACATCATTTACTGTGGTCAGACTTGAAACACATCTCAGACACAATGTCTCATACCCAGAATGATGAAAGGATAGTAGTTTTTTTTTTTAATCTAAGCTTCAAAATCTCCGTATGTAACATACAACATATCTAGTAGATACTATTACAAAAAGAATTATAATATATGAATCAAAATGATTTTCTAAGCTGACATTTCTGGTACTGAACCCATATTTATTAAAAATTATTTAATTTCCCCTTTGAAGGATTATGCAGTCATTTAGAATCATAGAATATCACTTTATTAGCAAAGAACAATGCATGTAAATTCGGATCGTATGGTTTTACCTGAAATTCATTGTATGACCCAGAAATCCAAACTCAGAGATTCATCTGTCTCTGTCTATCTATATGTCTCTCTCTCAATGTTACATAAATTTAAATATCCATTAATATAATGCTATGGGAAATTCATATTCTTTTTTAAAAAAATTTTTACTTAATTTCTTTTCAGTGTAACAGAATTCATTGTTTTCTCACCACACCCAGTGCTCCATGCAATGTGTGCCCTCCTTAATACCCACCACCTGGTTCCCCCAACCTCCCAGCCCCCGCCCCTTCAAAACCCTCAGGTTGTTTTTCAGAGTCCATAGTCTCTCATGGTTCATCTCCCCTTCCAATTTCCCTCAACTCCCTTCTCCTCTCCATCTCCCCTTGTCCTCCATATTATTTGTTATGCTCCACAAATAAGTGAAACCATATGATACTTGACTCTCTCTGTTTGACTTATTTCACTCAGCATAATCTCTTCCAGTCCCGTCCATGTTGCTACAAAAGTTGGGGATTCATCCTTTCTGATGGAGGCATCATACTCCATAGTGTATATGGATCACATTTTCTTTATCCATTCGTCCATTTAAGGGTGTCTTGGTTCTTTCCACAGTTTGGCAACTGTGGCTATAAACTGTGGCTATGAATGCTGCTATGAACACTGGGGTACAGATGGCCCTTCTTGTCACTACATCTGTATCTTTGGGGTCAATACCCAGTAGTGCAATTGCAGGGTCATAGGGAAGCTCTATTTTTAATTTCTTAAGGAATCTCCACACCGTTCTCCACATAACAATTTTTATAGCTCCATTTCATTGTTCTGGACTGCAATATAGTATTTCTTGCGTGAATATATCAACATGTATTTATCCATTCTCATTATTATAGATATATGGCTAACATGCATATCTAGATAATACAGGCGATAGAGATACTTTAACAATAGTATTCTTCCAACCCATAAACATGGGACATCTTTCATTTGTTTGTGTCTTCTTTATTTTCTTTCATCAAAAGTCTTACGGTTTTCAGGGTATAGCTTTCACCTCTTTGGTTAAATTTATTCCCAAATATTTTATTATTGATGTTATTATAAATGAAATTGTTTCCTCCCCCCCCACATCAATTCAACTTTTATTGTATCTTTCAAATATCACGAATATTGTGTTATGGTTGTCACTAACATAACACAATCAAAAATAACAATAAAAAATAAAATATCACAAATAAGTTTGAAAAATCATCTGGCATCTTGCTGTTTCTGTAGCCGGAAAACTTGGATCTTGTTCACCAGCCTGCTGAGCTGTTCTTTTCTCTGAAACATAGATATCATCCAAACATCTTTTGGTAATCCTTCTTTTTTTTTTTAGATTATTTATTTATTTGACAGACAGAGAACACATGTAGACAGAGAGGCAGGCAGAGAGAGGAGGAAGCAGGCTCCCCGCTGAGCAGAGAGCCCGATGTGGGGCTCGATCCCAGGACCCTGGGATCATGACCTGAGCCAAAGGCAGAGGCTTTAACCCACGGAGCCACCCAGTTGCCCCTGGGAATCACTATTTTTAACTCTTCTGGCTTACTGAATGGAAGCAGCTGAATTTGATACAAGTTCAATCTCATTTCCTTCAAGAGTTAACTCCTCTCTCTGGGCTTGAGTTACTGAACAAGCAACAGCTGGCCTCCCCCAAACCCTGTGGATGTGTTTTTCACCAAGAAATTTTGGTTTTTGATGGGAAAACCATTCTCCCGAATGACAACAGCATTGCTAATGTCCCGCTGAGGTTTATGAGAGAACTAACCTGTTTGTTGCACTTAAAACAAAAGTGCATGTTACCTTGTTATTTGAAGGGTGTAGAACAGCATACAGAGATTTGTCTGTGGGGCTACTGTGAGAATCAGCAGCACCGTGACCCAGGTCTGGTCCCCAAGGTACTTCAGGTCACAAGGGTAAGATGGGCTTCATGTGGAGACACAGGACCCTGACCTGACAACTCCACTCGCCAGGGGCACTTTCTGTTGGGGGCATTTGCAATGCCCACAGTCATTGCTTGGGGCCTGCTGGCTCCTTCTGGGATCTCATAGAGCCTGGTTTTCCTGGAGCTCAGAGCATTTCTCTTCCTGCAGGTGTAGAGGTGTAGAGGGTCATATTGCCATTGCCATGGAAATGGGTCAGCATATCTAGGACCCTTGTGCATGGTGAACCCCGGAGGAAATGGGGGTCTTTCTTCACGAGTCCCGCTCTTTTCTCTCTCCAGAAGTAAGGTCCATAAGGGAAGGAACTATTAGCTGTGGGCAAGAATTATTCCAGGGATTGTCATTAGAGGTTTTCCTGTGTTGGAATATCTCTGCCACCCAAAAGTCATTTCCACTTTTAAAAAAAAATTACTTTATATGTATTTTAAAGATATTTTATTTATTTATTTGACAGAGAGAGAGATCACAAGTAGGCAGAGAGGCAGGCAGAGAGAGAGGGGAAAACAGGGTCCTGGCTGGAGCCCCATATGGGCCTCGATCCCAGGACCCTGAGATCATGACCCGAGGCGAAGGTAGAGGCTTAACCCACTGAGCTACTCAGGTGCCCTATTTCCACTTTTTAATACAACACTAAGTTCGAGGGGTTCTGTATCTGTTTTCAAGGTCAAGCTCCAATAAGTGTCCATCTAGGAATGGAGTGGAGAGAACTCTGACCCTGGAGACCAGCACCCTTGCACACAGCTATCTGCCCTGAACTCTCAGAGATTAGGGATGGGACAGATGAGGAATGAACTGGATGTGAGGTTCCTCCCAGCTGCTCAGGATGATGGTCTGGTAGGACAGAGGGCGAATCCATGAGGAAGAACAGACAGATTCTTAGAGAAGGACCATAGCTCAGGCATTTGTATGGTTTACCACCATAATGGATTATGGGAAGCTTTTCCTCCCATTATTTATGGGGTTGAAGTTAGTCAGTTGCGCTTAAAAAATGACTGGTCTCCTCATGAACATTATGTATGTGATGGATTAATCCTATATGCAGGGTTCTTGACATGTGCTTTCCTATACACGATGTGGAGGATGAAATTGATCTGTACACTGCTGGTGGTTTCAGTTTGTGATTTTTCAACCTTAACACATCCCATTCCACATTTGCCATTAAATACTAATTGTGTGGGATTGAACTCTATGGTTTGTGTCTACACTGAGCAACACACTTGTCAATATTCTCCCACAGGTGCCCACGCATACACACATGGTTTCCTCTAGGGTGTGGACTCCTGGGGCAGAGCTGCGTTCCTTGCTTTCACCAGGTGATTCTGATCTGCTCCCCAACTTGTCCTTAGCAATTTATACTCCTACCAGGAATGTGCTGGGATTCTATACACAGTATTTTCTCCAACGATGGATATTGCCACTGTGTTCTCTTGCCTGTCCTGTGGCTGTAGTAGGATTTGTGTGTCACAGTTTCCCTGAAACCGTGGCATTACACTGAGCTGGAAAATACCAGGATGTTTACAATACAGGGAGGCACACGTGCACGTTGGGATCACCAGTGAGGTGACCACAGCTGGATCACACTCACTCGTGAAGGCAGTGTATCCATGACTCCCACCTGGGCACGCAGTGCGTTCACAGGGCTCCTTGATGTTGCCCATGATGGCGTGTTTACACCAAAGAAATGGGCAAATGCTACGAATCACAACTAAAACAAACAAACAAACAAAAAAAACACCAAACATTTAATCCATGAAGTCAGTGTAGAAGCTTCCCAACTGGCTAAACCTCAAACACCCTGAGCTCACTCAAACTGATGGTGTTTCTGGAAGATTCCACCAGGTGTCGCCGCATGGGGACAGAACTCTGAGTCCAGAGAGGATTCAGGGAATGGTTTTGGATTCATCTGTTCCAAAGCAGACCTGATTCTCACCCACTTATTTACTTATGAAAACAGAGTCTGTGTTTGGGCTGACGGGATGGAGGGCAATAGTGGACATCAGGGAAGGTGGAAATGGAAAGTGAAGGAAAATGTATCTCACGAAGGTGGACCAGAGCTGCTGCTGTAGGAAGGTATGAACCAGCCCTGCTGTGTGGGATGAACCCTCAAGTCACAGGGATGAGGAAAGACGGGGGCATTCAAGGATGCCCAACAATGTGGGAGGGAAAGCACCACAGGTCACAGGGGACGAGTCCTGGTCAGGGAGCAGCCCAGACACGTCCTGCACCTGAACCATGCTCCCCTTGATGTTGTCAGCAGACGGATCAGGGAGCGCGAGCTGCAGGCGTTCCTCCAGATCCCTCTGGGCACCTGGGATGCATGCCCACAGCTCTGCCACATGGAATGGTGGCTTTGTTCCCCTTCGTGTTTAGCTCCTGGCCGCGTCTGGGGTCCTTCTCTGGCTGTGCTGAGCCTCCAGCAGCAGAATCCCAAGGACCACCAGGATCAAGGCAGCCACGCCCATGCGGGTCAGATTCTCAACCGTGTAATCTCTGAGGTCTGAGGCTAGGAATGAGGACAGAGAGGTTGCAGAGGTCAGGGTGGACCCAATCCACCCGGGATCCTGCATGTCCACCCAGGGGACCTGCCTCCCCCAAGAGAACACTCCCCTCCACAGCAGTCCCATCACTGGGACTTTGTCCTACTCACCACTGCTGGAGTCTGAGTTGTTTTGGGGTGGGCTCACAGTGCCAGCTTCTTCTGCAGGGAAGACGGAAGCAGATGGAAGGAGCTGGAGACCCCCATCCAGCCTGTCCTCTGCTCTGTGTCTCTATCCCTCAGCCTATCACTATGTGGTTTTTGTACAGTTCCTGAACTAGCCTTTCTCTGCGTGAGAGGGCTTTCCTCTGCTCTCCTCACTGGATTCCTTCAGCCTCCTTGTTCTCTTTGATTTCAGACTCTGCTTCTGAATCACTTGGGATAGATTCTGGCTGTGCCCACCAGCTCAGAGTTGGAGAGAAAAATGGCCTCCAGCACAGAAATCATCATGTCCTCGCATGTTCGCTGCTCAGTCTGGGACACAAGACCTCCTGGGCTCATGTCCCTGCAGATGACAGTTCCCACTTATTCAGTAGCCGAGGTCCCATCAGCATCCATGGATGAGGGCTTGGTGCCAGGGCCTCTTGACTGTCAGGAGCACAGAGGGGCCAATGTCTGGGGCCGGGTCCCTGTCCCTCCATATCAACAAGTTCCCTTCCTTCAGGGTCTGCACTTTAACCTGTACCTACAGTATTCCTCCTTGGTATGTTCATTAATTCATTTTTCATTTACTTACAGATACCCACAGTGCCAGACATACACACAGACACACAGACACACACACACAGAGATCTGTGTGCACACATCTACAAAGATATGTAAATATGTATCCACAAAAGGTGATGGTCAGTCACTGGGTCATAGGAACACCTTTATTGCCTGCATGCAGTGTGGATCGAGATGGGAAAAAGAGATACATAAGTAAATAAACAAATAGATAATAAATAAATAAACCAAAAGATAATGAGACTGATTGAAAATGTGCTAATTATGAATGAAAAGGGGGAGATCACAACTAACACCAAGGAAGTAGAAACAATCATCAGAAGTTATTATCAACAGTTATATGCCCATAAGCTAAGCAACCTAGATGAAATGGATGCATTCCTGGAAAAATATAAACTCCCAAAATTGAGCCAGGAAGAAATTGACAACCTGAATAGACCGATATCTAGTAACGAGATTGAAGCAGTGATCAAAAACCTCCCAAAAAACAAGAGCCCAGGACCTGACGGATTCCCTGCGGAATTCTATCAAACTTTCAAAGAAGAAATAACACCTATTCTCCTGAAGCTGTTTCAAAAAATTGAAGCAGAAGGAAAACTTCCAGACTCTTTTTATGAAGCCAGCATTACCCTGATCCCCAAACCAGGCAAAGACCCCAGCAAAAAGGAGAATTTCAGACCAATATCACTGATGAATATGGATGCTAAGATTCTCAACAAGATCCTAGCAAACAGGATCCAACAGCACATTAAAAAGATTATCCACCATGACCAGGTGGGATTCATCTGTGGGTTGCAAGGATGGTTCAACATTTGCAAATCAATCAATGTGATAGAACAAATCAATAAGAGAAGAGAGAAGAACCACATGGTCTGCTCAGTTGATGCAGAAAAAACATTTGACAAAATCCAGCATCCGTTCCTGATTAAAACAATTCAAAGTATAGGGATAGAGGGAACATTCCTGAACTTCATCAAATCTATCTATGAAAGACCCACAGCAAATATCATCCTCAATGGGAAAAAGCTCGCAGCCTTCCCGTTGAGATCAGGAACACGACAAGGATGCCCACTCTCACCAGTCTTGTTCAACATAGTATTAGAAGTCCTAGCAACAGCAATCAGACAACAAAGAGATATAAAAGGTAGCATAACAAATAATATAGAGGACAAGGGTTGTTGGAGAGGAGAAGGGAGTTGAGGGAAATTGGAAGGGGAGGTGAACCATGAGAGACTATGGATTCTGAAAAAAACCGGACGGTTTTTAAGGGGCGGGGGGTGGGAGGTTGGGGGAACCAGGTGGTGGGTATTAGGGAGGGCACAGATTGCATGGAGCACTGGGTGTGGTGAAAAAACAATGAATACTGTTATGCTGAAAATAAATAAAAAAAGTTAATAAAAAAAAAGGTATCCAAATTGGCAATGAAGAAGTCAAACTCTCTCTCTTCGCAGATGACATGATTCTTTATATGGAAAACCCAAAAGACTCCACCCCCAAACTTCTAAAACCCATACAGCAATTCAGTAATGTGGCAGGATACAAAGTCAATGTACAAAAATCAGTGACTTTCTTATATACTAACAATGAAAATACAGAAAGGGAAATTAGAGAATCGATTCCATTTACTATAGCACCAAGAACCATAAGATACCTGGGAATAAACCTAACCAAAGAGGTAAAGGATCTGTACTCAAGGAACTACAGAACACACATAAAAGAAATTGAAGAAGACACAAAAAGATGGAAGACCATTCCATGCTCTTGGATCAGAAGAATAAACATTGTTCAAATGTCTATACTGCCTAGAGCAATCTATACTTTTGATGCCATTCCGATCAAAATTCCACCGGTATTTTTCAAAGAGCTGGAGCAAATAATACTAAAATTTGTATGGAATCAGAAGAGACCCCGAATGGCTAAGGAAATGTTGAAAAAGAAAAACAAAACTGGCGGCATCACGTTGCCTGACTTCAAGCTTTACTACAAAGCTGTGATCACCAAGACAGCATGGTACTGGCATAAAAACAGACACATAGACCAGTGGAACAGAGTAGAGAGCCCAGATATGGACCCCCAACTCTATGGTCAAATAATCTTCGACAATGCAGGAAAAAATATCCAGTGGAAAAAAGACAGTCTCTTCAATAAATGGTGCTGGGAAAATTGGAGAGCTATATACAGAATGAAACTGGACCATTCTCTTACACCATACACAAAGATAAACTCGAAATGGATAAAAGACCTCAACATGAGACAGAAACCCATCAGAATCCTAGAGGAGAACTTAGGCAGTAACCTCTTCGATATCAGCAACAGCAACTTCTTTCAAGATATGTCTCCAAAGGCAAAGGAAACAAAAGTGAAAATGAACTTTTGGGACTTCATCAAGATCAAAAGCTTCTGCACAGCAAAGGAAACAGTCAACAAAACAAAGAGGCAACCCATGGAATGGGAGAAGATATTTGCAAATGACAGTACAGGCAAAGGGTTGATATCCAGGATCTATAAAGAACTCCTCAAACTCAACACACACAAAACAGATAATCATATCAAAAAAATGGGCAGAAGACATGAAGAGACACTTCTCCAATGAAGACATACAAATGGCTATCAGACCCATGAAAAAATGTTCATCATCACTAGCCATCAGAGAGATTCAAATTAAAACCACATTGAGATACCACCTTACACCAGTTAGAATGACCGAAAGTACCAGGACAGGAAACAACAAGTGTTGGAGAGGATGTGGAGAAAGGGGAACCCTCTTACACGGTTGGTGGGAATGCAAGTTGGTGCAGCCAATTTGGAGAACAGTGTGGAGATTCCTCAAGAAGTTAAAAATAGAGCTTCCCTATGACCCTGCAATTGCACTGCTGGGTATTTACCCCAAAGATACAGATGTAGTGAAAAGAAGGGCCATCTGTACCCCAATGTTTATAGCAGCAATGTCCACGGTCGCCAAACTGTGGAAAGAACCAAGATGCCCTTCAACGGACGAATGGATAAGGAAGATGTGGTCCATATACACTATGGAGTATTATGCCTCCATCAGAAAGGACAAATACCCAACTTTTGTAGCAACATGGACGGGACTGGAAGAGATTATGCTGAGTGAAATAAGTCAAGCGGAGAGAGTCAAGTATCATATGGTTTCACTTATTTGTGGAGCATAACAAATAATATAGAGGACAAGTGTAGATGGAGAGGAGAAGGGAGTTGAGGGAAATTGGAAGGGGAGGTGAACCATGAGAGACTATGGATTCTGAAAAACAACCTGAGGGTTTTGAAGGGGCGGGGGGTGGGAGGTTGGGGGAACCAGGTGGTGGGTATTAGGGAGGGCACAGATTGCATGGAGCACTGGGTGTGGCGAAAAAACAATGAATACTGTTACGCTGAAAATAAATAAAAAATTTAATTAAAAAAAGGCTTATATCCAGGATCTATAAAGAAGTTCTCAAACTCAACACACACAAAACTGATCATCATAACAAAAAATGGGCAGAAGATATGAACAAATACTTCTCCAATGAAGACATAAAATGGCTATCAGACCCATGAAAAAATGTTCATCATCACTAGCCTTCAGGGAGTTTCAAATCAAAACCACATTGAGATACCACCTTACACCAATTAAAATGGCCATAATTAGCAAGACAGGAAACAACGTGTGTTGGAGAGGATGTGGAGAAAGGGGAACCCTCTTACACTGTTGGTGGGAATGCAAGTTGGTGCAGCCACTTTGGAGAACAGTGTGGAGATTCCTCAGGAAATTAAAAATAGAGCTTCCCTATGACCCTGCAATTACACTACTGGGTATTGACCCCAAAGATACAGATGGAGTGAAAAGAAGGGCCATCTGTACCCCAATGTTTATAGCAGCAATGGCCACGGTCGCCAAACTGTGGAAAGAATGAAGATGACCTTCAACGGACGAATGGATAAGGAAGATGTGGTCCGTTTACACTATGGAGTATCATGCCTCCATCAGAAAGGAGGAATCCCCAACTTTTGTAGCAACATGGACGGGACTGGAAGAGATTATGCTGAGTGAAATAAGTCAAGCAGAGAGAGCCAATTATCATATGGTTTCACTTATTTGTGGAGCATACCAAATAACATGGAGGACATGGAGAGATGGAGAGGAGAAGGGAGTTGAGGGAAATTGGAAGGGGAGGTGAACCATGAGAGACTGTGGACACTGAAAAACAACCTGAGGGTTTTGAAGGGGGTGGGGAGTGGGAGGTTGGGGGAACTAGGTAGTGGGTATTGGGGAGGGCATGGAGCACTGGGTGTGGTGCAAAACAATGCATACACAATGCAAAACAATGCAAAAACAATGAATACTGTTACGCTGAAAATAAATTAAAAAAAAAAAAAGAAAGAAAACGTGCTAAGACCCGGGAGTGCCCAGAGCTTGTGCCCCACAAGGACCGTGTGAATCTAGTCTAACCCCAATGCACACAGGAGAAGGAGGACTGGTTTCTGAGTCTGGCATCCCTGTCACCTGAGTTCACTTTGTCATCATCTGCAGGTGCTGCTCTAGAAGGTGTGAGAAGCAGACACAGGGACACTGGACCAGCGTCCACACACAACCCAGAGTGGACACCAGCTGCACACGGACATGGGGTGCCGCCTCCCTGGGGACTCCCATGAGCCAGGCTTGGCGCCTCCTGGGTCTCAGGTGTGCACCGAGGGGCATGTAGGCCCCCAGGTGAACATGACAGGTCAGCAGAGCTGTGCCCGCAGGTGGGGAGGCTTCTGTCCAGGAGAGTGTCCCATGGGGCTGACAACACCATCAGATTCTGCTATGGAGGGACAGGAGGTGAGTGGGAGGCGCTGTCTACTCACCTTCATCCTCACTCACCCCCCATGCAGCCCCTACTCCTTACTCTGCTGAGACTGCAGGATGGGAGACCCAGGTGCACACTGTGGATCTTCCCAAACTCTCCAGGGCAGGACCATCCTCTGTGGAGCCCTCGTGACCCCATGTTTGTTATTGTGTCAGGCTTTCCTGAGACGTGTGTCCTGAGCTGACAGAGATCAGATGGACAGGGTCAGGGACCCTTACCATATACCAGCAGCTCCAGGGGGTCACTGGGCTGTGACAACAGGTAGGGGGAGATGCTGGCAGAGCTGTAGTACCTGTAGCTCCCCCATGGACTGAGGTCACAGGACTCATGGAGAATTCAGCCTGGTGCTGTCCAGCTCGGGACTTTCATCTAAAAGGCAGGAGGGGATGGGCTGCCCCCACCTTGGACAGAAGGAAAGTGTCCACAGAGCTCCATGACCGACACATCAGGGTCTCATTCTTTCCTGGGGCCACCGTGGATCCCGGCTGCACTGAGAGGGAGGGGGTGTAGGGCAGCTGTCCTAGGGAGAAAAAGGGGGGTGAGGGGCTGTCCAGCCCTTGCTCTGCTGAGTTTGTCTGTGTCCTCCAAGTCTGTCCCTTCCCATCCCCCATCTCTCTTTTTCTCTCTCTCCCTGGGGACTCAAGACCCCTGGTCCTGGCCCCCATCACCTGGGCCTCCCCTGGCAGGAACTGTGCAGAGTCTGTGGTCCTGACTGATGCTGAGAGCCCTCACCTGAGAGCAGGATGTCCAGGGGTTCAATTGGGGCCCACCACTCAGGAGAGTGTGTGTCCACCGTAGCACGTGTACGGGCCCCCGTGGGAGGGTCTCACAGGGCCCAGGGGGATGTCTGCCCCAGACAGCCCAGCCTGGGGAAGCTTGCCAAACTGCCGGGGAGGGTCAGGTGCCCCCTCCTTGGACAGAGCGAATCTGTCGTAGCCGACATCAGAGTGACACTGGAGGGTCAGGCTCTGTCCAGAGGTCATGACGGGGCCCTGTTGAGTCAGCAGGGAGGGCTTCCCTGACACACCTGGGAGAGACCAGCAGTGGATGGCAGGGGCTGCTTCTCCCCAAACCTCCCTTCTCCTGTCCTGACCCCTGGGTCTCACTGTCCATCAGCTCCGGTGACTCTGACCTGTGAGTCACCGTGGTCCCATCCCCCACCCTCTCATTGGGGCTCCCCTGGGAGCAGAATCCCTGTTAACCAGTCTGGTGCCTCAAAACATGGATGGGAAACAATGAATCTTTCTCACCTGAGACCAGGAGCTCCAGGGGGTCACTGGGGTCTGACCACACATGTGGGGTATTGTAATAGTCATAGCATCTGAACGTCCACCTGAGACTGGGGGGTCACGGGGCCCACAGGGAACAGGGCCTGGATCCCCCCATGGGGTCTGCCTGGGAGTCCAAGGTCCAGGAGGGCTGATCTTCTCCTTCCTTCATTAGGACGAACCTGTGGGATCCCATCCGTGAGGCACAGTGGAGGGTCACGTTCCCTCCTGAGATCACAACATGGTTGGGTAGGGCTGAGAGGCTGGGTTTGCCCTGGGATCCTAGGAGAAGAGGAGGGGGTGGTATTAAATGGGGCTCAGACCCCCCACATTATCCCCAGGCTGGGCTTTGAGAGGGAGACCCCTGAAAGCACACCCCCCCTTCCTGAGGGCAGAGCCTGGGGCTGGGACCCTGAGTGGGCTCACACCTGTCACCACCAGCTCCAGGGGTTCAATGTACTCTGACCAGCTGGTGGGCCTGAGGTAGCTACAGTGATATCTTCCTGCATATACATCTGTCACGTGTGTGATGGAGAACTTGGCCTTGTCCCCGGGCTCCAGTGGCTTCTGTCTGTCCCAGGCCCATGAGTGTCTCTCTTTATGCAGGCGGTACATGTGGTGTCCAGGCTCCCCTGACACCAGATGGTCACAGATGTCCCCCAGGGAATCAAAGAGCCTGACTCAGCCCAGATGGTGGGTTTGGGGAGGGTCCCTGGAAGGGAACAGAGGCTGAGACACAGACCTTCCCCACCTCCAGGTCCCAGCTCAGCTCCCAACCCCCAGACATTCCCCTCATCAGCCCAGAGCTGCTGTTCTCCATCCCCTACTGCCTGGTGGGTGACCCCTGTCCCCAGTGAGGAGGTGGGACTGGGACCCCTAGGGACAGACTCACCTGCCTGCGCTCCGGTCCTGGGGCCCACCCTCAGCCCTGGAAGAGAGTCCCTGTGAAAGGTTTGCTCTGAATCCTAGGAGAACCCCACCTCTCCATGAGCTTTCTGAGCCTGGGGCCTCCTACAGACCAGGGCCTGGCTGTGGGGTGGGTCCCTCCTAGGCTAAGGTGTCCCCTCCCCTCCTCAGATCTCACTGAGGCAGAGCAGGACTGTGAGGGTGGGGGTCATGGCGTTTCCTCTCTCTGGTTCTGGCTGTGCAGGCAGAGGGCCCACTGTGACCACAGGACAGACACACAGGGTGTGGCCACAGAGAGGCCAGTCCTGACTGTCAGAAGGTTGTCACATCAGCAGTGCCACAGGAAGGGGAACAGCCCCTTCTTAGGCCCAGCTGTCTCTGGTGTGCATGACGGTGCAGTGAGTGGACCACCAGGCTTCCTGAGATGCCCCATCCAGCTGAGGGGATCAGGACAGGTCCTTCCCTCCCAGAGCCTCCCCCATGGGTCTCCTTTATCTCCAGGACACCCCTGGTCCTCACCAGCATCTCACCCACACTCAGAGATGCTGCAGGGGACATGGGTTGCTGCTGTGCTGGGGAGCTCACGTCATCACAGACACTCTTGTGACTTCTCTAAATGGCTCAGGTTGAGGTAACGGTGGCAATGAGCCCAGAGGAGAAAAACGGGCAATTAGGGAAGGAAACACAGCCCCTCTCCTGGCCCCAGAGTGTGGGCTTCCTTTTTGTCACAGCTTCCTAGAACTTCTCTATTTTTCTGTGACATGGTCCACACCCCATTCATGGGCACACGCCTGTGAGTCCCACCTGGCTCCTCAGTGCCCCTTGTTGCAGGGGCAGAGTCGTGCTCCCCACCCTGGGATCTTGCCTGTAAGCTGTAGGGAACAATATGTGGGTGAGTGCTCTGATATGGGAGACAAAGCTGATTCTCATGTCATTTGTACTCCAGTGTCCACTGCCTAGGTGATCCTAGCACAGTGACCTGGTCTGTAGCGTGCTTTCCTGAACCCCACTTTCAGAATACTTGTGGGGGTCAGTGGGAACTAAAATGTGGATGGGATGAATCTTGTTAGATTCCTGACCTGATTAAGAGGGGTGTGGTTAAGACCAAAGAGGTCACTGTGTCAGATCCCACAGTGAAGGTGGACCAGTGATGCATCTCTCAAGACACCCCATGAGCTGTTAGCACTCAGAAATGCTATTTATGTTTCTGAAATTATTGACAACAGCCTATTTCAGGGAAGAGAAACAAAAATTTCTGGAATTCGGGGGACTTCAATAGAACAGAGGCCAAAGCTGAGTGACCACCAGTGCCTGGGGTCAAGTTGGGGGTGGTCAAACTTGATTTCTGCCTCTCTGAGGTCAGGTGGGTCACCAGGTCTGCACAGGCAGGAAGGATATTCAGTTTCTGGCTGACTGTGGAAGTAGTGACCCTTCCACCTTGTGTGGAGTGAGCGCTGACATGTCTATGCCCACTGACCCAGCCCAGAGGTCAGCACTGAGCCACGTCCTCTGTGTACGTGTGTGGAATGGTTCCATCCAGTGCACCCCCTGGCCAGTGTGAAATGCCACGAAGGACAGCTTTTTAAAAACTGATTATTTCTTAGAGTCAGTGTAGCAGCTCACCACCAGGCTGTCCCTTCAAACACCTCTGAGTTCCCTCAAATGGATGGTATTTCTGGAAAACTCTGCCAGGTCTCATCAGACGAGCAGAGAAGAGCTCTATGAGTCCAGAGAGGGTTTAGGGAACGGTCTTCCATCATCTGTTTCCAAGTAGACCCTATTTTTACCCCATCTATTCAGTGATTCAAAACCAGAGTTTGTGTTCTGTAAGGAACAGAAGTATACTTCAAAGGATGTGGTTAGTAAAAATGAAGGAGAATGTGTATATATAGGGAGGTGGACCCGCCTGTGAGGGTAGTGTATGTGTGGGTCCACACCTGGAACATGAATGCAGTCTCATGTCATGGGAGTGAGAAAGGCAGGGACCAGTCAGGGACAATCAATATAAGTAGAGAGGAAATTACCAGCTTAATGGCACAAAAGTCCACTACAAACAAGAAATGTTCTCTCCACACATTTCCTACATGCAAACCATTTTTACTCCTCTGGACATTGTCAACACACAGTTCCCTCAGTGTAATGCTCCAGATTTTCTTCCAGAATTTACCCCACTCAGTGGTGATGCTCTACCTTGCTGAAAGATCAGTCTTCTCTCTCTAAGATTTCTCTCTTGGCTGCATCTTGGGGTCTTCTCTGACTGCCACGCTTGAAAAAGCAGCACCCCAAGAACCATCACGATCACAGCAGACATGCCTATCTGGATGAGATTCTCCACTGTGTAAAACAGTTTCTGGCTGACTGTGGAAGTAGTGGCCCTTCCACCTTGTGTGGAGTGGGCGCCGACATGTCTATGCCCACTCACCCAGCCCAGAGGTCAGCACTGAGCTGCGTCCTCTGTGTATGTGTGTGGAATTGTTCCATCCAGTGCACCACCCCCAGTGGTGTCTTGCCCATGTATGAGTGTGTGGCTCCCATGGGATCCATCCCTGCCTGACACATCCAAGCTCCGGTTCTAAGCTGGAAGATGGATGCCAGGGGGTAATTGGGGCTGTGACCATCTATCCCTTACAGTCCTAAGCTTCTGGAAATCTCTGGGAGCAAATATGTCTGGAACTCAGGGGTGTGGGAAGTGAGTGTCCAACAGGAATGGACATCAGAGAGTGGCCCCAATGTGATAGGGAGTGCTCAGGAAGACTGTGCACAGAGTTGTCAATCCTAGTCCGGTGGAGCAGCCAGAATATGGGAAACTCGTTTTCCTTTAAGCACATGAAATATTGAAAACATGAACATTGGATTTTTTTTTAATTTTTTTATTTATTTTCAGCGTAACAGTATTCATTGTTTTTTCACCACACCCAGTGCTCCATGCAATCTGTGCCCTCCCTAATACCCACCACCTGGTTCCCCCACCCTCCCACCCCGCCCCTTCAAAACCCTCAGGTTGTTTTTCAGAGTCCATAGTCTCTCATGGTTCACCTCCCCTTCCAATTTCCCTCAACTCCCTTCTCCTCTCCATCTACCCTTGTCCTCTATATTATTTGTTATGCTCCACCAATAAGTGAAACCATATGATACTTGACTTTCTCTGTTTGACTTATTTCACTCAGCATAATCTCTTCCAGTCCTGTCCATGTTGCTACAAAAGTTGGGTATTCGTCCTTTCTGAGAAATCAGTGGCTTTCTTATACACTAACAATGAAAATACAGAAAGGCAAATTAGAGAATCGATTCCATTTACTATAGCACCAAAAACCATAAGATACCTCGGAATAAACCTAACCAAAGAGGTTAAAGATCTGTACTCGAGGAACTACAGAACACTCCTAAAAGAAATTGAAGAAGACACAAAAAGATGGAAGACCATTACATGCTCTTGGATGGGAAGAATAAACATCGTTAAAATGTCTATACTGCCCAGAGCAATCTATACTTTTAATGCCATTCCAATCAAAATTCCACCAGTATTTTTCAAAGAGCTGGAGCAAATAATACTAAAATTTGTATGGAATCAGAAGAGACCCCGAATTGCTAAGGAAATGTTGAAAAACAAAAATAAAACTGGTGGCATCACGTTACCTGATTTCAAGCTTTACTACAAAGCTGTGATCACCAAGACAGCATGGTACTGGCATAAAAACAGACACATGGACCAGTGGAACAGAGTAGAGAGCCCAGATATGGACCCTCAACTCTATGGTCAAATAATCTTTGACAAAACAGGAAAAAATATCCAGTGGAACATTGGATTTTTGAAGCAATAACAGAAGTTATATTATGGAAGAAGATAGAAATTGGAAATGAGAAAAACAAGACAAGATGGCGGGGAAGTTGGAGGAAGCGCTGTTTCAACCTGTACCCTGAACTGATTACCTACCAGAGAACTCTGATCACCCATGAAATCAGCCTGAGATTAGAATTATACACTTCTGGATCTCTGTGGGGGCAGAAGACACCAGTGGGCAGGTAAAGCGGAGTGGGAACATCAAACTGATATTAAAATATAAACAAAATGGGGAGGGAGCCACGAGAAGCAATCCATTGGAAAGTAATACCCCAAAATGAGAGTGCCCTGCGTCTGGGGACCAGCATTAACTTGGAGTCTGGTTGAAAGCACTGAAAAAGAGCAAAGGATCATGGGGGGAAATTGTGGGAATCGGGGTGGTTAGGGACAGGGGCTTAAGTCCCCGGACCCAGCACAGCCACCCCTGGTGCTGAGCCAGAGAGTGTGGCCAGGTCTTGGTCCCTGGGCCCCAACGCATCTGAGAGCGTCTGGGTGGTGGCTCCCGTGAGCCTGTCTCTCTCTCTCTCTCTCTCACTCTCTCTTTTTTTTCTTCTCTCTTTCTTTTTTCTTTCGTTTGGGTGGGGACTCTTGATTGCTCAGAAACATTCCAGGGTGCACCTTGCCTGCACCACTGGGGTCAATACATTCAGCTACATCTGTTCAGCCATCTCTCACCAAAATGACTAGGAGGAGGAATGCCCAACAGAAGAAAAATTCAGAGACTGGGCCTTCTGCAACAGAGCTAATGGCTATGGACATAGACAATATGTCGGAAAGGGAATTCAGGCTAACAATTATCCAGGCAATAGCTAGGTTGGAGAAAGCCATGAATGACAAAATGGAATTGGTTAAGGCAGAAGTGAAAGTCACCAGGGATGATGTTCACAATGTTCTCAATGAGTTCCAATCTAATCTAAATTCTCTAAAAGTTAGGGTAACTGAGACAGAAGATAGAATTAGTGGTCTGGAGGACAAACAGAGAAAAAGGATCAAGAGGAAGCCTGGAACAAACAGCTTAGAAGCCACAAAAGCAAAATTAGGGAAATAAATGATGCCACAAAATGTTCCAATGTCAGAATTATTGGAATCTCTGAGGGGGAGGAGAAGAAAGAAGACTAGAAGATATAGTTGAACAAATTCTCCATGAAAATTTTCCCAATGTCGCAAATGGAACCAACGTTCGTGTACTAGAGGCAGAAAGGTTTGCCCCCAAGATTATAGAATCTAGAAAGACCTCAAGACACCTGATAGTTAGAATGATGAATCATAATTGTAGACAGGAGCTCTTGAAAGCATCTAGGACAAAGAAGTTCCTTACGTACAGAGGAAAGCCCATCAGAATAACGTTAGACCTGTCCACAGAAACCTGGCAAGCCAGAAAGGGCTGGCAAGACGTATTCAGGGCACTAAATGAGAAGAACATGCAGCCATGTAAAGAATACTTTATCCAGCAAGACTGACATTCAAAAGGGATGGAGAGATAAAGCGCTTCCAAGACCAGCAAGGTTTAAAAGAGTATGCGACCACCAAGCTGACACTGCAGGAAATATTAAGGGGGGTTCTATAAAAGAGGAAAAATCCTAAGAATATCATTGAACAGAAATATATGGAGACAATCTATAGAAACAAAGACTTCACAGGTAACACGATGTCAATAAAAACTTATCTCTCAGGGCGCCTGGGTGGCTCAGTGGGTTAGACCTCTGCCTTCACCTCAGGTTATGATTCCAGGGTCCTGGGACCGAGCCCTGCATTGGCCTCTCTGCTCAGCAGGGAGCCTGCCTCCCCCCTCTCTCTGCCTGCCTTTCTGCCTACTTGTGATTTCTGTCTGTCAAATAAATAAGTAAAATCTTAAAAAAAAAAGGATTATCCACCATGGCCAGGTGGATTCATCCCTGGGTTGCAAGGATGGTTCAAGATTCGCAAATCAATCAATGTGATAGAACAGATCAATAAGAGAAGAGAGAAGAACCACATGGTCCGCTCAGTTGATGCAGAAAAAGCATTTGACAAAATACAGCATCCGTTCCTGATTAAAACACTTCAAAGTATAGGGATAGAGGGAACATTTCTGAACTTCATAAAATCTATCTATGAAAAATCCTCAGCAAATATCATCCTCAATGGGAAAAAGCTGACAGCCTTCCTGTTGAGATCAGGAACACGACAAGGATGCCCACTCTCACCAGTCTTGCTCAACATAGTATTAGAAGTCCTAGCAACAGCAATTAGACAACAAAGAGAAATAAAAGGTATCCAAATTGGCAATAAAGAAGTCGAACTCTCTCTCTTCACAGATGACATGATTCTTTATATGGAAAACCCAAAAGACTCCACCCCCAAACTACTAGAACTCATACAGCAATTCAGTAATGTGGCAGGATACAAAGTCAATGTCCAGAAATCAGTTGCTTTCTTATACACTAACAATGAAACTATAGGAAGGGAAATTAGAGAATCAATTGCATTTACGATAGCACCAAGAACCATAAGATACCTCGGAATAAACCTAACCAAAGAGGTAAAGGATCTGTACTCAAGGAACTACAGAACACTCATGAAAGAAATTGAAGAAGACACAAAAAGATGGAAGACCATTCCATGCTCTTGGATCGGAAGAATAAACATTGTTCAAATGTCTATACCGCCTAGAGCAATCTATACTTTTAATGCCATTCCGATCAAAATTCCACCGGTATTTTTCAAAGAGCTGGAGCAAATAATCCTAAAATTTGTATGGAATCAGAAGAGACCCCGAATTGCTAAGGAAATGTTGAAAAACAAAAACAAAACTGGCGGCATCATGGTACCTGATTTCAAGCTTTACTACAACGCTGTGATCACCAAGACTGGTGATCACATGGTACTGGCATAAAAACAGACACATAGACCAGTGGAACAGAGTAGAGAGCCCAGATATGGACCCTCAACTCTATGGTCAAATCATCTTCGACAAAGCAGGAAAAAAATATCCAGTGGAAAAAAGACAGTCTCTTCAATAAATGGTGTTGGGAAAATTGGACAGCTATATGTAGAAGAATGAAACTCGACCATTCTCTTACACAGTACACAAAGATAAACTCAAAATGGAAAAAAGACCTCAACATGAGATAGGAATCTGTCAGAATCCTAGAGGAGAACATAGGCAGAAATCTCTTAGATATCAGCCACAGCAACTTATTCCAAGATATGTCTCCAAAGGCAAAGGAAACAAAAGTGAAAATGAACTTTTGGGACTTCATCAAGATCAAAAGCTTCTGCACAGCAAAGGAAACAGTCAACAAAATAAAGAGGCAACCCATGGAATGGGAGAAGATATGTGCAAATGACAGCGCAGACAAAAGGCTGATATCCAGGATCTATAAAGAACTTCTCAAACTCAACACACACAAAGCAGATAATCATGTCAAAAAATGGGCAGAAGACATGAACAGACACTTCTCCAATGAAGACATACAAATGGCTATCAGACCCATGGAAAAATGTTCATCATCGCTAGCCTTCAGGGAGATTCAAATCAAAACCACATTGAGATACCACCTTACACCAGTTAGAATGGCCAAAATTAGCAAGACAGGAAACAACGTGTGTTGGAGAGGATGTGGAGAAAGGGGAACCCTCTTACACTGTTGGTGGGAATGCAAGTTGGTGCAGCTACTTTGGAGAACAGTGTGGAGATTCCTCAGGAAATTAAAAATAGAGCTTCCCTATGACCCTGCAATTGCACTACTGGGTATTTACCCCAAAGATACAGATGTAGTGAAAAGAAGGGCCATCTGTACCCCAATGTTTATAGCAGCAATGGCCACGGTCGCCAAACTGTGGGAAGAACCAAGATGCCCTTCAACGGATGAATGGATAAGGAAGATGTGGTCCATATACACTATGGAGTATGATGCCTCCATCAGAAAGGACGAATACCCAACTTTTGTAGCAACATGGACAGGACTGGAAGAGATTATGCTGAGTGAAATAAGTCAAGCAGAGAGAGTCAGTTATCAAATGGTTTCGCTTATTTGTGGAGCATAACATATAACATGGAGGGCATAGGGAGATGGAGAGGAGAAGGGAGTTGAGGGAAATTGGAAGGGGAGGTGAACCATGAGAGACTATGAATTTTGAAAAACAATCTGAGGGTTTTGAAGGGGTGGGGGGGTGGGAGGTTGGGGGAGCCAGGTGGTGGGTATTATGGAGGGCACGTATGGCATGGATCACTGGGTGTGGTGCATAAACAATGAATTCTGTTACATTGAAAAGAAATTAATTTAAAAAACCCAAAGCCATGAGGGAGGCTAATATATGGGCAGGGTCAAGGTTCTCTAGGAGGGGGAAGAGAACGAAAAATAAATTGTCATTTATGAAAAAAAAATAAAGGAATCATCTAATTAACTACAAGTGATCTCCAGAGAAGGGGAAATAACTGAAGTGCCGTCCTGAGCAGGTCGGTGATCCCAGCTGCTCCGCTGCAAGGATAGGTATCATCCTCTCCCCCAGGCTCCCCTGCTGGTGCACGATGAAGCATGTGTGGTCAGTACATTGTTTTGAGGGAAGGTTACACACAAATTTATCTTTATTTGTACATTTATTTATTTATTTATTTATTTATTTATTTATTTTAAAGATTTTATTCGTTTATATTAGAGAGAGAGAGAGAGAGAGAGACAGAAACAGAGAGAAACAGAGAGTGAACATGAGCCGGAAGGAGGGACAGAGGGAGAAGTAGATTCACAGGACTCCATCCCAGGACCCTGGGATCATGACCTGAGCCCAAGGCAGGTGCCTCACAGAATGAAACTCTAAGGCGCCCAAATCACTACTTTAAAAAAAAGGAAAACCCATTTATTCCTTGGAGTCCGTGTAGCAGCTCCCACCTGGCTTCACCTCAAAGGGCCCTGAGCTCCCTCAAACTGATGGTGTTTCTGGAAGGTTCCACCAGGTGTCGCCGCATGGGGACAGAACTCTATGAGTCCAGAGAGGATTCAGGGAATGGTTTTGGATTCATCTGTTCCAAAGCAGACCTGACTCTCACCCACTTATTTACTTATGAAAACAGAGTCTGTGTTTGGGCTGACGGGATGGAGGGCAATAGTGGACGTCAGGGAAGGTGGAAATGGAAAGTGAAGGAAAATGTATCTCACGAAGGTGGACCAGAGCTGCTGCTGTAGGAAGGTATGAACCAGCCCTGCTGTGTGGGACGAACCCTCAAGTCACAGGGATGAGGAAAGACGGGGGCAGTCAAGGATGTCCAACAATGTGGGAGGGAAATCACCACAGGTCACGGGGGACGAGTCCTGGACAGGGAGCAGCCCAGACACGTCCTGCACCTGAACCATGCTCCCCTCGATGTTGTCAGCAGACGGATCAGGGAGCACGAGCTGCAGGCTTTCCTCCAGATCCCTCTGGGCACCTGGGATGCATGCCCACAGCTCTGCCACATGGAATGGTGGCTTTGTTCCCCTTCGTGTTTAGCTCCTGGCTGCGTCTGGGGTCCTTCTCTGGCTGTGCTGAGCCTCCAGCAGCAGAATCCCGAGGACCACCAGGATCAAGGCAGCCACGCCCATGCGGGTCAGATTCTCCACCGTGTAATCTCTGGGGTCTGAGGCTAGGAATGAGGACAGAGAGGTTGCAGAGGTCAGGGTGGACCCAATCCACCCGGGATCCTGCATGTCCACCCAGGGGACCTGCCTCGCCCAAGAGAACACTCCCCTCCACAGCAGTCCATCACTGGGACTTCCTCCTACTCGCCACTGCTGGGGTCTGAGTTGTTTTGGGGTGGGCTCACGGTACCAGCTGCTTCTGCAGGGAAGACAGAAGCAGATGGAAGGAGCTGGAGACCCCGACCAGCCTGTCCTCTGCTCTGTGTCCTCTGCTCTGTGTCCTCAGCCTGTCACTATGTGGTTTTTGTACAGTTCCGGAACCAGCCCTTCTCTGCACTAGGGGGCTTTCCTCTGCTCTCCTCACTGGATTCCTTCAGCCTCCTTGTTCTCTTTGATTTCAGACTCTGCTTCTGAGTCACTCGGGATAGATTCTGGCTGTGCCCCACCAGCTCAGGGTTGCAGAGAAAAACGGCCTCCAACACAGAAATCATCATGTCCTCGCATGTTCTCTGCTCAGTCTGGGACACAAGACCTCCTGGGCTCATGTCCCTGTAGATGAGAGTTCCCACTTATTCAGTAGCCCAGGTCCCAGCAGCATCCATGGATGAGGGCTTGGTGCCAGGGGCTCCTGACTCAGAAGCACAGAGAGGCTGATGTCTGGGGCTGGGTCCCTGTCTCTCCGTGTCAACCAGCTCCCTTCCCTCAGGGTGTGCACTTTATTCTATACCTACAGTATTCCTCCTTGGTATGTTCATTAATTCATTCTTCAAATACTTACAGATACCCACAGTGCCAGACACACACACACACACACACACACACACACACACACACAGAGAGAGAGAGAGAGAGAGAGAGAGAGAGAGAAAGAGATCTGTGTGCGCACATCTACAACAGGCATATAAATATGTATCCACGAAAGGTGATGGTCAGTCACTGGGTTGTAGGAACACTGTTATTGCCTGCATGCAGTGTGGATCGAGATGGGAAGAAGAGCTGCATAAGTAAATAAACCAACCAACCAACCAACAAACAAAAAAGGTAATTGAGACTCATTGAAACCATGCTAAGACCTGGGAGTGCCCAGAGCTTGTGCCCCACAAGGACCGTGTGAATCTGTCTAACCCCAATGCACACAGGAGAAGGAGGACTGGTTTCTGAGTCTGGCATCCCTGTCACCTGAGTTCCCTTTGTCATCATCTGCAGGTGCTGCTCTAGAAGGTGTGAGAAGCAGACACAGGGACACTGGACCAGCGTCCACACAAAAAGGAGAGAGGACACCAGTGCACATGGACACAGGGTGCAGCCTCCCTGGGGACTCCCGTGACCCAGGCTTGGCCCCTCCTGGGTCTCAGGTGTGCAGCGAGGGGCATGTAGGCCCCCAGGTGAGCATGGCACGTCAGCAGAGCGGTGCCTGCAGGTGGGAAGGCTTCTGTCCAGGAGAGTGTCCCGTGGGGCTAACAACACCATCAGATTCTGCTATGGAGGGACAGGAGGTGAGTGGGAGGTGCTGTCTTCTCACGATTGTCCTCACTCACCCCCCACGTAGCCCCTACTCCTTACTCTGCTGAGACTGCAGGATGGGGGACCCGGGTGCACACTGTGGATCTTCCCAACCTCTCCAGGGCAGGACCCTCCTCTGTGGAGCCCCCGTGACGCCCATGTTTGTTACTGTGTCAGGCTTTCCTGAGACGTGTGTCCTGAGCTGACAGAGCTCAGACAGGACAGGGTCAGGGCCCCTCACCTGAGACCAGCAGCTCCAGGGAGTCACTGGGGTGTGACAACAGGTAGGGGGAGGTGCTGATGGAGCCGTAGCACCTGTAGGTCCCCCCGTGGGCTGAGGTCACAGGACTCATGGGGAATTCAGCCTGGTGATGCCCAGCTCGGTACTGTGCTCTAAGACGCAGGGGGGAATCGGCTGCCCCCTCCTTGGACAGAAGGAAAGTGTCCACAGAGCTCCGTGACTGACACAGCAGGGTCACATTCTCTCCTGGGGCCACCGTGGGTCCTGGCTGCACCGAGAGGGAGGGTGTGTAGGGCAGCTGTCCTAGAGAGAGGAAGGGCGGGTGAGGGGATGTCCAGCCCTTGTTCTGAACTGTGTCTGTCTGTGTCCCCCGAGTCTGTCCTTTCCATCCCCTGTCTCTCTCTGTCTCTCTCCCCAGGGACCCCACACCCCTGGTCCCAGCCACCACCACCTGGGGGTCCCCTGACAGGACCTGTGCAGAATCTGGGGTCCAGACTGACGCTGAGAGCCCTCACCTGAGAGCAGGATGTCCAGGGGGTCACTGGGGGCCGACCACTCGGAGGAGAGGGTGTGTCCACCGTAGCAGGTGTACCGGCCCCCATGGGAGGGTCTCACAGGGCCCAGGGGGAAGTCTGCCCCAGAGAGCCCAGCTGGTAGCTGCTGGCCAATCCGCCGTAGAAGGTCAGGTGCCCCCTCCTTGGATAGAGTGAATCTGTCGTAGCCGACATCAGAGCGACACTGGAGGGTCAGCCTCTGTCCAGAGGTCACGACAGGGCCCTGCTGGGTCAGGAGGGAGGGCTTCCCCGACACACCTGGGAGAGACCAGCTGTGGAAGTCAGGGGCTGCTTCTCTTCAAACCTCCCTTCTCCCATCCTGATCCCCGGGTCTCACTGTCCATCACCCCCAATGACTCTGACCTGTGAGTCCCCGTGGTCCCCTCACCCACCCTCTCATTGGGGTTCCCCTGGGAGCAGAGTCCCCGTTAACTGTCTGGTGCCTCAAAACACGGATGGGGCAACAGTCAGACTTTCTCACCTGAGACCAGCAGCTCCAGGGGGTCACTGGGGTCCGACCACACCTGGGGGGTGTTGCTGTAATAGCCGTAGCATCTGAACGACCACCTGAGGCTGGGGGTCATGGGGCCCACAGGGAACAGGGCCTGGGTCCCCCCACGGGGGTCTCTCTGGGAGTCCAGGGTCCAGGAGGGCTGGCGCTCTCCTTCCTTCATCAGGACAAACCTGTGGGATCCTGTCCGTGAGGCACACTGGAGGGTCACGTTCCCTCCCGAGGTCACGACAGGGCTGGGCAGGGCTGAGAGGCTGGGTTTGCCCTGGGATCCTAGGAGAGGAAGAGGGGCACATGTGAAATGGGGCTCAGACACCCCCCCCATTATCCCCAGGCTGGGCTGTGAGAGGGAGACCCCTGAGAGCCCACCCCCTTCCTGAGGGCAGAGCCTGGGGCTGGGACGCTGAGTGGCCTCGCACCTGTCATCACCACCAGCTCCAGGGGGTCACTGGGCTCTGACCAGCCAGTGGGACTGAGATAGTCACAGTGATATCTTCCTGCATATCCATCTGTCTTGTATGTGATGGAGAACTTGGCCTTGTCCCTGGGCTTCAGCGGCTTCTGTGTGTCCCAGGTCTCTGAGTTTCCCTCTTTATGCAGGCGGTACTCCTGGGCCTCCAGGCCCCCCTGACACCAGATGGTCACAGGTGTCCCCCAGGGCATCACAGAGCCTGGCTCAGCCCAGATGGTGGGTCTGGGGAGGGTCCCTGGAAGGAAACAGAGGCTGGGACACAGACCTACCCCACCCCCAGGTCCCAGCTCAGTTCCAAACCCCCAGACATTCCCCTCGGTCAGCCCAGAACTTCTCTTCTCCCTCCCCCGCTGCCTGGTGGGTGACCCCTGTCCCCAGTGAGGAGGTGGGACTGGGACCCCTGGGGACAGACTCACCTGCCTGCACTCTGGTCCTGGAGCCCACACTCAGCCCTGAAAGAGAGTCCCTGTGAGAGGTTTGCCCCGAATCCTAGCAGATCCCCTCCTCCCGTGAGCCTCCTGAGCCCGGGGTCTCTGACAGACCAGGGCCTGGCTGTGGGGCGGGTCCCTCCCAGACTAGGGTGTCCCCTCCCCTTCTCAGATCTCACGGAGACAGAGCAGGACTGTGAGGGTGGGGGTCATGGCGTCTCCTCTCTCTGATTCCGGCTGTGCAGATGGAGGGTCGACTGTGACCGCAGGACAGACAGACACACCGGGTGTGGCCACGGGGAGGCCAGTCTTGCCTGTCACAGGGTTGTCACGTCAGCAGTCCCAGAGGAAGAGGAACGCCCCTCCCCAGGCCCAGCCTGGCTCTGGTGTCCATGACGGTGCAGCGGGTGGACCCCGTGGCTTCCTGAGGTGAGGAGACCAGGGCAGGTCCTTCCCTCCCAGAGCCTCCCCATGGGTCGCCTTCTTCCTCGGCACATCTTGGGTCCCCTCCATGGAGAGGGTCCCCAGACCCTGGGAATGCTGCAAAGCATGTGGGTTCCTGCTGCCCTGCCGAGGTCATGTCAGCACCGACACACCTGTGACACATCTGCTCGGCTCAGGATGAAATCATGGTGGCAATGAGGCTAGAGGAGGAATAGGGGCAAATATGGAAGGAAACACAGCCCCTCTCCTGGCCCTGGAGCGTGGGCTTTCTTTCTGCACAGCCTGGTGGACTTCTCTATTTTCCTCTGACACTGTCCACTCTCCCTTCCAGGGAGCACACCTCTGAGTCCCCTGCTGGCTCCTCTGTCCCTTGATCCAGGGGCAGAGACATCCTTCCCACACTGTGGTCCTTTCTGAGAGCTGTAGGAGGCAATTCATGGGTGAGTGCTGTGATTTAGGGAAGAAAGCTGATTCTCGTGTGGATACTACTGCCCTGTCCACTGCCCTGGTGACCTTGCGCACATCACCTGGTCTGTAGCATGCTGTCCTGAACCCCACTCAAAGTGGTTGCAATCAATCATTGGTATTTCCTGACCTGATTAAGAGGGGTGTGGCTGAGACACAAGAGGTCCATGTGTCAGACCCCACAATCAGGGTGGACCAGAGATGCATGTCCCCGAGGGACCCTGTATGTCCCTACAGATGAGAAATGCTATTGGTGATGTTTCTGAAGTGGTTTACAATAGCGTTTTGCAGGAAATAAGAAACAAGAGCTTCTGGAATTGAGACGGACCCCAGCAGAACAGAGACGGAAGCTGAGTGACCAGCAGAGCCTGGGGTCCAGCTGAGGGTGGTCAAATATGATTTCTGCCTCTGTGTGGCCAGAAGAGTTGCCACATTCTCACAGGCAGGAAGGGTGTCGAGTTTCTGGGTGACTGTGGAATCAGCGTGACCCTCCACCATGTGTGGGGTGGGTGCTGGCATGTCTCTGCCCTCTGACCCAGCCCAGAGGTCAGCCTGAGCCACATCCCCTCTGTGTGTGTGTGGAATGGTTCTGTCCCGTGGACCCACCCTCCACTGGCGTCTGCCCATGGGTGGGTGTGCGGTTCCCATGGGAGCCATCCCTGATGGACGCATCCCTGCTCAGACGTTAAGTTCGGAGAGAGGATGCCACAGGGCAGGGTGACAGGCACCATCCACCCCTTACAGTCCTGAAATCAGGGCAGCTCTGGAAGCAACTGTCTCTGGGACTCAGGGGTGTGGGAGGTGAGTGTCCAACAGGAGTGGACATCAGAGAGTGACCCCGATATGTAAGCAGTGCTATGAAAGACTGTGTGCAGAGTGGTCCGTCATCGTCCAGGTCGCGGAGCAGCAGGAATGTGGGAAACGCATTTTGCACTAAGAACGTGAAATATTGAAGGGAAGAGACAAGATGGTGGGAGAGTGGGGGGCCCCGTCTCATCCGGTCCCTTGAATTTACTGCATAACTATCAATCCATTCTGCACACCTTGAATTCAACCTGAGATGTAAGAAAAAAACACACCTGGAACTCTACAAGTAGAGAAGTGAGCGCTTTTTGCAAGGTGGGATGTCCAGAGACGTGAATTTGAGGGGAGATACCAAAGACAAATGGAGGGGGGCGGGAGCCTCCATGTGTCCTCTACCAAGAAGTGTTATAGCCCCGAGGGCAAAATATGAACCCTTAGAAATCTCCTCCAGTGAGAGATATGGCTGCCTGAAAGGGGCTCTTGGGATGAAACAGGCAGACTTCTAGGTGGGTCAGTGTGGTTTCTGGATCCCAGGAGCCTCAAAAATAACGTAGTGCCTGAGCTGGTAGAGTTCCCAAGGAGTGGAGCAGGGAAACTGGTTATGGTCAGTGAGCCCAGGGGGGGACTCTCAGCTTGATTCACCATAAACCCCGAGCTGTGCCAACTGGGGGGACTGCTCTCAGCCTGGGCACCCTGCAGAGGACTGGAACATGGAGACGTTCCACCATCCTCCGGGATGGGCAAAATGGGTCCACTCCCAACTGGGCAACAGCTCTGAGGGTGACAGCCCAGTAAAGGACAGTAAAGCGCCAACCTCTGTCTTCCCCCAGGAGGAGCAGAGGTTGTGCGCTCCATACGGTGACTGCTCTCAGTTCTGGTACCCTACAAAGGGCAGTATCGTGGGACCCTCGACGTTCTCCAGAAGGATCACTGTGGGTGTGCATCACAGGAGTCTGCTGAGTTTGGCACACAAACCTTTTATCCCAGAGGGTTCACTAAAGGGAGGGGACCACAGTCTTTTCAGCTCTGGGCTGCAGATCGGGGCACAGCCATTTTTATTTTGATCCTCTAAAGAGCCACAGAAAGCCTTCAGGGGAAAAAAGGCCACACAGAGGACCAGCTTACCCTGAGCCTAGCCCACTGGCAAGGGGCAGTGAACTCCCACCCCGGCGAGGACATCTGAGAAGCAGCATCGCAGCAGGCCCGTCCCCCAGAAGACACAGGCGCACACGTTTACGGATCCCAGAAGAGTGTAAAACTTCAGCACTACAGGAACAGAGTAGAGAGAATTCCATTTTTTCTTCTCATGATTCATTCTCTTTCAGTTTTAAATTTTCCATTTCTCTTCAAACTCCTTTTGATGGGGCAAGGTTGGGAGGTTGGGGGAGCCTGGTGGTGGGTATTATGGAGGGCACGGATTGCATGGAGCACTGGGTGTGGTGCATAAACAATGAATTCTGTTACACTGAAAAGAAATAAAAGAAATCTGTAATAAATACAGCAAAATAAAAAAAATTCCATTTCTATTTTTTCTTGTTTCTCTTTTTAATTATTTTCCTATTTTATCAACATGTATTTAAGTCATGTTTAAACTTTCATTTCTTACATCTACATTTTATACATATGTTGGGCATTTTTGGCCTCCCTTCGCTCGTCACTTTTATTTGTGTTTATATGTAAGTTTTGCTTTCTTAGCAATTTTGAGAATAAGTGTCTTAATCTCAAATTAGTGTAAAAAAAGTATCAAATATCAAACACAGACCAAAATTCACTCAGGAACAAGCAGACCCCCCCCTTTTATTTCCTTTTCTGTTTTCATTTCTGACCTCTTCGGATTTGTCTAGTGTGTATTCTGCTTCGGTCATATTTGATATTTTTTAAAGATTTTATTTATTTATTTGACAGACAGAGATCACAAGCAGGCAGAGAGGCAGGCAGAGAGAGAGGGGGAAGCAGGTTCCCCGGTGAGCAGAGAGCCTGATGCAGGGCTCGATCCCAGGACCCTGAGATCATGACCTGAGCCGAAGGCAGCGGCTTAACCCACTGAGCCACCCAGGCGCCCCAAATATTTGGTATTTTTGATTCTGCTCACTCATTCATTCTTCTCTGGGCAAAATGACTCGAAGTGGGAATTCACCACAAAACAAAGAACCAGAGGTAATGTTCTCTGCTGCAGATGTAATCCGTATGGATACCAGTAAGATGTCAGAGATGGAGTTCTGGATAACGATGATCAAGTTAATATCTGGGCTTGAAAAAAGCATAAAAGACATTAGAGAATGTCTTAGTGCAGAAATGAGATCTAATCAGTCCAAATTAAAAATGCTCTAGCAGATGCTGCCTCAATTGGATGGTCTAACGGCGAGGGTAACGGAGGCAGAAGAGACAGTGAGTGACGTAGAAGACAGGTTGGTGGGAAGGAAGGAAGTCGAGGGAAAGAGAGGTAAACAACTAACGCTCATGAGGAGAGGCCTTGAGAAATCAGGGATGTTATGAAATATGCCGACATCAGAATTATTGGGAAACTGGGGGTGGGGGGCAGAAGGTGTATTTGAGCAACAAGAGCTGAGAACCCCTAACCTGGGAAAGGAAACAAGCATTTGTGTCCCAGAGGTAGAGATGACCCCTCCCCACATCAATATAAAAATAGATCGACACCCCAACATGTAATATTGAAGCTTGCAAATTTCAGAGATAAAGAGAAAATCCTGAAAGCAGGTTGGGACAAGAGGCTCCTAACCTGTGGACGGAGAAACATCACACCAACATCAGACCTGTCCACAGAGACCTGGCAAGCCAGAAAGGGCAGGCAGGACACTTTCAGGTACTAAATGAGAGGAACATGTGGCCAAGAATCCTTCACCCAGCAGGGCTGCCATGCAGAACTGATGGAGAGGTGAAGAGCTTTCAGGACAGACAGAAACTGAGAGGACAAGCCAGCCCTGCAGGAAATATTAAGGGGGATTCTCTAAGCAAAGAGAGAACCCAAACGTGACATGGACCACTAAGAAACAATCTACAGAAAGAGGATGTTACAAGCAATACAATGGCACTAAGTTCATATATTTTTAAAAAATTTTTAATTGTGTTATGTTAGTCACCATACAGTACATCATTAATTTTCGATGCAGTGTTCCAAGATTCATTGTTTGTATGTAACACCCAGTGCTCCATTGCCATCCATGCCCTCCTGAATACCCACCACCAGGCTTATCCACCCCCCACCCTCCCCTCTAAAACCCTCAGTTTGTTTCTCAGAGTCCAGAGTCTCTCATGGTTCGTCTCCCCTCCGGTTTACCCCCCGTGATTTTCCCTTTCCTTCTCCTAATGTCCTCCGTGCTATTCCTTATGTTCCACATATGAGTGAAACCACATGATCATTGACTTTCTCTGCTTGACTTACTTCACTCAGCATAATCTCCTCCAGTCCTGTCCATGTTGATGCAAAAGTTGGGGATTCCCCCTTTCTGATGGCTGAGTGATATTCCATTGTATATATGAACCACATCTTCTTTAATAGTGACTCTGAATTAAATGGGCTTAATGCTCCAATCCAAGGACACAGGGTATCAGATCGAATAAAAAAGTAAGAGCCATCCACATGTCTAGAAGAGACCAGGTTTATTTTTTAAATTTAAATTCAACTAAGCAGCATAAATACATCATTAGTTTGTTTTTAGACAAGGAAAAATGGTTTTATTACATTTCATGTATTCTCAGCATCTACCATTCAACAGAAGTGCCCAAATACTGTTGTTGTTGTTGAATTTAGAAGGCTAATCAATATAAATCATTAAAGGCATATATTCTCATTTGTCTCAGTCAGTATAGATCCTATGTCTGAATTTTGCTTTTAAAGTCTGTATTCTTTTTTTTTTAATTTCTTTTCAGTGTTCCAAGATTCATTGTTTATGCACCACACCCAGTGCTCCATGGGATCCCCGCTCTCCTGAATACCCACCACCAGGCTCACCCATCCCAACCCCCTCCCCTCCCAAACCCTGTTCGTTTCTCAGAGTCCACAGTCTCTCATGGTTTGTCTCCCCCTCCGATTTCCCCTGACTCCCTTCTCCTCTCCCTCTCCCAATGTCCTCCATGTTATTCCTTATTCTCCACAAGTAAGCAAAACCATATGATAATTGACTCTCTCTGCTTGACTTATTTCACTCAGCGTAATATCCTCGAGTCATCATTAGTTTTTTTTCAAGATTTTATTAATTCAAATCAAAACCACATTGAGATACCACCTTATACCAATTAAAAAGGCAAGAATCCATCTATTGAAGGTCATCTTGGTTCTTTCCACAGTTTAGAGACTGTGGCCATTGCTGCTATTGTTAGGGTCCGTTATCAAAGGAATGAGACTGAGACAAAGTAAAAATTATGCAAAGCTCTATTTTATGCCAAGCATTAGAAGTCAGACTGACCAGCCAGGGCCATCTCTGAAGAGAGCGACCACCCCTAGTCTACAGGCTCAAGAATCGACTGACCAGTCAGGGCCACCTCTAAAGAGAGCGACCCCTCCCAATCTTACAGGCTACCTTTTATTGGGTAAAACTGCAACCCATATCTTGGTATCTCAGCCCACTGGGTTTGTGTGTCTCTTGCTGATTGGCTAGTTCCATCCGGTCTGGTGACTTGTTATTTAAAATTACCCCATACCAGGAACTGTTACAAACAGTACTTTTCAGGAAGGCTTAGTCAGTTAACGTATTCAGTGTGAATAATAAGATGGTCGTCCTTCCCAAGATGGAGTCATTTTGGTTTGGGGAAGACCTTCTCAGTGTTACAAACAGTACTTCGAACTGATTAGATGTCTCCATCTGGCCTGACTTGTCCTTGTATTCTGGGCTCTGTTATCAGGAACTAGCCGACTACATTTTACTGGTTTCCTGGGCTTGCTTTTAAGTAAGTTTCTCTGGGGGAGGGTCAATTTAAGTTTACTGCACAAACAACAAAATGGCCATTTAACCGAGATGGCATTGCTCTGGCTAAATAGGTCCTTATAGCTATGAACATCGGAGTACAGATGGCCCTTCTTTTCACTACATCTGTATCTTTGGGGTAAATACCCAGTAGTGTCATTGCTGGGTCATATGGTATCTCTATTTTTAATTTTTTGAGGAACCTCCACACTGTTTCCTAAAGTGGCTGAACCAATTTGCCTTCCCACCAACAGTGTAGGAGGGCTCCCCTTTCTCCACATCTTCACCAACATTTGTTGTTCCCTGTAAGCCGTGCTAACTGGTGTAAGGATTGGTTGGTACCTCCAATGATATGAACTGAATGCTGTGCTGAATACAAACGGTCATAAGAAACATACTTGGATCATCCCCATCACAGAGAGAAGGACTTCAAGATCCCACCTTTAAAGATGAGGGCCAGGTGCTGATTGCTAACCATGCCTTCATGAATTGTTGGAAACTCCTTTTTATTTCTGGTGAGCTTTTGTGTGCATTACGAACTGTTGGAGTGTTTTATCAAAAGCTTTGTCTGCATCTGTTGAGATTATTTCTTAATTTTTAAATTTTTATTATTATGTTCAATTAGCCAACATATAGTACATCATTTTAAAATTTTGAATTATAGTTAACATACGATATTAGTTTCAAGTGTCCATCATAGTGAATTAACAATTATATACATTAGGCAGTGCTCACTCTAAGAAATCCAATTACCATGTGTCACACAAAAAATGATTACAATGTTACCGATTATATTCCCTAAACTGTAATTTTCATCCCTGGCGCTCACTTATTATGGAACTGGAAGTTGGTACATCTTAATCCCCTTCACCTTTTCACCCGTATCCCCATACCCCTCCCTCTGGTTTGTGGGATGATCATTTTCACTTATTCTGTTAATGTATCAGATTATATTGATTGAGTTAAGCTACTCTGTTCCTCCCTCCCCCCAAAATCCAGTGTGGTCATGATGTAGAGTCCTATTGCTGGATCTTATTTGTGAACGTTTTGTTTAGAGATGTACATCTAGGTTTATGTGAGAGAAATTTCCACGTCTTTTTCATTCTGCAATTACCTTGCCAGTTTTTGGTGTTCACAGTTCCCTGGCCTGATCCGATATTGCTTCCTCCCTTTTCATTCTCAGGAAAGGTTTGTGTAATTTTGGTGTGTGTATATGCATGTGTGTATGCGTGTGTGTAAGCATGTGTGTGTTTCCCAAGGGCGTAAGTGTTTGGAGGAAATTGCCAATGAAGCTTCCTCAACAGACACAAATATAACGAAATGATTATCGCCATGCCGTTAGCTCACACTTCCATGCCAAACCACAGCTGCCTTTCTTGGATGTGATGAGAACATTTAGATCTACTCTCTTTGCAACGTTCAAGAATAGGATACAGCGTTATGAGCTGTGGTCATCACGCTGTACGTGAGATCCCCAGAACTTGTGGTCTTACAACTGTAGAGACCTTGTTCTTCTTCTACCTATAATCCTGACCAACACCTCCCCATTTCCACACTGCAGCCCCGCCAGCCACCCCTCTGCTCCCCATTTCTCTCAGTTTCCACATACTTCAGTTGGGGGATAGTTTGATCACAGTCAATGCATTCAATGTATTCATAAGGTGATACATATTTACTACTTCTCCATCATTTTAGTAGCTTCTATTTTGAGAATTTTATCCATTTCATCTACATTGTCTTATATATCAGCATAAAAGAGTTAAAAATGTTCTGTTCTAAATTTAAAGTCTGTAGGATGGGACGCCATCCTCATAATGCTAATGGTACCTCCTCCCTCTGTCTCTCTCACCTCTTGGTTTTGTGGCTAGGATTTATAAATGTGACCATTGCTTACAAAAAGGAACACTTTCAGCTTCATTGATTTTTCTCTATTTTTAAATTTGTCCTCATTACTAGCTAGGTCTTGTCTTTACTTTTGTTTGAATAACTTGCTATTCTCTTTCCAAATTCTGGATAGAATAGGTTCTGTCATTAATTATTTTGGGCTTTTTCTGTTCTAATCGATTGGGTCTTGGTTCTTATTTTCCCATTTCACTGGTTTGATGTGTAACATTTACACTGTTCTTCAGTGTAACATTCTCTCATTTCCATTTCTAATTTCTCATTTCTCATTTCATTCAGGGGTAATTGAGAAGCCTGTTGCTTTGATTTCCAAAGCGTAGGGGTAGTACTATCTTTGATGGCAGAATCAGTGACTCCCAGAGGGTCCCAGCAGTTCTTACTGGTCCATGTGAAGAGTCCAGGCTGGCTGGGGTCGTCATTAGGTGGCCCCCACTGTGGGCAGCTCCTGTGCCTTCCAGGGTCCCTGTGGTCCCCCTCCCTGGAGTGTGGGGTCTGGGCCCCTCCTGGGCTAGTGCATGACCAGAGCCGCATACACGCTGGGCTCTGCTGGGGGCTCCCCTGGTTGGGAAGGAGGGGATCCACTTGTCTCCTGTCTGAGGGTCAAGCAGTTCAGCTGAGCGTAGGTCACATCCTGGGGGGTGTCAGATGCAGCAACCTGCAGTGGGGAAGAGAGGGGAGGCTTGTGATTGAGGAGGGGGAAGCCTGGGAACTCAGAGAAGAAGGGACCCACCTGACAGTCCGTCTGCCTGTTTTCCTCTGTTTGTCTGTCCTCTGAGTCCAGCAATCCCTCTGACACGGGGGAAGGAGACGTGGCCAGTCCCCACCTGAGTCTTGATCTTGACCGGCTCACCTGGGCGTACGTTGTTCCCTGGGGGTCTTCATCTTGTGCGTTCTGCTGTGGACAGACAGTGAGGGGGAGGTTTGTCTCCTTAATGCCCCTCGATGCCTCAGACAATTTTCCCCATGGTTGCCAGAGCGATGCTTCAGAACTTTCCTGCCCATTAGGTCACTTTCTTGGCGAACTCTGTAGGGACTTCTTGAACCTTGGGGTGGGTGATTCAACTTTGGCTCTGATTCTCTTCCGGACAGTGTTTCTTGCTCATTTGGTTGCAGCTGCATGGGCCATGTTCCTGGTAAAGCATGTTGCTGCCTCAGGACTTTTGTACCTGCTACTCTGTACCCTGCTTTATTTTCCTTGGCCACACGTTGCCCTCGAGGATGCTGCCCACTTCCGTGCATATTGTCCACCACCCACAAAGTGAACTCATGGAGGGTGGTCAGATTTGCTCACAGCTATGCTAGCAGCACTAGGTGGGGCCTGGCACTAGGTGGGCTCCCTGTGCCTTTTGCTGGTTGAATGAATGAAGGGGCTTAGTGACCAGCGGGAGAATCATTTCTTCATGCAACCTCCTGAGACGTGGGCATGCACCCCAACAACCAGAAGTCAGGCAGTGTTTGCGGAGCCAGACAAGAGGAGCACAAAGGAGGCCCCACAAGGTCACAGTGGACTGATCCTGGGTGCCCAAGGTGTGTGAGGGCCCCTGAGGGACACTACTGAGACTAGGTGGTGTGAGGAAATGGAAGTGTCCACTGGATTCAATTTGGCACCACGAGGGCGCTGGGGTCTGCACGAGAGCGGGGGTCTCACCCGATGGTCCAGCTCCACCCCCTCCTCAGGCTGAGTGTCTTGCATGGCAACATCTGCTGGGACAGAATGGGGTGTGTCTCTTGGCAAGGTCCCCTGAGCCCTCCTCTCAGCGCTACAGACCCCGCCCTGCTCTCAGATAGGGCATCTGCCATCCCGGGGATTCCGCAGTGGGCTGAGGGGCATGTGGGAATTCAGTCCTCAACCCCTACCCAAGACCCTCCCAGCCCAACCCAGGGCGGCCCCCTTCCTCTCACAGAGGCTCTCCTCCTGGGCGGCAGCGGCTGGGCTGGAGCTGGGGAGGAGACAGGGCGTTAGGGGGGCATAGTGGGGGCAGGTGGGTGGGAGTCTGGGGGACTGCGGGCAGGAGTTACCTGTCGTGCAGGCCTCTGTCCTTGGGCTCCGGGTCTGTAGGCCCTGAAGGACGTTGGGAATCAGTCTCCCTCTGGGCTGGGAGGGTACGACCTGCCCCCAACCATGTGATTGCAGGGAAAGGCGCCCTTCACACATACTGTCTGTGGTTTCTCCATCTCCCCAGAATGAAAGAGGGAAAAACCTTCAACTGGCACATGGGGGCTGACCTGGAGGTTTCTTTCTAGTTTCTCTGGGTTGAGATTCTGCTCAAGTGTCCTCCTACACCGGCCTTTCCCACCACTGTGGTATCCCTCTGGCCGCTGCCCTGAGCCCATCCTTGTTCGGCCCACAGGGCAGCCACCACCCCTGGAGCCCGTCACCCCCTTCCCTTCTCACCCGACTTCCTGCCTTTGCCCCGGTGCCGGTGTCGAACCGGGAAGAGGACGAGGAGGCTGAGCAGCATGATGAAGGCCCCCGCGGCTGCGATCAGGACGTACAGGTACCAGTGGGGACCTTGGGCAGGAGCTGCACCATGAATGAGTCAGTGATGCCATTTACCTGAGCGCCTACTGTGTGCCTGGCACCTGCTCAGTTCTGTGCACTCAGCTCTGACCCCGTCAACGATCACCCAGCAGACGACTGCTGCCCCTCCCACCCACCCCACAGACAGAAAACTGAGACACAGAGAGGTCATTCGTGTGTCCGAGGTCGCCCAGCATGGAGGTGGCAGGGCTGGGACTGGAACTCAACTGTGGGTTCCCTGTGTTCTCCTCATGCTGTCCCCTGTGTAGAAACCAGCTCTCAGTTCTGGGCCCCCCATCTGGGGCACAGCCTGTCCCAGCATCTTCTTCTGGAGCAGAGGGTCCTTCCAGATTCCCCTTATTACCTGAATGCTCCCAGCCATTGTCATCCCTCCCCTCCCCGTACAATGTCACTGTCTTTGCTGCAAAGGGACAGAACTGCCCATAGATCACGACCTGGGGGTCTTCCCCATGAGCCCTCCTCTCCCAGGATGAGAGTCATGGTTTGATGGGAAAGCTACTCTGGTCCACGACTCTCTCCTTTACACTTGGGGAAACTGAGGCCCACACAGGGGAGGGGCATGTGCTAGCCGGCACCTCCGGAGGCCCTTGAACTGAGGGGGCAGCTCAGCCTCCACTCCCCAGAGACCCACCCACTAAGGCTGAAAGAGACCCTCACTCACCCTCAGAGCCTCCTGGGGTCAGCAAGGGTGAGGCAGGGGGCCTGCAGGACTCCCCACTGCACCTGGCTGCTCCTCCCCCACTGGGCCCCTCCCCCTCCCTCTGCCATGACCACCCCAGCCCCCCTCCACCAGCCTGGGAGCCCCTGGAGCCCCGAGGTCCCCCTGGCATCTCTGAAAGCCTAGAAGAAGAGCCGATGGACTGCAGCCCCTGTGACTCACAGTCAGCTGAGCCTGGCCCTTGTGGTTGGGGGCCGGGACCCATAGAGGGTCGTGGGGAAAAGACAAGAGTGGGGGGGGCCTGGAGCTTCCCCTGACACCTTATCCCTGCACACACTCTTCCTCCTCATGTGCCCTGTGGCCCCAAAGGTCCTCCTCCACTGGGACAATTCTGGTGCTGTGGGCGAGGGAAGGGCAAGGGTGGGAGGACCCTGTTTCCCTCCTGCACCGTGAGGTGCGGACCCCTCTGCTGACATTCCCATGGAGCCCATCGCTCCCATCCTAGACCAGAGCCCTCTTGGACACAGGGCTCTGCAGCAGTGTTGGGACACAGAGGGAACAGGGTCAGCGACTCTCACCTGAGACCAGGAGCTCCAGGGGGTCACTGGGCTGGGACAACAGGTAGGGGGAGGTGCTGGCGGAGCCATAGCACCTGTAGGTCCCTCCATGGGCTGAGGTCACAGGACTCATGGGGAATTCAGCCTGGTGCTGCCCAGCTCGGGACTTTGATCTAAGACGCAGGGGGGGATGGGCTGCCCCCTCCTTGGACAGAAGGAAAGTGTCCACAGAGCTCCATGACTGACACAGCAGGGTCACATTCTCTCCTGGGGGCACCGTGGGTCCTGGCTGCACCGAAAGGGAGGGTGTGTAGGGCAGCTGTCCTAGGGAGAGGAAGGGCAGGTGAGGGGCTGTCCAGCCCTTGTTCTGAACTGCGTCTGTCTGTGTCCTCCGAGTCTGTGCCATCCCATCCCCTGTCTCTCTCTCTCCCTCCCTGGGGACCCCCCACCCCTGGTCCCGGCCACCACCACCTGAGGCTCCCCTGGCAGGATCCGTGCAGAGTCTGGGGTCCTGACTAATGCCGTGAGCCCTCACCTGTGAACAGGATGTCCAGGGGGTCACTCGGGGCTGACCACTCGGAGGAGAGGGTGTGTCCACCATAGCACATGTACCGACCCCTGTGGGAGGGTCTCACAGGGCCCAGGGGGAAGTCTGCACCAGAGAGCCCAGCCTGGGGCTTCCGGCCAAGCCTCCAGGGAGGGTCAGGTGCCCCCTCTTTGGACAGAGCAAATCTGTCATAGCCAACATCAGAGCGACACTGGAGGGTCAGGCTCTGTCCAGAGGTCATTACAGAGCCCTGCTGGGTCAGGAGGGAGGGCTTCTCCGACACACCTGGCAAAGACCAGCCGTGGAAGTCAGGGGCTGCTTCTCCCCAAACCTCCCTTCTCCCATCCTGATCCCCAGGTCTCACTGTCCATCACCCTCCGTTATTCTGACCTGTGAGTCCCCGTGGTCCCCTCACCCACCCTCTCATTGGGGCTCCCCTGGGATCAGAGTCGCCGTTAACCTGTCTGGTGCCTCAAAACATGGATGGGGCAACAGTCCGACTTTCTCACCTGAGACCAGCAGCTCCAGGGGGTCACTGGGGTCCGACCACACCTGGGGGGTGTTGCTGTAATAGCCGTAGCATCGGAACGTCCACCTGAGGCTGGGGGTCACGGGGCCCACAGGGAACAGGGCCTGGGTCCCCCCATGGGGAGCTGGCTGGGAGTCCAGGGTCCAGGAGGGCTGGCGCTCTCCTTCCTTCATCAGGACGAACCTGTGGAATCCCGTCCGTGAGGCACACTGGAGGGTCACGTTCCCTCCTGAAGTCACGACAGGGCTGGGCAGGGCTGAGAGCCTGGGTTTGCCCTGGGATCCTAGGAGAGGAGGAGGGGGTGGTGTTAAATCGGGCTCAGACTCCTAAGGTATCCCCAGGCTGGGCTGTAAGAGGGAGACACTTGACAGCTGACCCCTTTCCTGAGGGCAGAGCCTGGGACTGGGACCCTGAGTGGGCTCGCACCTGTCACCACCAGCTCCAGGGGGTCACTGTACTCTGACCAGTCATTGGGGCTTTCATAGTCACAGCGATATCTTCCTGCATATCCATCTGTCATGTATGTGATGGAGAAGTTGGCCTTGTCCCCAGACTCTAGTGGCTTCTGTGTATCCCAGTTCCATGAGTCACCCTCTTTATGCAGGTGGTACTCCTGGGCCTCCTGGACCCCCTGGCACCAGATGGTCACAGGTGTCCCCCAGGGCATCACAGAGCTGGGCTCAGCCCAGATGGTGGGTTTGGGGAGGGTCCCTGGAAGGAAACAGAGGCTGGGACATAGACCTTCCCTACCCCCCAGTCCCAGCTCAACCCCAAACCCCCATAACTGCCCCTGGGTCAGCCCAGAACTTCTGTTCTCCATCCCCAACTGTCTGGAGGGTGACCTCTGTCCCCAGTGAGGAGGTGGGACTGGGACCTTTGGGGACAGACTCACCTGCCTGCGCTTGGGTCCTGGGGTCTACACTCAGCCCTGGAAGAGAGTCCCTGTGAGAGGTTTGCCCCAAATCCTAGCAGAACCCCTCCTCCCCATGAGCCTCCTGAGCCTGGGGTCTCTGACAGACCAGGGCTTGGCTGTGGGGTGGCTTCCTCCCAGACTAAGGCATCCCTTTCCCTCCTCAGATCTCACCGAGACAGAGCAGGGCCATGAAGGTGGGGGTCATGGTGTCTCGTCTCTCTCACTCTCGCTGTGCAGAGGGTGAGACCACGGTGCCCACAGGACAGGCAGACAGACAGGGTGTGGTTCTCAGAGGTAGTTGTCCTATCATGGGGTTGTCACGTACACAGGATATGACAATAGGAAGGTGAACAACCCCTGCCCAGGGGCCTAGCCTGGCTCCGGTGTCCATGACGGTGCAGCGGGGGAACCATAAGCCTCCCTGAGATGTCCAATCAGGAAAGGTCCTTCCCTCCCAGAGCCTCCCCCATGGGTCTCCTTAATCTCCACACCCCTGGTCCGCACCATGGATGGGTCCCCAGACCCAGAGCTGCTGCAGAGGACATGGGTTCCTGCTGTGCTGGGGAGATCATGTCAGCGCAGACACTCGTGTGATGTCTCTGAATGGTTCAAGTTGAGATATCAGTGGCAATGAGCCCAGAGAAGGAATAGATGCAAATAGGGAAGGGAGCACAGACCCTCTCTTGGCCCTGGAGTGTGGACTCTTTTTCTGTCACAGCCTCCAAGGACTTCTCTCTTTTCCTGCGACATGGTCCACACCCCATTCATGGGAACAAGCCTGTGTGAGTCCCTCCTGGCTCTTTGTTGCCCCTTGTTCCAGGGACAGAGACATCCTCCCCACCCTGGGGTCTTGCCTATAAGCTGTGGGGAACAATACTTGGGTGAGTGCTCTGATATGAGAAACAAAGCCGATTTTCATGTCATTACTACTCCAGTGTCCACTGCCCAGGTGACTGTGAGCACAGTGACCTGGTCTATAGCATGCTATCCTTACTCTACTCCTCAGAGTGGTTGTGAGGTCAGTGGGACCTAGACTGTGGATAGGATGAATCTTGTTAGATTCCTGACCTGATTAAGAGGGGTGTGGTTAAGACCAAAGAGGTCCATGTGTCAGACCCCACAGTCAGGTTAGATCATTGATCATTGTGAGAAGTCCCAGGGAAGACTGAGAGAGAACGGTGGGAATATCACTGATGAATATGGATGCTAAGATTCTCAACAAGATCCTAGCAAACAGGATCCAACAGCACATTAAAAAGATTATCCACCATGACCAGGTAGGATTCATCCCTGGGTTACAAGGATGGTTCAACATTCGCAAATCAATCAATGTGATAGAACAAATCAATAAGAGAAGAGAGAAGAACCACATGATCCTCTCCATTGATGCAGAAAAAGCTTTTGACAAAATCCAGCATCCGTTCCTGATTAAAACGCTTCAAAGTATAGGGATAGAGGGAACATTCCTGAACTTCATCAAATCTATCTATGAAAAACCCACAGCAAATATCATCCTCAATGGGAAAAAGCTTGCAGCCTTCCCATTGAGATCAGGAACACGACAAGGATGCCCACTCTCACCACTCTTGTTCAACATAGTATTAGAAGTCCTAGCAACAGCAATCAGACAACAAAGAGAAATAAAAGGTATCCAAATTGGCAAGGAAGAAGTCAAACTCTCTCTCTTCGCAGATGACATGATTCTTTATATGGAAAACCCGAAAGACTCCACCTCCAAACTACTAGAACTCATACAGCAATTCAGTAATGTAGCAGGATACAAAGTCAATGTCCAGAAATCAGTGGCTTTCTTATACACTAACAATGAAAATACAGAAAGGCAAATTAGAGAATCGATTCCATTTACTATAGCACCAAAAACCATAAGATACCTCAGAATAAACCTAACCAAAGAGGTTAAAGATCTGTACTCGAGGAACTACAGAACACTCCTAAAAGAAATTGAAGAAGACACAAAAAGATGGAAGACCATTCCATGCTCTTGGATGGGAAGAATAAACATCATTAAAATGTCTATACTGCCCAGAGCAATCTATACTTTTAATGCCATTCCAATCAAAATTCCACCAGTATTTTTCAAAGAGCTGGAGCAAATAATACTAAAATTTGTATGGAATCAGAAGAGACCCCGAATTGCTAAGGAAATGTTGAAAAACAAAAATAAAACTGGTGGCATCACGTTACCTGATTTCAAGCTTTACTACAAAGCTGTGATCACCAAGACAGCATGGTACTGGCATAAAAACAGACACATGGACCAGTGGAACAGAGTAGAGAGCCCAGATATGGACCCTCAACTCTATGGTCAAATAATCTTTGACAAAACAGGAAAAAATATCCAGTGGAAAAAAGACAGTCTCTTCAATAAATGGTGCTGGGAAAACTGGACAGCTATATGTAGAAGAATGAAACTTGACCATTCTCTTACACCGTACACAAAGATAAACTCGAAATGGATAAAAGACCTCAACGTGAGACAGGAATCCATCAGAATCCTCGAGGAGAACATAGGGAGTAACCTCTTTGATATCAGCCACAGCAACTTCTTTCAAGATATGTCTCCAAAGGCGAAGGAAACAAAGGCAAAGATGAACTTCTGGGACTTCATCAAGATAAAAAGCTTCTGCACAGCAAAAGAAACAGTCATCAAAACAAAGAGGCAACCCACGGAATGGGAGAAGATATTTGCAAATGACAGTACAGATAAAAGGTTGATATCCAGGATCTATAAAGAACTCCTCAAACTCAACACACACAAAACAGATAATCATATTAAAAAATGGGCAGAAGATATGAACAGACACTTCTCCAATGAAGACATACAAATGGCTACCAGACACATGAAAAAATGTTCATCATCACTAGCCATCAGGGAGATTCAAATCAAAACCACATTGAGATACCACCTTACACCAGTTAGAATGGCCAAAATTAGCAAGACAGGAAACAACGTGTGTTGGAGAGGATGTGGAGAAAGGGGAACCCTCTTACACTGTTGGTGGGAATGCAAACTGGTGCAGCCACTTTGGAGAACAGTGTGGAGATTCCTCAGGAAATTAAAAATAGATCTTCCCTATGACCCTGCAATTGCACTGCTGGGGATTTACCCCAAAGATACAGATGTAGTGAAAAGAAGGGCCATCTGTACCCCAATGTTTATAGCAGCAATGGCCACGGTCGCCAAACTGTGGAAAGAACCAAGATGCCCTTCAACGGATGAATGGATAAGGAAGATGTGGTCCATATACACTATGGAGTATTATGCCTCCATCAGAAAGGACGAATACCCAACTTTTGTAGCAACATGGACAGGACTGGAAGAGATTATGCTGAGTGAAATAAGTCAAACAGAGAAAGTCAAGTATCATATGGTTTCACTTATTGGTGGAGCATATCAAATAATATAGAGGACAAGGATAGATGGAGAGGAGAAGGGAGTTGAGGGAAATTGGAAGGGGAGGTGAACCATGAGAGACTATGGACTCTGAAAAACAACCTGAGGGTTTTGAAGGGGCGGGGTGGGAGGGTGGAGGAACCAGGTGGTGGGTATTAGGGAGGGCACAGATTGCATGGAGCACTGGGTGTGGTGCAAAAACAATGAATACTGTTACGCTGAAAATAAATAAAAAATTAAAAAAAAAAAAAAAAGAATGAAACTTGACCATTCTCTTACACCGTACACAAAGATAAACTCGAAATGGATAAAAGACCTCAACGTGAGACAGGAATCCATCAGAATCCTCGAGGAGAACATAGGGAGTAACCTCTTTGATATCAGCCATAGCAACTTCTTTCAAGATATGTCTCCAAAGGCGAAGGAAATAAAGGCAAAGATGAACTTCTGGGACTTCATCAAGATAAAAAGCTTCTGCACAGCAAAAGAAACAGTCATCAAAACAAAGAGGCAACCCACGGAATGGGAGAAGATATTTGCAAATGACAGTACAGATAAAAGGTTGATATCCAGGATCTATAAAGAACTCCTCAAACTCAACACACACAAAACAGATAATCATATCAAAAAATGGGCAGAAGATATGAACAGACACTTCTCCAATGAAGACATACAAATGGCTACCAGACACATGAAAAAATGTTCATCATCACTAGCCATCAGGGAGATTCAAATCAAAACCACATTGAGATACCACCTTACACCAGTTAGAATGGCCAAAATTAGCAAGACAGGAAACAACGTGTGTTGGAGAGGATGTGGAGAAAGGGGAACCCTCTTACACTGTTGGTGGGAATGCAAACTGGTGCAGCCACTTTGGAGAACAGTGTGGAGATTCCTCAGGAAATTAAAAATAGATCTTCCCTATGACCCTGCAATTGCACTGCTGGGGATTTACCCCAAAGATACAGATGTAGTGAAAAGAAGGGCCATCTGTACCCCAATGTTTATAGCAGCAATGGCCACGGTCGCCAAACTGTGGAAAGAACCAAGATGCCCTTCAACGGATGAATGGATAAGGAAGATGTGGTCCATATACACTATGGAGTATTATGCCTCCATCAGAAAGGACGAATACCCAACTTTTGTAGCAACATGGACAGGACTGGAAGAGATTATGTTGAGTGAAATAAGTCAAGCAGAGAAAGTCAAGTATCATATGGTTTCACTTATTGGTGGAGCATGACAAATAATATAGAGGACAAGGGTAGATGGAGAGGAGAAGGGAGTTGAGGGAAATTGGAAGGGGAGGTGAACCATGAGAGACTATGGACTCTGAAAAACAACCTGAGGGTTTTGAAGAGGCGGGGTGGGAGGGTGGGGGAACCAGGTGGTGGGTATTAGGGAGGGCACAGATTGCATGGAGCACTGGGTGTGGTGAAAAAACAATGAATACTGTTACGCTGAAAATAAATAAAAAATTAAAAAAAAAAAAAAAAAAAAAAAAAGAAAAACAAGAGACAGAAAGCTGCGATCAGGAGGTCTCCACAGGCTGATGACCCAGTAGAGCCCCAACATGCCTGAGAGACTATTTTACAGTTCAGTAACAAGAATGTTTATTAGGGAGATTGAGGTTGGAGGACCACAAGTCCCAGGTGACCCCCTTGCTTCAAAGCAAGAGTCTTTTCTAAAGCATATTTACAGAGGAGCTCAAGGTCTGTGTCAGCATGACTGCGAGAGCTAATGTGATCCCAATCAAGTAGTGAATGAACTGCAGGGATTGCGAGAGCTAGTCCTTGACAAGACTCCCTAGACTGCAAGGACCCTGTCAGCTTGCAGTTAGGTCTCCATATCCTTGGGAGACCCCATGTGTTCTTAACACTGAGAAATGCTATTTATAATGTTTCTGAAATTATTAGAAACATGTATTTATAGGAAATGAGAAACAAAAGTTTCTGAAATTGACATGGACCACAATAGAAACAGAAGTGAAAGCTGAGTGACCGCCAGTGCCTGGGGTCAAGTTGGGGGTCATCAAATTTGATTTCTGCCTCTGTGTGACCAGAGCAGGAGTCCACATTATCACAGGCAGGAAGGGCATCCAGTGTCTCACTGACTGTGGAAACAGTGTGACCCTTCTACCATGTATGGGGTGGGTCCTGGCATGTCTATGCCCATTGACCCAGCCCAGACATCAGCACTGAGTCATGTCCCCTGTGTGTGTGTGTGTGTGTGTGTGTGTGTAAGAGTTTTCTCCAGTGAAACCCCACACAGGCAGCTGTCCACGTGTGAGGGTGCTGCTTCCATGGCAGTCATCCCTGGAAGACACATCCCTGCTCAGATGCTAAGTTGGGACAGTGGATGCCAGAGGTCAGTGGGGCTGTAACCACCCACCCCTTACAGTCCTGAGCTTCAGGACAGCCCTGGAAGCAATTGTCTCTGGAACTCAGGGGTGTAGGAGGTGAGTGTCCAACAAGAATGGACATCAGAGAGTGACCCCAATGCGATAAGGAGTGCTCAGGAACACTGCGTGCAGACTTGTCAACCATAGTCCAGGACATGAAATGGCAGGAATGTAGGAAACTCATTTTATGTTAAAAGTGTGAACTACTGAAAAATTGGAGCACATTGAGTGTTTGCAGCAATAATAAAGTTATATTATGAAAGAAGATAGAAATCAGGAAATGAATTAGTTAAATTCTCTGGAGGTGAAAAAAATAAAAATAAAAACTTATGTGACTAATCATTCCATCTGTGAGAAGATGCAGCTGAAAGGCAGAACACAAAACTGGAAGACGATGCTGAGGATGTTTTGTCCGATGCCAGACAGACAGGCTGAAATGAGAACATGCAGATACCCAGGGAACAGGGGGCCGGTGGATACTGTGAGTCTGGAAAGAGAGCAGCAAGGAGGGTATGAGGCAACAGTCCCAGGGGCCAGTGGTCAGGTGTTGTAAAGAGACACAGACAGAGCAGCAGCCTGCTGGTATGCATGGATGTGTCCTTCAGATCTGTGTCTCCATATCTCCTGAGAAAGCAAAGGAAGTTGATGGGAGATTTTGAGCAGAAGAAAAAAGCAGAGAGATTCGGGACATGCGTTTATACGGAATCATGAATGAGGGATGCTTTACTCACCCAAGGGAGCTTGAAAGGACAAAGGTAAAAGGGCCGGCAGGGCCCACATCCTCAAGCACAAGGAGACAGGGATCTCATGTAGCCTTGGGCTTCATCTCTGTGAGGGAGGAGGAGAGCCCCCAGCAGGTGTGTTCGCAGCTCCTCACTGTTGGGTCCCCTCTTTTACTTGGAATAAAGCAATGTTTTCTTTCTCTTTCTTTTTTTTTTAATCTGGGAAATCAATGAAGTTTTATTTATTTATTTATTTGTTTGTTTATTATTTGAAAATTTTTTTAACATCTGAATTAAATTTTATATTTTTAGTGTTCCAAGATTCATTGTTTATGCACCACACCCAGTGCTCCATGCAATACCTGCCATCCTTAATACCCACCACCAGGCTCCCCCAACACCACCCTTACAAAAACCTCAGTTTGTTTCTCAGAATCTACAATCTCTCATGGTTCGTCTCCCCCTCCTATTTCCCTCAATTCACTTTTTCTTTTCCTACTGCTTCCTAATGTCCTCCATGTTATTCCTTATGCCCCACAAGTGAGTGAAACTCTGCTGGTCTCTTCTAGACAGCATGTGGATGGCTCTTACTTTTTTATTCAATCTGATACCCTGTGTCTTTTGATTGGAGCATTAAGCCCATGTAATTCAGAGTCACTATTAAAAGCAGATGTGGTCCATATATAGAATGGGATATCAGTCAGACATCAGAAAGGATGAATACCCAACTTTTGTATCAACATGGGAGGGACTGGAGGAGATTATGCTGAGTGAAATAAGTCAAGCAGAAAAAGTCAATGATCATGTGGTTTCACTCTTATCTGGAACATAAGGAATAGCATGGAGGACATGGAGAGAAGGAAGGGGGAAATGAAGGGGGTAAATCAGAGGGGGAGATGAACCACGAGAGACTGTGGACTCTGAGAAACAAACTGAGGGGTTAGAGTGGAAGCGAGGATTGAGTGAGCCCGGTAATGGGTATTCAGGAGGGCACGTGTTGCAGGGAGCACTGGGTGTTGTACACAAACAATGAATCATGGAACACTGCAACAGAAACTAATGATGTACTGTCTGGTGACTAAATAACAAACACTCTGCATAAGAGTATCAGATTGACAAATGTATTCATAAGATGTGGTGAGTGCACCAAATCAATTTTTTACGCTAAATGCTTGCTCAAATGTATACAATTATGAAGTATTTCGTAACTTATGTTACATAAACATGCAAAGAAACAGGCAGAAGCCACAATCACAACTCCCACTTCCGATGGCACTCGGGGGAAGAACGAGGCACAAACAAGTTCACTTCCAGAGAGCGGGAGCAGGGGTCGGCAGGTGCAGAGACTGTAGCCCAGAACAACTCCTCAGTCCCGTATTCATTAGATACGAGATAACAATCCACAAAGGAGGAAGCAGATCATAGATAAACGAGATATGCCTGATTGAGCAGTATAGGATTTGTGGCTGAGTAAACACATTTGAAGGAATCATCTAATTAACTACAGGTGATCTCTGGAGAAGGGGAGGTAACAGAAGTTCGGCCCTGAGCAGGCGGGCGACCCCAGCTGCTCCGCTGCAAGGACATGTATCATCCTCTCCCCAGGGGCCCCTGCTGGTGCACGATCAAGCACGTGTGGTCAGTACATTGTTCTGAGGGATGGTTACACACAAATTTACCTTTATTTGTACATTCATTTTCTTATTTATTTATTTTAAAGATTTTATTTATTTATTTTTGAGAGAGAGAGACAGAAACAGAGAGAGGGACAGAGAGCAAATACGAGCCAGAAGGAGGGACAGAGGGAGAAGCAGATTCCCTGCTGAGCAGGGATCCCGCAACACAGGACTCCATCCCAGGACCCTGGGGTCATGACCTGAGCCCAAGGCAGAGGCCTCACGGAATCAAACTCTAAAGCGCTCTATTCACAACTTTAAAAAAAAAAGCAAAACCCATTTATTCCTTGGAGTCCGTAGCAGCTCCCACCTGGCTTCACCTCAAACACCCCTGAGCTCACTCAAACTGATGGTGTTTCTGGAAGGTTCCACCACGTGTTGCTGCATGAGGACAGAACTCTATGAGTCCAGAGAGGATTCAGGGAATGGTTTTGGATTCATCTGTTCCAAAGCAGACCTGATTCTCACCCACTTATTTACTTATGAAAACAGAGTCTGTGTTTTGGGCTGAAGGGACGGAGGACAGTAGTGGACGTCAGGGAAGGTGGAAATGGAAAGTGAAGGAAGATGAATCCCACAAAGGTGGACCAGAGCTGCCGCTGTAGGAAGGTATGAACCAGCCCTGCTGTGTGGGACGAACCCTCAAGTCACAGGGATGAGGAAAGACGGGGGCAGTCAAGGATGTCCAACAATGTGGGAGGGAAATCACCACAGGTCACGGGGGACGAGTCCTGGACAGGGAGCAGCCCAGACACATCCTGCACCTGAACCATGCTCCCCCTCGATGTTGTCAGCAGACGGATCAGGGAGCACGAGCTGCAGGCGTTCCTCCAGATCCCTCTGGGCACCTGGGATGCATGCCCACAGCTCTGCCACATGGAATGGTGGCTTTGTTCCCCTCGTGTTTAGCTCCTGGCCGCGTCTGGGGTCCTTCTCTGGCTGTGCTGAGCCTCCAGCAGCAGAATCCCAAGGACCACCAGGATCAAGGCAGCCACGCTCAGGCGGATCAGATTCTCCACCGTGTAATCTCTGGGGTCCGAGGCTAGGAATGAGGACAGAGAGGTTGCAGAGGTCAGGGTGGACCCAAATCCCCCATATCCTGCATGTCCACCCAGGGGACCTGCTTCCCCAGACAGGACCCCACCCCTCCACACCAGAACCATCACTGGGACTTCCTCCTACTCACCACTGCTGGGGTCTGAGGTGTTTTGGGGTGGGCTCACAGTGCCAGCTGCTTCTGCAGGAAGACAGAAGCAGATGGAAGGAGCTGGAGACCTCGACCAGCCTGTCCTCTGCTCTGTGTCTCTATCCCTCAGCCTGTCACTATGTAGTTTTTGTACACTTCTGGAACCAGCCCTTCTCTGCACTAGGGGGCTTTCCTCTGCTCTCCTCACTGGATTCCTTCAGCCTCCTTGTTCTCTTTGATTTCAGACTCTGCTTCTGAGTCACTAGGGACAGATTCTGGCTGTGCCCCACCAGCTCAGTGTTGCAGAGAAAAATGGCCTCCAGCACAGAAATCATCATGTCCTCGCATGTTCTCTGTTCTCTCTGGGACACAAGACTTCCTGGGCTCATGTCCCTGCAGATGACAGTTCCTACTTATTCAGTAGACGAGGTCCCAGCAGCGTTCATGGGTGAGGGGCTGGTGCCAAGGGCTCCTGACTGTCAGGAGTACAGAGGGGCCAATGTCTGGGGCCGGGTCCTGTCCCTCCATATCAACCAGTTCCCTTCCTTCAGGGTCTGCACTTTATTCTGTACCTACAGTATTCCTCCTTGGCTATGTTCATTAATTCATTCTTCAAATACTTACAGATACACACAGTGCTAGACACACACACACACACACACACACACACACACACACACACAGAGAGAGAGAGAGAGAGAGAGAGAGAGAGAGAGATCTGTGTGCGTATATCTACAACAAATATATAAATATGTATCCACGAAAGGTGATGGTCAGTCACTGGGTTGTAGGAACACCGTTATTGCTTGCATGCAGTGTGGATCGAGATGGGAAGAAGAGCTACATAAGTAAACCAACCAACCAACCAACCAACCAACCAACAAACAAAAAAGATAATTGAGACTCATTGAAACCATGCTAAGACCTGGGAGTGCCCAGAGCTTGTGCCCCACAAGGACCGTGTGAATCTGTCTAACCCCAATGCACACAGGAGAAGGAGGACTGGTTTCTGAGTCTGGCGTCCCTGTCACCTGAGTTTCCTTCATCATTATCTGCAGGTGCTGCTCTAGAAGGTGTGAGAAGCAGACATAGGGACACTGGACCAGCGTCCACATACAATGCAGAGTGGACACCAGCTGCATATGGACATGGGGTGCAGCCTCCCTGGGGACTCCCATGATCCGGGATTGACACTCCTGGTTCTCAGGTGTTCACAGAGGGGCATGGAGGCCCCCAGATGAGCACGGGGGCAGCCGAGCAGTGCTCCCAGATGGGGAGGCTTCTGTCCAGGAGAGTGTCCTCTGGGACTGACACCACGGATTGGATTCTGCTATGGAGGGACTGGAGGTGAGTGGGAGGTGCTGTCTACTCACCCTCGTCCTCACTCACCCCCTACGTGGCCCCTACTCCTTACTCTGCTGAAACTGCCGGATGGGGACCCCAGGTGCGCACTGTGGATCTTCCCAACCTCTCCAGGGCAGGACCCTCCTCTGTGAAGCTCCCATGACGCCCAAGTTTGTTACTGTGTCAGGCTTTCCTGAGACGTGTGTCCTGAGCTGACAGAGCTCAGACAGGACAGGGTCAAGGCCCCTCACCTGAGACCAGCAGCTCCAGGGGGTCACTGGGCTTTGACAACAGGTAGGGGGAGGTGCTGGTGGAGCCATAGCACCTGTAGGTCCCCCCGTGGGCTGAGGTCACAGGACTCATGGGGAATTCAGCCTGGTGATGCCCAGCTCGGAACTTTGATCTAAGACGCAGCAGAGGATCAGTTGCCCCCTCCTTGGACAGAAGGAAAGTGTCCACAGAGCTCTGTGACTGACACAGCAGGGTCACATTCTCTCCTGGGGCCACTGTAGGTCCCGGCTGCACCGAGAGGGAGGGTGTGAAAAGTAGTTGTCCTAGAGAGAGGAAGGGCAGGTGAGGGGCTGTCCAGACCTTGTTCTGAACTGAGTCTGTCTGTGTCCTCCAAGTCTGTGCTGTCCCATCCCCTGTCTCTCTCTATCTCTCCCTCCCCGGGACCCCACGCCCCTGGTCCCGGCCACCACGACCTGGGGCTCCCCTGGCAGGACCTGTGCAGAGTCTGGGGTCCTGACTAACACCGTGAACCCTCACCTGTGAGCAGGATGTCCAGGGGGTCACTGGGGGCCGACCACTTGGAGGAGAGGGTGTGTCTACCATAGCAGGTGTACCGGCCCCCGTGGGAGGGTCTCACAGGGCCCAGGGGGAAGTCTGCCCCAGAGAGTCCAGCCTGTAGCTGCCGGCCAATCCGCCGTAGAAGGTCAGGTGCCCCCTCCTTGGACAGAGCGAATCTGTTGTAGCCGACATCAGAGCGACACTGGAGGGTCAGGCTCTGTCCAGAGATCACGACAGGGCCCTGCTGGGTCAGGAGGGAGGGCTTCCCCGACACACCTTAGAGAGACCAGCCCGTATGGCAGAGGCTGAGTCTCCCCAAACTTCCCTTTCCTGTCCTGACCCCCGGGTCTCACTGTCCATCACCCCCGGTGACTCTGACCTGTGAGTCCCCGTGGTCCCGTCACCCACCCTCTCATTGGGGCTCCCCTGGGAGCAGAGTCGCCGTTAACCTGTCTGGTGCCTCAAAACACGGGTGGGGTAACAATGAGACTTTCTCACCTGAGACCAGCAGCTCCAGGGGGTCACTGGGGTATGACCACACCTGGGGGCTGTTGCTGTAATAGCCATAGCATCTGAACGTCCACCTGTGGCTGGGGGTCACGGGGCCCACAGGGAACAGGGCCTGGGTCCCCCCATGGGGGGCTCCCTGAGAGTTCAGGGTCCAGGAGGGCTGGCGCTCTCCTTCCTTCATCAGGACGAACCTATGGAATCCCATCCATGAGGCACACTGGAGGGTCACGTTCCCTCCTGAGGTCACGAAAGGGCTGGGCAGGGCTGAGAGGCTGGGTTTGACCTGCGATCCTAGGAGAGGAGGAGGGGGTGTTGAGAAATGGGGCTCAGACCCCCCCCCATTATCCCCAGGCTGGGCTGTGCGAGGGAGACCCCTGAGAACCCACCCCCTTCCTGAGGGCAGAGCCTGGGGATGGGACCCCAAGTGGGCTCACACCTGTCATCACCACCAGCTCCAGGGGGTCACTGGGCTCTGACCAGCCGGTGGGACTGAGATAGTCACAGTGATATTTTCCTGCATATACATCTGTCATGTGTGTGATGGAGAAGTTTGCCTTGTCCCCGGGCTCCAGCGGCTTCTGTCTGTCCCAGTTCCATGAGTCCCCCTCTTTGTGCAGGCGGTACTCCTGGGCCTCCAGGCCCCCCTGACACCAGATGGTCACAGGTGTCCCCCAGGGCATCACAGAGCCTGGCTCAGCCCAGATAGTGGGTTTGTGGAGGGTCCCTGGAAGGAAACAGAGGCTGGGACACAGACCTTCCCCACCCACAGGTCCCAGCTCAGCCCCAAACCCCCAGACATCCCACTCTGTCAGCCCAGAGCTGTTGGTCTCCATCTCCCGCTTCCTGGTGGGTGGCCCCTGTCCCCAGTGAGGAGGTGGGACTGGGAACCCTGGGGTAGACTCACTTGTCTGTACTTGGGTCCTGGAGCCCACACTCAGCCCTGGAAGAGAGTCCCTGTGAGAGGTTTGCCCTGAATCCTAGCAGATCCCCTCCTCCCCATGAGCCTCCTGTGCCTGGGACCTCGGACAGACCAGGGCCTGGCTGTGGGGTGGGTCCCTCCCAGACCAGGGAGTCCCCTCCCCTCCTCAGATCTCACCGAGACAGAACAGGGTCGTGAGGGTGGGGGTCATGGTGTCTCCTCTCTCTGGTAGCAGCTGTGCAGACGGAGAGCCCACTGTGACCACAGGACAGACAGACACACAGGGTGTGGCCTCACAGAGGCCAGTCCTGCCCGTCACAGGGTTGTCACATCAGCAGTGCCACAGGAAGGGGAACAGCCCCTCCCCGGGCCAGACTGGCTGTAGTGTCCATGATGGTGCAGCAGGGGGACCCTGAGGCTTCCTGAGATGCCCCGTCCAGGTGGGGGGACCAGGGCAAGTCCTTCCCTCCCAGAACCTCCCCCATGGGGTCTCCGTCATCCTCAGTACAGCCCTGGGTCCTTACTATGGACGGGTCCCCAGACTCAGAGATGCTGCAGGGGACAGCACCTGTCCTGCTGTGCTGGGGAGCTCATGTCAACACAGACACTTGTGTTATGTGTCTGAATGGCTCAGGTCGAGGTCACGGTGGCAATGAGCCCAGAGGAGAAATATGGGCAATTAGGGAAGGAAACACAGCCCCCATTCTGGTCCTGGAGTGTGGGCTTTCCTTTTGTCACAGCCTCCAAGGACTTCTCTATTTTCCTGTGACATGGTCCACACCACATTCATGGGAGCATGCCTGTGTGAGTCCCACCTGGCTCCTCGGCACCCCTCGTTGCGGGGGCAGAGACGTCCTCCCCACCCTGGGGTCTTGCCTATAAGCTGTGGGGAACAATACTTGGGTGAGTGCTCTTATATGAGAGACAAAGCTGATTCTCATGTAATTACTACTCCAGTGTCCACTGCCCAGGTGACTATGAGCACAGTGACCTGGTCTGTAGCATGCTGTCCTGAACCCCACTCTCAGAGTGGTTGTGGGGGTCAGTGGGACCTAGACTGTGGATGGGATGAATCTTGTTAGATTCCTGACCTGATTAAGAGGGGTGTATTTAAGACCAAAGAGGTCCATGTGTCAGATCCCATAGTGAAGGTGGACCAGTGATGCACCCCTTCAAGAGACCCCATGTGTTGTTATACTCAGAAATGCTATTTATGTTTCTGAAGTTATTGACAACAGCCTATTTCCGAAAAGAGAAACAAAAATATCTGGAATTCGGGGGACTTTAAGAGAACAGAGGCCAAAGCTGAGTGACCACCAGTGCCTGGGGTCAAGCTGGGGGTGGTCAAATTTGATTTCTGCCACTCTGTGGTCAGGTGGGTGGCCAGGTCTTCACAGGCAGGAAGGGAATCCAGTTTCTGGCTGACTGGAAGTAGTGACCCTTCCACCTTGTATGGAGTGGGCACTGACATGTCTATGCCCACTGACCCAGCCCAGAAGTCAGCACTGAGCCATGTCCTCTGTGTATGTGTGTGGAATGGTTCCATCCAGTGCACCACCCCCAGTGGTGTCTTGCCCATGTATGAGTGTGTGGCTCCCATGGGAGCCATCCCTGCCTGACACACCCAGGATCTAGTTCTGAGCTGGAAGATGGATGCCAGGGGGTAATTGGGGCTGTGACCATCTACCCCTTACAGTCCAAAGCTTCTGAAAGCTGTGGGAGCAACTATCTCTGGAACTCAGGAGTGTGGGAAGTGAGTATCCAATAGGAATGGACATCAGAGAGTGGCCCCAATGTGATAGGGAGTGCTCAGGAAGACTGTGCACAGAGTTGTCAATCATAGTCCAGTGAAACAGTCAGAATATGGGAAACTTGTTTTCCTTTAAGTACATGAAATATGGAAAACATGAACATTGGATTTTTGAAGCAATAACAGAAGTTATATTGTGGAAGAAGATAGAAATTGGAAATGAATTAGTCAAATACTCTGGAGGTAAAAATAATAATAATAATAAAAATGTAGCCAACATGTAGTACTATATATTGGCTAAGTGGACATAATAAAAATAAATAAATAAATAAGTCCTTGACACAACAGAATGCAAGTACTTGTTTCATCTATGAGAAGACACAGCTGAAGAGCAGAACGTGAAACTGGAAGACAATGCTGAGGACGCTTTGTCGGGTGCAAAACAGACAGACTGAGAGGAAAGCATGCAGATAACTGGAGAACAGGAGGGACACTGGGTACTGTGAGTTCCAGAAGGAGAAGAGTGGGGAGGGTGTCAGGCAACCGTTGCATTGGCCAATAGTCAGGTATTTTACAGATGGAGACAAAACAGGCAGGTGCTGGTGTTCATGGAAATGTCCATGAAATCTGTTTCCATATCTTCTGGTGGAGTGAAGGAAGTTGATGGAAGCTGACTTTTGAGCAGAAGAAAAATAGAGATTTGGGAAGAACACCTGTAAGGAATGATGAGTGAAGAATGCTTACTCATCCATGGGATTGTGAAGGGAGAAAGGCAAAAGGGTCAGCAGGGCCCACATTCCCAAGTCCAAGGAGACTCTGGGCGTCAGAACAAGGGGCACATTGGTGGGTGATTCAGTGACGTGTCTGACTCTTGGTTTTGGTTCAGATCATGATCTCCGTGACTTGAGATTGAGTTCTGTGTTGGTGAACATGCCCAGAGGTGAGTCAGGTTGAGACTCTCTCCCTCTCCCTCTGCTTCATCATTGTCCCCTTCCCCTACTCTCTCTCTCTATCTCTCTCAAATAAATAAAATAAATGTTTAAAATAGAAGGAGGGGCCACTGGGTGGCCATCCAACTCATGATCTTGGCTCAGGTCTTGATCTCAGGTTCGTGTTACAGGACCTGTGTTGGGCTCCATGCTGGACCTGGAGTCTACTTAGAAAAGAAATGGGAAAAATAAAATAGAAGGAGGTATACATGCATGTTGGGGTCACCAGTGAGGTGTGCCGGTAGCTGGGTCACACTCACATGTGAAGGACAGTGTATCCATGACTCCTACCTGGGCACACAGTGCCTTCATGGAGGTCCTTGATATTGGTCATGATGGGCATATTTACAGTAAAGAAAAGGTGAAATGCCATGAAGGACAACTTTTTATAAAATGATTATTTCTTAGAGCCAGTGTAGCAGCTCACCACCAGGCTGTCCCTTCAAACACCCCTGAGTTCCCTCAAACGGATGGTATTTCTGGAAAACTCTACCAGGTCTCATCAGATGAGCAGAGAAGACTTCTATGAGTCCAGAGAGGGTTTAGGGAACAGTCTTCCATCATCTGTTTCCAAGTAGACCCTATTTTTACCCCATCTATTCAGTGATTCAAAACCATATTTTGTGTTCTGTAAGGAACAGAAGTATACTTCAAAGGATGTGGTTAATAAAAATGAAGGAGAATGTGTATATATATAGAAGTAGACCAGCCTGTGAGGGCGTGTGTAGGTGTGGGTCCACACCTGGAACATGAATGCAGTCTCATGTCATGGGAGTGAGAAAGGCAGGGAACTGTCAGGGATAATCAATATTGGTAGAGAGGAAATTACCAGCTTAATGGCACAGAAGTCCTCTACAAGCAAGAAATGTTCTCTCCACACATTTCCTACATGCAAACCATTTTTACTCCTCTGGACGTTCTCAACACACAGTTCCTTCAGTGTAATGCTCCCAATTTTCTCCCAGAATTTACCCCACTCAGTGGTGAGGATCTACCTTGCTGAATGGTCAGTCTTCTCTCTTAGATTTATCTCCTGGCTGCATCTTGGGGTCTTCCGTGACTGCGGTGCTTGAAAGAGCAGCACCCAAGAACCATCAGGATCACAGCAGACATGCCCATCTGGATGAGATTCTCCACTGTGTAATCCTGGCTGTTTGAGGCTAGAGATTGCAGTGGTCAGGGCAGACTGAAATCACCCAGGGATCCCTGCATGTCCACTGGGGTCAACGGCACCTTTGACAGGATGTGACCCTCTGACCCCAGGCACATAACCCACAATTCCTCCTCACTCACCTCTCTTGGAGTCTGACTTGTTTTGTGATGGTCTGAGGGTATCAGCTACACCAGAGAGTCAAATATAGAGCCTGTGGTTGAAGAGACATAGGAATGCCTAAGTATTCCCTTCCCTCATCTAGAGGGAGTTCCTGAAACTAACTAATACCATCTCAATCCCTTGAGGTGAACATCTCCAGTATCTCACCTTCCATCTAATGAGGAGGCAAAAATAAACACGTGAGGCTTCATTTTGTCCTGAGAATCAGGAAGGTGGAGGAGTGAAAAGCAGGGTCCGCCTTTTCATACCCACACATCAGCCAACTCCTTCTGGTCCCTGACTTGGGATTATATATTTCCACAGCACACGCTATTCTTCAATCTGGCCATACATTATTTTAAGGAATGACATGGTGGGGTCTCCGCAACCCACCATGCAATGTGTCTAGGAGGAGGGATTACCACAATTAACATAAATCCCATTACTCATTCAGTTTGCCATCTAGATAGAGTGATTGGTAGGAAATGATCAAAAAGAGTTGTACTCTACACTCCTGAGGTAGAAGGATGTAGTGTGCTAAAGAAGGTCATCACCAACCTTTCCCTGGTGTGGACTGTGAGCATGAGATCCTCCTGAGGCCACAGTCTCTTTCCTTCAGCTTGAAGAAGATGTGCCAGGGCTAGGGGGCCAGCTCCTGCCCTTATCTGTCACCACCAGGGACAGGAGGTCACCCTGCTGTGGCCAGCTATTCCTGCTCTGATATACACACTGGTATCACCCGGAATCATGTGAGTTCATGGATGCAAAGGAGAAACTGGCCTTGGTGCTGGAATCCTGGGAGGTCTTCATGAAGAAGGCTTTAGAGACCCTGTCTTAATACAGAGAGTAGACATCAGCCTGCAGTGTCGCCTGACCCCAGATGGTCACAGGGCTCCCCTTGGTGGCCATGGGGCTCAGATCAGCCCAGAAGAAGGGTTTGGGGAGGCCCCTAGAAAGGAATCAGATGGAGAGTTGCAAGGGTGCCCTTCTCCTCTCATTTCCACACTTGTAACCCCAAGGGCCCTCCCACATTGGTCATTATCAGCCCTGCCCTTCTGTGTCCCCCAGCTGCCAAGTGGGGTTCTTGGGCTGAAGGAAGTTTTCTGGGGAGGGCTCACCCACCTGTGCTTGGTCCCATGGGGTCCGACACATCCTGAAAACGTCTTTAGATACAATACATATGACTACTACAATGTAAAAGGGTGAGGATACAGTCATTTAGATGTTTTAAGGTTCCTACACTTTACTTGAAGAGATAAAATACTAATTCTAACTTGATTGTGTGAAGTTACAGATGCACATGATAATATCTAGATTACTGTGTAACAGCACCCAAGAGGTATAGTTAAAACCCCAATAGGGATATTCAATTGGAATCCTAAAAAGATTTCTTAAAGCCAAGAAAAGGCAAATAATGGAAATAGTGGGACAAACAAAAGAGGGTAGAAGCAAAAATAAAGTGGTGATCTAATAACAACCTCATCAGTATTTGCATATATGTAAGCAGTCTAAACACAACACTCAAAAGAGAAAGATTGTGGGGTGCCTGGGTGCCTGGGTGGCTCAGTGGGTTGGGCCTCTGCCTTCAGCTCAGGTCATGATCTCAGGGTCCTGGGAATGAGTCCTGCGTCAGGCTCTCACTCAGCGGGGAGCCTGCTTCCCCCCGCTCTCTGCCTGTCTCTCTGCCTACTTGCGATCCCTATCTTTCTGTCAAATAAATAAATAAAATCTTCTTACACTGTTGGTGGGAATGCAAACTGGTGCAGCCACTTTGGAGAACAGTGTGGAGATTCCTCAGGAAATTAAAAATAGAGCTTCCCTATGACCCTGCAATTGCACTACTGGGTATTGACCCCAAAGATACAGATGGAGTGAAAAGAAGGGCCATCTGTACCCCAATGTTTATAGCAGCAATGGCCATGGTCGCCAAACTGTGGAAAGAACCAAGATGCCCTTCAACGGATGAATGGATAAGGAAGATGTGGTCCATATACACTATGGAGTATGATGCCTCCATCAGAAAGGACGAATACCCAACTTTTGTAGCAACATGGACAGGACTGGAAGAGATTATGCTGAGTGAAATAAGTCAAGCAGAGAGAGTCAAGTATCATATGGTTTTGTTTATTTGTGGAGCATAACAAATAATATAGAGGACAAGGGTGGATGGAGAGGAGAAGGGAGTTGAGGGAAATTGGAAGGGGAGGTGAACCATGAGACACTATGGACTCTGAAAAACAACCTGAGGGTTTTGAAGGGGTGGGGGGTGGGAGGGAGGGGGAACCAGGTGGTGGGTATTAGGGAGGGCACAGATTGCATGGAGCACTGGGTGTGGTGAAAAAACAATGAATACTGTTATGCTGAAAATAAATTTAAAAAATAAATAAATAAATAAATAAATAAATAAAAATATTTAAAGAAAAAGAGAAAGACTGTAAGATGGGTTCAAGAAAAACAACTATAAGCAAGACTCTACTATTTGCATCTATAAGAAATTCACTTCAAATGTAATGATGAAAATAGGTTAAAAGTAAAAAGAATGAACAATGTGGATGAACCTCGAAAACACTATGCTAAGTAAAAGAATCCAGACACAGAGGTCACATCTTGTGTGACTCCATTTATATGACCTGAATAGGCAAATTCAAGAGACAGGAAGTGGAGCAGAGATTGACAGGAGCTGGTGGCAAAAGCACATGTGAATAATTATGTAATGGGTAGGGACTTTCCATTGGGATATTAAGAATGTTCTAGAAATGGATAGGGGTGATGATTGTCTAACTTGGTAATGTACTTCATGCCACTGAATTATATATCTTAATAATGGTTAAAATGGTAAATTTTATGTTCTTTATATTCAACCACATTAAAAAAGTAGAAGAAAGAAAAATGTACAACACGAACACTAATCCAAAGAATATTGAAGTCATTGAATTAGCTTCCAACTGCTGCTGTCACAAATGACCACAAACTTGGTGTCTTAAAACAACATAAATAGATTATCTTAAAATTCTGGAGGTCACTCCATCTGTATCTTTGGGGTAAATACCCAGTAGTGCAATTGCAGGGTCATAGGGCAGCTCTATTTTTAATTTCCTGAGGAATCTCCACACTGTTCTCCAAAGTGGCTGCACCAGTTTGCATTCCCACCAACAGTGTAAGAGGGTTTTGATTTGAATCTCCCTGATGGCTAGTGATGATGAATATTTTTTCATGTGTCTGGTAGCCATTTGTATGTCTTCATTGGAGAAGTGTCTGTTCATATCTTCTGCCCATTTTTTTAATATGATTGTCTGTTTTGTGTGTGTTGAGTTTGAGGAGTTCTTTATAGATCCTGGATATCAACCTTTTATCTGTACTGTCATTTGCAAATATCTTCTCCCATTCCGTGGGTTGCCTCTTTGTTTTGTTGACTGTTTCTTTTGCTATGCAGAAGCTTTTGATCTTGATGAAGTCCCAAAAGTTCATCTTTGCCTTTGTTCCTTCGCCTTTGGAGACATATCTTGAAAGAAGTTGCTGTGGCTGATATCAAAGAGGTTACTGCCTATGTTTTCCTCTAGGATTCTGATGGATTCCTGTCTCACGTTGAGGTCTTTTATCCATTTTGAGTTTATCTTTGTGTACGGTGTAAGAGAATGGTCAAGTTTCATTCTTCTACATATAGCTGTCCAGTTTTCCCAGCACCATTTATTGAAGAGACTGTCTTTTTTCCACTGGATATTTTTTCCTGTTTTGTCAAAGATTATTTGACCATAGAGTTGAGGGTCCATATCTGGGCTCTCTACTCTGTTCCACTGGTCCATGTGTCTGTTTTTATGCCAGCACCATGCTGTCTTGGTGATCACAGCTTTGTAGTAAAGCTTGAAATCAGGTAACGTGATGAGAAGGCAGTTGAGGGAAATTGGAAGGGGATGTGAACCATGAGAGACTATGGACTCTGAAAAACAACCTGAGGGTTTTGAAGGGGCGGGGGTGGGATGGTGGGGGAACCAGGTGGTGGGTATTAGGGAGGGCACAGATTGCATGGAGCACTGGGTGTGGTGAAAAAACAATGAATACTGTTACGCTGAAAATAAATAAAAAATTTAATTAAAAAAAAAGTCAAGGAATAGGGAAACATTCACTTATTTCATCTTCATTCAGAACCAGAATTCTGAATGCAATTGACTTCTAAATATTGACCATGTACATAGTGAATCTGGAAAACTCCTTTTTTTTTGTTTTTTTTTAAATTTAATTTTATTTTTTCAGTTTTCCAAGATTCATTGATTATGCACCACACCAAGTGCTCCATGCAATATGTGCCCTCCTTAATACCCACCACCAGGCTCATCTAACCCCCCACCTCCCTCCCCTCCAAAACCCTCGGTTTGTTTCTCAGAGTCCACGGTCTCTCATGGTTCATCTCCCCCTCTCCTTTTCAATTTGGGCAATACATCTTTTTTTTTAATTAAATTTTTTATTTATTTTCAGCGTAACAGTATTCATTGTTTTTTCACCACACCCAGTGCTCCATGCAATCCGTGCCCTCCCTAATACCCACCACCTGGTTCCCCCAACCTCCCACCCCCCGCCCCTTCAAAACCCTCAGGTTGTTTTTCAGAGTCCATAGTCTCTCATGGTTCACCTCCCCTTCCAATTTCCCTCAACTCCCTTCTCCTCTCCATCTACCTTGTCCTCTATATTATTTGTTATGCTCCACAAATAAGTGAAACCATATGATACTTGACTCTCTCTGTTTGACTTATTTCACTCAGCATAATCTCTTCCAGTCCTGTCCATGTTGCTACAAAAGTTGGGTGTTCGTCCTTTCTGATGGAGGCATCATACTCCATAGTGTATATGGACCACATCTTCCTTATCCATTCGTCCGTTGAAGGGCATCTTGGTTCTTTCCACAGTTTGGCGACCATGGCCATTGCTGCTATAAACATTGGGGTACAGATGGCCCTTCTTTTCACTCCATCTGTATCTTTGGGGTCAATACCCAGTAGTGCAATTGCAGGGTCATAGGGAAGCTCTATTTTTAACTTCTTGAGGAATCTCCACACTGTTCTCCAAAGTGGCTGCACCAACTTGCATTCCCACCAACAGTGTAAGAGGGTTCCCCTTTCTCCACATCCTCTCCAACACACGTTGTTTCCTGTCTTGCTAATTTTGGCCATTCTAACTGGTGTAAGGTGGTATCTCAATGTGGTTTTTTTTTTAATTTTATTTTATTTGACATATAGAGATCAGAAGTAGGCAGAGAGGCAGGCAGAGAGAGAGGAGGAAACAGGCTCTCCGTGGAGCAGAGAGCCCGATGTGGGGCTCAATCCCAGGACCCTGGGATCATGACCTGAGCTGAAGGCAGAGGCTTTAACCCACTGAGCCACCCAGGTGCCCCTCTCAATGTGGTTTTGATTTGAATCTCCCTGATGGCTAGTGATGATGCACATTTTTTCATGTGTCTGATAGCCATTTGTATGTCTTCATTGGAGAAGTGTCTGTTCATATCTTCTGCCCATTTTTAAATATGATTGTCTGTTTTGTGTGTGTTGAGTTTGAGGAGTTCTTTATAGATCCTGGATATCAGCCTTTTGTCTGTACTGTCATTTGCAAATATCTTCTCCCATTCCATGGGTTGCCTCTTTGTTTTGTTGACTGTTTCCTTTGCTGTGCAGAAGCTTTGATCTTGATGAAGTCCCAAAAGTTCATTTTCACTTTTGTTTCCTTTGCCTTTGGAGGCATATCTTGAAAGAAGTTGCTGTGGCTGATATCAAAGAGGTTACTGCCTATGTTTTCCTCTAGGATTCTGATGGATTCCTGTCTCACGTTGAGGTCTTTTATCCATTTTGAGTTTATCTTTGTGTACGGTGTAAGAGAATGGTCGAGTTTCATTCTTCTACATATAGCTGTCCAGTTTTCCCAGCACCATTTATTGAAGAGACTGTCTTTTTTCCACTGGATATTTTTTCCTGTTTTGTCAAAGATTATTTGACCACAGAGTTGAGGGTCCATATCTGGGCTCTCTACTCTGTTCCACTGGTCTATGTGTCTGTTTTTATGCCAGTACCATGCTGTCTTGGTGGTCACAAATTAGAGCTCAACCAATACCAAAAGACTGAGATTATTCCCTGCATATTCTCAGGTCACAATGCTTTGAAATTGGAGCTCAATCACAAGGAAAAGTTCAGAAGGAACTCAAACACCTGGAAGCTAAAGACCACCTTGCTTAAGAATGCTTGGATCACCACCTATTAGGGAGGGCACGTATTGCATGGAGCACTGGGTGTGGTGAAAAAACAACGAATACTGTTACGCTGAAAATAAATAAAAAATAAAAAATAAAATAAAGAAAATACAACAGGGGAAAAAAAAGAATGCTTGGATCAACCAGGAGATCAAAGAAGAACTTAAACAATTCATGGAAACCAATGAGAATGAAGACACTTCACTCCAAAACCTATGGGATACAGCAAAGGCGGTCCTAAGGGGGAAATACAGAGCCATCCAATCCTCCCTCAAAAAAATTGAAAAATCCAGAATACACCAGCTGTCTCTACACCTTAAAGAACTGGAAAATCAACAACAAATCAAACCAACTCCACACGTAAGAAGGGAAATAATCAAGATTAGAGCAGAGATCAATGAGGTAGAAACCAGAGATACAGTAGAACGTATCAATGAAACTAGAAGCTGGTTTTTTGAAAGAATCAATAAGATTGATAAACCACTGGCCACACTAATCTAAAAGAAAAGAGCAAAATCCCAAATTAATAAAATTATGAATGAAAAGGGAGAGATCACAGCTAACACCAAGGAAGTAGAAACAATCATCAGAAGTTATTATCAACAGTTATATGCCAATAAGCTAAGCAACCTAGATGAAATGGATGCATTCCTGGAAAACTATAAACTCCCAAAATTGAGCCAGGAAGAAATTGACAACCTGAATAGACCGATATCTAGTAACGAGATTGAAGCAGTGATCAAAAACCTCCCAAAAAACAAGAGCCCAGGACCTGACGGATTCCCTGCGGAATTCTATCAAACTTTCAAAGAAGAAATAACACCTATTCTCCTGAAGCTGTTTCAAAAAATTGAAGCAGAAGGAAACTTCCAGACTCTTTTTATGAAACCAGCATTACCCTGATCCCCAAACCAGGCAAAGACCCTACGAAAAAGGAGAATTTCAGACCAATATCACTGATGAATATGGATGCCAAGATTCTCAACAAGATCCTAGCAAATAGGATCCAACAGCACATTAAAAAGATTATCCACCATCGGGACGCCTGGGTGGCTCAATTGGTTAAGCGGCTGCCTTCGGCTCAGGTCATGATCCCGGTGTCCTGGGATCGAGTCCCACATCGGGCTCCTTGCTCCACGGGGAGCCTGCTTCTCCCTCTGCCTCTGCCTGCCACTCTGTCTGCCTGTGCTCATTCTCTCTCTCTCTAACAAATAAATAAATTTTAAAAAAATTAAAAAAAAAAAAGATTATCCACCATGACCAGGTGGGATTCATCCCTGGGTTACAAGGATGGTTCAACATTCGCAAATCAATCAATGTGATAGAACAAATCAATAAGAGAAGAGAGAAGAACCACATGATCCTCTCAGTTGACGCAGAAAAATCTTTTGACAAAATCCAGCATCCGTTCCTGATTAAAACGCTTCAAAGTATAGGGATAGAGGGAACATTCCTGAACTTCATAAAATCTATGTATGAAAAACCCACAGCAAATATCATCCTCAATGGGAAAAAGCTTGCAGCCTTCCCGTTGAGATCAGGAACACGACAAGGGTGCCCACTCTCACCAGTCTTGTTCAACATAGTATTAGAAGTCCTAGCAAGAGCAATCAGACAACAAAGAGAAATAAAATGTATCCAAATTGGCAATGAAGAAGTCAAACTCTCTCTCTTCGCAGATGACATGATTCTTTTTTTTTATTAAATTTTTTATTTATTTTCAGCGTAACAGTGTTCATTGTTTTTTCACCACACCCAGTGCTCCATGCAATCTGTGCCCTCCCTAATACCCACCACCTGGTTCCCCCAATCTCCCACCCCGCCGCCCCTCCAAAACCCTCAGATTGTTTTTCAGAGTCCATAGTCTCTCATGGTTCACCTCCCCTTCCAATTTCCCTCAACTCCCTTCCCCTCTCCATCTACCCTTGTCCTCTATATTATTTGTTATGCTCCACAAATGAGTGAAACCACATAATACTTGACTCTCTCTGTTTGACTTATTTCACTCAGCATAACATGATTCTTTATATGGAAAACCCGAAAGACTCCACCCCCAAACTACTAGAACTCATACAGCAATTCAGTAACGTGGCAAGATACTAAGTCAATGTACAGAAATCAGTGGCTTTCTTATACACTAAAAATGAAAATACAGAAAGGGAAATTAGAGAATCGATTCCATTTACTATAGCACCAAGAACCATAAGATACCTGGGAATAAACCTAACCAAAGAGGTTAAGGATCTGTACTCGGGGAACTACAGAACATTCCTAAAGGAAGTTGAAGAAGACACAAAAAGATGCAAGACCATTCCATGCTCTTGGATCAGAAGAATAAACATTGTTAAAATGTCTATACTGCCCAGAGCAATCTATACTTTTGATGCCATTCCGATCAAAATTCCACCAGTATTTTTCAAAGAGCTGGAGCAAATAATCCTAAAATTTGTATGGAATCAGAAGAGACCCCGAATCGCTAAGGAAATGTTGAAAAACAAAAATAAAACTGGCGGCATCACGTTACATTATTAGTTTTTTATACAATATTCAGTGATTCATTAGTTATGCTCAAAACTGTGAAATTTTGGAGCAATACAAGTATTATTCTATCCATCTCAGTGCTTCTCCCTTTGTTTTGTTTCATTTAATTAGTTGGTACCTCCAATTAGGAATTGATTGCTGTGCTGAATACAAATGCTCAAAAGAAACATACTTGGATCATTCCCCTTCACAGAGAGAAGAACTTCAAGTTTATATATATAATTTTTTTATTATGTCATGTTAGTCACTGTACAGTACTTCATTTGTTTTTTATGTGGTGTTCTATGATTCATTGTTTGCATATAACATTCAGTGCTCACTGCAACACATGCCCTCCTCCCCCATCACCAGCCTAACCCATCACCCCAACCTCCTCCCCTCTGAAACCCTCAGTTTGATTCCCGGAATCCAGAGTCTGTCATGGTTTGTCTTCCAATCTCTTTCCCACCACCACCTTTATTTTCCCCTTCCTTCTCCTAATGTCCTCCATGCTATTCCTTACGCTCTTTGTATGACTGAAACCATATGATAATTGTCTTTCTCTGCTTGACTTATTTCACTCAGCATAATCCCCTCCGGTCCCATCCATGCTGATGTAACTGGTAGGTATTCATCCTTTCTGATGGCTGAGTAATATTCCATTGTATATATGAACCACATCTTCTTAATCCATTCCTCTGTTGAAGGGTATCTCAGTTCCTTCCTCAGTTTGGCTATTGTGGACATTGCTGCTATGAACATTGGGATGAATATGGCCCTTCTTTTCACTACATCTGTATCTTTGGGGTAAATACCCAGTAGTGCCATTGCTGGGTCATAGGGTAGCTCTATTTTTAATTTTTTGAGGAACCTCCACACTGTTTCCTAAAGTGGCTGAACAAATTTGCCTTCCCACCAACAGTGTAGGAGGGTTCCTCTTTCTCCACATCCTCACCAACATTTGTTGTTCCCTGTCTTGTTAACTTTTGCCGTGCTACCTGGTGTAAGGATTGGTTGGTACCTCCAATGAATGAACTGAATGCTGTGCTGAATACAAACAGTCATAAAAAACATACTTGGATCATCCCCATCACAGAGAGAAGGACTTCAAGTTCTCACCTTTAAAGATGAAGGCCAGGTGCTGATTGCTAACCATGCCTTCATGAATTGTTGGAAAATCCTTTTTATTTCTGATGAGCTTTTGTGTGCATTATGAATTGTTGGTGTGTTTTATCAAAAGCTTTGTCTGCATCTGTTGAGATTATTTCTTAATTTTTAAATTTTTATTATTATGTTCAATTAGCCAACATATAGTACACCATTTTAAAATTTTGAATTATAGTTAACATATGATATTAATTTTAGGTGTCCAACATAATGAATTAACAATTATATACATTAGGCAGTGTTCACTATAAGATATCCACTTATCATGTGTCACACAAAAAATGATTACAAAGTTACTGATTATATTCTCTAAACTGTAATTTTCATCCCCAGGGCTCATTTATTATGTAACTGGAAATTTATACACCTGTTTCACCCATCTCCCCATCCCTCTCCCCTCTGGTTTGTGAGAAAGTCATTTGTTACTTATACTGTTTATATATTGCATTATATTGATATGAGTTTTTAAATTTTCAGCTACTCTGTCTTCCCTTCCCCCAAATTGAGTGTGGCCATCATGTAGTGTCCTTTTTATACATTGCTGAATCTCATCTGTGAGGGTTTTGTTTAGAGATTCACATTGGAGTTTATGTGAAGGAACTTTCTGTGCCTTTCCATTGTGTAATTTCCTTGCCTGGTTTTGGTGTCTGTTTCTTCTTAGCCTAATGCAATTTTGCTTCTTTTTTTATTCTCAGAAAGGGCCTGTATAATTTTATTGTGTGTATGCTTGTGTGTGTTTGAGTGTATGCGTGTGCATGTGAGTATGCATGTGTGCATGTATGCATTGTATCCATGTGGGTGCGAGAGTGTGTGTGCTTCCTAAGGGCATAAGTATTTGGAGGAAATTTTTTGGAGGTAATTGCCATTGAAACTTCCTCAACAGACACAAATGTATATTACAAAATGATTATTGCCATGCCGTTAGCTCACACTTCCAAGCCAAACCACAGCTGCCTTTCTTGTATGTGGTGAGAACATTTAGATCTACTTTCTTTGCAACATTCAAGAATAAGATACAGGGTTATGAGCTGTGGTCATGATGTGGTACATGAGATCGCCAGAACTTGTGGTCTTATAACTTTAGAGACCTTGTTCATCTTCTACCTATAATCCTGACCAACACCTCCCCATTTGCACACTGCAGCCCCACCAGCCACCCCTCTGCTCCCCACTTCTCTGTTTCCACATACTTCAGTTGGGGGATGGTTTGATCACAGTCAATGCATTCAATGTATTCATAAACTGATACAAATTTTCTTCTTCTCCATCAATTTAGTAGCTTCTATTTTGAGAATTTTATCCATTTCATCTACATTGTCTCATACATCAGCAAAAAAGAGTTAATAATGTTCCATTCTAAATTTAAAGTCTGTAGGATAGAATGCCATCCTAATAATGGTCATGTGTACCTCCTCCCTCTCTCTCTGTCTTTTTTCTAGGTTTTGTGGCTGGGATTTATAAATGTGACCATTGCTTACAAAAAGGAACACTTTCAGCTTTATTGACTTTTCTCTGCTTTTTAATTTGTCCTCATTACTAGCTAGGTCTTTTCTTTATTTTTTTTTAATTTAATTTCTTTTCAGTGTAACAGAATTCATTGTTTTTGCGCCACACCCAGTGCTCCATGCAATCCGTGCCCTCCATAATACCCACCACCTGGTTCCCCCAACCTCCCACCCCCCACCCCTTCAAAACCCTCAGGTTGTTTTTCAGAGTCCATAGTCTCTCATGGTTCACCTCCCCTTCCAATTTCCCTCAACTCCCTTCTCCTCTCCATCTCCCCATTGTCCTCCGTGTTATTTGTTATGCTCCACCAATAAGTGAAACCATATGATACTTGACTCTCTCTGCTTGACTTATTTCACTCAGCATAATCTCTTCCAGTCCCATCCATGTTGCTACAAAAGTTGGGTATTCGTCCTTTCTGATGGAGGCATAATACTCCATAGTGTATATGGACCACATCTTCCTTATCCAGTCATCCGCTGAAGGGCATCTTGGTTCTTTCCACAGTTTGACGACCGTGGCCATTGCTGCTATAAACATTGGGGTACGGATGGCCCTTCTTTTCACTCCATCTGTACCTTTGGGGTAAATACCCAGTAGTGCAATTGCAGGGTTATAGGGAAGCTCTATTTTTAATTTCTTGAGGAATCTCCACACTGTTCTCCAAAGTGGCTGCACCAGTTTGCATTCCCACCAACCGTGTAAGAGGGTTCCCCTTTCTCCACATCCTCTCCAACACACGTTGTTTCCTGTCTTGCTAATTTTGGCCATTCTAACTGGTGTAAGATGGTATCTCAATGTGGTTTTGATTTGAATCTCCCTGATGGCTAGTGATGATGAACATTTTTTCATGTGTCTGGTAGCCATTTGTATGTCTTCATTGGAGAAGTGTCTGTTCATATCTTCTGCCCATTTTTTGACGTGATTATCTGTTTTGTGTGTGCTGAGTTTGAGAAGTTCTTTATAGATCCTGGATATCAACCTTTTGTCTGTAGTGTCATTTGCAAATATCTTCTCCCATTCCGTGGGTTGCCTCTTTGTTTTGTTGACTGTTTCCTTTGCTGTGCAGAAGCTTTTAATCTTGATGAAGTCCCAAAAGTTCATTTTTGCTTTTGTTTCCTTTGCCTTTGGAGACATATCTTGAAAGAAGCTGCTGTGGCTGATATCGAAGAGATTCCTGCCTATGTTCTCCTCTAGGATTCTGATGGATTCCTGTCTCACATTGAGGTCTTTTATCCATTTCGAGTTTATCTTTGTGTACGGTGTAAGAGAATGGTCGAGTTTCATTCTTCTACATATAGCTGTCCAATTTTCCCACCACCATTTATTGAAGAGACTGTCTTTTTCCACTGGATATTTTTTCCTGCTTTGTCGAAGATGATTTGACCATAGAGTTGAGGGTCCATATCTGGGCTCTCTACTCTGTTCCACTGGTCTATGTGTCTGTTTTTATGCCAGTACCATGCTGTCTTGGTGATCACAGATTTGTAGTAAAGCTTGAAATCAGGTAACATGATGCCGCCAGTTTTGTTTTTTCAACATTTCCTTAGCAATATGGGATCTCTTCTGATTCCATACAAATTTTAGGATTATTTGCTCCAGCTCTTTGAAAAATACCGGTGGAATTTTGATCGGAATGGCAATATAGATTGCTCTAGGCAATCTATACTTTTAATGCCATTGCTCTAGGCAATCTATACTTGGCAAGTAAATGGAATCCACCCCGAAACTACTAGAACTCATACAGCTATTCAGTATCGTGGCAGGATACAAAGTCAATGTACAGAAATCAGTGGCTTTCTTATACACTAACAATGAAAACACAGAAAGGGAAATTAGAGAATCGATTCCATTTACTATAGCACCAAGAACCATAAGATACCTGGGAATAAACCTAACCAAAGAGGTAAAGGTCTTTTCTTTATTATTTTCCTCCTCCTACCTTTGTTTGGAAAAACTTGCTATTCTCTTTCCAAATTCTAGATAGAATAGGTTCTGTCATTAATTATTTTGGGCTTTTCTTTTCTAATCAATTGGGTCTCGGTTCTTATTTTCCCATTTCACCGGTTTGATGTGTAACATTTACACTGTCCTTCAGTGTAACATTCTCTCATTTCCATTTGGATTTTCTCATTTCATTCATGAGTAATTGGGAAGCCTGTTGCTTTGATTTCCAAAGCGTAGGGGTAGTACTATCTTTTTTTTAAATTTTTTTTAATTAAAATTTTTATTTATTTTCAGCATAACAGTATTCATTGTTTTTTCACCACACCCAGTGCTCCATGCAATCCATGCTCTCCCTAATACCCACCACCTGGTTCCCCCAACCTCCCACCCCCCACCCCTTCAAAACCCTCAGGTTGTTTTTCAGAGTCCATAGTCTCTCATGGTTCACCTCCCCTTCCAATTTCCCTCAACTCCCTTCTCCTCTCCATCTACCCTTGTCCTCTATATTATTTGTTATGCTCCACAAATAAACAAAACCATATGATACTTGACTCTCTCTGTTTGACTTATTTCACTCAGCATAATCTCTTCCAGTCCTGTCCATGTTGCTACAAAAGTTGGGGATTCGTCCTTTCTGATGGAGGCATCATACTCCATAGTGTATATGGACCACATCTTCCTTATCCATTCATCCGTTGAAGGGCATCTTGGTTCTTTCCACAGTTTGGTGACCGTGGCCATTGCTGCTATAAACATTGGGGTACAGATGGCCCTTCTTTTCACTCCATCTGTATCTTTGGGGTCAATACCCAGTAGTGCAATTGCAGGGTCATAGGGCAGCTCTATTTTTAATTTCCTGAGGAATCTCCACACTGTTCTCCAAAGTGGCTGCAACAACTTGCATTCCCACCAACAGTGTAAAAGGGCTCCCCTTTCTCCACATCCTCTCCAACACACATTGTTTCCTGTCTTGTTAATTTTGGCCATTCTAACTGGTGTAAGGTGGTATCTCAATGTGGTTTTAATTTGAATCTCCCTGATGGCTAGTGATGATGAACATTTTTTCATGTGTCTGATAGCCATTTGTATGTCTTCATTGGAGAAGTGTCTCTTCATGTCTTCTGCCCATTTTTTAATATGATTGTCTGTTTTGTGTGTGTTGAGTTTGAGGAGTTCTTTATAGATCCTGGATAGAACAAATCAATAAGAGAAGAGAGAACCACATGGTCCTCTCAATTGATGCAGAAAAAGCATTTGACAAAATCCAGCATCCGTTCCTGATTAAAATGCTTCCAAGTATAGGGATAGAGGGAACATTCCTGAACTTCATCAGATCTATCTATGAAAGACCCACAGCAAATATCATCCTCAATGGGAAAAAGCTTGCAGCCTTCCCGTTGAGATCAGGAACACGACAAGGATGCCCACTCTCACCACTTTTGTTCAACATAATATTAGAAGGTAGTACTATCTTTGATGGGAGAATCAGTGACTCCCAGAGGGTCCCAGGAGTTCTCACTGGTCTATGTGAGGAGTCCAGGCTGGGTAGGGTCATTAGGTGGCACCCACGGTAGGCAGCTCCTGTGCCTTCCAGGGTCCCTGTGGTCCCCCTCCCTGGAGTGTTGGGTCTGGGCCCCTCCTGGGCTAGTGGATGGCCAGTGCCACATACACGCTGGGCTCTGCTGGGGGCTCCCCTGATTGGGAAGGAGGGGATGCACTTCTCTCCTGTCTGAGGATCAAGGGGTACAGCTGGGCATAGGTCACCTGGGAATTCAATCCTCATCCCCAACCTGGACCCTCCTAGGCCACCCCCAGGGCGGCCCCCTTCCTCTCACAGAGGCTCTCCTCCTGGGTGGCAGTGGCTGGGCTGGAGCTGGGGAGGAGACAGGGTGTTAGGGGGGCATAGTGGGGGCAGGTGGGTGGGAGTCTGGGGGACTGCGGGCAGGAGCTACCTATAGTGCAGGCCTCTGTCCTTGGGCTCTGGGTCTGCAGCCCCTGCAGGACTTTGGGAATCAGTCTGCCTCTGGGCTGGGAGGGTACAACAGCCCCCCCAACCATGTGATTCCAGGGAAAGACACCCTTCACACGTACTCTCTGTGGTTTCTCCATCTCCCCAGAATGAAAGAGGGAAAAACCTTCAACCGGCACGTGGGGGCTGACCTGGGGGTTTCTTTCTAGGTTCTCTGGGTTGAGATTCTGCACAGGTGTCCTCCTGCGCCGGCCATTCCCACCACTCTGGTTTCCCTCTGTCCACTGCCCTGAGCCCATCCTTGTTTGAGCCACGGGGCCACCACCACTCCTGGAGTCCGTCACCCCCTTCCCTTCTCACTTGGCTTCCTGCCTTTGCCCTGATGCCAGTGTTGAACCGGGAAGAGGACGAGGAAGCCGAGCAGCAGGACAAAGGACACCGAGGCTGCGATGAGGATGTACAGGTACCAGTGGGGATCTTGTGCACAAGCCATACCATGAATGAGCCAGTGATGCCATTTACGTGAGCGCCTACTGTGTGCCCGGCACCTGCTCGGTTCTGTGCATTCAGCTCTGACCCCATCAACGATCACCCAGCAGATGACTGCTGTCCCTCCCGCGCACCCCACAGACAGAAAACTGAGACACAGAGAGGTCATTCATGTGTCTCAGGGTGCCCAGCATGGAGGTGGGCAGGGCTGGGACTGGAACCCACTGTGGGTTTCCTGTGTTCTCCTCCTGCTGTCGCCTGTGCAGACACCAGCTCAGAGTTCTGGCCTCCTCATCTGGGGCACAGCCTGTCTCTGCATCTTCTTCTGGAGCGGAGGGTCCTTCCAGATTCCCCTTATTACCTGAATGCCCCCAGCCATTGTCCTCCCTCCCCTCCCCGTACAACGTCACTGTCATTGCTGTGAAAGGACCCATAGATCACTACCTGGGTGGCTTCCCCGTGAGCCCTCCTCTCCCAGGATCGGAGTCATGGTCTGATGGGAAATCTACTCTGGTCCACGACTCTCTCCTTTACACTTGGGGAAACTGAGGCCCACACAGGGGAGGGGCATGTGCCAGCCAGCGCCTCTGGAGGCCCTTGAACTGAGGGGGCAGCTCAGACCCCGTTCCCCATGGACCTACCAACCAAGGCTAACAGAGACCCTCACTCACCCTCAGAGCCTCCTGGGGTCAGCAAGGGTGAGGCAGGGGGCCTGCAGGACTCCCCACTGCACCTGGCTGCTCCTCCCCCACTGGGCCCCTCCCCCTCCCTCTGCCATGACCACCCCAGCCCCCCTCCACCAGCCTCGGATCCCCTGGAGCCCCGAGGTCCCCCTGGCATCTCTGAAAGCCTAGAAGAAGAGCCGATGGACAGCAGCCCCTGTGACTCACAGTCAGCTGAGCCATGGTCGAGGGCTTGGGCTTCATAGAGGGTCTTGAGGAAAAGACAGGAGTGTGTGGGGGGCTGGAGCTTCCCCTGACACCCTGTCACTGCTCACACTCTTCCTCCTGATGTGTCCTGTGACCCCAAAGGTCCTCCTCCACAGTGAGAATTCTGGTGCTGGAGGCGAGGGATGGGCAAGGGTGGGAGGACCCTGTTTCCCTCCTGCACTGTGAGGGGTGGACCCTCTGCGGACACTCCCTTGGAGACCCTCACTCCCATCCTAGACCAGAACCCTCCTGGACACAGGGCCCTGAAGACTATGTTGGGACACAGAGGGAACAGGGTCAGCGACCCTCACCTGAGACCAGGAGCTCCAGGGGGTCACTGGCTGTAAGTAGGGGAGGTGCTGGTGGAGCCGTAGACCCTGTAGGTCCCCTCAGGCGGAGGTCACAGGACTCATGGGGAATTCAGCCTGGTGCCGCCCAGCTCGGAACTTTTATCTAAGACGCAGCAGAGGATGGGCTGCCCCCTCCTTGTAGAGAAGGAAAGTGTCCACAGAGCTCCATGACGGACACAGCAGGGTCACATTCTCTCCTGGGGCCACCGTGGGTCCCGGCTGCACCGAGAGGGAGGGTGTGCAGGGGAACTGTCCTAGAGAGAGGAAGGGTGGGTGAGGGGCTGCCCAGCCCTTGTTCTGAACTGCGTCTGTCTGTGTCCTCCGAGTCTGTCCCTTCCCATCCCCTGTCTCTCGCAGTCTCTCTCTCCCTGGGGACCCCACACCCCTGGTCCTGGCCACCACTACCTGAGGATCACCCAGCAGAACCTGTGCAGAGTCTGGGGTCCAGACTAACGCCATGAACCCTCACCTGAAAGAAAGATGTCCAGGGAGCCACTGGGGGCTGATCACTTGGGTGTGTCCACCGTAGCACATGTACTGGCCCCTGTGGGAGGGTCTCACAGGGGGAAGTCTGCCGCAAAGAGCCCAGCCTGGGGCTTCTGGCCAAGCCACCATGGAGGGCCACGTTCCCCCTCCTTGGACAGAGGGAATCTGTCATAACTGACATCAGCGCCACACTGGAGGGTCAAGCTCTGTCCAAAGGTCACAACAGGGCCCTACTGGGCCAGGAGGGAGGGCTTCCCCGACACACCTGGGAGAGACCAGCCGTGGATGGCAGGGGCTGCTTCTCCCCAAACCTCCCTTCTCCCGTCCTAACTCCTGGGCCTCACTGTCCATCATCCCTGGTGACTCTGACCTGTGAGTCCCCATGGTTCCCTCACCCACCCTCTCATTGGGGCTCCCCTGGGAGCAGAGTCCCCGTTAACCTGTCTAGTGCCTCAAAACACAGATGGGGAACAATGAGACTTTCTCACCTGAGACCAGCAGGTCCAGGGCGTCATTGGGGTCCGACCACACCTTGGGAGTGTTGTTGTAATAGCCATATCATCTGCACGTCCACCTGAGACTGGGGGGTCACGGGGTCCACAGGGAACAGGGCCTGGGTCTCCCCATGGGGGGCTGGCTGGGAGTTCAGGGTGCAGGAGGGCTGGCCTTCTTCCTTCATCGGGACTAATCTGTTGAATCTCATCCACAAGGCACACTGGAGGGTCACATTCCCTCCTGAGGCCACAACAGGGCTAGGCAGGGCTGAGAGGCTGGGTTTGCCCTGAGATCCTAGGAGAGGAGGAGGGCGTGTTGTTAAATGGTGCTCAGATCTCCCACATTATCCCCAGGCTGGGCTGTGAGAGGAAAACACCTGAAAGCTGACCCCCCTTCCTGAGGGCAGAGCCTGGGGCTGGGACCCTGAGTGGGCTCGCACCTGTCATCACCACCAGCTCCAGGGGGTCACTGTACTCTGACCAGTCGGTGGGCCTGAGGTAGCTACAGTGATATCTTCCTGCATATACATCTCTTATGTGTGTTATGGAGAACTTGGCCTTGTCCCCGGGCTCCAGCAGCTTCTGTCTGTCCCAGGCACTTGACTCTCCCTCTTTATGCAGGCGGTACTCCTGGGCCTCCAGGCTCCCCTGACACCAAATGGCCACAGGTGTCCCCCAGGGCATCACAGAGCCTGGCTCAGTCATGTGTCAGATGGTGGGTTTGGGGCAGGTCCCTGGAAGGAAACAGAGGCTGGGACACAGACCTTCCCCACCCCCAGGTCCCAGCTCAACCCCAAACTCCAGACATTCCCCTTTGTCAGCCCAGAGCTGCTGTTCTCCATCCCCTGCTGCCTGGTGGGTGACCCCTGTGCCCAGTAAGGAGGTGGGACTGGAATCCCTAGGGACAGACTCATCTGCCTGTGCTCGGGTCCTGGGGCCCACCCTCAGCCCTGAAACAGAGTCACTGTGAGAGGTTTGCCCCGAATCCTAGGTGAACCCCTCCTCCCCTTGAGCCTCCTGAGCCTGGGGCCTCCTACAGACCAGGGCCTGGCTGTGGGGTGGGTCCCTCCCAGTCTAGGACGTCCCTTTCCCTCCTCAGATCTTGCCAAGACAGAGCAGGACTGTGAGGGTGGGGGTCATGGCGTCTCCTCTCTCTGGTTCCAGCTGTGCAGACGGAGGGACCACTGTGACCACAGGACAGACAGACACACAGCGTGTGGTCTCACAGAGGCCTGTCCTGCCCGTCATAAGGTTGTCACATCAGCAGTCCCACAGGAAGGGGAACAGCCCCTTCTCAGGCCCAGCTGTCTCTGGTGTCCATGATGGTGCAGCAAGTGAACAGGAGGCTTCCTGTGATGACCCATCCAGGTGAGGGGACCAGGGCAGGTCCTTCCCTCCCAGAGCCTCCCGCATGGGTCTCCTTCATCTCCAGCACACCCCTGGTCCTCACCATGGACGGGTCCCCAGACTCAGAGATGCTGCAGGGGACATGGGTTGCTGCTGTGCTGGGGAGCTCACGTCATCACAGACACTCATGTGACCTCTCTGAATGGCTCAGGTCGAGGTCACGGTGGCAATGAGCCAAGAGGAGAAATACGGGCAATTAGGGAAGGAAACACGGCCCCTCTCCTGGCCCCAGAGTGTGGGCTTCCTTTTTGTCACAGCCTCCAAGGACTTCTCTATTTTTTGTTTCATGGTCCACACCGCATTCATGGGAACATGCCTGCGTGAGTCCCTCCTGGCTCCTCGGTGCCCCTTGTTGCAGGGGCAGAGTCGTGCTCCCCACCCTGGGATCTTGCCTGTAAGCTGTAGGGAACAATACGTGGGTGAGTGCTCTGATATGGGAGACAAAGCTGATTCTCATGTCATTTGTACTCCAGTGTCCACTGCCTAGGTGATCCTAGCACAGTGACCTGGTGTGTAGCATGCTGTCCTGAACCCCACTCTCAGAGTGGTTGTGGGGCCAGAGGGAACTAGAATGTGGATGGGATGAATCTTGTTAGATTCCTGACCTGATTAAGAGGAGTGTGGTTAAGACTGAAGAGGTCACTGTGTCAGATCCCACAGTGAAGGTGGACCAGTGATGCATCTCTCAAGACACCCCATGAGCTGTTAGCACTCAGAAATGCTATTTATGTTTCTGAAATTATTGACAACAGCCTATTTCAGGGAAGAGAAACAAAAATTTCTGGAATTCGAGGGACTTCAATAGAACAGAGGCCAAAGCTGAGTGACCACCAGTGCCTGGGGTCAAGTTGGGGGTGGTCAAACTTGATTTCTGCCTCTCTGAGGTCAGGTGGGTCGCCAGGTCTGCGCAGGCAGGAAGGATATTCAGTTTCTCGATGACTGCGGAAGTAGTGACCCTTCCACCTTGTGTGGAGTGAGCACTGACATGTCTATGCCCACTGACCCAGCCCAGAGGTCAGCACTGAGCCACATCCTCTGTGTACGTGTGTGGAGTGGTTCCATCCAGTGCACCCCCGGCCAGTGTGAAATGCCACAAAGGACAGCTTTTTAAAAACTGATTATTTCTTAGAGCCAGTGTAGCAGCTCACCACCAGGCTGTCCCTTCAAACATCCCTGAGTTCCCTCAAGCGGATGGTATTTCTGGAAAACTCTGTCAGCTATCATCAGACGAGCAGAGAAGAGCTCTATGAGTCCAGAGAGGGTTTAGGGAACAGTCTTCCATCATCTGTTTCCAAGTAGACCCTATTTTTACCCCATCTATTCAGTGATTCAAAACCAGATTTTGTGTTCTGTAAGGAACAGAAGTATACTTCAAAGGATGTGGTTAGTAAAAATGAAGGAGAATGTGTATATATAGGGAGGTGGACCCGCCTGTGAGGGTAGTGTATGTGTGGGTCCACACCTGCAACATGAATGCAGTCTCATGTCATGGGAGTGAGAAAGGCAGGGACTGGTCAGGGACAATCAATATCAGTAGACAAGAAATTACCAGGTTAATGGTACAAAAGTCCTCTACAAGCAAGAAATGTTCTCTCCACACATTTCCTACATGCAAACCATTTTTACTTCTCTGGACGTTCTCAACACACAGTTCCCTCAGTGTAATGCTGCAGATTTTCTTCCAGAATTTACCCCACTCAGTGGTGAGGATCTACCATACTGAAGGGTCAGTCTTCTCTCTCTTAGATTTATCTCCTGGCTGCGTCGTGGGGTTTTCCCTGACTGCCGTGCTTGAAAGAAGCACCCCAAGAGCCATCAGGATCACAGCAGACATGCCCATCTGGACGAGATTCTCCATTGTGTAATCCTGGCTGTCTGAGGCTAGAGATTGCAGTGGTCAGGGCAGACTAAAATCACCCAGGGATCCCTGCATGTCCACTGGGGTCAACTGCATCTTTGACAGGATGTGACCCTCTGACCCCAGGCACATAACCCACAATTCCTCCTCACTCACCTCTCTTGGAGTCTGACTTGTTTTGTGATGGTCTGAGGGTATCAGCTACACCGGAGAGTCAGATATAGAGCCTTTGGTGAGGAGACATAGGAATGCCTAAGTATTCCTTCCCTCATCTCTAGGGAGTTCCTGAAACTAACTAATACCATCTCAATCCCTTGAGGTGAGCATCTCCAGTGTCTCACCTTCCATGTAATGAGGAGGCAAAAATAAACACGTGAGGCTTCATTTTGTCCTGAGAATCAGGAAGGTGGAGGAGTGAAAAGCAGGGTCCGCCTTTTCATACCCACACATCAGCCAACTCCTTCTGGTCCCTGACTTGGGATTATATATTTCCACAGCACATGCTATTCTTCAATCTGGCCATACATTATTTTAAGGAATGACATGGTGGTGTCTCCGCAACCCACCATGCAATGTGTCTAGGAGGAGGGATTACCACAATTAACATAAATCCCATTACTCATTCAGTTTGCCATCTAGATAGGGTGATTGGTAGGAAATGAACAAAAAGAGTTGTACTCTACACTCCTGAGGTAGAAGGACGTAGTGTGCTAAAGAGGGCCATTACCCACCTATCCCTGGTGTGGACTGTGAGCATGAGATCCTCCTGAGGCCACAGTCTCTTCCCTTCAGCTTGAAGAAGGTGTGCCTGGGGTAGGGGGCCAGCTCCTGCCCTTACCTGTCACCACCAGGGACAGGAGGTCACCCTGCTGTGACCAGCTATTCCTGCTCTGATATACACACTGGTATCACCCTGAATCATATGAGTTCATGGATGCAAAGGAGAAACTGGCCTTGGTGCTGGAATCCTGTGAGGTCTTCATGAAGAAGGCTTCAGAGACCCTCTCTTTATACAGAGAATAGACATCAGCCTGTAGAGATGCCTGACCCCAGATGGTCACAGGGCTCCCCTTGGTGGCCATGGGGCTCAGATCAGCCCAGATGAAGGGTTTGGGGAGGCCCCCTAGAAAGGAATCAGATGGAGAGTTGCAAGGGTGCCCTTCTCCTCTCATTTCCCCACTTGTAACCCCAAGGGCCCTTCCATATTGGTCATTATCAGCCCTGCCCCTCTGCATCCCCCAGCTGCTCAGTGGGGTTGTTGGGCTGAAGCTGTATTTCTGGGGAGGGCTCACCCACCTGTGCCTGGTCCCACGGGGCCTGTCACATCCTGAAAGTGTCCTTAGATACAATACACATGACCCTACAATGTAAAAGGGTGGGGATACCGTCATTTAGATGTTTTAAGGTTCTTACATTTCACCTGAAGAAGTAAAATACTAATTCTAACTTGGCTGTGTTACGTTAGGTATGCACATGATAATACCTAGATTACCACATAACAGCACCCCGGAGGTATAGTTAAAACCCCAATAGAGATATTCAACTAGAATTCTAAAAAGATTTCTTAAAGCCAAGAAAAGAGAGATAATGGAAATAGTGGGACAAACAAAAGAGAGGAGAGCAAAAATAAAGTGGTGATCTAATAACAACTCATCAGTATTTACATTATATGTAAGTGGTCTAAACACTGCACTTAAAAGAGAAAGATTGTACGATGGGTTCAAGAAAAACAACTATAGCAAGACTCTACTATTTGTGTCTCTAAGAAATTCACTTCAAATGTAATGATGTAAATAGGTTAAAAGTAAAAAGAATGAACAATGTGGATGAACCTCAAAAACACTATGCTAAGTAAAAGAATCCAGACACAGAGGTCACATCTTGTGTGACTCCATTTATATGACCTAAACAGGCAAATTCAAGAGACAGGAAGTGGAGCAGAGATCGACAGGGGCTGGTGGCAAAAGCACATGTGAATAATTATGTAATGGGTAGGGACTTTCCACTGGGATATTAAGAATGTTCTAGAAATGGATAGGGGTGATGATTGTCTAACTTGGTAATGTACTTCATGCCACTGAATTATATATCTTAGTAATGGCTAAAATGGTAAATTTTATGTTCTGTATATTCAACCACATTAAAAAAGTAGAAGAAAGAAAAATGTACAACACGAACACTAATCGAAAGAATATTGAAGTCATTGAATTAGCTTCCAACTGCTGCTGTCATAAATAACCACAAACTTGGTGTCTTAAAACAACATAAATAGATTATCTTAAAGTTCTGGAGGTCAGAAGTACAAATAGAGTCTAACAGGTATAAAGTCAAGGAATAGGGAAACATTCACTTATTTCATCTTCATTCAGAACCAGAATTCTGAATGCAATTGACTTCTAAACATTGACCATGTATTTAGTGAATCTGGAAAACTCCTTTTCATTGTTTTTTTAAAATTTAATTTTATTTTTTCGGTGTTCCAAGATTCATTGTTTATGCACCACACCCTGTGCTCCGTGCAATAGGTACCCTCCTTAATACCCACCACCAGGCTCACCCATCCCCCACCCCCTCCCTTCCAAAACCCTCTGTTTGTGGGAGTCCACAGTCTCCCGTGGTTCACCTCCCCCTCTCCTTTTCAATTTGGGCAATACACCTTTATTTTTTATTTTATTTATTTTTTTCAATTATTTTTCATTTAAACTCAATTATCCAAAGTATAGTACATAATTAGTTTTTTATACAATGTTCAGTGATTCATTAGTTGTGCTCAAATCTGTGAAATTTTGGAGCAATATGAGTATTATTCTACCCATTTCAGTGTGTGTGTGTGTGTGTGTGTGTGTGTATCTTTGGAATAACATAAATATATATGTTATATATATATATAATTTTTATTATGTCATGTTAGTCACTGTACAGTACTTCATTTGATTTTTTTAAATTAAATTTTTTATTTTTTCTCAGCATAACAGTATTCATTGTTTTTTCACCATACCCAGTGCTCCATGCAATCTGTGCCCTCCCTAATACCCACCACCTGGCTCCCCCAACCTCCCACCCCCCACCCCTTCAAAACCCTCAGGTTGTTTTTCAGAGTCCATAGTCTCTCATGGTTCACCTCCCCTCCCAATTTCCCTCAACTCCCTTCTCCTCTCCATCTACCCTTGTCCTCTATATTATTTGTTATGCTCCACAAATAAGTGAAACCATATGATACTTGACTCTCTCTGTTTGACTTATTTCACTCAGCATAATCTCTTCCAGTCCCGTCCATGTTACTACAAAAGTTGGGGATTCGTCCTTTCTGATGGAGGCATCATACTCCATAGTGTATATGGACAATATCTTCCTTATCCATTCATCCGTTGAAGGGCATCTTGGTTCTTTCCACAGTTTGGTGACCGTGGCCATTGCTGCTATAAACATTGGGGTACAGATGGCCCTTCTTTTCACTCCATCTGTATCTTTGGGGTCAATACCCAGTAGTGCAATTGCAGGGTCATAGGGCAGCTCTATTTTTAATTTCCTGAGGAATCTCCACACTGTTCTCCAAAGTAGCTGCACCAACTTGCATTCCCACCAACAGTGTAAGAGGGTTCCCCTTTCTCCACATCCTCTCCAACACACGTTATTTCCTGTCTTGCTAATTTTGGCCATTCTAACTGGTGTCAGGTGGTATCTCAATGTGGTTTTGATTTGAATCTCCCTGATGGCTAGTGATGATGAACATTTTTTCATGTGTCTGGTAGCCATTTGTATGTCTTCATTGGAGAAGTGTCTGTTCATATCTTCTGCCCATTTTTTAATATGATTGTCTGTTTTGTGTGTGTTGAGTTTGAGGAGTTCTTTATAGATCCTAGATATCAACCTTTTGTCTGTACTGTCATTTGAGAATATCTTCTCCCATTCCGTGGGTTTCCTCTTTGTTTTGTTGACTGTTTCTTTTGCTGTGCAGAAGCTTTTGATCTTGATGAAGTCCCAAAAGTTCATTTTCACTTTTGTTTCCTTCGCCTTTGGAGACATATCTTGAAAGAAGTTGCTGTGGCTGATATCAAAGAGGTTACTGCCTATGTTTTCTTCTAGGATTCTGATGGATTCCTGTCTCACGTTGAGGTCTTTTATCCATTTTGAGTTTATCTTTGTGTATGGTGTAAGAGAATGGTCGAGTTTCATTCTTCTACATATGGCTGTCCAGTTTTCCCAGCACCATTTATTGAAGAGACTGTCTTTTTTTGATTTTTATGTGGTGTTCCATGATTCATTCATTCATATAACATCCAGTGCTCACTGCAACACATGCCCTCCTCAGTACCCATCACCAGGCTAATCCATCACCCCAACCTCCTCCCCTCTGAAACCCTCAGTTTCTATCCCGGAATCCAGAGTCTCTCACGGTTTGTCTCCCCCTCTGATTTTCACCCCCCCACCCTTATTTGTCTCTTCCTTCTCCTAATGTTCTCCATTCTATTCCTTATGTTCCACATATGAGAGAAACCGTATGCCAATTGTCTTTCTCTGCTTGACTTATTTCACTCAGCATAATCCCCTCCAGTCCCATCCAAGCTGATGTAAATGGTGGGTATGCATCCTTTCTGATGGCTGAGTAATACTCCATTGTATATATGAACCACATCTTCCTTATCCATTTGTCCGTTGAAGGGCATCTCAGTTCCTTCCTCAGTTTGGCTATTGTGGACATTGCTGCTGCAAACGTTGGGGTGCATATGGCCCTTCTTTTCACTACATCTATATCTTTAGGGTAAATACCCAGCAGTGCACCTGCTGGGTTGTAGGGTAGCTCTTTTTTTAACATCTAGAGGACCATCAATACTGTTTTCTAGAGTGGCTGTACCAGCTTGCATTCCCTCCAACAGTGTAAGAGGGATCCCCTTGCTCCACATCCTTGCTAACATTTGTTGTTTCCTGTTTTGTCACTTTTTGCCATTCTAACTGGCATAAGGTGGTATCTCATTGTGGTTTTTATTTGTGTTTCCCTGATGGCTAGTGATGTTGAACATTTTTCATGTGTCTGTTACCCATTTGTATGTTTTCTTTGTAGATGTGTCTGTTCATGTCCTCTGCCCATTTTTTGACTTGATTATGTGTTTTGGGGGTGTTTAGTTTGAGGAGTTCTTTATAGATCTTGGATATCAGCCCTTTAACTGTAATGTCATTTGCAAATATCTTATCCCATTCCGCGGGTTGCCTCTTTGTTTTGTTGACTGTTTCCTTTGCTGTGCAGAAGATTTTTTATCTTGATGAAGACAAGAACCATAAGATCCTCTCAACTGATGCAGAAAAAGCGTTCGACAAAATAAAGTGTCCTTTACTGATTAAAACTCTTCAGAGTATAGGGATAGAGGGAACATTCCTCGATGTCATAAAAAACAACTATGAAAAGCACACAGCAAATATCACCCTGGATGGGCAAAACTGAGAGCTTTTCCCTTAAGGTCAGGAACACAACAGGGGTGCCCACTCTCACCACTATTGTTCAACATAGTGCTAGAAGTACTAGCCTTAGCAATCAGACAACAGAAAGATATAAATGCATCCAAATTGGCAAAGAAGTCAAACTCTCCCTCTTCGCAGATGACATGATACTTTATGTGGAAAACCCCAGACTCCACCCCCAAATTACTAGAACTCATACAACAATTCAGCAATGTGGCAGGATAAAAAATCAATGCATGGAAAAAAGTTGCTTTTCTATATATTAACAGTATAACTGTAGAAAGAGAAATTAAGGAATCAATTCCATTCACATTAGCACCAAAACTGATCAGATACTTAGGAATAAACCCAATCAAAGAGGTAAAGGATCTATACTCAAGAAACTACAGAACACTTATGAAAGAAATTAAGGAAAACACAAAAAGATGGAAAAACTTTCCATGCTCATGGGTTGGAAGAATAAACAGTGTTAAAATGTCTATACTACCTAGGGGTGCCTGGGTGGTTCAGTGGGTTAAGCCTCTGCCTTCAGCTCAGGTCACGATCTCAGGGTCCTGAGATCAAGCCCCATATTGGGCTCTCTGCTCAGTGGGGAGCCTGCTTCTCCCTCTCTCTCTCCCTCTCTCTCTGCCTGCCTCTCTGCCTACTTGTGATCTCTCTCTCTCTCTGTCAAATAAATAAATAAAATCTTTAAAAAAAAGGTCTATGCTACCTAGAGCAATCTACCCTTTCAATGCCATCCCTATTAAATGCCATCTCCTATTAAAATGAGGAGAAGGGAGTTGAGGGAAATTGGAAGGGGAGGTAAACAATGAGAGACTATGGACTCTGAAAAACAGCCTGAGGGTTTTGAAGGGGCGGGAGCTGGGAGGTTGGAGGAACCAGGTGGTGGGTATTAGGGAGGGCACAGATTACATGGAGCACTGAGTGTGGTGAAAAAACAATGAATACTGTTATGCTGAAAAGAAATTAAAAATTAAAATAATAATAATAATAATAATAATAATAAAATTTATTTTGTACTTAAAAAAAATGTCATTGACATTTTTCAAAGAGCTGGAACAAACAATCCTAAAATTTGTATGGAACCAAAAAGACCCCAAATTGCCAAGGGAGAGTTGAAAATGAAAAAGCTGGGGGCATCATGTTGCCTGATTTCAAGCTTTACAACAAAGCTGTGATCACCAAGACTGCGTGGTACTGGCACAAAAACAGAGACGTAGGCCAATGGAAGAGAATAGACACCTGGGAAATGGACCCTGAACTCTATGGTCAACTAATCTTTGACAAATCAGGAAAAAATATCCAATGAAAAAAGAAAGTCTTTTCAATACATGGTGCTGGGGAAACTAGACAGCTACATATGGAAGAACGAAACTGGACCCTTCCCTTACACCATACACCAACTCAAAATGAATGAAAGACCAAAACGTCAGACAGAAATCCACCAAAATCCTAGAGAAAAACATAAGTGGTAACCTCTTTGACACTGACCACAGTAACTTCTTTCAAGACATGTCTCCAAAGGCAAGTGAAAAAAAGCAAAAATGAACTTTTGGAACTTAATCAAAATAAAATCATTCTGCACAACAAAAGAATCACACTTTTTAAAAAGAAAAACATTTATTTCTTGGAATCAGTGTAGCAGCTCCCCACCAGGCTCTCACTGCAAACATTCCTGAGCTCACTCAGACTGATGGTATTCCTAGAAAACTCTCCCAGATGTCCTCATGAGAAGAGAGCCCTATGAGTCCAGTGAGGCTTTAGGGAATGGTTTCAGATTCATCTGACTTTCACCAAATTATTTATTATGAAAACAGAGTCTGTGTTTTGGGCTGACGGGACGGAGGACAGTCGTGGACGTCAGGGAAGGTGGAAATGGAAAGTGAAGGAAGATGAATCCCACGAAGGTGGACCAGAGTTGCTGCTGTAGGAGGGTATGAACCAGCCCTGCTGTGTGGGACGAACCCTCAAATCACAGGGATGAGGAAAGACGGGGGCAGTCAAGGATGTCCAACAATGTGGGAGGGAAATCACCACAGGTCACAGGGGACGAGTCCTGGACAGGGAGCAGCCCAGACACGTCCTGCACCTGAACCATGCTCCCCTCGATGTTGTCAGCAGACGGATCAGGGAGCGCGAGCTGCAGGCTTTCCTCTAGATCCCTCTGGGCACCTGGGATGCATGCCCACAGCTCTGCCACATGGAATGGTGGCTTTGTTCCCCTTCGTGTTTAGCTCCTGGCTGCATCTGGGGTCCTTCTCTGGCTGTGCTGAGCCTCCAGCAGCAGAATCCCGAGGACCACCAGGATCAAGGCAGCCACGCCCATGCGGGTCAGATTCTCCACCGTGTAATCTCTGGGGTCCGAGGCTAGGAATGAGGACAGAGAGGTTGCAGAGGTCAGGGTGGACCCAAATCCCCCATATCCTGCATGTCCACCCAGGGGACCTGCTTCCCCAGACAGGACCCCACCCCTCCACACCAGAACCATCACTGGGACTTCCTCCTATTCACCACTGCTGGGGTCTGAGGTGTTTTGGGGTGGACTCACAGTGCCAGCTGCTTCTGCAGGAAGACCGAAGCAGATGGAAGGAACCTGAAACCCCCGACCAGCCTGTCCTCTGCTCTGTGTCTCTATCCCTCAGCCTGTCACTATGTAGTTTTTGTACAGTTCCGGAACCAGCCCTTCTCTGCACTAGGGGGCTTTCCTCTGCTCTCTTCACTGGATTCCTTCAGCCTCCTTGTTCTCTTTCATTTCAGAAATTCCTTCTGAGTCACTTGGGATAGATTCTGGCTGTACCCCACAGCTCAGGGTTGCAGAGAAAAATGGCCTCCAGCACAGAAATCATCATGTCCTCGCATGTTCTCTATTCTCTCTGGGACACAAGACCTCCTGGATACATGTCCTTGCAGATGACAGTTCCCATTTATTCAGTAGCTGAGGACCAGCAGCATCCATGGACGAGGGGCTGGTGCCAGGGGCTCCTGACTGTCAGGAGCACAGAAGGGATGATGTCTGGGGCCGGGTCCCTGTCTCTCCATGTCAACCAGCTCCCTTCCCTCAGGGTCTGCACTTTATTCTGTACTTACAGTATCCCTCCTTGGCTATGTTCATTAACTCATTCTTCATGTACTTACAGATACCCACAGTGCCAGACACACACACACACACACACACACACACACACACACACACAGAGAGAGAGAGAGAGGGAGAGAGAGATCTGTGTGCACACATCTAAAACAGGCATATAAATATGTAACCACAAAAGGTGATGGTCAGTCACTGGGTCATAGGAACACCGTTATTGCCTGCATGCAGTGTGGATCGAGATGGGAAGAAGAGCTACATAAGTAAATAAACAAATAAATAATAAATAAATGAACAAAAAAATAAATGAGACTCATTGAAAACGTGCTAAGACTGGGGAGTGCCCAGAGCTTGTGCCCCACAAGGACCGGGTGAATGCAGTCTAACCCCAATGCACACAGGAGAAGGAGGACTGGTTTCTGAGTCTGGCGTCCCTGTCACCTGAGTTCCCTTCATCATCATCTGCAGGTGCTGCTCTAGAAGGTGTGAGAAGCAGACACAGGAACACTGGACCAGCGTCCACACAAAAAGGAGAGAGGACACCAGTGCACATGGACACAGGGTGCAGCCTCCCTGGGGACTCCCGTGACCCAGGCTTGGCCCCTCCTGGGTCTCAGGTGTGCACCGAGGGGCATGTAGGCCCCCAGGTGAACATGACAGGTCAGCAGAGCTGTGCCCGCAGGTGGGGAGGCTTCTGTCCAGGAGAGTGTCCCATGAGGCTGACACCACCATCAGATTCTGCTATGGAGGGACAGGAGGTGAGTGGGAGGTGCTGTCTTCTCACGATTGTCCTCACTCACCCCCCACGTAGCCCCTACTCCTTACTCTGCTGAGACTGCAGGATGGGGGACCCGGGTGCACACTGTGGATCTTCCCAACCTCTCCAGGGCAGGACCCTCCTCTGTGGAGCCCCCGTGACCCCCATGTTTGTTACTGTGTCAGGCTTTCCTGAGACGTGTGTCCTGAGCTGACAGAGCTCAGACAGGACAGGGTCAGGGCCCCTCACCTGAGACCAGCAGCTCCAGGGGGTCACTGGGGTGTGACAACAGGTAGGGGGAGCTGCTGATGGAGCTGTAGCACCTGTAGGTCCCCCCGTGGGCTGAGGTCACAGGACTCATGGGGAATTCAGCCTGGTGCTGCCCAGCTCGAAACTTTGATCTAAGACGCAGGGGGGGATGGGCTGCCCCCTCCTTGGACAGAAGGAAAGTGTCCACAGAGCTCCGTGACTGACACAGCAGGGTCACATTCTCTCCTGGGGCCACCATGGGTCCCGGCTGCACCGAGAGGGAGGGGGTGTAGGGCAGCTGTCCTAGGGAGAGAAAGGGCGGGTGAGCGGCTGTCCAGACCTTGCCCTGCAGAGTCTGTCTGTGTCCTCCAAGTCTGTCCCTTCCCATCCCCCTTCTCTCTCTGTCTCTCTCTCCGGGGACCCCACACACATGGTGCCAGTCACCACCACCTGGGGGTCCCCTGACAGGACCTGTGCAGAATCTGGGGTCCAGACTGACGCTGTGGGATCTCACCCGAGAGCAGGATGTCCAGGGGGTCACTGGGGGCCGACCACTCGGAGGAGAGGGTGTGTCCACCGTAGCACGTGTACCAGCCCCCATGGGAGGGTCTCACAGGACCCAGGGGGAAGTCTGCCCCAGAGAGCCCAGCCGGTAGCTGCCGGCCAATCCGCCGTAGAAGGTCAGGTGCCCCCTCCTTGGACAGAGCGAATCTGTCGTAGCCGACATCAGAGCGACACTGGAGGGTCAGGCTCTGTCCAGAGGTCATTACAGAGCCCTGCTGGGTCAGGAGGGAGGGCTTCCCCGACACACCTGGGAGAGACCAGCCGTGGAAGTCAGGGGCTGCTTCTCCCCAAACCTCCCTTCTCCCATCCTGATCCCGGGTCTCACTGTCCATCACTCCCAATGACTCTGACCTGTGAGTCCCCGTGGTCCCCTCACCCACCCTCTCATTGGGGTTCCCCTGGGAGCAGAGTCCCCGTTAACTGTCTGGTGCCTCAGAACACGGATGGGGCAACAGTCAGACTTTCTCACCTGAGACCAGCAGCTCCAGGGGGTCACTGGGGTCCGACCACACCTGGGAGGTGTTGCTGTAATAGCCGTAGCATCTGAACGACCACCTGAGGCTGGGGGTCACGGGGCCCACAGGGAACAGGGCCTGGGTCCCCCCACGGGGGTCTCTCTGGGAGTCCAGGGTCCAGGAGGGCTGGCGCTCTCCTTCCTTCATCAGGACAAACCTGTGGGATCCTGTCCGTGAGGCACACTGGAGGGTCACGTTCCCTCCCGAGGTCACGACAGGGCTGGGCAGGGCTGAGAGGCTGGGTTTGCCCTGGGATCCTAGGAGAGGAGGAGGGGCTGGTGTTAAATGGAGCTCAGACCCCCCACATTATCCCCAGGCTGGGCTGTGCGAGGGAGACCCCTGAGAGCCCACCCCCTTCTGAGGGCAGAGCCTGGGGCTGGGACCCTGAGTGGGCTCGCACCTGTCACCACCACCAGCTCCAGGGGGTCACTGGGCTCTGACCAGCCAGTGGGACTGAGGTAGTTACAGCGATATCTTCCTGCATATCCATCTGTCATGTACGTGATGGAGAACTTGGCCTTGTCCCCGGGCTCCAGTGGCTTCTGTCTGTCCCAGGCACTTGACTCTCCCTCTTTATGCAGGCGGTACTCCTGGGCCTCCAGGCTCCCCTGACACCAGATGGTCACAAATGTCCCCCAGGGGATCGCAAAGCCTGGCTCAGCCCAGATGGTGGGTCTGGGGAGGGTCCCTGGAAGGAAGCAGAGGCTGGAACACAGACCTTCCCCACCCCCTGGTCCCAGCTCAGCCCCAAACCCCCAGACATTCCCCTCGGTCAGTCCAGAGGTGCTTTTCTCCATCCCCTACTGCCTGGTGGGTGACCCCTGTCCCCATTTGGAGGGACTGGGACCTCTGGTGACAGACTCACCTGCCTGCGCTCGGGTCCTGGGGTCCACACTCAGCCCTGGAAGAGAGTCCCTGTGAGAGGTTTGCCCTGAATCCTAGCAGATCCCCTCCTCCCGTGAGCCTTCTGAGCCTGGGGCCTCTGACAGACCAGGGTTTGGCTGTGGGGCGGGTCCCTCCCAGACCAGGGAGTCCCCTCCCCTCCTCAGATCTCACCGAGACAGAACAGGGCCGTGAGGGTGGGGGTCATGGCGTCTCCTCTCTCTGGTTCAGGCTGTGCAGACGGAGGCCCCACTGTGACTGTGGGACAGACAAAACCACAGGGTGTGGCCACATGGAGGCCTGTCCTGCCTGTCACATGGTTGTCACGTCTGCAGTCCCACAGGAAGGGGAACAGCCCCTACCCCAGCCCAGCCTGGCTCTGGTGTCCATGACGGTGCAGCGGGTGGACCCCATGGCTTCCTGAGGTGCCGCATCCAGGTGAGGAGACCAGGGCAGGTCCTTCCCTCCCAGAGCCTGCCCCATGGGTCGCCTTCTTCCTCAGCACATCCGGGGTCCCCTCCATGGAGAGGGTCCCCAGACCCCAGGAATGCTGCAAAGAATGCGGTTCCTGCTGCCCTGCAGAGGTCATGTCAGCACCGACACACCTGTGACACATCTGCTCGGCTCAGGATGAAATCATGGTGGCAATGAGGCTAGAGGAGGAATAGGGGCAAATACGGAAGGAAACACAGCCCCTCTCCTGGCCCTGGAGCATGGGCTTTCTTTCTGCACAGCCTGGTGGACTTCTCTATTTTCCTCTGAGTCTGTCCACTTTCCCTTCCAGGGGGCACACCTCTGAGTCCCCTGCTGGCTCCTCTGTCCCTTGATCCAGGGGCAGAGACATCCTTCCCACACTGTGGTCCTTTCTGAGAGCTGTAGGGGGCAGTTCATGGGTGAGTGCTGTGATTTGGGGAAGAAAGCTGATTCTCGTGTGAATACTACTGCCGTGTCCACTGCCCTGGTGACCTTGTGCACATCACCAGGTAGCATGCTGTCCTGAACCCCACTCAAAGTGGTTGTGGGGTCAGGGGGACCTGCCTCGTGGTTGTGATCAGTCATTGACAGTTTCCTGACCTGATTAAGAGGGGTGTGGCTGAGACACAAGAGGTCCATGTGTCAGACCCCACAATCAGGGTGGACCAGAGATGCCTGTCCCCGAGAGACCCTGTGCATCCCTACAGATGAGAAATGCTACTGGTGATGTTTCTGAAATGGTTTACAATAGCGTTTTGCAGGAAATAAGAAACAAGAGTTTCTGGAATTGAGACGGACCCCAGCAGAACAGAGACGAAAGCTGAGTGACCAGCAGAGCCTGGGATCCAGCTGAGGGTGCTCAAATATGATTTCTGCCTCTGTGTGGCCAGAAGAGTTGCCACATTCTCACAGGCAGGAAGGGTGTCGAGTTTCTGGGTGACTGTGGAATCAGCGTGACCCTCCACCATGTGTGGGGTGGGTGCTGGCATGTCTCTGCCCTCTGACCCAGCCCAGAGGTCAGCCTGAGCCACATCCCCTCTGTGTGTGTGTGGAATGGTTCTGTCCCGTGGACCCACCCTCCACTGGCGTCTGCCCATGGGTGGGTGTGCAGTTCCCATGGGAGCCATCCCTGATGGACGCATCCCTGCTCAGACGTTAAGTTCGGAGAGAGGATGCTACAGGGCAGGGTGACAGGGACCATCCACCCCTTACAGTCCTGAAATCAGGGCAGCTCTGGAAGCAACTGTCTCTGGAACTCAGGGGTGTGGGAGGTGAGTGTCCAACAGGAGTGGACATCAGAGAGTGACCCCGATATGTAAGCAGTGTTATGGAAGACTGTGTGCAGAGTGGTCCGTCATCGTCCAGGCCGTGGAGCAGCAGGAATGTGGGAAACTCATTTTGCACTAAGAACGTGAAATATTGAAGGGAAGAGACAAGATGGTGGGAGAGTGGGGGGCCCCGTCTCATCCGGTCCCTTGAATTTAGCTACATAACTATCAATCCATTCTGCACACCATGAATTCAACCTGAGATCCAAGCAAAAAACATACCTGGAACTCTACAAGTAGAGAAGTGAGCGCTTTTTGCAAGGTGGGATGTCCAGAGACGTGAATCTGAGGGGAGAAACCAAAGACAAATGGAGGGGGGGCAGGAGCCTCCATGTGTCCTCCACCAAAAAGTGTTATAGCCCCGAGGGCAAAATATGAACCCTTAGAAATCTCCTCCAGTGAGAGATATGGCTGCCTGAAAGGGGCTCTTGGGATGAAACAGGCAGACTTCTAGGTGGGTCAGTGTGGTCTCTGGATCCCAGGAGCCTCAAAAATAACGTAGTGCCTGAGCTGGTAGAGTTCCCAAGGAGTGGAGCAGGGAAACTGGTTATGGTCAGTGAGCCTGGGGGGGTGGGGAGAGGACTCTCAGCTTGATTCACCATAAACCCCGAGCTGTGCCAACTGGGGGGACTGCTCTCAGCCTGGGCACCCTGCAGAGGACTGGGACATGGGGACATTCCACCATCCTCCGGGATGGGCAAAATGGGTCCACTCCCAACTGGGCAACAGCTCTGAGGGTGACAGCCCAGTAAAGGACAGTACAGCGCCAACCTCTGCCTTCCCCAAGGAGGAGCAGAACTTGTGTGCTCCATACGGTGACTGCTCTCAGTTCCGGTACCCTACAAAGGGCAGTATCGTGGGACCCTCGACGTTCTCCAGAAGGATCACTGTGGGCGTGCACTGCAGGAGTCTGCTGAGTTTGGCACACATAAAAGTCAGGACCTTTTATCCCAGGGGGTTCACTAAAGGGAGGGGACCACAGTCTTTTCAGCTCTGGGCTGCAGATCGGGGCACAGCCATTTTTATTTTGATCCTCTAAAGAGCCACAGAAAGCCTTCAGGGGAAAAAAGGCACACAGAGGACCAGCTTACCCTGAGCCTAGCCCACTGGCAAGGGGCAGTGAATTCCCACCCCGGCGAGGACATCTGAGAAGCAAGGGAGTTGAGGAAAATTGGAAGGGGAGGTGAACCATGAGAGACTGTGGACTCTGAAAAACAACCTGAGGGTTTTGAAGGGGCGGGGGTGGGAGGTTGGGGGAACCAGGTGGTGGGTATTAGGGAGGGCACGGATTGCATGGAGCACTGGGTGTGGTGCAAAAACAATGAATACTGTTACACTGAAAAGAAATAAAAATTAAAAAAAAAAACATAGCCAACATGTAGTACTATATATTGGCTAAGTGGACATAATAAAAATAAATAAATAAGTAAGTCCTTGATACAACAGAATGCAAGTACTTGTTTCATCTATGAGAAGACAGCTGAAGGGCAGAACGCGAAACTGGAAGACAATGCTGAGGACGCTTTGTCGGGTGCAAAACAGACAGACTGAGAGGAAAGCATGCAGATAGCTGGAGAACAGGAGGGACACTGGGTACTGTGAGTTCCAGAAGGAGAAGAGTGGGGAGGGTGTCAGGCAACAGTTGCATTGGCCAATAGTCAGGTGTTTTACAGATGGAGACAAAACAGGCAGGTGCTGGTGTTCATGGAAGTGTCCAGGAAATCTATGTTTCCATATCTTCTGGCGGAGTGAAGGAAGTTGATGGAAGCTGACTTTTGAGCAGAAGAAAAATAGAGATTTGGGGAAAACACACGTAAGGAATGATGAGTGAAGAATGCTTACTCATCCATGGGATTGTGAAGGGAGAAAGGCAAAAGGGTCAGCAGGGCCCACATTCCCAAGTCCAAGGAGACTCTGGGCACCAGAACAAGGGGCACATTGGTGGGTGATTCAGTGACGTGTCTGACTCTTGGTTTTGGTTCAGATCATGATCTCAGTGACTTGAGATTGAGCCCTGTGTCGGTGAACATGCCCAGAGGTGAGTCAGGTTGAGACTCTCTCCCTTCCCCTCTGCTTCACCATCGTCCCCTCCCCCTACTCTCTCTCTCTATCTCTCTCAAATAAATAAAATAAATGGTTAAAATAGAAGGAGGGGTCACTGGGTGGCTCAGTCCATTAAACATCCAACTCATAATCTTGGCTCAGGTCTTGATCTCAGGTTCGTGTTACAGGACCTGTGTTGGGCTCCATGCTGGGCCTGGAGTCTACTTAGAAACAAAAGGGGAAAAGTAAAATAGGAGAAGGCATACAAGCATGTTGGGGCCACCAGTGAGGTGTGCCAGTAGCTGGATCACACTCACATGTGAAGGACAGTGTATCCATGACTCCTACCTGGGCACACAGTGCCTTCATGGAGGTACTTGATATTGGCCATGATGGGTGTATTTACAGTAAAGAAAAGGTGAAATGCCATGAAGGACAACTTTTTAAAAATGGATTATTTCTTAGAGTCAGTGTAGCAGCTCACCACCAGGCTGTCCCTTCAAACACCCCTGAGTTCCCTCAAGCGGATGGTATTTCTGGAAAACTCTGCCAGGTCTCATCAGACAAACAGAGAAGAGCTCTATGAGTCCAGAGAGGGTTTAGGGAATGGTCTTCCATCATCTGTTTCCAAGTAGACCCTATTTTTACCCCATCTATTCAGTGATTCAAAACCAGATTTTGTGTTCTGTAAGGAACAGAAGTACACTTCAAAGGATGTGGTTAACAAAAAGGAGAATGTGTATATATAGAGAGAGGTGGACCAGCCTGTGAGGGCGTGTGTAGGTGTGGGTCCACACCTGGAACATGAATGCAGTCTCATGTCATGGGAGTGAGAAAGGCAGGGACCAGTCAGGGATAATCAATATTGGTAGAGAGGAAATTACCAGCTTAATGGCACAGAAGTCCTCTACAAGCAAGAAATGTTCTCTCCACACATTTCCTACATGCAAACCATTTTTACTCCTCCAGACGTTCTCAACACACGGTTCCTTCAGTGTGATGCTGCAGATCTTCTTCCAGAATTTACCCCACTCAGTGGTGAGGATCTACCTTGCTGAATGGTCAGTCTTCTCTCTTAGATTTATCTCCTGGCTGCATCTTGGGGTCTTCTGTGACTGCGGTGCTTGAAAGAGCAGCACCCAAGAACCATCAGGATCACAGCAGACATGCCCATCTGGATGAGATTCTCCACTGTGTAATCCTGGCTGTTTGAGGCTAGAGATTGCAGTGGTCAGGGCAGACTGAAATCACCCAGGGATCCCTGCATGTCCACTGGGGTCAACAGCACCTTTGACAGGATGTGACCCTCTGACCCCAGGCACATAACCCACAATTCCTCCTCACTCACCTCTCTTGGAGTCTGACTTGTTTTGTGATTGTCTGAGGGTATCAGCTACACCGGAGAGTCAGATATAGAGCCTGTGGTTGAGGAGACATAGGAATGCCTAAGTATTCCTTCCCCTCATCTAGAGGGAGTTCCTGAAACTAACTAATACCATCTCAATCCCTTGAGGTGAGCATCTCCAGCGTCTCACCTTCCATCTAATGAGGAGGCAAAAATAAACATGTGAGGCTTCATTTTGTCCTGAGAATCAGGAAGGTGGAGGAGTGAAAAGCAGGGTCTGCCTGTTCATACCCGCACATCAGCCAACTCCTTCTGGTCCCTGACTTGGGATTATATATTTCCACAGCACGTGCTATTCTTCAATCTGGGCATTTTTATTTTAAAGAGTGACATGGTGGGGTCTCTGCAATCTGTCTAGGAGGAGGGATTACCACAATTAACATAAATCCCATTACTCATTCAGTTTGCCATCTAGATAGAGTGATTGGTAGGAAATGAACAAAAAGAGCTGTAGTCTACACTCCTGAGGCAGAAGGACGTAGTGTGCTATTACCCACCTATCCCTGGTGTGGACTGTGAGCATGAGATCCTCCTGAGGCCACAGTCTCATCCCTTATGCTTGAAGAAGGCATGCCAGTGGGAGGGGGCTAGCTCCTGCCCTTACCTGTCACCACCAGGGACAGAAGGTCACCCTGCTGTGGCCAGCTATTCCTGCTCTGATATACACACTGGTATCACCCGGAATCATGTGAGTTCATGGATGCAAAGGAGAAACTGGCCTTGGTGCTGGAATCCTGGGAGGTCTTCATGAAGAAGGTTTCAGAGACCCTCTCTTTATACAGAGTGTAGACATCAGCCTGCAGTGTCACCTGTCCCCCGATGGTCACAGGGCTCCCCTTGGTGGCCATGGGGCTGAGATCAGCCCAGATGAAGGGTTTGGGGAGGCCCCTAGAAAGGAATCAGAGGGAGAGTTGTAAGGGTGCCCTTCTCCTCTCATTTCCACACTTGTAACCCCAAGGGCCCTCCCACGTTGGTCATTATCAGCCCCGCTCTTCTGTGTCCCCCAGCTGCCGAGTGGGGTTCTTGGGCTGAAGGAAGTTTTCTGGGGAGGGCCTACCCATCTGTGCCTTGTCCCACAGGGTCTGACACATCCTGAAAGTGTCATACATATGACTACTACAATGTAAAGGTTTGAGGATACAGTCATTTAGATGTTTTATGGTTCCTACATTTTACTTGAAGAGGTAAAATACTAATTCTAACTTGACTGTGTTACATTAGGTATGCACATGATAATATCTAGATTACCATGTAACAGCACCCAAGAGGTATAGTTAAAACTCCAATAAGGATATTCAATTGGATTCCTGAAAAGATTTCTTAAAGCCAAGAAAAGGCAGATAATGAAAATAGTAGGACAAACAAAAGAGGGGAGAAGCAAAAATAAAACGGTGATCTAATAACAACTCCTCAGTATTTACATTATATGTAAGCGGTCTAAACACAACACTTAAAAGAGAAAGATTGTAGGATGGGTTCAAGAAAAACAACTATAGCGCAAAGAACCAAGATGCCCTTCAACGGATGAATGGATAAGGAAGATGTGGTCCATATACACTATGGAGTATTATGCCTCCATCAGAAAGGATGAATACCCAACTTTTGTAGCAACATGGACAGGACTGGAAGAGATTATGCTGAGTGAAATAAGTCAAACAGAGAGAGTCAAGTATCATATGGTTTCACTTATTTGTGGAGCATAACAAATAATATAGAGGACAAGGGTAGATGGAGAGGAGAAGGGAGTTGAGGGAAATTGGAAGGGGAGGTGAACCATGAGAGACTACAGACTCTGAAAAACAACCTGAGGGTTTTGAAGGGGCGGGGGGTGGGAGGTTGGGGGAACCAGGTGGTGGGTATTAGGGAGGGCACAGATTGCATGGAGCACTGGGTGTGGTGAAAAAACAATGAATACTGTTATGGTGAAAATAAATTTTAAAAAAAATGTGAAAAAAAAGAAAAAAAAAAGAAAGTACTGCAGGAAAGGAAAAATAGAATCCAAATATTTTTGTTACAGCAAAATATACATTACCTTTTCAAAATGATGTAAATAATGAATATACAAATTAAATTTGGATAAATGAACTGAAATGAAAGCTGCACCATGGATATTTTACATTTCTGTAGGCATTTGTATATGTATACATTTATATAGGCATTTTTTAGGCTATTACCAAAATGTCAAAATATTTTGTATGAAGTAATCTATATATTATTTACCCTCTTGCAAAATCATTCTAAAATATGCACTCTAAATATAAAAGATGACAAATAAAATAAATATTTTATCTGGGAAAAAAAAAAGAAAAACAACTCTAAGCAAGACTCTACTATTTGTGTCTATAAGAAATTCACTTCAAATGTAATGATGTAAATAGGTTAAAAGTAAAAGAATGAACAATGTGGATGAACCTCAAAAACACTATGCTAAGTAAAAAAAAAAATTCAGACAGAGACGTCACATCTTGTGTGACTCCATTTATGTGACCTGAATAGGCAAATCCAAGAGACAGGAATTGGAGCAGAGATTGACAGGGGCTGATGGCAAAAGCACATGTGAGTAATTATGTAATGGGTAGGGGCTCTCCATTGGGATATTAAGAATGTTCTAGAAATGGATAGCGGTGATGATTGTCTAACTTGGTAATGTAGTTCATGCCACTGAATTATATATCTTAGTAATGGGTAAAATGGTAAATTTTATGTTCTGTATATTCAACCACATTAAGAAAAGTAGGAGAGGGGTGGCTGGGTGGCTCAGTGGGTTAAAGCCTCTGCATTTGGCTCAGGTCATGATCCCAGGGTCCTGGGATTGAGCCCCATATCAAGCCCCATATCAGGCTCTCTGCACAGCAGGGAGCCTGTTTCCCTTCCTTTCTCTCTCTGCCTGCCTCTCTGCCTACTTGCGATCTCTGTCTGTCAAATAAATTAATTAAATCTTTTTAAAAAACATGAATTACCCTATCTTTAAAAAAATAAATTAAATAACAAAGTAGGAGAAAGAAAAATGTACAACACAAACACTAATCCAAGGAATATTGAAGTCATTGAATTAGCTTCCAACTGCTGCTGTCACAAATGACCACAAACTTGGTGTCTTTAAACAATATAAATAGATTATCTTAAAATTCTGGAGTCAGAAGTACAAATAGAGTCTAACAGGTATAAAGTCAAGGAATAGGGAAACATTCATTTACATCATCTTCATTCACAACCAGAATTCTAAATGCAATTGACTTCTAAATATTGACCATGTACATAGTGAATCTGGAAAACTCCTTTTCATTTTTGGTTTTTTTTTTTTAATTTAGTTTTTTTTTTTTTTTAGTGTTCCAAGATTCATTGTTTATGCACCACACCCGGTGCGCCATGCAATTAATGCCCTCCTTAGTACCCACCACCAGGCTTACCTAACCCCCCATCTCCTCCCCTCCAAAACCCTCAGTTTGTTTCTGGGAGTCCACAGTCTCTCATGGTTCATCTCCTCCTCTCCTTTTCAATTTGGGCAATTCATCTTTATATTATTTTTTATTTTATTTATTTTTAATATAAATTCAATTAGTCAAGGTATAGTACATCATTAGTTTTTTATACAATGTTCAGTGATTCATTAGTTATGTTCAAAACTGTGAAATTTTGGGGCAATACAAGTATTATTCTACCCATTTCAGTGCTTATCCTTTTTTTTTGTTTCATTTAATTAGTTGGTACCTCCAATTACGAATTGATTGCTGTGCTGAATGCAAATGCTCAAAAGAAACATACTTGGATCATTCCCCATCACAGAGGGAAGGAATTTAAGTTCTCACATTCATATTATTTATATATGCATATATACATATATTTTTTATATTTATATATAATTTTTTTATTATGTCATGTTGGTCACTGTACAGTACTTCATTTGTTTTTGATAGAGTGTTCCATGATTCATTGTTTGCATATACATACAGTCCTGTGCTCGCTGCAACACATGCTGTCCTCAATACCCATCACCAGGCTAACCCATTACCCCAAACCCCTACCCTCTGAAACCCTCAGTTTGTTTCCCAGAGTCCAGAGTCTCTCATGGTTTATCTCACCCTCTGATTCCCACCACCACCTTTATTTTCCTCTTCCTTCTCCTAACGTCCTCCATGCTATCCTTTATGTTCCTCATATCAGTGAAACCATATGATAATTGCCTTTCTCTGCTTGACTTATTTCACTCAGCATAATCCCCTCCAGTCCCATCCATGCTTATGTAACTGGTAGGTATTCATCCTTTCTGATGGCTGAGTAATATTCCATTGTGTATATGAACCACATCTTCTTAATCCATTCCTCTGTTGAAGGGCATCTCAGTTCCTTCCTCAGTTTGGCTATTGTGAATATCGATGCTATGAACATTGGGGTGCATATGGCCCTTCTTCTCACTACATCTGTATCTTCAGGGTAAATACCCTGTAGTGCAATTGCTGGGTGGTAGGGTAGCTCTATTTTTAACTTTTTTGGGAACCTCCATACTGTTTTCCAAAGTGGTTGCACCAGCTTGCATTCCCACCTATGGTGTAAGGGGGTTCCCACCTTAAAAGATGATATCCAGATACTAATTGCTAATCATGCCTTCACAAATGGAAGAAAACACCTTTTTATTTCTGCTGAGTTTTTGTTTTCATTATGAAATGCTGGTGTGTTTTATCAAAAGCTTTGTCTGCATCTGCTAAAATTATTTCTTATGTTTTAATTCTTCTTATTCCATAGGGGCTTTTTTCTTTTCTTTTTTTAAATTTCTTTTCAGTGTAACAGTATTCATTGTTTTTGCACCACCCCCAGTGCTCCATGCAATCCGTGCCCTCCCTAACACCCACCACCTGGTTCCCCCAACCTCCCACCCCCCGCCCCTTCAAAACCCTCAGGTTGTTTTTCAGAGTCCATAGTCTCTCATGGCTCACCTCCCCTCCCAATTTCCCTCAACTCCCTTCTCCTCTCCATCTACCCTTGTCCTCTATATTATTTGTTATGCTCCACAAATAAGTGAAACCATATGATACTTGACTCTCTCTGTTTGACTTATTTCACTCAGCATAATCTCTTCCAGTCCCATCCATGTCGCTGCAAAAGTTGGGTATTCATCCTTTCTGATGGAGGCATAATACTCCATAGTGTATATGAACCACATCTTCCTTATCCATTCATCCATTGAAGGGCATCTTGGTTCTTTCCACAGTTTGGCGACCGTGGCCATTGCTGCTATAAACATTGGGGTACAGATGGCTCTTCTTTTCACTCCATCTGTATCTTTGGGGTCAATACCCAGTAGTGCAATTGTAGGGTCATAGGGAAGCTCTATTTTTAATTTCTTGAGGAATCCACACTGTTCTCCAAAGTAGCTGCACCAACTTGCATTCCCACCAACCGTGTAAGAGGGTTCCCCTTTCTCCACATCCTCTCCAACACACGTTGTTTCCTGTCTTGCTAATCTTGGCCATTCTAACTGGTGTAAGGTGATATCTCAATGTGGTTTTAATTTGAATCTCCCTGATGGCTAGTGATGATGAACATTTTTTCATGTGTCTGATAGCCATTTGTATGTCTTCATTGGAGAAGTGTCTGTTCATGCCTTCTGCCCATTTTTTAATATGATTGTCTGTTTTGTGTGCGTTGAGTTTGAGGAGTTCTTTATAGATCCTGGATATCAACCGTTTGTCTGTATTGTCATTTGCAAATATCTTCTCCCATTCCGTGGGTTTCCTCTTTGTTTTGTTGACTGTTTCCTTTGCTGTGCAGAAGCTTTGATCTTGATGAAGTCCCAAAAGTTCATTTTCACTTTTGTTTCCTTTGCCTTTGGGGACATATCTTGAAAGAAGTTGCTGTGGCTGATATCAAAGAGGTTACTCCCTATGTTCTCCTCGAGGATTCTGATGGATTCCTGTCTCACGTTGAGGTCTTTTATCCATTTCGAGTTTATCTTTGTGTATGGTGTAAGAGAATGGTCGAGTTTCATTCTTCTGCATATAGCTGTCCAGTTTTCCCAGCACCATTTATTGAAGAGACTGTCTTTTTTCCACTGGATATTTTTTCCTGTTTTGTCGAAGATGATTTGACCATAGAGTTGAGGGTCCATATCTGGGCTCTCTACTCTGTTCCACTGGTCTATGTGTCTGTTTTTATGCCAGTACCATGCTATCTTGGTGATCACAGCTTTGTAGTAAAGCTTGAAATCAGGTAACGTGATGCCGCCAGTTTTATTTTTGTCTTTCAACATTTCCTTAGCAATTCGGTGTCTCTTCTGATTCCATACAAATTTTAGGATTATTTGCTCCAGCTCTTTGAAAAATACCGGTGGAATTTTGATTGGAATGGCATTAAAAATATAGATTGCTCTAGGCAGTATAGACATTTTAACAATGTTTATTCTTCCGATCCAAGAGCATGGAATGGTCTTCCATCTTTTTGTGTCTTCTTCAATTCCATAGGGTTTTTAAAAAATTTTATTTTATCTTTTCAGTGTTCCAAGATTCATTGTTTATGTACAACACCCAGTGCTAAGTTTTTAATTATAGTTGACATATATTAGTCCAACATAATGAGCCAACATTTATATACATTATGCAGTGCTCACTATAAGATGTGCAGTTATCATGTATCATACAAAAAATTATTACAATATAATGGATTATATTCCCTAAGCTGTATTTTACACCCCTGGGGAACCTTTATTATGTAACTGGAAGTTTGTACACCTGTTCACCCATCTCCCGATCTCCCTCCCCTCTGGTTTGTGAGAAGGTCATTTTTAACTTATACTGATAATGTATTGCATTATATTGGTTGAGTTTTAAAATTTTCAGCTACTCTGCCTTCCCCTCCCTCCAAATCCAGTGCCGTCATCATGTAATGTCCTTTTTATACATTGCTGACTCTCATCTGTGAACGTTTTGTTTAGAGATTCACATCGGAGTTTATGTGAGGGAACTTTCTGTGCCTTTCCAGTCTGGAATTCCCATGCCTGGTAGTGGTTTCTATTTCTTCTTAGCCTGATACAATACTGCTTCTTTTTTATTCTCAGGAAGGGCACGTATAGTTTCATTGTGTGTATGCATGTGTGTGTTTGAGTGTATGCGTGTGTGTGAGTGTTTGCATGTATGTGTGTGCATGTGAATATGCATGTGTGCATGTATGCATTCTATTCATGCAGGTACGAGAGTGTGTGTGTTTCCTAAGGGCATCAGTGTTTGGAGGAAATTGCCAATGAAGCTTCCTCAACAGACACAAATATAACAAAATGATTATCGCGCCATGCCATTAGCTCACACTTCCATGCCATACTGTATCTGCCTTTTTTGTATGTGGTGAGAACATTTAGATCTACTCTCTTTGCAACATTCAAGAATAGGATACGGTGTTATGAGCTGTGGTCATGATGTGGTACATGAGATCCCCAGAACTTGTGGTCTTATAACTGTAGAGACCTTGTTCATCTTCTACCTATAATCCTGACCAACACCTCCCCATTTCCACACTGCAGCCCCGCCAGCCACCCCTCTGCTCTCCATTTCTCTGTTTCCACATACTTCAGTTGGGGGATGGTTTGATCACAGTCAATGCATTCAATGTATTCATAAGGTGATACATATTTACTACTTTTCCATCATTTTAGTAGCTTCTATTTTGAGAATTTTATCCATTTCATCTACATTGTCTCATATATCAGCATAAAAGAGTTAAAAATGTTCCATTCTAAATTTAAAGTCTGTAGGAAAAAAAAAATAAAGTCTGTAGGATGGGACGCCATCCTCATAATGCTAATGGTACCTCCTCCCCCTCTCTCTCTCTCCTCTTGCTTTCGTGGCTGGGATTTATAAATGTGACCATTGCTTACAAAAAGGAGCACTTTCAGCTTCATTGATTTTTCTCTATTTTTAAATTTGTCCTCATTACTAGCTAGGTCTTGTCTTTACTTTTGTTTGAATAACTTGCTATTCTCTTTCCAAATTCTGGATAGAATAGGTTCTGTCATTAATTATTTTGGGCTTTTCTGTTCTAATCGATGGCGTCTCGGTTCTTCTTTTCCCATTTCAGCGGTTTGATGTGTAGCATTTACACTGTCCTTCAGTGTAACATTCTCTCGTTTCCTTTTGGATTTTCTCATTCCATTCATGGGTAATTGGGAAGCCTGTTGCTTTGATTTCCAAAGCGTAGGGGTATTACTATCTTTGATGGCAGAATCAGTGACTCCCAGAGGGTCCCAGCAGTTCTTACTGGTCCATGTGAGGAGTCCAGGCTGGCTGGGGTCGTCATTAGGTGGCCCCCACTGTGGGTGGTTCCTGTGCCTTCCAAGGTCCCTGTGGTCCCCCTCCCCAGAGTGTGGGGTCTGGGCCCCTCCTGGGCTAGTGGATGGCCAGAGCAGCATACACGCTGGGCTCTGCTGGGGGTTCCCCTGGTTGGGAAGGAGGGGATGCACCTGTCTCCTGTCTGAGGGTCAAGCAGTTCAGCTGGGCGTAGGTCACATCCTGGGGAGTGTCAGATGCAGCAACCTGCAGTGGGGAAGAGAGGGGAGGCTTGTGATTGAGGAGGGGGAGTCTGGAGGCTTGGAGAAGAAGGGACCCACCTGACAGTCCAGCTGTCCGTCTTCCTCTGCTTGTCTGTCCTTCGAGTCCAACAGTCCCTCCGACACGGGGGAAGGAGACGTGGCCAGTCCCCACCTGAGTCTTGATCTTGACCGGCTCACCTGGGCGTACGTTGTTCCCTGGGGGTCTTCATCTTGTGTGTTCTGCTGCGGACAGACAGTGAGGGGGAGGTTTGTCTCCTTGATTCCCCTCGACCACCTCAGACAATTTTCCCCATGGTTGCCAGAGCGAAGCTTCAGAACTTTCCTGCCCATTAGGTCACTTTCCTGGTGAACTCTCCAGGGGCTTCCCGAGCCTTGGGGAGTGTGGTTCTTACTCTGGCTCTGGTTCTCTTCCAGACAGTGTTTCTTGCTCATTTGGTTGCAGCTGCATGGGCCATGCTCCTGATAAAGCATGTTGCTGCCTCAGGACCTTTGCACCTGCTGCTCCCTCCCCTTGTTTTATTTTCCTTGGCCACATGTTGCCCTCAAGGATGCTGCCCACTTCTGTGCATATTGTCTACCACCCACAAGGCAAGCTCACAGAGGGTGGGTCAGATTTGCTCAGAGCTATGCCGGCAGCACTAGGTGGGGCCTGGCACTAGGTGGGCTCCCTATGTCTTTTGCTGGTTGAATGAATGAAGGGGCTTAGTGACCAGTGGGAGAATCATTTCTTCATGCTACCTCCTGAGACGTGGGCATGCACCCCAACAACCAAAAGTCAGACAGTGTTTGGGGAGCCACACAAGGGGAGCACAGAGGAGGCCCCATGAGGTCACAGTGGACTGACCAAGGGTGCCCAAGGAGCGTGAGGGCCTCTGAGGGACACTACTGAGACTGGGTGGTGTGAGGACAAGGAAGTGTCCACTGGATCAGTTTGGCACCACAAGGGCCCTGGGGTCTGCACGAGAGCGGGGGTCTCACCCGATGGTCCAGCTCCACCCCCTCCTCAGGCTGAATGTCTTGCATGGCCGCGTCTGCTGGGACAGAATGGGGTGTGTCTCTTGGCAAGGTCCCCTGAGCCCTCCTCTCAGCGCTACAGACCCCGCCCTGCTCCCAGATAGGGCATCTGCCATCCCGAGGATTCCGCAGTGGGCTGAGGGGCATGTGGGAATTCAGTCCTCAACCCCTACCCAAGACCCTCCCAGCCCAACCCAGGGCGGCCCCCTTCCTCTCACAGAGGCTCTCCTCCTGGGCGGCAGCGGCTGGGCTGGAGCTGGGGAGGAGACAAGGTGTTAGGGGGGCATAGTGGGGGCAGGTGGGTGGGAGTCTGGGGGACTGCGGGCAGGAGTTACCTGTCGTGCAGGCCTCTGTCCTTGGGCTCCGGGTCTGTAGGCCCTGAAGGACGTTGGGGATCAGTCTCCCTCTGGGCTGGGAGGGTACGACCCCCACCCCTCCGCCAACCATGTGATTGCAGGGAAAGGCGCCCTTCACACATACTGTTTGTGTGTTTCTCCATCTCCCCAGTTTCAATGGAGGGAAGTACCTTCAACTGGCTCGTGGGGGCTGACCTGGGGGTTTCTTTCTAGATTCTCTGAGTTGAGATTCTGCACAGGTGTCCTTCTATGCTGGCCTTTCCCACCACTCTGGTTTCTCTCTGGCCGCTGCCCTGAGCCCACCCTCTCGGCCCACGGGGCAGCCACTGCCCCTGGGACCTGTCACCCCCTTCCCTTCTCACCTGGCTTCCTGCCTTTGACCCGACGCCGGTGTCGGACCAGGAGGAAGACGAGGAGACCGAGCAGCAGGACGAAGGCCACCGAGGCCCCGATGAGGACGTACAGGTACCAGTGGGGACCTCGGGCAGGAGCTGCACCATGAACGAGCCAGTGATGCCATTTACCTGAGCGCCTACTGTGTGCCCGGCACCTGCTCGGTTCTGTGCACTCAGCTCTGACCCCGTCAACGATCACCCAGCAGACGACTGCTGCCCCTCCCGCCCACTCCACAGATAGAAAACTGAGGCACAGAGAGGTCATTCACCTGTCTCAGGTCGCCCAGCGTGGAGGCGGCAGGGCTGGGACTGGAACCCAACTGTGGGTTCCCTGTGTTCTCCTCATGCTGTCCCCTGTGAGGACACCAGCTCAGGGCTCTGGGCGCCTCATCTGGGGCCCGGCCTGTCCCAGCATCTTCTTCTGGAGCGGAGGGTCCTTCCAGATTCCCCTTATTACCTGAATGCCCCCAGCCATTGTCATCCCTCCCCTCCCCCTACAATGTCACTGTCTTTGCTGCAAAGGGACAGAACTCCCCGTAGATCACGACCTGGGGGTCTTCCCCGTGAGCCCTCCTCTCCCAGGACCGGAGTCATGGTTTGCTGGGAAATCTACTCTGGTCCATGACTCTCTCCTTTACACTTGGGGAAACTGAGGCCCACATAGGGGAGGGGCATGTGCCAGCCAGCACCTCCAGAGGACCCTGAACTGAGGGGGCAGCTCAGAGCTCCCCATGGACCCACCCACCAAGGCTGACAGAGACCCTCACCCTCAGAGCCTCCTGGGGTCAGTAAGGGTGAGGTGCGGGGCCTGCCGTGCTCCCCACTGCATCTGGCTGCTCCTCTCCCACTGGGCACCCCCGCCCCCCACAAGCCTCAGAGCCCCGGAGCCCTTTCATCCCCCTGGCATCTCTGAGAGCCTAGAAGAAAATCCCCTGGACAGCGGCCCCTGTGACTCACCATCTGCTGAGCCTGGCCCTGTGGTCGGGGGGCCGGGGTCCATAGAGGGTCCTGGGGAAAATACAGGGGTGTGGGGGGTGATGGAGCTTCCCCTGAGACCCTGTCTCTGCTCACACATTTCCTCCTCATGTGCCCTGACCCCCAAGCTCCTCCACTGGGACAATGGAGCTGTGTGTGGTGGTGCTGTGGGCTGTGGTGCTGTGGGCAAGGAACGGGCAAGGGTGGGAAGACTCTGTTTCCCTCCTGCACTGTGCGGGGTGGACCCCTCTGCGGACTCTCCCTTGGAGCCCCTCACTCCCATCCTAGACCAGAGACCTCCTGGACACAGGGCCCTGAAGACATGTTGGGACACAGAGGGGACAGGGTCAGCGACCCTCACCTGAGACCAGGAGCTCCAGGGGGTTACTGGGGTGGGACAACAGGTAGGGGGAGCTGCTGACGGAGCTGTAGCACCTGTAGGTCCCCCTGTGGGCTGAGGTCACAGGACTCATGGGGAATTCAGCCTGGTGCTGCCCAGCTCGGTACTGTGCTCTAAGACGCAGGGGGGAATCGGCTGCCCCCTCCTTGTAGAGAAGGAAAGTGTCCACAGAGCTCCGTGACTGACACAGCAGGGTCACATTCTCTCCTGGGGCCACCATGGGTCCCGGCTGCACCGAGAGGGAGGGGGTGTAGGGCAGCTGTCCTAGAGAGAGGAAGGGCGGGTGAGGGGCTGTCCAGCCCTTGTTCAGAACTGAGTCTGTCTGTGTCCTCCGAGTCTGTCCCTTCCCATCCCCTGTCTCTCTCTGTCTCTCTCTCCCTGGGGACCCCACACCCCTGGTCCTGGCCACCACCTGGGGCTCCCCTGGCAGGACCTGTGCAGAGTCTGGGGTCCTCACTGATGCCGTGAGCCCTTACCTGCAAGCAGGATGTCCAGGGGGTCACTGGGGGCCGACCACTTGGAGGAGAGGGTGTGTCCACCGTAGCAGGTGTACCGGCCCCCGTGGGAGGGTCTCATAGGACCCAGGGGGAAGTCTGCCCCAGAGAGTCCAGCCTGTAGCTGCCGGCCAATCCGCCGTACAAGGTCAGGTGCCCCCTCCTTGGACAGAGTGAATCTGTCGTAGCGGACATCAGAGCGACACTGGAGGGTCAGGCTCTGTCCAGAGGTCATTACAGAGCCCTGCTGGGTCAGGAGGGAGGGCTTCCCCGACACACCTGGGAGAGACCAGCCATGGAAGTCAGGGGCTGCTTCTCTTCAAACCTCCCTTCTCCCATCCTGATCCCGGGTCTCACTGTCCATCACCCCCAATGACTCTGACCTGTGAGTCCCCGTGGTCCCCTCACCCACCCTCTCATTGGGGTTCCCCTGGGAGCAGAGTCCCCGTTAACTGTCTGGTGCCTCAAAACACGGATGGGGCAACAGTCAGACTTTCTCACCTGAGACCAGCAGCTCCAGGGGATCACTGGGGTCCGACCACACCTGGGGGGTGTTGCTGTAATAGCCGTAGCATCTGAACGACCACCTGAGGCTGGGGGTCACGGGGCCCACAGGGAACAGGGCCTGGGTCCCCCCACGGGGGTCTCTCTGGGAGTCCAGGGTCCAGGAGGGCTGGCGCTCTCCTTCCTTCATCAGGACAAACCTGTGGGATCCTGTCCGTGAGGCACACTGGAGGGTCACGTTCCCTCCCGAGGTCACGACAGGGCTGGGCAGGGCTGAGAGCCTGGGTTTGCCCTGGGATCCTAGGAGAGGAGGAGGGGCTGGTGTTAAATGGAGCTCAGACCCCCCACATTATCCCCAGGCTGGGCTGTGTGAGGGAGACCCCTGAGAGCCCACCCCCTTCCTGAGGGCAGAGCCTGGGGCTGGGACCCTGAGTGGGCTCGCACCTGTCACCAACACCAGCTCCAGGGGGTCACTGGGCTCTGACCAGCCAGTGGGACTGAGGTAGTTACAGCGATATCTTCCTGGATATCTATCTGTCATGTACGTGATGGTGAACTTGGCCTTGTCCCTGGGCTCCAGTGGCTTCTGTGTGTCCCAGGCACTTGACTCTCCCTCTTTATGCAGGCGGTACTCCTGGGCCTCCAGGCTCCCCTGACACCAGATGGTCACAGATGTCCCCCAGGGCATCACAGAGCCTGGCTCAGCCCAGATGGTGGGTTTGTGGAGGGTCCCTGGAAGGAAGCAGAGGCTGGAACACAGACCTTCCCCACCCCCTGGTCCCAGCTCAGCCCCAAACCCCCAGACATTCCCCTCGGTCAGTCCAGAGGTGCTTTTCTCCATCCCCTACTGCCTGGTGGGTGACCCCTGTCCCCATTTGGAGGGACTGGGACCTCTGGTGACAGACTCACCTGCCTGCGCTCGGGTCCTGGGGTCCACACTCAGCCCTGGAAGAGAGTCCCTGTGAGAGGTGTGCCCCGAATCCTAGCAGATCCCCTCCTCCCGTGAGCCTTCTGAGCCTGGGGCCTCTGACAGACCAGGGTTTGGCTGTGGGGCGGGTCCCTCCCAGACCAGGGAGTCCCCTCCCCTCCTCAGATCTCACCGAGACAGAACAGGGCCGTGAGGGTGGGGGTCATGGCGTCTCCTCTCTCTGGTTCCGACTGTGCAGACGGAGGGCCCACTGTGACCGCAGGACAGACAGACACACACAGTGTGGGTGTCTTGGAGGCCAGCCCTTGGAGGCCAGCCCTCCGCATCACGGGTTTGTCACGTCAGCTGCCCCACAGGAAGGGGAACAGCCTGGCTGTCATTTCCCCAGGGCTGAGGCTGGGGCAGGCAATGGCTTTGCAGATGTTTCTGACCACGTCTGAGGCTCCTCCCGACCCACGAACACCTGTCTTCCTGGCCCGATACTCCCCTTGTGGACCAAGCTTCAACAGGTTTTATTGAATGTTTGCATTTTGTCTGGTCCAGAAACACTAGACTGGACTAGTCTGATTCGAACTAGTTTGTGGAGTTCAGATTAGCAAAACAGAAAACTAAAAGCAAAAAAGAAGCCCCATCAAAAAAGGACTGTCTGGTGTATTATTTTCCTGTTGCGTTTTTTTTGTTTTGTTTTTTTGACAGAGAGAGACCACAAGGAGGCGGAGAGGCAGGCAGAGAGAGAGAGGAGGAAGCAGCCTCCCTGCTGAGCAGAGAGCCCGATGTGGGGCTTGATCCCAGGACCCTGGGATCATGACCTGAGCCGAAGGCAGAGGCTTTAACCCACTGAGCCACCCAGGTGCCCCACTGAGCCACCCAGGCGCCCCTCCCGTTGCGTTCTTGCCATAACCTATCACTCCACGCTGGTGGGTTAAAGCAGCAGAGACGTATTATCTTATCGTCCCGAAGGGCAGAATTCCAACATGGACACCCTTGAGTTACAGTCGAGGTGTCTGGGGCTGTGCTCCTTCTGGAGCCCCTGGGGGCGAATCCGTTCCCTTGCCTTTCCAAGCTGGGTGCCCTGCCCATAGGCCTTGCCGCCCTGCCTTCATCTCTGGCCCCCGACCCCCTCCTTCACTCATGAGGACCCTTGTGCTGACTCACAGCCAAGCACTCCGCCTCCCCTAAAGCCCGGGAGCAACCCAGAGCTGCTTCGCCAAAGGAGAGTAGTTCTCTGCAGAATCGGCATAGTGTGGCTCCAAAAATCTTTAACGTCTGTGCTGTGCTTCATCTATATAGTTCCCTGCCAAACCATGTTGACCCCATCTGCCACCGAAGCTCCAAACACCACTGGATCTTTGGGATCATAAATCTCAGGCTTTCTGCAGCCTGGACCCGTTGCAAGGACTTCTCTTGTCCAGGACTCCACTCAAAACCAACAGCCTCTGCAGACACTCCGTAAGCACAGGGCGGCAGCATGCCCGGGGAGCTGTGTGTTGTCTCCGCCTTCCAAAGATGGCCCCCTAGGGACTGAGCTATTGTCTCTTTGTAGGAGGATGAGGTGGAGCCCTGAGTCTTCACCTTGGGTGGGGCGTCTCCACAGGCCTCCGGCATCGGGAGTCCCGGAAATGTCACCAAGGTGGCAAGAGCCTGAAATCTGGGGAGATTCATTTCCCACCGTCTTACAAAGCACCTAGAAGAGCTGCTACTTCCTGTTTCACAGATGGAATCCACATGGTGTGTACTGGACCTGAGTGATGTCCTCTGCAATGGAGAGACAGTCACTGTCCCCGCAGCCTGGATAACACAGAGTTGGAGACGCGCGCAGGGCTTGGGACCCACGTGGGCTGGAGAGGCGCGCAGGGCTGAACACGTGACATGGACCAGAGCAAATGTGGACACGGACCGCGTGTGGCTCTGAGAACTAAAGGCAAACTGAACCTGAAGACCTTTACGGGCAGACCCAAGAAAATAAACACACCAGCCTACAGCTGTGCGCCAGGTGCCAGCAGATAGGTTTCTCTATGAGTTTTCAGCTGGAGCAGAAGTGGAAAATAGAATCACCTGGTGTACAAGAACCCACTTCTCCAAGGTCCGTCTCTCTTTTGTGCAAACTAAGCAGGCAGGTCGAGCGGGGAGTGGAAGGCGTCCCTGGCTCTGTGTCTTTCCGAGTTCTTGGTGGTGGCATGAACCTGTAATCTCTCCAAGAGTGCAGACTTACTTCTGTTTCCCTGTTTTGGTAGGGAGAGGTGTTTCCAGCACCTTCCACCAGGTCTTTCCTTCACTGAATCTCTTACTCCACGCACCAGAAAACCCGTGTCTGCTGTTGAGGGTGTCTGTTCCAGTACGAGAGAAATAACCACAAGGGTGGGTCCCGGGACCCACTAATCACACCTCCTCCTAGAGCTTCCGCTCTCACTAGTCCACTCAGAAGTCAGTGTTTTGGAGGTCTCCAGAAGTAATTGAATATTTAACAAAATGGTAAGATCAACAAGGCACGTTTTAGGGGGGAAAAAATTTCGCAGGAGGAAACAGGTTACTATTTTACCAGTGAAGAAGGCAATGACGTTGTTTTTAAATGAGGGGAGACAAAATGCTGAGAAGCCCAAGCCCAGGGAATGCAGACCCTGTCCACTCTCCACTTCCTGCACATTTTCCGAAAACTGAATGTGCGTGACGCACAGCTCATTCGATCTTCCTCCTCTCTGAAGAAACAGACTCTATTGGAAAGAACTCCTCACCCCATTTCTCCTTTTTTTTTTTTTTTTTAATTTTTTATTTATTTTCAGCGTAACAGTATTCATAGTTTTTTCACCACACCCAGTGCTCCATGCAATCTGTGCCCTCCCTAATACCCACCACCTGGTTCCCCCACCCTCCCACCCCGCCCCTTCAAAACCCTCAGGTTGTTTTTCAGAGTCCATAGTCTCTCATGCTTCACCTCCCCTTCCAATTTCTCCTAAATAGAAGTTCCCACTCTGTGACTTCCCATTTCAAAGTCAATACCAGATCTGAATCTGCCTCTCTCGGTGTCCCCACTCCCATCTCTCCTGAAGTCCCACCCAAGGGTCCCCTTCCCCTACAGATCCAACATAATCTCACGGGCGTCTAGGACCTACACAGAAGTGACTAACTTTGCATTTCAAATTGATCTTATGCTACTTACACAGTCAGTGTCTCTCCCTGCCTCGTAAATAATTGTCCCTGGTAAGGTAGGGGGTATATTTGAGAATTTGTTAGAATGATTCTATAAACAAGCAGAAGGAGTTAAGCCATAAATCACCCATGGAATTCTAAGCTGTATCTTCTCATCATTGAATCATGAGCATACCTCACACTGAACTTCAGCCTGTAGAAGACAATAAACGAACATTTACACGGCAAATGACTACATTATTAATGATTGGTTAATAATTGCTTAATTGATCACCAATGCTTAATTTAAGACTCTTTATTCATGACTAGTAAATTGGTAAGACACCACCGAGAAGATAATTTGAGGGGAATTTTGAAGTGGAATTCAAGGCTCAATCTAGAAGTACAAAATGGTATCATAAAAATATGACTCACTTTCCTTCCCTGCAGCGTAAGGCGGAGCAGGATGGCGACTTTTGCAACCTCGGTGACTTTCCTGCCTGCCCCAGCTGTGCAGAGGGGCCCCGGGGACAGAGTCTGAAAGGCCACGCTGAGCAACAGGATGCGTGGGTAGGCGTGCGTTACCCTCCCATCCCGGCTGCGTTTCAACACCGACATTTTACCGGAAGCAGAACGGCTACTTCCTCATTTGTCAGTCTCTGTACTGGTCCCAAAGAAGATGTGGACTTCTCCTTTTTCAGAAAACCATTTCTACCTGCCGTAAGTGCACAGTTCTCCATCGCAGGCACTGTCCAAATGAGCCATCGAGTGAAGACTGCCCAGTGCCTGGTTCAGAGCTGGACGGGCCGAAGATTCCTGGGTCCTGCCCAGGTCACCACGTCTCCCCACACTTGGATGGCTTGTGTGCGTTTCCAGAGCTCCCCTAGCTCATGGAATGCCATCCGAATTAATGACTTTTAAAACAAGTGCATGCACGGAGACCTTGGGTGCCTTTCCTCCCAACCATTGGTCATGGGGGCTGCGGTGAGGGGTGATGACTCAGGGGCCGTGGAGAAGGGGGACGCTCTGAAGACAGAGAAACCATGATGCATACAGAAAAAGAGCTTTGTCCGAGGGCACCTCCCACTCAGATTCGGTCGTGCATTTGACAGTGGAATGCCACTCCAGCGACATTGTCCTTATTTTTCCTTATTTTCATAAGTTGGTTGATTTGGCATCCCTCAGGTTTCCCCACAGTAACGTTGCCATTTGCCTTTTGTAATTACTACTTGATTTGTAGGGAGGTACTTTGAGAGTGTGTACACAACATGTTCCCCATTAAGCTCCCACGTAGCTCATTCTATCAGCCACTGGTCGTTATGCTGAAGCAAATGCCTTCTCTTTCCCTCTCTGGATTCACTGCTATGGAAACAACAATGTTGATAGTATCTCATTGCTGTTAAATGCCTGTGAAACCGGGGCTGATGCTTCTTGTATTTCTGCCGTGATAAGCAAAGGCGTCTAGGCTTTCTGATTTCCCTATATCTTCATACTGATATCTAATGTTCTCCCAGCACTATTTTTCTTCTCTTTACTATTTCCTTTTTTCATCTAAAAATCCACCCTAAAATTCGCTGTATGTAAAGATAACTTTATTGCAAAAGAATGAAACTGGACCACTATCTTAACACCATGCACAAAAATACACCCAAAATGGATTAAAGACCTTGATGTAAGACCTGAAACCGTGAAAATCCTGGAAGAGAACACAGGCAGCAATTACTCCAAAACTGGCCATAGCAACCTTCTTCCAGATATGTCTCTTCGGGCAAGAAAAACAAAAGCAAAATTAAACTATTGGGACTACATCAAAATAAAATGCAGCAAAGAAAGCCATCAAAAAATAAAAAGGCAACCTATGGAATGGGAGAAGATATTTGCAAATGACATATCTGACAAAGGGGTTAATATCCAAAATATATAAAGAATTTATACAACTCAACACCAAAACCCACAAATAATCCAATTAAATTGGCAGGGGGCCTGAATAGATATTTTTTGAAGAAGACATCCAAATGGGCGATAGACACATGAACAGAGCTCCACATCACTCATCATGAGGGAAATGCAAATCAAAACCACAATGAGATGTCTCTTTACACCTGCTAGAGTGGCTAGAGATGAAAAGAGAAGAACAAGAGTGGTCAAGGATGTGGAGAAAAAAGAACGCTCATGCCCTGTTGGCGGGAATGCAAACTGGTGCAGCCACTCGAAAACGCAATGGAGGTTCCCCAAAAAAATACAAACAGAAATACCATATGATCCAATCATTCCACTACTGGATATTTATCCAAAGAAAACAAAAACAGTAATCTGAAGAGACATATTCACCCCTGGGTGCTCCGTTGGGTAAGTGGCCAACTCTTGATTTGGGCTCAGGTCATGATCTTGGGGTTGAGGTCAACCCCGGAGTCAGGCTCCGAGCTCAGTGGGGTGCCTGCCTGAGATTCCCTCTCCCTCTCCTTCTTCCCCTCCCCCTGCTCTCTTGCTCTCTTTCTCTAACCTAAATAAAATAAATATTTTCAAAAAGGCATATTCACCCCTATGTTTACAGCAGCATCATTTACAGTAGCCAAGATATGGAAGCAACCCAAGTGTGCATAAGGATGATGAGATGTACATATGTATATACATATGATGGAATATTACTCAGCCTTAAAAAGGATGAGATCTTGCCATTTGTGACAACAAATGGACCTAGAGGGTATGACACTAAGTAAAATAAGTCAGATGGAGAAAGATAAATATCATATGATTTTGCTCATATGCAGAACGTAAAAAAAGAGAACAAATGGATAAACAAAGAAGCAAAAAGCATAATCAGATCTATAAATACAGAAAACAAACTGGTGGTTGCCAGAGGGGAGGGCAATGGAGGGCAATGTGCTAAAGGACTTGAAAGGGAACCAGAGGCACAGGCTTCCAGCTACGAAATGAGTAAGTCATGAGAATAAAAGGCACAGCCCAGGATGCCTGGCCAGCTCAGTGGGCTGAGCCTCTGCCTTCAGCTTAGGTCATGATCTCAGGGTCCTGGGATCGAGCCCCGCATTGTGCTCCCCGCTTAGTGGGGAGCTTGCTTCTCCCTTTGCTTGCGCCTCACACTCTCTCTCATGAATAAATAAATAAAATCTTAAAAAAGACACAGCACAGGGAATATGGTCAATGGTACTGTGACAGTGTGTGTGGTGACAGATGGGAGCTACATTTGTGGTGAGCACAGCGGGACCGTGGAGAAGTTAAGTCGCAACGTTGTGCACCTGACACCAATTTAACATTATGTGTCAACTATCCTCCAACTAAAAAAAGAAACTAACTTTCTCTTTTCCTGTGCAGTGGTAAACGGCTCCATGTTGAGATGAACCTGAGTTTATTTAACCCAGTTTCCCAGTATTTCACAAGTACAAATAATACTTCAATCAGTAGCCTTGGGATATATCTTTTCGTATTTTTGACGGGCATTTCCTGGGGCAGAAGCGTAATTTGCATATGTTGAATGGTAAACAATGACAATTTCCCCTAATTGTGAACTGCCTAATTTTTTTTTTACACCAAAAAGCAATCCCTTCAACTTAAGGAAATTGGTATTTCCCAAAGATAAAGAACTTTGAGGGTCTGGGTGGCTATGTATTTTGATAAATACTAGAGTGAGACTGGAATTTTTCATTTACTACCTAAAACATAATACCTTTGACACGTGCCAGCTTCCTACGTGTCCATATTTCAATTTTGCATTCCTACCAACAATATGAGAACATTTCTATTTATTCTGTTTATTCAGATTTGTAAAAGCGAGTTGGCAAGCTTCTAATTTTTGCCAAATAGAAAAAATAACGTTTAAGTTTAGTTTAAATTTGTATTTCTTTTTATAGAAGTAAATCTGAACAAATTTTCATATGTTAAAGTGGCATTTTATTCTATTTTATGTTGTAGAAGAATGTTCATTTTCATGAAAAATACTAAAATCAATTTGGAAAAGAATAGAGCACATTATGATAAACATGTATTGGGTCATTTCTTTTGTCATTGTGGAGTAAAAATATTCTGGATATTTATTTTTTATTATTTTTAATTTTTTAATGTTTCTATTTTTTTAGGATTTTTAAAAACGTTCTATAATAGTTAACATACAGAGTTATATTAGTTTCAGGTGTACAATGTAGTAATTCAATACATCCATACATCACCTGTGTTCATCATAAATGCCATTTTAATCTTTTTAAAATTTCCTATTTGTATAGTTTACCATTTGCCTATTTTTCTTCAATAATTGACATTCATATATATATATGTGTAATATCCTCATATATGTATATGCATGTACACAGAAATACATACAGAACCTTTGATGTATGTTATAAATATTTTCTCTTAGTCTCCATCTGTGTTTTGACCTTCTCTTATTTTTTTGCCATGAAAAGATGTGTTTTATTTTTATGTAGCCCAATTTCCATTATTTCTTGGCACTGCATCTGGATTTTGAACTCTATTTTACTTTCACTTCTTTAAAGACTATTTATTTGACAGAATGAGAGAGCAAGCACAAGCAAGGGGAGTGAGCAGAGGAAGAAGCAGGCTTCCCACTGAGCAGGAAAATTGATGTGGGGCTCCATCCCAGGACCCTGGGACCATGACCTGAGCTGAAGGCAGATGCTGAACTGACTGAGTCACACAGGCGCCCTTCTATGTTATGTTTTAAGAAAAGCATTTATTTTTTATTTTCCCCAGATGTATTGAGGTCTAATTAGCATGTAATGAATGACATCTTGAAAGTCACATTTATTTCACATGCCTCTGAGGGTCATTGCTTTACCTAGTTTATATTTAGGTCTCTGATTTGTTGGATATTTAATCTGTGTACCATGGGACCTCTGGGTCTATTTTCATCCCTTTCTCCCCGAACCCATCTTTGCCAAAGGGATTTGATATACCATCTTGTCAGCCTCTATCACATCCTGAATTTCCACATGCATGGGGGTCTATGTCTGGCCACGGTTTATCTATTATTGTGTCCGCAGCAACTTGGTCTAATCACGTGGCCACTTCGGTTGCATCAGCTCAGTCCTGTCTCCAGAGCTGTACTTCTTTGGTGTTTTCCTAGCTCTTCCCCCTTTCGTTTTCCCGTGTGTACTTCCGTGTCAACTTGCTTGGTCCGGGAAGGAAAACTCCTTGGTAATATTTTGGGGATTCAAGTACATTTATATATTCAGTTAGGAAAACTCCCATCTTTTTTTTTTTTTTCTAAAGATTTTATTTATTTGACAGAGATCACAAGCAGGCAGAGAGGCAGACAGAGAGAGAGAGAGGGAAGCAGGCTCCCCACTGAGCAGAGAGCCCGATGCGGGACTCGATCCCAGGACCCTGAGATCATGACCTGAGCCGAAGGCAGAGGCCCAACCCACTGAGCCACCCAGGCACCCCAGGAAAACTCCCATCTTTTTTTTAATTTTTATTTTTTTAATTTCTTTTCAGTGTACCAGAATTCATTGTTTATGCATCACACCCAGTGCTCCATGCAATCCGTGCCCTCGATAATACCCACCATCAGACTCACCCAACCTCCCACCCTCCACCACTCCAAAACGCTCAGTTTGTTTCTCAGAGTCCACAGTCTCTCATGGTTCATCCCCCCCCCATTCCCCCCAGCTCCCTTCTCCTCTCCATCTCCCCTGTCCTCCGTGTTATTCGTTATGCTCCACAAATAAGCGGAACCATATGATAATTGACTCTCTCTGCTTGACTTATTTCACTCAGCATAATCTCTTCCAGTCCTGTCCATGTTGCTACAAAAGTTGGGGATTCCTCCTTTCTGGTGGAGGCATAATACTCCATAGTGTATATGGACCACATCTTCCTTATCCATTCATCCGTTGAAGGGCATCTTGGTTCTTTCCACAGTTTGGCGACCGTGACCATTGCTGCTATGAACATTGGGGTGCATATGGCCCTTCTTCTCACTACATCTGTATCTTTGGGGTAAATACCCAGTAGTGCAACTGCAGGGTCATAGGGAAGCTCTATTTTTAATTTTTTGAAGAATCTCCACACTGTTCTCCAAAGTGGCTGCACCAGCTTGCATTCCCACCAGCAGTGTAAGAGGGTTCCCCTTTCTCCACATCCTCTCCAACACACGTTGTTTCCTGTCTTGCTAATTTTGGCCATTCTAACTGGTGTAAGGTGGTATCTCAATGTGGTTTTGATTTTGATCTCCCTGATGGCTAGTGATGATGAACATTTTTTCATGTGTCTGGTAGCCATTTGTATGTCTTCATTGGAGAAGTGTCTGTTCATATCTTCTGCCCATTTTTTGATATGATTGTCTGTTTTGTGTGTGTTGAGTTTGAGGAGTTCTTTATAGATCCTGGATATCAACCTTTTGTCTCTACTGTCACTTGCAAATATCTTCTCCCATTCCATGGGTTGCCTCTTTGCTTTGTTGCCTGTTTCCTTTGCTGTGCAGAAGCTTTTGATCTTGACGAAGTCCCAAAAAAATTTTTTTCACTTTTGTTTCCTTTGCCTTTGGAGATATCTTGAAAGAAGTTGCTGTGGTCAATGTTGAAGAGGTTACTGCTTATGTTCTCCTCTAGGATTCTGATGGATTCCTGCCTCATATTGATGTCTTTTATCCATTTTGAATTTATCTTTGTGTATGGTGTAAGAGAATGGTCGAGTTTCATTCTTCTACACATAGCTGTCCAATTTTCTCTTTATGAAGCCAGCATTACCCTGATCCCCAAAACAGACAAGGAACCCAGCAAAAAGGAGAATTTCAGACCAATATCCCTGATGAATATGGATGCTAAGATTCTCAACAAGATCCTAGCAAATAGGATCCAACAGTACATTAAAAAGATTATCCACCATGACCAGGTGGGATTTATCCCTGGGTTGCAAGGGTGGTTCAACATTTGCAAATCAATCAATGTGATAGAACAGAAATAAGGGAAGAGAGAAGAACCACATGGTCCTCTCAATTGATGCAGAAAAAGCATTTGACAAAATCCAGCATCCATTCCTGATTAAAACGCTTCAAAGTATAAGGATAGAGGGAACATTCCTCAACTTCATAAAATCCATCTATGAAAAACCCACAGAGAATATCAGCTTCAATGGGTAAAAGCTGACAGCCTTCCCTTTGAGATCAGGAACACGACAAGGATGCCCACTCTCACCACTCTTGTTCAACATAGTATTAGAAGTCCTAGCAACATCAATCAGACAACAAAGAGAAATAAATGGTATCCAAATTGGCAATGAAGAAGTCAAACTCTCTCTCTTCACAGCTGACATGATACTTTATATGGAAAACCCAAAATGCTCCACCCCCAAACTACTACAGCAATTCAGAAATGTGGCAGATACAAAATCCATGTTCAGAAATCAGTGGCTTTCCTATACACTAACAATGAAAATACAGAAAGGGAAATTAGAGAATCGATTCCATTTACTATAGCACCAAGAACCATAAGATACCTGGGAATAAACCTAACCAAAGAGGTAAAGGATCTGTACTCGAGGAACTACAGAACACTCATGAAAGAAATTGAAGAAGATACAAAAAGATGGAAGACCATTCCATGCTCTTGGATCAGAAGAGTAAACATTGTTAAAATGTCTATACTCCCTAGAGCAATCTATACTTTCAAAGCCATTCCCATCAAAATTCCACCAGTATTTTTCAAAGAGCTGGAGCAAACAATCCTAAAATTTGTATGGAATCAGAAGAGACCCCAAATTGCTAAGGAAATATTGAAAAAGAAAAAACTGGGGGCATCACGTTGCCTGACTTCAAGCTTTACTACAAAGCTGTGATCACCAAGACAGCATGGTACTGGCATAAAAACAGAAACATAGGCCAGTGGAACAGAGTAGAGAGCCCAGATATGGACCCTCAACTCTATGGTCAAATAATCTTCAACAAAGCAGGAAAAAATATACAGTGGAAAAAAGACAGTCTCTTCGATAAAAGAGGTTGGGTTTTATTTGTGTGTATGAGAGCTGTTGGTTCCTAGAAATTAATTTTGTAACAGCTAACACATTTGATATTTTTTATTTATTTAAATTCAATTAGCCAAGGTATAGTACACTGTTAGTTTTTGATATGATGTTCAACGATTTATTAGTTGAGTGTATTTGATATTTTTTACCACTGAGTGACTTTTATCATGGCGTTCCTGGGGTTTTCTTGCCATGCACTTTCATTCATGACACAGTCCTCCTCACCCACATCCCTGTTTGTCCAGTTCCCTAATGACCACACATTCAAATTCTCCCTGCTACTCAAAGTCTTCAAAGAACTGGCTGATCCTGCATTTCCAGCTCCGTTTTTCACGCAGTGTTCCCACCAGAGCAGAACCACCACAATCCACAAGAGGATAAGGTCTTGAATTGCCAAAATTTCAGTAAAAACAAAAAAGCGGCTATGGTCCATTCTAAGTCTTATACCCTCCTTGTTTTTCCTCGGCAACTGGCCTGGTTTCCTAGTACAGAGCACAATGAGAAATTTGTGGAAATGCAAGCATTGTAAATATATGTCTAATCTGGAGAGTCAATGGTGTTACAAAAAAAGAATCCAAAAGTACAAAATGATAAGAAAAACAATAGGAATAAATGCTTTTTCCTAAGCCAGAATTTCCAGAAGTAGTTTCTTTTTCTTTTCTTTTCATTTTTTTCCTTTTGTAATCTCTAGTGGGGCTCTAACTCGTGACCCTAAGATCGAATCACATGCTCCTCTGAATGAGCCAGGCTTCCTCTTAGAGCTTCTTTAAGAGCTGAGGAGACCCCGTGACATGCTGAAGCAGGAGGCCCTTTGGCGATGATGCTTTCGTTACCTTGGCCTTCCAGAAAATTCTTAGATGTTTCTTCCTATAGCATAATCAGCCCCCTCCACTCCAGGTCGCTCCTATCCTCTCAGCGACCCCTGAGCACATGCCGGAGGTGCAGGCAAGCACCCCGTGCCTGCTTGTCCTTCTGCCTCGCTCAGACAGCTGTCCTCACTGGCCAGGATGTGGTTTCCACCCTCAGATGCCTACTTGTAGTGAGCCCAGCAAGCATCTAGCTCCAGCTGACTATCCGTTCCAACGGGGGTGAGCTGGAATGATCTGGTATTGTGGTCTGTTCTAGGCCGCTGTTTAGCTCTCTTCTCCCTAAAAAGGATGAAAGGGGCTTCGGATTTCGGAAGTGAAACAGGAGGTGGAGGAGAAAGAGGAAGCTGGGCTCCAAGCGAAAGTGAAGTCATTCCATCTTGTGGTCCAGAAGGCAAAGAAGCAGAGGTTTGATCAAAGCCAAACTTGAAGGTTATCCTCAGGCTAACCTGTGTGTTTGCTGTGGACATTGAGGGCTTTCTTTCCTACATTTGTGGGAGCAGATTCTGGAATGACTGGGTGTTTGAAGACACTCAAAGCAAAGGGGACAATGACCAGTGAGCTCTGTGTTGCCTGAGGTGACTGTTAATGACCCCTGAAAAGTGGAAACGCTGTGAGTACCCACCTTCCAGTGAAGATATGGTCAGTCCAGTTCTGGTTACAGACCATCCCCAGCTAGTTAAAATCAGAGTTAAGGACATTCAATCATCTGAGAAGAAACAGACCTTACTGAGCAAAGAAGTCAGGGAATGAAGGATGTATATTTACAGGTGATCTTCATTTTTTATTACGCCCATGGAGAGAAAAGACCAGCAGGAAAACACCAGGATTGATGCAGGTTGATTTGGATTATGGGATTATTAGGTTTTTACTTCTTCCTACTTTTCTATGATTTCTGAGTGTTCTGGGATGAATCAATTTTTTATATACTAGTAAAATATACACGAAGGCATAAAGAAAGGAAACTTGCAGAAGGGCTAGGAGTCAAATTAGCAGGTATTGCATTAAATCCACTGAATTTATGTTTTAAAGCATCCCCATTTCACCTCCCTCTGGATGACTACTGACTTCCTATTAGATATCGTTGACAGGCCAGCACAATTCAGAACCGTGTGTGTGTGTGTGTTTACCCCATCTCAAGGATGCTCATGCATCTCCCCACATTTGGAATAAGGACTTCATCAGAAGCAAATTGAACCCCAAACTGAAGGATCTAACAATTCCTGGGGAAAAACTGAAAGCAATAGAGAATGGGAGCCCATAAGTGTGTGCCCAAATGTCTCTTTTGTTGAAAGGAAAATTCTGGGTGGTATTCTGTTCTGTCTTAGAGATCTGGGGGAGTCTTATCCATGTGACCTACTGCAGTGATATCAAGAATGCATCCCTATTTCAGGAACCCCTCTCCCCATCCCATTCACTCTTGCTTCCAAATAAACCACCTGCAGTCATATTCTTGCCTTAGATCCTACTTTCAGAGTCACTCACACGAATTTAAAGACTAGAAAATGCCATGAGGTTTTTTTCCCTCCCGGTGATATGATTCCTTACCACAACCAGCCCAAGACTTCTTCTTACTCCTTTGTTCACTCATTCACCATTCAGGAATCTTACCCCTGTACGTTTCAGAAATCTCTAACCATGTCAACCCGCAGCTGCCCCAGGAAATGAAGAGATAACGTTGAGCGAAGCAGATATATTCTCTGGCCTCATGTGAAGTTTAGAGTCTTTGGGAAAGCCCAATTAATAAACCAATTACACACGGGGCGCCTGTGTGGCTCAGTGGGTTAAAGCCTCTGCCTTTGGTTCAGATCATGATCCCAGGGTCCTAGGATCGAGTCCCGCATGGGGTTCTCTGTTCAGCAGGGAGCCTGCTACCTCTCTCTCTCTTTCTCTCTCTGCCTGCTTCTCCACCTACTTGTGATCTCTGTCAAATAAATAAATAATAAATAAATGTCTCTATAATAAACCAATTACACAAATAAGTCTAACATAGGGACAAGGATTAGTCCCACGGAGGAAAGCTTTAAAGCAACAGGACAACATAAGATAAAGATATAACCTACTTTATGGACTTCAGATTGAAGGTGATGAGGGAAAATTAAATTATTTAAGTTGCAGCTAAATGCCAAGAATGAATTGGTATTATAGAAATTAAGGGGTTAAGAGGAAGAAGGAAGTACTGTAGACTATCTTGAGCAAAGGTCTTCAAATGGGTGAATCCTAACACATGAGAGAAATAAAAAATCATGATAAATAAAAAATTTAGCTGATTCCTGAATGTGTTCCACTAAAATCAAACCTTTGTGAGATACTCAAAACACTATCTAATTGAAATAAATGGTTGACTTCCATTTTAATTGGGGGACATGGGTATTCTGGGATTCATTTTCAGTAGTAACTTACATGACATTAGGAAGGACAACTCCCAGCCCCAACTTCAAGTTGCTTGGTGTTCTGATTGGATTTAGTTAATGTGGATCTTTTGGGGAGTTTACTGTCCCATGGTGGGGAGACCCCAAAATGCCAGCATTAGAGGATCGTCTGTGGAGTATTGTCAGTTGTCTCCCCCAGTTAGGTCTTTCTGACAATTTGCTAGATTCCGCCTTTCTCCATGTGTACATGGCTCTCTTTAGACTATCAATTTAGTGGGACAGAGAAAAAAATTTATCAGAATAGAATAAATCCCATGCCTGATCCCCACCCATTGCTTAACTGTACTGGGCCCAATGAATAATGAACAAAACCCCAAAGTCCAGATTGACCATCTTTGCCCCATAACCACTGTGCAATATTGATCATTCCCATAAGACTTAAAAAGTCAGAAGTCCACCCCATACAAGGCTATCCCACCCGATGTTAACATACAACCAGGGTCGTGGATTCCTCTCTAGACCAGAGCCTGGGTTGGGGATTCAGACAATCAGCTATTTCCCACATGGTTTCCAGTAGTAATGTTCATTGTGATCATACCCTGCGGTTGCACCCTCTCTACAGGTGACCATCATTGTGATTTTAAATTAACCTTTTCACCCCTTTTCATGGTTTTTGAACCTTTTATGACTCTTACGTAATTTATGTTGTATCTTGTTCATGATGCAATAGTATCATATGTATCCTTTTTGGCTTCCTTCTTTCACTCATTGTCGTATATGTGAGATCAGGTTGTATTTTTTCCGTTTGTCATCCTACTTTATGCATTTTAACTGTTGTATTGCTTTCCACTGTATAAAAGTAACAAAAAATACTCATTCATCCTTCAGTTGGTGGAATTTTGTTGTTTACAGTTTTTGGCTAGTGGGAGCAATGCTTCTCCCCTGATTCTCCTGCTTTATATCCTTGGGTATATGTGCACGGGGTTCTCCGGAGCAAACCTCTAGGTGCTGGACTGCCTGATCATAGCTGCATATCTTTTCCCCTAAACCAGGAAATCCACACTATCCCCTACCAAACTGGCTGGAGCAATTTGCACACCTACCACAGGTCTGTGAGATGCTCCCCAGAAATTAATATTGAAATCAAAACAAACAACAAACATCTGTCTATCATCTTGGAATTCACAATCTCATTTAATTGGCACCACAGCCCTGAAAGAGCCACTAAGAGTCACACGGGAGAGCACCAGAGGCTCACTCGGGAGAGTGCTGATTCCAGGTGCTGATGCTGGGGGGGGGGGTGGGGAGCCAAGCAGGAAGCACCTGGTGAAGAGAGAGGAGCCTGCAGAATCCAGACAGGGGTTGGGATGTCGTTCTGGGCTTGCACCTTCCAGGCTGGATATAAATTTCAGTCCATCGAAACAGTTGCTCAGCCGCATTACCTGAGTCTCTGCCCTTAGAGCTGGAGGCACCGACTGGAAACTCACATCAGGGAGTGTGCATGTGATAAAAAGACCTTTGTGATACACAGTGTTGGAGCAGAACCAAAAAAATTGAGTGGAGTTATGGACACAAACGTTCATGTGGATAAAGCTTCATGTCATCAGGGTGAGGGAATAAGAGAAGCCAGACACTGAGGAGACAGCAAGGCAAGGGGCAGGGTTCGTGGTGGAGGACCCTCCTCCGGGGAGCTCTCCCAGCCTTGTCCTTTCCTCCTGCACAGACAACACCGCTTCATTGCCTTTAGGCTTTCAGCACAGAGTTCACACAGTTCATGGACCTCTTCAGAATCTTCTGGGTCAATGCAATCTTGTGTGTGTGTGTGATTCTGTTCTAAGAGTCTCAAACCCCAAAGCATGTGCAGCGCCATTCTCCGTTTACCTCTTGGTTTCACCTTGGGAACCTGTCTGGCTGTGCCAAGCCTGAAACACCAACACCACGAGCACCACCAGCACCAGTGCAGACAGACCCACTCGGATGAGGTTCTCCAGCGTGTGATCTGGTCGTGGGGCTAGGGACAATGGGGCAGAGAGGTCATGCAGGGCAGGACAGGCCACGCCTACCACTGCGCCCAGGGGGGAGATCTAGGTGTCCCCTCCCCTTGAACAGGTCATATGCACCCCAGGATGCCTATGTTCTGTTACTCACCACTTGTGGAGTCTGGGGTCTGCAGTGATGAGGTGACAGAGGCAGGAACCCCTTAGAGGAAAGCAGAGAACATGAGTAGTTGGGGCTAGCTCAGCCCAGCATTCCCCTGAGGATCTGAATTATCAATTCTCCCTTCTCTTGTCCCGAGGAACAAGCTCGTCTTCACAGTGATTCCTCCTGCAGCCACAGGTGAGCTTGTCTTGTCTCCAACTCCTTTATATTTAGACTTTACTTTGTGGTCTTAATTGAAAAAAAAAGGGCTCAGCCATGCCCCATGCCATGAGCAGACAGTGCACCTGTTTGGAAATCCCTCATGTCCTTCTTGCTCTCTCGTCAGACTGAGCAACAGCCCACCCTGAGCTTGATTTCCTGGGGAAGAGAGTCCTGCGTTTACCCTCAGCAGGGAATCCTGGATTTAGGGATGGGAGGCAGGCGCCCAGGGATTCCTGAGGGTCAGAAACACGAAGGGGTGGGCACCAGGCTACCAGTCTCTCCAGCCCAGTCAGTCTCATCCTGCATCTATGTTAAGAACCTTCAGGGTACCTGGGTGGCTCAGTGGGTTAGGTCTCTGCCTTCGGTGAGGGTCATGGTCTCAGGGTCCTGGGATCGAGCCCCAGTCAGGCTCTCTGCTCAGCAGGGAGCCTGCTTCCCCCTCTCTCTGCCTGTCTCTCTGCCTACTTGTCATCTCTGTCTGTCAAATAAATAAATAAAATCTTAAAAAAAAGAATCTTCAAATGATTTTCTTTTGTTATTTCATTCATTCATTCATACATTCATTCATTCATTAGAGCCACTAGTTAGTGGCTCTAGTTAGCCACTAGTTTCCAGCCATCTGGAAATATAATAGATGTACTTATATACATATGTGTGTATTTAGGTACATTATTGACACATATGATATAGGGTGTATTTAAACATAAAAATGTATGAAATACGTACTACACGTAAATACATATGATATACATATTATATATTATATAATGTATTTTATATGCTATGTATATCTGTATATAAAGAAGACATATGGGGCACCTGGGTGGCTCAGTGGGTTAAAGCCTCTGCCTTCGGCTCAGGTCATGATCTCAGGGTCCTGGGATCGAGCCCCACATCGGGCTCTCTGCTCAGCAGGGAGCCTGCTTCCCCTTCTCTCTCTGCCTGCCTCTCTGCCTACTTGTGATCTCTGTCTGTCAAATAGATAAATAAAATCTTTAAAAAAATAAAGAAAGAAGACATATGTGGTGAGAAACTTGTAGGTATACAATACACATCGGTATGTGGTACCAGCATGCCCAAGTGTGTCTTGGTGAAGGTAATAAAGAATGATCAATGTTCTTATTAAGAAGAAAAATGTGGAGGGGCACCTGGGTGGCTCAGTGGGTTAAGCCTCTGCCTTCGGCTCAGGTCATGATCTCAGGGTCCTGGGATCAAGCCCCGCGTTGGGCTCTCATCTGAGCAGGGAGCCTGCTTCCTCCTCTCTCTCTGCCTGCCTCTCTGCCTACTTGTGATCTCTGTCTGTCAAGTACATAAATAAAATCTTGGAAAAAGAAGAAGAAGAAGAAAAAAAATGTGGTGTGCCTGGGTGACTCAGTCGGTTAAGCATCTGACTCTTGATCTCAGCTCAAGTCTTGATAAGGTTGTGAGTTCAAGCCCTGCATTGGGCTCCGTACCCAATGAAGAAGAAAAAGAAGGAGGAGAAGGAGGGGAAAATGTGTATCAGATAAGGTGGAGCGATAAATAGAAAAGTCTGTAATGCATTTAGGACTGATCAAACACGTTTTAAAAATTACAAAAGGTGTTAATGGGGTATTTGTATAGGGTCACAGCCAAGGTGACATTTGGAAGAGGATTTTAAGTCAACATGGAAGGGTGACAGTGAGGCATAGGAAGAGAGAGTGACAATATTTATCACATGATGAATGCCCATGTCCTTTGCCTAAGCTATTCTGTTCTAAGAATTTAACCAACAGAGAAGGAGTAACTGCTTCTGCATACCCCTGTGTATTGGTATGTGCAAAGATATTCATCATAGGTTACTTTGAAATATCAAAAGCCTGGGAACAAATGAACTGCCAAAGTATAGGGTATTGGATACATTTATCCTGACACATTCAAGCGAGAAGCTACCATACAACCATCAAAAAGTCTAAAAGAGATTTATATTACTGATATCAGATAATTCTTTAGAATGTATCATTTCATTAAAAAAAAAAACAGAGCTGGTCAGAACTGTGTCTATAAGATGTTGATGTTTGTCCACTCACGGAAGATGTTTGTAGGGTCTCCGTGAATGTTTAGGGGGAAAATGTAGCCGAGTGCGGTGGGGTTGATTTGGGGTTTGAGCAAATGGTAGCAGAGACTGCAAGGTAACTACTCTCTTTGTACCCCATTTGTGAACAGTTTCCGGGATGCACCATGCGAATGCACTCCTGGCTTCTGGCTTTTTCAGAGATGCTGCATTCACACGTGGATCCCGGCCCAGTGGGAGGTGTGGGGACGGAAGGACAAGTTGCCTCCAGAGAGGCGCCCGCTGGGAGGACGTCCAGACACGAGACAGAAGGGATGGGGAGGAAGACGTTCAGACAGCCCCTCACCTGTGACCACGAGCTCCAGGGGGGCGCTGGGGTGCGACAGCAGGAAAGGGGTGCTGCTGAGGGACCCGTAGCACCTGTAAGTCCCGCCGCGGTCCAGAGTCACCGCGCGCAAGGGAAAGTCCGCCTGAAATTCCCCATCTTGGTGCTGAGACCTGCGGTGCAGGGGCGGCCCAGCCTCCCCCTCCTTGGACAGAAGGAACGCATCAAAGAAGCTGGCACTCTGACACCGCAGGGTCACATTCTCTCCTGCGGCCACCGCGGGGCCCGGCTGCGCAGACAGGGTAGGAGGTGGCCCCTGTGGGAGCTGGACTGGGAGGAGAGAGTCCGGGCGTTGGGGGCGGCTCCGCGCTCTTGCCCCGCCCCCGAGCTGAGCTGAGCTGTCACTCGGGCGCCACACCCGCGCGCGGCTCCTCGCTGCGTCTCTGTCCACTGGTCTGAAATCCGCACTTCCGGTCCTGGCGCCTCTCTGCCTCCGCTCCCCGCCCGCACTTCCAGCAAGTGCCTGAGACGCCAGCCCCGGAAAAGCGAGAGTGTGCGCTGGGATGTGGCTCCTACCTGCGACCAGGATGTCCAGGGGGTCACTGGGGGCCGACCACTCGGAGGAGAGGGTGTGTCCGCCGTAGCAGGTGTACCGGCCCCCGTGGGAGGGTGTCACAGGGCCCAGGGGGAAGTCTGCCCCAGAGAGCCCAGGCTGGGGCTGGCAGGCAAGCCGCTGGGGAGGGTCACCGGCGCCCTCCTTGGACAGAGCGAATCTGTCATAGCCGACATCGGAGTGACACTGGAGGGTCAGGCTCTGCCCAGAAGCCACCAGGGGCCCTGGCAAGACTGACAGGGATGGTTTCCTAGACACACCTGGGAGAAAAGGTGGTTCTGGTTTCCAAGAGGGTCAGGTTTCTCCTGCTCCTCCCACAGGCCTCCCACTGCTGGCTCCCAGGGTCCTGAGCTCTCTTGCCCCAACCTCCTCGTCCCCAGTGCCCCACCTGGGATGATGCTCCTCTCACTGGTCTGGAGAACCAAGGAGTTCTAGAGTCATGCCCTGAATTCCTCACCTGAGATCAGGAGCTCCAAAACGTGGCTGGAGGTAGACCACACATAGGGGGAGCTCGAGAAATAACCATAGCACCTGTATGTCTGCCTGTGACTTGGGCTCACGTGGTCCACGGCAAAGAGCGCTTGGAACCACCCGTCAGCTTGGTGCTGTGAGTCCAAGTGCCTGGGGTGGTCCTCTCCTTCTTCGCTGCACAGAACGAACCAGTCAAATTCCTGCCATGAGCCACACTGGAGGGTCACGCTCCCTCCTGAGGTCACGATGGGGCTGGGCAGGGCTGAGAGGCTGGGTTTGTTGAACATTCCTGGAAGAGAACAAGCCCGGTGTGTTAGAAGGGCAGGGCGTTAAGTGAAATAGGGTAGGCAGAGAGGGACTAGTACTGCATGATTCCGCGTCTATGAGGAACCTAAAGATGGTCAGATTCTTAGAGGCAGAGAGTAGAATGGTGGTTGCCAGGGGCTGCAAGGAGGGGAAGAGGGAGGGTCATGCATACAGAGTTTCAGTTTTGCAAGATGGTTCAGTTCTGGAGATCTGCTGTGCAGCCCTGTGCCTATAACAATACTGTGCTGGGCACTCAGAAGTGTGTGAAGAAGGTAGATCTCATGTGGGGGGGGGGTGAGGAGGGAGAGGAACACCACCCCAGATGGTCGATGGGACTGTGCTATAGAAAGGAACGTCCCTCCCGGGGCACAGCCACCTCACCTTTGCAGACAGAAACACTGGCTCACCTGTGACCACCAAGTCCAGAGGCTTGCTGGGCACTGACCAGCTTGTTTGTCTGTGATACAAGCAGGAGTAGCGACCAGCAAGGTGGTAGGTCATGTGTGGGAATGGGAACTTAGCCTTGTTGCTGGGTTCCAAGGGAAACTCCCTTCTCAAGGGCTCTGGGACCCCTTCCCGGTACAGGCAGTACTGGTCAGCATTCTGAGATCCCTGACACCAGATGCTCACAGGCTTTCCCTGGGCCACCACAGGATCTGGCTCTGCCCAGATGATGGGTGTGGGCAGCGTCTCTGGAAGAGAGTCAGAGTTGCAGTCCTGGTATTCTCTATGCCTCAGTGTCCCCTGGTTCTCAGCCCTGGGGCCCCTTGTACACATTTTTATTGGTCAGTTTCAGATTCCTCTCCTCCATCCTCCAGATGCCCTGGCAGGGATGGGGGTCCTATATTGTGCCCAAGGAGGAGGTGGGACCTGGGACCCCTGGGGAAAGGCTCACCTGCCTGCACATGGGTCATCTGGCTCAGACACAGTCCTGGAAGAGAGATCCCAGTGAGAGGCCACTGACTCCTGAGCAGATCCCCACCTTTTCTAAGCACCCCAAGTTCATGAGATCTCCTGAGAGAACACAGTCTGTCTTTGAGAGGGCTCCCCTCTCCCAAAGAGGTGTCTATCCCCATCCTTCCGAAAACTCACCAAGGCAGAGAAGAACCATAAAGGTGATGGTCATGGTGTTGCCTCCCACGGGACAAGCCTGCACAGAAGGATGCCTGGACAGGATGCAGGTAGCAGGGGGCTTTCCCATTGTCAGGCTCAGAGGAAGGGGCTCCAGAGGACGCCTGCTTCCCTGCAGACAAGTGAGACCTGATCTGTGGTGTGTCCAACTTTCCATCTACTAGGCGTGACCTTCTTCCTGAAGAGGGTGGAGACATTTCCAGTCCTGAGTCGGCCCTGTTGGCCACATACAACCTGGGTGTGCCCAAGGGAATACCACTTCCCTTCTCAAGATTTCCATTTATGGGGATGTCTTTCTGCCAGCCAGTCACCCAGCCAATGTCCATTTGAACCCTCAGATTTTTTTCCAGGCCCTGAACATTCATCTGTGAATGAGAAGATGTAGTCACAGTAAGGGCTCAGATTATCAGAAGACAGCCATTCAGTAATGGATCTCACAGTTACTTATCTGAAAAAGAAAATGCACAGAAATATGAAAATATATAGCAGTAGGGAATTATAAGCTGTATATTAAAAAATAAAAACCTGTACCCATTCTTATGGGGTATCCTTAAGGATTGATTATGCACTCACCGTTACTCATCGTCAGGGAAATGCAAATCAAAACAACAGGGAGATATCACTGCACATCTATTAGGATGACTATTCTCAAAAACACACACAGAAAGACAAAAAATACTGAAGAGGATACAGAAAAATTGGAACCTGTGTACACTGTTGGTGGGAAGGCAAAATGGTGCCACTGCTGGAAAACAGTATGGAGGCTCTACGAAGTATTAATAATAGGACTGCCATATGATCCCACAATCCCACCCTTGGGACTGAATTAGAATCTCAAAGGAAAATTAGCACTCTATTGTTCATTGCAGCATTATTCACAGTGGCCAAGACATGGAAACAACCTAAGTGCCCATCAGTGGTTGGAAGGATAAAGTACATGTGGTACCCACCTACCATGGGGTATTATTCCGGAAATACTCTTAAGAAGGAGGTAATCTGGCATTTGTAACAACATGGATGGATGCTGAGGACACTGTATTAAGTGAACTAAGCCAGTCACAGAGGGATGGATAGTGCACGAATCCACTGACATGAGGAATCTAAAATGTCAGACATATAGAAGCAGAGAGTAGCATGGTGGCTGCCAAGGCTCAGGGTGAGGGGAGGTGGGGGGACGACGTTCCACAGGTATAGACCTTTGGTTCTACAAGATGAGCAAACTCTAGCTACCTGCTGTGCAACATTGTGCCGTTAGGTAACGATAATGGATTATAGACTTAGGAATTTGTTAAGAGGGTTGATCTCCTGTTAATTGTTTTTACCAATATAAATTTTATTTTATTTTATTTATTTTTAAAAATATTTTATTTATTTATTTGACAGAAAGGGACTCAGAGAGAGAGGGAACACAAACAAGGGGAATGGGAGAGGGAGAAGCAGGCTTCCTGAAGAGTAGGGAGCTCAATGTGGGGCTTGATTCCAGGACCCTGGGACCATGACCTGAGTCAAAGGCAGATGCTTAATTGACTGAACTACCAGGTGCCCCAATATGAATTTTAAAAAGACAATGACTACGGTGTCAGACTTCATAGTCAAGATAGCAGACCAGGCCCATGTTCAGAGGCCCCTTCTGCTCCAAATGCAAAGAAGTTCTGGATAAAACGTTTGGTCATCGTCAAAGAGAGAAATGAGAGTTCCCAGGCAGAGCTCAAGTCCTGGGGAAGGGACTGCCTCGGGGGGTCCTGGGGTCAGCAAGGCGAGGTCTTATAGGGAGAGAAAGGGGCCGGTGGTATGTTCCTGGACCGGAGGCATAGATGTGGGGCTCTCCCCAGTCCTGGTGCACAAGCCCAGGGCAGACCCAGCCTCTGTCGCTACTGTTTTTCCAGGACAAGAGAATCAAGCTCTCTATGTCCGCCATCCCTCCGGGCATCAAGGCCCACGTGCTCTATGATTCTTGGCCTGAAATTGCATGTCTGATGCCCTGACCTCCGTGTTCCCCAGCCTCAAAGAAACAGAAGGTCCAGACCTATGGGCTCTGCCATGGACACAGCCCAGGAAGCAGCCCTGTGGGTTCAGAGGCCATGTGGCTCCCACAGAGAATGTCCCCCCACCTGCTTCAGGGAAACTGGGGCCTGGGGTCAGGTCCGCTCTCCCCAGAAAGGCACTTCTATTTCTATGTGAAAGCAACCACCCTTGATGCCTGAAGAAGCAGGAGGAAAGGGTGGTGATGCTCTGCTGAAACTCAGCCCTATAGATATAGGTGTTGGCATTGACTGCCTCCCAGTGACTCTTGCTTAGGTGACCTTGTCCAGGCAGGAAGGTGATGCCAGAGGGAGCAGGAGGTACTTAACAGCTGAGCAGGACCTTGGGGAGAGGGTAGAGGCTCAGCAGGACATGCTGCAAACCATGAGAGGGTGCCATGGAAGTCCACACACGCAAGCATGCCTTTGGTGGATTTCAGTGAAAAAGCATCTGGTCCTCTAGATGATACAATGGGTACAGGGATTAATTTGGGGATGAAAATACCTTGGAACTAGTTAGAGGTGATGGTTGCACAAGATTGTAAGTGTGCCAGATGCCAATGAATTGTACACTTTTTAAAGACATGGGTTTTTTTGTTTTTTTTTTGTTTTTTTGTGTTTTTAAAGATTTTACTTATTTATTTGACAGACAGAGATCACAAGTAGGCAGAGAGGAAGGCAGAGAGAGGAGGAAGCAGGCTCCCTGTGGAGCAGAGAGCCCGATGTGGGGCTCAATTCCAGGACCCTGAGATCATGACCTGAGCTGAAGGCAGAGGCTTTAACCCACTGAGCCACTCAGGTGCCCCGAATTGTACACTTTCTAAATGGTGAGCGGTCAATTTTACATTTATGAACTTTATGCCAATAGGGAAAAAAGCAAAGATGTAATGTTTGTTTGTAAAGCGAGCAGCACAGTCCTGACATTTTGAGTGTGGATTTTTATCGCAGTCACACTATACACTTGTATCCAGAAAGGACAACATTATGACCAAACCAAGTCCAGTGTGCTTTGATGTTTGCTGTCTCTCAGTGTACAGTAGAAAAGAAATTAAGTTCCCCAGATGACAGCGTTCTGTGGTCAAGGTCATCCTCGTCTACATGTTGAGCTTCCCTGCCTACTGCAAAACTGTCTCTTTTGGGTGTCCCTAACACCCCTGGACCTGTGTATAGACACCCTCCCCATTTCATCCGTGGGGACCCCACTCCAGGAGGGTGGGCTCTGTGTTGCTGTCCATGGTGCTGATTAGTACTGGGCTGGACCATCCATTTCAGCACCATGGCCAGAGTCTGTGGGAGCAACAAAGTTACCCTATTCTGATATCTTGTTGGCAAGTTTGCCTCAGTGAGCCCCCATCGTTGGTCCTATATAGCCTCCACGCAGGAGTCAAACAGAAAATACTCAGTCAGGGACGCCTGGGTGGCTCAGTCAGTTAAGCCGCTGCCTTCGGCTTCGGTCATGATCCCAGCGTCCTGGGATCGAGTCCCGCATCGGGCTCCTTGCTCGGCAGGGAGCCTGCTTCTCTCTCTGCCTCTGCCTGCCTCTCTGCCTGCTTGTGCGCTCGCTCGCGCTCTCTCTCTCTCTCTCTCTGATAAATAAATTTTTAAAAATCTTTAAAAAAAAAAAGAAAAGAAAATACTCAGTCGGAGCATGAAGGTAAATTGGAAAAATACAGGGGGGATGTCTGTAGTTGACATTAATTCAAACTCCCCTGGCAATCTATGCATCCTGAATGGAGATAGAATGTGGAAGCTTGGGATGTTGGTCCCACACCCAGCATGCCAGCCACTGGGACAGCCCGAGGTGTCATATGATGTTAGCTCTCCCTATCTGCCTCAGAACATATCTTACCAGACCAAGTTCAGGGTACCAGCTATTGCTTATGACCAAAAGATATCAGATTTGGGGGCACATCAAACTGGCTTCAAAACCGAGAGCTGCCTCCTGTTAGCCCTGTGTCCTTGGGAATATCATCTCACTTCTTTGAGGCTCACTTTGATTTTCTGTAAGACTGCAGCGATTATGGTTCCTGCTTCATAGGAATGTTTGGAAGACTGATGGTCAGAGATTATTATACTCTGCCTTTCACAGGAGGCAAAAAGTTTAGCTACGAGGGCAGGATCTGGGGCCAGGCAGCCCAGGATTTGATCATAGCTCTGTCTCATTAACTATGCTGTGACTTAGGGGAAGCCACCCTCATGCCTCTGTGTTGTCATTTATAGAATGAGGATAATGCTAGGACCTAGTAAGAAACTAAACCGTTTCTATGTGTGATGTGTGGCGCAAAGTGCCTGACGTAGAGTTAGCACTCATGCAAGAATGGGAGCTGTTACTACCATTATTGCCATCATCATCATCATCATCATCATCATCATCATCACTCTAGTTGCTATGTGCCAAGACACAGCCTGATAAACTGCCTGTGTTCAGGAATGGTAGCTGCTTTTGTAGATTACTGTGAAGATTGCTGTTAGATGACACAGATGAAGACACTGGAACTAAGAGTTGAAAGTGATCAGCCTGTGGCCACAAGGTAAGAGTTGGTGGAAGTGGGACATGCAGCCAAACCTGTCTGATGCCAACAAATAGGCTTTTGCCACAATCCCACCTGCCCACGTTTAGCATCAAGAAGAGAAGGACCTTAGGAATCCCCTCCTCCACCCCAGAGGGAAGACCAGGTCTCACTGCACTTTGGCCAGGAGTTTGCAAGGATCACCTTTTGGCCCTTCCCTCCTTCCTCACCTTTGCCACCTGTACCAGAAAAGTTGCTCCTCTCTCTCACAGAACCTGCAGTAGGGTCCCAGGAACTTTTCCTGGTGGGATTGGGGGCAGAGGAGGAAGGAACTGTAAATGGTCTTGGTTGCATGGGGCACGGTGAGATGGCTAAGCAGAAAGAGAAACGAGTTGAGACTCATGAGAGGGAACCTCAGAGACAGAGCTCAGCTGTCCTGGGAAGCAGGCGGACTGGCTGCAGGCCACAGTCTCAGTGCAATTGTTCTCCTGGGGCTCCCTCTGCTGGCATGGTCCTCTCTCCCTCTTCTGCATCCTTCCCTCTCTCCCTGTCTCCATCTTTCCAGAGCCTCCTGTCTCCATAAATTTCTCTTCCTCTTTGTGTGTGTCTCTGCCTCTCCATCTCTGTCCCTGTCCCTCTCCTCTCTGGGTCTTTCTCCTCTCCCTCTGAACCTAGATGGGAGTGTTTCAAAGTCCTTTTGGGTATTGGAAATCCTTTCTGATGGCAAAACCTGACTCTGGGTCACCCCGCCCCTCAGCCTCCCCCATCCACATCCTGAGCTGATGGAGAAATCCCCATAGTCTGTGCATTGGTCACTGCACCCTACGACCCCTACTATCCTGGCCTCCATTTCCTCATCTGTTCAGTGAACATAATAATAGCACATACTTTGAGGGTGATGTGAGGACTACGTGAGATCATATTTGAGAAGTACTTAGAACAAGGCTTGGCACACAGCCAGGGCTCAATAGATGTTGTCCGCCAGTTCTGGGGCTCAGATCTGAGCCCGCTTCCCCTTCCTGTCTAGCACAGCTGAACGAACACCTTGCCTGCCCACCCCAGCCCCCTTGGTGCCAGGATCAGGCCTGAGGGGGAGCCTCCCCGGCACCTGCCCACCCCTGCCTGACCCCCTCATGAGATGACCTGGGCTGCAGTCACCCCTCCACCTTCCACCTGCTCTTTCAAGAAGCAGCACCCCTGCCCCGGGCTAAATCCCCTCCATGTGCTCTGGACCTGGAACCGCCAGTACCAGCCACTACCGGCAGTTTCCTTCTAAGTCAATTAAGTAAAATTTAAATTTCAGGTCTTCAGGTCTGCTAGCCACATTTCAAGTGCTCGGCCACCGCATGGGGCTACCATAGTGTACAGCGCAGATAATAAGACATTCTCATCTTTCCAGAAAGTCCCACTGGGCAGATCCCTGTCTTCCTTATTCCAGGGGGGTCCCCTCCATCACAGAACATGCCTCTCCTGTATCTCCCATCCTCCTTCTCTGTCAGGGTCAGCCTGCTTGAATTCAAACCCTTGAATTCAAACCACGTGCACACCTTAATAGCTGCAGTAGCTAAGTTATATAACCATGTTTAAAAAATTAATTTAAAAAAAAAAAAAACCTTTGGGCGCCTGGGTGGCTCAGTGGTTAGGCCTGTGCCTCTGCTCGGGGTGTGATCCCGGGGTCCTGGGATCGAGCCCTACATAGGGCTTTCTGCTCATCAGGGAGCCTGCTTCTCTCTCTCTCTGCCTGCCTCTCTGCCTGCTTATGATCTCTGTCTGTCAAATAAATAAATAAAATATTTTTTTTAAAAAGCCTTTATGTAGGGGCACCTCACTGGCTCAGTCGGTAGAGCATATGACTCTTGATCTTGGGGTTGTGAGTTTGAGTCCCATGTTGGGTGCAGAGATCACCTAAAAAAAAATAAAGTAAAACAAAATCTGTCTGCAGTAACAATCAATGATTCCCAAAAGAAACGGCTAAGTGGGAAAGAAAAAAGCAGTAGCTCCAAATCATCCAATAGGAGTTCATTTGTGCATTTAAAATGTTTTCTTGGAGCACCATCTCCATCAGCAGGTCTCAGAAAGGGGCACTATCCCCTGACCAGGGACATTTGGAAATACTGTTGGTCGACCATGCTGGGGGGGGGGCGGGGAAGGGGAGATACGGGCCTCCAGTGGGTGGAGGCCAGGGATGTAGCTGAACATTCCAAATACACAGGATAACCCACCCATGACAAAGAATGATGTGGCCCCAAATGGCAATAGCAAACAGGTGGAAAATGCTGGTCTGTGTGTTTGCAAGGACCCAGCCTATTTGGGAGATGTACACCCCAAACTAATTTCAGGGGATACATGAAATGGAGATTGGATTGGAGGAGGTCATCAAAACCTTACTAGTCAAGGTTTATTTCTCTTTCTCTCTCTTTGCAAACAGGGTATACTCATGTATTATCTGTGTAACTAAAAATTACGTTAGAAATAAAAAACAGCCACAACAAAAAGATACCAAATGTATCCAAACCAACCAAAGAAACAGAACTCTTTCTCTGACCCTTACCTCTGCCTCCAGATACCCAATCCCTCCTTCATTCCTATCCCTGCCAGACTCCCGGGGTCTTCACCTCCTCCCTCTTGCCTCCCCCACCCACCCTAGTCTGACTTCCAGTGCCAGTCTCCTGCAAATCACCCAGACCACAGTTGTCTCTGGGTTGTTACTAAATCCAGTGAAACTTGTTATCATAATTGACCTGCTTTTGAAACTGCAGGGAGGGACTATGCTATCTCCCTGACCTCCTGGAGCCCGTCTCTCTGGCCCTCTTTCTCTGGCTGCCGCCCAGGACCTGTCCAAATTCCTTTCCTTCTTGCTATCCCTTCAATGTCACCATTCTCAGATGCTTTGTCCCAGGCCTCTTCTCTTCCTGCATTTCCATCCAGGAATCACCTACACAATCAGTGGGGTGTGTTACAAGTGAAAATGTAGCATCCCTTGTTCACCCATCATTAACAGTTTCAAGATGGTCACAGTAAATCATTAAACCAAGTGCAGAGCCTTTTGGAGCACAGGGCCCCAAGGGACTGGGCAGGTCAGTTGCTCACAAGGCCGGCCAGGCTTCCAACTCTCCTGGGTTTAATCCCCAGCCTGTCTCATTGGCCTGCTCCCCCTGACCCCATGTTGTGCACTTTGGTGTTGGCCCCACAATCGCCCAAGACCTACTCTCTGAGGGTTGTGGGGTAGACAGAATGCACCTCTAAGGATGTCCGTGAATGCCTGAAACATATGACTATGTTGATCACATAGCAAAGGGACTTTGCAGATAGGATTAAAATATCTTGCAGACCTTAAAATAGATTCTCCTGGTGTGGTGGTGAATCTTACTTGGCCCAGCTACAGGGCCCGTTTATTGACTTAAACACCAACCCAAGTGTTGCTGGTGGAAGCATTTTGTAGATGTGGTTGATACCTACAATCACTTGACTCTAACTAAAGGAGATTACCCTTGAGAGCATGGGTGGGCCTCATCCAATCAGTTGAGTAAAACAAAGGTGTTTCTGGGGAAGAAGAAATTCTGCTTCAAGACCGCAGCATCTGCTCCTTTCCGATAGAGTTTCCACTCTGCCCTACGGATTTGTGGCTAGCCAGCCCCTACGAGCACAGAATCCAATCATGTATGTAATATACATTATATATATATATATATATATATATATATATATATATATATATGAATGAGACCAGGGATATGTATTACTTGGTAATCAGTAAAAATTAGTATTTTTATATATCTTAACTATATAGGTATCCTAATTATATATTTTAATAATACATATATCTTGATGCATGTATGTATATACACATAGGGTAAGTTCTGGTTCCCTGGAGAACCCTGATCAGTACGCCTGTGTTACCCAGGTGGGCCCAATCTAATCACATGTGCCCTTAAAAGCAAAGAACTCTCTCTGGCTAGAGGCAGGAGGGAAATGGAGTGGAATGGGAAATCAGAAGGGTTTGACTCATCGCCAGCAGGGCCGAGTAGCACAGAGAGCACCAGAGGGATGCAGGCAGCTTCTACACACCAGCCCCCAGCTGGGCCAGCAGGAGCAAGGGACCTCAGGCCTACGGCCAGAAGGAACTGAATTCACCCAATGCCCCCAGTGAGCTTGGAAGAGGGTTGTTCCAAGTAAAGGGCACAGCGCTACTGATATCTTGACTTCCGCCCCGGCAGACCTAATGTCCCACCCAGACTCTGACCTGCAGAAACCGTGGCATAAAAAATGTGGGTGGTTGTCAACCACACAGGTAGTGGAGATTCCTTACACCAGCAATGGGAAACCAATCCTCTCATCCTTGGCTCCTCTCTCTCCAGGAAATCCTGTCCGTCCCGGCTCTCAAGTCCAAGTAAGCCGACCTGAATCCTTTCTGGTTGCACCTTCCTCTCCATCCCTGTGGCCCCTGCTCCAACTCAGGCCCCTCCCCAGGACCCCTACACCCAGTCTCACAGCCTCCCGGCCAGGGCCAGGAAAAAGGTAGGAGGGTGACGCAAAAAATAATAATAATAATAAAATTAAATTAAAGCAACATCAATGAGTCAGTAACAAAGATTGAAAACAATATGACACAGCAAATGCATAAATGCAACAAAAAGAATCACTAACCCATCCATGATGAACAAAACATCCAAAATTTAAATGAAGATGCCATTAGTGTGACGGATTTTTCCTTTATGTCCCCAGCAATCCAATAAAGTTTATCACAACCCTGATCCTGTCTTTATCGGAAGCTTCTTTTTAAGAGTAAAAAGATTAAGATTAAAATAAATAAATTGTTAAGATTTATTAAAAGTTATTGAAATAAAATTAAGATTAAAATAAATAAATTTATTTATTTATTTTATTTGAGAGAGAGCACAGAGGGAGGGGTGGGGAAGCAGACTCCCCGCTGAGCAGGGAGCCCCCCGCGGGGCTCCATCCCTGAACTCCACAATCATGACCTGAGCCGAAGGCAGAGGCTTAACCAACTGAGCCACCCAGGCACCCTGTTTATTTGAAGTTTTTGATTCTTTTTTTGTTCATTATAGATTTTTCCTGCATCCATCCTTAAAATAGTGCATTAAAAATCTTACTTACCCTAAACAAAATGTGGTCTATGCGTGTCATGGAATATTATTGGGCCACGAAAACCATGAAACACGGACCGTGCTATGATGTGGGTGAACCTGGAGGACATCACACTCAGTGAGAGAAGCCAAACACGGACGGCCACGTATCTAGGATTCCATGGATACGAAACATTCAGAACCAGCAAACCCACAGAGCTGGAAGGCAGAGTGGTGGCTGTCAGGGGCAGGGGGAGGGGAAAGAGGGACGAACTGGTTGTGAGTAAGGGGCTTCCTCTGGGTGGGGGGAGGGGGGATGAAAATGTTTTGGAGCTAGATAGAGGTGCGGTTGCACGACACTGGAGATGTACCAAACCCCGCTTTTAAATAGTTCCTTTTATGTTATGTGACTTTAACCTCCGTAAAAATAGTTAATAAAAATCTGTATTTAAATATATTATTTATCTTGGTTACTGAGTTTTCTGTAATTCCCTTCCTCTCCCAACACACACCCTTTAAATTTTGCGCTGGGTTTGAACTGCAGCCTCGCTCCAATCAGTCCATCCCACTCGTGAATCCCAGAAAGAACTTTCTAGTACCGGGATCTGGCCCTGTTATCCTGTCCCTTACCCTGCCTGGTTCAGCACACCACAGTCTCCAGTGGCTTTTGAGCTGACATCTCCAGACAAAAAGAACTTCACCTTAGAGACCTCAGAGACGTTAGTGCCCTCTGCTCCGCCCCGCCTCCCAGCCTGCTCCCAGCTTTCTTCCTTCCGCCCTCTAACCTGCCACTTCTTGGAGATTGTGTTCAAGCTGCACTCCTTGTGATCTGTCAAACTGACTCTCTTCTGCAGCCCCACAGCCCCAGCCCCAGCTCCCCACTGAGCCTCGGCCCTGGGCCTCTATCTCCACACCGCTCCTCCCAACCAGCCTCCTCCCTGGGGACTCTGCTCTCCTCCCAAGGGAAGTGCTCCCTCACTCTGGCCTGGGACCCACCTTCCCAACACTCAGATCTGAGACTCTCTTGTCACCAAAAGGCACAGGCGCTCCGAGTCCTGTAATGACCTTTCTACCAGCCGCTTTGGGCAGGGACATTCATCCAGGAAACCCTCCAAAGCAGGGTCAGAGCTGCCTTCTGCCCCCACCCCAAGACTACCTCCATCCTCTTGAGGACTGGGGGACCTTGTCTGTTTCGTTATCTCTCTTAAACTCTCTCTGTCTCTCTTTCTCCCTCCCGCTCTTCCGTCCTCCCTCTACACTCTCTCCTCCAACTGCTGCAATCTGGAAGAAATTACTCTTCTAAACAACCAGACTTCCCCAGCTTCAGGAAATTCCAAGCTGGGCAGGGGGCGGGGCCAGGCTGGGGGCGCGCCCTGGCCATCCCCCACCCCTCTGCGTGTCCTCTGTGCACACCCAGTCGGGCCTCTCACCGCCCCCACACTCTACACTCTGCCCGGAGGCCTCAGCTTTTCCAGCACTGCTTTTAAATCCTAGAGGCAAACTTGGGGGGGGGGGGGAATCAGGAAGGCTGGGAGGGGCCTGGGACTTAACCCTCTCTGCCCCACACGGACTGAGCTGGCCTGGACGGTGACTCCGCAGCCCGTTTTGGTTCCTACTATGGCCCCCGAGAGGGGCTGACACCTCGGTCCCCGGTGCAGGTAAAGAAAGGACCCCGTGCCAAGGGCTGCCAGGGGTAGGGCTCGGATTCCTGGGTCTGAGGCCTGGACCCCAGGGCCTGAAGGAGGGGGGCTTGGGACTCCTGGGTCTGAGGAGTAAGAAAGGTAGGAGGCAGGACTCCTGGGACGTGAGAGGGGAGGGGTCCTGAGGGGGCACTGTGGACCCGGACGCCTGGGTCCTGGACACCTGCGCCCCCCCACTCCGGGGTCCGCATGACACTTCCTTTGCCAGGTGAGAACCGTCTGGAGGAAGAAGGAAGAAGGCGCGGGCCTGGACCTCGAAAAGGAGAGGGGGTCCCCCAGCCTGAGCCTGAGAGCGCGCCTGCCCCTCTCAGCGAGGACCAAGAGGTAAGGGGTCGCGGGGAGCCGGGCCTCGGGGTCCCGGGTCAGGTCCGGAGGGACGCGGGACAGACGGGCAAAGGGGGCGCGGGCGCTCAAGTCGGGGAGGCAGCCACGTGGCCCGAGCAAGCGCAGCGAACCCACGGGGCGGGGGTCTCCCATTCCCGGGCCCGGCCCCGCCCGCCTCGCCGCCTCCCCCCGGACCCGAGAACCGGTCCGGCCGGGCGTGGAGCAGGCGGTTATTTCCGTCTTGGCGGGGCTGGGGCCAGAGAGGACAGAGGTGAACCAGCTGTGCCCTCCACTCCCGCAGCTGGAGCGGGGGCCTGCTGGGGGAGAGGCTGGAAGGGGGCGGCAGGAGGGCGGCTGCGCGGAGCCTCGAGTCGCGGGGCCCGGGCCCCTCGGGGTCCCAACCTCGCTCCTCGCTCCTGCACGCTCTGCCTCTTTCGCGTTTGTGGCGAACAACAGTCCCTCTGTCGGAGCCCTGGCTGGCTGACGGCGTTTTTTCCTAGCATGACCTCATTGCTTCAAGCACACAACTCTGCTTGAGGGAGGTTGGAGCCTTTTATTTAAGAGGACCCTGAGGCTGGAGGCTCCGAAAAGTGGAGTGACTCGCCCCAGGCCCTCAGAGCTAGCAAGAAGAGGCCTTACTCCGAAAGGATTTCTAACTCATTATTCTCTGTCTGGGATGGAGAAAGAGGAAAAGAAAGGCAAACAAACATAGTCAGGGGTGTAGAGAATCCCTGGCCTTTAAAGCATATGGAAACATTGTTTCCACGGGGATGCGCACCCACCCATCCTATCCGTGGGGGGCTATGGGCAATAGGGTATCATCTTCAGACTCTCATCAGGTTTAGAGTCTCTGTCTGGTTTCCAAATCCAGCCCCTGACATTTGTTGCTGTGTGACCCTGGGCAACTTACTCCACCTCTCTGTGCCTCGGCCACCACCTTTGTAAAGCTCATGGAGCTTTTCTGAGGATTGAGTGAGTTTGTTTGAGTAACACACTTAGGTTCCCGCTTAGGAAATAGAACATCAGCACCGTGCATATACTTCACAAAACCCCTAGCAAAGAGGCATTCTGACTTCTGTTTTTCAGTGGACTAAACTGAGGTTTAAGGTTGAGGAAGTGAGTTCAGGTTCCCACAGAAAGGAAATGGCAGGTGTGTTTGGCCAGGCACTGGAAAGTGGTAGTGATGTTGGCTGATAGGGCAACAGAGCGTTGGGATGAGGGACCAAGTAGGGCATGGGCAGGGAGAAGAGCCAGTGGCAGAGAGCTGTCTGGGGAGGGGTCTGTTCGAGGGGCAGCAGGGGGTGGAAGTGGTAAGTCTGGGCTCTGGAGTCCCGCAGAGCTGGCTTTGTGACCTTGGGCAAGTCACATACCCTCTCTGAGTGTGTCCTTCTCTGGGACATGGGAGAATGATGTAGATGGCTACTGAGCATTTTATTGAACTTTGACTGTGTCCTGAGTGCTGCCAAGACTTTGCTGGCAACATCCCACCAATCTTGCAAGGAGACTATGAAGTTTTATAGGAACATCCTATATTCCTATGTTCCATTTTTGAGAAGAGGAAATGAGGTAAAAAATGTTAAGTAGCTTGCACAAAGCCAGACACACACACACACAGTCAGATGGAAACCTAGGCATTTGTCTGAGTTGTGTGCTCTTCCCCCCCACCCCCCCCCCAACTCACTGCAGAGTAAGGATAGCCACTGCTAGCATGGGGAGAGGTTTGTTGTTGTCGCTGTTTGGTTTTTTTAAACTGTGGATTGAGATTTATTAATGAGCAGAGGTAAGCGTTTTTAAAAAATAAAATAGATTAGAATTGAAAATATCTGAGTGCCTAGCATGTTGTAAGTCTTGTTTCATAAAATGGTTGTTTTCCTTGGGGTTGGTGTGAGGAGGAGAGGCGATGGCATGTCCCGTTGCAATTAAAATATATTTATTCATCTAGGCAGAGGCCAGAGAAGTTTGAGAAACACTACAGAGGTGGTAAATCAAGACTGGTTTTCCCAGAGAAATAAATGGGGTGTGTGTGTGTGTGTGTGTGTGTGTGTGTGTGTGCATCTTTACAGGGCGGTCCTCAGAACACATCCAGCTATAATTATTTTAAATCCTCTTAGCTTTCATTTTTCTCTGTATTATCACTGATATTTCCTGGGGTGATAGTTACTAAAAGAATAATGGTGGCTGCTTTGACTGATTCATAGGATTTTATCAAATCTTGGTCTTGTTCTACGGTTATATGAGGACACCTCTCCCCCCCAGCACTAGAATTACTAATTAGCTGGCACTATTACAAATATAATTTTCTTTAATTGAGATTTTTCTATGTGCTGCGCAAGAAGGTGGTGTTATTTTAGCCCATTTACAGAGAGGAAATAGACATAGAGAAATCACATAATTTATCCCAATCATACAGCTGGCAAACAAAGGGTGGGGCTTTGATTCAAACCAAGTTATTATTATTATTAGGATAACAGTGACTGTTAAAACAAAAGTACAGGGTCACCAAAGGCCTTCCCAGAAGTTCCATAAAAACAACCAGGTTCCAGGATATAGGCAAAGGTTGGCAATTTACCGTATTTACCGTAGAATCCAGGGCAGCAATGAGGCAATAGCGAACCGAGTTCATAGAGTACTAGCTGCCAGTTTCAAATTTACACCATTCTTGCTATTTTTAGAGAAACTTGTGAAAATGTAAGACATTATATTATCTCTCTCAAAATCAAATAACTCGAATTACAAAATGTTGCGCAAGTATAGATCCCCAGGCCCACCCTGAACCTGAATTTGAGGTTTTAGGCTGACCTGCATTGTGACTTGTGCCCTCGGCAAAGCTTTCGTGCATCCGTATTTATTTATATTTTATAACTGTGCTGGTGTAAAGACAGATTGGCTGACATTTGTCATTTTAAAATAAAGCAAGGTAACATGTTCTGGGGCCTCTAGAAGTGGGGTGGGGGCTAGGCACGGTGCCTGGGGCACTTGGTGTCTTCAGGGAAGGGCCCGGGGAATCTCGGCCCGGAGAAGCCGCTGTTCCTCTGCCAAGCTTAGGAGACGCTCAGATTCGGAGAGGCGTGTTGCCTGTGGCCCGGCCGCTGGGAAGGCAGGAACGTTAGTTGAGTGGAATCAGCCTGGCGCGGTGGTCACGGGCAGACCTGGCCTGTCATTTGGGAGAGCATCCTCTGAACCGCTGCCTAGGCCCAGGGTGGGGACGCGGGCTGGGGGGGGGGGTCTCCCGCCGGCGGAGGCAGCGCTGACCCGCTCCTACCCCGACCCCCACCCCTCAGATGCCGGTGCTGAAGCAGCTGGGCCCCACGCAGCCCAAGAAGCGGCCTGAGCGCGGCGCCCTGTCCATCTCCGCGCCGCTCGGCGACTTCCGGCACACGCTGCACGTGGGGCGCGGCGGCGACGCCTTCGGGGACACTTCGTTCCTGAGCCGTCACGGCGGCGGGCCGCCCCCCGAGCCCCGGGCGCCCCCCGCCGGGGCCCCGCGCTCCGCGCCGCCGCCCGCCGTGCCGCAGCCCCCGCCGCCTGCCCTCCGCGCGCCCGCGCCCGCCGACCCGCTGCTGTCCTTCCACCTGGATTTGGGCCCCTCCATGCTGGACGCGGTGCTGGGCGTCATGGACGCGGAGCGCCCGGGGGCCGCTGCCGCCAAGCCCGATTTGGACCCCAGCACCGGGGCACAGCACCCCAGGGCCCACTGCCGCCCCCACGCGGACCTCGAGCTGGACGACGTCATCGGCCTGTAGGCACCCCCGTTCCCAATGCGTTCACGGCTCGGTATCCTACTTCTTTACACATAAACGGCTAAGGTCTCTGCGCGAGTTCGGTCTCTTCACTTTGCACGTGGGAGGGGAAGGCCGGACGGGATGGGCAAGGGGGGTCGGTGATGGGTCCCGGCCCCTTTAAGGGCCAGGTGTGTCACCTGCGGCTCGGTTCCCCGCAGAGACTGAACCGAGGTCGAGATCCGACGGCTGGCCTGGAGTGGTGGGATGTGGCCTCTTTAACTCAGGGGGGCGTGAGTACACGGTGCCCCGCGGTGTCCCAACGTGGCCGCTCTGACGGCCGCATTCATTCATCAACCTTGACGGGGCCTGGTCTGCCAGACCAGCGCAGGACGCGGCCTGACTCGCTCCAGGGGACCCTCTGTCTCGCCCCCCAGGGGCCACCTGACTTGCTCCCAGGACCCGGCCTGACTCGATCCCGGGGCCCGGCCTGACTCGCTCCCCGGGGCCGAGTGCGGTGGCTCCGTGAGCCTGACTCCCGGCCCGCCTCTCCAGTGAACCCCTCCGGGAGAGCGGCCCTTTACCCCGTGAGTGGCCGCTGAGCAAAGTGGCTGGAAGAGGCAGGGTTCCGGTGGAGCAGAGACCTACCCCCTCGGAAAGATGCGTCGGCCCGAGGGGGACAGCGGTGTCCCAAGTCTGGGCTACCTAGTTTGAGCCTGCTGGGTACAGTTGTCCCGTGGAGGGAATGACCCACGAGGGGCGGAAGGCGGGGCAGCACGTGCAAATTTTTAGGCGGGGGGAGGAATCCAAGCCCCAGAGGGCCCCGGAGCGGGTGGGGGTTCCCATTCACAGCCGTAGGCGCGGGCGGAGCCAGCCCGGTGAGGAACCTGGAGGAGGCGGGACCGTACCCGCAGACCGTCGCCGACGGCGGGCTGAGAGGGCGCGGTCGCACTGTGAACTTAGTGGACAGAGGCCGCGGAGGGGACAGGTCCGGCTCCTCCAGGGCACTGGGGGAGGAGGTCACTCTGCGGGCCGTGCCCAGCCTGGAAACCCTTTGGACGCGGGGAGGACCACACGCGAGCATCGCGGGGCCGCGCAGGCAGCGGTCAGTCTCCCCGAGGACACCGCCCGCGCAGGGCCGTCCGCCAGGCCCGGGATCCGAGGCCCCGCGAGAGCGCGTGCGCGGTTCCCAGGGCAGCGGGGACGGGGCGCGGCCGGTGACCTCCCGGCGGGGCTCCCCCCGCACCCCACTCCCATGGCGGCAGTCCCTGCAGCCGAGCCCGCACCGCCGCCGCCCTGCCGCTTCTTCCTGGAGGGCCGCTGCCGCTTCGGCGCCCGCTGCCGCCAGCCCCACCCAGGGGCGCCCGCGCCGCCTAGCCGCGGGGCCGGGAGCGAGGCCGGGAGCGAGGCCGGGGCCAAGAAGCCGCCGCTGCGCACCGCTGCGGCCGTCATCCAGCGCATCCGCTGGGACCCGCGCCTCGACCCGGCCGACTTCGCGGTGGGCTACGCCGACCGCTTCCTGGGCGTGCGCGAGGAGCCCTTCGCCGCCTTCTGCTGGGACGAGCCGCTGGCGGCGCTGGGGCCCGGCGTCCTGGCCGTGCCGGAGCACCGGGTGCGCTACTTCCGCTTCCGCGGCCGCGTCGTGTGGGACCGCGCGTCGCGCACCGACCTCGTCTTCGGCTCGGGCTCGGCGGCGGGCCGCGGGACCACCATCCTGGACGCGCTCGGCGGCGAGGACGCGCATGACGGCGGCGAGGACGCGCATGACGGCGAGGAGGACGCGCGTTGCGGGGGCGCGCACGACGGCCGTGAGGACGCCCGCGACGGCGGCGAGGACGCGCACGGCGGCATTGAGGACGCCCAGGACGGCGGGAGCGCGCACGAAGGGGCAGCTGCCGCTCCCGCTGACACCGGAACAGGACGCCAAGCACCCGACCGCACTGGGCTGGAGGCCAGGGAGCCGCGCAGGGCCAAAGGCCAGGCTGCCCCGCGGACAGAGCTGGAAAGGGCGCTGCAGCCGGCCACCGCGGGCAGCACCGCGGAGCCGCGGGGTGGAGAAGCACAGCCAGCTTCAGGACGGTCCCCTGCAGGTTTTCCTGAGACGGAAGCGGAGTGGGGTCCTGGCGCTTGGCCCTCGGAAGGTGGAGAGGCCGCTGGAGCCCGGGCCACGGAGCCTCGCCAGCCCCGCCCCACGCATTTTGTGGCTCTCATGGTGACTGATCCCGGGCTGCAGGCTGGGGTGGCCAAAGCCCAGGAAGAGCTGGTTCGAGCCGCACCCTCGTGCGCCGCGTTCCTGGTGCCCGCGGGGGCCCTCCACCTGACACTGGTGCTCCTGAGGCTCACAGGCCCTGGGGAGGTGGCCGCCGCAGTGGGCGCACTCAGACGTGCGCTCTCCGCGCCGGGACTTCAGGCACCCCCGCAGCTCAGTTTTGGGAGCCTGCTTCTCCTGGGGCAGCATGTGCTCTGTGCCCCACCTTCCCCCTCCCTGCAAGCTATGGCCCAAGTGCTGAGTCAGAGGCTGGAAGCTGAGGGGCTCAGAGTAGTAGGGCCCCGAGGGGGGCTGCACCCCCACCTCACACTAGCCAAGGTGCCCCACGGTTCTCAAGTCAGCCTCCCCGAGCCCGGGTTCAGCCCAACGCAGGAGCTGGGAAGCCAGGCCCTAGGGAAAGTCTGGCTGTGCCGCATGGGCAGGGCAGGGGACACCTACCAGCCCCTGGCTGAGCTGCCCGTGGGGTGATGGTCCCCTCAGACGTCTCCAGGAGACCACTCTCAACCGAGAGAACCTGGAAAGATCCCGTCCAAGCAGGAAAGGACAAAGTGCTCTCTCTCTCTCTCTTTAATTTTGGTTTCTCTCAAGCTTCCAAATGGTGCTCAGTGATCCAAGGAAAGAATGAAGGAAGGAGAAGGGAGGGGAGAGGGAAGGGAGGGGAGGCAGAGGAGGAACATCTGGAAAAAAAGCAGCCTGACAGTCCAGCTGTTTGCAAACTCATCGCACATCCTCCAGTTACATGGCAGAAGAGGGGGGAGGACCAAAAAGAAAAAGGGGAGGAAGAAAAATAACTTAAATAAACACACACAAAAAGAAAAGAGAAGGAAACATGACGTGAGCTGGTGATCCATGGAGGCAGGGAGGGAGGGAGGGTAACCGTTTTACCTGTGCTGAACCAAAGAAGGGTGGGGGGCAGGAGCAGGAGGGAGGGAAGGAAAACAAACCAGAAGAAACACTGGGGTGGAGGGAGGAAGGGGCCACGGAGACGACACAAGTGCAGCTGAGGCGGCCCGGCCGGGGTCCCGCGGCGGCCTCCGGGGTCCTCAGCGCGCAGTGTCGGCGTGGCTGCGGTGGTGGCCTGGCGACGGCATTGCTGGCGTGGGGGGCCGAGGGCGAGGCACAGTCTCTACACGGCTCCCCGAGCCCCGGACACTGAGGCCCCGGAGGGCTGTGCAACAAGAGTCTGTGGTGAGGCGGGCGGGCGGTGGGCTGAGGTGCTGGTGCCCCCGCCGCGGGCGGGCACGGGCGGCGTGGCCAGTCTTCTTCCGGCCCCCCCGGCATGGGATGGGCCGGGCTGCCAGGTCGGTACCGGAGTACAAGCTCGAGAGAGAGAGAGAGAAAACACTGAGACAGCATTAGTGGGGGTGCCGGGCGGACCGAGCAGCCTACAGACCATGCCCCCAACCCTCCACTGTCCCGCCCCTTCCTCCCCCAACCCCCTCCCTCGGAGGCAAAAAATAAAAATGTAGAAAAAATCTCTGTACAGACTCCCCGGTGGGCAAACGGGGACGGGATGGTGGCTCTTCCTGGAGCCCACTCCCCACAAATTAATTTACAACCCAAGTCCATGGCTCAAAAACAAAATCGGCAAAGGCGGCGCTGGGGGGCCACAGCCCTGCCCCCGCCCCGCCCCCATCCGCGCTGGTGCTCAGAAGGCTGACAGCTGCGCCAGGCTGAGGCGGCAGTCGATGCTGGCGTTGTCCGGGCCCGTGTATGCCAGGCCCAGGGGCTCTAGGAAGGCCCGGCAGGCGGCCTCGCCCTCGAAGGCCAGCTCGGCCTGCAGGTAGGAGACTGGCAGCGCAGGGCGGAAGCTACGGAGACAAGAGGAGAATGTGATGAGGCCGGCGGTGGGCAGGGGAGGGCCCCACAAGCAGGGAGTGGGCGCCCCCCCTTCAGGCACCCAAAGGGTTTCCTCAGCACATTACCTGCTGACCTCTCACCCCTCCCCACCCAACCTCCCCACCTCCAGGGGCTTGGGGGGGCCCGGGGTGGGGCTGGTGGCCCCAGCCCCGGCTGTGCCCCCCTTCACCCTCACTTACCTGTACATGGGGACCAAGGAGAGGGGATGGGAGGGAAGGGCCCAGCCGGCTCCTCCACTGCTCAAGGGCCTGAGCAGTCCCTCAGAAGAGGGCCCACCGTGGCCCAAGGGCAGGGGGGCAGGCAGAGGGGGTGACCCGAGGGGATGGGCATGGGTTGGCAGGTCTGACAGCCAGCTACTCTGGGGGACCCGCCCTGGCTATCTGCTCTGCCTCGGTCACAGTGCCTTGGGAACGCCAGGCACAGGGTCAGCCAACACGTATTACATGCTGGTGACGTCACGTGCAGGTGCCAACAAGACGGCGCGTGCCAGAGAATAGCTGGGAACTGGCTGAATTCTCTCCCAAAAACCATGTCACCCTACCCTTTAGAAACAAACGCTGAGCGAACTGTAGCTCCAAAGTCAGAGCCACCCGGCCGGCATCACACAGGAAGGACACAGTAAAAAGAACATGAACCAGTCCCGGCTCAAGTCCGTGCCACATCACGGCTCTGGGGTTTACGGGGGGAGGGGGGAAGGGGACACACACAAGAGCGCCTATTTCTCCCCACAACTGAGCTGGCATTCTGGCCACACTGCACGGACCTGGTCTGGGGCCTCTGGGAGGAAGGGGATGAGAGGAGGTGGCCAGTCTAGGCCAAGGCCCCTCCTACAAGGAACCTTCACGGTTATGGCCCCAACAAAGACGCAGCATATGTAAACTGACCAGAACAGTGACCCGCCCACGCGACACCCCTGGGAGCTGCTGTCCCACCGCAGAGGGCAGACCCGCGGGGCCCTGACACACACCACCTCCCTGTCATTCCTGGGTAGGTAACCAGGTCCTGGGTATGCTGCTGCCTTCATGTCTCTGTCCCACATCCTTGTCTACTTCTACGGCCCCTGCCCGAGCTCAGCCTCTGCCTTAAACCTTCAGACCCAAACCAGACCCCGGAGTGTGTGCATCTCCTAACTTCAGGGTACTGTCCCTCTCCAATTCCACACCATTCCTGTGGCTCCTGAGCTAACTGATGTGGCCCCTTGGACCTCAGCAAGGTCCTTGGTGAGACGGACAGCGGGACCAGGTGGTTCTCTGTTGTGGGGTGTCCTGGGCCCTATGGGAGGCTGAGCAGGGTCCCTGGCCTCCACCCACTAGACACCAGTAGCAATGCTTAGCTGTGTCACCCAGGTGCATCTCACTGCCCTGAGAACCACAGGCTCCCCACCACGCGCACACACACAGAAGCACGCGCTTGACACAGGACAGCTAACGTACCAAGAACTTGCTCTTCTGACCTACAGATAGTCCATGATCTGACATGCCCCCACATCACCCGTCTCCCTACACATCTTCTGCACCCTTGAAGGAGCTCAAGTCTGAATGGGGTGTTGGGGTCCCATTAGATCAGAAGCTACCAAGAGAACAGCCATCTTTTCTAGTTTGTCTCTACTGAGTGAGAGCTCAGTTATCATCAAAAGCCTTGAAAAGTGAACAAAGGCCTCGGAGTGAGGAAACCCAAGAGCCCAGAGCAAGAAAAGAAACCAAGGTCCAGGGTGATGTGAGCAGGAGAGAGAGAGAGACAGGTGGAGAGGGAACCCAGTGAGACAGAATGGGGAAAGAAGAAGATGCAGAGGCGGGCCTGGGAGACAGAGAGCCAGCTGTGGGAAGAGAAGCAGGAGGAGCTGGGGAGCAGGGTGCGTGTAGAAAGGAGAGACAGGGAGAGAGGACCAGTGTCCAGGGCACAGGAGCTGGAGGCCTGACAGCCCAGGAGTGTGCAAAACGAGAGGGGGAGGAGGGAGGCGGCGGCAGGGCCGGCAGAGCAGAGGGGGCGGGGGAGAACCCAGCTTCACATACGTTTTGATCATCGCCTTGAGGGCAGCTTTGCGCTCCCGGTCTGCAAACTTGTCCACCAGGTACCCAGACATGCAGGGCGCATGACAGTAGAGCCGGAAGAAGCGGTGGTAGTTGCCCAGAGCCCAGGCCGCCCTCAATGCCAAGGCATGAGCCACACAAGGGTCTGCCTTCAGTTCCCGAGTCAGGTACGCCAGCTCCGTGGTGATGTCTGCGGCCCAAGACAAAGGAGGATCAGCAGCGCCTAACCCCGGGGGCCTGGGGCCACCCCATCTTGCAGGCAGCGCCTCTCACCTCCTGAGTTCTTGGTGAAGATGTAGTAGAGGATGCGGTAGGCAGTGAACTCGCCCACGTTGCCTGGCAGGTTCTCGGCGTACAGCGACTTGAGCTGTGTCTGGCACTGGTTGAACTCCTCATGGTCGCCCTAGAGCCCGGGGCCCGGAGGGAGAGAAAGACCATGAGGCCAGGACGGGGAGCCTGGGAAGAACCCGGAGGGCCTCGGCACCCCACCCACCTTCTCCAAGGCGATGCGGGCGTGCGTCTCGTACACCTCCACCGTGAACTCTGTCCGCACCCCTTGCACCTGGAACGGCAGGAGAGCAGTGAAGGCCACCGCGGGGCGGGACTCTCCCACCACAGGTCCCCCCGGCGCTCCCCTCACCGTCAGGTCCTGCCGAATAGACTTCATCTGCTCGCAGGCAAAGGCGTAGTCTTGCTTCTCTTTCCAGTGGGACTTGACCATGCACAGAGACTTTTTCAAAACCTGGGAAAGGAACGTTACGGCTCAGTGCGGTTCCAGCCACGTGAGCACAGCCGTCACGAACACCCGGCACGCTTCCAGCGACGCCGCATTCTGAGACGAGGCTGCAACATCACACCCGTTTAATAACTCGCCAGCAACTTTAAAAAGAACCCAACACGTTTGGCAAGGGTAACTACTCCCGACCTCAGCCGCCTCAGCACGTCCCCTCGCATGGAACGCGAACCATGCCACTACTGCGGCCTCAGCAGGACTCAGAAGCCCGATCACCCCCACCTCAGGAACGCTGGCCTGGGAAGGTCGCCCTTAGGAGACAGAGGCTCAAAGCCCAACAAGTCTCCCGATGAGGCCATAGGACCCAGACTCAGTCTCCGAAACACAAGTTCAGTTTTTAAGTGACCTCTCGGAGAGCTCCCAGGCCTCAACGTCCCCGCCCAGCTGCAGGCCCCTGCCGCCACCCCACAACCTCGGTGCGGTCTCTGCCATCCTTCCAGGTGGGCACCCCGGCCTGGCAACCTGCAGGGAGGCCCTGCCTGTCCCAGGTGCTTACTGCCACAGGGCGCACAGTGGACGGGTCGGGGGCACAGGTGAGACGCAGGTAGTGCTTGGTGATGTCAGGGCAGGTGCCCACGATCTGAAGCTCCTGCCAGTCCGGGTCAGCACCACTGCTCTCCAGGCTGCCCATCTGCAGCACCAGGGGCTCGAGGCGCAGGCGGCGCGAGTGTCCGTGCTGGAAGCGGGCCGCCCGCTTCTGCTTCTTCAGCTCACGCTCAGGGTCCTCGCACTCCAGCGCGGCCATCTTTTTGCGGCTGCGCTTGGTGGGAGCAAGATCGTGCCTAGAAAGGGAGTTCAGGGGTGAACAAGGCAGAGGTCATAGCCTGCCCCTCCTACTGCACCCCGAGAATCCTGATCTTAGCCCTACCCCCCTGCCCAGGGTCTCACCTCTTCCCACGCTGTGCCCTGCCTCGGCCCCGATCCATGTGGGCCCCCCGACCTCCTCGGCCCTTAGGGGGTGGGTTCCTGCGACCCACAGGGTGACACTCATTCCCTGAGTAAGAACTGTCTGAATCCGAGTGGGAGTCACTGCACAGAAGAAGCAGGGAGATAAGGACTGAAGTGGCTCCTCCCCCGACGCCCACCCTCCACGCCCCACCCCCACACCTCAGCCCTCGCACCTGCGGCGGAAGTGGCGGGTAGGGGACCGGGAGGAGGAACGGGAGCGGGAGTCCGTGCTGGAGGAAGAGCTGTTGTCCTTCATGAAGACATTGCGGTTGCCAAACTTGGCGAAGCTGCTGCCCCGGGCTCGGCCAGCACCCCCAGCCCCTGGTGTCCCTCGCTGGGACTGGGCACCCCCGCCCCTGGTCGCTGAGCCTGCCCCCCTGGGAGGATGAAGGCTGCTAGGGGCCTCCCACCGCTTCTTCTTGGGGCTCTCAGCCCCAGGCTCCCGAGTCAGCCTGAGGATAAGCAGGGCAGGGCATCACCAACCCAGCGCCCCCCGCACCCCAACACCTGCCAGCCACCCCCAGAGCACACCACCTGGGGCAGGAGAGGGACTTACCCGGGAGACTCAGCTAACACGCTGCAAACATGAGAGGCGACCCCAACATTTTCTGTCTAGACAGTGCTCTCCGCAGCTGAGCGCCACGCACTCACCAGCCTTCCGGGCCTTCACCCCACCCCAGGACAGCACCCTCAGGCAGCACCTGCATCCCTGCTCTACCCGCCTGGCTTTCCACCTCGGATCCAACTTTCTCACTCATTCTTGGGGCCGCAGGTACCTAAGTCTGCAGATCTCTGCTTCAGTGCCCAGAATCGCTCTCCTCCCCATCCCCGGCCTGGACTAACCCTGGCAGGGGCTCCCGGCTCCAGTCAATGGTGTAGGCCGAACCGTCCTGTAACCGGGCCTGCAGCAGCTCCTTGAGCAGCTTCTCCGTCCGGTCCTTGTCCTCCTCCGACTCGCAGGCCGTGAAGCAGCGCTCCACGTACTCCTTCATGTCCTGCGGCCAATCGTCCGGCTTCCCGGACAGGCTCCCCCTGGGGAGGGCAGCAAAGACAGTCATTGCTACCGCCCGCACAGCAGACACACGCCAGACGTAACCGAAGCGTTTCCTCTTTCCCCTCATCTCAGCAACCCTGGAGGAGGGACCCCTCCCCGGTCTGGAGTAGCAGCCTGAGGTTCAGGGCGCAGACTGACCGCAGAGGCGAGGGAGCTGGGACGAGGGCAAGAGGGGGGCCGTCACCTGTGGTTCTGGGCTTTCTCAGGGTTGGGCTGGGGGCCGAAGCTGCCGTGCTGGCCCTCCGAGGCGGAGCCGAAGCTCTGGCTGGTGACGGCAAAGGGCCGCTTCTGAATGTTGAACTTGAGACCACCAGTCCCAGGGGCTGCTGTGAGAGCCAAGAGCCGGGCTTAGACCTTCCCATGGCCTATCTCAGGCTGCCCTACCCCCAGAAACAGGAGACACCAGGCTCCAGAGAAGGGCTCCAGCGCAGGTACCCGAAGCCTGGGGATGACAACACCCAGAAGCGCCCCATGCTCGGCCCCGTAAGGCCCAACCTCCAGGCCCTCTCTTCTTCCGCCAACTTACGCTTCATCCGGTTCCACAGCTGTTGGCCCTTCTTGGGCTTGGCAGGCTCGGAGTAGGCATGTGGCCCGTAGGCCTGGCCCGAGGCAGGCCCTGCCTGGCTGTGCTGTGTGGCTGGGGCTGTTCCAGGCTGGGGGCCGCTGTTCAGAGTATGAGCCCCATGCTGGGGGTTGGAGGGTTGAGGGGGCTGGGCTGCCGGCAGCTGCTGAGGGGGGGCCTGGTAGGACATGCTTTCTTCCATGCCAGGGACTGGGGGCTGGTGGAAGAAGTGGGTGCTGAGGGCAGGAGCAGAGCTCCCTGTGCTGGCTCTCACATTGTCCCCACCACCGCGGCATCACTTAGCTCCCGAGCCTGTGCCGTGACCCTCGCACATCAAACTGCCCTGGGCGCTCAGAGCGACTCCCTGAGGAACGGAGCATCAGTGCCCACTCCTCACAGCTCAGACTCCGAGCTGCTCTCCCCTGGCCCCCAGCTCTGAGGGGCGGCAGTGGGCATTTAAACCCTGCCATCCACCTCCTGGTGAGCGCTGTCCCAACACTGCGTCCACCCAGGAAGACTGTCTGAGCACATTACATGCGCCACTCAAGACCCAGACGTGATCACACACATTCTCAGGGGGGCCTTGGGAAGTGACTCTCCTTCCCACCTGACAGGACTGGCTGAGACGAGGAGAGATCATATGACTCATAACGACACTGCCACAGGGAAGCTGGGACCCCAGCCCAGGTCTATCCAGCTCCCCTGCACCAGTTCCACACTCCTCCACACTGCACACTAAGTGTGACGCCAGACTGCGCATGTGATTGTGCACGTATATGTGCACACGCCGGAGGGAAACTCAGAAAACAGGCTGCCATGCTGCAGACCACTCCTACTGTCACCCCAACACCGAGCCCGTGGCTTCGCCCAAGTCCTAAACCCATCCTGGTTTCAAACACTGTGCTTTGCCCTCCTCGTGATCAGATCAGGAGGTGCTTGGCAGGAGAGAAGACACGGTGCGGGCAGCCTAAAAAATGCCGGCATCCCCGAGTGCGCCCCCTCACAGAAACAACATTCCCGTTCTTGAACATGGCACAAAGCCAGGTGGGGCGTTACCTGGTTCAGAGCCCCCTGGTGCTGGGGTGCCGATGGCTGCTGGGGCGTGGCGGAGCCATACGAGCTGGCCATGCCATACTGGGAGGGAGAACCGTAGCTCTGGTACATGCTCTGCCAAGGGCACAGAAACAGGGTCAGCAGAGGCCCAATTTCCACCCCTTCTCCTGCCTGCTGAGGAGCCGAAAGTAATCCGTGATGCTCCGCGGCTCCCCTCCACTTCCCGTTTCTCTCCCCTGCACAAATGCGCTGAATTCTCTTGTTAAAAACAACTAACAAACAGGAAACCTCTATCGATTCATCCTCTATTTTACAAACACACTAAATACCACAACACAACCAAAAACGAAATACAAAAATCCACACTCCAACGAAGTCTACTCAAGACACGTGCACAGCTGAGACAGATGCACAGCGTATCCGGCAGTCAGCCCCGTGAAAGCAAGCCGGGGTGTGGCAGGGGGCAGCGGGACACAGCCTTAACCAGTCAAGCCAGTAAGAGAAAGGGCTCCCTGAGGCACGAGCTGGGAAGCCCTCTGCAAGCTGAGGACACGAAGGACAGGGGACTACGGGACGAGAGCTGGAGCAGAACACAGGTGGGCATCGCAGGTGACAGACTGAGCACCAGCAGAGTGGCGGCCGGAAGTGGGGAACATAGGACTTGGACCTGGGAAGGGCTCTCAGCTTGATCGTGAGGGCAACGTGTGAGTGGACAGTGTTTCAGAAGCTGTCACTGCTGTCTTCAAGCCCTCCCCTGGCCCCTGGAACCCAGTGCCCCCAGCCCCCATCTGTCCCTGCTGGGCAGGGCACTCACCATGGGGAAGTACTAGTAACTGTACAGATGCCCCCCACCCCACCCCAGCACTCACCAAGGGGGTAGCAGTAGCTGTATGGGTAGGCCCCCCTGCCCCCCGTCCACCCCCCCAGGCCCGGCACTCACCATGGGGTAGTAGTAGCTGTACGGGTAGGCGTAGTTGTATTGCTGGTACCACTGATAGTACTGCTGCTGCTGCAGGGCCGAGGCCTCCGCCTGCGACACATACTGTGGACAGAGCGTGCGCCATCAGCACTGGCAGCAGGAGCCCACGCCCCCTACGGCCCCCAATGTGGTTAATTCCTGAGGACACAACTGGGTCTGCCTGTCTCCAAAGAGCCACAGCCTCTACCCATGAACTCGGGGCACCCTGGGGACCCAGGGCACGTCCCCCTCCTGAGGCTGGATTCCCACATGGTGCCCTGGGCTCTCTGAGGAAACAGCCCTTGCGCTCCCACCTGAGGCTCTGCGAACATCTTCAGGGCACCCTGATCTTGTGACCCCAAAAAAGACCAAGCGTTTCCCTCCCTAGCAACCCTTCTCACTTGTGCACTGGCCACAGGCCCATTGCTGCTGGCCTTGGAGGAGCTGCCGGCAGCTCCTGCTTTGCTGATGCTGGCCAGAGCCTGGCGGGCCTTCTCCCACTCTGGGTTCTCATGCATAGGGGCCTCCATGCCGTTCTCTCTGCCTGCCCCGGCCACCATGTTGTACTGAGAAGACCTGCAAAGAAGGGACATCGAGTCAGTCCTCTCTCTCCCCGTACACAGTGGGCAAAACGCAGACAGGCACACACCAGGGCTTGAAAAGTAAACTCCCTCGCACTACCTACTGGAGTCTGAATTTTTAAATCTAGAATGTATTAATCTGTTAACATGCTGACGACCACTTTCTGTCTCACGCCTTGCTGTGAGGGAAAAATCCAAGAGAAAGAGACCTAAGGCACTTTTCCAGGTACCTGGTATACAGCAGTGGCTAAGTACCAAATGAAATGATCACCAGCATCCAAAGAAATTATTAATGTAACACCTGGTGCCTCCTAGGTCTAAATGGTTTATGAGTCAATTCTGACACCTCCCCAGCCATGCAAGCTATCATCACGCTGTTTTGGGGAAAACAAGGTATTAACAAACAGAGCAAGGAGAGTATTAAGTGTTGGAGGCTGCGCCTTCGTCACAGCTCATGAAATGAATCATCCCAATTTTGAGAACTCAACACTGTACTGTGAAAACACGATGCTCAGAGAGATGGAGACCTGACTGTCCACACTACAACCAAACGCTTCCCTTCACCCTGGTGGCCAGAGGAGGAGCTCATCCGCTCTCTGCCCACAAGGACTGCTCCAGCCCCTACACCATGGGACTCCCATCCCAGAGGACAACACCGGGTCCTGCTTCCTCTTGCCCTCCCCTCGGCCTCTGTCCCTCTAGCCACACTAACCAATCTGTGCTACGTTGATCACCCACGTTGGCCGCCATCTGGACCTTGGGGCATAAGGGGCGGGCCTCAGGAGCCAGACTGCTTTCTCACTGTCTATGAGAAAAAGAAGGAGTTAGGGAGACTCGGGAGCAGCAAGAAAAACTCAGGCAGTGGGGAGAGGAGGAGACGGGCTCACGAGAAGCCAGGCAGACACGGAGCGTGTGAAATTAGGACTCGCTGAAGAGGACTCTGCGTGAGGGAAAGACCTTCGCCTCCCTGCAGTGCTCTGAGTGGAGCAGGAAAGATTTGAAAACAGGGAAGGCTGAAAGCATTTCCCAAAGGGAAAGCAAAGGACCTGAAACCCTTAAGAGCAAAGGGAAGGCCCGAGGAAAACCCTGCCACAGACGAAAGGTGGAGGGCGGATGGGGCGGGGGGACCTCAGGGCAGGGCTAAAAAGCATTGGGGGGGGGGGACAGCTCCTAATTGAGAGCAGAAGAGTGGCCTACGGAGCAAAGTCTGTGAAGAAGGAACTGGGAGAGAGATCCAGAGGAAAACAAATCCGAGAGGAAGGGGGCGAAGTTACTCCGGGAAACAGGGAGAAGCGGAGGTGCCCACGGGGAGCCCTGCGGGGAAGAAACGCGCTCCCGGAAAGCTCTCGGGAGACTGCTACCACAGACCACCCCCACGGGCTGGGGGTCCGGAGACGCCCAACCGCCCTCCGGAACCTCAGAGCGGGGCAGAGACGGCTGCGAGAAAGCGAGGAGTGCCTTGGGGGCCTAAACCCGGGAGGCCGAGAGGCATGGGGGGGACTGCGAGGCCGGAGACCCTGACGGCCCTACAGCAAGCGCGGGAACGGAGCCTGGAAGACGCCCCGACGAGCAACCTCGGGAAGGGGCGGGAGGGGACGAGTGGGGACATTGCGTGGGGAAAGCGGGCGGGCGGGTCTCACGAGCACCGGACGCGAGGGGCACCTGGCCGTCCCGGGGGCCCCGACAGGGCAAAGGCGCCGGGTGGAGGCAGAGCCCGTCCAGATGCCGGCCACCCGCTCCAGAGTCACCGCCCGGCCGCGCCGCGCGTGCGCACCACGGCTCCGGCGGCGCGGGACGGGAACGGGGAGGCGGGGGGGACGCGGCGCCGGGCCCGCGCGTCGCCGGGGCAACGCCATCCTCCCCCTGGAACCGCCGGGTCAATGGGGGTTGAGAGAAGGGGCGCTGGGGGCCCAGGAATTCCGAGGGCGGGGGGCGGGGAGCCCGGCCGATGGCGCAAGCGCGAGGGCGCGCAGGCGCAGTGGCCGCCCGCGCCCGCCACACCCTGTCGTCGCTCGCGCGCGGCGTCCGTTGGTGCGACGGCCCGCCAGGCCTCGGGACCCGCTGGGCGTCGGGCCGGAAGGAGACGCCCTGCCCGCCCGCTCGCCCGCCGCTCCCCACACCCACCTCAGCCGTTCGCCCCCTGGACTCGTCAGCGGCAGCCCAAGGCGACAGCGACACGGCCACGGAACTGCTCGAGACCCGGCTGGTTCTTGCCTTCCTTGGGCTTCGACGTTCTGACCGCGGCGTCCTGACGTCACGCGGAGGCCTCGCCCCGCCTCCCTCGGCCCTGCGCCACCAATGGGCGCCGCGGGCTTGACTTGAGCCCGCCCTCCGCTTACGCAAGGACGCGTGGGCGTTGAAGGCAAGCCGGAAGCCAGGGGTGGGGACGGTGGCCCCGAGGGGACATGCGCGGCGGCAGAGTCGGCCGGCAGTGTGCCTGCGCAGGCGTTCTTGTTTTGGCTGCGTGAGTGGTAGCCATTGTTGTTCCCAAATACAAGCCAGCGGGAGGTGGGTTCTAAGATTGCCTCCGCGCAGCGATGTGGAAGCCCAGGGCGGAGAATGAAGTCGGACAAAGGGGTTGAGAACAGCCCTCTGCCGGCTACATAAAATTGCGGAGGCGCCCCTGGTCGAGGACGCGGCGCGTGCAAACACGCGGAGGCGGGCGGCGAGCAAAGAGCCTGGGGACCTGGGGACCACAGGGAGGCCATGGGGGGAGCAGATGGCTGCGGCGGAGTCCGGGGCTAAGCGGGTAGATGTGTGCAGGTGGGCGGGCGGGGTCCCGGGCTGAGCGGATAGGTGTGTGCAGGTGGGCGGGCGGGGACCCGGGCTGAGCGGATAGGTGTGTGCAGGTGGGCGGGCGGGGACCCGGGCTGAGCGGATAGGTGTGTGCAGGTGGGCGGGCGGGGACCCGGGCTGAGCGGGTAGATGTGTGCAGGTGGGCGGGCGGGGTCCCGGGCTGAGCGGATAGGTGTGTGCAGGTGGGCGGGCGGGGTCCCGGGCTGAGCGGATAGGTGTGTGCAGGTGGGCGGGCGGGGACCCGGGCTGAGCGGGTAGATGTGTGCAGGTGGGCGGGCGGGGTCCCGGGCTGAGCGGATAGGTGTGTGCAGGTGGGCGGGCGGGGTCCCGGGCTGAGCGGATAGGTGTGTGCAGGTGGGCGGGCGGGGACCCGGGCTGAGCGGATAGGTGTGTGCAGGTGGGCGGGCGGGGACCCGGGCTGAGCGGATAGGTGTGTGCAGGTGGGCGGGCGGGGTCCCGGGCTGAGCGGATAGGTGTGTGCAGGTGGGCGGGCGGGGACCCGGGCTGAGCGGATAGGTGTGTGCAGGTGGGCGGGCGGGGACCCGGGCTGAGCGGATAGGTGTGTGCAGGTGGGCGGGCGGGGACCCGGGCTGAGCGGGTAGATGTGTGCAGGTGGGCGGGCGGGGACCCGGGCTGAGCGGATAGGTGTGTGCAGGTGGGCGGGCGGGGACCCGGGCTGAGCGGATAGGTGTGTGCAGGTGGGCGGGCGGGGTCCCGGGCTGAGCGGGTAGGTGTGGGCAGGTGGGGTCCCGGGCTGAGCGGATAGGTGTGTGCAGGTGGGCGGGCGCGGACCGGGCTGAGTGGACGGATAGGTGTGTACAGGTGGGGGTCCCAGGCTGAGCGGATAGGTCTGGGCAGAGGTACCGGACTGAGCAGACGGGTCTGCACAGGTAGCAGCCCCCGGAAGCCTACTGGGGCCAGGCTGGGGACTGTGGACTTGGCCCGTAGCACTGTGGTGTGTTTGCATCCAGGCTTCTGTCCGATGACATGACCTGGTCCAGCTCGGGCACCGCTCTGTGTAGTCATGGTTGGCGGTAGAACAGTATTTCAGAAGCGGCTTCCTTCCGCTTTTTACTGTTAGAAACTTTCGTATTCATGTTAGCACAGTTGGTCTTTTTCTATTCTTTCACTTAAAAAAAAATAAAAAACCTGTTGGAGGATAATTTGGGGTTTACGAGAAGTTGCAGAGGTAATTCAGAAACCCTACAGCTGGCTTTCCCTAATGCTGTTATCTCAGATTCCTGTGCTACATTTGGTAAAAACAAAAAACCAACACTGGTACGTTACTCATAACTGAACTGCAGCTTTGTTTGAATTTCTCTTTTTCCACTAACGTGTCCTTTACCTGCCGGAGTCCAGTCCAGAGGACCCCGCTGCATTTGATATCTCTGTACTTTCCACCATTATATTTAAGGTGGGTTTCTGGTACGTAGTGTGTAATAGTGTGTAGTGGGATCTTTGTTTTCATCCAAGTTAACAGCCTCTGCCTTTTGAAAGAGCTGTTTATAACTGTACTTTTAATGTGATTTTTGGTACGACCACACGTAAATCTATTGTCTCACTGTTGGGTTTCTGTCTGTCCCGTCTTGCTTTCCCTTTTCCCCTTTCTTGCCTTCTGGATTGAGATTTTTTTTAATCTATTTTTTGGGCAGTTTTAGGTGGGATCTTTGAGAGGTGTTCTGCCTCCATTCCACTCGGCGGCCCTGCAGCCGGACTCGGGACCACGGGCAGTGGCCACGTCCAGGGCTCAGCTTGATGTCTTCCATGTCAAGGATCACTCTCCTCCCTGGCCTGAGGCTGAGTCTTGAGCGCCATTGTTTTCGCCTATTTTGTCTGAACTTTTGGTGGTTTCAGGAAGGAGAGCAAATCTAGTCCCTGTTCCTCCCATCTTGGTTGGAAGTGAAAAGTCCTCATATGTATGATTTTTAAATAAAAGTCGGTTTCCCTTTTGTACAGGTCATGCAGAATGTTCTTTCTTGGTTAAAGATCAGTGCCAGGCCTGTGGCGGGAAGTCAGGTGGCCTGAATCTTAGGGTGCTCTTGGAATATCCCGACGCATCTGCTTCAGGTTGTGGACAAGGACTCAGGGTCACTAGAGGGCAGTGTGCGAGATCAGAGTCGCCAGAATGGCTGTGGTCGGCCCAGGATCTAGCAGCTCAGCAGCAGCCGTCCAGAGGAGAAAGTCCGAGCATGGCCCCCAGAGCCCCTCACTGGCACCTGCGGGCGATTTCTCCCTCCCACCTTCAAGCCACTCCACATGGAAAGCTTCGTTGAACACTCCTGGCACTGCGCAAGACGAAGACGATTAGGAAGCGTGAGACCAGCCGCCCTGTGGCACGTGCCCCGTGAGGGCCTGACGTCTGGCACTCTGGGCTACCAAGTCCTGACCTGAAACCCTGGTGCACGGGTTTGAGCTTCAGCTTGCTTCTGTTCCGGGAGGCAGCCTGGTTTGTGTCCCACACAGTATGCTGCCCTGAAGGCACTTGGAAGTCACCCGATCAGTGTTTCCCGAGGGGAGGCGCCACACTAGGCGGGGGAGTAATCTGTTTCCATGGCCCAGCGAGTTCAGGGAGACGTGTGGTCTACGAGAATCTCAGAAGAGGGCCTGGGGAGCGCTCTTATGTTGCCACCCCCCACCCGCCCCCGCCAGTGAGGGTGGGCTGAGCTTCGACTGCCCATAGCCACCTGGTGGTGAGTGGCAGCTAGGGCCCTTAGTCGTGGCCCTGCATTTGTCCACTGTGCTGCCACTGGCTGTCACCCCCAGATTACCTCTCCTTTCCTAGACTGTCCCTATAAATCCCGAACCCGAGAGCCATCGTGGTCCGGAGAGCCCTGCCACGTGGTGATTTAGGGGACCCGGCCTCTCTCCGTGGCCTCCGGCTCCGAGTTCACAGCCCTTGATACACGTCCCGAGGTTCCATTTCCGTGAAATGAGTCCCCAGAGTAAACGGCCTGGCTGGGGGGTGGCACGTGAGCAGACTTGTCCCAGCGTCTGGAGCCACAGCCCAGGCTGGCCGGGGCGGTTCCGGCGCTGCTCTGGTATCACGGTGCAGCGGTGGAAGAAAAGCGTTCCTCCTCGGTTCACGCTGCACTTCCTCCTGGTCAGGGTTGGGACACCAGCCCTTGGGGGCTGACTTCATCGAACGGGCATCACAGTTGCTTATCTCCAAGTTAAGCTGTCCTATTCTTAGTTCACAGAAGCTGCATAGTTTATGTAGTAATAAAATCCCATTTCTCTGCCTTACGTGTGAAATCAGCTTTTCCCAAGACTACCGATTTGCCTCCTGGCTTTTTAGTTCCACAGCTTGTCAAATGAATTACCTTTTATTTGCCAGCTCTGGGGTATCTTGCCGGAAACACCCCCTTTCCAGCCAAGGTACAGCATGTAGCAAGAGGCTCCTACTTCCTCTGTGCACTGCGCCTGCCCCTTCCCCTGTCTACACCTGGATTTTCACCCGTCTTGTGTGTAGAACGTTTTCTTCCAGACAGAGACCAGCTGTGTCTGCCGAACTTTGAAACCGCACAGCCTTTCACTCTGGCTTGACATCTGTCTTCTGTCTCTCAAACACACACACACACTGAGTTCTTCCTGGGTCAGGACGTATGTCCTGCTTTTAGAATCAGGCAAAAAGTCTTATTTTAACAACAACAGAACAAACAAAAACCCAGCATCTTTGGAAATGCCTGGCAGCCTGGAGGTTGCGGGGAGGGGGGGGGCAGGGGGTCTCCCCAGCCCCAACCAGGAGGCCGGAGCAGGGAGAAGACAAATTAGGACCCAGCCGCTTGTAAAATAAAGTTTTCCCTTTTATTTCAAATCAACCCATTCCCAGGTTAGTGCCGCAGTTGGGATGATGGCCCTAAGCCCCCTGGGCGTGGCAGGGGCGGGGGCACTCGCATCCCTTCAAGGATGGGCCTGGTGGCCAGGGATGAGGCCTGGGGGGCTGGCTGGCTAGCTGCCCCTCCCTGCTAGCCCCAGTGCCCGCCCTGCCCCCTCGGCGACTCACAGGGGCAAGGGCGCATGGGAGACGGGGCAGGGCAGGGAGGCAGTCCCATGTGGCTGTCCGTGGCCAGAGGTGCTGTTAGAGCTGAGAGCACCATCAGGCTGGGTTAGTGGGGTCTCCTCCGGCAGCCGGGGAAGGAACTGCAAGGAGAGCAGATAGTGCCACATGCAGGGGGGCAGGGCCACCCCCCTGCCCAGAGGGAGGGCGAGGTGAGCAGGGCTGGCTGGGGGGGTGGGGAGCCAGGGCGTAGCTCTGGGAGCTCACCGGGGTGGGGGCCCAGTCTCCAGTCTGGCAGGGAAGAGGGGCTCAGATAGATGACTGCCACTGCACGAAGCGCTTGGATTCCTGTGGGGAGATGGGAGGGGGCATGGAGGGGACCTGGCTTCGGAGCACAGGCCCCCAGCCTCTGCCCTCAGGCCGGTGAGTCCAGTACCTGAGGGTTGAAAGGGTCGTCATCATCTGTGTCATCATAGTCGTCACTGGGGGACGAGGGGAGTGGCAGAGAAGCAGGATGGGGGATCCATCAGGAGGCTCCCCCCCCAGCAGGAGCCCAGGGGTCCGCCCTGCTCGGCCTCCCCCAGGACCACGCCCTCCCTCCCCTCCTGACCTGGGCGGGAAGAGAGCCCAGGCACGAGGCAGGCTGCAGAGGGCAGTGGCCAGGGCCCCCGCAGACAGCAGGGAGAAGAGCAGCAGGAAGAGCAGGCCTTCCAGGGCATCCTCACACAGGCCCCGCAGGGCAGCGCCGTAATCCTGGGGTGGGCGGGGGAGGGCGTCAGTGGGCACGCCCCCCCCACCCCCTGGCTGTGCCTCCGTACAAGCGCACAGGCGGTGCTCCGACCACTGTCATGACTACACCTGCAGGCGTAAACCCAAATCCTGGCCCCCTCTCCACCACACCGCCAGCCACCACGCCAGCTCCGCTTCGGTCCATGGCGGGGCTTCTGACATCGTGAGCCCCACGATTCTCCGTGGTGGGGCGTCCCGCGCCGGTGGGATGTTGAGTAGCTTCCCTGGGCCCTGCTCCCTCTCTGTCAGGAGCACCCCCACTCTGCCTGTTGACCACCACTGCCACATGCCCCCCGGGAGCAACATCTCCAGCTCAGAACAATGCCAGGAAGAACCCCCACCCCCAACTTAGAATTGCACCTTGCACATAACGCGCTCTCGGTAAACGCCGGCAGCCCCTCTCGCCATCCCTGGGACCGACCTGAGTCGCTTCCTGAATGCCCAGCCATCATTCACCCCACAGAGTAGCCAAGGGCCTGCTCTGTGCCAGGTGTGGCTCCCAGTCCCAGGGGCGCTTGAGTGACCGTGCTCCGGAAGGTCATTTTAGGTGACCGTAAACTGAGAGGGGACCAGAAGGCAGGACTGGACCCCAACAGCAGAGACCGCCTTTGACAGGAAGGAACCACGGGCTCCAGGCCCTGGAGCGGTTTAAGGGCTGCTGTGGGCCATGCAGAGAGGGCGGTGCAAGGGCCTGAGCCTGGGACCAGCCGGGGCCCTTGCAGGTGACGCCAGGAGCCAGACTTTAATCCGTGAGCAGGGGAGTCACTGGAGGGTTTTAGTGGAGAAAGAACTTGATCGGATTGTAGGAGAGAGGCTCACCCAGCTGCTGGCTGTCGGGGAGGACAGATGGGGGGGCAAGCAGAGGGACAGGGAAAATGCTCTGTGGCTCCTGGGTGGGAGGTGAGGAGGGTGGCCAGGGTAGCAGCAGTGGCGGAGGGAGCCATGCTCCGAGTCCAGATGGGCTTCAGGCGGCAGAGCTTGCCTGGGGAGTGGGTGTGGGAGGTAGGGACAGAAGGCAAAAGGGATGATCCTAGGTTTCCAGCTTGAGCCCCTGGGCTGGGAAGGGGGGTGGCAGCTGTGTTTGGTACTGTGCCAGTGAAACCCCAGCCAGGGGCCCGTCAGAACAATGGGGCATTCTCTTTTTACTGTTTCAGGCACCTAGAGCACATGGTGCCTCCTAGCCCTGCAAGGCAGAGATCTGGGCCCCCTTACACTGCTGTCTTTTGTGGGCAGAAAGTTGAAGCCCAGAGAGGGCAAGCCACCTGCCCAGAGTCACACAACCTGGAAGGGGTAGAGCTGGGATTAGAGCCAACTCTGTCAGGCTCCCAAGACACCTTCCTGCCACTTTATCCCTGATGTCTCTCAATCCTGAATGTAATATGTGGGAACCCTAAAGCCCAGAGAGGGGAAACAGGGGCCCGGAGTCACGGGGTGCACAAGTAGAGGGGGGAACTGACCCACCCTCCCCCCTCCCTCCCTTCCCTCTGTCCACAGTGAACCTTGGGAAGTACGATCCAGACCAGGGTCAGCCCAGACCGAAGAGAAATTTGTGGGCCTCAGTTTACCCTTGAACGAAAGAGCAGGGTTGCCTTCTGGAGTCCCGCAGCTCAGGTACTCAGCAGTTCTAAGTGTTGATTCCTTGCCCCTCCCTCACCGCCACTGCCCCCTTGCTTCGGTGCCAATCTGAGACGCTCTGGGGACAGTGGGAGCTGTGGAAGGGGTGCGGATCCCAGCAAGGGCCAGGTCAGGTCCGTGCTGTGGGACAGATGGGTCCCTCTGATGCAGTCGCCAGATTAAAGGCAGGATGCCCAACCACAAAAAATATTTAGTACGAACATGTCCCCACTATGGCGTGGGACCTACCTACAGTAAAGAGATATTTGTTGTTTGCTAAATCTGGCAGTCCTGTTGGAGAGCCACTGGGGGGACAGACCAGAGGGGGAAGAGGCAAGGGTGCTCCCCTGGGGGGGAAAGAGGAGGCCTGGGCGGCAGCAGGCCCTGGGCATGGAGGTGGGGTGAGGAAGCCAAGGGATGACCCCGGATGACTGCGTGGCAGCGAGGCCCACGGGCACGTCATGGTGAGGTGCCGTGATGACCGCGTTTCCTTCAGAGCGCATGACCCCCGAGGGCTCAGGTGCGTCCCACCTGTGCCGCATCTAGTAAAGCCCGGCGCAGTGAGTCACTCTAACAGACTGTGGCCCCCGGGCCGGAGGTGAGGAGCCCACACCGTCGGGCCCCAGAATTCCCGAAGCTGCCAGGGCTCCAGGGGAGAGACGGGTGGGGGAGGGGCGGCGGGGGGAGGGAGCGGGGGGGGGGCGGGGAGGGAGCCGGTGAGGGAGGGCTGGCGGAGCGAGCGCCGGTGCGACAGACGGACAGACGGGGGTGGCGGGCGGCCGAGATCGGCTCTGCGGCAGGTGGGAGAAGCGCAGGGATGCCTCGGGCTCCCCGGGAGAATTAGGGGGGCGGGGCGCACCTTGTGCAGGCCGCGACAGTGCAGCAGCGCTACCAGCTGGTGGAAGTCTCCTTCCGTCGCGTTCAGCGTCTCCTCCAAGGACAGCAGAGGCTTCTGCGCGGGACGGGACGGTCACCCCACCTGCTCCTCGGCGCTGGGCACGGCCGGGCTCCGCCCACCTCGGCGGGCTCCGCCCACAGGCCTCGGGCCCCGCCCACAGCCCCCCCACAGCCCCCCCCCACCTCCGGTCCGAGTCGGGGTGTGGGGGGAGCGCCCGGCTGCCCACCTGCGCTGAAGGGAACTGGGGGACAGCTTCCCGCTCGAGGCCCTGCAGCTGGGAGTGGATGTTGGCCAGAGCTCGCTGCGACAGAGTCAGCCTCTGCGGGAAGACAGGGGAGGGCCGGGTAGTGGCCGCCCCCAGCCCACTCTCCTCCCCGGGGACCCAGGAATGCGGGCCCCGCCCCGCAGCCTCCCCCAGGACCTGCAGTCCCCGCCCCAGCCCGCCCTCCTCCACCCCGCCCCCTTGTCCGCTCCCTTGCCCGCTCCCCTAACCTGCTGAAAGGGGTTGGAGACCGCCTGGTTGCAGAGGAAGTAATAGCTCAGGACGTCTGAAGTGGGAGGGGAAGAGGAGACGCCCTTGAGCCTGGGTCCCCGCAGCCGCGCCCCGCGAAGCTGGGAAGGGGCAGGGCCCTGCCTTCCCACCCTCAGGACCCGGGGCGGGGGGGGGGGGTCCTCTCTCCAGCCCAGGGGCCTCCTGGGGTCCCCGCAGCCTGGCCTTCAGGGACAGGCTACCCTCACCGTTCCCATCACTTCTGCTCCAACCACAGCCCAAAACTGGAGGGTCTCCACACTCCCTGCAAACCCCTGCTTCTGCCGTCCTGTCCCTGTCTAAATTGTGCAGCATTCCGGCCAAATCCTCCTGTTCCTGGGGAGGGACTCCCAGCCCTGTCTCCTGACCGCTCTCCCCCAAGTCCAGCATCTGTATTCCTGTCTCTTTACCAGGCCAGCAGGAGAGGTGCTGAGAGGTTCTGAGACCGGGCACCCACCCCACCCGAGGGCCTGAGGAGTCAGGGTCTGCATGGGGGTGATGGGGTCACCTGAGCTGAGCCCAGTCTCCTCCTGGGTCAGGTTCAGGATGTAGGTATCGGGACTGGAGCAGAAGTCACTGAGGCCCTGAGGGAGGCAGGGAGAGAGGGGCTCGGACCAGACACTGCTCCAATTCCATACTCCCACAGAACGGGGTGTCTGGCTCACCACCCCAGCCCCCACCATTCCTGGGGAGCCAAGGGTCCAGGCCCCCAGTCCCCCCATCTCAGACCCAGGGGTCCAGACCCCCAGCCCCTCCTCCCTCAGACCCAGGAATCTGGGCCTCCAGCCCCTCCTCCCTCAGACCCAGGAGCCCAGGCCCCCAGCCCCCTCTTCCCTTAGGACCCAAGTGTCTAAGTCTCTAGTTTCTAGACCTCAGAACATGTGATCTTGGCTCCAAGTCCTTCCCCTCAGGACCTGCCCTGGGACCCAGGGGCCTGGCCTCCAGCACTCACCACAGCTGTAGCTGCCTCCAGCCCCATGGAGCCCCAGCTCAGGACAAGAACCAGGAGACTCATCACTGTCATCCTATAAAGGGGAAGGGACAGGTTTGCGGTTCTGGGGCTCTTAATTTCCCTGCCTCACCTCTTCCCTTCCTCCACCCCAAATCCCATCACAGCCCCGCCCCCCCTTCCCTACCAACCTCTGGAGCCTGGAGGATCAGAATTAGGGGCAGAGAAACTGGGGGGCAGGGGGAGGACAGGAGTGCAGGTAGTAGACCTGTGGTTGTTCATAGCAAACTGAACATCTGGTCCCTCCCCGGGAGTGAGGGGGAGGACAGTGAGAAGAGGGCCCTGGGCTGGCAAGCCAGCAGCCCAGATCCCAGCCCAGCTCTGCCCCCGCCTTGCTCTGGGATTCTGGGAGAGCCGCTGCCCACTTCTGGGCTCTGCCTCCAGGCTTTGCATCCGCGGGAGCCAGTTCCCAGAACGTCTCCCAGCTTGGAGCACGGCCTGGCCGGCTTCCTGCACCAGTCACACCTTTCCTCCAAGACCTGGCTACCACCAGGGCTGGAACCTTGGCCTGGTTGTTCTCTGGGGAGGGGTCCAGAGGTGAGGGTCAGCCCTGGAGGGTGATCACCGCCTCTCAGCCTCAGGGGGAGCCTGCATGGCACAGCAGGACTTCTCACCCAGGGGGGTGTGGAGACTGGGGAGCACCAGCAGGACCCCCAGAGGCAGCGAGGATTCAGGGATTCTTCTACAGGGGACGGACTGGCCTGAGTCGGAAACCAGCTCCGGCTCTTCCTGGCTGTGTGGTCCCCGGGCAAGAGGCCCAACCTCTCTGAGCCCCTCTCTCCGTGTTAATGGGGTGAGGGGTCAGTGTGAGGGTTCCAGAACAGGGCTGGCCACACACAATGAGCCATTAAGGATGTGGTCTTGAGTTTCCCCGAGCCCTGTAAGGGCCACACAGCCTCAGAGGTGGGAGCCCTCTGCCTCCAGTACCCCTCTGCAAGTCAGGTGCCTGAGGGGTCCCTCCCTCACGGAGCTGTGTGTGCACGGGCCGTCGGGGGAAGTCAGAAACCGCCCCATCCTCAGCACAAACATTATATCGTTTTCCCTAGGATTTTGGAGCCCTTTGTTTGCCTCAGGGCCTGTGTTCCCTGCTCTGCCGGCCCGGCCTGCGCTAGGTCTTGTGTCTCAGCAGGTGCTGGCCCAGCCCAGGACCTCCCTGGAAGTTTGTGGGATGAGGGAAGGAGGACAGAGTCCCTCCTGCCAGAGCGCTGCGGGAGAGAAAGCGGAGGCCACCCGGAGGGCATCCGGACTTACACGATCACCAGCCACTTGCTCTGCTTTGCCAGGCCCAGGAGGGTGAAGAGACAGACCAGCAGCTCCAAGAGCAGCAGGAGAACATAGGCCAGCCACCTGGAGAAGGGCCAAGGGCCACTGAGCAGCAGATCCGGCCCTCCAGACCCAGGCTCCCCGACCGGAGCCCAGCAGAGGGGCACGGCCCCCCACACGCATGCCCTTGTCCCCAGGCCACAGCCAGCTCCTTGTGAAGCAGGTGCACTGGGAGGTCGGCCACTGCGGCCCTACAGAGCTCAGGGGCCAGGGGCCAGGCGCCTCCCCGGCTGGACCACACACAGGCCCTGTCACGGGGCACGAGCCACTGGTATCACCCAGCGCCACCTGCCACGGCACCTGCAGAGTGAAGTGAGCGGTTCCTGGGCGTGGGCTGAGTGTCCTGTGGCATGCCCTGGGGCTGGGCGCCAGCCTCTCCACTTCCTACCTGTGTGCAACCTTGTCTCGGGGGCTTTGCCTCTGTGCCTCGGTTTCCCCACCTGTACCGTGGGGGAGAACAGCAGCGCCCGCTCCGAGAGGGAGTTGTGAGGCTAAGGAGCGTGAACTTAGAAGGGTGCCGGGCACACAGACAGCCTGAAACCCAAGCTGGGAGCTTCCAACGTTAGTGTGTGTTAACGACTGATTCCCTCTGCTGGGGGGGGGGGGGCGCTGGCACAGCGGGAGCGTTCTGGAAATCGCCACACGGGCCAGGTGAGTGCCCGTGGGTGTGCCCCCCGGGCCCCAGCTGGGCCCGCACCGGCCGGGTCCCCCACAGCTGTGCCCAGCTGGGACACCGGAGCAGCTAGCAGACCCTGCTTTCCCCGGGTTGAGCTGGGCCGCGTGGTTCAGGGAGACCTGCAGGCCTTTGCTCCCAGAGTCCCCACCGCGCACCCCAGCTTCACTCTCCCTTCTTCCATCAGGGGCAGCCCACCCTTCTGCCCTAAGCCGCTGTGAATGCCCGCTCTCGGCCTCTGGGAACTCGGCCAGGAAGCTCTCCCTCTGGGGGCCCCAGTAACCTTGCAGGAAATGGGCCACCTTCCCTGAGGGAGGACTCCCGGGGCCAAGCTCTTCCAGCGACCTTTCCTGTTGGGAGTGGGTCTGCCTCACCCCGCGGTAGCCTGCACGGCTGCCTGGGGCCCCTGGAGGGGAGCCGAGGCCTGGCCCAAGGATGGCCTAGGCAAAGCGCAGAGTCTGGACTCCCTGGGACCCAGGCTTGTCTGATGCCCCACGGGGGCGTCCTTGTCACAGACTGTTTCATCCTTGGGGGCCCTCCACCCCGGAGCACAGAAGCCAGGACCCCATCTCTTGCCTCTGTCCCCACACCTGGGCTGGGCCCCCAAACGGAGTCGGATAAACAGGAGACCTCATTCCCAGCAGCCGAAGCAATGAGGACTTCATCCTACGGGCTGCTGGCAAGGGCGGCCACCCCAGATACCCACAAAATGTGTCCCTCCTTCACACACCACCTCTCAGCGCGGCCTCCCCAGGTCCCCCCCACGCTCACATCCCTCCCGCCCCAGGGCCACAGGCAGACTGCCAGCCTCTGTCCCCAGCCCATTCCCCTCCCTTGCTTCCCTTTTCTCCAAAGCTCTTACCACCCACCCCCTCACAGGCGTTCATTTATTAGTGGGCCTCTTACTGGAAGATGGGCGGGAACTGGTGTCTGTTTTGTTCACTGCCCTGTCTTATAAAAACGTCCGTCTTACACACACCTGTACGGTGTGTGCCAGTCACTGTTGTAAGCACTTAATGGGCATGGACTCCTCTGATCCTCAACAATCCAACCCATCACTCCCACTTTACAGATCGGGACATCGAGGCTCAGAACGGGTAAGCGGTCCCACAGCCCCGGAGTGGCTACCTGGCTTCAGAGCTCATGTTCCTAACCTCCCCCCCCCCGCACCCCTCTCTCTCACCAGCAGGTGCTAGATAAACATCTGTTGAGGGGATGCACGCGCCAGATGGATGACTGAGGGGAGAGCGAGTGAGCGGCGGATGCAAGGATGTGAGCGGGGCGTTGCTCAGCCCGGGCACTGGGACGCTCCGGACAGGCCGTCCTTTGCTGCGGGGCCATCCTGTGCATGGCAGGATGCTCTCTGGTCCCCACCTACCAGGTGTGAGTAGCGCCCCCTCGCGAGCCGCGACGATCAGACAAGTGTCCCCGGACATTGCCCCATGGCCACCTGGACACACAGTCACCCCGGGTGAGAACCCCTGTCACCCACCGGTACTCCTCCACAAAGGACACATCTTCGGCCACTTGCAGGGGGCTCAGGGGCACCCCCCTCCAGAAGGCCAGCTCCTGGAGCCGCTGGGCCACCGCCTCTGCCTGCCGCCGGGCCCCGCGGGCGGCAGCCACCAGCTCCGTGCGCTGAGCCAGCACTTCCTCCAGGGTGGTCAGCTCGGTCCTCACGGCCTCACCCAGCCTCTCCACCGTCTCTGAGACCTGCGTGCAGGGGGAAGTCTGGGGTCAGAGGCAGGCATGCCCTGGGGAGGCGGGTGTGGGGATGCAGTAGTTGTGGAAGGTGTCTGAGATCTGGGCACTAGGACATCTGGGGAATGATGTTCTATGGCTCCCATCAGGAGCCCTGGGGGTCAGTGGCTTGGGTCCCAGATGAGACTAAGGCCCCAGAACTGTAATCATGCCCGAACATTTGAGTCTGAAGTTGGCATCTGTCTGCCTGGGTCTGAGGTCCTAAGTCTGGATTCCATGGTCCAGGGTCTGCCCTGGACACGAAATCTGAGGTCTGAGGTCAGCCTGGGTCTCAGCTCTGGATCTGGAACCCTGGGCCTGGGGATGGGAGCGAGGCCCCTTGTCAGAGTCCTGGGTCTCAGCACTGAGGTCCCCGAGCTTTCATTTAGGGCACAGATCGGGTCTGGGGGCCTGGATCTGACCTGAGGGCAGGGGTCCAGGGCTGAGACTAAGTGTGAATTGGGGTCTAGAATTGAGCCGCATGTTCCAGATCCGGGTGGAGGGTCTGAGGGTGCCACGTGTGAGGTCCTGGCTGCGGGCAGGGTTGGAGGTGGGGCGTATAGTCTGAGGTCAGAGTCTGGGGTCCTAAGTCTCAGGTGTGGGGTCTGGGCTCTGAGTTTGGGTCCCATTTCTCTGGGAGGTGGAATGAGTCTGGGTGTGGGTCTGGGGTCTGGCCGGTGCCTGGCCCCTCACCAGGTGGTCTATGGCGCTGAGCGTATGGTTGGCATGCAGCAGTGCCGAGCTGAGCTGGGACACCCCATCACTGGTCTCGCTGTTGCCATAGAAACCGATGCCAATGCCGGCGCTGAGAGGGGGAGGGACGGGAAATCACAACCCGTCCTGGGACCCTGGGGCCGCGTCCCCCCAACCTCCTCACACCCAATCCCCTCTCCCACCCCCACCCCCTTGGTCCAGCCCATCGTGGGAAAGGAACGTCTCCAGCCTGGCTCCCACCGGTCGCCAAGGTAACGGGAAGCCCCCCCCTCCCCCGCCCTAAGGACGTCATTGTGATGCTAATGGTGGGTGGAGGGGAGGGGCCGGGAGGGGTGGGGCGGGGGGGGCCGGATTTAACCCGCACCTCACTGGAGCGGAACCCCTGTCACGCCCAGCCCCAGGAGAAGCCCTCCCCCCAGGATTGTCGGCCCCTCACCCAGCCCTCATCCCTTCCTCAAGCATCCCGAGTCTTCGGCACCTGTCCCTTGAGGGTGCCGCCGTCCCCTCCCCGCCTCCTGGGGGTTCCTAGGACCGCTGGCCCCCAGTCATCATCTCCGGGGGAGGGGGCCAGGGTCTGGAGCTCCCCGCCTTCCCCCGCCCCCAGGACCCAAGGGTCTGGCCAGCTGAGAGCCAAGCAAGGGAATGTGGGCCGATGCGCCAGAAGCCTGCGCCCCCGCCCCTCCGCGGCCGGCACACAGAGCTCCATTGTGGGGTCTGAATGTGGGCCCATCCCCCCCACCCTCAAGAGTGTCCCTCCGCGGAGGGGCCAGGCCCGACCGGGCGGAGGGAGCCGGACGCCCTCACAGTTCCCAGCGCCGGCCACCGCCCCCCCCCCCTTAACCCTGGGCTCCCACGCCCGCCCTGGCGCCCCCGCCCATTGTCCCCGGCGGGACAAAGCTGCTCTTGTTCCCAGGCCGCTGGGGGCCGGCCGTGTCTCTCCCCCACAGGGCCTTTGTCCACCACCCTCGTCCACCCCCAGTCAGGAGAGCCCGAAGAGGACGCATTTGGGATCTAGGACGCCCTGCTCTCCCCCCCCCCCACAGACACCCCCAAACACACTGTGCTGCTCCCCGCAGGGAGGCAGTGGGGGTAGGGCCCAGCCACTCCCCCGGATCCGGGGCGGGTCTCTCTCGGATCCCAGCGTCCGGATCTGTGCAGTAGGACTCCCGCGCTGCTGGGGGTGGCCTGACGGGGAGGGCTGGGCTTGGAGCCGGCTCTTGGTAAATGGTGAGCTGGCGTGTCCTCAAGTGCTCCCTCCTCTCTAACCCCCGGTGCCCACCCCCTGCGCAGAACCCCCCAACCCCCTCCCGGGCTCTCAGAGGGGCTTGCGGGTCTGAATCTCCGCTGGCCACTTGGGGGAAGGGACCTTGAAAAGTTGCTTTGTCCCTCTCCCTGAGACTTGCCCAGGGTTTGTGGGAAGGAGTTAGACCAGCTCAGGTCTGGACTCCCAGCTCTGCTCCTGGACTGCAAATACTACTTTGCTGTCTGTCTCCTTGACTAGAACATCAGCTCCAGGAGGGCAGGAACCTCGCCTGGCCAGTTCAGTATCTTCCCGCACAGAGTAGATCCACAAGCAATAGTTGCGGAATGAATGAATGAGTGAGCAAGTGAGTTAATGAATGATATCAAGCGTGACTGCTCCCCGGGTAGGACTGTGGTCCAGGCTCTGTACCTTCTCTCATTTAATCCCACCGTGACTAAGAATAGGAGGTGGGTGTTACTATAATGTCCATTTCAGAGACGTGGAAACTGAGTCCTGGAGCGACTGAGTCCACCACTCCCCTAGCTGCGCAGCGCTTCGGTGACAACGCCACCAAACCCTAGCTCTTAACCCCTACCCCCTCCTGCTGGCCTGATTGCCCTTGGGAAGTCCCTCCTCTTCTTGAAACTCAGTCTGTCCATCCGCGAAATGGGAGCAGTTCCTCCCGCGGCAAGTCTGAGGTGGGATTCTACGGCACTGGCAGGAAGACCAGCCGAGATTGTGGGGAGCCCCGTCCCCACTCCCCACCCGCCCTGGGGCCCCATTACCAGCCGACGAGAAGGGCAGCGATGCAGCTCCAGGTGACACAGCCTCCCCCAGGTGGGGGGCTTTTGGCCCCGGGGGGCTCGGGGGGCCGGCAGCAGCAGAAGCGGATGAGGTAGACAGCAATGAAAATGAGGCTCAGGCCCAAGCCCAGGCCTGCCAAGGCCGCCACCAGCAACAGGGCCTGGGGAAGGGGGAGACGTGAGGCTTCAGAGGGGCTCGCTGCTCCCTCCCTGCATGGCCGGAGGTCCTGAATGGGGACTTCAGCGGAGGTGGAAGGCAGCCCTGGCTAGAAAGGGGGGCCAAGCCTGGACTCTGGTTTTCAGGTTTGTGGGGAAAGATGGGGTCCCCAGCCCCTCCCATGCTGGCTGCTGGGGCTCGGCAGTTTGGGGCTGGGTCACCGGAGGGAGCTTCCTACTGAGAGGCCCAAAGCCTGGAGTCCAGTTCTGCTCTGGGTGTGACCTTCAGCAGGAGTCCTCCCCTCTCTGAGACTGTGTCCTCATCATCCCAGGCATCCCCTGTGTCCTCTGTTCCAGCCAGGCCGCTGGAAGAGAGCAGCTCCCAGGACCCTTCTGAGACCTGCGTCCGGAACTAGGTGGGATCAGGGGGCGGACGGGGGTGCCTGTTCCTGGAGATGGGTGTGAAGTCAGGGGCGGCAGGCTTCCTCTTCCCTCCTCCTTGCCGGTCCTCCCCACTCACTGCTCGCTGACTCCCCTGTGCTGAGCTCCGCACACCCACCGCAGTGTGAGTCTGTCACGCAGGGACTCACGGGGAGGGGGGCGTGACAGCCTCCATGACAGAGTGTGTGTGCAAGACTCAGGGATGGAGACTTGGAGACAGGGTGACACGGAGTGGGGGTAGGGAAGAGAGACAGAGAGGAGTGGATAAGCAGAGATGCAGAGAAAGGAGACACAGAGACACCAAAAGCTGGGAGGGCAGAGGCGGGGGGGGAACAGGTATGTGTCATTGGAAAAGCCTTGCAGGACAGCAGGGCTCTCCACAAGGCAAGACTTTACAGGAGCGGCTGTGATGTCCTGTCCCCTTCACAGGTGCCCAGAACAGGACTGGGTTTACCTTGAGTGACACAGCAGGTAGGGACAACATCCAGAGCACAGTCACCCTCCAGACTCACTAATGCTGTTTCCTGTAAGCCACAGTGTGTCTCTGCCTTTGTCCTTGCAGTGTGGCTGGAGTGTGTGTATGTGTGTGTGTGTGTGTGTGCACGTGTGAAGGACACAAGTGTCATGTGTGTGTGCGAATGACACAACTGTGTGGTATATTTGTTCCTATGGCCATGAAACTGGATGTTTTATCTTTGATTGTGTTTATCTGCCGTGAGACACTACACCTGTGTGTGTGTGAGGGAGAGCGAGCGAATGGGTGTCCCTGTGGGAACACCTATGTCTTCAGGTGTGAGAGTGATCTGTTGGCATTTGCGTGTTTCTGGGCATGATTCTTTGAGTCTGAGTGGTCCTCGGTGAGGGGTGTGTGTGTGTGTGTGTGAACATGTGTGTGTTATATATGAGTGAATGTATGTATATATGCAAATTTGTGTGTAAGAATGTGTGTGAGTGTGTACACAAGTGAATGTGGTATGTGAGTGTGTAGGAGTGTGTGTATGTGTGTGTGAGTGTGTGTGTGAGTGAGGATGAGAATGTGTAAATGTGTGTGTGAGTGTATAAAGTGAGCTTGGGGTGTGTGAATGTGAGTGAATGAGAGCAGGAATTGTGTGTGTGTTTGCTCTAGGTGACTGTGAGTGTGGAGTGTGTGTGTGAATGTGTGAGGATAAGAATGTGTGTGAATGTGTAAACGTGTGTGTGTGTGTGTGAATGTTCATGTGTACACAGTGAATGTGGGTTGTATGTATGTGACTGTGTGTGGTGTGAATGAGAGCAGGAATTGTGTGAGTGTGAATGTGCAAATGTTTCAGTGTGTGTGTATATGGATATGTGACTGTGTGTGTATACAAGTGAGTGTAGGGTATGTATATGTGACTATGTGTGCGGGGGGACAGAAATGTGTCTGCATGTGTAAATGTGTGTGTGTACACAAGTGAGTGTGGGGTGTGTGTATATGACTATGTGGGGTGTGTGTAAGTGTGTGAGTGAGGGCAAGAATTGTGTGTGAATGTGTAAATGTGTGTCAGTGTGTATACAAGTGAATGTGGGGTGTGTGAGTGTGTGAGTGAGGGCAGGAATTGTCCGTGTGAGTGTGTAAACATGTTTATGGATACGTGGCTGTGTTTGTGTCTACAAGTGAGTGTGCGCTATGTGTATGTGACTATGTGGGAGTGTGAGTGTGTGAGAAAGGAGTGTGTGTGCATATGTAAACGTGTGTCAGTGTGTATACAAGTAAATGTGGGGCATGTGTGTGAGTGAGGGCAGGAATTGTGCATATGTGTAAATGTGTGTATGGATATGTGACTGTGTGTGTATACAAGCGAGTGTAGGGTATGTATATGTAACTATGTGTGAGTATGTGTGTGTGAGGACAGGAGTGTGTGTGCATGTGTAAACGTGTGTCAGTTTGTACACAAGTAAGTGTGAGGCATGTGTATGTGACTATGTGGGGTGTGTGTGAGTGAGGACAGGTGTGTGCATGTGTAAACAAGTATATGTGTATATAAGTAAATGTGTATATAAGTAAACAGGGTGTGTGTGTGTGTGTGTGTGTGTGAAGGAGAGTAAGGGCAGGAATTGTGTGTGTGTGTATGTGTGTGTGTAAACATGTGTATGGAGTGTGTGAAGGAGAGTAAGGGCAGGAATTGTGTGTGTGTGTGTGTGTGTGTGTAAACATGTGTATGGATATGTGGTTGTGTGTGTGTCTACAAGTGAGTGAGTAAGTTTGTCTTCCAGCCCCGTGTCACCCAGTGCCTGACTTTTCCCAGCTGTGCACACAGCGGTGATCTTCCTGGGGGGCAGTGTCCCCTTCTGGGTCATGTGACTCCGTGCCTGTCCCAGTGCTGTCACCCTGCCTGTCCGTGAGGGGGGCGGAGTGAGCCTCTCTGAGCGCCTGGGGCAATGACTGGGGCCAGCAACCTGCGTGGCTGTGTGGGCAGGTCTCCGCTGTGAGCGGGCGTGGGTGACCAGCCCTAGAGGTCGTGACTGTGTACACCACAGGCCCTGGGCAAGGGGATGGCCGTCCCTGTTTGGTGGGGAGAGGGCAGCGTGGAGAAGGCAGGGAGGAGCTGCTGCCGACTGGTACAGCCATGACCCAAATAGCTCAGAACACAGCACACATCCCCCTCTCTGCTTTTCTGGGACCCCCCCAGCTTCCTAAGCTCTCCAATCCCCAGCCCTTTATCCCAGGAGCTTCCTAGACCAGATCCAAGGGGCCTGGACCTTACAGGCAGGGCCCAGGACCCACCCAAGGGCTCCACCAGGGCTCCCAGGCAACCCCCCCCCCCCGCCCCCGCACGCACACACTCCCCCACCCTCCCCGGCTCAGCTAAGCCTTGCTCCTCATTAATCTCAAAGTCAAGGACTTGAATTAAACTGGGTCAGGGGACAGTTTTCGCCCCTGTTGGAGCTGACCCAGGCTGGGCCCCCTTCCCCAGGGACCCCTGCTTCTGCAAGGTTCCCACCCCAGCCCCACCCTCCGGACCCATTTCTGTCATCCTCTGGTCCCCAGATGGAACCTCATTTCCACCGCCCCCCACCGGAGCACCCTGGCCGCCCCCTCTTCTGTCCTGGGACTGGGGACCGGCTTGCAAGCTTCCTCTTCCAGCACCTCTGCCTTGTCGTCCCAGCCCCGGCCCTACATCCCTCTGGCCCCTTCCCCACTTCAGGTCTCAACCCTGTCCTGATCCGGGGCACCCCAGCGTCTTCCTCTCCACCATTATCAGTTCCTGTCTCTGCTGAGTCCCACCTTAACTGGACACCCTGGATTCTAGGAGGGGAGGGGGCATCTTTCAGGACACGGAGAGTGGACCTATCGCCCTGATGACCCTGGAGGCTAGCTTCCCAGGTAGCTCTCAGAGACCCTGGAATCCAAGGCTCCCCCGTCCCATCCCTCCGCTGTGACTAAGAGGTCCAGACCCCTGGCCCTTCCTTATTTAAGGAGTCAGGGCTCTGGTCTCCCAGCGCCTATCCCAGGGGAACCTCCAGGTATGGGAGCCCCGAGCTCCTCTTCCTTTCAGGTACCCCAAAGTCCGGGCTCGGCCCCCACCCCCGGAGAACACAGGAATCTGTCACCCAGCCCCTTTCTCCCTCGGGACCCATAAGCTCTGGCTCCCCCCTCCGCCCTCGCCCTCACGACCCCGCTCCCGATCCCACCTGCTGGTATTCTTGCTCTTGGGGCGCGAAACCGCTGGGTACCGGGCGGAGCTGGAAGTCGGCGCGGGGCAGCTGGTGGAGCAGATGCACCCACGCGGAGGGTCGGTAGCCCGGGGGCGCCCCCATAGCCCCCGGGGAGGGCGCAGCGGGGCCGACGCCGGGGCTGCGGGAGCCTCGGCAGTGGAGCGGGGCGCGGGCGGAGCGGGGTCTGGCGGGGCTCAGGGGAGCGGAGCAGGGGGAGGAAGAGGGTGGGGGGCGGAGATTGGGGGAGGAGGGGGGAGGCGCGGGCCAGACGGGGACGGTGCTGCCTCTGGTGGCTGCCGGGGGGACTGCCAGCGGGCCCCTAGCGCTCCGCCCCTCAGTGACGGCTCCCACCTGCGGCCGGCGCAGGTACCACGCTGTCCAGCGACATCACTGTCCAAATGAGGCCGCTCGTACCATGCAATCAATCACCCTAGAGCAGCACAAGGTTCCCTTATCTCTAGGAAGAACCTTTACGTCTGTGCAAAGGTCACTAAGTATTTGCACAGCACTTTACAAGTAACGGTCAGTTGCATCAATTAAAAAAAACCCTCACTTCTGTGTGTAAGGGTCCTTTCATCTATAAAGGCTGTCATCTGGGTAAAACCCCCACCTTTTAAAATCTGCGTAAGAAGACAGCTTCTATACACAAACCTTCCTATGTGTGCAGACCACTCCAGGATGTAAGCCTGCATACCGGCGTTAAGGACCCCTCACACCTGCATAAGGACCCCTCCCACACCAAGAAGAACCCCGCTCACCTATCTAGGAGTAGGGACCCCTCCTATCTTTATAAGAATGCCTGCTGTGGTCTCAAGAACCTCTCCAGACTCTTTAAGGATCACTTCAATGTACATAAGGATCCCCCTGCTTCTTGCCATTCACTTTACAGTTCACAGAGTATTTTTCCCAGCTGCTGTCTATAATGAGTCTCACAGGAGCCCACTGAACCACACTGATTCATGGGAAAGTAGAGACCTTTGGAGGGGACCTGGCTATTTGACATCACCCCCCAAGCAGTCACTGTTGGAGCTAAAACTAAGGTTCCTGGGAATCTGACCCAGGGATCCTTCCCACCCTTGTGGAGCTAGGCTAGACTTTGCCACCTGGGGTCCCCACACCTGGCCTCTCCTAGAAGGTTAGTACCCCACCTTTCTCATCCCAATATTGTGCCCCAGACTGGTAAGAAAGGGCTGGGGATAGCAGCTGCCCATCCCATTGCTAGGAGAAAAATAATGATAGTGATGGTGATGATGGTGGTGATAGTCACAAGATGATGGTGGTGATGATGGTAATGGAGATGATGGTGATGGTGATGGAGATGGTGGTGATAGAGATGATGGTGATGGAGATGGTGGTGATAATCACAAGATGATGGTGGTGATGATGGTAATGGAGATGATGGTGATGGTGATGGAGATGGTGGTGATAGAGATGATGGAGATGGTGGTGATGGTGATGATGAGGAAGATGGGGGTGGTGATGATGGTGGTGATAGTCATGATGATGGTGGTGATGGTGGTAATGGAGATGAGGAAGATGATGGTGGTGATGATGGTGGTGATAGTCATGATGATGGTGGTGATGGTGATGGTGATGGAGATGGTGGTGATGGTGATGATGAGGGAGATGATGATGATAGTGATAGTGGTGACAGTGATGATGATGGTAGTGATGGTGGTGATGGAGACAGGGAAGAGTGAGGATAACTGCCCTCACCACACACATACCCATACACACTCTCTCTCTCGTCCTCTTTATCCTGGTCTTCTCCAGCCCACCTTCAATTCCAACTCCAGTGGCTGGAGTCATGTACTCCACTGTCCCCAATTAGATGGGCTGCATGGGGCCTAGAGATGACAAAGCTCCCGAGATGAGAATCCATGAGCTGCGCTAAGTGATCCCAGGCAAGTGAATTCCCATCTTGGAGTCTCTTCTTCCCTATCTGTAAAATGAGGGGGGAAAGGTGAGATTAGCTTGTCCTAAAATCCCTTGCTGGATAATCTTCTACATCATGTCTGCAGCCAATGTTTGCAGAACCAGCGGGACTTGCTAAGGGGAAGAAGAATTCCAAATTCCATAATGTGTGTAGTTGGGCTCATGTATCTGCAGGTGGGGTGAGGTGGCCATTGTGACTTAGTGACTCAAGAACACTCAGTGGTTCCCTATTGCCCTCGGGATCAGGCCAAACAAACCGTCTTAGTCCTGCTTTCAAGTCTTCCGCCTCTGGCTTTATGTCCATCCTCCCCAATATGGATATTTGAGAGTGGTGGGTTTCCAACTTGTGGGACTCCAACTACCCTGAGAAACACATTTTACAACATGACCTGGTGTGCACACACGTGTACACACAAATACGAAGTGAAAAGTTTCATGAACAAAACTGACCTCCACTAAGCACAATTATCTCAGACATCTTCTATGCTTATTCTACTTCAGAAATAAAAATCTGGTCCCAACCTAAATTTTTCAGGACTGGCTAATGGGTCTTGACCTGCAGTCTGAGAAACACTAACCTTGAACTTTAGAGAACAATCTGGGTTGGTGTTAGATAAGGAGTAACTCTTACTAAGCAGAAGTAGATTGTACTGGCTTCCTGGGGTGGGGATGGGGGCTCAGTGTTTGACTCCTGCACCTCTCCTCACAGCATGTGCGCTGTGAACAGACGGACAGACAGACACAAACACACACAGGCACACATCACTCCCTTTCGCTCCCCTTCAGGAAAAGGTTTGTTGACTGAATCTCCCTTTCTCCCTCTGGCTCCTTCTCTTGTATCTATCTCTGTCTCTCTCACACACAGTCTGGGTTCCAGAAAGTCTGTATTCCGTAGGGCATTGCTTCTGGCCTTTGCTGATTGAGCCCAAGGCATCCATCCCAGTCAAGGGGAGAGCTGAGATGCTGTCTGATAGAAATTTGGTCTCTTTGACCTTCTCCTGCCCTTGCTCTGAGTCTGTTTCTCCTGGGAAAGATAAATGGTTTTCCCAGGGTGGGCCCTGAGCATTTCTGGGGTTTTTGGCTGAATACCACTGCAGCACCACCTCAAGTTCTGTAGCTGTTAATTCAGGGCTGGGGTGCCTGAGAACCCCCCAGTGGAGGAGGGCTCAGAGAATGGGGTGGTTCCTCTCGAGTTTCAGCCAATGACGGCCACATGGGAAGACACTGCATCGCCAGGTGTTTCAAATTCCTAGGAGAAGACAGAAATCTGGATATTTTTAAAAGCAAAATCCCTCAGCTCTTAAATGTTAAAACTAATTCAAATACAAAAAAAAAAAAATACTGTGTGGGCCAAATAAAACCTGTCTGTGGGTTGGAGCTGGCTGATTTATAAGCTCTGGTCTAGCCAGCTGCTCAGCAGCACCAGCAAGCAGAGGAAGGGGCCCACGAGGAGGCTGCGGAGGAGCAGCCCAGAGAGGCAGAAAGGAAGCCAGAGAGAGGCAGGAATGCCACCTCCTCCAGGAAGGCCTCCTGACCTATCTCTCCTGGTGGAAGACCAGAGCAGATCCTGGCTTAAGAGTTCAGCATGTACTCCCCAGGACTCAAACTCAGGGATACCCACCAGGTTAACAAGGTGGCTGGGTATATATTGCATGAGTCCTTTAGGACGGTGTTCTAGAACAGACCAAACGAACCTATGGTACCAACAGTCATCAGAGCAAGGGTTACCTCTGGGTAGGTGGGGACAGGGCAGACTCGGAAGGGATGGACTGGGAGCATCGTTGTGTATTTTAATAAGGATTTGGGTTTCACGGAGATCTGCATTTGTACTACACCTAAGATTTGTACATTTACTGCAAATTTTACCTCCAAAGAAAGTAAGAACTCTAGCTAACCCTATGCATGCCTAAGTATTGTGGAAGGAGGGGTGGTGTCCTGGGTCTTCAGTTTCCTTTGAAATGGATCAAAAAAGAAAATAAGATGGATGGAGGGAGGGACGGATATGTAGCAAAGCAAAATATTAATGGTAGAATCTAGGCGGCGGGTACCTGGATACTCACCGTGGCAGTCCTTGTTTTGTCCAGCTGTACCCAGATATGATTGATAGAGAACACTGCGTTCGTTTAAAGTATACAATGTAATGATTTGGTATACGTGTATATTACAAAATGATGATTACAGTAATGTTACTTAACATATCCATGGCCTCACACAGTCACATTTTGGCGAGAACTTCCAAAATCTCTCTTAGCAACTCTCAACTCTACATCCCGGTAGTTCATTATAGTCACACGCTGTCCATTAGATTCCCAGCACTTATACATCTCATAAGAGCAAATTTCACCCCTTCCCTCCCAACCCCACCCTGGGCAACCACCAGTCTGTTCTCTGTGTCTATGTGTTTGTTTGGTTTTATTCTACACATGAGTAAGAACAATATTTACCTTTCTCTGTCTGACTTATCTAGCATCGTGCCCTCAACGTCCACCCGTATGGTCACAAATGGCAGGATTTCTCTGAGTTGGTGGGTTTGTTTTCCTCCGATAAACACCCGAGGTGGGTTTGCTGGATTACGGGCATTTCTGTATAATGTTTTGAGGAGTCTCCGTGCTGTTCTCCACAGCGGCGACACCAGCTAGCGTTCCCATGAACAGTGCAGGAGGGTTCCTTGTTCTCCTCAACCCCACCAACAACACTTGTCTCTTGAGGTTTTTTGATACTAGCCGTTCAGATGGATGTGAGGTGATATCTCACGGCGGTTTTGATTTGCATTTCCCTCATGATGAATGAGGTCGTGTGTCTTTTCACGAACCCATTGACCGTCTGTATGTCTTCTCTAGAAAAATGTCTACTCAGCATCTTTGCCCACCTTATAATTGGATTCTTTGGGGTTTTCCCCACTGGAATGTTTTTTCAAATTCTTTATGTTTGAAATTTTTCATAACAAAATATTGAGAAGAAAAGAGCAGGACTATAAGTAGAGCACCAGAGTAGATAAACTAGCATCGGATTATAACCCAAACGTGAAATAAATATCTACAAACCCAAAATGACATAAATAAGTGATCGGATAAAGCAATCAATGTGACGAATGAAAGAGAATAGACAAATCTGCCACAGAGAAGAATTCCAAATGATTTGTGTTGATATTCTACCCTCAAGGCGATGGAGCGCACAACTCCCTATTCATTGAGGTTGGGCTGAGCATGGTGGCTTCCTTCTAAAGGGAACAGCATGAAAATTGGGAGAAGGGACTACGTAGTCCAGAAGCCTCACCAACATTGCCTCCCAGGGATAAGGACCAGCCTTAGCCATGCTCAGTCGTGCTCATTACGCCCTGCATACGGTGTGTTGAAAGTGGTACTTACCTGTGTGGTTTTCTTCCCTGTGACCCTCGTCTAATTATGGGGAAAACATCTGTCAGTCCCCAGTTGAAGTACATTCTACAAAATACCCAGCTGTGCGCCTCAAAACGGTCAAGTTCATCAAGAACTAGAACAGTCTGAGAAACTATTAGAGCCCAGAGGAGCGTATAGTGACATGGTGACAAATATAATGGGATACGGGCTCAGAAGGACACTTGGTAAAAAAAACAAAACAGCACAAAGGAGATCCTAATAAAATGCGGATGTTCATTAATCATAATGTCTTGACATTGGTTCATCAGCTGTGACAAACATACCACAGCCATTCACGACATTAGCAACAGGAGAAACCAGGTGAAGGGTTTATGGGAACTCTCCGTACCAGCCTTGTGATTTTCTGTAAACTTAAAACTAATCTAAAATAAAAATGTCACTTAAAAAAATCCAAATTAAAAAAAAAAGATAGGATAGTAAAAAAAAAAAAAAAAAGTCGGCTCACTGGTGTGAACAGGAAACAGCTTTATTCTCTCTCCCCCTGCCTTCACACACCATCTGTCTCTGAGTCCCCTCTTCCTCCCCCAGGGCTATATCTGGAGCCGATCTTCCAGAGTTTCTTGCCATTTTGGGGTTTTCCAACTGTCCCAATTTCAGGGGGTCAATAGTCCAGCCGAACTCAATACCAAAACCATCTGGCATCCAAAGTCATTCTCTGTCTCCTGGGGGAGGTCTGAGCTGACAAGTGTGGGGAGGGGGGCGCGGCGTCACTTTGTCCAATCTCCTCTTTGAGTCCTAGGGAAGCCACCTCCCCTCTCCTTCTACCCACTAAGAATTTCTGCTTCCCTTCCACAGGGGAAATTATTCACATTATTCAAATTAGCCAAATTACTGCTGGTGCCCACTGACCCCCAGGAAGGCACGTGGAGTCGCCCACGCTGGGTTTATTCCTCACTGCGGTGAGAGGGAGCCCACACCAAGCGCCAGGCTGCTCTGGGTCCCCCCTACATCCTTGTGCTGCAGTCCTAACCCCCCAGCGCCTCAGAAGTGACTGTGTTTGGAGACCGGCTCTTAAAAAAGAGGTAATTCCATTAAAGGAGGTCATATGGTGGGTCCTCATCCAATGTGATGATGCCCTTCTAAGAAGAGACTAAGACACAGGCGGGCCCAGAGGGAAGACCGTGTGAGGACACGAGGAGGCGGTGGCTCAGATCCTGACGGCAATTCTGATGTTTCCCCCACACACACCACCAACCAGCTGGGTATCTTCCAAGCCAAGCCAATTCTGACACTATCTACGTGGAGACAGCATCAGACCATCGGTCCCACGGACGCCTCCCACCACCTCCCGCCGACCAGCTCAGATTTCAATCTACCCACCAGATAGAGACCCGGGTTCCTGACCCCCTCACCCCCGCCCCCCCACCGTGGTTCTACTGATTTGCTGGAGCGCCTCACACAACGCAGAGGAACATTACACCAGTGTATGACTAAAGGACGTGACTCAGGGACAGCCAGATGGGAGAGGTGCATGGGGGTCTGTTGGGGATGGAACTCATCTCCAGCTCCCTCCCCTCTGCCCTGAGGAGCCACCCAGAGGTCACCTCTTTCTTTTAAAAATGTTTTAATTTTTTCACTGTTCCAAGATTCACTGTTTATGCACCACACCCAGTGCTCCACGCAGTGTGTGCCCGCCTCAGTACCCACCAGACTCACCCATCCCCCATCCCCCCCAAAACCCTCAGTTTGTTCCTCAGGGTCCACAGAGGTCCCCTCTTTACGGGAACGGCACACCTTCCCGGCTCTCATCACTCTGGAGACAGCAAGGGCCTTGGGTGGAGACCACATACATAGTCCTAGTGACAAACTGCAGAATGACCACAGCAGTCTTCAAGGGAAGGAGACACCGGCTGGGGCAACGCCTTGATCTTGGCTTTCCAGCCTCCGGCACTGGGAGAAAACACGCGTCTGTGGTCCAAGCCCCTGGTCTGTGGATCTCCATCACAGCAGCCCCAGCGACTAACACGGGGGGTGGGGGAGGGGGGTGCTGGAAACGAGCTCTCCTGGGATTCCCATGCAGGGGAGTCACCGGAGCAGCAGCGCCAAAGGGAGAAAGGGCTTTGCTCCAGGTTTGGGTGTTGTCAGGAAGTGGGGGCTATTCCGTGAGATGTCCTGGTGGGGTGGAGAGCCGCACATCTGCACCACAAGACCGGAGCTCCGGATTCCCTGCCGGCCAGGTCCCCGCTCCCCTCTCTCCCTGTCCCTCCCAGGCCCGGACTGATCTGGGCCCCGGAACACCGGCAGAGGTGATGGGTGTGAGCGCCAGGCTCGGCCCAGAGCTCCTGCCCGCCCGCCCCCTGCAGCAGGGCCCAGGCTGGCCCTGGGAGGCCCAGCCTGCATGAGAATGTGGACGGCCGACCCTTGTGCCAAACCTGAGAAGTGGCTTACCTGCTCCTCCCTGTGGTCCTGCCTGACCCTCCCATTTCCACTCTGCAGGACACGGGGCAGGGGGGGTTCCCCTCTGGGGGGCCCTTCTCGCTGTAGCTCCCCGCCGTGGCGGACGAGGCTCCTGCTGTGTGCTCAGGGTGCCTACAAGGATGGCCCAGGCAGCTGCTCACTTGAACCCTACGGTTTTGGGGACACCGGGCTCCAGCTGAGTCCCCTGCAGGCACCACAATGCCTTACAGTCTACATTCTGTTATTCAGATACAGAAAAGCCCACAGATCAAGAGCAGGTGGCTGGCACCAGGAAGATGGCTTGTCACAGTCACCAGTTCCCAGAGGAGGGGCTCTCCTCCCGGCTGGCAGGGGATAGACTTCTCATCGCATTCTTCTGGGACAGAGACGGAGACTGGGTCAGCGTCCTCGAGCGTCCCTTCCTCTCCTTGTAAGGGCACTAATCCCATCCCGGGCACCCCACCCCCCTGGCCTCGGCTAACCAGTCCCAGAAGGCCTCCCTTCCTAATGGGGCCACATCCGGGGCAGGGCTTCTATAGGGAGTCTAGGGGGGGACAACCGTTCAGTCCGTCGCACCCTACAAGAATGCACGTCCTACTCTGCAAACTACCCATCAAGGAATACCGCCCTCTTGTGAGCCTCACCTCAAAATGGGGGACCGGGCCAACGTGCCACTGTTGGCGCTGGGGACAGGCTCTCGGGGACGTCTGAGGACATCATTAAGACCTCAACCCAAGAGCACAGACAGCGGGAAAATCCCTCCCCTTTTTTAGGATTTTATTTATTTATTTGAGACGGCATGACCAGAGTGGAGGGGTTGTGAGGAGGAAGCAGGCTCTCCGCCGAGCAGGGAGCCCAATGCGGGACTCGATCCCAGGACCCTGGGATCATGACTAGAGCCGAAGGCAGAGGCTTAACCCACTGAGCCACCCAGGCACCTCTCCCTCTTTCTTAAAACCAGCTTAATTGAGGTGTAACTGATACTGCACAAATGTCTCACATACAGTTTGCTGACTCTGGACACGTGCAGACACCTTGACACCATCACCACAATCCAGGTACCACGCATGGCCAGACTTCCCAGTGTCCTCCTGCCTTGTCATCACACTTTCCAACACTCTCCTCTGGGAAGGGTTTTGCGTCCTGCCAGAAAATCAACCACCCAGCTCTCCAGAACTTTCCGTATAGGTTGGGTGGTCTTGTTTTGTTTTGCTTTTTGCAGCTTTAAATTTTTTAATTAAAAAACATTTTAATGGTAGTAAAATCCACATGACCTAAAGTTTACCATCTTGGCCATTTTTTTAAGAGGACATGTCAGTGGCATTAAGTATATTCACAATGTTACACAACCCATTTCCAGAACTTTTTCATCCGGCGACAGTGAAATTCCGTCCCCGTAAAGTGACTCCCCGTTCCCGCGCCCCCAGCCCCTGGCACCTACCGTCCTACCTTCTGTCTCCGTGAATGTGACTCCCGCTGCCTCAGGTAAGAGGGATCGTACACGGTCCTTTGTGACTGGCTCATTTCCTGCCACGTAATGTCCTCAAGTCCCTCTGTCACAGCCCGTGTCACGATTTCCTTCCTCGAGACTGAATAATACTCAGTCGTGTGGATCCATCATGTCTGGCTTCCCCACGCACCTGCTGGAACCACCCTCCCCCCCCTCATCCCCGGCTGCTCCCACTGCCTCCGGGCTACCGTGTGCGTGAACAGGAGGCAAGACTTCTGCTTGAGACTTTGCCTTCCGTTCTCCTGCATATGTGCCCGGGACTGGAATCACTGGGCGTGTTTGCTTTGTGTTTTCCACTTTCTATTGTGAAGTAATGTTTAGATGTAGAGAAGAGTGGCAAAGGCAGGATGGAGTTCCCAAGGCACCCCTCACGCCGTGTTCCCTGAGGTTAATGTCTGAAGTAAGGAGGGATCGTGATCATGCTAAACTGAGGGTCCCACACTGGCACGGGAGCCTTTGAAAGTCCCGGCTCCCACGAAGGTGTCCTCTCCAGTCCAGGATCCCACAGGACGTGTAGTGCCTCCCGGTCCGTGACCATCCTCGCTCTCTCCCTGTTTCTCACGACCTTGACAGTTTTGAGGAGGAGACATTGTGTCCAGCCTCCCTTCGTGTTTTTTTTTTTTCTTTTTTCCCCTTTAGTTTGGTTTTGTCTAATTTATTTTCACCAGTGGACTGAAATTGTGGATTTGGGGGTGGGGGAGAAAACCAGAGAGGTGATGTGCCCTTCTCGTTACACAGGCTGTTTTTTCCTGATGCTTTGTTGTTTTCTGGTGGTGGTGGGGACCCCAGGTACATGACTACGTGTGTATAAATCGTAGTACATATAAAACAGAGCTATGGGGGAAGAGGGGGGCAGCCAAGGGGGGTATAACCAGAGCCCCATTTTATGGGGCTGATGAGGAAATATTGTAGAGGAAGTGATACAAGAAGCTGTGGGGAGTTTCAAGCCAGAGTAATGGCAGGTGCAAAGGCCCTGAGGCAGAGAAAAGCTCAGGGCTGGAGGAACTGGGAAAACAGTTTGTATGTGGGGGTGGGGAGGCTGTAGTGAGCAAGAGAGAGAGGACACTGGCCAGGACTGCCTCCTTTAGGGTCTGCACTCTAAAGCAGCTTGGAGCTTCAGGCGACAGACACGGTTGGGGGTTCTGAGTAACTCTGGGCACAGCAGTGAGTCTGTGACTGGAGTTCGACAGGACAGGCGTGTGGGCCCAGACACTGCGAATGTGCTGAGCTCTAGTAGGTGTGCTGTAACGAAACCGTTTTCTTTATAGCATGACAGGCACGGAGGGGCAGGGATTGGCCACCAGCTCAAGAAAAGGCAGCATAACCCGCGACTCCTGTAATCCCTTCCGGACAGGTACGCCTCACCTGTGCTCGCAGGGAGGGGAGCGTCCCAGGATGTCCTCTCTGTCTCCTCTTGTTCCTTTCTTTTCTCTCCCTGCTTTGCACTTGCTGCCTTTGTGGACTGGGGACTGCAGCAGGGTCCTGCGCCAGCAGGAAGCCTCGCTCACGGACCAGCGGAGATGGCATCAGAGCTGGTTTGGTGGAGGAAGGGGAAACTCTGAACTCACCGTGGGGAAAGTCTGCATAGGGACCGTTTCCTCTGTGGAAAGAAGTGCCTGTCAATCCGAATCCTTGTGGGACGTGTGTTCTGCCTCCCTGTGGGGAAGCCCTGGTGCGTGCTGTCCCCACACCCTGAGAGCTTGCTTCTGACGCTCATTCCAACGGGCGTCTTGTCCACACCACGAAGCGACCTGCCGACCCCAGCTGACGTCCTGCAGTTCGTCTCGATTCCGACACCGACACCGACACCGTCTACCTGGAGGCAGGGTCCGGACCCTGCAGGGGAGGAACGGCCAGTCCCACAGGACTGCCCCTCCCCCCAGAGGCCAATCCAAGTCCTCATTGTCACGCAGGCTTCTGACCATCTGCCATAGATCAGAGGGTCCCACACCCCCCTCCTTGGATTTGATTAATTTGCAAGAGCAGTTCACAGAACTCAGAACGACATTTCACTTACCCGATCACTGGTTTATTATACATGATGCAACTCGGGAAGGCCCAGCTGGGAGAGATGTTCGCGGGCCAGTTACTGGGAAAGGGCGTGAGGCTTATGTTCCCTTTCCCTGCACCTCCAGCTTTGGGCCAACCCAAGAAGTCTCCAGACCTCACCCTTTGGGTCTTTTAACGGAGTCTTCATTACGTAGACCTGCTCAACGAACTCATTGGTCCCTGGTGACTGATTCTACCTCCAGCCATCATCAGGTGTTTTCCCAAAGTCACTTATTCACATAACAAAAGACATTTTTATTGTTCGCCTCCTGTAGGAAATTCGGAGGGTTTTAGGAGCTCTGTGTCAGGAACGTGGTGAAGACCAAACACTTATTTCTTATTATAGATCACAGCCTCACAGGTAGATAGTGGGCTCAGGTTCCGGGCTCGACCCATCATGTAGTCTCAACACGGTGATATATTCCTCTGGGGGGAGTTAAAACCAGGATGCCTTTTTTTTTGGTTAAGATTTTATTTATTATTTGAGAGAGAGAGAGACACAGCGAGAGAGGGATCACAAGCAGGGGGAGTGGGAGAGGGAGAACCAGGCTTCCCGCTGAGCAGGGAGCTTGATGCGGGGCTCGATCCCAGGATCCTGGGATCACAACCTGAGCCTAAGGCAGACGCTTAATGACTGAGCCACCAGGTGCCCCAAGACCAGGATGCCTCACCCCTTTGTTTCCTGCCCGTTCTGGGTAGGAAATCTGGCTCGATTCTCTAGTTCGTCCCGAGATTCCATGAACTACCCCAACATCGTGGCCATATATTTCTTCTCTGCCGAAACTAGCCCGTCGTTTTCTGCTGCTTGTAAACCAGGACTCGGAGTGGGTACAGTCGGAATAGGAGGAGTCACTTACCATTCCCGGCGCTCTTACCAACCAAACCAGAGCAAGGGCCCAGGATTTTCATTCACCGGCCGCTGCCGTAGCCTGTGCAGCTGCTAGAACGAAATACCGTGTGCAGGTGGTTTACGACCCGCAGACATGTATTCCTCTGTTCCGCAGGCCGGAAGCCCCAGATCAAGGCGCCGGCAAGCAGGTGTCTGGGGACGCGCTGTTCTCTCTGCGCCAGGTGAAGAGCCCAGAAAAAGACCTCCCCCTAGAGCCCAAGCCCCGTGGCTCCCTGATCTCAGGCTTCCCAGCCCCCAGAAATGTGAGAAGTAAATGTGGGTTTTAAGTCACCTCATCTGTGGTCTTCTTGGGACAGCAGCCCAAACTAAGACCAGACTGGGTGATGCTCTGCTGTGGGGGGCCGCCCTGTGCATCTCAGATGCTTCCTGTATTAGCAGCATCTCTGTCCTCCCCCTGCTAGATGCCAGGAGATGCCTCTCTCCCGAACTGTGACCATCAAAGACGTCCCCAGACGTTCCCTGAGGTCTGTAGCTGGGACTCATCTATTATCACTGCTGATTCCATGACTCAATGCTAATTATCCAGTGGATTCCAGGGACACCACTGCAATTACCCAGCCGGCTCTGGGAGCTCCTTGTGCAATTACCCAGCTGGTTCCTAAGACTATGCCGTGGTTTCCTAGCTCATTCCAGCGACTTTACATCCTTCGGTGACTCTGCATAATTATGGACAATTCCTAGAACACTGCCGTAATATCTGGCCTTTTGCAGAAATCTAATCGTAATTGCCCAATTTGCTTATTTTATTTGTTACGTAGAGTGCTATTGAGGCCTCCAATATTTCAGTCCCTTTTCTGGTACCAGGAACATAGATGGAATTCTGATTCTATCATGTCCTCAAAGAGCTTACAGGCTGTTGGGAGAAGAGATTAAGACACGGATTCACCCAGAGAAATGACATAGGCGGCACAGAACTTGGTGTGACTGTGGAGGGAAGACATCAAGGCTTCCTGTACAGCTGGGTAGTCTGTGCACTGCACAACCTCGGGGTCATCATCCCACAAACTCTATTTTCAGCGCACCCCCCTGGAAACTTTGAATGCAGGGAGACTTCTGAGACAGGCATCCAGCTGTCAGCCCGATACAGGTCAAGAGCAGGAGGGAGGGAGGAGGCCTGGCTCCCAGCAAGAGGGGGAGAAAATTCCTGAAGACTGTCCAGGCTGGAAGAATGGCACCTCCCTGCTGGGGGCGGGGGGGGGGGGCTCCGTGTCCTAGTAGAGATCCAGGAGGGAACTGCTGATCCAAGTGTGCTCCATTTGGTGCCTTCAGGGTCACTCCCACCTCCGTTAGGGGACTGCAGTGACCCACTGTTTCCTCTCTGAGTTAACCCCTGGGCTTTCCTCTCCCCACCCCTCCCTTGACTTCAGCCGCACGGCTCCCCTGGCCATCTCTGAACACGCGTCCACGGCAGGCTTCGCTCCAGCCGCCCCCTCCGCTCACTCGGAGCTGTGTCCTCCCGGCTGACCGGCTTCACTTCTCGCCCCAACGGTTGCCCCCCTGCCACGTCCCCACGCCTTCCCTGGCCTCCTTAGTAACATCGAAGCCTGCCCCTGCTCCCCCAGGCACTCTAGATCCCTTGGACACCCCCCTCCACTTTCTCATTTCCCAAATCACTCCTCACCTTCTGGCAGACCATGAATGTACTGCCTTCCGTGGGGCGTGGTCTGTCTCCCTCTGCGAAAACACAAGCTCCCTGAGGGCAGGGATCCTTGCCTGCTGGTCTGGTGCATCTCAAGAGTCTTGAATGTTGTCCGGCACCCAGTAGAGGATCAGCAAATACTTATTGAATGAAAAAAATTTAATTTCTCAGATGAAAAAAAATTTCCCCTTGACTTCAAAGAGAATTTCTTCACTGTGGCCACAAGAGGGAGGCCAAGATACATATTAATTCCACGCGGTCCCAGGAGTGGGGGGTCTCATGGTGATGAAGAACCTGGTCCATTTCTTGGATTCTAGCACCTCCTCAAAACACGGGAGACACACAGTCCCCATGTGCCGATCTCCCGGTGTTGGTAGGGATCCAGTCACAGGCGCAACCTGGAGAAGAAACCCACCTCCAAGTCATCACGCCACCTGGAGACCCTCCAAAGACGGCAGGATGAGCTCAGAGGGGAGGACTCTCGTCCAACATTTTGATATTTTGAAACAGACTTAAAAAGGGGGTAAAAACTGCTTCACACTCATTAGGATGGCTATGATTAAAAAAACAGAGAATAACAAGTGTTGGCGGAGATGAGGAGGAGTTGGCACACTTGTGTGGTGTTGGCGGGAATGCAAAATGTGCAGCCTCTGTGGAATCAGGAGAGGCGTAAAGAGATTAATCAACCTGCTCAAAGTTACAGAGCTTGCAACTGGCAGAGCCAGGATTCAAACATCGAAATGTGGCCTCTGGAATCGTATTCAATACACGCTGAAAGTTTCCCTAGCTTGCCTGTTATCCTGTATGTGTCTATTTATTCGTCATTGCTCAGAATGTCTACTCTCTGCCAGGTACACCTCGAGGTGCAGGGAGACAGCAGGAAACAGTGAAGGGAAAAAGGAAAGAAGGAAGGAAGAAATAAAAGAAAAAATAAAAAATATGGGGCACCTGGGTGGATCAGTGGATTAAGCCGCTGCCTTCGGCTCAGGTCATGATCTCAGAGTCCTGGGATCGAGCCCCGCATCTGCCTCAGCATCCCTGCTGAGCAGAGAGCCTGCTTCCCCCCTCTCTCTGCCTGACTCTTTGCCTACTTGTGATCTCTCTCTCTGTCAAGTAAGTAAATAAAATCTTTAAAAAAATAAAATAAAATAAAAAATAGAAAAAAGAAAGAAAGAAAGAAAACACTGCAGTAAAAAAAAAACCACTAGAAATTAAAATAAGGATACATCTTAGGGGAGGCAGACAAGAAATAATAGTAATATGTAAAATATATAACAGGTTAATAATACATGCCGCAGATGGAAGAAAGTGGCAACAGATGACATGAAATCGGGGTGGGGGTAAAGCAATTTTAGATAGGACGGTCTGAAAAGGTATAAATGAGAAGGGAACATTGGAACAAGACTCCAAGAGGAAAAGGAGTGAGCCGCGTGCATTTCTGAGGGAAGAACATTCCAGGCAGAGACAATGGCAAGTGCAAAGGTCCTGGGGCAGATGCATGCTTGAGGTATTCTGGGCACGGCAAAGATGTCAGTGTGGCGGGAGTGGAAGAGGCCGGGGCGGAGGGGTGGTAGAAGGATATGCAACGAGAACAGCAAACCAAGAGAGAGACCGAGGATGCAGATTCCTGTAAGTCTTTCTGAGGGGAAAATTATATTTTATCATCAGCGTGTCTTACCCTGTGGTATCAGACTCATACATGGGCTTTAACTGACACATATATGTTATATTTGACATAGAACATTGTATAAGTTTAAGGTGTGCATCATGTTGACTCAATACCTTTATATCGCGGTTGCCCTTGTGTGTTAGCCAACACCTCTGTGTGTCCCACAATCGTCTTGTCTTCTTCTGGTGGGAACACTTACTTCCTCTGTCTGACTTTCCTCATTTAGCATTAACACCCTCAAGGTCCATCCACATCGTTGCAAATGGCAGGATTTCCTTCCTCGCGCGGATGAATCTTGTTCCACTGTATGTATTTCCCGCATCTTCTTCATCTAGTCACCCACTCATGGACGCTTAGGTTGTCTCTCTACCTCGGCTGTTGTAGATAACGCTTCAGTGAACAGGGGGATGCAGGAATCTCTTCCACGCCCTGTTTTCATTTCCTCTGGAAGCACGCCCGGCGATGGGATTGCTGGGTTGAGGAGCGGGGGAGTCTGGTTTTCACAGAAGCACAGTGCATGGGGAGACGAAGCCCGTGTTCTCAGGTGAGCTGCCTCGGCCCTGCCTCTCGGACACCCCTGCGTGAATACCTAGGCATTATCCTCGCGCTTCCTGTGTGGGGCTGGTACGCAAAGCCGGTGGCATGCCGCTTGGACCTTCTGTCAAAGAAGCCAGACTGGGGTCCCACCTGACAGCCTCCTCCCGGCTCTGGGACCTGGGGGTGCACACCGGGCTCTGCCCAAATGTTAGACCTTCTCACCATACTGTCTCATGTCCTTTCCTGAATATTCATTCTTCAGTATCTCTGTGCCTCCACCTGGTCCCTGTCTTCTGACCACATCTCAGCTCACGATTTCTCTCTTCCGTGGGGTCCAGTGTGCTGTTGACCTTGTTGGTTGAGTTCATCATTTCAGGAGTTATTTCAGGTTTCAAAATTCTAGAATTTTCTCTTTTTTTTTTAACATTTTATTTATTTATTTGACAGACAGAGATCACAGGCAGGCAGAGAGAGAGGAAGGGAAGCAGGCTCCCTGCTGAGCAGAGAGCCCGACACAGGGCTCGACCCCAGGACCCTGGGATCATGACCTGAGCCAAAGGCAGAGGATTAACCCACTGAGCCACGCAGGCGCCCCTAGAATTTTCTTTACTGGCATTTGTATTCCCCACTGCTTGCCATTTGTTTGTTCGACACCGTAAATGACAGTTACTCAAAATCCAGTGGGGTCTACCTATGCCACGTTTTTTTCCTCTGAATTTTCTGGCCTCATCTTGACCTCCTGATACATTCTTGTTTGTTATTATATGCGCCAGAAATGATGTGCGGGTTTGCCACTCTGGTAATAGCTCCCAGGGAAGATTTGGTTTTCCTTCTGGCCGGGAGATGGGCTGGGGACCAGGCGCCTTGGTTTGAAACTGGGTTTCTGCCCTGCTGAGCTCTGGCTTACGTCCAATCAACCTTTATCCCCTCGGGTCCCAACCCGGAGCCTGGGATGTTTATGGCGTCCCTTAACCACGATAGTTCCTTCTGCTCGATGCCCCGGATTTGAAATGTTGCTTAATTAGACTGCCAAATGTTCCTTCAGTGTTTCAGCCTCACGTGTGCTGCTTTTTCTTTCAGAATCAGCAGAATCAGTCCATGTAAAACTACCCCCAAACAATAAATTCCCCTCTCTTGGCTTTCTTCCCTTTTGCATCTTGGAGTCATTGTTTCTGCCTGCTTGGAAGCTCTCCAAGCCCTGCAAACACATGTTTTTATTTTATTTTATTTTGTTTTATTTATTTTTTACAGCGGAAAATTAAGTTCGAAACAACCTAGTCAGACATTTCTGGAACCAGGTCTTCCATTGGCCTTTCTTTGGGGACTCCCTCCCTGTCTTACATCCGTGCATTTATATAAATCTGAGCAACTCTTCTCTCTTTTGGAGGTCGAGAGGTTCCGAACTGGTCTATCCACACAGCTTTTGTTTCCTTTGATAAATGTAAAATATAATTTATTACATTATTGTTAAACAGTGTAGCAATACTAGGTGAGAACACAGGGTCTGCCTGGGGTTGGCGTCCAGGTCCACTTCTTACTTGCTGAACATGTTAATCAAGTTATTATTGGTCTTGTTTTTTTTTTTTTAATTTCAACGTTTTATTTAAATTCTAGTGAGTTAACATACGGTGCATATTGGTTTCAGGAGTAGAATTCAGTGACTCATCACTTACATACAACACCCAGGGCTCATCACAACTCCTGTCCTTAATGCCCATCCCCCATCCAGCCTATTCCCCCCCATCCACCTCCCTTCGTCAACCTTCAGTTTGTTCTCTGTCATTGAGTCTCTTATGCTTTCCTTCCCTTTCTCTCTTTTCTTTCCCTTCCCTATGTGTATCTGATTTGTTTCTTAAATTCCACATATGAGTGAAATCACATGGCATCTGTCCTCCTCTGACTGACCTACTTCCCTTAACATAAGAGCCTCTAGTTCCATCCACATCATTGCAAATGGCAAGATTTCATTCTTTGGATGGCTGAATAATATTCCGTTGTAGATATGAACCACATCGTCTTTATCCATTCATCCACTGTTGGACAGTTGGCCTCTTCCACAGTTTGGCTATTGTGGGCATTGCTGCTACGAACATTGGGGTGCACGTGCCCCTTCGGATCACTACATTTGTAGCTTTGGAGTAAATACCCAGTAGTGAGATTGCTGGGTCATCGGGTAGCTCTATTTTCAACTTTTTGAGGAAACTCCATACTGTTTTCTGGAGTGGCTGCACCAGCTTGCGTTTCCACCAACTGTGTAAGAGGGTTCCCCTTTCTCCACATTCTCTCCAACATCTGTTGTTTCTGGTGTTGTTAATTTTAGCCATTCTGACTGGCACGAAGTGGTATCTCCTTGTGGTTTTGATTTGTATTTCCCTGATGCCAAGTGATATTGAGCATTTTCTCATGCATCTGTTGGCCATTTGGATATCTTCTTTGGAGAAATGTCTGTTCATGTCTTCTGCCCATTTCTTGGGCATTATTCATTTTTGGGGTGTTTATAGACTTTGAATACACTAATCAAATTAATTAACCCTCTAAGCCTCGGTGTTCCCTATAAAATGGGTCTGATATTGGAAACTCCTTCCCTGAGTCATGGCGATGATTAAGCGAACTACTCATAAGCAAGACTCACATAAGTGCTCAGAAAATGTTCGCTGTGATTTTTACCACCTCCTCAGGTTCTGTCCCAGTGAATTGTTCATAGTGACTATTTCATACCAAACTCCAATTATACCAAGGCTTATGTTTCACGCCTTACCCAAAATCTTAAAGACAAATTCCCAAATCTTTACATGGCCTATTAGGAAGCCCTACAACTTCAGTCCCCACGGTTTTCCTCCTAGTTCTCCCATCCCCGGCTCTTCTGCAACTTGTCTGAGCTGGCAAAAACATTTCCTGACTCTCTCGTAGAAACTGTGCCCTCTGCCCAGACTCTCCTATTATTTTTTTAAAAGGCAGTGGATGTGCCATTTTTACTCTCTCTCTCTCTCTCTCTCTCTCTCTCCTTCTCCTCTCCAGTGACAGAGTACTCCAAGGTCTTTGGAGGCGCTGGAGCCAGAAGGTTGAAGAATTGTGGCCCCACGGAGGAGATCCAGGTTCCAACCCGGGACACCCATACCTGAGTGAGCACTGAACTTTCCATTGCCACGAACTACTGCTATTTGTGAGGCTGATTTGTTTAAAAGAACATATAGGGTTGCTATAGATTACGTGTCACCACTGCAATGATAGACTTTTTTGAACAGTTCAATAGGTGTCTTCCCCATCAGACCAAGAGCTCCTTTGGTTTGTGTATCTCAAATTTTTGGCACAGGTGCATGCCTTTGATGGGTACCCAATAAATAGGCGTTGGTTGAGGGGAAAAAGGAAATTCACCAAATCACATCGATGAAAGTTCCTTGGGGATGTGACTTGTTGGAGATATTGTATTCTATTTTTTTAAGATTTTATTTATTTATTTGAGAGAGAGAGAAAGAGAAAGAGCACAAGCAGGGGGAGCAACAGAGGGAGAGAGAGAAGCAGCCTCCCCGCTGAGCAGGGAACCTGATGTGGGACTCGATCCCAGAACCCTGATCATGACCCGGGCCAAAGGCAGATGCTTAATGGATTGAACCACCCGGGTACCCTGAGGTACCGTACTCTATGTGAGACACATCTAACACCCAAGTCAGTGCTCAGAATCCCTCCCCACACCCCAGGGCCAGGGTTGTCAATCTGGATTTCGTGTTTGGGCCTGAGATCATGTTCAAGGAGGGCATGAGTGTGGATGAGAAAGTGTGGAGGGGGGCAGCTCTCTTCCATCCTCCCAGTCAAGGGAAAGAGGAACTAGGTCGTGTGGATTACCTTTCTGTGAAACACTTGGTAGGAAAACCACACAATGGTTGGGGTTGAGCTCCTAACTGCCACGCTCTGCCCTTCTGTCTCCACGGCTGGGAGTGTGGGAAAACGGCCAGCTTACTCATCACATCCACGGCACGGCACTGGACGGTTTGGGACTTTGCAGCAGTCACTGTGTCAGCCCAAGCCACAGCTGGTGATTTCCGAGGGACACATATCCAGAGGCTGTCCGGTCTTGGGTCCTGCTCCTTGCGTTCAGACAGAAAGAGAAATGAATGTGCCACGCAGAGCCCTTCAGGCCCAAAGTCAAGCACCAAGAGAATGGGAAACTCACCCCCCTTCGTATGGCTACTCCTCTCTCTTCTCGTTGGTTGTGGCAACTCTCTTCAGGTTAGCCGAGACGCATGTTGTTTTTTGTGCCTCCGTGATGTGACTCAGAACCCCGACGTGGCCCGTCCCTCTTACGTCTTGAGGAGTCGGTCACCCCCGGTGGTGCACAGGTTGGACGGGTGATTCGAACATACTCCTTTGCTACACAGACCCACATGGATTTCTTCTTTAGGTTACTTCCCACATGAGGAAAGTGTGCGTTTTCCCCTGCACCGGGACGTGGTTGTGGTGGTCTCCGCATCTGCAAGAAGTTACATTCTTCAAAATACACCAAAATACACCAATAAGAGAATAAAGCTTCAACTAGAGCCAAAATAGCTATTCACAGAAGCCATATCTGACCAAGCCCTTGTGTGCGTAATAAGAAAAACAGAAAGTTTCCTACCTTTTACTCGAACAGGTGAGTCACCCCAATTTTTTTTTAAATGAGGACAAGAGAAAAAGGCTCCCATGGACATTTCACACAAATAAAAAAGATACGCAAATGACCAAAACCGTATGAAAATATTTCCCGGCAGCATGAGTCATCAAAGAAGTGCAAAACGAAACCTCAGTAAGACATCACTAGCACTGGCGGCACAGCTGAAACAGAAGAGGTAGAAACTTCCACAGCTGGTGAGTAACGGACGGTCCAGCAGAAACCAAGGCACTTAAAGGCACTGTGTCTAAATCGATACAATCACCTCCAAAAGTGTTGGCCATGCACTAAATAAATACCCGTTAACGCTCAGTGGATAAATGCATCTCGGGTCTTCACACAACAGAATATTCTAGAACAACGAGAATCGGTGGTCTGCAATTTCACACGTCATTGTGGATAAATCTTACCAACATCTGGTGACAGACGGGGACCACAAGTAAAAAAGATTCAGGCAAAAGGAAATCAATCCTTTTCAGTGGAAATGGAGACACACAGGATGGAAGGAAGAGGCATGGAAAGTGTAAATACTTGAGTAAAGATAAGAATTTTTTTTTAAAGATTTTATTTATTTGACAGAGAGAGATCACAAGTAGGCAGAAAGGCAGGCAGAGAGAAAGGGGGAAGCAGGCTCCCTGCCGAGCAGAGAGCCTGATGCGGGACTCGATCCCAGGACCCTGACACCATGACCTGAGCCGAAGGCAGAGGCTTAACCCGCTGAGCCACCCAGGCGCCCCAAGGATAAGAATTTTGAATGATGATGTCATCGTTAATGAATTAATAAAATATTAGCATGTGCTGATTCTGTATTTGAAGAGATTTCAACAATCACTATGCTTTGTCATAAAGTGACCAATGACATTGGACCTAGGTACGTAGGCGTGTGTGGTAACGGCAGGGGAAATGTAGCAGGATTCCAGCTATCCCTTACTTTAGGGAGGAAGGAATGGGGCAGGATAGGATACACCACAGACACAGATACAATCTTACTAAATTTCCTGCTTTCCTGTAGGATGTTGACTTCACAGGGTTTGTCCCTAGAGTTCTGTTTAGTTTTCATTAAAGTTGGGTTTCAGCCTTGACCATCAGCGTGGTATCCAACGTTTCACAGTCTGCTCTCTAAAAGAAAACACCGTTTGTAGCATTTGCCGATTTCTGGGGTGTAAGCACTCACACAATGATGATTTCCAAGCGACTACAGTGGCATCACCGAAAGTCGATCAGCAACAGAGGCACCCGGTCAGGTGTCAGGATCTGGTCTGAGCTGGCTGAGACCGGCACACCACTGAACACAGCCCCGAGTAGGGTGAAAATTGTATTCAAGGGCCTAGCATCTAGCATCTATTTTCTAGCATCTAGAAAAAAAAAAAAAGGTCAGGAAGGGGGAGAGGCGTATGCAAGGAAGAAAGATGGAGGGAGGGAGGGAGGGGGGACACCCCTTATTTGACCCATGAACAAAAGGGTTTTAGATAAAATTCTCAAGAAAGTTTTTATATGTGTCATACGTTCCTAATTATATGGAATTCCAAGTTACATTCAGTAGCTCACTGAGCTTCATGAAGGCACACTGATGGCTTTATACGTGGTACTGAGTCTGAATTCTAGTTGAAATCATCATTTGAATGTGTATGTTTAAAAAAAATTTTTACAGGGCACCTAGGTGGCTCAGCCAGTTAAGCGTCTGCCCTTGTAGCCTGCTCCTCCCTCTGCCTTGTCCCCTTCAGATAAATAAATAACATCTTTTAAAAGACACAATTTAAAAATTTTACAAGAACACTTACATATTTAGTTGGTAAGGGAATGTTTAATTGGTTAATAATAAAAATAATAAAACCTTGTACTTAAGGAAAAAGATGAAAAAAAAATTTAAACTTTGATATGAGTTAAGCATTTGGTGACACCAAATTGTGATCCTTTGCTATGACACTTGGACAAAGAGGGGGTTCGCGCCTGAGGATGTGGGTTGCCTAATATAGCCTTGGGTCTCCTGTGAAGAAACTTTCCAGGAAGCTGAGTTCTCTGGGGAAGATCGGAGACCCACCCAGAGCAGAACCAAACCACTCATTTTCACAGATGACTGCTAACTCGCAGACTCTCTGAACGGTGGTGTTGGTGCCGACCACACCATATCCTGTGCAATTCTTCACTCGTGTTTGGTTCCTGCCTCGGGAGTTACGGAAGCGTGTCTGCACGCCCACATCAGCCACCTGTGTGTTCCCCAAGCCCTGCAAGGGACAGGAGCTCAGGGTCATAGTGGAAAATCCTGTCCTGAAGACATGGGAGCCTGTGGGACGTGGGGTCCATCTACCATCCACGTCCTGGCTAGGCTGCTCCTCCGTGGAGCGGCGATAATGCCACATTACTGCGAGCCCGGACGTGTTTGGAAGCAGGTCATCCTTCCCGAGCCTACCCTCCAGGGTTCCGTCAAGGCCCGAGGATCTGGAACCCCCACCCCCAGGTTGCTTTGCCTGGATTTGTATATTTTAAAAATTCTTAGGGAGCACCCGGGTGGCTCAGTCGGTTAAGCGCCTGCCTTCAGTTCAGATCATGACCTTGGGGTCCTGAGATCGAGTTCCCCATCAGGCTTTCTGCTCAGCGGGGTGCCTGCTTCTGCCTCTGCTGCTGCCCCGACCCCCCTTGCTTGTGAGCTTTCTCAAATAAATAAATAAATCAAATCTTTTTTTTGGGAGGGGGGGCTGTTCTACCTTTTTTTAAAATTTAATTTTATTTTTTCAGTGTTCCAAGATTCCTTGTTTATGCACCACACCCAGTGCTCCGTGCAATATGTGCCCTCCTTAGTACCCACCACCAGCTTCTTTAAAAAAATAAAATAAAAAAGTTTTACGAGAGCACATCCAAGCAAGAGTTGTGGAGCACAGAGGTGTGGGCTAATGCGGGTGCCTTGGGGAGGACTTTGCAGCCCAGTTTTCTAGAAACAGCAGGAATCGGAGACCCCTGGGCCTGCTAGACTCAGATTCTGTCTCGCAGACACTCTTGGGTGGCCGAGCCATGCTGCGGACGCTCAGGTATGGGGGACTTTGGGATCTGATCGGGTACTCTGTAACGAGGCAGAGACCCGGGGCCGCACCAAGCAGACCTCCTGAGGCCCGGGATCCAGCTCGGGAACCCAGCACATCGACGAGCACATTACCCCATCGAGGTCCCAGGAGGAGGACTGGTCAGCAAGGAAGGACCACACTGTGATATTTTTGGAATATCTGTGTTATTATGATGTGAATTCATCTTCTTGTTTTGTCTGTTTTTTAATTGAAATGCAAACTGAGGGTTACAGAAGGGAAGGGGGTGGGGAGATGGCGTAACTGGGTGATGGGTATTGAGGAGGGCACGTGCCGTGATGAGCACTGGGGGTTACACACAGCTAATGAATCAGTGAAGGCTACGTCAAAAATGAATGATGTACTGTATGTTGGCTAACTGAAAATTTTAAAAAAGAAAACAGTCAAATAAATCTGCCTCTACTGAGGCTAAAATAAAATAAAATAAATAAATTGAGTTGCAATTGCCACCCAAAGTTGTAGATACATTTACATTGCAAGGGGCTTGCCATTGTGCTCTGAGCCAACACCTGGGTCCTGTTACATAGTTCCCATTTCTTCTTGGGGTGGGAGCAGCTAAGAGCTAGTCTCTAAGCACATGTAACAGTTTAGACTACAGCTCTGTTGTCTAAAATCACTCTCCTGTGTTAGGGCTCCAGGATGCAAATATACATCCTTGCCTAATGTCTCCAGCAAGGGCCTGCCCCCTAGGTGACCAACTTTACACTCTGGTTTCTCTCAGAACTCATCTTAAATAACATTTCGTGGCGCATCTTACGCTCCCCACATCTTGCGTGTCTGTAGCGTTTGCCTTTGCAAACAGCTTATGTTTAATTTGCAAATGTTGTGTGTGTATCTGAATCTACTGGAAGGATCATGTCAGGCCACACAACGGTCCAAAGAAAGGTTTTTATTTATTTACTTACTTATTCACTCATTTATTTATTTATTTTTAAAGATTTTTTTATTTATTTATTTGACCCAGAGAAAGAGATCACAAGTAGGCAGAGAGACAGGCAGAGAGAGAGGAGGAAGCAGGCTCCCTGCTGAGCAGAGAGCCCGATGCGGGGCTCGATCCCAGGACCCTGAGATCATGACCTGAGCCGAAGGCAGAGGCTTAACCCACTGAGCCACCCAGGCGCCCCCCCCCCAAAAGGAAAGGTTTTGCTGGTGGAGGGTGTGCTGTGCTTATCCTGTGGTGAGCCTTGACTTAAATATTCTCCAGTTAGGGATCAACATCTTAGAAGAATACAGTGGTCGAGGGGCTGTCTGAGAGGGGCGAGGGGTGACAGCAATGCGTCGCCTTCCTTAACGAAAAAACCACCCAGAAGAGCCAACTTGATGGACCCTATGACCTCGGTCTGCAGAGGAGCCTCTAGGTATTGGTGCTGTCAGCCATTCCTGTTCTAAACTGCCGGCCCGGCCCGCACCCTCCCTGGCGTGTTGAGAGTACTGGTTAGAGGCCAACCAGGAAAACAGAAAGTCTTCCATTTATTTAAAAGAGAGAATGAAGTAAATGCAATATGTGGTCTGAATCGAATCCTGGCACAGGGAGAGACCGTTGGTGGGGGAAAATGGATGCCATCCAAATGAAGTCTGCAGTTTAGTTAATTACTGTATCAACGTGAATTGCTTGGTTTTGACAGATGAAGCGCGGTTATGTAAAATATTGACGTTGGGGAGACGGGATGAAGGGCATAGGGGAACTCTCTGGGTGTCTGCTACTTCTTTGCAAATCTAACATTATTTCACGGGAAGAGGTTTGTTTAAAAACGTTGTCGAACAAATACATGTTTTCCAGAAAAGAAAAAAGAAAGAAAGAAAGAAGAAAGAAAGAAAATCAGTGGTTGCTGGGAGGGCAAAGGGGACACAAGGACTCTTTTGGCTGCGATGGAAATCGTCACTACGGTGGTGGTTTCACAAGTCATCAAACTGCACATAGTTGTGGCTGTGGTGTGTTGTATGTAAATTATGCCTAAATAAAGCTGATGAAAAATCGCTAATGAAGACTACACAAAAAGCCGGGGGCGGGGGCGGATTTCATGCATGGGAGGCATCACCCGAGTGAAGAAGGACTGAGAAGCAGAACAGGGGACCAGGCCCACATCACCAGTGAGCAAGCTGGAGGTCCAGAGTAAAGCAGGCAACTAACCCTACAGGGCTAGCTGTCCCCTGGCCCCCTACAAAGCTGGGATGGTGTCTGGGGGGACCTGGAGTCACCAGGGAGATCGGCAATCTGGGCCTTGGGTGTGTTGGGGGTCAACCCCTTCCATCAGCGCAGTTTGGGGTGGGGTGGGTGGGTACCTGATGGACAGAGACCAAGGAGCGATGCTGTGAAGCATGGGGACACACAGCCACTGGGGACGAGAAGCAGAGAAAGAAGAGGAACAAATACCGAGGGGGAAAGGAAGTGGGAGGGTGAGAGAAAGACCGAAAGGCACAGAGATCCCAGGACGAACACACACACAGAACAAGATCAGGAAGTTGCAGAGTCAGAATTTTCAGGAGCAACCATTTTCGGCTTTCTGTTTCAAAACACGTGTTCTTGGAAGCCTTCGGGAACAGGTGACTAATTTCAGTTCACTCTTTTGCTAAAACGGAAGCTTCCAGACTCTGGCTTAGCAAAGGGAGAGTGTCCCCAGACTCCTTGACCTGGGTGACCTCTGGGCTTTACTCCTTCGCTCCATGGTCTGCAAGGCAATGGAGATAAGACTTAACTCATCACCATCAAGGTGAGAGCTGGGTTCAGCCCCCAGCTTGACTCTGGGGAACCCCAACTTCCTTTCATTTCTGGCTACATAGCCTTGACATATTTTTCATTTCTTTAAGGCATTTGGGAAGATGATTAAGATGTGGTATTAAGCAGTTTTAGGTTTTTAGAAATATTGTATTTTAAGGTGGAGTGTAACTCCATAGACTTAGTCTGCCATTTGGACAGAAAATCTAGGATATGTATTGTTTACTTATCAAGAACTCCAGGGAGAGGTGGTCCTGGGGTTGGTTTAGTGACACAGGGACTTCCTATGGGTCCTAGACCTCGTGCCCTTCCACCCCAGCTGTTTCTGCTGTTGCCTTCAAGCTTGTTGCCTCACGGCTGCAATGTGGTTGCTGCAGCTCGATCTATCACACCATCGCGCTACAGTTGCCAGGGAAGGACAGGAGTAAAGGGGCAAAGGTCCCATGAGATCCTCTATTATTAAGGGGGACATAGGATTCCCAGATACAGTGGTATATTCTGCTTTCAGCATCATTGGCCAGACCTGGTCATGAACCCCACTCCAGACCAATTACTGCAAACGGGATTGCTAGATCACCTTAACCCCAACTTTATTGCCCTCCCCCGCCCAGCCCCGAGCTTAGAACAGCCACTCCAGCAGCTCTAGGTTCCTGTGTAAGGGAACTGGGGAGTGGTGACTGCTGTTGGGTCACCATCAGTGCCTGCGACAGCCACACCTCGGAAAAGTGGCTCTCCCCTGCCGTCAGAGCCGGGGACACGAGAGTGTGTGGCGGGGTCCCTGTCCTGCTGGGCTCCGTGGTGCATACGCCTGTTCCCCAGCCCGGTTCTCCTCTTTATTTCAGCACGCGACTGCATGCCCCATCTGGCCCCAGGCCTGAGGCCTGTCTCCTGACCGTCCACCCCTTTAGGATTTCACACGTGCTCAGGGACACCCTGTCTTTCCCTGGCTCCAACGGCACTGGGGGAAGACGGGAAGAGAACACACGCTGGCAGGATGTTCTTTAAAGTTCTCAACACCTGACTGAGAATTTCACAAATACCAACCTATTAAGACTTGGAGGAGGATTTCAGGCTTCCCGCTTCGGTATGAGGAAATGCTGGCGTAAAGTGGCTTACCGTCCTGCCCAAGGTCAGATGGGTGTTCTGTGTTATTAAGTCAGTTTGTGGCACAAACCCGTGCTCTGGCTTATCCCAGATGTTGACAACCAGGTTACAACCTCAGGCGTGCATCTGGGGCTGAGCTCAGCCTCATCCGAGCATCTTTTGGAAGCCAAGTTCCTCAGTCCATCTCATTCGTTCAAAGAGGGGGAAGGATAAGAGAGAAGTCTCCCCTTTGTGGGAGGCTCCTGCTGATGTTGAAACCCCATGATGTGCCCCAGCTGACATCCTGTCCGTTATTAGCTGCAGGATCTGTCCTCTCCCCCGCCAGCTCCGGACAGTGCAGGCTGTAGGGGGCCGGGCATGTCTCCCCATTTGACCACCTTCCTGGCCCTTGGTGAGTCCTGGAACGGAGGCAAAGGGTTTGAGGGACAGAGGGGGTGAGCGGGAGACTTGGGGAGGGGGTCCACTTCCCCTCTGGGTCCTGACTCCAGTCCAGAAGACTCCGGGATGCTGGGAGAGCCACGAGGATCAGCACCGTCAGCTCTTGCCCCAGACCTAGGTCAGACCGTGCAAGTTCAGTCCTAGAAACGGGCTCCTGGGTATGGGGATGAATCCAGACTCTAGAGGGGCTGGGGGAGAGAAGCACTTGTTTGGAAGAGGGGACGGCGGGGGGGCTTGTCTTGGGATTATTACAGAGCAAGAAGGACTGGGACAGCCCCCTGAGGATGGGCGGGCATCCGTCTCACCAGACCCTCTCTTCCAGCCCTCTGCCTGAGCCGAGTGCTCCACGCACAGAACCGTGAGTCCCCTCCCCGTCCCCTCCGCACCCCACAGGCAGCTCTGGAGGGAGCGGTGCTGACCCTGGAGGGCCTGGGAGGAACCCTTGAAATCCACCCCGAATTGCAAATAATCCCAAATGCATGACCCTCCCGGGTTTCCCCAAACTGTCCACCTGCGCTCCCAACAGCCCCCCGGACAAGTCGAACGCCGCAGGTACAGGCTGAGCCCAAGGCTCTTCCACACAAGCCCAGACCCTCCCCAGCGTCCCCTGAGCAGAGACAGGACAGTCGCCCAGGGCAGAGTCCCAGACACCACCCTTGATCCCAGCTTCTTCACCCTCGACACACAGCACATCACCCAGTGACATAATTTTAAATGATAATTTTTAAAATTTCACTTATATTTTAGAAATTTGTTTTTCATGTATATACCTTTTTAATTTTCGGGCAAAATATTAGCTTTTTGGAGCCCGTTCACCATCCCGTTCAGATCAAACGAGACCCATGCACCGCTCTTTGGTCCGGATCGCTCCGGTGCTCGCACTGGGCCGGTCACTCCCCTCCAGATACCTCAGCCCTCCTTCTTTCTCAAACACAGCGTTTCCCCCTCAACCCTGGACCTCCTCGCACGCTGACTTCCCTGCTCAGCGTGGGTGATTCTGCCCGGACTCTCTGCTCTCAGCCCAGATGCCTCTTCCCCGCCCCCACCGACCTCCCTGACGAGCCCCGAGCCCTAGTTAGGCTCTGCCGTGAGCCTGAGGCAGGTGGGGGTTTCCAAGAACCTTCAAAACAAGGAAATAGAGATAAGGCTGAGATGCGGGAGAAAGTCCAGAGCGAACCCAGAGATGGACGCCCCAGGGAAGACTGCACTGTAGACAGGAATCCTCCTCGACTGAGGTCTGTGGGACCAGCTGGTGCTCCACGACACCCCCCCTCACTGGACCTCCCCTGGGGCTTTGCAGACGGCCCCCTCCGCCTCCCCCAGCCGGGGCTAGCCGGGCCAGAGTCATTCCTACAAGTCCTCACCCTCACCCACTATTTCTGTCCCAGCCCCCCTGTCCCCCCAGAAGGTGGCCATGGGCAGGGAGGGAGTCGCCCTCTGCAGCAGACATGTCTGGGGCCCCCGGCCTGCTCTGTCATCTCCCCATGTCACCCCGAGAAAAGCCCAAGATGTGACCGAGTCTCGGAGTCCTAGGCGAGGGGGAGAAACACTGCAGTGAGGAGAACCACCCCCACCTAGAACGGGCCTGGCAGGGGTGGGGTCTCTTGGGGGAGGAGGACGGAAGCATTCTGAAGGACGGGAGGCACCCACTGCACTTCTGCCTAAAACTGAATGGAGCATCTAAGACGGGTGAATCGTGTGGTGTGGTGACTTCCTCAGAACGGACCCTGAGAGCGCGCTCTGCTTCCCTCCCAGGGGTCCTGCCCAGACCCTCCATCCGGGCAGAACCGGGCCCTGTGATCCCCCGGGGGCAGCCTGTGACCATCGTGTGCCAGGCACCCTCTGAGTTTGACACATTCCGCCTGGAGAGGAAGGGAAAAAGCTCATATGAAGATGTGAGTAACCCACGGCAGGAGACACAGGCCAGGTTCCCCATCACCGAGGCGGATGAAGACGCTGCCGGGCTCTATCACTGCCGCTATCATACCAATGCCTACTGGTCTGAACCCAGTGAGGACCTGAAGCTGGAGGTGACAGGTGAGGACGTCTCTGCTGGGCCCCCAGGTGTCTCTGGGACGGGGTGGTGGCCACATGCAGTCCTCCGACGGATGCTCAGGGTTCCAACGGACACTCCGGGTTCAGAGGGGCCAGGCTGAGTGGGGCAGACCCTGGGGCCCCCCCCTCGGAGCATTGGCCCTTCTGCCCCCGTCACAGAGACACTCCCCCCCCCTCAGCTGGTGAGTAACAGACCTCAGCCTGGGGGCATTGCTGGAGGGCTCTGTGCTGGGGATCCAGCTCCAGGCCCAGCTGCCGGCCTTCGGTTTGGATTAGGGACTGGTAAGACCACAGTGAGGGACTGCCACGGCGGGGAAGGGTGGGCACAAGGACATTGTCTGGCGCTGTGAAAACAAAGTTAGCCGCCACTGAATGTGGGAGGCACTGTTCTGACCTTGGGCCCCCCCCCACTCCTTTATTGTGCAAAGGGATACAAGTTTCAGGCCCAAAGGCACAAGGCCGTGAAGGGACGGAAGCAGCCCGAGGCAGGGAGGGGCAGGACTCAGGTTGTGCCCCCTGTTGTGGGCAGGGTCCTGCTCTTGGCAGCCCCACAAGGGACAGAGGGACAGCGAGACTGACAGCTCATGTTCCAAACTCAGACACTCGGGAGAGAATGGGGTTCCTGACGGTTATGTCCCAGCGGTGGCCTTAGGTCACCCAGAGGAAGAGAGCCCCTGTGGGAGAATCCTGAGCCCGCCGGGTGGGGGGCGCACAGGGATGCCTCCTCCCCCATCTCCTGCTGTGAAGACTGAAGTTCAGAGGAGAAGCCCCGCCGCCTTCCGGCCGGGGGTCAGGGTGGAGATTCTAGCCCTGCTCCAAGCCCTGCGCCGGCGGTGAATCACCAAAACCGTGGGTGCCCGGTTGCGTCGTGGGCAACAGGGGCGATACGTGTCCTGACCCAGGGGGGAGGTTTCGGGGAAGCCGGAGCAGTTTACACAGTCACTGCGCTCAGGTCCCTGCCTGCTGAGCGCCACAGCCTGAAGAAGTGCTGGTCTCGCCCACACCGACCCTTTCTTCTCACCTTTTCTTCATGCGCTCGAGACACCCGCCTGCTGAGCGCTGGTCGTACGCGGGGAATGAGGAGAGAGGGTCCCTGTGCATCCAGACGTCAAAGGGAAAATTAGTCAGAATGAGGAATAGAAATGCTCATATATATTTGTATGTATTTAAATAGAATGTATTTAAATATAAACATTAACTTATAAAATTTCAGATCTATGGTTTAAATATATTAGAATGTATGCTTACATTATATATTAAATACACAGTAATAGAATTAACATAAATATATCTATATGTTATTACATGTGATTATAGTGTACAGTATTATATATTACATAACGTGACACATTATATTATGTGTCACGTATTGCTGTAATTTACATATGTAAATACATACCTTATAATAGTGAATATATATAACGGAGACACAATTGAGATACATAGCTTATGCATTACAAGTAATTTTATGCATCATTAAAATTATGTATGTAAATTAAATTATACCTACATAAGTTAAAACACAGAACTTAAAAATGTATATTTATATTTTTTATATATTCAGTGGGTGGGGTCCTGCATCATGGAGCAAAGACAACGTGTTGAGGGAGGGAAGTTCCAGCAGGTGAAGTTTTCTGCCTTTCTTAAAGGACATTGGGGACGCAGCCTCCCCGGGGCAGCGGGAGGGAGGCTCACCGTCCGGAAGAGGCGCCATGGGGGCTCGACCCTGCGAGCAGAGGAGCCGAGCAGGACTCGGTTTGACCACCTGTGAAATGGGCGCGCGGGGCATGCGCGGAGCCCTGGGCTGAGCTGGTGCTGGAATGACTGGCTTCAGCCGTGGGGCTTCAGGCCTCCGGAGGACGTGGAGTCTTGGCTTCTGCGCTCACCCAAGGGGAGGTTCACCCCCCTCGGGGGCTGCTGAGAAAGACCGAAGGCATCTGCGATGGGGATTTTTGCGTGTGGGGTGGGAATCGGGAAGCAGGTGAGCAAGGGGGGAGCGGAGGGCGGCGCTGTCCCGCAGAGCCTCCTGCAGGAAGGGCTGGCCGTGTATCTGCCTCATCCCGCTCATTAGCCGGGTGTGGCCACTGAGCCCAGGGGAGGTGGCCCGCGCGGCTGACGATCTGACTTTGAAAGGTATTTGACTTTCATTTCAGTGGAAATCGTCCGGTGAGGTTAGTGTCCTGGACACCGGGCTAGAGCGTCTCCATTCTCTGGGAAAGTTCCGTGGGTCTGTCAGAGAAGCCCCCTTTGTGGGCCAGGGGGTGGTGGGGTGGAGTCAGGAAGTCTCAGCCTTCTCTGCGCAGCTCAGGCCGCTGACGGTGCTCTCAATTCCTCCCTCTTAGGAGACCCACAGATGCAGGAGGATGACAGGAGCAGTCCAGGTGAGTGAGGGGCACAGAGGACCGGGCTGTGCTTCTTGGGGGAGGGGAAAGACTGGGCTCTGGGGCTGGTCCCATCCCAGCTCTGCCAGTGCCCTGCGGACAGCAGACTTTAGCTCTCAGGACCCCGGTTGTGGAGTAACGCTTCCCCATGTCACAGGGCCGTTGTGCGCTCCAGAGATCGTCTACCTAGGTGTGTGTGTGACCAGCGCCCAGCATATAGCGGTATGCAGTAGGCGGCCACTAAATGCATACCCTGACAGTCCGCTTCCATCGTCCCTGTTCCGCAGGTCTGTCGACAGAGCATGTTTTTATCCTCACTGGGGTCTCCGTGGCCTTGTTCCTTTGTGTCCTCCTCCTGGTCCTCATCTTCCTCTATTGTCGGCACCAGAAAAAACACAGTAGGTCTCGGGGAGGGGTGCGGTGCTGGGAAGGAGGCTTCTCTTCTTAATCCTCACCCCTGACTGTCCTCAGGGCCCCCCGGCTGCGAGGGTGAGGAGCAGAGGCCCCAGGAGAGGTGAGGTGCTCGAGACTGACCCCGGGCCCCTCCAGTCCTCTGCATTCAGGGGGTGGGGGCGCCAGTGCTCACTGTTCTTTCCCCTCAGGGTCAGCCCGGCCGTTGACCTGCTAGAGAGGACACCAGGTAAAAGGAGGGACCGGCCAGGGAGAGGGAACGTTTGGGAACATTCTAGTATGTTCCCAATGGAGTGCAAGGTCGAAAGCCGAGGCTGTGAGTTTTCAGGCAAATTTGCCTCCCAAGACCCACCCCAGAGACCTGACCCCTTGTCCCGTCCCCTCCAGATCTGGCCACAGTCGACAGACTTCCTGAAGAGGACGGGGAAATGCGCGCCCCGGTAAGTCCTTGAGCGCATCACCCATTGCTCCTGACCGACGCGGCCTCAGGAAATCATCTCCGTGTCTTTGCTCGGCGGTTTGGAAGCAGATCAGTGGGGTGGTTCTGGCTTAGGGACGTTTGGGAGGTGGCTGTGAAGACGTGGGCCACTTCTAGGAGGCCACCCACCCCCTACGACGTGGCAGGACCCTCGGTCCCTCCCGGGCTTCTCCATGGCAGCTGGCCTCCCCCAGAGGGAGGCCGCAGAGAGGGAAGGCCAGAAGCCACATTCTCTCCGGACCATGCCCTCGTTCTGCCGTAGTCTACTGGTCACCCAGGCCAGCCCTGATCCTAGGTGGCAGGGAACGACACAGTGGTGATTCCAGAAGGTGGGGTCACAGGGGCCACCTGGAGGTCGGCTGCTAGCCTCCCCTACCTTCTCTTCAGCCTGACCCACCTGGGTCTCTCTCTCTTAGACCCCGACAGCAGGAGGCCCCCCGGACGTGACCTATGCTCAGCTGGACCAGCGGATCCTCGCACAGAGGACGGCCCGAGCCGCACCCGCACGGTCCATGGAGCCCACGGCTGACTTCAGCACGTATGCAGCCCTCGCCAGACGCTGACTCCAGGCCCAGCTGGCCCCTGCCCCTTGACACACAGGAAGCCATTCCCTCAGAAGCGTGCAGTGGCCATTTGGAGGGCCTCCGAGTGGGATCATCCCTTCCAGGAAAGCCATACAGTCAGATTTCCCGGAAGCAAGCGCCGGAGTCAGGAGGCCCCCAGTCAACATCTAGGAGACTTGGGAACCGTGTGGTCCCCCCGAAAACCAGCTAGATCCTCGAGAGGACGTGTGGCACTTATTTCCAAAGACCCAGCTACAGACTCCTGGCTGTTTCCAGAGACCCGGGTATAGTCCCTTGACTGTTTTCAGAGACCCGCTATGGTCCCGCAGTCACGCAGATGATTCCAGATGTGTCCTGTGTATCCCTCACTGCTCCCAGAAGCTCTGTTTAAATTGTCCACTCTGCTGGCTCTAAAGACCTTCCAGGGGTGTCTGGGTGGCTCAATGGGTTAAATAAAGACCTTCCAGAATTCTGAAGTTGACCTTGAACCTGGACTATACTTAGGAAGCAGATAGCCGAGACCCTGTTTTCTGGATTATGCTTCTCTTTGTTCATCAATAAAAGTTCTCACAGGCCCTCCCTGCTGCAGCCCTGCACAGGGAGGTTGGTCCTGGTCTCCGCTCGAAGCTCAGAGCAGGAAAAAAGACAAAGGATGCGTCAGGGTTCTCTGAACTGAGTGTCCCAGGGAGGCCTGAGGCCGCTGCTGAGGGGACGTGTGCCTGAGCAAACGTGCATATGATACAGCCCTACACTCCACACACACACGCACACACACGCGTCCACAAATATGTCCGTGCACACACAGACGCACGCACCTACACACGTGCACACACGCTAACGGACATACATATGGACCCGACGAGGGAGCTGGTGAGGCGTGACTGCACCGAGAGGACCCCTGAGGCTTTCAGCCCGCGTCACGGAACACGGCGGCTTCCCGTTTCCTGTCCCTACTCCAGGCTCGTGCACACCGGACGCCGTGCATCCTTCAAACACAACAGCACCATCCAGCTCTAAGACCTTGCCCCTCACCTCCATCCTCCGGGAGCTCTGTGGCATCTTCAATTCCTGCTCTGGTCAGGACTCCTGCTTCTGTGATGCCTCCTTCCCCTTCCTCTGACCCCCTTGCCTCCCTCTCATAAAGACCCTCATGCTCACGTCGGGACCACCGGACAATCAGGGAGCGTCCCCCCTCTCCAAATCCTGGAGTTGCTGACACCCGTAAGGAACCCGTTTGCCGCGTGAGGTAATGTGTAAGGCAGCATGCAAACGGGCTCGTCTCCCACTGGTCCGCAAAATGCTGGACGTCTGACGGTCTAATTTCCGTGCCCCCAGTGTGACTCTGTGGAACAGAGCCTGCTGTACTCTTGTAACGGCCGTATTTCAGGTGTCTGCACACTGGAATCTGCCCTATGTGTGTGTCCTGGACATGGCCTAAGTCACTGCATTGACCTCCAACCTTCCTCACGGACCCCCCTCTCCTGAGTGAAATCCTCTTCCTGGGGGTGCCCTTTTCAAACACACACCAGCTGACCCAGTGTCCACGCCCCACCACCTCCCTTATGCGGCTGTCACACTCTGGGCCACTCTCCGCGTGCCCTCATCTCCCCAGCGCCAAGGAACGGACGACAGGGTCATCTTATCCACTACATACCCCACGGAAATTGTGGAGTCCAGCCAGTGCTAAGCCTGCTGACCCTGCCTTGCCCATTCTTCCTGTAGAAACCACACTCAAAGCTCTTGTGCACAATTTCCGCTTGTCCCCGTCCCCTGCTGCCTGACCCTGAAGCCCTGGTGCGCCCCTCCTCCTGAGGACTATAACAAACAATCTTCCAATAGTGCGATTGCTCTGTGCTCTGACTGTCCCTCACAGTTCCCACAAATACTCAGGGTTTTTAAATCACCCTACTGATTGGGTGAGCTGAGCTGGGATCACGTTAATCTGTCTGCTTCTCCGAGAGGTTAACTTCCGTCACACACGCGTCATTATGCTCCCCTAATCACACATATATTTTTTTAAGATTTTATTTATTTATTTGACAGACAGAGATCACAAGTAGGCAGAGAGGCAGGCAGAGAGAGAGAGGAAAGCAGGCTCCCCGCTGAGCAGAGAGCCCGATGTGGGGCTCGATCCCAGGACCCTGAGATCATGACCTGAGCCGAAGGCAGAGGCTTTAACCCACTGGCCACCCAGGCGCCCCAATCACACATATTCTGATGGGGGTGGGGTGTGGCCCCCGGGGGCTGCTTCCTGAGAGCCCCCTGCCTTGTGGTGTGCAGACAGCAGATCACCATGTTTCCCTGGATCCGCTCCCTGTCTTCTATTTCACATCACACGGTGTCCAGATTCCGTGACTGGGAGGTGCCCTCACACCCCTCTCTCCCTGACCCCACAGACCTGCCCACACACGGTCTTAGGGTCTCATGCATCCGTTATTTGGACGGGATCCTCTCCTCCCTTCCTCATGGCCCCTGTTATTCCTCAGTGTCCCTGTACACAGATCAGGCTTCTGTCCACAACTGCCGCCTCGACTTCTTAGCACTGTTGTTGATTGCTACAGGGTCTGTAGACAAGGCAGCCCCGTGCTGCCTCCCAACAGACACTTGGGATCTGCACAACCACGCCCCCGCAGGGGGACCAGCTGGGCCACCAGAGGCTGTGGGGTGTCCGAGATGACTTGCCAGGAGAGCCCCGAGAGCACTGGGGGTAGGACCTGTTGTGTTTGTACCTGACTTATGGGGTCAGCCCCAAGGACCCCACTGAGATTAAAATGGACGATTACCCTGGCAACTGCTAGGGAGTGTGAGTGGCTCGTACTGATTGATTCTTGTGTCTTTAATAATAATAATAAATTTATTATTTACTATACATTTATTATTTATTACTCATCATATATACTTATATATTTTTTATTATTGCTGTGGGAAAGGTAAGAAGCCTGCATGCCTGCTATAGGCCTTGTCTTAAAAGTTTTATTATATATTAAAAGAATATTTTTGAAAAATTCAATCTAAACTCAGGTAACTTCCTGTGGTGCAATTGCTAGTTTACCTTTTTGCAAATATTAACACATATTTTAAAAGATTCTATTTCTAAGTCATCTCTACACCCAACATTGGGTTCAGACCCCGAGATCAAGGGTCACACGGTTCACAGACTGAGCCAGCCAGGTGCCCCAACATGGACACGGTTTAATCTTCATACAAACCCGGCGGAGCACGTCGTCTTATTTTTTTCTCCATTCCTCTTGGGCTTGAAGAACCTAGAGACTGATCACAAATTAACTTGCCCAAGGTCGGGCAGCCCTAAGTGACGGGCACAGTGGGCTGCGTGTGTCAGCTCCGCTCGAGGACCTCCGGACAGGTCCACCTCACCCGCTGGGAGGGTCTGTCCCGGCTCCGAGAGGGTGGGTGCCTGGCTTTCCAACCCAAGTTTAGTTTGTATGGAGCTTTGATTCTACATTTGTACTCAAGTGTTTTTGTACTCAAGGTTAATTTCCAACCGCAGCCTGGGTTCTTCCTCTGCCTGCTGCCCTCTACTCTGTGTCTTTGTTTTCTTCGCTACGTTATGTACTGAATTTTTCTTTTTCATGCAGGGACACATTGTCTCTCTCTCTGTCTTTTAGTTTTCAACAGTTAGGGTTCTCCAGATAAACAACCAAAAGATCCTCTTACAAAGAGTGTATATAGGGGCGCCTGGGTGGCTCCGTGGGTTAAAGCCTCTGCCTTCGGCTCAGGTCATGATCTCAGGGTCCTGGGATCAAGCCCCGCATCGGGCTCTCTGCTTAGCAGGGAGCCTGCTTCCTCCCTTCTCTCTCTGCCTGCCTCTCTGCCTACAGGTGATCTCTGTCTGTCAAATAAATAAATAAAATCTTTAAAAAAAAACAAAGAGTGCATATAAACATAAATACATAAATAATACATTTATCTATAAAATATGTATCATACATAATATAGACATAATATGTATATATAACATACAAATACATCTATATGTATGTATAAGGAATATATAATATACAAATGTATTTTTATGTATATTTAAATATATATTTATTGTAGGAATCAGCGCACGGGTTATGGAAGCCGGAAGTCCCACCATCTGCTGCCTGCCACTCAGAGTCCCAGGAGGGCTGGTGGTATAATTCAGCCGCAGTCCGCAGGCCCAAGAACCAGGCGTGACCATGTCCAGGGGAGGAGAGGATGGTGTCCCCGCTCAAGAAGAGAGAGAGAGGGAACTGACCCTCCTTCTCCTGTCTGTCTATCCGGTCCCTTGGCGGAAGGAGGATGCCCAAATGGGAAGGCTGGACATCTTCACTCAGGGACTGAAGCAAAGGCTAATCTTTCAGAAACGCACTCATAGACTCGCCCAGAAGTCATGTTTTCCCAGCTCTCTGGACATCCCTTAGCCCGGTTGGGGTGACCCCTACAAATAGCCATCACAGTCAGGATGGCGTAGTTCCTCTTAACGTTAGTCTGGCTCGTTCGCCTCTGACCTGAGCCAGGCTCTCAGCAAGGGAAGGGCGGCCAGCCTGGTGTCGGAGACAGGACTCCTGAGTGCTCTGCCCCATCCAGAGCAGGGACAGCTGACCGGGTAGGACACCTGCTCCAGTGAAAAGAAGTCCCGTGAGTCCAGGCAGTGAGGTCGCTGGGGAGCAGACACAGTTTGGGGGAAACTGAAAAACGAAGCAAAATAAAACCCACATTTCTTCCACCTTGGGGGCTTGGTGGGAAGAGAAGGAGGGAGGGGGTAGAAGAGCAGGCGTTGTGGACTAGTCGCCCCTTCCCGACCCTCCAACACCGGCAACCACAGAAGTCAAGGCTCAGACCAAAGGCGCAGGGACTTTCCCACAGGACAAACGTCCCTCACGCTCCACGGCCCCTGAGCGCCACCTGGAGGCCGAGCTACGTTTAGCACCCCTGGTGGCAGCGTGGTCAGGCAGAGAGGGAGGGTCCACCTTGCCCTGGACACCATCCTGGGAAAGAGCATGGAGATGGTCAAAAGATGCAGGAGTGTTTGCAACGATCGGGAAGGACTGTGCGTGTGTGTAAATGTGTGTGTGGGGGGTGTGCACGTGTCCACCCTTAAGAGGGGCCCCTCCTGAGTGAGACCAGGTCACTGACAGACATAGACATTTTATTTCTTTTGCTGAACCCCACTGCATCTTGGTGTCACACACACACACACACACACACACACACCCTAACACACACCCATGATGTCACGTTCACTTACACGCTCGCTCTGTAACTTCTTCAGTTTCAAATTTCCTAACGAATGGCTTCTAACATTTCTTCGATGAAATAATGCAGCGTCTGCTTCTGGAGTGCTTTTGCATCCGTAGACTTCAAGGCTTTTGGTTAGCCCTGGGATTTTCTTTTTTTAAAGATCTTATTTTTAAGTAATCTCCAAGCTATCCTGGGACTTGAACTACGACCCTAAGATCAATAGTCATGTGCCCTACTGACGGAGCCAGCCAGGCGCCCAGAATGGGATGTTTGACAGCGCGAAAGTCCTCCCTCCCTGCCTCCTCCAGCCCCACAGCCCCGTCAGTGCCCCCTAAAGGGAGAGCCTGACCCAAGCTGGGAGGCAGGGGTGAGTGTGCAGAGCACAGCCCAGAGTTGCAGGATGCAGAGGGGCACAGAGACAGGGGTATCAAATCTAAGCAGAGCACCACCTGCCCCAGAGAGCGTGAGGGGTACCGCCTGAGTGTTCTCCCAAGGCGCCACCTGCACCTCTGTGCACCCCTCCTCCCCTCCCAGAATAACACGAAGTCATCGGAGAATTTCACGATTCCCCTTTTGCATCTGGGGAATGTATAGCTCGAGAACAGTCAGCCCCGTAGAACAAGCTAGCCAGAAAGGGCCCGTTTCTGTGCTCCACAACATCTGTCTGTGGCTATCTCTGTAACTATGTATCTTTCTCCTTGTCTGTCTGGTATCCGCATAACTATGTACGCGTAACTAGTGTGTCTATCTCTCTTAGTGTAACTTTAGTTCCAGCCTGTATGTACTTATCCCCCAAGGGATGCATCTGCCACTATCCCCAGTCCCATCCTGTCTGTGTGTGTGTGTGTCTACCCCCTCATCACCTGCAACCCAGCGAGTCTATCTGTGTCCAGTCCACGTGTGTATGCATGTGTGTGTGTGTGTACTGTCTGTGCACTTTATCCCGTATCATCTACCTCTATCTCTCCCTCCCTCTCCTCTCTCCGTCTGGCTCTATAATCACCAGCCAGTACTAGGTGGGCTCCATCTGCACACGGTTCATCCTGGTTATGTAGTATCTCACTGGAAATCGAAGGTCTCTCTGTGATCCAGTAGAGGAAGGGAGAGCTGAGCCCGTACCCCCTCCCCGACTTCCTTCCTGTGAGACCACAGACACGAGCCCGCGGAGTCCTTCCTGCTCACTACCTGACCTGCAGGGCCTTGTCCTGCCACCCTAGGACAAGGACAGCTCAGACCAGACCGGAGGCTGCCCATGCCCCGCAACCCCGCGTGCATCCTGGGCCTCGGTGAGCGGGGAAGGCAGGGGCACTCCAGCAGGAAGGCAGGAAGACTCCAGCAGGGTCCGGGCCTGCCTCAGGCAGCCTCCATCCAGGCCTGCGGCTCCCCCGGGAAGACTCTCCCTGCAGGCCCTGCCGCTCTGTGCTGGGGCCTAAGCCCATCGTGCAGGGACCACAGCCTCTGACGTGCATCCCAGACGTTGGGACGGGTCGGATGGGAGCAACGCCAAGCAGGTGCCTGGCTGGGAGTCACCTGGGCATGGTCTGGAACCAGCTACAGGGGAGGGAAGCTCTCTCGGCGAGTTCCTGTTGGCCGAGGGTGGGCTGGGAGCTGGCAGCACACTGACACCCCCTCCCCCCGGTAAGGGCCCCGTGTGGCTGGCATGTTTCTCACGGGGGCTTCTCTTGCAGCTCTGCCTGGGCCATGGGAGCCACACGCAGGAGGGTGAGTCCTGTGCACAAGCTTCCTGATCCCCTCCCCTGGGGCAGCCCTGGACGGGAGTTGGGTTCCTTCTGGGAGGGACCCGAACCCCAAGGTTCACAGATGCGTGCTCTCCTCGATCCTCCCTTCACAGCTGCAAATCCTGGAAGGCCTCAAGTCCAGCAGAGCCCCAGACAGGGGTTCTCGCCCGCTCGACCAAATCCCTTGCCTCCCCTCTTCCCGCTCTCTGAGCGCCATCGGCTGGGACCAGAGAACACAGTCGTCCTTGATTCTCTCTGAGCTTATCCCACGTTCAGTCCCTCAGATCCTGTGGGTCCTGCCCGCACGTCTTAGGTCATCCCACACCTCCCGTGGGCTCTGTCCATGCCAGACTCCGCCATCCTCATAGTCCTCCCGTCCCCACCATCCCTGCCATCCCCACCTCCCTGGCAGCGTGGGGCCCCCCTGGGGCTGCTGCATGTCTCTGATCTCCTCCTGCAGGTTCTCCCGTCCTCCGTTCTCTCCCTGCAGGTGGATTTACCTCCCAGCCTGCCGCCTTCAAGAGCTGAACCAGGGCCCATGGGACAGTGTTTCATCTGGCTGCATCTGTCTCTAGCCACACCTGCCCTGCTCTGTCCGACTCTCTTATCTCGACACTCGGTTCTCTTTCTGTGTCTCAGACACGCCACACCCTGCACACGAGACCAAGCCCACAGGGGGTCTCCACCTCCAGCACCAGACCCCCTTACCTACTCAGGGAGGTAATTCCTGCTCCTCTCTCAGGCATCCTGTCCTCATCTGACATCAAGGACGTGTCTCTGTATAGGGCAGGGACCTTGTCACAGGTCTGTGTGGTGTCAAGGCCTTTCTCCTCACACCATGTCACCTCCCCAAGCGGCTGCACCTGACAGAGAGCATCTTGGCAGTCTGTTTCTCTCTCACAGAAATGCATTCTCTGTGCAGTCTGGCCAGCAGTCTCGTGGTGGCCCCAGCAGGTCACCAGGCCTGCAGTCTCCCTTCCCTGCTCCACGGCGTCAGTGCATGGCCACTAGCACTAGGGTCACCTCTTGATGCAGGAGGGCTGCCAGAGCTCCAGCCATCGCGTGTGCTTGCAGAGTGGAAGGCAGAGATAAGGAAAAGGCTTAACTGCCGCCCTTTAAGCTGCTGTCCCGGGAATCCACCAATGAGGCTCCTCCGTGTCGTTTCACAGACACGGTCACAGGCCTGCATGGAGCAGATCTGGGATTCCAGGGGTTGTCTTTTGTACCCGAGGCGAGGCTAGCCAGCGACGCTCTGCTTCACAAGGATGGAGAGCCCAGACATTGTAGGGCAGGAGCCGTCGGCATGACTTCCCTCCCACCTCACAGGGAAGGACAGGTTATTTCCTCAGAACGGACCCTGAGAGCCCGCTCTGCTTCCCTCCCAGGGGTCCTGCCCAGACCCTCCATCCGGGCAGAGCCGGGCCCTGTGATCCCCCGGGGGCAGCCTGTGACCATCGTGTGCCAGGGACCTGCTGGGGTTGAGATCCTCCACCTGGAGAAGGAGGGAAGACGCTCATATCGACGTGTGGGGAACCCGCGGCCCGAGACCCAGGCCAGATTCCCCATCCCCATGGCGAGTGAAGACGCTGCTGGGCTCTATTGCTGCATCTATCATAAGGGTGTCAGCTGGTCTGAACACAGCGAGTGACTGTACCTGGAGGTGACAGGCGAGGATGCCCCTGCTGAGCCCTCAGGTTCGCCCCGAGCTCCCTGGACCCTGCCACCTGCTCTACCCTCTGCTCCCAGGCTCCCCTGCCCTCCTGCCTACCCACCCCCACCCCCCGAAGCCCTCTGCTTCCTCTCTCCCTCTGCACACGCGTCCCTCTGGCTTCCACCCAGCGTAGGTCCAGAGCCCTGGTCTCATCTGTACCCCATGGATGGTCCGGGGAGGGCACGGATCTGGCCCTGGGGGCCCTGGGGGCTGGGGAGTGGGCTTCTGGAGACTGGGTGTGCAACAGACTCCTTTTAAGAGACCATGTGCCTGGGGCGCCTGGGGGGCTCAGTGGGTTAAGCCTCTGCCTTCGGCTCAGGTCATGATCTCAGGGTCCTGGGATTGAGCCCCGCATCGGGCTCTCTGCTCAGCGGGAAGCCTGCTTCCCTTCCTCTCTCTCTCTCTATCTGCCTCTCTGCCTATTTGTGATCTCTGTCTGTCAAATAAATAAATAAAATCTTAAAAAAAAAAAGAGAGAGAGTCCATGTGCCTTTTCAGTCAGGATGGTATGAAGCTGTCCTTTCCATGGGGCCAGGGTCTGCGGGGCCCTGTCCTGGGGTCCATCCTCCACTGGGCAAGTCACATGGTCCACAGGATTCCTGACCACACTGGGGAGTGGTTTGGGGCGTGCTTGGGATGGGCTATCCCTGCCCCTATGTGTGGTCAGTTCTGGTGACATGCCAGAGTCAGGGCGCCCTGGGGACAGTTGGACCCCCCACGAGGAGGGAGGGCTGGGGATGGAGGCAAGGAAGGGAGCCCTTCCTTAAAGCCCTGTGTTTTTTCTCCTGTTTCTCTTCATCCTGCTGTGACTCCCACATACCGTGGGTCAGATGCAGTGTCCAGGGGGTGGCCCCAGGATCCAGACCTGGGAGTACCCCCCTAGTTTATCCTGGGCCTCTGACGCCCCCACCACTGACCTGGGGAGAATATGGGTGGCACAGTGGCCCCGCCAGGTGAGGTCAGTGTCCAGGGCCCCCAACCCTGTGACCAGGTGAGGTGGCTCCAGCCCCACCGTGTTTGTCTGTGGACGGGGACCAGCTGCTTTGTGCAGCCCCTCGGCTGAGTCAAAGCAGAGAACATGCCCTCCCGTGCCCTCACGTCTCCCTGTCCTCCCTTCCCTGGCGTCTAGTGGTCTCAGGAGCAAGGGACACATGGAGAGAAAGAGACTAGATGGCGGGCGCTCGGGGAGGTGGGGGCTGGGCTGACGGGACGGACAGTCCCAGGAGCTCAGGCTGTGCACTCTGCCTGTGCACAGGAGGCCTGCAGACCTCGGCTCTCCCCGCACTGAGCCCCTCCCGGGCTGGGGCGTCCATCCACCTCAGGCTCTGCAGGGGATTGGGCGGTGGGGTCCCTCAGCCCTGCCCTGTTTGCAGGCAGCCTGGGTCTGGGCGGGGCAGGGAGGACTCCCCCCAAGTGCAGGGGCTCCCACGTCCTCCCAGCCCCCACACCAACAGCGGGGAGGGGACTCAGGCACTGGGGAGGCGTGTCCTCCTGACAAGGACACGCACAGCTCCTCCCCCTTGGGGGGAAGAAATGAGGTAATGACCCTGAAAGCCCCCCAGTCCCCGGAGCAGGCAGCTCCAGACTCAGGTGTTGACCACCCATCCCTACTACCATCCCTACTACCATCCCTACCATCTGCATCCAGGTGCAGACAGGTAGGGAGGCTTCTCAAACACAGTCACCTCTGTAAGACCACAGTGACCTAAACACACGCTTCGCTTCCCACACCCTGAGGGGCCTGTGGGTCCTGGGTGGTGCACGTTTTAGGGGCACAGGTCCTGGGCGGCAGACCCTTTAAGGGGGACAAGGATCGTGGGTCCCCCATCCTTTCAAATACAGGGATCACAGGTCATGCATTCCTTAGGGGAATGTGGAGAGTGGATTGCACACCCTTGGGAATGTGGAGAGTGGTTCATGCACCCTTTACAGTATGCGGATCACAGGACGCCCACACTTAGGAGGATATAGATCATGGGTCGTGCATCCTGTGAGGGGATGAAGCCCTAGCCTGAGGAGGTGACTCCTGAGAGGAGCTGCGGGAGAGCAGTGGGCCGAGTCCCCACTTCAGCCCTCTGACTGCCCCCAGTCCCCACAAACCAGGTCCCCCAGCTCAGGGCTGCAAGGAGGGGCACTCCCCAGACAGTGAAGTCACCTGGGAATGTGCCCGGGAAGTGCTGGGTGGGGTCAGGTCCTGGCACCAAGGAGGGAAGGAGCTCCCGTCTCAGTGGTCCTGGGCTGGGCTGGGTCTCACCCACCTGTGAGTGACTCTCCCATCCTTGTGCTTCCAGCCCCTGCTTCCCGGAACTACTCAGTAGGGAACTGTGTGCGCATGAGCCTGGCTGCTGTGGTCTTGCTGATCCTGGTGGAGATTCTGGCAGAAGCTTGGCACGGCCAGAGCAGGTCCCAATGCGAACTGCAGGGACGGAAACAAGAGGGTGCCCAGCAGAGTCTACACACCAGGGTCCCAGGGGGGACATCCCAAGGGCTCTGAGGCTCAGGTTGGACCCCAAGGAGACCCGGCGGCCCCCCTTCTGCTATGCTGGGCTGTGCAGGGGTGCAGTGGCGATGGGCCCTGCCTCTCCACCGTTTGTCAGTCTGCGTGTCCCAGCTTTGCCTCCAGGCCTGATACCCATAATCTGACCACCCATCCCGCCCCCTGCTTCCTGGGCGCCCCTCCTCTCGGGGTTCTCTGGCAGGCTCCCTGTCCCTCCAGCCCCTGCCTCCCCCTTCCTCTTCCTCCTCCTCCCACCTGATTCAGAGGCTCAGTGGGGCTCAGCTCAGGCCATCCCTCAGTGCTCACACCTCTCGCTTCGGTGATGTCAGCATCTGGGGGCTTCCCCTTCACATTTCAGTGGAGAACTTCACGGTGGAGATGCCCTCCTCCCCCTCCCTTCTCCTGGAGCACTGAATCCTGGTTGTCCTCTGGGAACCAGGAACCTGCCGCTCCAGGACGCAGGCGCTCACAGCACCTGTCAGCTGCCTTACTCAGGAGGCCCCCAACTCCACCTGCCCCTGGTCCCCACACATCCCGTTTCTCCTCTTTCCGGATGGTCTCTGGCTTGCTTCCTCTCCCGCTGGCTCTTGGGCCCCACAGTGTCAGATCTGGAGCCCGGGGAAGGAAATGCCAATCAAAACCATGCTGGCCTAGCCCCACACACTCATTAAGATGGTTTTATAGATTAAAACCTGTTTACGGGAAGGTCACAAGTGTTGGGAGGAAGTGGAGATATTTGGAACTGCTGAGCCCTGGCAAGGGGGTGGGTGTAAGTCGGTGTGTCATTTCCTCAGAAAGTAAACAGAATCGCCCTGTGACCCAGCAGTCCCAGGGCTAGGGGCGCAGGCAGTGGGAACAGAGCCAGGGACCGGAAGCCGTGTGCGCTCGGGTCCACGCCGGCACTGCCCACACTAGCCAGGGCAGCCGCAGGCTCCTGAGCTGTGCAAGACAGCAGCCAGCATTGGGCACCGAGCAAGGACTCCCCTGGCCCTTGCAGGCTTTCAAGACGGAGGAAGGGGCCTGGTGTCCAGGAAGGGGTGGGGCCCTGCAGATACCCTCCTGTGAGCCCCATGGGACAACGACAGACCTGGGACCTCTGGATGGAATAGCCCAGTCTGTGCCCCTTCATTGTAGCGGACACGGAACCTCGGACCCCTGGCGTCTGAAACGGTTCTCAGTCGGCTCCCAGCCTTCTGGAAACGGATTCGGGCACCGACCTTTCCTTGTCAGCGCCCTGACCTCACCCCCGGAGGTGTCCTCCCAAACCTAGGAGCACCCGTGCCCAAAGCCCTGCCTGGCCACGTCCTGGAGTCCTGGCGTTCCAGCGGCAGGTGGGGCTGCGCAGAGCTAGGACCCGTGTCCCTGACCTTTCCAACCCCTGCTCCTGAGACATTCACGCAATATTTTCCAGACTTACCCTGTGGCTCCAGTGTTGGTGGGACATAATGTTGTCTTTAATTTTATTTGTGTATATTCACATCAGAGTGTGCTTTCCCGTGTCTTACGGTGTAACCGTGTCTTGGACTGCCTAGAACATTCATAGGTTTCAAACGCTGGAACCCCCTGAAAGGGTGGGTTCAGAGATGAGCCACCTTGTCTGGCCGTTTCACACGCACACACCCCCACCCCCACACACTGGTCCGATTCTGCTTTTCAGAATGAGCAAGTGACCCATGGGAAATTAAGTCAGAAGACACGTTGTGTTACTTAACTCCTTTCTCCGAAGGAAGTTATCCCGTTTGAGCGAGGACTGTGTACCCCACGTTCTGCTTTTCCAGGTCCTGCTGCTCTGGTAAGAAGTTGCTGCAAACACCGTGCTGGAAACAGTGCGCATTCCCCGCCCAACGGGGTTCTCTGGCCCAGGGGTCTGGCGCAGTCCCGTGGCCTGCACGAGCACTGGGCTGGGCTGCGTTCCTTCCAGTGGCTACGGGCACTAAACCAAACACTTGTGAACATCAAAAGGATCAAAGAAAAAAATCGTAACAGAAACAAAAACAAACAAAACAAATGAAATGGAAACACACATACCAAAACCTACGGATGGGTTGCAGCGAAAGCCTTTCAGAGAGGGAAGTTTGTAGTCATGAACGCATCTGTTAGGAAGTTGCAAAGATCTCAACTACACACCCTCACTTTACACCTTGAGGGAAAAGGAAAATAAAGAGTACCCTAATCCCAAAGTTAGCAGAAGTAATGAAGGAGAGTGGAAATAAATGAAGTAGACACTGCCCACCCGAAAAAAAAAAAAAGAAAGAAAAAGAAAAGATCAATGAATCTAAGAGTTTGTTATTTGAAAAGACAAACCAAATTGACAAATGTTTAGCTAGACCACCTAAGAAGAAAAACAAGAGAAAACGCAAATCAAATCAGAACTGAAAAAGGAAACATTTCAACTGACCTCACAGAAATATGTAGGAGTTTAAGGGACTGCTACCAACAACTCTGCACCCACAGATGAGAAAACCTGGAAGAAATGGATCAACTCCCAGCAACACACAACCTACCACAACTGAATCAGGAATAAATAGAAAATCTGAACAAACACATAAAAAGCAAGGAGACTGAGTGGGTCATCAAAGACCCACCAACACTAGAAAATCCCAGGACACCAGATGGCTTCATTGGCAAATTCTTTTGAATATCCAAAGAAGAATGAATGTCAATCCTTCTCAAACTCTGCCCAAAAAAGTGGAAGGGGGGAGGGGGACATTGTCAAACTCATTCTTCAAGGCCAGTGTTATCCTGATGCCAAAATCAGATGAAGACACTACATATTATCCTGATAATGGTATTCCAAAATCAGATGAAAACACTATCAAAAAAATTAAATAGACCAAAGTTTTTAATCTTCTTTAATCTTTAATCTTCATAACTCCAGAAAATTTCCCAGACAACTCATTCTTGCTGGCCTCTTTTTCCTTTCAGTGTGTTAATTAGTCTTGAATTTGGATGTCCAAGTATTTTCCTGAGTTTAGGAAGTTCTTGGTTATCATTTCTTTACATAAGATTTTGGCCCTTTTCTGGAATTCTAATCATTCTTTTCTGTGGTAGATGCCGTCCAGTTTCTTCCATGAATTTTATTCATTAACTGGATTCCTCGAGTCCAGAATTTCTGTTTGGCTCTTTTGTATTTTTTTTTATCTCTTTGTAAAACTTCTCTTTTGGTTCACGTGTTGTTCTTCTTTTCTCATAACTCGATGAGTTTCACCAGTGCAGCTATTTTGAAATCTTGGTCAGCTACATGGCAAAACTCCAGGTCTGAGTTCAGTTACAGGACGGCTGTCCTCATCTCTTGATGATGACATGTGTCCTTGATTCCTTGATTCTTCATGTTCCTTGGAGCTCCTTGGCTGTTTTAGCATTTGAAGTGGTGCTCGCTCCACAAATCTTTAGTGGCTGTCTTTGTGTGGGAGATGTTTTTCACTGGTTCTGCCTGTATCTGACACTTTCTCCAACTTTACACAGATGCACAAAGTGTGTAAGCTTGTATTTCCTTTCCGGTCCTTGCAATCCACCAGGCTGGTTGCTGGAAACTTTCTTTTTTTTTTTTTTTTTTTTTTTTTTTTTTTTTTTTTTTTGCTACAAGTTTGTGGTTTCTGTCTTGCCCACAGACTCCAGTTTGTTTTCAGAGCCTGCATGAAGATCTGGCCACAGCCTACAATGAGGTTTTCACACTTGGGCAGTGGAGAGCATCCTTGGGCCGGGGCTGGGGGTGCTGGGGTCAGATCCCACAACAGCTCAGAGACAGGCTTCCTGCTGTGGTCCTGAACGCAGTCAATGGGAACCACATCTGTTTAATCCCTTGGATACTCTTACCTGCCTCTTTCTCCATCTTCTGCTCTCCCCATCTCAGGTCCTGCTTCAATACACTCTGTGTCTCCAGCAGACCCACACAGCTGGGGAGGCCAGGCACCCACTCACTGTTCTCCTATTCCATGTTGGCTAGTTCAGCTCTCTCAACTGTGCCCTGGCCAGAGGGGCGACTTGGCAAAGATCCTCTTACCTTCTCAAATGTATTTCCATTTCCTTCATTTACAACAAAGGGTCAGAATACACATGTCATTTCTTTTTTATTTTTTAAGATTTTATTTATTTATTTGACAGATCACAAGTAGGCAGAGAGGCAGGCAGAGAGAGAGGAGGAAGCAGGCTCTCTGCTCAGCAGGGGCTCGATCCCAGGACCCTGGGATCATGACCTGAGCCGAAGGTAGAGGCTTTAACCCACTGAGCCACCCAGGCGCCCCACACATGTCATTTCTAAATATATGCACCCTCAAACTCAGTGGGTGTCTCTGTAAAATGTTCAATTATGTATCTCTTCCGCTGTTACAGACATCATCCTCACTTCTGTCCTTCTGACACTTAGAACACATCCTCATTCTATTCCCCAACATCTGGAATTTCCACGTCTGGTCCCTTTATGCTACCTTCTGGAAAATCTCTCAATTCTGAACTCTCGTTTTATAAATGTCTCTTCAGGTTTGTCTTGTCCTTCATGGAATGAGTTTTTTCAATGTGTTGATTTATTGGATTTTTCATCTCTAAGATGTCTTAATTATTTCAAGAATTGCCCAATCTTCTGTAGCACAATCCATATTCTTGCATCAAAAATTCAATATCTCCTTTCATTTTTTCAGATATTTAAATATGCTTAATTTTATTCCCCTATTTTCCTACTGATTCTATTTCCTTGTATATGATCATTCTTATTCATCTGTAGCTTATTGTCCGTGCACTTAACCATTGTTAAGATCACTCTCTGATGTCCATTCTTGGTGGACATTCTCCTCTCATACACTTGTTCATACGAGAAGGGTTTCCCCGGGCTGTTCTGGGAGTCGGGCTGACCACGAGAGATAACTGCAGCTTCTCCTGGTCTGTGGGGTCCATTCCCTCAATCGTCACATCTGCCCAGGGTTGTATTAGGCAAGGACGGGTCCAATGCAAGCCTCAAGATCACAGTCACTCACAAAAGAGAAAAGCTTCAATGAATCTGTTTCACACACACGTAGGGGCGGTGCCTCGGAGCTGACCTGAGTCAGTGAGTGGAGAAACCCCTGTTCTTGTCCACAAACACACACCGGGGAGCACCGCAGTTTTTAGCCTTCACGCGCAGCCCTGCCGCCTGCCTGCCTCTGAGGACCCTGGCGCCCCTCTCTGTGTCCGCGCGGGTGGAATCCTCTACCAGATGACCTGCTGATGGTCCTGGGAACTGACAGCTGCTCAGCGTTGTTCTCTGTTCTTTCTTGTGGTTCCCTGACTCTCTGGGGAGTTTTCGTTTCTCAGTTCCTGCATATGATTGTTTCTACACATTTCGGAAATAAGGTCAGTAGCGCTTATTGATACAAAGCATGTGAGGGGTCTTGACTGGATGTGAAAAACATCCACCTGGGCTAAGACTGACCCCATAATCCTTCCATGTACAAAACCCCTCTTATCCCTCTCTGAAAACTAACAGTAATGAATCCCCTCTCATGAACTGGGAACCACTGACCCCCACAATTACCCTAAGGAGTGGGGTTCAGGACAAGATCCAAACAAGGAAACAGACTTGGAGACAGGATGTCATTACCCTGGGAAACACAGGCAATGGATAATAGATGAATATTTAGAGAAAGGTTAACTTTTCCTTCAAAAATCAGAGCTCCCACACTGCTGGGATAAATGTTCCCCACAACTTACACGCAGGACCCCAGGGTGGGGAGGATGGATCTGCCCCAGAAACAAGGGGCACTGAGGAGCCGGGAGCGTCTCACAGGGATGTTCCCAAGAAGGTTGGGGAGTGTGGACAATGTCACCGGAAAATAGAGAAGTCCTTGGAGGCTGTGCAGAAGGAAAGCCTACACTCTGGGGACGGGAGAGGGGCTGTGCTCCCTTCCATATGTGCCTGTATTTCTCCCCTGGGCTCATTTACCACCATGACCTCAACGTAGGCTGATCAGAGAGGACACACCTGTGTCGGCGCTGATTTGAGCTCTAAATGGCAGCAGGAACCTGCCTCCACTGTAGCATTTCTGGGGCTTTGGGCCCAGTCCATGGTGAGGACCCAGGGGTGTGCTGAGGATGAAGGAGACCCAACAGGGGTTCCCTGGGGGGGAAGGACCTGCCCTGGTCTCCTCACCCGGATGGGGCATCTCAGGAAGTCTCAGGGTCCACCCGCTGCACCGTCATGGACACCAGAGCAGGGCTCAGGGGAGGGGCTGTTCCCCTTCCTGTTGTCACAACTTGCTGACGTGACAACCCTGTGACAGGCAGGACTGGCCTCCACGTGGCCACACCCTATGTGTCTGTCTGTCCCACAGTCACAGTGGTCCCTCCGTCTGCACAGCCGGAATCAGAGAGAGGAGACGCCATGACCCCCACCCTCACAGTCCTGCTCTGTCTCGGTGAGATCTGAGGAGGGGAGGGACACCCTAGTCTGGGAGGGACCCGCCCCACAGACAGGCCCTGGTCTGTCCGAGGCCCCAGGCTCAGGAGGCTCACGGGAGGAGGGGATCTGCTAGGATTCGGGGCAAACCTCTCACAGGGACTCTCTTTCAGGGCTGAGTGTGGACCCCAGGACCCGAGCGCAGGCAGGTGAGTCTGTCACCGGAGGTCCCAGTCCCTCCAAATGGGGCAGGGGTCACCCACCAGGCAGTGGGGGAGGGAGAACAGCAGCTCTGGGCTGACCGAGGGGAATGTCTGGAGTTTGGGGCAGAGCTGGGACCTGGGGGTGGGGAAGGTCTGTGTCCCAGCCTCTGTTTCCTTCCAGGGACCCTCCCCAAACCCACCATCTGGGCTGAGCCAGGCTTTGTGATCCCCTGGTGGACATCTGTGACCATCTGGTGTCAGGGTGGCCTGGAGGCCCAGGAGTACCGCCTGCATAAAGAGGGAAAGATCCAGACCTGGGACAGACAGAAGCCACTGGAGCCCGGGGACAAGGCCAAGTTCTTCATCAGATACATGAGAGTTATGCATACAGGAAGATATCACTGTGACTATCTCAGTCCCACTGGCTGGTCAGCGTTCAGTGACCCCCTGGAGCTGGTGATGACAGGTGCGAGCCCACTCAGGGTCCCAGCCCGAGGCTCTGCCCTCAGGAAGGGGGTCTGTTCTCAGGGGTCTCCCTCTCACAGCCCAGCCTGGGGATAATGTGGGGGGTCTGAGCACCATTTAATACCACCCCCTCTTCCTCTCCTAGGATTACAGAACAAACCCCAGCTCTCAGCCCTGCCCAGTCATTTCGTGACCCCAGGAGGGAACGTGACCCTCCAGTGTGGCTCATGGTTAGGATTTGACAGGTTTGTCCTGATGAAGGAAGGAGAGCGCCAGCCCTCCTGGACCCTGGTCTCCCAGAGAGACCCCCGTGGGGGGACCCAGGCCCTGTTCCCTGTGGGCCCCGTGACCCCCAGCCTCAGGTGGATGTTCAGATGCTACGGCTATTACAACAACACCCCCCAAGTGTGGTCGGACCCCAGTGACCCCCTGGAGCTGCTGACCTCAGGTGAGGAGCCCAGCCCTGTCCCCTCTGTGTTCCTGTGGTCAACCTGACCCTGTCTGGAAGACCCCCAACATAGGATGTGACTGAGGGGCTACAGGGAGGCTCATTCACGGGGGCATCCACCCCTCAGAGGAATGGGGACCACACTGTCCTCCCACACCTGCCCCTCCCCACACGCCCACCACTCAAATCTCTGGGTGCCTGCAGAAGTGTTTTCCGGGCCCTGGGGCAGATACACCGGGAAGGTCTGAGCCTAGAGAGGGTCTCTGTGGGAAGATCCAGCCCTCCGCCCTCCTCTCGTCTCTTTCTCTGGACCCTCTGGGGGCTCCACGCCCCACCCTCAAGTCCCAACTCCACAGCTGATACGTCACTGGGACCTCTTTCCTCAGAAAGAGTACAGACCATCCCGGGGAGTCTGAGAGCCTCCCAGAGGACTGAAGACCCCCTGAGATACTCAGAAGCAACCTTGTGTCCCAGGGGCTAAGAGTCCAGCAGAGATGCAGGGGGGGAGGCTCCAGGGGTGGGGCGGTCATGGCAGAGGGAAAGGCTAGGGGGAGAGCAGCCAGGCTGAAGGGAGGAGCATGCCACCCTCCCCGTCCTGGGTTGACAATGTACCTGGTGGGGTCCATTGAGGGGCGGGGTCTCAGTGCTCCCTGAGATGGTGATTTGGGGTGGGTCCCTTTCCATCAGAGCCTGGGTTTCTCCATTTGTGATAGGGGAGAATCCTGGCTCAGATCTCAAGGACATGTCCTTGCACACCTTCCAGGGTCTGCAGAATGGGAAGGTGAACGGTGAGGGCTGTCGGATGCAGGGACGGGCAGGACAGTGATGCTGGTGACGGACCCAGAGCTCCTCTGTCTGTCCTGCAGTGCTCAGCCTGGTCGTATCCAGACAGCTCTGGTGGAAAGAAATCAGAATCAAACAGAAATAAGCAAGGGCTTGAAGCCTGGGCTCCACCGGATGTAAATCCCAAATCTGCCGCTTCTGGGCTGTGGGATTTCAGACGAGGCCTTTCACTGTCCGTGAAACGTGTCTCCTATGGTCTCCCTCATAGGTTTGCTGAGAGGTTTAGGTGAGATCTTGGAAATGAGAGCCCTGCACGGGATGGGCCCACCGGGTGTGCGAACCCTCATGTTCCCTTCCGTCATGTGCTTGCTGAAAACTGCAGGCAGGCCCCACGTGCAAGTGCGGGGTCTGCAGGGCCGAGGACCAGTCTTGGCTGGACTTGGGGAGTGAAGAAGGCATGGAGTCCCTCCCACGCAGGGACGGTTCTGAGCACCCCAAAGCCTCTGACAATAGCAGGCGCATTCAGCTGGGGCTACAGAAGGCAGGGCGCATGAGGACAACAGAATGGACCATCCCAACTAAGGCAGGAGCCCAGAGCCAGAAGTAGGTGTCCACTAGGGTGGGCAGTGTGAGGAGAGCACAGGGAACCCACAGTCCTGGGCCGGAATCCCAGCTCTGCCACTGACTTCCTGGCCTGGTGACCTGGGGCACCTGACTCATCTCTCCGAGCCTTGGTTTCTTTGTCTGTGAAATGGGTGAAGGTGGGGGTGGCATTTTCTGGTGTGTGATCATTATGGAGATGAGAGGTGAGGATGGCATAGACCCCAGCACGGGTCTACATGCAGCAGGCGCCCAGTTAACTGACATCATGGTCCATTCATGGTATCCCTCGTGTCCAAGGTCACAAGCACCAGAGAAGCTGGATCCCAGCACCTGTGATCTTCTTCCTGACGCTCTTCCTCCTTCTCCTCTTCCTCCTTGTCCGACACCAGCACCAGAAAAAATGCTGCAAGTCAGGTAAGTAGACGATGGGGAGCTCTGGTCTACCTGAGAAGTGAGACCCAACTCTGAAGATACGAAGTGGCTTCTTAGAGCACTGCCAAATATGGCACCAAAACAGACAGAAATGGCCGGTTTTGAAAATCCTCCCAAGGAAACAATAAAAAATTTCTAGGAAGCTCTTTCCATCACAGGCTTCTTGGGACACACAGGAATCGCCACAGATAGGAGGGCAGGTAGCAGGGGGTGTACCCAACACCCGAGGAGCCATGTCGGTGACGGGGGTGGGTTTCAAGGGAGAGGTCATCGGCGCCCTGCAGCCAGTGGGGAGTGGGCACAGTGGGCACAGTGGTGAAGAGGGAGGGAGGATGGGTGGGAGATTCGTTGCTTTGAGCAAATATGTAAAAATATTGGGGATCAAGGAGCCGAGTTACTCAAGGTTTTCAGGGATTTATCAATGTGCAAAAGCAGTTGGCCAGAATAAACGCGGAGCTGTTCTACCGGAACTGGATATGCCAGTGGGACCTCGTTAAAATGCATACACGTGCATCGAAGGACACGGGATAACGATAGGTGTAAGCGTCTGTTGCTATGTCTGTGCGTATACGTACAAACACACGGGTCCCAGCTCCACCCACCAATAAAACCTGGACACGGTGACGGCACACCGATCATCCAGATCTCAGTTTTCAAATACTGCCCTCTGTTAAAAGGAATTCGGGTTCATCCGAGAAATTCTTTATTCCGCATTGGGACAGGGGAACTAATGGAGGATGTCAGAGCATCTGAATGGGCCAGAAAGTGCCAAAATAGCCAAGAGTGATGGAGGCAAGTCAGAATAACACAGAAGCCAGCTGGAAGGAACCCCCTGTGGAAAAATCTAGAATAACCTGAGCATCCAAGTGTGGGCTTACAATGCATCGAAGAAAGCAGAAATCCATGAGTCTGTTAATGCCGGGGGGGGGGAGAGGGATGCATTAGAGTAGAATACCAGCAGATCAGAAGGAGCAACGTGGACATCGGAGACCCTTAAGAGTTGGCTGCCATGATGGTGGGCCCCGCGGGCGAGGGTCATCGGTGGTCCTAACAACGGCCATACTGTATCCGAGGACAGTCATGGTATTGGATGAAAACTCAAATATCTGTCTCCAAATACCAATCAGATTCTAAGGGAGGAGGGAGGACTTTACCACGGGAAACCAGGCAGACGCCTACTTCACCAGGCAGTCGGAGAGCACAGTGCCAGGAGTAGGACAGGGGGATATCCTGGGCTCCAGAATTTGTTGGAGATCACGGCTGTACCGACACCCTTCCCGGGTGTTCCTAAGTAGACACTGGGTAGAGCCAGAAAGAAAATAAAAGACGCCGTTTGGCAGTTGGTAAGACAGGAACCGGGAGTGTGGTTTTGGTGTACGTGTTGCATCAGTGAAGATCTCCTGATCGGGGGTCCTGGGGTCGTGTAGACGAGGGTTCATATTTGTGGGAGGTGCACAAGACAGGGTGCATTATATCAGAAAAACACCTACCTACCTGCCTACCTGTTACCTGTCCGTCCGTCCATCCGTATGTATGTCTACGTGCATGCCTGTAGATGCATGAGTAAGGGACCTACCCATTCTTTCTCCTCCCTCCTGCGGCCCCCGTGCCCATTATCTCCACATCCACCACCATCTCTCTCTCTGCGGTAAAATACTGCCAAAACAGAAACATAGTTCAAGGTGATGCAGGAATAAAAAAGACAGTTCTTATCAATTTTCTTATGTAAAAAAGTAATAACTATAAAAATCCTTGAGAATGAAGAGATTTAATAAGAACATAGACTTTTAAAGACATTCTTTCAGTTTTGTTTTTTAAGAATATGTTGAACCCTCCATGCATGTTTTGTGTGTTAGAATTTAGTTGTTTGCCCTGAATTCCAGATCGAGGTGGGTGGGTGTTTAACCTTGTCGGGGCTCGGATCCTCTGAGATCCTAACAGGACCCTGGGCGCCGGGTTCTGGGGTCACTTAGAAGCTAATTCTCACTTTGTGCAGGTGCCTCTCATCCTCAAGTTGAGACCAGAACCCTGCAGAAAAGGTAATTTCTCCCCAAAGACCTCCCCCAAGCTCCCACCTCTGCCTGCAGTGCCTTCACCGTTGCCTGCTGCCCGTTTTTCCTCTCTCAGCTCCAACTCTGTGGCTCCCGTCCAGGACGAGAACCAGGGTAAGTGGGAAGGAGGGTCCTGGTGGGAGACCAGGAGGAGTCCTTGGGACAGGTTCTGGGCTTTGCATGAAAATTGCCACATCTCTGTGATCCCAGGCACATCCTGCCCCGTGCTGGGCCTCAGGCTCCCCATCTGAGGGTGGGAGGGGCATGTGGGACTGCAGGGTTTCAGGAGTTGGGGCATGAAATAGAACGTTCTCGTTCTCCAGATGCTGAGGTGAGAGAGTCCCAGCCTGAGGAAGACATACAGATGGACAGTGAGGTGAGCACCTGCTCCTGCCCAGGGCACCCAGCACAGCCTTGTTCATTGGCTACATCCATAGGCTGTTTCTCCACCGTCCTATCCCTCAGTTCGGCAGCATCTGACCTCACCCTTCTTCTTCAGAGGTGATACATGCAGCCTGCTGCGACATCATGTCTCAGTGGGTTTCTCTGATACCACATGGGCCCTCCTTCTTGGTCCCCTTCTTTGGGTCCTTTGAACTGTTGGTTGTCCGTGTCTCATAACGGCAATGCTGTGAGGGACAGTTGTACAGTTTGTGCACTGCACAATAGGGATCGTGGGGCTTAAGACCCTACTGGTGGCTTCTGAGCACCGTGCCTTTTCTTATTCACACAAAGTCACCCTGTTGAATGGTCTGTCCATGAACAGAGACCCTCAGCCTGGCTTTTTCTCCATTTACCCTCTTCCCTCTGGTTGTGTGGATTGAGATGCAATGAAACTACACAATACTGTGCCTTGGGTGTAATGATTGTCATTCGTCTCCTAGTCCCACAGGAAACTCACCCAACCATCGTGTCGACCTCACTATGAGACAACTCCCTATTTGATGTTGTCACGTTTATTTAATCCCAGGTACAGCTGGACCATCTCCAGGCTCATAATTTCACAATTATTTCCAGCCTCAGATATCCAAGCTCCTGTGAGCTAGGTCTGCTTGTCTGCTGCAGGCATTTCAATATCCCATGCGCCAAGTCTCCATTCTCCCCAGAAGAGTTGTCTCGCCCTCGATGTTCAGTACTTCGTCTAGAGACACTTTGTTCATCACAGCTGGGAGGGGGTTGCCAAAGGCCTCTAGGGGCCAGGGGTGCTGTCGCACATCCTACGACGTGTAGGACAGCCCCCCACCCCACCCAGAGGAAAGAGGGACTTCCCACGTCGGACAGATTACTGACACTGGTGGTGGAGGAGCTGTTGTAACAGAAGCAGGCTCTCCCCTGGCCCCTCCACCGCACTTACCCCCTCCCCAAATCAGGGCTTCCTTGTTCGTGGGAAGTTCCCAACCCCACAGCCATGAATTCCTTGAGCACAGGGTGCTGATCTGTCCTCTTTTTGGCCGCCTGGCAAGGGCCCTGTCTCTGTCTGTCCATCTGTCTGTCTATGAGCATATGGGTACAGGCTGAAGTGGTTGAACCGAATCCTAAAGACTGAGTTTCCCCCCACCTTAGCTCATTTATTCATTCAGGGAGGTGACAAATCCTCATGAGGAATCTGTTGGGCAAGGCTCTGTCTTACACTGGGTGATAGAAACACGAGAGAAACCATGTCCGAGCCGGGAATCCACGTGATCCGATTTAGGTCTTAAAATCGACCTTGGCTTCCAGGCGGACTCGTAAGTGAAGAGGGTCGAGGTGGAGGTCAGCCGCCCTCCTTGTCTCCCCCAGCAGAGCCCTGACAGTGAGTCCACCACAGGGTGACTGTGTCCCAGAGGGAACCACTCAGCCCTCAAGGCAGAGAGGCTGCTCTTCATTCTCCCTGTCGGACGGATAGCTGGACACAGCGGACAGTAAGGGGGACGGGACGGTCAGGTGGGTCCTTGCTGCTCCCGGAACCCTGGCTCCTCACCCACCACACCCCTGACTCCCGTTCTCCCGCCTCCAGGCCATGGCATCTGAAGACCCCCAGGATGCGACCCACTCCCAGATGAACAGTTTGAATGTCGGACAGGAGACAAGTGCACCCCCCTTCCTCCCAGTCAGCGGAGGCCCCAGCAGAGCCCAGTGAGTGTGCTGCTCGGCCCCTGCACTGGCCCAGGGAGGACCCAGACCCCACGCTCCAGGAGGGGGACTGCAGAGACGCCGGGAGGCTGTGGCCCTGACCCCCACCCCGTGGACACTCAGCTAACACCCCCGGGCCTGGGGACCTCTCATAAGCAAGCAGGATATCCTGGAGCTTTAGAAATCACTTAATTCTGCTGTAGATAAAGATAAATACCAGCTCCATATCTTCAGACATAAAGCAAAACCCTTCTAAAAACCCGCGGCGAGAGAAGCAAACCACAAATGAAGATAAGACTTTTTTTTTTAAGTAAATGACAATGCAAATATTCTACATCGACGCACAGTTTCACTAAATGGTCGAGTAAATGCTACAGGCCGATGGGAAAATTATGAATGAAAATATGACAAAGAGAAGAGCGCCTGAAAATCAGCGGCTTAGGGGACATCTATACAAGTCAGAAAAAGCACAGCAAATTCGTCCCATGGCACTGGGTGAAAATGATAATATATACTGGTCATGGAGAATAAAAGAGATAAAATCAGTTGTATGAGCTTGGGCTGCCTTAACAAGATACCATGCACTGGGGGTTGCAGGGGGCAGGGCTGAAGCCACAGAAATCTATTTCTTCACAGTTCTGGAGGCTGAAAATGGAGCCCAAGGGGCCGACAGGGCTGTTGTCCTGGGAGGGCTCTCCCTGCGGCTAAAGGACGCCTGCTCTCGTGGCCTTTCCTCCGTGTGGCGTGTGAGGCGGAGAGAGATCTCTGCTGTCTCTTCTTATAGGGTCACCACCCTCTTTAATCAGGGCACGACCCTATGATCTCATGATCATTCCTCTGTAGAGGCCCCATCTCCAAACACAGCCAGCCCCGGAGTTAGGTCAGCAACACACATTGCCTGCGGGAGGGGGGTCGGAAGGTAAACAGTCCACATCATTCCATCCCAACAGTGCCCCCCGCCCAAAATCTACACTTGTTCCAGCATCAACGATCAATCTAAAGTCCAGAGTCGCATCTGAATTATCCTGTAAGTCAGACATGGGTGAGATTCGGGGCACAACGTCTTCGAAGGCAGAATTCCCGTGCAGGTGTGGTGAGCCCGTGACGCAGACCAGTGACCTGCCCGCCCCCAGACGGAGCGATGGGAAAGAAGAAAGGGGGGACCACGTTCAAAACTGAGTAAAGCAACTTGCACAGATCTTAAGGCTCTGGAATGAACAGAGCCTTGGCTCGACGCCCTGCCCGCCCGGCCCTCTGGGGCGCCTCCTCCATGGCTGGGGGCTGCAGGGCCCTTCCCTCTGTGAGGGCCCCACTCCCAAGGCCTGGAGCAGAGCCTGCCCAGGGGAAACCAAGCCAGTAGCCCAAACTCTGAAACCACGGGGCCAGCCCTGCCTATCTCTGAACTGAGTTTGGCGTCGTCCTTCCCTTTCTGTGAAAAACAGCAAATAGTTGGGGGCGCCTGGGCGGCTCCGTGGGTTGGGCCTCTGCCTTCAGCTCAGATCATGATCTCAGGGTCCTGGGATCGAGCCGCACATCGGGCTCTCTGCTCAGCAGGGAGCCTGCTTCCCCCCGTCTCTGCTTCTCTGCCTACTCGTGATCTCTCTGTGTAAAATAAATGAATAAAATCTTAAAAAAAAAAAAAAAGCAACAACACATAGCTGGCAGACAAAGAAGCCTACGGTCCATCCTGCGGAATCTGAGACGGCTGGCAGCTGTCACTCCTCCCTCCCGTCTCAGCCCCGCTGACCCCTGGGCTGCGTTTCTGCTCCCACAGGTGCTCTCACCTTGGCTGCGCGTGCTCTCCCAAACCCTTTCCCTCCTTTGTCCAAAGAATCTTCCAGGTCTCCCTTCCGAGTCTGTAGCTGAACAATTCGTTCTCCAGAGTCCTCGGTCTCTCATGGACCCTCTCCGCTCTGGTCCCCCCCACCCCCTTCATTTTTCCTTCCTTCTCCTACTGTCCTCCGTGCTCTTCCTTCTGTCCCACAAGCAAGTGACACCATATGATCATTGACTCTCTCTGCTTGACTTACTTCACTCAGCATAATCCCCTCCAGCTCCCTCCACGCTGATGCAACAGCGGGGTACTCCTCCTTTCTGATCGGAAACCCGCTGAGGGATTGCGGGGTGGGGGCGGATGAGCCCGGTGGGCACGGATGGCAGGGAGCACTGGGTGTTAGACGCCAACAATGAATCTTGGAACACGGCAGCAGACACTGACGATGTACCGTGTGGTCACTAACGTGACATAACAACAAGCTGCTTCCTCCGTTCTCCTGGCTCCTCCGGAACTTCGCGGTGAGCGCCCACCCGGGAGCGCTGCAGGCACCGCCAACCGTGCCCAAATCCGCGGCTCGCGCAGCCTGCGCCCCGCCGACCTCTGGACAGGGTCCGGCCACACTCTCTGCCCCTCCGTCACAAGGGTCCCATTTTCTCCCTGGTGCAATGCCTCGATCCTCATCGCGGCCGAGGCACGGCGGGAGTGGACTTCGCGGTCCGCGTCTCCACCAGCAGCCGGGGCGCACGCAGCGTTTCCAAACTCCTCCAGCCTCCCTTACCTCTTTCTGTTTGGCGGTCAAGTCTGCAGTCCTCTGCTCCGGCTTCTGAAGTCTCCGCGAACGTGTGAGAGGGCTGGTGTCTGGCGGGGCCTCCCCACCCACCCCGGGGGGTGCAGACAGCCCCGTCTTGCTGTGCGCCTTTCCCTGGTGTGAGCCAGTGGACAGAGACACACTCGCAGCTCCCTACAGTCTCTCCTGAGGGCACTGCTCTAACCAAATCAGGACCACGCTTACAACCTCATTCTGTCCTAATTGCTTCCCTAGACGCCCCGTTTCCCAACACAGCCAGGCTGGGGGCTGGGGCCTCAACTTACCACTCTGGGGAAAGAACATAAGCATCCAGTCCCATAACATTAATAGGGCCACAAACATTTATCGTCGAGTATTCCCAGAGTGTTGAAAGTCCTAGTGACCCTCGACAAGAAATAGAGAAAGGACACCAAGAACCCGCATCCATAATGAAATACGGGACATCACTACAAATCCCACAGGATTTATGGTGTCAACCTAGATAAAAGAGGTAAACCGAGGCAAGCCCGGATTACGAAGGAGAGAGTGCATCTGGGAATAGCAGAGGACTTGTACTTTGGGACGTGGAAACTCGCACATGATCTACGGGCGAGTCTGTTGAGGGTTTGGGGCTGACTGTGTCTGGGGAAAAGAACAAAGAGGAGGGAGTTGAGCCTGAGACCGAGCGGCCACTTCCTGGCTTGAGTCTGGGAGAAGCTCTTGGTGGATGCCCCTTGGTCCAGGATGGTTTCCCTTTTCTCTAAAACCAGGCATGTACAGGAAATCAGTGTCTCTGACCTTGAGTATCATCAGCTTCGGACACATGCATGAGACTCTGCATTGCGTGCCGTCCGGCTCCCTTCCAGACTGAGTCCTTTCAGAAGAGACCTTACGAAGGTAAGAGACCTTACGTAAGCGGACCTTACGAAGAACTTATCCAATGCGGGTAAAATGGACCAGGACCCCAGAAACAGTTCTAAAACCAGCTCACAAATAAGTAGAAAACCTGAATCACCTTTTGAGCTCTTTAGTACCTCTGAAAATGAAACTCGTCCCACAAAACTAACTCCAGGTCCCACATATCACACTGTTCATAGAACACATCCCCAAACATTTTCATGGGCTCGTGTGAACACCCAACAAGAATACTGAAAGAGAGGGACATCGCACTTCCCTCTCCCACATAGACTTAGATGTAAAATAACTTTTAAAAGGGGGGGGGGGAAATGGGGCACCTGGGTGGCTCAGTCTGTTGAGCGTCTGACTCTTGCTTTCAGCTCAGGTCATGACTTCAGGGTCAAACATCCAGCCCCAAGTCCAGGTCAGGCTGGGCTATGTGTGGAGTCTGCTTGGGCACATTCTCTCGTGCACATTCTCTCTCTCCCCAAAAAGGAAAAAATAAAAAATAAAAGTAAAAAATGGTGGGGAATATCTGATTACAACATTACTGCTCAATTCACATAGGCAATGGGTGGTAGAAAAATATTTTAATAAAGATGAAATTTTCCCCAACAAATCCCGACTTTAATCTACCCATTGTCCCCTGCAGCTTGCAGGCAGGACCCACAATGAGGAGGACGGCTCGGCGCCAGGAACAAGGGGCACAGAGGAGCCAGGAGGAACTCACAGAGATGTTCCTAACGTGAGGGTATGGACAGGGTCCCAGGAAAATAGAGAAGTCCTTGGAGGCTGTGACAGAAAGAGAGCCCACGCTCCAAGGTCAGGAGAGGGGTAGTGTTCCCTTCCCTCTGTGCCCGTATCTCTCCTCTGGGCTCATTGTCACCATGACCTTGACCTGAGCCATTCAGAGATGTCACACAAGTGTCTGTGCTGACATGAGCTCCCCAGGACAGCAGGAACCCACGTCCCCGGCAGCAGCTCTGGGTCTGGAGACCCAACCATGCTGAGGAACAGGTATGTGCTGGGGATGAAGGAGACCCATGGGGGAGGCTCTGGGAGGGAAGGACCTGCCCTGGTCTCCTCACCTGGATGAGGCATCTGAGGAAGCCTCAGGGTCCACCCGCTGCACCGTCATGGACACCAGAGCCAGGCTGGGCCTGAGGAGGGGCGTTCCCCTTCCTGGAGACTCTGATGTGACAACCCTGTGACAGGCAGGACTGGCCTCCCTGTGGCCACCACTTGTGTGTCTGTCTGTCCCGTGGTCACAGTGGGCCCTCCGTCTGCACAGTCGGAACCAGAGAGAGGAGACGCCATGACCCCCACCCTCACTGCCCTGCTCTGTCTTGGTGAGATCGGAGGAGGGGAGGGGACACCCTAGTCTGGGAGGGACCCGCCACACAGACAGGCCCTGGTCTGTCCGAGGCCCCAGGCTCAGGAGGCTCACGGGAGGAGGGGATCTGCTAGGATTCGGGGCAAACCTCTCACAGGGACTCTCTTCCAGGGCTGAGTGTGGGCTCCAGGACCAGAGTGCAGGCAAGTGAGTCTGACCCCAGGGGTCCCAGTCCCACCTCTTCACTGGGGACAGAGGACAGACATCAGGCGGCGGGGATAGAGAACAGAAGTTCTGGGCTGACCGAGGGGAATGTCTGGGGGTTTGGGGCAGAGCTGGGACCTAGGGGTGGGGAAGGTCTGTGTCCCAGCCTCAGCTTCCTTCCAGGGACCCTCCCCAGACCCACCATCTGGGCTGAGCCAGGCTTTGCGATCCCCTGGGGGACATCTGTGACCATCTGGTGTCAGGGTGGCCTGGAGGCCCAGGAGTACCGCCTGCATAAAGAGGGAAAGATACAGACCTGGGACAGACAGAAGCCACTGGAGCCCAGGGACAAGGCCAAGTTCTTCATCAGATACATGAGAGTTATACATACAGGAAGATCCCACTGTGACTATCTCAGTCCCACTGGCTGGTCAGTGTTTACTGACCCCCTGGTGCTGGTGATGACAGGTGCAGCCCACTCAGGGTCACAGCCCGATGTTCAGGAAGGGGGTCTGTTCTCAGGGGTCTCCCTCTCACAGCCCAGCCTGGGGATACTGTTGGAGATCTGAGCCCCATTTAACACCATCCCACCTGCCCTCCTAGGATCCCAGGGCAAACCCAGCCTCTCAGCCCTGCCCAGCCCTGTCGTGACCTCAGGAGGGAATGTGACCCTCCAGTGTGCCTCAAGGATGGGATTCCACAGGTTCGTCCTGATGAAGGAAGGAGAGCGCCAGCCCTCCTGGACCTGGCCATGTTCCCTGCAGGAAATGGGGCAGGTACAAGAACACAGAGCCCAGAGGACAAGTTTGAGTCCCATCAGCACCTCATTTCCCCCCATACTTTTATGGTTCTCAGAAGCAGCTGATACCATCAGCCTGTCACAAAACAAGGCAGACACCCACGCTGGGGAGGAGGGGATGGTATGGGGTTGGCATGGATGGTTAAGTGCTGTCAAGGGGAGGAGGTGCCCTGGGTGCACACCCAAGGTCCTGGGTGATTTTCATCTGCTCTGACCTCTGTGACCTCTCTACCTTAACTCCTAGCCTCCCACACCCCAGACTACACAGTGGAGGCTCTCATCCGCATGGGCATGGCTGCTTGTGATCCTAGTGGTCCTCGGGATTCTCCTCTGTCAGGCTTGGTACGGTGAGAGAAGAGCCCAAGATGCGGCCAGGAGGCAAACACAAGAGAGTACAATGCCACGATCAGAATAGTAGAGCCTGTGTGCCCAGAAGGTTCTGGAAGAGCATGTGGGGTATGTGCCTTGTGAACTGTCTGCAGGTCATTGTGAGGAGGAAGAGGAATCATGGCTCCCAGTGCAGAGACAATGTATGCCCTCTTCTGCCATTAAACTATGGACTCCCCTTCCCAACCCCTGGTGAGTTGTCTTCACTGGCTCTCATCTTCCCCCAAGCAGCTGACACCCGCATGGCAGACTTCAGTCCACATCTCCATACACTGCCATGCTCTGGTTCCAATTTCAGTTAATGCATTTTCCTATTTTCCTCCCTTGTAATCACCATACACCTTGAGGGACATGAAGGGGTCTCCAACTCTCATGTCAAATAATGGAGGCTGTTTGAATGAATCATAAATTGGCATCAAAAGATGCAGCCTGAAAGGGATAAATCCAGGAGATGCCCCCACACCCTCCGTGCATCCTTCACTTCCACCAGATGGCCTGTGTGTGCTGCCTCCAAGAAACCCATGTACAAATTGCTGGCTCGGGGCGTTGGCCAGTATTTGTGGTGTAACTCCTTCCTTCATAGGCAACTTCAATCTCCCACCGTGAGGTGCCCAATGGTGAGGAACGTGCAGAACTGATGTCACAAAACAGTCCAAGTCAACCTAGAACCCATTAATGCCACTCTGATAGCTCTAAAGTGCACCCAGGTTTCCTTGCATTTTATGTGGAATGATTACTTCTGTTTCTCTTGGCCCAGTTTGGACCTGAGGGTCCAGGACTCCAGACGAGATGTGAATAGTTACCGTGTGCTATCAGTCGTGGGAGGGCCAGGAGCACACAGGCCCATGAAATTGAGAGATTCCATCCTTAAAAACTTGAGCCCAGAAGCACTGTGTCATCAATACATTCCACTTCTGGGCATAAGTTGTAGTTCTGCAAGATAGACAGTCCTGGAGATCCCGATACAACCCCACGCCTAGAGCGAACAAGAGGGACCTGACAAATCTGTAAAGAGGGTAGATCTCGTGTGAAGCTCTCTTATTACCACAATGAAAAGCGACATGAAGGAGAATTGTATCCATGTAACTGAGGAGACACTATGCCAGTGAGTTCATACAAAGACTCACAAAGGACAAAAGGTGGTGGCAATCAAATGTCCACCAGTGGTCGATAGATTAACAAGCATTAACTGTGTCCAGCTAGTGGTTTGCACAAAACATGGAGACAGAATCTAGAAGAGCTAATGCCTGGGGGACAAGAGGCCGTGAGGAGGCAGGAATGACTCGGGTTTTGCTGGAGAGAAGGTAGTGCTGTCCCAGAAACAGAGAACGTGATAGAGAGATAATGTGTGAAGAAAAGAAACACAAACCCAAGTCCAGAGCCAAGTGGTGGTTCCCTCTGTGAGTCAGTTGAGTCTAGAAACATGTTTCCCAGCCTTCTCTGGAGTCACCCATCCTGGATAGCCCCAACGGCTCCTCCGGTCAAATAAACACACGATGACGTCTCCACAAGGTCTTTCCCTGAGCCGTCCTTCCATCAACCTGTCCACACCACAGTCAGGATCAGTGGAAGACTGGAGACGTCCTGTTGGAGCCACCCCATCAGCCTTCCTCTCTTGCTTCTCCTCCAGGCCCTGACTCCCTGAGGAACTGTTACTGTCATGGCTCCATACCTACTCATCACTGCCCCTCCCCTGCACAAAACCCACCCACCTGTCTCTACCTTACTGCAGTGACACCCAGTCTCTACACCAGACCCTTCACGGGCTGACAACCAGGCTGAGCTACCCTCTCCAGCCCCAGCAGGGCCCTCTCCTCCCCACAAGCAAGCTCATTCCAGTTCACTACCTCCCCTCTACACAACACACACACACACACACACACACACACACACACACACACACAGTCATAACCACGTGCGCGTCTTCCTGGGATGTGACAGCGGAGACAATGTCAACAGAGCAGACTCCTTCCAAACCTCCTAGGCCATGAAAACAAAAAAAGAACCATCAGGGATGCTTCCTACCATCTGTGCGTGTATTTATGTTCCTAGGATTCTGTGAGCGGCTCACAAGAAACCACAAACACCACTTAGAATGCCGGTCAGCTCATCAGGCAGGCAGCCGACGAAAATGAGGCTGTCATCGCTGCTGGGTACCACTTCTCCTCCCCAGAACACAGCCTCCCTGGTGGTGATCTCCTCACAGCAGCATCTGTTCACACGTTACCTTGCTGACGATTTTCCTGCTCCTGAAGGTAAAATCCAGAACACGTGCGGGGCAGTAAGAGGCTGTGTGGGAGCCGGTTCCCCACTCGCTGAGGACGCAGTTCCAGGAGAGTTCAGCATCTTGGGCAAGGATGACGCCACTCAGCACACTTGCGCTCGTCCCATCTTGTGTTGGACTCGCCATCCCGGAGGGTCCCCACCACCAGTGACTAAGATTCTGAGATGTCCACCTGGCTCTGAGCCTCTCTGTCATCGATTTCTCTCCTTCTCTTTGGTTTATGAAAACTCTGTCCTGATTTCCCTTTGTCAAGGGTTTGTATTGTCTGATGTCACTGTCACAGCCCCGTGCATCCAGGGAAGGAACGAGACTGTCACCTCACCAATGAGTCCCCATGCCTGGCACCATGACCGGATGTGGCCACTGCTCACTAAACAGGGGCTGACTGCCAGCGCGGTGGGAGGAAGGATGAAAACTTGCATTGACAGAAGCTCAGGAAAGGGAAGTGTCTGAGCTTCTCACACAGCTTCTGTGTGAGACAGGGCAGAAGTGGAACTGAAATGGGGCTGATTCCCAGGCCCTGCCCTACCTCCCCCAGCCTCGAGTGCTGGAACCAGTTGCTCGCTAGACTTGGGCTTGCTGGGGAGGGAACCGAGAGAGTGGGGTCTGGGGAGACTCAGTCTGGTCTAAAAGGTCCCAGGACCTGCTGCTCTCGGGTCGAGGGAACCGAGAGAGTGGGGTCTGGGGAGACTCAGTCTGGTCTAAAAGGTCCCAGGACCTGCTGCTCTCGGGTCACCCTTCAGGGAGAGCAGAGAGAAGCCCTGGCGGGGACTCTTCCCCATGATGAGGAACTCGGGGCCTGGGTTGCACCACACCCCGTGCATCTGTCCGTCCAGCACACGCTGAGGACTTTATAAGCTATCTGCACGGCTGGGGACCATGGGTGGCTGCGCCAGGACCCTGACCCTCACTGCTCTTCTCTGTCTCGGTGAGCTTTCTGGAAAAGAGGAGGGATGGGGTCGCTGCGCCCAACTGCCCCCAGGTCCTGGTCCCTGGGAGACCTCAGGACTGGGAGGATCAGTAGGGGCAGAACTTCTTGGGGGAGGCACGTGCTCAGCCCCAGATGTGATGCCAGCACCCAGGGGCCCAGACCAGACCTGGAGCAGCTGCATGAGGGTGTGGGAGGCACTCACGGGATCTCTCTTCCAGGGCTGTGTCGGGACCTGTGGGACCAGGAACGGACGGGTGAGTCTTCCCCAATCTCCTGTCTCCACCAATGACCCCCTAAGCAGCTGGGGGGCAAGAGGGTCAGGGCTGATGGTGACTCATGTGGGAGGGACCTTGGGGTGATAAGTGGGAAGCTGAGAGGAGAGGAGCCCCCCTTGCAACTCCCCGTCTGATTCCTTTCCAGGGACCCTCCCCAAACCCTCCATCTGGGCTGATCCCAGCCCCATGGTCACCAAGGGGAGCCGAGTGACCATCTGGTGTCAGGCGTCTCTGCAGGCTGACGGCTACTCTCTGTATAAAGACAGGGTCTCTGTGCCCTCGGAGACCTTGGAGACCTCATGGGATTCCAGGAACAAGGCCAGTTTCTCCATTACATCCATGAGCTCACACGATGTAGGGCGATACCGGTGTGTATATCAGAGTGGGGAGAGCTGGTCACAGCTGAGTGACAACCTGCCCCTGGTGATGACAGGTGAGGGCAGGAGCCGGTCTCCTCCCCCTGGGCCCCTCCTCCAGGCAGAAGAGAATGGAATGTGGCTTCAGGGGGACCCTTGCTCACAGCCCACAGTACATGGGGTCCCTGGGGTCCGTGGGGTGATGGACACTGTAACCAGCTCCCTCTTTCTCCCTCAGGAAAGTATGATGCACCCTCCCTCTCAGCCAACCCAGGCCCTGTGGTGGCCTTGGGAGGGAACGTGTCCCTCTGCTGTAGCTCATCGTGGCCACGAGGGTCATTCCGTCTGCTGAAGGAGCGGGGGGCTGATGCGTCCCAACACCTGGAGTGGACGTTCTGTTGTGAGAGGGGGCAGGGACTCGTCCACGTGGGCCCAGTGAACACCTCCCATGCAGGGACCTACAGATGCTACGTTTCTTCTGACTTGTACCCGGATTCGTGGTCACAGCCCAGTGACCCTCTGCACCTTCAGGTCACAGGTGAGGGGGTCCCTGCTTCACGCCCTCTACCTCCTGGACCCAGATGACTGACCTAAGCCATATGCCCAGTGGAACCCTGGGGTTGATGGGGGGTGGGTGACACTGTCCTCCCGGGGCCAGAACCACAGGTGGGAGAACTTGAGAGGGGCCCATGAAAGCCTCACTGCAGGTCCTGGGCCAATGCGGGGAGTGCGTCCCCAGTACCACTGTCCCCTGCTGTCCAGGTGTCTACAGGGCGCCCTCCCTCTTGGCCCAGCCAGGCTCCCTGGTGCAGTCTGGAGACAGCCTGACCCTCCAGTGTCGCTCAGAGAACGGCTTTGACAGATTCGCTCTGACCAAGGATGAGGATCTCGGAGCTCCCCAGCGTCTAGAAGGGCAACCCAGCCCCAACTTCTCCCTGGGCCATGTGAACCACACCCATGGGGGCCGGTACCGATGCTACTGTGGACACAAGCTCTCCTCCACCTGGTCGGCCCCCAGTGCTCCTCTGGGTGTCCTGATCACAGGTGAGAAGCCCCCTGACCCATGTCCTAACTGCTTGCTCAGGGTCTGGAACCACGGTTGCCCCTGGGTGATGGGGTCCAGGCAGAGCGCCAGGAGCACAGGCTGAGGTGGGAATGTGGTCTAGAGAAAGGGACTGAGAAAGGGACAGTGAGGGCCATGGAGATAAAGGACCCACTCAGGGAGACAGGAGGTACTGAGAAGGGGACCACACAGAATCCCTGGAGAGAGGGTAGTGGTCCCCAACCCAAGGTCAAGGGCATGTGGGGAGGGGGTGGCTCTTTACATGTCACGACCTTCCTCTCCCCCAGGAATGTATGTGAAACCGTCCCTCTCGGCCCAGCCGGGGACTTCAGTGTTCTGGGGAGAGAACGTGACCCTGCAGTGTCGCTCAGAGATGTGGTTTGATACCTTCCACCTGTCCAAGGAGGGGTCCCTCGCTCCTCCCCAGGTCCTTCACATGCAGGACACAGCAATACCTTCTCAGGTCAACTTTACCCTGAGTCCCATGACTTCAGACCTCCAGGGGACCTACCAGTGCAACGGCTCACACAGCAACTACCCCTACTGGTTGTCACAGCCAAGTGACCCCCTGGAGCTCCTGGTCTCAGCTGAGGGGCCCACACCCCATGTCCATTGAGTGCTCTGATGCTCGAGACACAGTCCTGTCTCTGGAGAGCTCTGGCCTGGGAGGGGAAGGAGGGAACAACAGGGAGCTCAGCCACTAGGTTATTCCTCTGGGGGATGAAAAGACGGAGAGTGCCATGCCCCCTCCATGTCTTACCCTGACAAGAGGGACAGAGGCAGGACTAGGTGAATGCAGGGAGGAGACAAAATAGTATAAAAGACAAGTGGTGACAAGGAGCAGTAGGGCTGAGTCGGACAGAAGACCCAGCACAGCCCCTCAGAACCCCCTTCTTTTGGAGTCTACACTCCCGCACCCCACAGACAATCTTGGCGTCTGCTGGGAACAGAGTCCTCTTGGCCTAGAGCACACACAACCTCTCCAGTCCTGGGCTGAACTAAGTTGATCCTCTGCACTTCATATATTTACACAGGGGTTGTTCCCACCGGACCTGGAGATGGGGGTTGGGGGCATTTGAAGAGAGTCGCCTCGTGTCTCCAGCCATATTGAGATCATGGGGGCAACTGTGTGTTAGTGGGAGAGGAAAAGCCTGAGGAAGCCCAGGTCAGGTGCAGAGAAGACCTGGCTGTCTCTGTCCGTGGTGCTGCTATGTAGAAAGTCAGACTATCGCAGCACCTGGGGAACCAGGCCCACCGTAGGTAGAGCACAGTAAAGGGTGACTCTCATCTTCAGGTCGGGGGGCTGGGGAGTCCCTGCAAGCCACAGCTCGAGCTGAGCTGGATCGGCCACTCCTGACTGAGACACTGACAAAATTCCATTCATATCTGAGACTTTGTTCTCCCAGTTACCAAAGGTTGAATCCTACCCTGGATTTCAAAAGACTAAAGCAGATTGGAAATTTGGTACCAGGGAATTCTCCGGAAGATATTTCAGGAATTCCTCTTTCTTGGGACTTCTGTATCTGAACATGCCCTTTCTCCATCAGTAACTCCTGGCATGATGTGAAAAGAAAGAGAGAATTTCTGCCCAATTTCCATGAGCACCAAGGTGTCAGCCGGATCAGGCCATCCTCCAAAACATCTTCTATAAGAATTCATGTCTAGCATTCCCTCCCCAGTCCTAGAGTTACTGGTATTCCTTGATATTCTGAGACCGATCTCTGTATGTTCGTCCATGTGCCCATCTCAGTGCCCGTCTTCTTTTATCTTTGATCAGGTGGTTTGTCGTGTTTTTTTCTGCCAGTTTCTCATCTGCCTTCAAATCTAGACAACACATTGAGTGAATGATTAGCAGTGATGTGAATTATGGAAATCCTTGCTCATAGAAAAATGCCTGATGTGTGCTATATAATCCAATATTTATTTTTATTAAGTTCAATTAGCCAACATAAAAGTACATTATTAGTATTTGGTGTAATGTTCAATGATTCATTAGTTGTGGATAACAGCCAGTGTTCGTCAGATCACATGTTATTTTCAAAAAAGAACACATGTATAGATAAAGATGGAAAGTTATATAGAAATATATAATCCCAACACTTGTATAGATAAAGATGGAAAGTGATGTAGAAATATATAATCCCAACACTTGTATAGATAAAGATGGAAAGTGATGTAGAAATATATAATCCCAACACTTGTATAGATAAAGATGGAAAGTGATGTAGAAATATATAATCCCAACACTTGTATAGATAAAGATGGAAAGTGATGTAGAAATATATAATCCCAACTCAGGGACCAGAAGGAGCTGGCTGATGTGCAGGAATGAAAATTTGGACCCTGCTTTCACTCCTCCATGTTCCTGGTCCTCAGGATAAAAATGAAGCTTCCCATGTTTATTATTGTCTCCTAATTAGACGGAGGGGGACACCCTGGAGACGCTCACCTTAAGGGACTGAGATGGTATTAGCAAGTTTCAGGGACTCCCTGGAGGGCAGAAAAGAGATTACTTAAGTTTTTCTATGTCTCCCCAACCACAGGCTCTGTGTTTGCCTCTCAGGTATAGCTGGTGCCCTCAGAGAACCACAAAACAAGTCAGCCTCCAGATGGATGAATAAGGAGAAATTCTGAGTTACATGAGGGGCTCACAGGGACACATCCTGTCAATAAATGCAGGAAGCTGGACATGTAGGATGCCAGGGTCCTGTCAACACGCTCTGACCACCACAATCTCTTTGTCCACGGTCTCTAGCATCAAACAGCCAAGATCACACAGTGGAGAATCTCATCCGGTTGGGGATCTCTGCCCTGATCCTGACGGTTCTCGGGGTGCTGCTCTTTCAAGCTCGGCACCATCAGGAAAGACCCCAAGATGCAGCCGGGACATACACGTGAGAGCGAGAAGACGGACAGGGACGTAGAACTTTGAAAATGGAATTGATGATACCAAGAGATTCTGGAAGAATATCTGCGCATAAGTTGGGGAAACATTCTACTGACAATATTCTGGGTGTTAACATGGTTTGGGGGCAGGAAAATGTCTGGGTTGGTGCTATGGTGCCTCTTTGGCAATTAAACTATGGTAATTTCTCTCCCCAGTACTTCTCCGTCGTGCTTTTCCTTGACACTTTCTGGACTGGCTTCCTTCCTTCCTCAACCCTATGACTTGAGGCTAATCCCCCGAGTAGCTCTGGGTCCGCCCTTTTTCTCTGGTCCAGTTTCATGGAATGCTTTTTCCTCTATTCCCCGGCGTGTGTACTCCTCAGCTCAGAAACAGATTCTGTTTAAAATACTGAACAGATGGTTGCACAGCAAGTCCAGTTTGGAAAAAATACATCGAAAATCATTCTGTAAAAGAGGATCTGGACCCACAAGACATTCCCTCTTCATCACACGATAAATGATACAGTTTCTCCAGAGGTATCATCACTTGGGATGAGCATCCAGTGTGTGTAGTGAGAACCACAAGCTGTGGGTCAACTGGCTGTAAGAAAATGCCATTTTTGCAAAAGTCCTGATTTAAGGCCTTTATTGCTTTCTTTGGTGAAAATAGTCTGTGGCCACCTTGAAGCCGCCTGTGGGAATTCACTGAATGCAAACGTAGGAAGTCATGATTACAGTCGTCTCTCCCACGTGAGGAGGAGCCAAACGCAGCACACCTGCTGAGAATACCCACCGATGTGTGTGTGTGTGTCCTTCTCTCTTCGAGGTTCCGGTCACTGCCACCTCGAGTGGGATGGACCGAGCCTCGATTTTCTCTAGATCTTGAGTATCAACCAAAGTCGTTCTTGAATGAATGTAGCCAATACTTCACATGTTGGCATTGAGGTCCCCTCAAAACATGTTCCCCATCTACCCGTTCACCCTCACCTGAGTCTGACCAAAGAATGAGCCATGTCCCAAGTGAGAAGGTGGGTCTCTCAACAAACACTTGAAGATCACAGGGTATGCAATTAAGGATTTAAAATCGGTTTATGTGACTTTCAGACCTCATCCTTCCCCATGAATCTGACCTGGGCTGAAGGTCATCCATAAAGATGTGTTGGCCACTTCAGAGGTAGGATTCAACCCCATCAGGCCTCATCTTGGTCCCCGATGAGGGGCAATTGGAGAAAGTGCATGAGGAAGGAGTGGCTCCCCTTTCCTGTAGAACTTCTACATCAAATTCCTCATATAGGACATCCTGTGAATCTCTTCTCTCTGACCCTGTTACCCCCTCATGAGAGTCAGAAAGAAAAAAAGAAGCTAGAAAACAACAAATCAGATGTCAATGGCGAATCTTCACATATCAATATCCACTTTCATTGTAAACGGATTATCAAAACATATAAGGGTACCTGAATGGATAAGAAGAAGCAACACCCAACCGTTTGCTGCCTACTACACACTCACTTCAGCTAGAGGACCCAGGTCTGGCAGAAATGGAAGGGAGGTGCTGTGGACTGAAAACACACCTTATAAACATGGAAATTTAGGGTGTAAGGTGCTGATTGACAGATACTGCAAGGTGATTACCGCCATGTCTTTAACTAACACCTCCCTCACATCACAAAATTACCTTTTTTTTGTGGTGAGAACACTGCAGATCTGTTCTATAAGCAACTTTCTCAGACTTAATACAGTAGTATTTACTATCATCACAACGCTGTGCATTACATCTCCAGAACTTAGTCATCTTATACCTGGAAAGTGGTAGCCTTTGGCCACCATTTCCCCACTTCCCACACCCACCCTGCCCCTGCTCATCACCGTCAACCTTTCTTTGTTTCTGCTTCTACGAGGATGACTTCTTTAGATTCTACCCATAATTAAATCATCGCATATTTGTCTTCCTCTGTCTGATTTATTTCATTTAGTATAATGCCCTCAAGGTCCATCCTTGTTGCAAACAGCAGAACTTCCTTCTTTCTTATGACTGAATAATACTCATATGTATATATACGACATATTCTTTATCCATTCAATCATTGTAGGCCATTGATGTTTGTTTCCATATTTCGTTGTTTCCATATTTCAGCTATTGTGAATAATGCTGCATGAAGATAGGAGTGTGGACACCTCTACAAGATCCTGTTTCCTTTCTTTTCATACATACTTAGAAGTGATATTGATGGACATTGAGCCGTTCTAGGGTTAAGTTTTTGATGAAACGCCATACTGTTTTTCCATCATGGTGCCACCAGTTTAAATTCTCACCAGCGGTGTACAGGATGTCCTTTTCTCCCCACTTATTAAGATGCCCTACATTCTCTTAGGTTCCTTCTGACTTTCCAGACTTCTTTTTTTTTAAGGTTTTATTTACTTATTTGACAGAGGGAGACACAGCGAGAGAGGGAACACAAGCAGAGGGAGTTGGAGAGGGAGAAGCAGGCTCTCCACTGAGCTGAGAACCTGATGCGGGGCTCAATCCCAGGACCCTGGGATCATGACCTAAGCCAAAGGCAGACGCTTAACGACTGAGACACCCAGGCATCCCTGACTTTCCAGACTTCTTGTTTGATGAAGATTTATGTGTCTTCCAAACAAACAAAGATAAAAAAGAGAGAAATAAACAAAAATCCCCAGGCTCTTAAATATATAGGGAGACTGGTGTTTGCCAGAGGGAACATGCATGAAGGGGATGAAGAGTTCACCTACTGTGATGAGCTCTGAGTGATGGGTAGAACCGTTGAGCCATTCTATTGTACACCTGGCACTAATACAACACTGTGTTAATTAGACTTCAATTTTTAAAAATCAAATTAAAAAATAAATACCTGAAAAAAAGATTTATTTGTTTTCTACAATTCCACTAATGATTTTGAAAGTTATACATTGTGTTTCTAAATTTAAGTAGCTACCCGCATTGTCTTTCTAGGAATTGTCATTTATAATTTTAAACAATTTTTGAGAGAGAGGGAGTTCAGGGGTATGGTGCAGAGAGAGAGGGAGAGAGAGAATCTCAAAGCCAACTCCACACTGAATATGGAGCCCATAACAGGGCTGGATCCCGATACGCTGAGATCATGACCCAAGCCAAAATCTTGAATTGGTGGCTTAAGTGACTGAGCCACCCAGACACAACAGTTTTGAACAATTTTTAAGTCCACCCGCCACTTTAGTAAGGAAGGGGCATGATTAAACATTAGCTGAGCTCTTACTACTTACTTTTTTTCCCAAAAGCTCTATTTCTGTCACCCACAAGTTTCAAATATTTGCATTCAGCTAATAGTTTAATTCAGCTTTCTTAAATATATATGCATACATGTAAGTAGATGCAAATGTAACTTTACAAAGCAAATTTTTTTTTGTTTCTTCTCACTCTCTAATATTCTTTCTTCATTAAGGATTATTTGCTTTTCTAATTGGATTTCACCATGCAGTGTTCCTTTCATTGAGGTAAGGGCAGAAAATAGCTAAGAATTTGCAGCTCTGGAAATAGCCTGTTTTCGTTCTTTTTGAAAACCATAGCTCAGCTCTACAGTCAAAAAATCTTTGACAAAGCAGAAAAAAATATCCAATGGAAAAAAGATGGTCTCTTCAATAAATGGTGCTGGGAAAATTGGACAGCCACATGCAGAAGAATGAAACGACCATTCTCTTACAACATACACAAAGATAAACTCAAAATGGATGAATGACCTCAATGTGAGACAGGAATCCATCAAAATCCTGGAGGAGAACATAGACGGTAAGCTCTTCAACATTGGCTACAACAACTTCTTTCAAGACACGTCTCCAAAAGCAAGGGAAACAAAAGTAAAAAAGAACTTTAGGACTTCATCAAGATAAAAAGCTTCTGCTCAGCAAAGGAAACAGTCAACAAAACAAAGAGGCAACCCACGGAATGGGAGAAGATATTTGCAAATGACAATACAGACAAAGGGCCAATATCCAAGATCATAAAGAACTTCTCAAGCTCAACACCCAAAAAACAGATAATCACATTAAAAAATGGGCGGAATTCAAGGACAGACACTTCCCCAAAGAAAACATACAAATGACTAATAAACACATGAAAAAATGCTCACCATCATTAGCCATCAGGAAGATTCAAATCAAAACCGTATTGAGATACCACCTTACACCAGTTAGAAAGGCCAAAATCGACAAGGCAAAAAACAACAAATGTTGGAGAAGTTGTGGAGAAAGGGGAACCCTCCTACACCATTGGTGGGAAGGCAAATTTGTACAGCCACTTTGGGAAAAAGTGTGGAGGTTCCTCAAAAAATTAAAAATAGAGCTACCCTATGATGCAGCAATGGCACTACTGGGTATTGACCCCAAAGATACAGATGTAGTGAAAAGAAGGACCATCAATACCCCAATGTTCATAGCAGCAATGTCCACAGTAGCCAAACTGAGGAAAGAGCCGAGATGTCCTTCAACAGATGCGTGGATAAAGATCATGTGGTCCATATATACAACAGAATATCAGTCAGCCATCAGAAAGGATGAATTCCCAACTTTAGCATCAACATGGATGGGACTGGAGGAGATTATGCTGAGTGAAAAAAGTCAAGCAGAGGAAGTCAATTTTCATACAGTTTCACTTATTTGTGGAACATAAGGAATAACATGGAAGACATTAGGAGAAGGAAGGGAAAAATGAAGGGAGGGGATCAGAGGGGGAGATGAACCATGAGAGACTATGACTCTGAGAAACAAACTGAGGGTTTTGGGGGGTGGGGGATGGGTGAGCCCAGTGATGGGTATTCAGAGGGGCACAGACTGCATGGAGCACTGGGTGTTATACACAAACAATGCATCTTGGAACACTGCCTCAGAAACTAATGATGTACTGTATGGTCGCTAACATAACACAGTAAAAAAAAAAAATCCATATCTCAAGAGTGTCGTATTCTGTTCTATACACCAGAATAAACTAGCCTGATGATTTTTTAAAGTGAACACTCGGTGTTCTATGCAACTGATAAGTACCTAAGCTCTACATCTGAAATGAATGATGTACTACATGTTAGCTAATTGAATTTGAATTTTAAAAAGGACATTCTATTAGTAAAACCAAGTTTTCAAAATAGACATTACACTTAAAAACTTTTTTTCAATTACATGAAGATTGGAAAGGACGGGGTGATATGGAAGACTTCGGAAGTCACCGCTAGGATTTCCTCTGGCAGATGTGGTCGTCTTTCTTTATCTAGATATTTCTTAACATCTTCTCACTCCAAAGAAAGGACAAGACCCAACTCTTGGGAGGGAAAAGCCAGCTGGTGGTTGAGGATCTAACCCACAGCTCCTCCCCATCTCTCCTGAAGGCACAGCCTGACACGGTGACTTGAGCGAGGGGACCGGAGTCCCAACAGGGCAGATAGGTCTCCTGGTCCCAGAACAAAGGAATCTGTCTCTGCCGGTGTTCTCATGTTCACCGTCACTAGTAACCCGGATCCGTGTAAAATCCTCTCCCAATAATGAATTCCTTGGCGATGTTTTTGAGTATCTTCTGACACCTGATTCTGCCTTTGGGTGAGCGTCTCATTTTGTGAGTGATATTTTCATTTTCCCAGGAAGGAGTTTCAGGAAGTTTTTGTGGCCCAGACCAGCCCTCATTGCATATTGTTCAGTTGAGGTGAAATTCACAAATAACATGAACCATGTTGAAATGTATGACAAAATGTAGAATTTTAAAAGCTAATGTACCCAGATTTCTGCATTTTACTATGAAGTATCAAGATACGGGTTTTACTTTTAAATGTGTGTCCACCACCATTTAAATGATCTTTCCTCATTTGTGGAAAATGCTCAACTATTTACCTCTTAAGCTGTTGGCAGACAACACTATCAGGTCTTTCTTCCCGACTCGCTACCTGTGACCTTGGTTTTCCACATTCTACTCTCCAGTGCCTGAAATTTCCTTTTCTGATCTAGATATTCCGCTTTCTGGAAAAATTCCTCAATGTTCTGTTCTAGCTTCCTGTTCAGCTTTTCAGTTGTATCCTTTTTTTTTTAAGATTTTATTTATTTATTTGACAGACAGAGATCATTAGTAGGCAGAGAGGCAGGCAGAGAGAGGAGGAAGCAGGCTCCCCGCTGAGCAGAGAGCCCGATGCGGGGCTCGATCCCAGAACTCTGGGATCATGACCTGAGCTGAAGGCAGAGGTTTAACCCCCTGAGCCACCCCGGTGCCTCATCATTAGTATCTCTAATTCATTTCTACAATTCCCTCTTGTCTCAAAAAGTCAAGGTCCTCCTTTTTCTCTCAGACATTTAAACACAGTCTTCACTTAAGATAAGTCTGTATCTTCCTAGCATTGTATTTTCATCCCTATGGGTCCCAGTCCCACCTCCTCACTGGGGACAGGGGTCACCCACCAGGCAGCAGGGGATGGAGAACTGCAGCTCTGGGCAGACGGAGGGGAATGTCTGGGGGCTTGGGGCTGAGCTGGGACTTGGGGGTGGGGAAGGTCTGTTCCCCCAGCCTCTGTTTCCTTCCAGGGACCCTCCCCAAACCCAACATCTGGGCTGAGCCAGGCTCTGTGTGTCTCAGGGTCACCTGTGACCATCTGGTGTCAGGGGGACCTGGACGCCCAGGAGTACCGCCTACATAAAGAGGGAGACTCATAGACCTGGGACACATGGAAGACACTGGAGCCCGGGGACAAGGCCAACTTCTCTTTCACCCACATGACAGATGTATGTGCAGGAAGATATTACTGTGACTGCCTCAGTCCCACCAGCTGGTCAGAGCCCAGTGACCCCCTGGAGCTGGTGGTGACAGGTGCGAGCCCACTCAGGGTCCCAGCCCCAGGCTCTGCCCTCAGGAAGGGGGTGGGCTCTCAGAGGTCTCCCTCTCACAGCCCAGCCTGGGGATAATGTGGGGGATCTGAGCCTCATTTCACATGTCCCCCTCCTCCTCTCCTAGAATTGCCAGACAAACCCAGCCTCGCAGCCCAGCCCAGCCCTGTCGTGACCTCAGGAAGCAACGTGACCCTCCAGTGTGCCTCACAGATGGGACTCCAAAGGTTCATCCTGATGAAGGAAGGAGAGCGCCAGCCCTCCTGGACCTTGAACTCCTAGGCAGCCCACTGTGGGGGGAACCAGGCCCTGTTCCCTGTGGGCCCTGTGACTCCCAGCCTCAGGAGAACTTTCCGATGCTATGGCTATTACAGCAACACCCCCCAGGTGTGGTTGGACCCCAGTGACCCCCTGGAGCTGCTGGTCTCAGGTGAGGAGCCCAATCCTGTCCCTTCTCTGTCCTGATGATCTACTCAGGGCTCTGATACTTTGGCTGGGTGGGAGGGAGGGGCTCCAAGGAGCGTCACTCAAAGGGAATCTGCCCCTCAGCAAAAAGGAGGCCAACAGAGGCCCTGCACCCCTGCTCACCTTTTATCCCTCTTCTGGCTCTAAAGGTGCCCGGTGGGCAGCCGGAAGGTCTTGGGGAGCCCACGGGGCAGGTATAGGAGAAGTCTAGTGAGATGGGGACTCCTGGGTCAGCCCCAACCCCCCATCCACAGGACCGCTCAACATCAGGGCGTCCCAGGACGCCCTGTTTGCTCAGAAGGAGCACACACCACCCCATATCGGTTCTGAGAGCCCCTCAGAGAATCTAATGCCCCCTCAAATACTCAGAAATGGGCTTGTGTCTCAGGGGGGCTGAGAGCCCAGCAGAGACACCTGGGGCCACATGTCTCTGAGGCTGGGCCATAAGGAACAGAGTGGAAGCAGAGACAGGGTCTCTGGGAGAAGCTCCAGCGCCCACCCAGCTACTGTCCAGGATCCTCTAGAGACCCAGCCCCCGACCGCCACCCCCTCCCCAGGCCCCAGGCGCACAGCTGCTGAGTCACACGGTTCTCTGCAGGGGGAATAGTTTCGCCCAGTCTCTCAGGAGGAGGGCTGGGAGTCGGGTGAGTCATGGCAGGGCCATCATGGGGCTCCAGGGGCTCCAAGGTCCACGGAGGAGGGCTAGCATGGTCTGGGCAGAGGGAGAGGCTGGGGGCCCGGCTGGGGGACCAGCAGCCAGGGTGAGTGGACGGAGAGCTCAGGAGCCTACCTCCTCCCCTCCCAGTCTTTGGATTGTGAGGTATGGGGTGGGACTCACCCGAGGGGGGGTTCTCAGTGCTCCCTGCGATGGTGATCTGGGCCAGGTCCCTGCTCCTGGGTGAGGAGTCCCTGCTGTCCCTGTCCCCTCTGAGCAGAAAAGGTCAGCTCAGTGCCCTGTCTGCCCTGTCTCCAGAGATGTCTGAGACAGGATGCCTTAAAGGGTTCCCAAGGGGCGGTTCACAGAGGAAGGTCCACCCAGGAGGGCGTGGGAATAGGCGGGACCTCCCGCCCCCGGAAACCTGATCCCCGAAGTTTCCCGCAGGACTGAGGACAGAGGGTCGGAGAGGCACGGACCTGGATGCCAGGACGCTGAGATGCCACCACCTGACTCCCCGGTGTCTCCCCCTCAGAAGCCAGGCGCTGGCTACCAGCCAGGGGCAGGGGTGAGGTAGCCGCTGCCCGCGAGGCAGGCCAAGGGCGTCCTGGGGCGGGGTCTGCAGGAGTTCCCCTCCCCTGGGAGGCGGAGCTTCTGGGAACGGCGCGCCCCCTCTGTAAAGGGGGGAAGGGGCTGCTGCAGTGATCTCCGGTCTGACCTGCACCGCGCTGCCTCTGCCAGGACCTCGGATCCGGGAAGGGCTGGGAAGCCGAGGGACGCGCGGGCGCGGGAGATTGTGTCCGTCAGGCTCGGGTCTCAGCAGAGCAGGAGGAAGACAGCAGAGATTAGAAAATCCCCCCATTGATTGAGCATCTCAGCCCCTCCTCATTCCACACAAAACGGTGCGTTTTCTCCTAAAAACCACCTGCCCCTTGTCCGCGGACGGCAACTCCGAGGCCCCCTCCCGGTTTGGAGAACGTGCGGGAGAGAGGAGACAGAGGGGCGGGTGCGCCGCACTTGGGGTCCAGGCCTGACTCGGAGCCCAGGGAGGACGCGGGGAGTCTGGGACAGTTGCAGAGGACAGACAGACGCCTCCTTGGCAGCTCTTCTTTCCCATTTCCAAGAGACCCGAGTATGCAGCCCCTCCCCCACACTGAGGAGCCGCTGAGCGCTGTCACCCCGGGCCTGGAGCGGCTCGGACCGTTTTCTGAGGGCGCAGGTGGAGCTCATTCCAGACGCTGTCCTAGAGAGAAGGCTGCCCGCCTGTGGGCACCTCTCTACGCCCCCTGCGCTCACCTGGGGCCCTGCACGCCCCTGGGTGCACACCTGAGACCCAGGTGGGTTCCCCAGAGATGCTGCACCGCGTGTCCGTGTGCAATTCGTGTTCACTCTGCATTGCGTGTGGAAACCTGCCCAGTGTCCCTGTGCCTGCTTCAGAACTTCTAAAGGGATCCTTGCAGATATAAATTACAAATTCATGTTATGAGGATTCATGACTGAAAAAATTCTCCCATTTCATCCGGATTAGATGAAATGTATACATTCATTATAGAGAACAATTTATGATGATAGTGCTTTGGGTTTATTTTTTAACAAAACATGCTTAGAAGCGAACTTTATAAATGATGCAGGTGAAATCTGACATTTTTTTCATCAAATTGTCTACACGCAAATCTTAAAAATTGTTCAATTTTTATTCATTTTTAAGTATGATTTTTTATTTCTTTATACTATCCTTTTTTTTACTTTATTTTAGGATTTATTTGTTATTTTTTAAAATTAATATATAATGTATTATTTGCTCTGGGGTACAGGTCTGTGAATCACCAATCTTACACGATTTACAGCACTCACCATAGCACATACCCTTCCCAACGTCTGTAACGTAGCCACCCTCTCCCTCCCTCCCCCCAGAAAATCTGTTTGTTTCTTGAGATTAAGAGTTTCTTATGGTTTGTCTCCCTCCCCTGTCCCATGTTGTTTATTTTTCCCCTCCCTACCCCTGATGACCCCTGCCCTGTGTCTCAAATTCCTCGTATCAGAGAGATCATATGATAATTGTCTTTCTCTGATTGACTTATTTCGCTTACCATGATACCCTCTAGGTCCATCCACGTCATTGCAAATGGCAGGATTTGGGAAGGGGGGTTGGTTGATGGCTGCATAGTATTCCGTTGTATATATACACCACATCTTCCTTATCCGTTCATCTTTTGATGGACGCCTAGGTTCTTTCCATAGTTCAGCTCTTGTGGACATTGCTGCTATAAACATTCGGGTGCGTGTGCCCCTTTGGATCACTACATTTGTATCTTTAGGCTAAATACCCAGTAGTGCAATTGCTGGGTCATAGGTAGCTCTATTTTCAACTTTTCGAGGAACCTCCATGCTGTTTTCCAGAGTGGCTGCACCAGCTTGCATTCCCACCAGCAGTGTAGGAGGGTTCCCCTTTCTCCGCATCCTCACCAACATTTGTCATTTTCTGACTTGTTAATTTTAGCCATTCTGACTGGTGTGAGGTGGGATCTCATTGTGGTTTTGATTTGTATTTCCCTGATGCCGAGTGATGTGGAGCACTTTTTCATGTGTCTGTTGGCCATCTGGATGTCTTCTTTGCCAAAATGTCTGTTCATGTCCTCTGCCCATTTCTTGACTGGATTCTTTGTTCTTTGGGTGTTGAGTTTGATAAGTTCTTTATAGATTTTGGATAATTGCCCTTTATCTGATATGCATTTGCAAATATCTTCTCCCATTAAGTTGGTTGTCTTTTGGTTTTGTTGACTGTTTTGTTGACTGTTTCCTTTGCTGTGCAAAAGCTTTTGATCTTGATGAAGTCCCAATAGTTCGTTTTTGGCCTTGCTTCCCTTGCCTTTGGTGATGTTTCTAGGAGGAAGTTGCTGCAGCTGAGGTCGAAGAGGTTGCTACCTGTGTTCTTCTCAAGGATTTTGATGGATTCCTGTCTCACACTGAGGACTTTCATCTATTTTGAGTCTATTTTTTTGTGTGGTGAAAGGAAATGGTCCAGTTTCATTCTTCTGCATGTGGCTGTCTAATTTTCCCAACACCATTTATTGAAGAAACTATCTTTTTCCATTGGATGTTCTTTCCTGCTTTTTCGAAGATTAGTTAACCATAGAGTTGAGGGTCCATTTCTGGGCTCTCTATTCTGTTCCATTGATGTATGTGTCTGTTCTAGTGCCAGTAGCATACTGTCTTGATGATTACCCCTTTGATGATTAGAGCTTGAAGTCTGGAATTGTGGTGCTGCCAACTTTGGTTTTCTTTTTCAACATTCCTCTGGCTACTCAGGGTCTTTTCTGGTTCCATATAAATTTTAGGATTATTTGTTCCATTTCTTTGAAAAAAATTGATGGTTTTGATAGGGATTGCATTAAATGTATAGATTACTTTAAGTAGCATAGACATTTTCACAATATTTCTTCTTCCAATGCATGAGCATGGAATGTTTTTCCATTTTTTCATCTACCTCCGTTTCTTTCCTGAGTCCTTTATAGTTTTCTGAGTAAAGATTCTTTGCCTCTTTGGTTAGGTTTATTCCTAGGTATCTTATGGTTTTGGGTGCAATTATAAATGTGATCAACTCCTTAATTTCTCTTTCTTCTGTCTTTCAACTGATTTCTGTGCATTGATTTTATATCCTGACACTTTACTGAATTCTTGGATGAGTTCTAGCAGTTTTACAGTGGAGTCTTTGGGGTTTTCCTCATAAAATATCATATCATCTGCAAAGAGTGAAAACTTGACTTCTTCTTTGCCGATTTGGATACCTTTTACCTTTTATTTTTCTTTGTTGCCTGATTGCTGAGGCTAGGACTTCTAGTACTATGTTGAATAGCAGTGGTGATAGTGGACAGCCCTGCTGTGTTCCTGACCTTAGGGGAAAGCTCTCAGTTTTTTCCCATTGAGACTGATATTCTCTGTGTTTTTTCATAGATGGCTTTGATGATATTGAGGTATGTACCCTCTATCCCTACACTGGGAAGAGTTTTGATCAAGAAAGGATGCTGTACGTTGTCAGATGCTTTTTCAGCATCTATTGAGAGTATCATATGGTTCTTGTTCTTTCTTGTATTAATGTACTGTATCACATTGATTGATTTGCAGATGTCGAACCAACCTTACAGCCCAGGAATAAATCCCACTTGGTCGTGATGAATAATCCTTTTCATGTACTGCTGGATCCTATTGGCATTTGTGTTCATCAAGGATAGTGGTCTGTAATTCTCCTTTTTAAAAAATGTTTTATTTATTTATTTGTGAGAGAGAAGGAGAGAGAGAGAGAGAGCACACAAGCAGGCAGAGAGGCAGGCAGAGGCGGAGAGAGAAGCAGGCTCCCTGCCGAGCAAGAAGCCCATGTGGGACTCAATCCCAGGACCCTGGGATCATGACCTGAGCCGAAGGCAGCGGCATAACCCACTGAGCCACACAGGCGTCCCTGTAATTCTCCTTTTTGATGGGATCTTTGTCTGATTTGGGGATCAAGGTAATCTTGGCCTCATAAAATGAGTTCAGAAGTTTTCCTCCCATTTCTATTTTTTGGAATAGTTTCAGGGAATAGGCATTAATTCTTCTTTAAATGTTTGGTAGAATTCCCCTGGGAAGCCAACTGGCCCTGGGCTCTTGTTTGTTGGGAGACTTTTTGATTATGGGTCTGTTATGGGTTACTGGTTATAGATCTGTTCTGGTTTCCTATTTCTTCCGGGTTCAGTTGTGGTAGTTTGTATGTCTCTGGGAATGCATCCATTTCTTCCAGATTGTCAAATTTGCTGGTAAATAGGTGCTCATAATATGTTCTTATAATTGCTTATATTTCTTTGGTGTTGGTTGTGATCTCTCCTCTTTCATTCATGATTTTATTAATTTGGGTCCTTTTTCTTTTCTTTTTGATAAGTCTGGCCAGGGGATTATCAATCTTATTAATTCTTTCAAAGAACCAACTCCTAGTTTTGTCGAATTTTTCTACAATTCTTTTAGTTTATTTTTCATTGATTTCTGCTATGATCTTTATTATTTCTCTTCTCCTCCTGGGTATAGGTTCTCTTTGCTGTTCTGTTCCCAGCTCCTTTATGTGTACAGTTAGGTTATGTACTTGAAACCATTTTTGTTTTTTGAGAAAGGCTTGTATTGCTATATACTTTCTTCTCAGGACCACCTTTGCTGTGCCCTAAAGATTTTGAACAGCTGTGTTTTCATTTTCATTTATTTCCATGAATTTTTTTTAAAATTCTTCCTTAATTTCCTGGTTGACCCATTCATTCCTTAGAAGGATGGTCTTTAGCCTCCATGTATTTGCGTTCTTTCCAACTTTCCTCTTGTGATTGAGTTCTAGCTTCAGAGCATTGTGGTCTGAAAATATGCAGGGAATGATCCCAATCTTTCGGTACTGGTTGAGACCTGATTTATGACCCAGGATGTGATCTATTCTGGAGAATGTTCCATGTGCACTAGAGAAGAATGTGTATTCTGTTGCTTTGGGATGGAATGTTCTGAGTATATCTGTGATGTCCATCTGGTCCAGTGTGTCATTTAAGGCCTTTATTTCCTTGTTGATCTTTTGGTTGGATGATCTGTCCATTTCAGTGAGAGGGGTGTTAAATACCCCTACTTTTATTATATTATTGTTGTTGTGCTTCTTTGATTTTGTTAAAATTGGTTTATATAATTGGCTGCTCCTATGTTAGGGGCATAGATATTCAAAATCGTTAGATCTTCTTGTTGGAGAGACCCTTTAAGTATGATAGAGTGTCCTTCCTCATCTCTTATTATAGTCTTCTGCTTAAAAATCTAATTTATCTGATAGAAAGATTGCCACCCCAGCTTTCTTTTGATGTCCGTTAGCATGGTAAATTGTTTTCCACCCCCTCACTTTAAATCTGGAGGTGTCAGTTGGCAAGATGGCGGAGAACTAGGAGGAGGCACCGTTTCAACCTGTACCCTAAAGTGAGCTGATTACCTACCAAACAACTCTGATCACCCATGAAATCAGCCTGAGATTAGAATTATACACGTCTGGATCTCTACGGGGGCAGAAGACGCCAGTGGGCAGGTAAGGCGGAGTGCGAACGTCAGACTGATATCAGAAGATAAGCAAAAGGGGGAAGAAGCCACCAGAAGCGACCCATTGGAAAGTAATACCCCAATACGAGAGTGCCCTGCAACTGGGGACCAGCATTAACTTGGAGTCTGGTTGAAAGCACTCAAAAAGAGCAAAGGATGATGGGGGGAAATTGTGGGAATCGGGGCAGATAGGGACAGGGGCTTAAGTCTCTGGACCGAGGACAGCCACCTCTGGCGCTGAGCCAGAGAGAGTGCAGTGAAGAAACCAGGTCTTGGCCCCTGAGCCACCTGGGTGGCGGCTCCGGTGAGGGGTTGGGAGTCTCGCCAGCCGGCAGAAACACAGCCTTTTTGCACTCTCCAGGTGCGTGCCCATGCTGTGCTATCAGAGTCTGAGTTGCGCCTCACACCCTCCCCTGAGAGAGGTGCGTGAGAGTCTGAGCACTCCCAGCCTGGGCCAGCGGGAAAATCTCAGTGTGCTATGGCTGCTTGGGACCTCTCTGGCAGTCTGGCTGCCCAGACAGCTGCCGCTGTCGTGGTTTTGGGTACAAGCAGGAGTTCCTCCGTCCCCAGGGACCGTGACCGGGAACGTGCTCTGCCAGGGGCCAAGGGGGAATTTCTGTTATCTGGAGCACCCAGAGGGGAACAGACTGAGGCTTCTCTCTGAGAGGGCGGTCTGGGTGCAGTTTGCTTTCCTCTAAACCTCTAAAAATCCATCAAAAGCTGTTAAGGCGAGAGAAAACAAACGAACAAACAAACAAACAAAACCTCCAGAGAACAAAAGCCTGAAAAACCGGTTTCCTCAGAGCCTACCCCCTTGAGGGGGGCCGGAGGACTTAACTCAGGAAACACTGCCTGAAAACCCACGCGGCAGGCCCCTCCCCCAGAAAGCCAACTGGGAAAAAAAAAAAAGGCAAGAGAGCAATCACCAATACTTCATAGATACAACTTTTATTTTTAATTTGTTCCCACTATTCTGGTTCATTTTTTAAAATAGATAATTTTTTAACCTATTTAACATCACAGTGAGATGTCCAGTACATCAAATTCCATAATAACCTTTTAACCTGAACTTTTTGGTACATATACACGTGTTTTTCTTTTGCTTTTCTATCTTTTAATTTTTTTAAATTTTATTTTATTTTAGTTTAGTTTATTCTTTTTTTAATTTTATTTTTTAAATATTCATATAGAGTTAAACTTCAAGGTAATCCCCTTTCCCCAATCAATGCTACCCCTATAGGTAAACCAATTTTTAATCTCCCTTTATCTTAGGAAAGTTGAGTCCTTTAACAAAGATATCAAGATACATCCAGGAAGAATCAAAATAACCTTCCTCGCCCACACTGAGAATTTATAACCACTCTCCCATCTTTTTCTTCTGCCAGTGTTTCTGTGTATTTGTGTCTGTCCTGGTAGTATATAAATCTTATACTTGGGGTTCTTTTTGACAAGGTTCTTTTTTGTTTTGCTTTTATATATACATATTTTTTTTCTCTTGTCATCTACTTTTATCAGTCTTTTTCTTTGTCTGTTTTTGTTTGTATACTTCATAAATCTTACCTTGGGGCCCATTTGGGCTGGGCCTTCTCTTTTATTTTAGCTTTCTTTTTTTTCCTCTCTCTTTTTTTCTTTTTTCTCTCTTTCTTTTTTCTTTTGTTTGGGTGAGGACTCTCAATTGCTCAGAAGCGTTCCAGCATGCACCTTGACTCACCATGGTCAATACATCCAGCTACATCCATTCAGCCATCTCTCACCAAAATGACTAGGAGGAGGAGACTGGGCCTTCTGCAACAGAGCTAATGGCTATCGACATAGACAATATGTCGGAAAGGGAATTCAGGCTAACAATTATCCAGGCAATAGCTAGGTTGGAGAAAGCCATGGATGACAACATGGAATTGATTAGGGCAGAACTGAAAGCCACCAGGGATGATGTTCACAATGTTAGGGCAGAACTGAAAGCCACCAGGGATGTTCAAAATGTTCTCAATGAGTTCCAATCTAATCTAAATTCCCTAAAAGCTAGGGTAACTGAGACAGAAGTAGAATTAGTGATCTGGAGGACAAGCAGATAGAGAGAAAGGATCAGGAGGAAGCCTGGTACAAACAGCTTAGAAGCCGTGAGAACAGAATTAGGGAAATAAATGACGCCATGAAACATTCCAACATCAGAATTATTGGAATCCCTGAAGGGGAGGAAAAAGAAAGAAGTCTAGAAGATGTAGTGGAACAGATTCTCCATGAAAATTTTCCCAATCTCATGAATGGAACCAGCGTTCATGTACTAAAGGCAGAACGGTCTCCCCCCAAGATTATAGAATATAAGAAGTCCTCGAGACACCTCATAGTAAAAATGAGGAGTCATAATTGTAGACAGACTCTCTTGAAGGCAGCTAGGACAAAGAAGCTCCTTATGTACAGAGGAAAGCCCATCAGAATAACGTCAGACCTGTCCACAGAGACCTGGCAAGCCAGAAAGGGCTCGCAAGATATATTCAGGGCACTAAATGAGAAGAACATGCAGCCAAGAATACTTTATCCAGCAAGACTGACATTCAAAATGGATGGAGAGGTAAAGAGTTTCCAAGACTGGCAAGGCTTAAAAGAGTATGCGACCACCAAGCCGGCACTGAAGGAAATATTAAGGAGGGTTCTATAAAAGAGGAAAAATCCTAAGAATAACATTGAACAGAAATATGGAGACAGTCTATGGAAAAAAAGACTTCACGGGTGCCTGGGTGGCTCAGTGGATTAAAGTCTCTGCCTTCGGCTCAGGTCATGATCCCAGGGTCCTGGGCTCTCTGCTCAGCGGGGAGCCTGCTTCCCTCTATCTCTGCCTGCCTCTCTGCCGACTGATTTCTGTCTGTTAAATAAATAAAATCTTAAAAAAAAAAGACTTCAAAGGTAACAAGATGTCAATAAAAACGTACCTATCAATAATCACTCTCAATATGAATGGCCTAAATGCACCCATAAAATGACACAGGGTTGCAGATTGGATAAAACAACAGGACCCATCCATATGTTGTCTACAAGAGACCTATTTCGAACCTAAGGATACACCCAGACTGAAAGTGAAGGGATGGAGAAGCATCTTTCATGTCAATGGGCCTCAAAAGAAGGCCAGGGTAGCGATTCTCATATCAGATAAATTAATTTTAAACTAAAGACTGTAGTCAGAGATACAGAAGGACACTACATCATTCTTAAAGGGACTATCCACCAAGATGATCTAACAATTGTAAATATCTATGCCCCCAATATGGGAGCAGCCAATTACATAAGAAAACTATTAATCAAGATAAAGAGTCATATTGATATGAACACATTAATAGTAGGAGATCTTAACACGCCACTCTCAGTAATAGACAGATCATCCAAGCAGAAAATCCATAAAGAAACAAGAGCATTGAATGACACATTGGACCAGATGGACCTCATAGATATATACAGAACATTCCACCCTAAAACAACAGAATACACATTCTTCTCAAGTGCACATGGAACCTTCTCTAGAATAGACCACATACTGGGTCACAAATCAGGGCTCAGCCGATACCAAAAGACTGAGATTCCCTGCATATTCTCAGATCACAATGCTTTGAAACTGGAGCTCAATCACAAGGAAAAGTTTGGAAGGAACTCAAACACGTGGAAGCTAAAGACCACCTTGCTTAAGAATGCTTGGATCAACCAGGAGATCAAAGAAGAACTTAAACAATTCATGGAAACCAATGAGATTGAAGACACTTTGGCCCAAAATCTATGGGATACAGCAAAGGCAGTCCTAAGGGGGAAATACATAGCCATCCAAGGCTCCCTCAAACAAATTAAAAAATCCAGAATACACCAGATGTCTCTACACCTTAAAGAACTGGAGAATCAACAACAAATTCAGCCAACTCCACACACAAGAAGGGATATAATCAAGATTAGAGCAGAGATCAATGAGATAGAAACTAGAGATACAGTAGAACATACCAATGAAACTAGAAGCTGGTTTTTTGAAAGAATCAATAAGATTGATAAACCATTGGCCACACTAATCCAAAAGAAAAGAGAGAAAGCTCAAATTAATAAAATTATGAATGAAAAGGGAGAGATCACAACTAACACCAAGGAAATAGAAACAATCATCAGAAGTTATTATCAACAGTTATATGCCAATAAGCTAAGCAACCTAGATGAAATGGAGACATTCCTGGAAAACTATAAACTCCCAAAATTGAACCAGGAAGAAATTGACAACCTGAATAGACTGATATCTAGTAACGAGATTGAAGCAGTGATCAAAAACCTCCCAAAAAACAAAAAACAAAAAACAACCTCCCAGGACCTGACGGATTCCCTGGGGAATTCTACCAAACTTTCAAAGAAGAAATAATACCTATTCTCCTGAAGCTGTTTCAAAAAATTGAAGCAGAAGGGAAACTTCCAGACTCTTTTTATGAAACCAGCATTACCCTGATCCCCAGACCAGGCAAAGACCCCACCAAAAAGGAGAATTTCAGACCAATATCACTGATGAATATGGATGCTAAGATTCTCAACAAGATCCTAGCAAATAGGATCCAACAGCACATTAAAAAGATTATCCACCATGACCAGGTGGGATTCATCTCTGGGTTACAAGGATGGTTGAACATTCGCAAATCAATCAATGTGATAGAACAAATCAATAAGAGAAGAGAGAAGAACCACATGGTCCTCTCAATTGATGCAGAAAAAGCATTTGACAAAATCCAGCATCTGTTCCTGATTAAAATGCTTCAAAGTATAGGGATAGAGGGAACATTCCTGAACTTCATAAAATCTATCTATGAAAAACCCACAGCAAATATCACCCTCAATGGGAGGATGTCTGGAGGTGTCTTTGGGTCTAAACTGAGTTTCTTACAGACAGCACATTGAGGGTCTTATTTTTTTTTTTTATCCATTCTAATACCTGTGTCTTTTGATTGGGGCATTTAGCCCATTTACATTCAGGGTAACTATTGAAAGATATGAATCTAGTGCCATTGTTTTGTCTGTAAGGTGACTGTTACTGTATATTGTCTCTGTTCCTTTCTGGTCAGTTACTTTTAGGCTCTCTTTGCTTAGAGGACCCCTTTCAATATTTCCTGTAGGGCTGGTTTGGTGTTTGCAAATTCTTTCAGTTTTTGTTTGTCCTGGAAACTTTTTATCTCTTCTCCTATTTTCAATGACAACCTATCCTGATATAGTATTCTTGGCTGGATTTTTTCTCGTATACTGCTCTGATTATATCATGCCAGTCCTTCCTGGCCTGCCAGGTCTCTGTGGGTAGATGTGCTGCCAATTTAATTTTTCTATCATTGTATGTTACAGACCTCTTGTCCTGAGCTGCTTTCAGGATTTTCTCTTTGTCACTGAGACTTGTAAGTTTTACTATTAGATGATGGCATGTTAACCTATTTTTATTGACTTTGAGGGGGTTCTCTGTGCCTTCTGGATTTTGATAGTTGTTCCCTTCACCAAATTAGGGAAATTCTCTGCTATAATTTGCTCCAATATACCTTCTGCCCTTCTCTCTCTTTCTTCTTCTTCTGGGATCCCAATTATTTTAACATTGTTTCATCTTATGCTATCACTTATCTCTCAGATTCTTCCCTTGCGGTACGGTAGTTTTCTCTCTTTTTCTCAGCTTCTTTTTTCTCTATCATTTGGTCTTCTCCATCACTAATTCTCTCTTCTGCCTTATTTATCCTAGCAGTGAGAGCCTCCATTTTTCATTGCACCTCATTAATAGCTTTTTAAATTTCAACTTGGTTAGATTTAAGTTCTTTTATTTCTCCAGAAAGAGTTTTTGTTTCTCCAGAAAGGGATTCTTTAGTATCTTCCATGCTTTTTTCAAGCAGTTAGCACCTTGATAATCATCATTCTGAACTCTAGTTTCTGACATATTACTAATTAATTCGGTCCCTAGCCATTGGTACTGCCTCTTGTTCTTTTTTTGAGATGAGTTTTTCCACTTTGTCATTTTATCTAGAGAAGAATAGATGAATAGGAGAACAAATACTAAAAGGGTAGCAACCACCCCAGAAAAATATACACTAACCAAATCAGAAGAGACCAAAAGCCAGGGGGAGAGAAAGGAGGGGGAAAAAATATATGTGTGTATGTTTGTGTAGACAGGTGAATAGAACAGAGCCACACACTTGATTTTGAGTGTATTTTGGTCTGTAAGAAGAAACTGCTTCCCAGAATTTTAAAGAAAAAAAAGTACACATATACAAAAATAAGGGTAAACACAATGAAGGGATGGAATATGACTGTAAGGATGAAAATTTAAAAAGAGTCTAAAAAAGGAATTGGTAAGATAAGAAATTGGTTGAAAAAAGAAAAAAGAACGAGGAAAGAATGTGATCAGGCTGGAGACTACAACAAAACCATGTGCTAAATTTAGGGTATATTTTGATCTGTTGGAAGAAACTCTATCCCAAAATTGTAAAGAAAGAAAAATCTATGTGTATACAAAAAATAAGATTAGATACAATGAAGGGATAGAACATGACTATAACAATGAAAACTTTTAAAGATTTTTAAAGAGCTCTTATAAGATAAAATAGTTAAAATAGGAAAGAGGAAAAAAATTTTTTTAAATAGAATAAGAAAAAAATAAATTAAAAAAATTTAACTTTGAAAGACTAAAGAACCATGTGGAAAAGCCATGAATTCTATTTTTCTTTCCCCTAGCTTCAGAGTTCCACAGTTCTCATTCATCAGTGAACTTGGTCTTGGCTGGAAGATCTTGCTGATCTTCTGGGGGAGGGGCCTGTTGTGGTGATTCTCAAATGTCTTTGCCTGAGGCGGGGTTGCACTGCCCTTGCCAGCAGCCAGGCTAAGCAATCTCCTTGGGTCCATATTTGGGAGCTTCTGTTCCCTGAACACATTCTGTAGAGCTCTGGGGGATGGGAATGAAAATGGCAGCCTCCCAATCTCTGGCCCAGAGGAGCTGAGAGCCGGGCCTGCTCCTGAGTGCGCCCATGGAGAAAATCTGTCAATCCTTCCCATCTCCCTGGTCTCTGGCTGTGCTCTGAGCTCACCCAGCCTGTGATCAAGCATTTCTATCTCTGGTACGTGGCCCCATGTGGTCTCCAAACTCAGCCGATTCCTGCTACGCACTCCCGTGCCCCTCCTCCCAGAGGAAGGAGGGGTCTCCCTGGATCTGCCACTTGTGGGGTCCCTGCTTAAAGATCATGGTTTAAGGTAACCCCAAGCTGAGAGCCCCTCCTCAGCTCAGTCTCTGCCACTGGCTTCTCCTCTCTGATACCTGGGGGCTCTGCCACAGTCAAACACTGCAGGTCTTTGGGTCTTTTGTCCCTGCGGGTCCTGAGCCACACTGTCCTCGCAAGGTCTCCACCCACCTCCACACCCCATTTAGCCTCTAGAGTGACATCCCTCAATGGAGCAGACTTCTACAAGTTCGGATTTTGTGCTCTGCTGCTCCCCCCCACCCCACGGTCTATCTTCCCGTCACCTCAGATCCACTTCACAGCACGTCCTACCTTGCAGAAAGTGGTCAGTTTTCTGTTTCTAGAATTGCTGCTCTTCTTCTCTTTGATCTCTTATTGAGTTTGTAGGTGTTCAGACTGGTTTAATCGCTATCTAGCTGGATTCCTGGGACCCAATATTTAGATCTCCTACTCCTCCGCCATCTTGCTCCTCCCCTATTTCCTTATACTTTCTAAATAATACCTAAGTATATATAATAGTGATACTGGTTTGGTTATATTAATTTTATATTCTATTAAGAGTACAGATACTCCACCTTTTGGTGCTTTACAGTTGATCTCCTTTGACTTCCTGATAATCATTATATCAATCTCAAAAAAAATGAAACTTACCTCTTTATTTCCAGATTGTGTACCGGTGTTATTTGCAGCAAATGCCTTATGATAATGACAACAAAATAAGATGTTAACATGAATCTAAGTGTTGCTTTAAGAATACATCTTAATTGATAGCCCAAATTATTTAATTATTGTATGTCAAACACAAGCTAAAAATCCATATTTTTATGTATATAACAATACTGACCTGTCTATTTCAGGTCCTTTCTGTGTTACATTCAGGTTTTATTAGGAAAAAGAATTATGCTTTTTTTAATGCAAATTAAGAATAGAACATTTCCAGGGCTTGTACATTTCCTGACTTATTCTTCAAATTTTATAGCCCTAGTGAGATACATTTAAAAGACTTCTTGTTATTAAACATTTGGATATTAACCGACTGAATGATGTCTGTTCTTCATTCATACTTCTTGAATTGTATAAGCTTATTTGACATTTTTGTGGGGAGATTAATCATTAGAATTAATCTACACTTATTTCTTTTTGTTTTTTACATGAAAACAGCTTAAAATAGGTTTACAGGATTATCTAATTTTGTGTTCACCAGTTTCATAAAAAACACTGATTTTCTCTGTTCCTTAAGGGTTTGAGGTGAGAGGGGATGTCTTTGCAGATAAAAATCAAATGAGTGGTGTTCTTCCTTGAAATCTTTTGGCAGTTTCCGGAGTTCTTTGTGACTGACAGACAGAGGTAGAGAGAGATGATGAGGAGGAGGACAGTGATGATGATGATGATGATGATGATAGTGATGATGAGGATGGTGATGATGATGATGGTGGTAATGATGGTGGTGATGGGGACGGTAATGGTGGTGGTGATGGTGATGTTGGTGATGATGATGGTGATGATGAGGATGGGGTGGTGATGAGGATGGTGGTAGTGATGGTGTTGATGGGGATGGTAATGGTGATGATGATGATGGTGATGGTGAGAGTGATGATGAGGATGGTGATGAGGATGGTGGTGATGATGGTGGTAGTGGTGGTGATGGTGATGATGGTGGTGGTGATGATGGTGATGGTGATGGTGATATCCTACCTAGGATACTTCAAATAACTAACACACTTATATGGTATGCATTGAATTCTCTCACTCTCTCTCAATATATTAATATCTATATTAATACCTATTAATTCATATGTACATAAATATGAATATACATCTTCAATACATTTATGGCCAAACTCTCATCCATGAACACTGGGTCCTGAATTGTTGAAAAAAGCAAGTTCTCTCACCCATGAGAGGTAGCTTATGTGCTCAGAATGAACACAGAAATTGAATAGCTCAAGTATTTCTACATTGAGAGACGATTTTACATACTGAATTTCTGAGCTAGGGGACACAGGAAGACTCTGCTCCAATGGGACTCAGAAGCAAAATCTCAATTCATAAAACATGAGGAAACAGAAAAAATCCAATGAGAACAGAGACGATCCTTTGATAGCAGAGAAAGTGTCCATTAGGGACTCTGTATTAGTTTTATCACAAGAAATGCGGCAGGTACAAAAACGCAGAGCCCAGAGGACAAGTTTGAGTCCCATCAGCACCTCATTTCCCCCCATACTTTAATGGTTCTCAGAAGCGACTGATACCATCAGCCCGTCACAAAACAAGGCAGACACCAACACTGGGGAGGAGTGGATGGTATGGGGATGGCATGGATGGTTAAGTGCTGTCAAGGGAAGGCAGGTGTCTTGTGTGGACACCCAGGGCCGGGTGATTTTCATCTGCTCTGACCTCTGTGACCTCTCTACCTTAATTCCTAGCCTTCCACCCCCCAGATTACACAGTGGAGATGCTCATCTGAATGGGAATGGCTGCTGTGATCCTAGTAGTCCTTGGGATTCTCCTCTGTCAGGCTTGGTACAGTGAGAGAAGAGCCCAAGATGCAGCCAGGAGGCAAACACAAGAGAGTACAATGCAACGATCAGAATAGCAGAGCCTGGGAAGTACACCTTGTGTGCCCAGAAGTTTCTGGAAGAGCATGTGGGGTATGTGCCTTGTGAACTGTCTGCAGGTCATTGTGAGGAGGGAGAAGAATCATGGCTCCCAGTGCAGAGACAATGTATGCCCTCTTCTGCCCTTAAATTATGGACTCCCCTTCCCAACCACTGGTGAGTTGTCTTCACTGGCTCTCATCTTCCCCCAAGCAGCTGACACCCGCATGGCAGACTTCAGTCCACATCTCCATACACTGCCATGCTCTGGTTCCAATTTCAGTTAACACATTTTCCCATTTTCCTCCCTTGCAATCACCATACACCTTGAGGGACATGAAGGGGTCTCCAACTCTCATTTCAAGTAATGGAGGCTGTCTGAATGAATCATAAATTGGCATCAAAAGATGCAGCCTGAAAGGGATAAATCCAGGAGATGCCCCCACACCCTCCGTGCATCCTTCACTTCCACCAGATGGTCTGTCTGTGCTGCCTCTGAGATACCTGAGTACAAAATGTTGACTCGTGGTGTTGGCCAGTATCTTTGGTGTAACTCCTCCCTTTGTAGGCAACTTCAGCGTCCCACCGTGATATGCCCGATGACAAGGAACGTGCAGAACTGATGAAACAAAACAGTGCAAGTCAACCTAGAACCCATCAATGCCACTCTGATAGCCCTAAAATGAACCCAGGTTTCCTTGCATTTTATGTGGAATCATTACTTCTATTTCTTTTGGCCCAGTTTGGACTGAGGGTCCAGGACTCCAGATGAGATGTGAATAGTTACGGTGTGCTATCAGTCGTGGGAGGGACAGGAGCACACAGGCCCATGAAACTGAGAGATTCCAGATCCTTAAAAACTTGAACCCAGAAGCACTGTGTCACCAAGAAATTCCACTTCTGGGCATAAGTTGTACTTCTGCAAGATAGACAGTCCTGGAGATCCCAATACAACCCCACGCCTAGAGCAAACAAGAGGGACCTGACAAATCTGTAAAGAGGGTAGATCTCGTGTGAAGCTCTCTTATTACCACAATGAAAAGCAGACATGAAGGAGAATTGTATCCATGTAACTGAGGAGACACTATGCCAGTGAGTTCATAGAAGGACTCACCAGGGACAAAACGTGGTGGCAATCAAATGTCCACCAGCTGACGATGGATTAACAAGCATTAACAGCATCCAGCTGTGGTTTGCACAGAGTGTGGAGACAGAATCTAGAAGAGCTAATGCCTGGGGGGACAAGAGGCCATGCGGAGGCAGGAATGACTCGGGTTTTGCTGGAGAGAAGGTAGTGCTGACCCAGAAACAGAGAACGTGATAGAGAGATAGTGTGTGAAGAAAACAAACACAAACCCAAGTCCAGAGCCAAGTGGTGGTTCCCTCTGTGAGTCAGTTGAGTCTAGAAACATGTTTCCCAGCCTTCTCTGGAGTCACCCATCCTGGATAGCCCCAACGGCTCCTCCGGTCAAATAAACACACGATGACGTCTCCACAAGGTCTTTCCCTGAGCCGTCCTTCCATCAACCTGTCCACACCACAGTCAGGATCAGTGGAAGACTGGAGACGTCCTGTTGGAGCCACCCCATCAGCCTTCCTCTCTTGCTTCTCCTCCAGGCCCTGACTCACTGAAGAACTGTCTTACTCTCATGGCTCCTTACCTACTTATCACTGCCCCTCCCCTGCATGAAACCTGCCCACCTGTCTCTACCTTACTGCAGTGAGACCCAGTCTCTACACCGGACCCTTCATGGGCTGACAACCAGACTGAGCTACCCTCTCCAGCCCCAGCAGGGCCTGCTATTCCCCACAAGCAAGCTCATCCCAGTTCACCACCTCCCCTCTACACACACACACACACACACACACACACACACACACACACACAGAGTCATAACCACATGCGTGTCTTCTGAAGATGTGAAGGCGGAGATGATCTCAACAGAGCAGATTCCTTCCAAACATTCTAGGCCACAAAAACAAAAAAAGAACCATCGCTGACTCATCTTACCAACTGTGACTGTATTTGTGTTCCTGGGATTCTATGAGAGGCTCACAAGAAACCACAAACACCACTTAGAATGCCGGTCAGCTCATCAGGCAGGCAGCCGTTGAAGATGAAGGTGTCATCTCTGCTGAGTACCATACCCTCCTCCTGCCGAGCACGGCCTCCCTAGTGGTGATCTCTTCACAGCAGCATCTGTTCACACGTTACCTTGCTGATGATTTTCCTGCTCCTGAAGGTAAAATCCAGAACACCTTCGGGGCAGTAAGAGCCTGTGTGGGAGCCTGTTCCCCATTCCCTGAGGAAGCAGTTCCAGGAGAGTTCAGCACCTTGGGCAAGGATGACACCACTCAGAGCATTTGTGCTCGTCCCACCTTGTGTTGGACTCTCCATCCCAGAGGGTCCCCACCACCTGTGACTAAGCTTGCAAGATGTCCACCTGGCTCTGAGCCTCTCTGTCCTTGGTTTCTCTCCTCCTCTATGGTGTACCAAAACTATGGGCTGATTTCCCTTTGTCAAGGGTTTGTATTGTCTGCTGTCACTGTCACACTGTCAGTCACTGTCACAGCCCCATGCATCCAGGGAAGGAACGAGACTGTCCCCTCACCAATGAGTCCCCAGTGCCTGGAACCATGACCGGATGTGGCCACTGCTCACTAAACAGGGGCTGACTGCCAGTGTGGTGGGAGGAAGGATGAAAATTTGCATTGTTAGAAGTTCAGGAAAGGGAAGTGTCTCAGCCCAGGTCACGCAGCCTCTATGTGAGGTGGGGCAGAAGTGGAACTGAAATGGGGCTGATTCCCAGGCCCTGCCCTACCTCCCCCAACCTCGAGTGCTGGAACCAGTGTTGCTTGCTTGACTTGGGCTTGCTGGGGAGGGAACCAAGAGAGTGGTGTCTAGGGAGACTCAGTCTTGTCTAAAGGTCCCAGGACTCACTGCCCTCAGGCCACCCTTCAGGGAGAGCAGAGAGAAGCCCTGGTGGGGGCTCTTCCCCTTCCGGTGAGGCCATCCATCCGGGACCCATGACCAGGAACAAAGGGAGTGGGTTGTACCACACCCCGTGCATCTGTCTATCCAGCACACGCTGAGAACTTTAGAAGCTGTCCGCACTGCTAGGGACCATGGCGGGCAGCACCAGGACCCCGCCCCTCATTGCTCTTCTCTGCCTTGGTAAGCTTTCTGGAAAAGAGGAGATTTGGGGTCACCCTCCTCGGTTCCTGGTCCCTGGAAGACCTCATGACTGGGGAGGATCAGTAGGGGCAGAACTTCTGGGGGGAGGTGAGTGCTCAGACCCAGATGTGACTGCAGCACCCAGGGGCCCAGAACAGGACTGGAGCAGCTACATGTGGGTGTAGGAGGCACTCACAGGAACTCTCTTCCAGGGCTCTGTTGGGGCCTGTGGGACCAGCAACAGACAGGTAAGTCTTCGCCAGATCTCCTATCTCCACTAACAACCCCATAAGCAGCCGGGGGGCATAGAGGGTCAGAGCTGATAGTGATTCATGTGGGAGGGACCTTGGGGTGATAGGTGGGAAGCTGAAAGGAGAAGGGCCCCCTTGCAACTCCCCATCTGATTCCTTTCCAGGGACCCTCCCCAAACCCTCCATCTGGGCTGACCCTAGCCCCATGGTCACCAAGGGGATCCGTGTGACCATCTGGTGTCAGGCGTCTCTGCAGGCTGACAGCTACTATCTGTATAAAGACAGGGTCTCTGAGCCCTTGGAGACTTTGGAGACCTCATGGGATTCCAGCAACAAGGCCAGTTTCTCAATTACATCCATGAGCTTACATGATGTAGGGCGATACCAGTGTGCATATCAGAGCGGGGAGAGCTGGTCACAGCTGAGTGACCTCCTGCCCCTGGTGATGACAGGTGAGGGCAGGAGCTGGTCCCCTTGCCCTGGGCCCCTCTTCCAGGCAGAAGAGAATGGAATGTGGCTTCAGGGGGACCCCTTGCACAGCCCACAGTACATGGGGTCCATGGGGTCCGTGGGGTGATGGACACTGTAACCAGCTCCCTCTTTCTCCCTCAGGAAAGTATGACGCACCCTCCCTCTCAGCCAACCCAGGCCCTGTGGTGGCCTTGGGAGGGAATGTGTCCCTCTCCTGTAGCTCATCTTGGCCACGGTGGTCATTCCATCTGCTGAAGGAGCGGGGGGCTGATGTGCCCCAAAACCTGGAACGGAAGTTCCGTCGTGAGAGGCGGAAGGGGCTTTTCCATGTGAGTCCTGTGAACACCTCCCATGCGGGGACCTACAGATGCTACGTTTCTCCCGAGTCATACCCGTATGTGTGGTCACAGCCCAGTGACCCTCTGCACCTTCAGGTCACAGGTGAGGGGGCCCCTGCTTCACCCCATCTACCTCCTGGACCCAGATGACTGACCTAAGCTATATGCCCAGTGGAACCCTGGGGTTAATGGGGGTGAGTGACACTGCCATTCTGGGGCTAGAACCACAGGTGGGAGAACTTGGGAGGGGCCCATGAGAGCCTTACTGCAGGCCCTGGTCCAATGTAGGGAGTGGGTCCCCAGTACCACTGTCCCCTGCTGTCCAGGTGTCTACAGGGCGCCCTCCCTCTCAGCCCAGCCAGGCTCCCTGGTGCAGTATGGGGACAGCCTGACCCTCCAGTGTCGCTCAGAGAAGGGCTTTGACAGATTTGCTCTGACCAAGGATGAGGAGCTCAGAGCTCCCCAGCATCTAGAAGGGCAACCCAGCCCCAACTTCTCCCTGGGCCATGTGAACCACACCCACGGGGGCCGGTACCGATGCTACTGTGGGCACAAGCTTTCGTCCACCTGGTCAGCCCCCAGTGCCCCTCTGGGCATCCGGATCACAGGTGAGGGCCCCCCTGACCCATGTCCTAACTGCTTGCTCAGGGCCTGGGACCACGGTTGCCCCTGGGTGATGGGGTCCAAGCCGAGGGCTAGGAGCACAGTCTGATGTGGGGATGTGATCTAGAGACAGGGACTGAGAAAGGGACAGAGAGGGCCATGGAGATAAAGGACACCCACTCAGGGAGACGGGAGGTGCTTAGAGGGGTCCTACACAGAGTCCTTGGAGAGAGGATGGTGGCCCCCCAACCTAGGGTCAAGGGCACATGGGGAGGTGGCTCTTTACATGTCACGACCTTCCTCTCCCCCAGGAATATATAAGAAACCATCTCTCTCGGCCCAGCTGGGAGCTTCAGTGTCCCGGGGAGAGAACGTGACCCTGCAGTGTCGCTCAGAGATGTGGTTTGATACCTTCCACCTATCCAAGGAGGGGTCCCTCGCTCCTCCCCTGGTCCTTCGTCTGCAGGACACAGCAATACCTTATCAGGTCCACTTTACACTGAGTCCCGTGACTTCAGACCTGCAGGGGACTTACCAGTGCTACGGCTCACACAGCACATCCCCCTACCTGTTGTCACAGCCCAGTGACCCCCTCGAGCTCCTCTCAGGTGAGGAGCCCATACCCCTTGTCCATTGAGGGCTGTCATGCTTGAGTCACAGTCCTGTCCCTGAAGAGCTCTGGGCTGGGAGGGGAAGGAGGGAACAACAAGGAGCTCAGCCACTGGGTTACCCCTCTTTATGGGGAATGAAAAGACGGAGAGTGCCATGCCCTCTCCATGTCTTACCCCGACCAAAGGGACAGAGGCAGAACTAGGTGAGTGCAGGGAGGAGACAAAAGAGTATAAAAGACAAGCTGTGACAAGGAGCTGTAGGGCTGAGTGGGACAGAAGACCCAGCACAGCCCCACAGCACCCCCTTCCTCCAAGAAGCATTTGGAGTCTTCACTCCCGCACCCCACAGACAATCTTCATGTCTGCTGGGAACAGAGCCCTCTTGGCCTAGAGCATACACAACCTCTCCAGTCCTGGGCTGAACTAAGTTGATCCTCTGCACTTCATATATTTACAGAGGGGTTGTTCCCACCGGACCTGGAAGTTGGGGTTGGGGGGGATTTAAAGAGAGCAGTCCTGTGTCTCCAGCAATATTGAGATCATGGGGGCGCACTGTGTGTTAGTGGGAGAGGAAAAGCCTGAGGAAGCCCAGGTCAGGTGCAGAGAAGACCTGGCTGTCTCTGTCCGTGGTGCTGCTATGTAGAAAGTCAGACTATCACAGCACCTGTGGAACCAGGCCCACCGTAGGTAGAGCACAGTAAAGGGTGACTCTCATCTTCAGGTCGGGGGGCTGGGGAGTCCCTGGAAGCCACAGCTCGAGCTGAGCTGGATCAGACAATCATGACTGAGACACTGACAAAATTCCATTCATATCTGAGACTTTGTTCTCCCAGTTACCAAAGGTTGAATCCTACCCTGGATTTCAAAAGACTAAAGCAGATTGGAAAATTGGTACCAGGGAGTTCTCTGGGAGATGTTTCAGGAATTCCTCTTTCTTGGGTCTTCTGTACTCTGAACGTGCCCTTTCTCCATCAGTAACTCTTGGCATGATGTGAAAGGAAAGAGAGAAAGGCTGAATTTCTGCCCAGTTTCCATGAGCACCAAGGTGTCAGCCAGATCAGGCCATCCTCCAAAACATCTTCCATAAGAATTCATGTCTAGCGTTCCCTCCCCAGTCCTAGAGTTACCTGGTATTCCTTGATACCCCGAGACAGATCTCTTTATGTTCGTCCATGTGCCCATCTCAGTGCCCATCTTCTTTTATCTTTGATCAGGTGGTTTGTTGTGTTTTTTTCTGCCTGTTTCTATCTGCCTTCAAATCTAGACAACACATTGAGTGAATGATTAGCTGTGATGTGAATTATGGAAATCCTTGCTCATAAAAAATGCCTGATGTGTGCTATATAATCCAATATTTATTTTTATTAAGTTCAATTAGCCAACATAAAAGTACATTATTAGTATTTGGTGTAATGGTCAATGTTCATTCGTTGTGGATAACAGCCAGTGTTCGTCAGATCACATGTTATTTTCAAAAAAGCACACATGTATAGATAAAGATGGAAAGTTATATAGAAATATATAATCCCAACACTTGTATAGATAAAGATGGAAAGTGATGTAGAAATATATAATCCCAACTCAGGGACCAGAAGGAGCTGGCTGATGTGCAGGAATGAAAAGGTGGACCCTGCTTTTCACTCCTCCATGTTCCTGGTCCTCAGGATAAAAATGAAGCTTCCCATGTTTATTATTGTCTCCTAATTAGATGGAGGGGGACACCCTAGAGACGTTCAACTTAAGTGACTGAGACAGTATTAGCAAGTTTCAGGGACTCCCTGGAGGGCAGAAAAGAGATTACTTAACTATTTCTATGTCTCCCCAACCACAGGCTCTGTGTTTGCCTCTCAGGTGTAGCTGGTGCCCTCAGAGAACCAGAAAACAAGTCAGCCTCCAGAATGGATGAATAAGGAGAAATTCTGAGTTATGTGAGGGGCTCACAGGGACACATCCTGTCAATAAATGCAGGAAGGTGGACATGTAGGATGCCAGGGTCATGTCAAAATGCTCTGACCACCACAATCTCTTTGTCCATGATCTCTAGGGTCAAACAGCCAAGATTACACAGTGGAGAATCTCATCCGGTTGGGGATCTCTGCCCTGATCCTGACAGTTCTCGGGGTGCTGCTCTTTCAAGCTCGGCACCGTCAGAGAAGACCCCAAGATGCAGCTGGGACATACACGTGAGAGCAAGAAGATGGACAGTGAGGTAGAACTTTGAAAATGGAATTGATGATACCAAGAGTTTTTGGAAAAATATCTGTGCATAAGTTGAGGAAACATTCTACTGAGAATATTCTGGGTGTTAACATGGTTTGGGGGCAGGAAAATGTCTGGGTCGGTGCTATAGCGGCTCTTCAGCAATTAAACTATGGTAATTTCTCTCCCCAGCACTTCTCCTTCCTGGCTTTTCCTTGACACTTTCTGGACTGGCTTCCTTCTTTCCTCAACCCTATAATGTGAGGCAAATCCCCCACAGTAGCTCTGGGTCCACCCTGTAAGGACCTATTTAGCCAGAGCGACTCCATCTTGGTTAAAAGCCATTTTGTTGTTTGTGCAGTAAAACTGAAACTGACCCTGCCCCCTTCCCCCCAGAGAAACTTACTCAGAAGCAAGTCTGGGAAACCAGTAAAATGTGGTCAGCTAGCTCCTAATAACAGAGACAAAATACAAGGCCAGGTCTGCCAGTTCTTGATAACAGAGCCCAGAATACAAGGATGAGTCGGGCCAGGTGGAGACATCCAATCAGTAAGAAACACACATACTTTTTCCCCAACCACCAAAGAATGTAAACCCCACCATTTGGGCGCCAACCTTGAGCACCAATTCTGACCAGAGTAATAGGTTAGGTCAAACAGCTACTATAGGGTAAATTGTAATTCAATTGGCCACCTGCGTGTGACCTAACATGACTACAATCTCATTGGCCTCCTATGTGTGGCCAGACTTTTGCTCTATAAAAGGTAGTCTGTAAGATGGGGAGGGGTCGCCCTCTTCGGAGGCGGCCCTGACCGGTCAGTCAGTCAATTCTTGAGCCTATAAACTGGATGTGATCACTCTCTTCAGAGACGGCCCTGGCCGGTCAGTCTGACTTCTAATGCTTAGCATAGAATAGAGCTTTGCATAACTTTCATCTTGTTTCAGTCTTGTTCCCCTGACCAATCAGTCTGATTTCTAATACTTGGCATAAAATAAAGCTTTGAATAACTTTCACTTTGTCTCAGTCTTGTTTTGTTTAATAATGGACCTAACATTGGGGGCTCATCTGGGATTAAACGACGAGAACTGAGCCAGCATCAGAATTTCTGGAAAAGCCTCCGGAGGTAAGATCCTGTCTGTCTGTCTGTCTGGTTGCGGAGCTCCAGGGGTATGGCCCACCGGGGAGAAACTGGTCGCAGTATTGCTCCCCAGGGCTGGAGTGGATGCGGGGATGCCCCATCCCTCCACTGGTGGATTGCCAGGGGGTTAGAGTCCCCCTAGGCTGTCACAGGGGGTTCAAGTCCCCTGCTGTTCAGGGAGTTAGAGTCCCCCAGAGCGGTTACCATGGGGTTCGAATCCCCCACCATTTCAGGGGATTGGAGTCCCCCTAAGCAGTCACCAGGGGGTTCATAGTCCCCCAAGGCAGCCAGGGGGTTCAAGTCCCCCTAGGCAGTCAGACGCCTTGTTTTTGTTGTCAGTTGTGCTGTTTGTTAAATGTATGGGAATTTTGTCTGTTGTGCTGGTTGTTAAGTTTATGGGGATTCGTGGAAGAGGCATCCCTTACCCCTGCCTGGAGGACAAGGTCCTCTCTGTGAGGAGAGCCGGTTGCCGTTGCAGTCGGATTCTCCCTTAACTTCCTTTCAGTTCTGTCTTCGTGGCCATGCCGGATCATCTGTCTTTGTGAGTATGTTCTTGTTAATTGTTGTGGGTGTGTTTGTCTTGTTATGGACTGGGGACATGATGGGACAGACACAGAGGACCCCTCTGTCTCTGATGATAGACCACTTCTCGGATGTTAGGGAAAGAACTCATAACCTAAGCACAGATGTATGAAAGGGAAAGTTTCAGACTTTCTGCATTTCTGAATGGCCATCCTTTAATGTTGGATGACCCCGGGAGGGCCGCTGGGTCTGTGATTGTCTTTGTCTTGTCTTTTTATTGTCTGTTGTGTTGTTTATTGTGTTTGAAGAAATGGGGCAAGCAGAGAGTAAGGGGACTCTGACTTTCACCTCTCCATTCCTCCTAATAGATGTAAGGCTTCTCCCTCACTCATTTCTTGTGTTAATGGCTATAACTGGAGCCAACTGGGGTTGGTTTAACTCGAGACAGAGACCATAAGGAATATTTCCAAGCAGCTGCTGAAACTACCTTTGTTTTGGGGAAATTCCCTGTCTTCTCTGGCCCGATATGGACTGCCTAACCCCTCACCCTTGCTGGCGGGAAAGCATGGCGTCTGTTTCTCTGTTGAAGCTGATGAGCTCTAAAACTGGAAATTCTTTCTCTGCCTTCTGGCAGCACTTTGTTCTTCTGTCTCCCCCTTCTGTTTCTGCACCAGCTTGGGTGCGGCCTGCATGACTGGCCTCTAGACCATCCTTGGTGCTTCCTGCACCAGGGCTCCTTCTCTGTCAAGGAGCAAAAAGAGCACCCCCTGGACCTAACACTCCCCACTCCAGAACTTCCCACCTGGGTCTCAGGTAAACATTCGAAGTGGAGTGGGTCCAGGTGGAACGTAAATCTGTATTTAAACTAAGTTAAGTTTATTGGTTTAATTAAGATAGATATGTCTTTGAAGTTACAGCAGTAAATGTGAAGCTTTTATTCAATCAAGGTTTACTGAAGATCAAATAAGCTCATGTTATTTGCTAAAATCTGTTGGCAAAGAGATGACTGAATAGATGGTTAATTGTCTGTCTCAAAGTTTTAATGGGTAATTGTTAGAGTAACTTTCAAAGTATTTGGTAACCTGAAAGTTTAAAGTTTTGGTTAGATGACAAATGGAATTAAATTATGAACATCTAGGTCTCAACCAAATGGGATAAAATGCTAAAGCATTAATTGCTGGATATAGGTTTGTGCTTTTGACTTCTTACTGCAAAGAAACTAAGAATATTTAAATCTGTTGGTAAACATGTTTTGTACTTAACTGATCCATAATTTTCCATCTAAAGAATTCTGTTGTAACTGTTCACAATTGGTTTATATTTAGTCTTCACTAGAGATTAAGATGTTTCTAAGAGTACAAAATTCTGCTACCTGTAAGGCTGATGGAAATGAGGAAAGCAATCCTGTATGTAGGAAAGTAGGAGAAATGTAAGAAAGATTTTAAAAATGAGAATGCATTTTGTTAAAAGTAAGAGAAGGTAATTTTGTCCTAAATGAAATGGTTGTTTGGAAGAAAATGGCTTGGGACAAAACCTTAATGCAAAAGCAAGTTGTAGAAGGTTTGTGAAAGGAAATCTTCAGAAAAAGAATTTTAGGTATGGTCAGGATGGACTGAGATTAACTGTACACACAAAAAAGAAGGCCTAAGAGAGTGAGTAGTTTTGTCTTTAAAAAAAAGTCTGGTTGCACCAGAACATGAAAGGAGATAAACTTGAGGTTATATAGTAAGTCATAGAAGGTTTGGGGGAAGTGACTTTTATTTGCCTTGGTTTATGGGTTTGAAAGGAAACAATGAAATATGTTAAAAATTTGACCACATTAGATCAGTTTTGGTGGATTTATTCACAAAAAGGGAAAAAGACTAATGAATCTTTTCCTATAAAATGTTTCTGTTCAAATGGGGCATAGTACTTAAGAAAGGAAGACTAAAGCCCTGAGTCATGGCAAATCTATATTGATGATCCACTCAAGTACAAAGTTTTCCTAGATTAATTAATCTACTGTTAAAAAGAAAATATAAATAGTTTTCTCTTTGCCTGCCCAGAGAAAACCCAGTTTCTATGTTTTGTTTTATTCTCTTATAAAATAAATTTTGCCTTAAAGAAAATTCATATAAAGAACTTTCAGGACTAATACAGGTATATGATATATTAAAAATCCTGGGACTAAAATGGGTAGGAATTTCCAGGAGTAAAAGCTACATTCAAACTAAACCAGAATTAGTAACATGGAAGGATCTGTAACTTAGAGAAACGGAAAAATATTCAGTTGTAAACAAATCAAAGCATTCAACTTTTCTCTCTATCTGAACCCTCTAAAACTCAAAAGGTCTCAGCAAGTATTCTTTCCTCCATGGTAACCAGTCATTTGCATAAGTTCAGTAAGAATCTGTTCTCCTTGTAACAGGACAGCATTGGAAACACCGGTTATTTCGCCAAGGCTTTGACTGGAATATCATATTTGAAAAAGGCTCAGACATGACCAGACAGCTTAAAGGAACTAAGGTTGACTTTATAAAACCTGGAGCTGTAAAGCCCTTTGAAACTGTTGGCCTGACACCTTGCTTACAGAGTTCCCAGCAGCCTCACCAGGGGAGTAAAGAATGTCACTTCCTTGCGGGATACTTTGGGAACCTCAGGAAGAGGAATTCGCCCAAATCGACAGGTATTGCAGGCATGTCTGATGGCAAGTATGTGGCTTGGCTTCTGGCCCGGAGAGGCTATTAAAATTCAACCTAGAGATTCCTTATAAAAATTCCAGCAAGGCAGATTCTAAAAGTCTATATGATCACTCACTGTTCTTGCTGAGCTTATGTAAATAATTAGGCCAAGTTTATTAAAACTGGACTTGTTTTTCAAAAAAATTGGTCCTGATTTGGCTATCTCTGGAAATGAGGGTTATTTTAGAGAAAAAATTATGTTTTGATAACACACCTTTATGGATGTTAAATTCTAAATTTTGTCTTTAAATGTTTGTTTACCTAAGCTAGGCAACTTGAGGTAAACTTCAGAGAAGTTGCACGACAGCTCCTTTAGACGATCTTATTTTTGCCAGTCACTCAGCCCTAGAGATAAGGAGGAAACTTCAAAAAATTGAAGGATTTAAAAGGAAGAATCTGACTGAGTTAGTGGGAATAATGGAAATAGCCACTGAGGACTATGAGTCATGCTTTTGGGGGATGAGAGCTCTTACAGACTCTGCAGGAAAAAGGGTATTGGATGTCAGCAAAGAAAGCACAGCTCTGTCAGAGCCATGCCACTTATTAAGGCTTTGATCTCCACGAGGAAATTTCTTGGGACGGTGGACTACTGCAGGCTGTGGATACCGCGGTTCACAGAGATTACCTGACCTCTCTACGAACGGACTAAGGGAGGACTCACTATGGACAGCTGAGGCAGAAGGAGCATTTTGGAAATTACAAACATTATTTGTTATGCTCCACAAATAAGTGAAACCATATGATACTTGACTCTCTCTGTTTGACTTATTTCACTCAGCATAATCTCTTCCAGTCCTGTCCATGTTGCTACAAAAGTTGGAAATTACAAACAGCCTTACTGAGTGCCCCAGCATTGGCCAATCGAGATGTTACCAAGCCCTTCTACTTGTATGTGGATGAAAAGGCAAGGGTGACTGAAGGAGTTTTGACTCAGACTCTGGGGCCATGGCAAAGGCCAGTAGCTATCTTAACAAGAAACTAGATCCAGTAGCGGCTGGGTTCCCCCTTGCCTCCGCATAATTGCTGCCATGGTCCTCCTGGTCAAGGATGCAAGTATATTTACAGAAATGGACTAAATTAGATTATAAAGGGGATTGGGCTAAAACTAGAATAGAAAAGTTAATTCTTCCTCGAAGACTAAAAGAAATTAGTAAGCCAAATAGATCAGGGCACTCATTTAGGAACACGCAAGCTTAAAAAGCTTATGGGCAAACAGTTCCAGGTTTCTAAATTAGAGCGTATGGCTCAGGATATGGTTGATAAATGTGCTCAATGTCAGGTGGTAAATGCGGGAAGAATTAAAATGAAAAGAGGGAGAAGAAAAAGAGGTAAGGAACTAGGAATTTATTGGGAAATAAATTTTACAGAGATGAAACCGGGAAAATATGGACACAAGTACATGTTAGTTTTTATGGATACCTTTTCAGGCTGGGTAGAGGCTTTTTCTGCCGAACACAAAAAGACAGGAGTGGTAGCCAAAAGCTACTAAAAAAGAATTCCTAGGTTTGGATTACCTCTCATGATCGGATCAGACAACGGCCCTGCATTTGTGAGTTCAATCTCACAGACATTGGCCAAGGCCATGGACACTACTTAAAAACTACACTGTACCTACCGGCCCCAAAACTCCAGATAAGTAAAAAAATAATAAACCAGACTCTTAAAGAGACCTTGACAAAGTTAATTCTGGAGACTGGCGATGGATGGACAAATCTCCTTTTCAGGCTTCTCATTCTTATAGCCTCATTAATTTTAGTATGTTGCTTTGTTCAATGTTTCTCTACTTGGTGATGAGACTCCATTACTGCAATGACTTCACGACAACAGATGATCCTTACCACGCATAGAAACACTTCTTCACTGTCAGCGCTGGATTCAACTGCCTCCATCTTTCATAACTCCCCTACACACTCCTCAACTGATCAATGTTGACCCAAATAGGTAGGGACAACTCTACGCCCCTATTCAGCAGGAAGACATTACAGAAGATGAGACCTTCCACCTTCAACTACCTTAAAAATTTAAGGGTCAAAATTGTTCAGGGGAAAATAATAAGAGAACAAAAGACTAGCTGAAAAGTCAAAGATTTGACTAATCTCCAATGAAAAGGGGGGAATGTAAGGACCTATCTAGCCAGAGCGACTCCATCTTGGTTAAAAGCCATTTTGTTGTTTGTGCAGTAAAACTGAAACTGACCCTGCCCCCTTCCCCCCAGAGAAACTTACTCAGAAGCAAGTCTGGGAAACCAGTAAAATGTGGTCAGCTAGCTCCTAATAACAGAGCCCAGAATACAAGGCCAGGTCGGCCAGTTCTTGATAACAGAGCCCAGAATACAAGGACAAGTCGGGCCAGGTGGAGACATCCAATCAGTAAGAAACACACATACCTTTCCCCTAACCACCAAAGAATGTAAACCCCACCATTTGGGCGCCAACCTTGAGCACCAATTCTGACCAGAGTAATAGGTTAGATCAAACAGCTACTATAGGGTAAATTGTAATTCAATTGGCCACCTGCGTGTGACCTAACATGACTACAATCTCATTGGCCTCCTATGTGTGGCCAGACTTTTGCTCTATAAAAGGTAGTCTGTAAGATGGGGAGGGGTCGCCCTCTTCGGAGGCGGCCCTGACCGGTCAGTCAGTCAATTCTTGAGCCTATAAACTGGATGTGATCACTCTCTTCAGAGACGGCCCTGGCCGGTCAGTCTGACTTCTAATGCTTAGCATAGAATAGAGCTTTGCATAACTTTCATCTTGTTTCAGTCTTGTTCCCCTGACCAATCAGTCTGATTTCTAATACTTGGCATAAAATAGAGCTTTGAATCACTTTCACTTTGTCTCAGTCTCGTTTTGTTTGAACAGACAGAAGCCACTGGAGCCCGGGGACAAGGCCAAGTTCTTCATCAGATACATAAGAGTTATACATACAGGAAGATATCGTTGTGACTATCTCAGTCCCACTGGCTGGTCAGTGTTCACTGACCCCCTGGTGCTGGTGATGACAGGTGCGAGCAAACTCAGGGTCCCAGCCCGAGGCTCTGCCCTCAGGAAGGGGGTCTGTTCTCAGGGGTCTCCCTCTCACAGCCCAGCCTGGGGATAATATGGGTGGTCTGAGCCCCATTTAACTCCACCCCCTCCTGCCCTCCTAGGATCCCAGGGCAAACCCAGCCTCTCAGCCCTGCCCAGCCCTGTCGTGACCTCAGGAGGGAATGTGACCCTCCAGTGTGCCTCAAGGATGGGATTCCACAGGTTCGTCCTGATGAAGGAAGGAGAGCGCCAGCCCTCCTGGACCCTGGCCCTGTTCCCTGCAGGAAATGGGGCAGGTACAAGAACACAGAGCCCAGAAGACAAGTTTGAGTCCCATCAGCACCTCATTTCCCCCCATACTTTTATGGTTCTCAAAAGCAGCTGATACCATCAGCCTGTCACAAAACAAGGCAGACACCCACGCTGGGGAGAAGTGGATGGCATGGGGTTGGCATGGATGGTTAAGTGCTGTCAAGGGGAGGAGGTGCCCTGGGTGCAGACCCAAGGTCCTGGGTGATTTTCATCTGCTCTGACCTCTGTGACCTCTCTACCTTAACTCCTAGCCTCCCACACCCCAGACTACACAGTGGAGGCTCTCATCCGCATGGGCATGGCTGCTTGTGATCCTAGTGGTCTTCAGGATTCTCCTCTGTCAGGCTTGGTACGGTGAGAGAAGAGCCCAAGATGCGGCCAGGAGGCAAACACAAGAGAGTACAATGCAACGATCAGAATGACAGAGCCTGGGAAGTACATCTTGTGTGCCCAGAAGGTTCTGGAAGAGCATGTGGGGTATGTGCCTTGTGAACTGTCTGCAGGTCATTGTGAGGAGGAAGAGGAATCATGGCTCCCAGTGCAGAGACAATGTATGCCCTCTTCTGCCTTTGAATTATGGACTCCCCTTCCCAACCCCTGGTGAGTTGTCTTCACTGGCTCTCATCTCCCCCAAGCAGCTGACACCGACATGGCAGACTTCAGTCCACATCTCCATACACTGCCATGCTCTGGTTCCAATTTCAGTTAATGCATTTTCCCATTTTCCTCCCTTGTAATCACCATACACCTTGAGGAATGTGAAGGGGTCTCCAACTCTCATTTCAAATAATGGAGGCTGTTTGAATGAATCATAAATTGGCATCAAAAGATGCAGCCTGAAAGGGATAAATCCAGGAGATGCCCCCACACCCTCAGTGCATCCTTCACTTCCACCAGATGGCCTGTGTGTGCTGCCTCTGAGAAACCCGTGTGCAAAATGCTGGCTCGGGGCATTGGCCAGTATCTTCGGTGTAACTCCTCCCTTCATAGGCAACTTCAGGGTCCCACTGTGAGGTGCCCGATGGCGAGGAATGTGCAGAACTGATGTGACAAAACAGTTCAAGTCAACCTAGAACCCATTAATGTCACTCTAATAGTCCTAAAGTGCACCCAGGTTTCCTCGCATTTTATGTGGAATGATTACTTCTATTTCTCTTGGCCCAGTTTGGACTGAGGGTCCAGGACTCCAGATGAGATGTGAATAGTTACCGTGTGCTATCAGTCGTGGGAGGGACAGGAGCACACAGGCCCATGAAACTGAGAGATTCCAGATCCTTAAAAACTTGAACCCAGAAGCACTGTGTCACCAAGAAATTCCACTACTGGGCATAAGTTGTAGTTCTGCAAGATAGACAGTCCTGGAGATCCCGATACAACCCCACGCCTAGAGCGAACAAGAGGGACCTGACAAATCTGTAAAGAGGGTAGATCTCGTGTGAAGCTCTCTTATTACCACAATGAAAAGCGACATGAAGGAGAATTGTATCCATGTAACTGAGGAGACACTACAAAGTGAGTTCATAGAAGGACTCACAAGGGACAAAAGGTGGTGGCAAATGTCCACCAGCTGATGATGGATTAACAAGCATTAACAGCGTCCAGCTAATGGTTTGCACAAAGCATGGAGACAGAATCTAGAAGAGCTAATGCCTGGGGGACAAGAGGCCGTGCGGAGGCAGGAATGACTCGGGTTTTCTGGAAGGTAGTGCTGTCCCAGAAACAGAGAACGTGATAGAGAGATAGTGTGTGAAGAAAACAAGCACAACCCCAAGTCCAGAGCCAAGTGGTGGTTCCCTCTGCGAGTCAGTTTAGTCTAGAAACATATTTCCCAACCTTCTCTGGGGTCACCCATCCTGGATAGCCCCAGTGGCTCCTCCAGTCAAATAAACACACGATGACGTCTCCACAAGGTCTTTCCCTGAGCCGTCCTTCCATGAACCCGTCTACACCACAGTCAGGATCAGTGGAAGACTGGAGACGTCCTGTTGGAGCCACCCCATCAGCCTTCCTCTCTTGCTTCTCCTCCAGGCCCTGAATCCCTGAGGAACTGTTACTCTCATGGCTCCATACCTACTCATCACTGCCCCTCCCCTGCACAAAACCCGCCCACCTGTCTCTACCTTACTGCAGTGACACCCAGTCTCTACACCGGACCCTTCACGGGCTGACAACCAGACTGAGCTATCCTCTCCAGCCCCAGCAGGGCCCTCCCCTCCCCACAAGCAAGCTCATCCCAGTTCACCACCTCCCCTCTAAACACACACACACACACACACACACACAGTCATAACCACGTGCATGTCTTCCTGGGATGTGATGGCAGAGACGATCTCAACAGTGCAGACTCCTTCCAAACCTCCTAGGCCATGAAAACAAAAAAAGAACCAGTACGGACGCTTCCTACCATCTGTGTGAGTATTTATGTTCGTGGGATTCTGTGAGCAGCTCACAAGACACCACAAACAGCACTTAGAAGTCCGGTCAGCTCATCAGGGAGGCAGCCGTTGAAGATGAGGGTGTCATCGCTGCTGGGTACCATACCCTCCTCCCGCAGACCGCGGGCTCCCTGGCAGCGATCTCCTCACAGCAGCGTCTGTTCACACATTACCTTGCTGACGATTTTCCTGCTCCTGAAGGTAAAATCCAGAACACGTGTGGGGCAGTAAGAGGCTGTGTGGGAGCGGGTCCCCCACTCGCTGAGGACGCAGTTCCAGGAGAGTTCAGCATCTTGGGCAAGGATGACACCACTCACCACACTTGCGCTCATCCCATCTTGTGTTGGACTCTCCATCCCAGAGGGTCCCCACCACCAGTGACTAAGCTTGCGAGATGTCCACCTGGCTCTGAACCTCTCTGTTCTCGATTTCTCTCCTTCTCTTAGGTTTACGAAAACTATGGGCTGATTTCCCTTTGTCAAGGGTTTGTATTGTCTGATGTCACTGTCACAGCCCCGTGTATCCAGGGAAGGAACGAGACTGTCCCCTCACCAATGAGTCCCCATGCCTGGCACCATGACCGGATGTGGCCACTGCTCACTAAACAGGGGCTGACTGCCAGCGTGGTGGGAGGAAGGATGAAAATATGCATTGACAGAAGCTCAGGAAAGGGAAGTGTCTCAGCCCAAGTCATCCAGCTTCTGTGTGAGACAGGGCAGAAGTAGAACTGAAATTGGGATGATTCCCAGGCCCTGCCCTACCTCCCCCAGCCTCGAGTGCTAGAACCAGTGTTGCTCTCTAGAGTTGGGCTTGCTGGGGAGGAAGCAGAGAGAGGGGGGTCTGGCGAGACTCAGTCTGGTCCGAAGATCCCAGGACCTGCTGCTCTCGGGTCACCCTTCAGGGAGAGCAGAGAGACGCCTTGGCGGGGGCTCTTCTCCTTCCTGTGAGGCCCCACCTCTAGGACCCGTGATGAGGAACTCGGGGCCTGGGTTGTACCACACCCCATGCATCTGTCCATCCAGCACACGCTGAGGACTTTATAAGCTGTCTGCACGGCTGGGGACCATGGGGGGCAGTGCCAGGACCCTGACCCTCACTGCTGTTCTCTGCCTCGGTGAGCTTTCTGGAAAAGAGGAGGGATGGGGTCGCTCCCCTTCCTGCCCCCCGGTTCTGGTCCCTAGGAGACCTCAGGACTGGGGAGGATCAGTAGGGGCAGAACTTCTGGGGGGGGCATGTGCTCAGCCCCAGATGTGACCCCCAGCACCCAGGGGCCCAGACCAGGCCTGGAGCATCTACGTGTGGGTGTGGGAAGCACTCACAGGAACTCTCTTCCAGGGCTGTGTTGGGACATGTGGGACCAGGAACGGACGGGTGAGTCTTCCCCAATCTCCTGCCTCCACCAACCACCCCCTAAGCAGCTGGAATGCAAGAGGGTCAGGGCTGATGGTGACTCATGTGGGAGGGGCCTTGGGGTGACAGGTGGGAAGCTGAGAGGAGAAGGGCTCCCTTGCAACTCCCCATCTGATTCCTTTCCAGGGACCCTCCCTAAGCCCTCCATCTGGGCTGATCCCAGCCCCATGGTCACCAAGGGGAGCCGTGTGACCATCTGGTGTCAGGCTGACAGCTACTATATGTATAAAGACAGGGTCTCTGTGCCCTCGGAGACCTTGGAGACCTCATGGGATTCCAGCAATAAGCCCGGTTTCTCCATTATACCCATGAGCTCACACAATGTAGGGTGATACCAGTGTTTATATCAGAGCGGGGAGAGCTGGTCAGAGCTGAGTGACCTCCTGTCTCTGCTGATGACAGGTGAGGGCAGGAGCTGGTCCCCTCCCCCTGGGCCCTTCCTCCAGGCGGAAGAGAATGGACTGTGGCTTCAGGGCCCCTTGTTCACAGCCTACAGTACATGAGGTCTGTGGGGTCCATGGGGTGATGGTCCCTATAATGAGCTCCCTCCGTCTCCCTCAGGACAGGATGACGCACCCTCCCTCTCAGCCAACCCAGGCCCTGTGGTGGCCTTGGGAGGGAACGTGTCCCTCTCCTGTAGTTCACCATGGCCCTGGGGGTCATTCCGTCTGCTGAAGGATCAGGGGGCTGATGCACCCCAAAACCTGGACTGGACGTTCCGTCGTGAGAGGGGGCAGGGACTCGTCCACGTGGGCCCCGTGAACACCTCCCATGCGGGGACCTACAGATGCTATGTTTCTTCCGACTTGTACCCGGATTCGTGGTCACAGCCCAGTGACCCTCTGCACCTTCAGGTCACAGGTGAGGGGGTCCCTGCCTCACCCCATCTACCTCCTGGGCCCAGATGACTGACCTAAGCCATATGCACAGTGGAATCCTGGGGTTGATGGGGGGTAAGTGACACTGTTGTCCTGGGGCCAGAACCACAGGTGGGAGAACTTGCGAGGGGTCCATGAGAGCCTCACTGCAGGCCCTGGGCCAATGAGGGGAGTGCGTCCCCAGTACCACTGTCCCCTGCTGTCCAGGTGTCTACAGGGCGCCCTCCCTCTTGGCCCAGCTGGGCTCCCTGGTGCAGTCTGGAGACAGCCTGACCCTCCAGTGTCGCTCAGAGACTGGGTTTGACAGATTCGCTCTGACCAAGGACGAGGAGCTCGGAGCTCCCCAACGTCTAGAAGAGCAACCCAGCTCCAACTTCCCCCTGGGCCCTGTGAGCCCCACCCACGGGGGCCAGTATCGATGCTACTGTGGACACAAGTTCTCCTCCACCTGGTCGGCCCCCAGTGCCCCTCTGGGCATCCAGATGACAGATGAGGAGCTTCCTGACCCATGTGCTAATTGTTTGCTCAGGGTCTGGGACCATGGTTGCCCCTGGGTGATGGGGTTCAGGCAGAGTGCCAGGATCAGAGGCTGCAGTGGGCATGTAGTCTAGAGACAGGGACTGAGAAAGGGACAGAGAGGGCCATGGAGATAAAGGACACCCACTCAGGGAGATGGGAGGTGCTGAGAGGGCGTACCACACAGAGTCCCTGGGAGAGGATGGTGGCCCCCCAACCAGGGTCAAGGGCATGTGGAGAGGGGGTGGCTCTTTACGTGTCATGATCTTCCTCTCCCCCAGGAATGTATGAGAAACCGTCCCTCTCAGCCGAGTCGGGGACTTCAGTGTCCTGGGGAGAGAACGTGACCCTGCAGTGTCGCTCAGAGATGTGGTTTGATACCTTCCACCTATCCAAGGAGGGGTCCCTCGCTCCTCCCCAGGTCCTTCGTCTGCAGGACACAGCAACACCTTATCAGGTCAACTTCACCCTGAGTCCTGTGACCTCAGACCTCCAGGGGACCTACCGGTGCTACGGCTCACACAGCAACTCCCCCTACCTGTTGTCACAGCCCAGTGACCCCCTGGAGCTCCTGGTCTCAGGTGAGGATCCCACACCCCATGTCCATTGAGTGCTCTGATGCTCGAGACACAGTCCTGTCCCTGGAGTGCTGTGGGCTGGGAGGGGAAGGAGGGAACAACAGGGAGCTCAGAGGGTTACCCCTCTCTGGGGGGATGAAAAGACGGAGAGTGCCATGCCCTCTCCCTGTCTTACCCCACCAGAGGGACAGAGGCAGGACTAGGTGAGTGCAGGGAGGAGACAAAAGAGTATAAAAGACAAGCGGTGACAAGGAGCAGTAGGGCTGAGTGGGACAGAAGACCCAGCACAGCCCCTCAGCACCCCCTTCTTTTGGAGTCTACACTCCCGCACCCCACAGACAATCTTGGCATCTGCTGCGAACAGAGTCCTCTTGGCCTAGAGCACACACAACCTCTCCAGTCCTGGGCTGAACTAAGTTGATCCTCTGCACTTCATATATTTACACAGGGGTTGTTCCCACCGGACCTGGAAGTTGGGGTTGGGGGCATTTGAAGAGAGTCACCTCGTGTCTCCAGCCATATCGAGATCATGGGGGCAACTGTGTGTTAGTGGGAGAGGAAAAGCCTGAGGAAGCCCAGGTCAGGTGCAGAGAAGACCTGGCTGTCTCTGTCCGTGGTGCTGCTATGTAGAAAGTCAGACTATCGCAGCACCTGGGGAACCAGGCCCACCGTAGGTAGAGCACAGTAAAGGGTGACTCTCATCTTCAGGTCGGGGGGCTGGGGAGTCCCTGGAAGTCGCAGCTCGAGCTGAGCTGGATCAGACAATCATGACTGAGACACTGACAAAATTCCATTCATATCTGAGACTTTGTTCTCCCAGTTACCAAAGGTTGAATCCTACCCTGCATTTCAAAAGACTAAAGCAGATTGGAAATTTGGTACCAGGGAATTCTCTGGAAGATATTTCAGGAATTCCTCTTTCTTGGGACTTCTGTATCTGAACATGCCCTTTCTCCATCAGTAACTCCTGGCATGATGTGAAAGGAAAGAGAGAAAGGTTAGATTTCTGCCCAATTTCCAATAGCACCAAGGTGTCAGCCGGATCAGGCCATCCTCCAAAACATCTTCCATAAGAATTCATGTCTAGCGTTCCCTCCCCAGTCCTAAAGTTACTGGTATTCCTTGATATTCTGAGACCGATCTCTGTATGTTCGTCCATGTGCCCATCTCAGTTTTTTTCTTTTATCTTTGATCAGGTGAGGTTTTGTTGTTTTGTTTTGATTGTTTTTGCCTGGTTCTCATCTGCCTTTATATCTAGACAACACATTGAGTGAATGATTAGCAGTGATGTGAATTATGGAAATCCTTATTCATAGAAAAATGTCTGATGTGTGCTATATAATCCAATATTTTTTTTTATTAAGTTCAATTAGCCAACTTATAAGTACATTATTAATGTTTGGTGTAATGTTCAATGATTCATTCATTGTGGATAACAGCCAGTGTTTGTCAGATCACATGTTATTTTCAAAAAAGAACACATGTATAGATAAAGATGGAAAGTGATGTAGAAATATATAATCCCAACTCAGGGACCAGAAGGAGCTGGCTGATGTGCAGGAATGAAAAGGTGGACCCTGCTTTTCACTCCTCCATGTTCCTGGTCCTCAGGATAAAAATGAAGCTTCCTATGTTTATTATTGCCTCCTAATTAGACGGAGGGTGACACCCTGGAGACGCTCACCTTAAGGAACTGAGATGGTATTAGCAAGTTTCAGGGACTCCCTGGAGAGGAGAAAAGAGATTACTTAAGTTTTTCTATGTCTCCCCAACCACAGGCTCTATATTTTTGCTTCTCAGGTGTAGCTGGTGCCCTCAGAGAACCACAAAGCAAGTCAGCATCCAGAATGGATGAATAAGGAGAAATTCTGAGTTACATGAGGGGCTCACAGAGACACATCCTGTCAATAAATGCAGGAAGGTGGACATGTAGGATGCCAGGGTCCTGTCAACATGCTCTGACCACCACAATCTCTTTGTCCACGATCTCTAGGGTCAAACAGCCAAGATTACACAGTGGAGAATCTCATCCGGTTGGGGATCTCTGCCCTGATCCTGACGGTTCTCGGGGTGCTGCTCTTTCAAGCTCGGCACCATCAGGAAAGACCCCAAGATGCAGCCGGGACATACACGTGAGAGCGAGAAGACGGACAGGGACGTAGAACTTTGAAAATGGAATTGATGATACCAAGAGATTCTGGAAGAATATCTGCGCATAAGTTGGGGAAACATTCTACTGACAATATTCTGGGTGTTAACATGGTTTGGGGGCAGGAAAATGTCTGGGTTGGTGCTATGGTGCCTCTTTGGCAATTAAACTATGGTAATTTCTCTCCCCAGCACTTCTCCGTCGTGCTTTTCCTTGACACTTTCTGAACTGGCTTCCTTCTTTCTTCAACCCTATTACTTTAGGCTAATCCCCCAGTAGCTCTGGGTCCACGCTTTTTCTCTGGTCCAGTTTCATGGAATGCTTTTTCCTCTATTCCCCGTTGTGTGTACTCCTCAGCTCAAACAGAGATTCTGTTTTAAGTACTGAAAAGGTGGATGCACAGCAAGTCCAGTTTGGAAAAAATACATTGAAAATCACTCTGTAAAAAAAGAATCTGGATCCACAAGACATTCTCTCTTCATCACATGATAACCGATACAGTTTCTCCAGAGGTATCATCACTTGGGATGAGCATCCAGTGTGTGTAGTGAGAACCACAAGCTGTGGGTCAACTGGCTTTAAGAAAATGCCATTTTTGCAATAGTCCAGATTTAAGGCCTTTATTCCTTTCTTTGGTGAAAATACTGTCTGTGGCCACGTTGAAGCCGACTGTGGGAATTCACTGAATGCAGAGTTAGGAAGTCATGATTACAGTCGTCTCTCCCACGTGAGGAGGAGCCAAACGCAGCACACCTGCTGAGAATACCCACCGATGTGTGTGTGTGTGTCCTTCTCTCTTCGAGGTTCCGGTCACTGCCACCTCGAGTGGGATGGACCGAGCCTCGATTTTCTCTAGATCTTGAGTATCAACCAAAGTCGTTCTTGAATGAACGTAGCCAATACTTCACATGCTGGCATTGAGGTCCCCTCAAAACATGTTCCCCATCTACCCGTTCACCCTCACCTTAGTCTGACCAAAGAATGAGCCATGTCCCAAGTGAGAAGGTGGGTCTCTCAACAAACACTTGAAGATCACAGGGTATGCAATTAAGGATTTAAAATCGGTTTATGTGACTTTCAGACCTCATCCTTCCCCATGAATCTGACCTGGGCTGAAGGTCATCCGTAAAGATGTGTTGGCCACTTCAGAGGTAGGATTCAACCCCATCAGGCCTCATCTTGGTCCCCGATGAGGGGGAATTGGAGAAAGTGCATGAGGAAGGAGTGGCTCCCCTTTCCTGTAGAATTTCTACATCAAATTCCTCATATAGGACATCCTGTGACTCTCTTCTCTCTGACCCTGTTACCCCCTCATGAGAGTCAGAAAGAAACAAAGAAGCTAGAAAACAACAAATCAGATGTCAATGGCGAGTCTTCACATATCAATATCCACTTTCAGTGTAAACGGATTATCAAAACACATAAGGGTACCTGAATGGGTAAGAAGAAGCAACACCTAACCGATTGCTGCCTACTACACACTCACTTCAGTTTGAGGACCAGGTCTGGCAGAAATGGAACGGAGGTGCTGTGGACTGAAAACACACCTTATGAACATGGAAATTTAAGGTGTAAGGTGCTGATTGACAGATACTGCAAGGTGATTACCGCCATGTCTTTAACTATCACCTCCCTCACATCACATAATTACCTTTTTTTGTGGTGAGAACACTGAGGATCTATTCTATGAGCAACTTTCTCAGACTTAATACAGTAGTATTTACTATCATCACAACGCTGTGCATTACATCTCCAGAACTTAGTCATCTTATACCTGGAAAGTGGTAGCCTTTGGCCACCATTTCCCCGCTTCCCACACCCACCCTGCCCCTGCTCATCACCGTCAACCTTTCTTTGTTTCTGCTTCTACGAGGATGACTTCTGTAGGTTCCACCCATATTTAAATCATCCCGTGTTTGTCTTCCTCTGTCTGATTTATTTCATTTAGTATAATGCCCTCAAGGTCCATCCTTGTTGCAAACAGCAGAACTTCCTTCTTTCTTATGACTGAATAATACTCATATGTATATATACGACATATTCTTTATCCATTCAATCATTGTAGGCCATTGATGTTTGTTTCCATATTTCGTTGTTTCCATATTTCAGCTATTGTGAATAATGCTGCATGAAGATAGGAGTGTGGACACCTCTACAAGATCCTGTTTCCTTTCTTTTCATACATACTTAGAAGTGATATTGATGGACATTGAGCCATTCTAGGGTTAAGTTTTTGATGAAACGCCATACTGTTTTTCCATCATGGAGCCACCAGTTTAAATTCTCAGCAGTGGTGTACAGGATGTCCTTTTCTCCCCACTTATTAAGATGCCCTACATTCTCTTAGGTTCCTTCTGACTTTCGAGACTTCTTTTTTTTTTTTTAAGATTTTATTTATTTATTTGCCAGACAGAGACACACGGAGAGAGGGAACACAAGCAGAGGGAGTCGGAGAGGGAGAAGCAGGCGTCCCGCTGAGCAGGGAGCCTGATCCATGGCTCAATCCCAGGACCCTGGGATCATGACCTAGACTGAAGGCAGATGCTTAACGACTGAACCACCCAGGTACCCCTGACTTCCCAGACTTCTTGTTTGATGAAGATTCATGTGTTTTCCAAACAAACAAAGATAAAAAAGAGAGAAATAAACAAAAATCCCCAGGCTCTTAAATATATAGGGAGACTGGTGGTTGGCAGAGGGCACATGCATCAAGGGGATGAAGAGTTCACCTACTGTGATGAGCTCTGAGTGATGGCTAGAACCGTTGAGCCATTCTATTGTACACCTGGCACTAATACAACACTGTGTTAATTAGACTTCAATTTTTTTAAATTAAATTTTAAAAATAGCTGAAAAATATTTATTTTTTTCTACAATTACACTAATTATTTTGAAAGTTATACATTGTGTTTCTAAATTTAAGTAGCTACCTGCATTGTCTTTCTAGGAATTCTCATTCATAATTTTGAACAATTTTTGAGAGAGAGGGAGTTCAGGGGTATGGTGCAGAGGGAGAGGGAGAGAGAGAATCTCAAGCCCAACTCCACACTGAGTATGGAGCCTATGGGCTGAATCCATGGCTGAATCCTGGGACCCTGAGATCATGACCTGAGCCAAAATCTTGAATTGGTGGTTGAAGTGACTGAGCCACCCAGACACAACAGTTTTGAACAATTTTTAAGTCTGCCCTTGCCTTTAGTAAGAAAAGGGCACAATTCAAATTTTTTTAAATTTTTTTAAAGATTTTATTTATTTATTTGACAGACAGAGATCACAAGTAGTCAGAGAGGCAGGCAGAGAGAGGGGGGGAAGCAGGCTCCCTGCTGAGCAGAGAGCCTGATGCGGGGCTCGATCCCAGGACCCTGAGACCATGACCCGAGCAAAGGCAGAGGCCTTAACCCACCAAGCCACCCAGGTACCCCGCACAATTCAACATTATCTGAGCTCTTACTGCTTACGTTTTTTCCCCAAAAGTTCCATTTCTGTCATCCACATGATTCAAATATTTGCATGCAGCGAATAGTTTAATTCAGCTTTCTTAAATATATAGACATACATGTAAGTAGATGCAAATATAACCTTACAAAGCATTTTTTTTTTTTTGCTGTTTCTTCTCACTATCTAATAGTCTTTTTTCATTAAGGATTATTCACTTTTCTAATTGGATTTCACCATGCAGTGTTCCTTTCATTGAGGTAAGGGCAGAAAATAGCTAAGAATTTGCAGCTCTGGAAATAGCTTGTTTTCATTCTTTTTGAAAATCATAGCTCAACTCTACAGTCAAATAATCATTGACAAAGCAGAAAAAAATATCCAGTGGAAAAAAAGATGGTCTCTTGAGTAAATGGCGCTGGGAAAATTGGACAGCCACATGCAGAAGAATGAAACTGGGTCATTCTCTTACACCATACACAAAGATAAACTCAAAATGGATGAATGACCTCAATGTGAGATGGGAACCCATCAAAATCCTGGAGGAGAACATAGACAGTAAGCTCTTTGACATTGGCCACAACAACTTCATTCAAGACATGTCTCCAAAAGCAAGGGAAACAAAAGTAAAAACAAAATTTTAGGACTTCATCAAGGTAAAAAAGCTTCTGCACAGCAAAGGAAACAGTCAACAAAACAAAGAGGCAGCCCATGGAATGGGAGAAGATATTCACAAATGACACTACAGACAAAGGGCCAATATCCAAGATGCGTAAAGAACTTCTCAAACTCAACACCCAAAAAACAGATAATCAAGTAAAAAAATGGGCAGAAGACAAGGACAGACACTTCCCCAAAGAAGACATACCAATGACTAATATACACATGAAAAAAATGTTCATCATCATTAGCCATCAGGGAGATTCAAATCAAAACCACATTGAGATACCACCTTACCCCAGTTAGAATGGCAAAAATCCACAAGGCATGAAACAACAAATGTTGGAGAGAATGTGGAGAAAGGGGAACCCTCCTACCCTGTTGGTGGGAAGGCAAATTTGTACAGCCACTTTAGGAAACAGTGTGGAGGTTCCTCAAAAAATTAAAAATAGAGCTACCCTATGACACTAGTCAATGGTACTACTGGGTATTGACCCCAAAGATACAGATGTAAAAGAATGTGAAAGATGTGAAAAGGAGGGCCATATGCACCCCCAATGTTCATAGCAGCAATGTCCACAATAGCCAAACTGTGGAAAGAGCAAAGATGCCCTTCAACAGACAAATGAATAAAGAACATGTGGTCCATATATACAATGGAATATTACTCATCCATCAGAAAGGATGAATACACAACTTTTGCATCAACATGGAAGGGACTGGAGGTTATGCTGAGTGAAAAATGTCAAGCAGAGAGAGCCAATTATCATAAAGTTTCACTTATTCGTGGAACATAAGGAATAACATGGAGGACATTAGGAGAAGGAAAGGAAAAAGTGAAGGGGGAGGGTATCAGAGGGGGAGATGAACCATGAGAGACTATAGACTCTGAGAAACAAACTGAAGGTTTTGGGGGGTGGGGGATGGGTGAGCCCAGTGATGGGTACTCAGGAGGTCACAGACTGCATGGAGCACTGGGTTTTATATGCAAACAATGAATCTTGGAACACTGCATCAAACACTAATGATGTACTGTATGGTCACTAACATAACACAGTAAAAAAAAAAAATCCATATCTCAGGAGTGTCGTATTCTGTTCTACACACCAGAACAAACTAGCCTGATGATTTTTCTTAAGTGAACACTGGGTTTTCTATGCAACTGATAAATAGCTAAGCTCTACAACTGAAATGAATGATGTACTACATGTTGGGTGATTGAATTTGAATTTTAAAAAGGACATTCTAAAAAAAATAAATAAAAAATAAAAAGGACATTCTATTAGTAAAACCAAGTTTTCAAATTAGACATTACACTTAAAAACTTTTTTTCAACAGTGTAAGAGGGTTCCCCTTTCTCCACATCCTCTCCAACACACGTTGTTTCCTGTCTTGCTAATTTTGGCCATTCTAACTGGTGTAAGGTGGTATCTCAATATGGTTTTAATTTGAATCTCCCTGATGGCTAGTGATAATGAACATTTTTTCACGTGTGTGATAGCCATTTGTATGTCTTCATTGGAGAAGTGTCTGTTCATGTCTTCTGCCCATTTTTTGATATGATTATCTGTTTCGTGTGTGTTGAGTTTGAGGAGTTCTTTATAGATCCTGGATATCAACCGTTTGTCTTTACTGTCATTTGCAAATATCTTCTCCCATTCCGTGGGTTGCCTCTTTGTTTTGTTGACTGTTTCTTTTGCTGTGCAGAAGCTTTTGATCTTGATGAAGTCCCAAAAGTTCATAATTGCCTTTGTTTCCTTCGCCTTTGGAGACATATCTTGAAAGAAGTTGCTGTGGCTGATATCAAAGAGGTTACTGCCTATGTTCTCCTCGAGGATTCTGATGGATTCCTGTCTCACGTTGAGGTCTTTTATCCATTTCGAGTTTATCTTTGTGTACGGTGTAAGAGAATGGTCAAGTTTCATTCTTCTACATATAGCTGTCCAGTTTTCCCAGCACCATTTATTGAAGAGACTGTCTTTTTTCCACTGGAGGTGCAGCCACTTTGGAGTACAGTGTGGAGATTCCTCAGGAAATTAAAAATAGAGCTTTCCTATGACCCTGCAATTGCACTCCTGGGTTTTACCCCAAAGATACAGATGTAGTGAAAAGAAGGGCCATCTGTACCCTAATGTTTATAGCAGCAATGGCCACAGTCGTCAAACTGTGGAAAGAACCAAGATGCCCTTCAATGGATGAATGGATAAGGAAGATGTGGTCCATATACACTATGGAGTATTATGCCTCCATCATAAAGGACGAATACCCAACTTTTGTAGCAACATGGACAGGACTGGAAGAGATTATGCTGAGTGAAATAAGTCAAACAGAGAGAGTCAAGTATCATATGGTTTCACTTATTTGTGGAGCATAACAAATAATATAGAGGACAAGGGTAGATGGAGAGGAGAAGGGAGTTGAGGGAAATTGGAAGGGGAGGTGAACCATGAGAGACTATGGACTCTGAAAAACAACCTGAGGGTTTTGAAGGGGCGGGGGTGGGAGGTTGGGGGAACCAGGTGGTGGGTATTGGGGAGGGCACAGATTGCATGGAGCACTGGGTGTGGTGAAAAAACAATGAATACTGTTACGCTGAAAATAAATAAAAATTTAATTTAAAAAACTTTTTTTCAATTATATGACGTTTGGAAAGGACGGGGTGGTATGGAAGACTTCGGAATTCACAGCTAGGATTTCCTCTGGCAGATGTGGTCTTCTTTCTTTATCTAGATATTTCTTAACATCTTCACACACCAAGGAAAGGACAAGACCTAACTGAGGAAATGCCATCTGGTGGTTGAGGATCTAACCCACAGCTCCTCCCTATCTCTCCTGAAGGCACAGCCTGACATGGTGACTTGAGCGAGGGGACCGGAGTCCCAACAGGGCAGATAGGTCTCCTGGTCCCGGAACAAAGGAATCTGTCTCTGCCGGTGTTCTCATGTTCACCGTCACTAGTAACCCGGATCCGTGTAAAATCCTTTCCCAATAATGAATTCCTTGGCGATGTTTTTCAGTATCTTCTGACACCTGATTCTGCCTTTGGGTGAGTGTCTCATTTTGTGAATGATATTTGCATTTTCCCCAGGAAGGAGTTTCAGGAAGTTTTTGTGGCCCAGACCAGTCCTCATTGCATATTGTTCAGTTGAGGTGAAATTCACAAATAATATGAACCATGTTGAAATGTATGATAAAATGTAGCATTTTAAAAGCTAATGTACCCTGGATTTCTGCATTTTACTATGAAGTATCAAGATATGGGTTTTATTTTTAAATGTGTGTCCACCACCATTTAAATGATCTTTCCTCATTTGTGGAAAACGCTCAACTATTTACCTCTTAAGCTGTTGGCAGACAACACTATCAGGTCTTTCTTCCCGACTCGCTACCTGTGACCTTGGTTTTCCACATTCTACTCCCAAGTGCCTGAAATTTCCTTTTCTGGTCCGGATATTCCACCTTCTGGAAAAATTCCTCAATGTTCTGTTCTAGCTTCCTGTTCAGCTTTTCAGTTGTATCCTTTTTTTTTAAGATTTTATTTATTTATTTGACAGACAGAGATCACAAGTAGGCAGAGAGGCAAGCAGAGAGAGGAGGAAGCAGGCTCCCCGCTGAGCAGAGAGCCCGATGCGGGGCTCGATCCCAGGACTCTGGGATCATGACCTGAGGTGAAGGCAGAGGCTTTAACCCCCTGAGCCACCCCGGTGCCTCATCATTAGTATTTCTAATTCATTTCTACAATTCCCTCTTGTCTCAAAAAGTCAAGGTCCTCCTTTTTCTCTCAGACATTTAAACACAGTCTTCACTTAAGATAAGTCTACATCTTCTTAGCATTGTATTTTCATCCCTATGGGTCCCAGTCCCACCTCCTCACTGGGGACAGGGGTCACCCACCAGGCATCAGGGGATGGAGAACTGCAGCTCTGGGCAGACAGAGGGGAATGTCTGGGGGCTTGGGGCTGAGCTGGGACCTGGGGGTGGGGAAGGTCTGTGCCCCAGCCTCTGTTTCCTTCAAGGCACCCTCCCCAAACCCACCATCTGGGCTGAGCCAGGCTCTGTGTGTCTCAGGGTCACCTGTGCCATCTGGTGTCAGGGGGGCCTGGATGCCCAGGAGTACCGCCTACATAAAGAGGGAGACTCATAGACCTGGGACACATGGAAGACACTGGAGCCCGGGGACAAGGCCAACTTCTCTTTCACCCACATGACAGATGTATGTGCAGGAAGATATCACTGTGACTGCCTCAGTACCACCAGCTGGTCAGAGCCCAGTGACCCCTGGAGCTGGTGGTAACAGGTGCGAGCCCACTCAGGGTCCCAGCCCCAGGCTCTGCCCTCAGGAAGGGGGTGAGCTCTCAGAGGTCTCCCTCTCACAGCCCAGCCTGGGGATAATGTGGGGGATCTGAGCCTCATTTCACATGTCCCCCTCCTCCTCTCCTAGAGTTGCCAGACAAACCCAGCCTCGCAGCCCAGCCCAGCCCTGTCGTGACCTCAGGAAGCAACGTGACCCTCCAGTGTGCCTCACAGATGGGATTCCAAAGGTTCATCCTGATGAAGGAAGGAGAGCGCCAGCCCTCTTGGACCTTGAACTCCCAGGCAGCCCACTGTGGGGGGAACCAGGCCCTGTTCCATGTGGGCCCCGTGACTCCCAGCCTCAGGAGAACTTTCCGATGCTATGGCTATTACAGCAACACCCCCCAGGTGTGGTTGGACCCCAGTGACCCCTGGAGCTGCTGGTCTCAGGTGAGGAGCCCAATCCTGTCCCTTCTCTGTCCTGATGATCTACTCAGGGCTCTGATACTTTGGCTGGGTGGGAGGGAGGGGCTCCAAGGAGCGTCACTCAAAGGGAATCTGCCCCTCAGCAAAAAGGAGGCCAACAGAGGCCCTGCACCCCTGCTCACCTTTTATCCCTCTTCTGGCTCTAAAGGTGCCCGGTGGGCAGCCGGAAGGTCTTGGGGAGCCCACGGGGCAGGTATAGGAGAAGTCTAGTGAGATGGGGACTCCTGGGTCAGCCCCAACCCCCCATCCACAGGACCGCTCAACATCAGGGCGTCCCAGGACGCCCTGTTTGCTCAGAAGGAGCACACACCACCCCATATCGGTTCTGAGAGCCCCTCAGAGAATCTAATGCCCCCTCAAATACTCAGAAATGGGCTTGTGTCTCAGGGGGGCTGAGAGCCCAGCAGAGACACCTGGGGCCACATGTCTCTGAGGCTGGGCCATAAGGAACAGAGTGGAAGCAGAGACAGGGTCTCTGGGAGAAGCTCCAGCGCCCACCCAGCTACTGTCCAGGATCCTCTAGAGACCCAGCCCCCGACCGCCACCCCCTCCCCAGGCCCCAGGCGCACAGCTGCTGAGTCACACGGTTCTCTGCAGGGGGAATAGTTTCGCCCAGTCTCTCAGGAGGAGGGCTGGGAGTCGGGTGAGTCATGGCAGGGCCATCATGGGGCTCCAGGGGCTCCAAGGTCCACGGAGGAGGGCTAGCATGGTCTGGGCAGAGGGAGAGGCTGGGGGCCCGGCTGGGGGACCAGCAGCCAGGGTGAGTGGACGGAGAGCTCAGGAGCCTACCTCCTCCCCTCCCAGTCTTTGGATTGTGAGGTATGGGGTGGGACTCACCCGAGGGGGGGTTCTCAGTGCTCCCTGCGATGGTGATCTGGGCCAGGTCCCTGCTCCTGGGTGAGGAGTCCCTGCTGTCCCTGTCCCCTCTGAGCAGAAAAGGTCAGCTCAGTGCCCTGTCTGCCCTGTCTCCAGAGATGTCTGAGACAGGATGCCTTAAAGGGTTCCCAAGGGGCGGTTCACAGAGGAAGGTCCACCCAGGAGGGCGTGGGAATAGGCGGGACCTCCCGCCCCCGGAAACCTGATCCCCGAAGTTTCCCGCAGGACTGAGGACAGAGGGTCGGAGAGGCACGGACCTGGATGCCAGGACGCTGAGATGCCACCACCTGACTCCCCGGTGTCTCCCCCTCAGAAGCCAGGCGCTGGCTACCAGCCAGGGGCAGGGGTGAGGTAGCCGCTGCCCGCGAGGCAGGCCAAGGGCGTCCTGGGGCGGGGTCTGCAGGAGTTCCCCTCCCCTGGGAGGCGGAGCTTCTGGGAACGGCGCGCCCCCTCTGTAAAGGGGGGGAAGGGGCTGCTGCAGTGATCTCCGGTCTGACCTGCACCGCGCTGCCTCTGCCAGGACCTCGGATCCGGGAAGGGCTGGGAAGCCGAGGGACGCGCGGGCGCGGGAGATTGTGTCCGTCAGGCCCGGGTCTCAGCAGAGCAGGAGGAAGACAGCAGAGATTAGAAAATCCCCCCATTGATTGAGCATCTCAGCCCCTCCTCATTCCCACAGAACGGTGCGTTTTCTCCTAAAAACCACCTGCCCCTTGTCCGCGGACGGCAACTCCGAGGCCCCCTCCCGGTTTGGAGAACGTGCGGGAGAGAGGAGACAGAGGGGCGGGTGCGCCGCACTTGGGGTCCAGGCCTGACTCGGAGCCCAGGGAGGACGCGGGGAGTCTGGGACAGTTGCAGAGGACAGACAGACGCCTCCTTGGCAGCTCTTCTTTCCCATTTCCAAGAGACCCGAGTATGCAGCCCCTCCCCCACACTGAGGAGCCGCTGAGCGCTGTCACCCCGGGCCTGGAGCGGCTCGGACCGTTTTCTGAGGGCGCAGGTGGAGCTCATTCCAGACGCTGTCCTAGAGAGAAGGCTGCCCGCCTGTGAGCACCTCTCTACGCCCCCTGCGCTCACCTGGGGCCCTGCATGCCCCTGGGTGCACACCTGAGACCCAGGTGGGTTCCCCAGAGATGCTGCACCGCGTGTCCGTGTGCAATTCGTGTTCACTCTGCATTGCGTGTGGAAACCTGCCCAGTGTCCCTGTGCCTGCTTCAGAACTTCTAAAGGGATCCTTGCAGATATAAATCACAAATTCATGTTATGAGGATTCATGACTGAAAAAATTCTCCCATTTCATCCGGATTAGATGAAATGTATACATTCATTATATAGAGAAAAATTTTTTAAAAGATTTTATTTATTTATTTGACAGATCACAAGTAGGCAGAGAGGCAGTCACAGAGCGAGGGGGAAGCAGACTCCCTGCCGAGCAGGGAGCCCGATGTGGGGCTAGATATCAGGACCCTGGGACCATGACCTGAGCCGAAGGCAGAGGCTTTAACCCACTGAGCTACCCAGGCGCCCCCATTATAGAGAGAAATTTATGATGATAAAGTTTTGGGTTTTTTAAACAAAACATGCTTAGAAGTGAGCATTATAAATGATGCAGGTGAAATCTGACATTTTTTTCATCAAATTCTCTACACGCAAATCTTAGAAATTGTTCAATTTTTATTCATTTATAAGTATGATTTTTTATTTCTTTATACTATCTTTTTTTACTTTATTTTAGGTTTTATTTTTTAATTAATATATAATGTATTATTTGCTCTGGGGTACAGGTCTGTGAATCACCAATCTTACACAATTCACAGCACTCACCATAGCACATACCCTTCCCAATGTCCATAACGCAGCCACCCTATCCCTCCCACCCCCAGCAAATCTCAGTTTGTTTCTTGAGATTAAAAGTCTCTTATGGTTTGTCTCCCTCCCCTGTCGCATCTTGTTTCATTTTTCCCCTCCCTACCCCCGATGACCCCCCACCCTGCCTCTCAAATTCCTCATATCAGAGTACATATGATAATTGTCTTTCTCTGATTGTCTTATTTCGCTTAGCATAATACCCTCTAGGACCATCCATGTCATTGCAAATGGCAAGATTTGGGAGAGGGGGGAGGGTTGATGGCTGCATAGTATTCCATTGTATATATACACCACATCTTCTTTATCCGTTCATCTTTTGATGGACAGCGAGGTTCTTTCCATAGTTTGGCTATTGTGAACATTGCTGCTATAAATATTAGGGTGCATGTGCCACTTCGGATCACTACATTTGTATCTTTAGGGTAAATACCCAGTAGTGCGATTGCTGGGTCGTGGGGTAGCTCTGTTTTCAACTTTTTCAGGAAGCTCCATGCTCTTTTCCAGAGTGGCTGCACCAACTTGCATTCCCACCAACAGTGTAGGAAGGTTCCCCTTTCTCCACATCCTCGCCGACATTTGTCGTTTCCTGACTTGTTAATTTTAGCCATTCTGACTGGTGTGAGGTGGTATCTCACTGTGGTTTTGATTTGTATTTCCCTGATGCCGAGTGATGTGGAGCACTTTTTCATGTGTCTGTTGGCCATCTGGATGTCTTCTTTACCAAAATATCTGTTCATGTCCTCTGCTTATTTCTTGATTGGATTCTTTGTTCTTTGGGTATTGAGTTTGATAAGTTCTTTATAGATTTTGGATAATAGCCCTTTATCTGATATGTGTTTGAAAATATCTTCTCCCATTCTGTCAACTGTCTTTTGGTTTTGTTGACTGTTTCCTTTGCTGTGCAAAAGCTTTTGATCTTGATGAAGTCCCAATAGTTCATTTTTGCCCTTGCTCCCCTTGCTTTGGCGATGTTTCTAGGAAGAAGTTGCTGCAGCTGAGGTTGAAAAGGTTGCTACCTGTGTTCTTTTCGAAGATTTCAATGGATTCCTGTCTCACATTGAGGTCGTTCATCCATTTTGAGTCTATTTTTTGTGTGGTGAAAGGAAATGGTCCAGTTTCATTTTTCTGCATGTGGCTGTCCAATTTTCCCAACACCATTTGTTGAAGAGACTGCTTTTTTCCATTGGACATTCTTTCCTGCTTTGTTGAAGATTAGTTGACCATGGGGTTGGGGGTCCATTTCTGGGCTCTCTATTCTGTTCCTTTGATGTATGTGTCTGTTTTGGTGCCAGTAGCATACTGCCTTGATGATTACCCCTTTGATGATTAGAGCTTGAAGTCTGGAATTGTGATGCTGCCAACTTTGGTTTTTTTTTTTTTTTCAACATTCCTCTGGCTACTCAGGGTCCTTTCTGGTTCCATATAAATTTTAGGATTATTTGTTCCATTTCTTTGAAAAAAATTGATGGTTTTGATAGGGATTGCATTAAATGTATAGAATTCTTTAAGTAACATAGACATTTTCACAATATTTCTTCTTCCAATGCATGAGCATGGAACGTTTTCCATTTTTTGCATCTACCTCAGTTTCTTTCCTGGTTATTTTATAGTTTTTTGAGTATAGATTCTTTGCCTCTTTGGTTCGGTTTATTCCTAGGTATCTTATGGTTTTGGGTGCAATTATAAATGTGATCAACTTCTTAATTTCTCTTCTGTCTTGCTGTTGGTGTATAGAAATGCAACTGATTTCTGTGCATTGATTTTATATCCTGACACTTTACTGAATTCTTGTATGAGTTCTAGCAGTTTTACAGTGGAGTCTTCCGGGTTTCTTCATAAAATATCATATCATCTGCAAAGAGTGAGAGTTTGACTTCTTCTTTGCTGATTTGGATGGCTTTTATTTCTTTTTGTTGCCTGATTGCTGAGGCTAGGACTTCTAGTACTATGTTGAATAGCAGTGGTGACAGTGGACAGCCCCGCTGTGTTCCTGACCTTAGGGGAAAAGCTCTCAGTTTTTTCCCATTGAGATTGATATACTCTGTGGTTTTTCATAGATGGCTTTGATGATATTGAGGTATGTACCCTCTATCCCTACACTGTGAAGAGTTTTGATCAGGAAGGGATGCTGTAGGTTGTCAGATGCTTTTTCAGCATCTATTGAGAGTATCATATGGTTCTTGTTCTTTCTTTTATTAATGTATTGTGTCACACTGATTGATTTGTGGATGTTGAACCAACCTGACAGCCCAGGAATAAATCCCACTTTGTCATGGTGAATAATCCTTTTAATGTACTGTTGGATCCTATTGGCTACTATTTTGGTGAGAATTTTTGCCTTCGTGTTCATCAAGGATATTGTTCTGTAATTCTCCTTTTTGATGGGGTCTTTGTCTGGTTTGGAGATCAAGGAAATTCTGGCCTTTTAAAATGAGGTTGGAAGTTTACATTCCATTTCTATTTTTTGGAACAGTTTCAGGAGAATAGGTATTAATTCTTTTTTTTTTCTTTTCAGCATAACAGAATTCATTGTTTATGCACCACACCCAGTGTTCCATGCAGTACATGTCCTCCATAATACCCATCACCTGGCTCCCCCAACTTCCTACCCCCACCCCTTCAAAACCCTCAGATTGTTTTTCAGCATCCATAGTCTCTCATGGTTCATCTCCCCTTCCAATTTCTCTCAACTCCCTTCTCCTCTCCATCTTCCCATGTCCTCCATGTTATTTGTTATGCTCCACAAATAAGTGAAATCTTCTCATAATGTTTGGTAGAATTGCCCTGGGAAGCCGTCTGGCCCTGGGCTCTTGTTTCCTGGGAGATTTTTTGATTACTGCTTCAATCTCCTCACTGGTTATGGGTCTGATCAGGTTTTCTATTTCTTCCTGGTTCAGGTTTGGGAGTTTATATGTCTCTAGGAATGCATCCATTTCTTCCAGATTGTCAAATTTGCTGGCGTATAAGTGCTCATAATATGTTCTTATAATTGTTCGTATTTGTTTGGTGTTGGTTGTGATCTCTCCTCTTTCATTCATTGTTTTATTAATCGGGTCCTTTCTCTTTTCTTTTTGATAAGTCTGGCCAGGGATTTATCAATCTTATTAATTCTCTCAAAGAACCAACTCCTAGTTTTTTTGATTTGTTCTAGTGTTCTTTTGGTTTCTATTTCATTGATTTCGACTCTGATCTTTATTATTTCTCTTCTGCTGCTGGGTTTAGGCTCTCTTTGCTGTTCTGTCCCCAGCTCCTTTAGGTGTAGGATTAGGTTGTGTACTTGAGTCCTTTCTTGTTTCTTGAGAAAGGCTTGTATCACTATATACTTTCTTCTCAGGACCACCTTTGCTGTGTCCCAAAGATTTTTAAAAGTTGTGTTTTCATTTTCATTTTTTCTGTGAATTTTTTTAATTCTTCCTTAATTTCCTGGTTGACCCTTTCATTCTTTAGTGGGATGCTCTTTAGCCTCCATGTATCTGGGTTCTTTCCAACCTTCCTCTTGTGATTGAGTTCTAGCTTCAGAGCATTGTGGTCTGAAAATATGCAGGGAATGATCCCAGTCTTTTGGTACCAGTTGAGATCTCATTTGTGACCCAGGACGTGATCTGTTCTGGGGAATGTTCCATGTGCACTAGAGAAGAATGTGTATTCTGTTGCTTTGAGATGGAATGTTCTGAATAGATCTGTTATGTCTGTCCAGTCCGGTGTGTCATTTGAAGTCTTTACTTCCTCGTTGATCTTTTGATTAGATGATTTGTCCATTTCAGTGAGGGGAGTGTTGAAGTCCCCTACTCTTATTGTATTATTATTGTTGTTGTGTTTCTTTGATTTGTTTAAATTGGTTTATATAATTGGCTGCTCCTGTGTTAGGGGCTTAGATATTTAAAGTTGTTAGATCTTCTTGTTGGACAGCCCCTTTAAGTATGATACAGTGTCCTTCCTCGTCTCTTATTATAGTTTTTTGATTAAAAATCTAATTTATCTGCTGTAAGGATTGCCACCCCAGCTTTCTTTTGATGTCTGTTAGCATGGAAAATTGTTTTCCATCCCCTCACTTTAAATCTGGAGGTATCTTTGGGTCTAACCTGAGTTTCTTACAGAGAGCATATCGAGGGTCTTATTTGTTTAACCCATTCTGATACCCTGTGTCTTTTGATTGGGGAATTTAGCCCATTTACATTCAGGGTAACTATTGAAAGAGATGGATTTAGGGCCATTGTTTTGCCTGTAAGGTGACTGCTACTGTATATTGTCTCTGTTCCTTTCTGGTTTGTTACTTTAAGGCTCTCTCTTTGCTTAGAGGATCCCTTTCACAATTTCCTGTAGAGCTGGTTTGGTGCTTGAAAATTCTTTTAGTTTTTGTTTGTCCTGGAAGTTTTTTATCTCTTCTTCTATTTTCAATGACAACCTAGCCGGCTGCATATTTTTCTCGTATACTGCTCTAATTATATCATGCCAGTCCTTTCTGGCCTGCCAGGTCTCTGTGGGTAAGTCTGCTGCCAGTCTAATATTTCTATCATTGTATGTTACAGACCTCTTGTCCAGAGCTGCTTTCAGGATTTTCTCTTTGTTACTGAGACTTGTAAGTTTTACTGTTAGAGGACGGGGTGTTGACCTACTTTTATTGATTTTGAGGGGGTTCTCTGTGCCTTCTGGATTTTGATGCTTGTTCCCTTCACCAAATTAGAGAAATCCTCTGCTATAATTTGCTCCAATATACCTTCTGCCCTTCTCTCTTTCTCAATCTTCCTTGATCCCAATTATTCTAATATTGTTTCATCTTATGGTATTGCTTATCTCTGGAATTCTCCCCTCGTGGTCTAGTAGATGTTTATCTCTCTTTTTCTCAGCTTCTTTATTCTCCATCATTTGGCCTTCCATATCACTAATTCTCTCTTCTGCATCATTTAATCTAGCAGGAAGAGCCTCCATTATTTATTGCACCTCATTAATAACTTTTTTGATTTCAACTTGGTTTAATTTTAGTTCTTTTATTTCTCCAGGAAAGGACTTTATTTCTCCATAAAGGAATGCTCTGCTATCTTCCATGCTTTTTTCAAGCAGCTAGCACCTTGATAATTGTCATTCTGAACTCTAGTTCTAACATCTTACTACTGTCTGTATGGATTAGGTCCCAGCCATTGGTACTGCCTCTTATTCTTTTTTTTTTTAGTGAGTTTTTCCACTTTGTCATTTTATCCAGATAAGAATAGATGAATGAGAGAACAAAATACTAAAAGGGTAGCAACCACCCCAGAAAAATATACACTAACTAAATCAGAAGAGACTCAAAACCCAGGTGGCGAGGAAAGGAGGGGGGAAAAAAAGTGTGTGTGTGTGTGTGTGTGTGTGTGTAGACTGGTGAATAGAACAGAGCCACACACATGATTTTGGGTGTATTTTGGTCTGTTAGAAGAAACTGCTTCCCAAAAATTTAAAGAAAAAAAACTTACACATATACAAAAACAAGGGTAAACATGATGAATGGATGGAATATGCCTGTAAAGATGAAAATTTTAAAAGAGTCTAAAAAGGGAAGTGATCAGATAAGAAATTGGGTGAAAAAAGGGAAAAAAAGAGGAAAGAGACTGGAGGCTACAACAAAGCCATGTGCTAAATTTAGGGTACATTTTGATCTCTTACAAGACTATATCTCATAATTTTAAAGAAAAAAATCAATATGTATACAAAAAATAAGATTAAATACAATGAAGGGATAGAATATGACTACAGCAATGAAAATTTTAAAAAGATTTTTAAAGAACTATTATAAAATAAAATAGTTTTTAAAAAGTTAAATTAGGAAAGAGGAAAAAAATTTAAAAATAGAATAAGAAAAAAATAAAATTAAAAAAATTTAACCTTGAAAGACTAAAGAATCATGGGGGAAAAGCCATGAATTCTATGTGTTGCTTTCCCCTAGCTCTGAAGTTCCGAGGTTCTCATTGATCTGTGAACTTGGATTTGGCTGGGTGTTCTTGCTGATCTTCTGGGGGAGGGGCCTGTTGCCATGATTCTCAAATGTCTTTGCCCGAGGCAGAGTTGCGCTGCCCTTGCCAGTGGCCAAGCTAAGTCATCTGCTCCGGTTAGCTCTCAGGAGCTTTTGTTCCCTGAGCGCTTTCCGTACTGCTCTGGAGGATGGGAATGGAGATGGTGGCTGCCCAATCTCCAGCCAGGAGGAGCCGAGAGCTGGGCCCTGCTCCTCAGTGCTCCCTCAGAGAAAAGCCATCAGTCCCTCCCTTCTCCCTGGTCTCTGGCCGCGCTCCAAGCTCACCTGGCCTGTGGGCCTGTGACCGAGTGTCTCTGTCTCTGGCGCAAGGCCCCTTACGGTCTCCAAACTCAGCCGATTCCTGCTATGCGGTCCCATGCCACTTGTCCCAGAGGAAGGAGGGGTCTCCCTGGATCTGCCACTTGTGGGGTCCCTAATTGAAGATAACAGTTTAAGGTAACCCAAGCTGAGAGCCCCTCCTCAGCTCTGTCTCTGCCGCCAGCTTCCCCGCTCTGATACCTGGGGGCTCTGCCGCACTCAGACACCACAGTTCTTTCTGTGACCCCCCAGGTCCTGAGCCAGACTGTCCCTGCCGAAGGCTCCACCCACCCCCACACTCCATTTAGCCTCTGGAGCGCCGTCCCTCAGTGGAGCAGACTTTGACAAGTTCGGATGTGTGCTCTGCCACTCTACCGCCTGCCGGGAGCCGGCCCTGCACCCCGCCCCCCCAGCTCTATCTTCCTGTTGCCTCAGATTCACTTCCCCAAACGTCCTACCTTCCAGAAAGTGGTCGCTTTTCTGTTCCTAGAATTGCTGCTCTTCTTCTCTTCGATCTCCTGTTAAGTTTGTAGGTGTTCAGAATGGTTCATAGCTATCTAGCTGGACTCCTGGGACCCAATATTTAGATCTCCTACTCCTCCGCCATCTTGCTCCTCCCCTATTTCTTTATACTTTCTAAATAATAGCTAAATATATATAACAGTGATACTGGTTTGGTTATATTAATTGTATATTCTCTTAACAGTACAGATACTCCACCTTCGGTGCTTTACAGTTGATCTCCTTTGATTTACTGGTAATCATTAAATCAATCTCAAAAAAAAAAAATGAAACTTGCCTCTTTATTTCCAGATTGTGTGACAGTGTTATTTGCAGCAAATGCCTTATAATAATGATGACAAAGTAAGATGTTGACGTGAATCTAAGTGTTGTTTTAAGAATACATCTTAAGGGGGGAGGAGTCAAGATGGCGGAGAAGCAGCAGCTGAGACGACATCGGGTAGCAGGAGATCAGCTAGACAGCTTATCTAGCCATTGTGAACACCTACAAATCCAATGGGAAATCGAAGAGAAGAAGAGCAACAATTCCAGAAACAGAAAATCGATCACTTTCTGAAAGGTAGGACCTGCGGAGAAGTGAATCCAAAGCGACGGGAAGACAGACCCCGGGGGGAGGGGCCGGCACCCGGCAAGCGGCGGAGCGACAGAGCACAAAATCGGGACTTTTAAAAGTCGGCTCCACTGGGAGACATCGCTCCAGAGGCTAAACCGGGGGAAACCCAGGCGGGGTCAGCATAACCCCAGGACCCGCGGGGTCACAGAAGGACTGGGGGTGTTTGAGTGCCGCAGAGCTCGCAGGTATTAGAGCGGGGAAGCCGGCTACAGTGACAAAGCCGAGGAGTGAGCTCTCAGCCCGGGGTTACCTTGTGCCGGTGGCAGGCTGGGTGGGCTCGGAGCGCGGCCGGAGGCCACGGAGACGGAAGCGACCCGGCGCTTTTCTCCAGCTCCAGCAATTGACTGCTTTCCTCGAGGCGCGACCGCAAGCCAGGGAGGCGGGGCTGTTGGGCGCTTTGCTCTGAGAGCGCACTGAGGAGCAGAACCCCAAGCTCTCGGCTCCTCCGGGCCAGAGGTTGGGAGGCCGCCATCTTCATTCCCGTCCTCCGGACTCTACGGAAAGTGCTCAGGGAACAAAAGCTCCCGAAAGCAAACCTGAGCGGGTTACTTAGCCCAGCCCCTGGCAAGGGCGGTGCAATTCCGCCTGCGGCAAAGACACTTGAGAATCACCACAACAGGCCCCTCCCCCAGAAGATCAACAAGAAACCCAGCCAAAACCAACTTCAGTCACCAAGAACAGCGGAATTCCACAGCAGGAGACAGCAAATCTTATCTGGACAAAATGACAAGGCGGAAAAACTCACCTCAAAAAAAAAGAACAAGAGGCCTTACCGAAGGCTGGAGACCTAATCAATACGGACATAGGTAACATGACAGATCTAGAGTTCAGAATGACAATTCTCAAGGTTCTAGCCGGGCTCGAAAAAGGCATAGAAGATATTAGAGAAACCCTCTCCGGAGAGATAAAAGCCCTTTCTGGAGAAATAAAAGAACTAAAATCTAACCAAGTTGAAATCAAAAAAGCTATTCATGAGGTGCAATAAAAAATGGAAGCTCTCACTGCTAGGATAAATGAGGCACAAGAAAGAATTAGTGACATAGAAGACCAAATGACAGAGAATAAAGAAGCTGAGCAAAAGAGAGACAAACAAATACTGGACCAAGAGGAGAGAATTCGAGAGATAAGTGACACCATAAGACGACACAACATTAGAATAATTGGGATTCCAGAAGAAGAAGAAAGAGAGAGGGGAGCAGAAGGTATATTGGAGACAATTATTGGAGAGGATTTCCCTAATATGGCAAAGGGAACAAACATCAAAATCCAGGAAATGCTAAGAATGCCCCTCAAAATCAATAAAAATAGGTCCACACCTCGTCACCTGATAGTAAAATTTACAAGTCTTAGCGACAAAGAGAAAATCCTGAAAGCAGCCCGGGAAAAGAAGTCTGTAACATACAAGGGTAAAAACATTAGATTGGCAGCGGACCTGTCCTCAGAGACCTGGCAGGCCAGAAAGAACTGGCATGATATATTCAGAGCACTAAACGAGAAAAACATGCAGCCAAGAATACTATATCCGGCTAGGCTATCATTGAAAATAGAAGGAGATAAAGAGCTTCCAGGACAAACAAAAGCTGAAAGAATTTGCAAACACCAAACCAGCTCTACAGGAAATATTGAAAGGGGTCCTCTAAGCAAAGAGAGACCCTAAAAGTAGTAGATCAGAAAGAAACAGAGACAATATACAGTAACAGTCACCTTACAGGCAATACAATGGCACTAAATTCATATCTCTCAATAGTTACCCTGAATGTTAATGGGCTAAATGCCCCAATCAAAAGACACAGGGTATCAGAATGGATAAAAAAACAAAACCCATCAATATGCTGCCTACAAGAAACTCATTTTAGACCCGAAGACACCTCCAGATTTAAAGTGAGGGGGTGGAAAACAATGTACCATGCTAATGGACATCAGAAGAAAGCTGGGGTGGCAATCCTTATATCAGATCAATTAGATTTTAAGCCAAAGACTATAATAAGAGATGAGGAAGGACACTATATCATACTCAAAGGGTCTGTCCAACAAGAAGATCTAACAATCTTAAATATCTATGCCCCTAACTTGGGAGCAGCCAACTATATAAACCAATTAATAACAAAATCAAAGAAATACATCGACAGTAATACAATAATAGCAGGGGACTTTAACACTCCCCTCACTGAAATGGACAGATCATCTAAGCAAAAGATCAACAAGGAAATAAAGGCCTTAAATGACACACTGGACCAGATGGACATCACAGATATATTCAGAACATTCCATCCCAAAGCAACAGAATATACATTCTTCTCTAGTGCACATGGAACATTCTCCAGAATAGACCATATCCTGGGTCATAAATCAGGTCTCAATCCGTACCAAAAGATTGAGATCATTCCCTGCATATTTTCAGACCACAATGTTCTGAAGCTTGAACTCAATCACAAGAGGAAATTTGGAAAGAACGCAAATACATGGAGACTAAACAGCATCCTTCTAAAAAATGAATGGGTCAACCAGGAAATTAAAGAAGAATTGAAAAAATTCATGGAAACAAATGATAATGAAAACACAACAGTTCAAAATCTGTGGGACACAACAAAGGCAGTCCTGAGAGGAAAATATATAGCGGTGCAAGCCTTTCTCAAGAAACAAGAAAGGTCTCAAATACACAACCTAACCCTACACCTAAAGGAGCTGGAGAGAGAACAACAAAGAAAGCCTAAACCCAGCAGGAGAAGAGAAATCATAAAGATCAGAGCAGAAATCAATGAAATAGAAACTAAAAAAAACAATAGAACAAATCAACAAAACTAGGAGCTGGTTCTTTGAAAGAATTAATAAGATTGATAAGCCCCTGGCCAGACTTATCAAAAAGAAAAGAGAAAGGACGCAAATAAATAAAATCATGAATGAAAGAGGAGAGATCACAACCAACACCAAAGAAATACAAACAATTATAAGAACATACTACGAGCAACTCTATGCCAACAAATTTCACAATCTGGAAGAAATGGATACATTTCTAGAGATGTATAAACTACCACAACTGAACCAGGAAGAAATAGATAACCTGAACAGACCCATAACCAGTAAGGAGATTGAAACAGTCATCAAAAATCTCCAAACAAACAAAAGTCCAGGACCAGACGGCTTCCCAGGGGAATTCTACCAAACATTTAAAGAAGAATTAATTCCTATTCTCCTGAAACTGTTCCAAAAAATAGAAATGGAAGGAAAACTTCCAAACTCATTCTATGAGGCCAGCATCACCTTGATCCCAAAACCAGACAAGGATCCCACCAAAAAAGAGAATTATAGACCAATATCCTTGATGAACACAGATGCGAAAATTCTCACCAAAATACTGGCCAATAGGATCCAACAGTACATTAAAAGGATTATTCACCACGACCAAGTGGGATTTATTCCAGGGCTGCAAGGTTGGTTCAACATCCACAAATCCATCAATGTGATACAATACATTAATAAAAGAAAGAGTAAGAACCATATGATACTCTCAATAGATGCTGAAAAAGCATTTGACAAAGTGCAGCATCCCTTCCTGATTAAAACTCTTCAAAGTGTAGGGATAGAAGGCACATCCCTCAATATTATCAAAGCCATCTATGAAAAACCCACTGCAAATACCATTCTCAATGGAGAAAAACTGAAAGCTTTTCCGCTAAGGTCAGGAACAAGGCAGGGATGTCCGTTATCACCACTGCTGTTCAATATAGTACTAGAAGTCCTAGCCTCAGCAATCAGACAACAAAAAGAAATTAAAGGCATCCAAATCGGCAAAGAAGAAGTCAAACTATCACTCTTTGCAGATGATATGATACTATATGTGGAAAACCCAAAAGGCTCCACTCCAAAACTGCTAGAACTTATACAGGAATTCAGTAAGGTGTCAGGATATAAAGTCAATGCACAGAAATCAGTCGCATTTCTTTACACTAACAACAAGACAGAAGAAAGAGAAATTGAGGAGTCAGTCCCATTTACAATCGTACCCAAAACCATAAGATACTTAGGAATAAATCTAACCAAAGAGGCAAAGAATCTATACTCAGAAAACTATAAAGTACTCATGAAAGAAATTGAGGAAGACACAAAGAAATGGAAAAATATTCCATGCTCATGGATTGGAAGAACAAATATTGTGAAAATGTCTATTCTACCTAAAGCAATCTACACATTTAATGCAATCCCTATCAAAATCCCATCCATTTTTTTAAAGAAATAGAACAAATAATCCTAAAATTCATATGGAACCAGAAAAGACCTCGAATAGCCAAAGGAATATTGAAAAAGAAAGCCAAAGTCGGCGGCATCACAATTCCAGACTTCAAGCTCTATTACAAAGCTGTCATCATCAAGACAGTATGGTACTGGCACAAAAACAGACATATAGACCAATGGAACAGAATAGAGAGCCCAGAAACAGACCCTCAACTCTACGGTCAACTAATCTTCGACAAAGCAGGAAAGAATATCCAATGGAAAAAAGACAGCCTCTTCAACAAATGGTGCTGGGAAAATTGGACAGCCACATGCAGAAAAATGAAATTGGACTATTTCCTTACACCACACACGAAAATAGACTCAAAATGGATGAAGGACCTCAATGTGCGAAAGGAATCTATCAAAATCCTTGAGGACAATGCAGGCAGCAACCTCTTTGACCTCAACCGCAGCAACTTCTTCCTAGGAACATCGCCAAAGGCAACAGAAGCAAGGGCAAAAATGAACTATTGGGATTTCATCAAGATCAAAAGCTTTTGCACAGCAAAGGAAACAGTTAACAAAACCAAAAGACAACTGACAGAATGGGAGAAGATATTTGCAAACGACATATCAGATAAAGGGCTAGTATCCAAAATCTATAAAGAGCTTATCAAACTCAATACCCAAAGAACAAATAATCCAGTCAAGAAATGGGCAGAGGACATGAACAGACATTTCTGCAAAGAAGACATCCAGATGGCCAACAGACCCGTGAGAAAGTGCTCCACATCACTTGGCATCAGGGAAATACAAATCAAAACCACAATGAGATACCACCTCACACCAGTCAGAATGGCTAAAATTAACAAGTCAGGAAATGACAGATGCTGGCGAGGATGCGGAGAGAGGGGAACCCTCCTACGCTGCTGGTGGGAATGCAAGCTGGTGCAACCACTCTGGAAAACAGTGTGGAGGTTCTTCAAAAAACTGAAAATAGAGCTACCCTACGACCCAGCAATTGCACTCCTGGGTATATATCCTAAAGATACAAACGTGGTGCTCCGAAGGGGCACGTGCACCCGAATGTTTATAGCAGCAATGTCCACAATAGCCAAACTGTGGAAAGAGCCTAGATGTCCATCAACAGATGAATGGATAAAGAAAATGTGGTATATATACACAATGGAATACTATGCAGCCATCAAAAGACATGAAATCTTGCCATTTGCGATGACGTGGATGGAACTAGAGGGTATCATGCTTAGCGAAATAAGTCAATCGGAGAAAGACAACTATCATATGATCTCTTTGATATGAGGAAGTGGAGATGCAAGGCGGGGGGGGTTGGGGGGAGGTAGGAAAAGAAAAAATGAAAAGATGGGATTGGGAGGGAGACAGACCATAAAAGACTCAATCTCAAGAAACAGACTGAGGGCTGCGGGGGGGAGGGGGGGACGGGAGAGGGTGGTGGGGAAATGGACATTGGGGAGGGTATGGGCTATGATGAGTGCTGTGAAGTGTGTAAACCTGACGATTCACAGACCTGTACCCCTGGGGATAAAAATACATTATATGTTTATTAAAATAAAAAAATTTAAAAAAAAAAGAATACATCTTAAGTGAGGGGCGCCTGGGTGGCTCAGTGGGTTGGGCCTCTGCCTTTGGCTCAGGTCATGATCTCAGGGTCCTGGGATCGAGCCCCACATCCAGCTCTCTGCTCAGCAGGGAGCCTGCTTCCCCCTCTTTTTCTGCCTGCCTCTCTGCCTACTTGTGCTCTCTCTGTCAAATTTTAAAAAATTTTTTTAAAGAATACATCTTAATTGATAGCTCAAATGATTTAATTATTGTACGTCAAACACATGTTAAAAATCATATTAAAAAATGGGCAGAAGATATGAACAGACACTTCTCCAATGAAGACATACAAATGGCTACCAGACACATGAAAAAATGTTCATCATCACTAGCCATCAGGGGGATTCAAATCAAAACCACATTGAGATACCATCTTACCCCAGTTAGAATGGCCAAAATTAACAAGACAGGAAACAACGTGTGTTGGAGAGGATGTGGAGAAAGGGGAACCCTCTTACACTGTTGGTGGGAATGCAAACTGGTGCAGCCACTTTGGAGAACAGTGTGGAGATTCCTCAGGAAATTAAAAATAGAGCTTCCCTATGACCCTGCAATTGCACTGCTGGGTATTGACCCCAAAGATACAGATGGAGTGAAAAGAAGGGCCATCTGTACCCCAATGTTTATAGCAGCAATGGCCACGGTCGCCAAACTGTGGAAAGAACCAAGATGCCCTTCAACGGATGAATGGATAAGGAAGATGTGGTCCATATACACTATGGAGTATTATGCCTCCATCAGAAAGGACGAATACCCAACTTTTGTAGCAACATGGACGGGACTGGAAGAGATTATGCTGAGTGAAATAAGTCAAACAGAGAGAGTCAAGTATCATATGGTTTCACTTATTTGTGGAGCATAACAAATAATATAGAGGACAAGGGTAGATGGAGAGGAGAAGGGAGTTGAGGGAAATTGGAAGGGGAGGTGAACCATGAGAGACTACAGACTCTGAAAAACAACCTGAGGGTTTTGAAGGGGCGGGGGGTGGGAGGTTGGGGGAACCAGGAGGTGGGTATTAGGGAGGGCACAGATTGCATGGAGCACTGGGTGTGGTGAAAAAACAATGAATACTGTTATGCTGAAAATAAATTAGAAAAAAAAGAGAGAAGTAATAGTAGGAACTAAAAAAAAAAAAACTGAACTGATAGCATTTGAATGTGTATAATCCAATTTTATGTTTTGAGGTTCTTTTGTGTTAATAACTGAGACAGAATTGATCTTTTCTACATTGAAACCATTACATATGATTTTTTAAATTTTAGCATGAACATTTTTGTGTGCTATTGAGCAATAAAATATATATCCTATTAATTTAAAAAAATAAACAAAATATGTATTTTTATGAATATAGAAATATTGACCTGTCTATTTCAGGTCATTTCTCTGTTACATTCAGGTTTTATTAGGAAAAAGAATTTTGCTTTTCTTAATACAAATTAGGAATAGAACTTTTCCAGGGCTTGTACGTTTCCTGACTTATTCTTCAAATTTTATAGCCCTAGTGAGATACATTTAAAAGACTTCTTGGTATTAAACATTTGGATATTAACCAACTGAATGATGTTCAGTGATGTCTCTTCTTCATTCATACTTTCTGAATTTTATAAGCTTATTTGAAATTTTCATGGGGAGATTAATAATTAGAACTCATCTACTTTTGGGGTTTTTTTTGTGAAAACAGGTTAAAATATGTTTGGAGGATTATCTAATTTTGTGTTCACCAGTTTTATAACAACACTGATTTTCTCTGTTCTTTAAGGGTTTGAGGTGAGAGGGGATGTCTTTGAAGATAAAAGTCAAATGACTGGTGTTCTTCCTTGAAATCTTTTGGCAATTCCCAGAGTTCTTTGTGACTGACAGACAGAGATAGAGAGAGAGATGAGGAGGAGGAGGACAGTGATGATAATGATGATGGTAGTGATGATGGGGATGGTGATGGTGATAAGGATGGTGGTAGTGGTGGTGATGATGAGGATGGGGGTGGTGATGAGGATGGTAGTAGTGATGGTGGTGATGGGGATGGTAATGGTGGTGGTGATGATGGTGATGGTGATGACGATGATGAGGTTGGTGGTGGTGGTGGTGGTGGTGGTGGTAGTGGTGTTGGTGATAGTGGTAGTGATGATGGTGGTAGTGGTAGTGATGGTGATGATGGTAGTGGTGATTATGGTGATGATGATGATGATGATGAGGGAGATGATGGTGATGGTGATGATGGTGACGGTGGTGATGGTGATGGTGATATGATACCTAGGATAGTTCAAATAACTATATATATAACTGTACCACTTATATAGTATGCACTGAATTCTCTCTCTCTCTCTCTCAATACATTCATATCTATATTCATATATATAAATTCATATGTACATAAATATGAATATACATCTTCAATATATTTATGGGCAACCTCTCATCCGTGAACACTGGGTCCTGAATTGGTGAAAAGAGCAAGTTCTCCTATCCATGAGACGTAGCTTATGTGCTCAGAATGAACACAGAAATTGAATAGCTCAAGTATTTCTATATTGAGAGACAATTTTACACACTGAATTTCTGAGCTGGTGGGCATAGGAAGACTCTGCTCCAATGGGACTCAAAAGCAAAGGCTCAATTCATAAAACATGAGGAGACAGAAAAAATCCAATGAGAACAGAGATGATCCTTTGATAGCAGAGAAAGTGTCCATTAGGGACTCTGTATTAGTTGTATCTCAAGAAATGGGGCAAGTACAAGAACACAGAGCCCAGAGGACAAGTTTGAGTCCCATCAGCACCTCATTTCCCCCCATACTTTTATGGTTCTCAGAAGCGGCTGATACCATCAGCCTGTCACAAAACAAGGGAGACACCCACACTGGGGAGGAGTGGATGCTATAGGAATGGCATGGATGGTTAAGTGCTGTCAAGGGGAAGCAGGTACCCTGGGTGCACACCCAAGGTCCTCGGTGATGTTCATCTGCTCTGAACTCTGTGACCTCTCTACCTTAATTCCTAGCCTCCCACACCCCAGATTACACAGTGGAGGCTCTCATCCGCATGGGCATGGCTGCTGTGATCCTAGTGGTCCTCGGGATTCTCCTCTGTCAGGCTTGGTACGGTGAGAGAAGAGCCCAAGATGCGGCCGGGAGGCAAACACAGGAAAGAACAATGCAACGATCAGAATGACAGAGCCTGGGAAGTACATCTTGTGTGCCAGAAGGTTCTGGAAGAGCATGTGGGGTATGTGCCTTGTGAACTGTCTGTAGGTCATTGTGAGGAGGAAAAGGATTCATGGCTCCCAGTGCAGAGACAATGTATGCCCTCTTCTGCCATTAAACTATGGACTCCCCTTCCCAACCACTGGTGAGTTGTCTTCACTGGCTCTCATCTTCCCCCAAGCAGCTGACACCCGCATGGCAGACTTCAGTCCACATCTCCATACACTGCCATGCTCTGGTTCCAATTTCAGTTAATACATTTTCCCATTTTCCTCCCTTGCAATCACCATACACCTTGAGGGACATGAAGGGGTCTCCAACTCTCATTTCAAATAATGGAGGCTGTCTGAATGAATCATAAATTGGCATCAAAAGATGCATCTTGAGGGGCTCCTGGGTGGCTCAGTGGGTTAAAGCCTCTGCCTTCAGCTCAGGTCATGATCCCAAGTCCTGGGATCGAGCCCCGCATCGGGCTCTCTGCTCAGCAGGGAGCCTGCTTCCTCCTCTCTCTCTGCCTGCCTCTCTGCCTACTTGTAATCTCTGTCCAATAAACAAATGAAATCTTAAAAAAAAAAAAAGATGCAGCCTGAAAGGGATAAATCCAGGAGATGCCCCCACACCCTCCGTGCATCATTCACGTCCACCAGATGGCCTGTGTGTGCTGCCTCTGAGAAGCCCATGTGCAAAATGCTGGCTCCTGGCGTTGGCCAGCATCTCTGATGTAACTCTTCCCTTCATAGGCAACTTCAGGCTCCCACCATGAGGTCCCCAATGGCAAGGAACATGCCAAACTGATGTCACAAAACAGTACATGTCAACCTAGAACCCATTAATGCCACTCTGATAGCCCTAAAGTGCACCCAGGTTTCCTTGCATTTTATGTGAAATGATTACTTCTATTTCTCTTGGCCCAGTTTGGATTGAGGGTCCAGGACTCCAGATGAGATGTGAATAGTTACCGTGTGTTATCAGTCGTGGGAGGGCCAGAAGCACACAGGCCCATGAAACTGAGAGATTCCAGATCCTTAAAAACTTGAACCCAGAAGCACTGTGTCACCAAGACATTCCACTCCTGGGCATAAGTTGTACTTCTGCAAGATAGACAGTCCTGGAGATCCCAATACAACCCCACGCCTAGAGCGAACAAAGGGTCCTGACAAATCTGTAAAGAGGGTAGATCTCATGTGAAGCTCTCTTATTACCACAATGAAAAGCGACATGAAGGAGAATTGTATCCATGTAACTGAGGAGACACTATGCCAGTGAGTTCATACAAAGACTCACAAAGGACAAAAGGTGGTGGCAATCAAATGTCCACCAGCTGACGATGGATTAACAAGCATTAACTGTGTCCAGCTAGTGGTTTGCACAAAACATGGAGACAGAATCTAGAAGAGCTAATGCCTGGGGGACAAGAGGCCGTGCGGAAGCAGGAATGACTTGGGTTTTGCTGGAGAGAAGGTAGTGCTGTCCCAGAAACAGAGAACGTGATAGAGAGATAATGTGGGAAGAAAAGAAACACAAACCCAAGTCCAGAGCCAAGTGGTGGTTCCCTCTGTGAGTCAGTTGAGTCTAGAAACATGTTTCCCAGCCTTCTCTGGGGTCACCCATCCTGGATAGCCCCCATGGCTCCTCCAGTCAAATAAACACACGATGACGTCTCCACAAGGTCTTTCCCTGAGCCGTCCTTCCATGACCCGTCTACACCACAGTCAGGATCAGTGGAAGACTGGAGACGTCCTGTTGGAGCCACCCCATCAGCCTTCCTCTCTTGCTTCTCCTCCAGGCCCTGACTCCCTGAGGAACTGTTACTCTCATGGCTCCATACCTACTCATCACTGCCCCTCCCCTGCACAAAACCCGCCCACCTGTCTCTACCTTACTGCAGTGAGACCCAGTCTCTACACCGGACCCTCCACGGGCTGACAACCAGGCTGAGCTACCCTCTCCAGCCCCAGCAGGGCCCTCCCCTCCCCACAAGCAAGCTCATCCCAGCTCACCACCTACCCTCTACACACACACACACACACACACACACACACACACACAGTCATAACCACATGCGTGTCTTCTGGGGATGTGACGGTGGAGATGATGTCAACTGAGCAGACTCCTTCCAAAGCTCCTAGGCCATGAAAACAAACAAAAAAAAAGAACCAGTACGGACGCTTCCTACCATCTATGCGTGTATTTATGTTCCTGGGATTCTGTGAGCGGCTCACAAGAAACCACAAACACCACTTAGAACGATGGTCGTCAACTCACCAGGCAGGCAGCCATTGAAGATGAGGTTGTCATCGCTGTTGGGTACCATACCCTCCTCCTGCAGACCGCGGGCTCCCTGGTGGCGATCTCCTCACAGCAGCATCTGTTCACACGTTACCTTGCTGACGATTTTCCTGCTCCTGAAGGTAAAATCCAGGAACACGTGCGGGGCAGTAAGTGGGTCCCCCACTCACTGAGGACGCAGTTCCAGGAGAGTTCAGCATCTTGGGCAGGATGACGCCACTCAGCACACTTGTGCTCGCCCCATCTTGTGTTGGACTCTCCATCCCGGAGGGTCCCCACCACCAGTGACTAAGCTTGCGAGATGTCCACCTGGCTCTGAGCCTCTCTGTCCTCGGTTTCTCTCCTTCTCTACAGTATACAAAAACTATAGCCTAATTTCCCTTTCTCAAGGGTTTGTATTGTCTGATGTCACTGTCACAGCCCCGTGCATCCAGGGAAGGAATGAGACTGTCGCCTCACCAATGAGTCCCCATGCCTGGCACCATGACCGGATGTGGCCACTGCTCACTAAACAGGGGCTGACTGCCAGCATGGTGGGAGGAAGGACGAAAATTTGCATTGATAGAAACTCAGGAAAGGGAAGTGTCTCAGCCCACGTCACACAGCTTCTGTGTGAGACAGGGCAGAAGCAGAACTGAAATGGGGCTGATTCCCAGGCCCTGCCCTACCTCCCCCAGCCTCGAGTGCTGGAACCAGTTGCTCGCTAGACCTGGGCTTGCTAGGGAGGGAACCGAGAGAGTGGGGTCTGGGGAGACTCAGTCTGGTCTAAAAGGTCCTAGGACCTGCTGCTCTTGGGTCACCCTTCAGGGAGAGCAGAGAGAGGCCCTGGTGGGGGCTCTTCCCCTTCCTGTGAGGCCACACCTCTAGGACCCGTGATGAGGAACACGGGGCCTGGGTTGTACCACACCCCGTGCATCTGTCCGTCCAGCACACGCTGAGGACTTTATAAGCTGTCTGCACCACTGGGCACCATGGGGGGCAGTGCCAGGACCCCGACCCTCACTGCTCTTCTCTGCCTTGGTGAGCTTTCTGGAAAAGAGGAGGGTTGGGGTCACCCTCCTCAGGTCCTGGTCCTGGAAAACCTCAGGACTGGGGAGGATCAGTAGGGACAGAACTTCTTGGGGGAGGTGAGTGCTCAGACCCAGATGTGACTCCAGCACCCAGGGGCCCAGACCAGGCCTGGAGCAGCTGCATGAGGGTGTGGGAGGCACTCACGGGATCTCTCTTCCAGGGCTGTGTCGGGGCCTGTGGGACCAGGAACGGACGGGTGAGTCTTCCCCAATCTCCTGTCTCCACCAACGACCCCGTAAGCAGCCGGGGGGGGCATAGAGGGTCAGGGCTGATGGTGACTCATGTGGGAGGGGCCTTGGGGTGACAGGTGGGAAGCTGAGAGGAGAAAGGGCCCCCTTGCAACTCCCCATCTGATTCCTTTCCAGGGACCCTCCCCAAACCCTCCATCTGGGCTGATCCCAGCCCCATGGTCACCAAGGGGAGCCGTGTGACCATCTGGTGTCAGGCGTCTCTGCAGGCTGACGGCTACTATCTGTATAAAGACAGGGTCTCTGTGCCCTTGGAGCTCTTGGAGACCTCATGGGATTCCAGGAACAAGGCCGGTTTCTCCATTACACCCATGAGCTTACATAATATAGGGCAATACCAGTGTGTATATCAGAGCGGAGAGAGCTGGTCACAGCTGAGTGACCCCCTGACCCTGGTGATGACAGGTAAGGACAGGAGCTGGTCTCCTCCCTCTGGGCCCCTCCTCCAGGCAGAAGGGAATGGAATGTGGCTTCAGGGGGACCCCTCGCTCACAGCCCAAAGTACATGGGGTCCCTGGGGTCTGTGGGGTGATGGTCCCTGTAACCAGCTCCCTCTTTCTCCCTCAGGACAGCATGACGCACCCTCCCTCTCAGCCAACCCAGGCCCTGTGGTGGCCTTGGGAGGGAACGTGTCCCTCTCCTGTAGCTCATCGTGGCCACGGGGGTCATTCCATCTGCTGAAGGATCGGGGGGCTGATGCACCCCAACACCTGGAGTGGACGTTCCGTCGTGAGAGGGGGCAGGGGCTCGTCCACGTGGGCCCCGTGAACACCTCCCATGCAGGGACCTACAGATGCTACGTTTCTCACCAGTCATACCCGAATTGGTGGTCACAGCCCAGTGACCCTCTGCACCTTCAGGTCACAGGTGAGGGGGTCCCTGCCTCACCCCATCTACCTCCTGGGCCCAGATGACTGACCTAAGCTATATGCGCAGTGGAACCCTGGGGTTGATGGGGGGTGAGTGACATTGTACTCCCGGGGCCAGAACCACAGGTGGGAGAACTTGGGATGGGCCCATGAGAGCCTCACTGCAGGCCCCGGGCCAATGCGGGGAGTGCGTCCCCAGTACCACTGTCCCCTGCTGTCCAGGTGTCTACAGGGCGCCCTCCCTCTCGGCCCAGCCAGGCTCCCTGGTGCAGTCTGGAGACAGCCTGACCCTCCAGTGTCGCTCAGAGACGGGCTTTGACAGATTCGCTCTGACCAAGGACGAGGAGCTCGGAGCTCCCCAGCATCTAGAAGGGCAACCCAGCCCCAACTTCCCCCTGGGCCCTGTGAACCACACCCACGGGGGCCGGTACCGATGCTACTGTGGACACAAGAACTCCTCCACCTGGTCGGCCCCCAGTGCCCCTCTGGTTGTCCTGATCACAGGTGAGGAGCCCCCTGACCCATGTCCTAACTGTCTGCTCAGGGCCTGGGACCACGGTTGCCCCTGGGTGACAGGGTCCAGGGAGAGGGCCAGGAGCACAGGCTGAGGTGGGGATGTGGTCTAGAGACAGGGACTGAGAAAGGGACAGTGAGGGCCATGGAGATAAAGCACACCCACTCAGGGAGACGGGAGGTGCTGAGAGGGAGTTCCACAAGAGTCCCTGGAGAGAGGATGGTGGCCCCCCAGCCCGGGGTCAAGGGCATATGGGGAGGGGGTGGCTCTTTACATGTCACAACCTTCCTCTCCCCCAGGAATGTATGTGAAACCTTCCCTCTCGGCCCAGCCAGGGACTTCAGTGTCCTGGGGAGAGAACGTGACCCTGCAGTGTCACTCTGAGATCTGGTATGATACCTTCCACCTGTCCAAAGAGGGGTCCCTCGCTCCTCCCCAGGTCCTTCGTCCGCAGGACACAGCAACACCTTCTCAGGTCAATTTCATATTGAGTCCCGTGGCCTCAGACCTCAAAGTGACCTACCAGTGCTACGGCTCACACAGCAAGTCCCCCTACTGGTTGTCACACCCCAGTGACCCGCTGGAGCTCCTGGTCTCAGGTGAGGAGCCCACACCCCATGTCCATTGAGTGCTCTGATGCTCGAGACACAGTCCTGTCCCTGGAGTGCTCTGGTCTGGGAGGGGAACAACAGGGAGCTCAGCCACTGGGTTACCCCTCTCTGGGGGGATGAAAAGATGGAGAGTGCCATGCCCTCTCCCTGTCTCACCCCACCAGAGGGACAGAGGCAGGACTAGGTGAGTGCAGGGAGGAGACAAAAGAGTATAAAAGACAAGCAGCAACAAGGAGCAGTAGGACTGAGTGGGACAGAAGACCCAGCACAGCCCCTCAGCACCCCCTTCTTTTGGAGTCTACACTCCCGCACCCCACAGACAATCTTGGCGTCTGCTGGGAACAGAGTCCTCTTAGCCTAGAGCATACACAGCCTCTCCAGTCCTGGGCTGAACTAAGTTGATCCTCTGCACTTCATATATTTACACAGGGGTTGTTCCCACCGGACCTGGAGATGGGGGTTGGGGGGATTTGAAGAGAATCACCTCGCGTCTCCAGCAATATTGAGATCATGGGGGCGCACTGTGTGTTAGTGGGAGAGGAAAAGCCTGAGGAAGCCCAGGTCAGGTGCAGAGAAGACCTGGCTGTCTCTGTCCGTGGTGCTGCTATGTAGAAAGTCAGACTATCACAGCACCTGGGGAACCAGGCCCACCGTAGGTAGAGCACAGTAAAGGGTGACTCTCATCTTCAGGTCGGGGGGCTGGGGAGTCCCTGGAAGTCGCAGCTCGAGCTAAGCTGGATCGGCCACTCCTGACTGAGACACTGACAAAATTCCATTCATATCTGAGACTTTGTTCTCCCAGTTACCAAAGGTTGAATCCTACCCTGCATTTCAAAAGACTAAACCCGATTGGAAATTTGGTACCAGGGAATTCTCTGGAAGATGTTCTGGAATTCCTCTTTCTTGGGACTTCTGTATCTGAACGAGCCCTTTCTCCATCAGTAACTCCTGGCATGATGTTAAAGGAAAGAGAGAAAGGCTGGATTTCTGCCCAATTTCCAAGAGCACCAAGGTGTCAGCCAGATCTGGCCATCCTCCAAAACATCTTCCATAAGAATTCATGTCTAGCGTTCCCTCCCCAGTCCTAGAGTTACCTGGTATTTCTGGATACTCCGAGACAGATCTCTGTATGTTCGTCCATGTGCCCATCTCAGTTTTTTCTTTTATCTTTAATCAGGGAGGGGGTTTTTTGCCTGTTTCTCATCCACCTTCATATCTAGACAACACATTGAGTAAATGATTAGCAGCGATGTGAATTATGGAAATCCTTACTCATAGAAAAATACCTGATGTGTGCTATATAATCCAACATTTATTTTTATTAAGTTCAATTAGCCAACATAGAAGTACATTATTAGTGTTTGGTGTAATGTTCAATGACCCATTCATTGTGGATAACAGCCAGGGTTCATCATATCACATGTTATTTTCAAAAAAGAACACATGTATAGATAAAGATGGAAAGTGATGTAGAAATATATAATCCCAACTCAGGGACCAGAAGGAGCTGGCTGATGTGCAGGAATGAAAAGGTGGACCCTGCTTTTCACTCCTCCATGTTCCTGGTCCCCGGGATAAAAAGGAAGCTTCCCATGTTTATTATCGCCTCCTAATTAGACGGAGGGTGACACCCTGGAGACGTTCACCTTAAGGGACTGAGATGGTATTAGCAAGTGTCAGGGACTCCCTGGAGGGCAGAAAAGAGATTACTCAAGTTTTTCTATGTCTCCCCAACCACAGGCTCTGTGTTTGCCTCTCAGGTATAGCTGGTGCCCTCAGAGAACCAGAAAACAAGTCAGCCTCCATATGGATGAATAAGGAGAAATTCTGAGTTATGTGAGGGGCTCACAGGGACACATCCTGTCAATAAATGCAGGAAGGTGGACATGTAGGATGCCAGGGTCATGTCAACACGCTCTGACTACCACAATCTCTTTGTCCACGGTCTCTAGCGTCAAACAGCCAAGATTACACAGTGGAGAATCTCATCCGGTTGGGGATCTCTGCCCTGATCCTGACGGTTCTCGGGGTGCTGCTCTTTCAATCTTGGCACCGTCAGCGAAGACCCCAAGATGCAGCCGGGACATACACGTGAGAGCGAGAAGACGGACAGGGACGTAGAACTTTGAAAATGGAATTGATGATACCAAGAGATTCTGGAAGAATATCTGCGCATAAGTTGGGGGAACGTTCTACTGACAATATTCTGGGTGTTAACGTGGTTTGGGGGCAGGAAAATGTCTGGGTCGGTGCTATAGTGGCTCTTCGGCAATTAAACTATGGTAATTTCTCTCCCCAGCACTTCTATTTCCTGGCATTTCCTTGACACTTTCTGAACTGGCTTCTTTCTTTCCTCAACCATATGACATGAGGCTAATCCCCCGAGTAGCTCTGGGTCCATCCTTTTTCTCTGGTCCAGTTTCATGGAATGCTTTTTCCTCTATTCCCCGGCGTGTGTACTCCTCAGCTCAGAACAGAGATTCTGTTTTAAATACTGAACAGGTGGATGCACAGCAAGTCCAGTTTGGAAAAAATATGTCAAAAATCATTCTGTAAAAGAGGATCTGGACCCACAAGACATTCCCTCTTCATCACATGATAAATGATACAGTTTCTCCAGAGGTACCATCACTTGGGATGAGCATCCAGTGTGTGTAGTGAGAACCACAAGCTGTGGGTCAACTGGCTGTAAGAAAATGCCATTTTTGCAAAAGTCCTGATTTAAGGCCTTTATTGCTTTCTTTGGTGAAAATAGTCTGTGGCCACCTTGAAGCCGCCTGTGGGAATTCACTGAATGCAAACGTAGGAAGTCATGATTACAGTCGTCTCTCCCACGTGAGGAGGAGCCAAACGCAGCACACCTGCTGAGAATACCCACCGATGTGTGTGTGTGTGTCCTTCTCTCTTCGAGGTTCCGGTCACTGCCACCTCGAGTGGGATGGACCGAGCCTCGATTTTCTCTAGATCTTGAGTATCAACCAAAGTCGTTCTTGAATGAACGTAGCCAATACTTCACATGTTGGCATTGAGGTCCCCTCAAAACATGTTCCCCATCTACCCGTTCACCCTCACCTGAGTCTGACCAAAGAATGAGCCATGTCCCAAGTGAGAAGGTGGGTCTCTCAACAAACACTTGAAGATCACAGGGTATGCAATTAAGGATTTAAAATCGGTTTATGTGACTTTCAGACCTCATCCTTCCCCATGAATCTGACCTGGGCTGAAGGTCATCCATAAAGATGTGTTGGCCACTTCAGAGGTAGGATTCAACCCCATCAGGCCTCATCTTGGTCCCCGATGAGGGGGAATTGGAGAAAGTGCATGAGGAAGGAGTGGCTCCCCTTTCCTGTAGAATTTCTACATCAAATTCCTCATATAGGACATCCTGTGACTCTCTTCTCTCTGACCCTGTTACCCCCTCGCAAGAGTCAGAAAGAAACAAAGAAGCTAGAAAACAACAAATCAGATGGCAATGGCGAATCTTCACATATCAATATCCACTTTCAGTGTAAACGGATTATCAAAACACATAAGGGTACCTGAATGGGTAAGAAGAAGCAACACCCAACCGATTGCTGCCTACTACACACTCACTTCAGTTTGAGGACCAGGTCTGGCAGAAATGGAACGGAGGTGCTGTGGACTGAAAACACACCTTATGAACATGGAAATTTAAGGTGTAAGGTGCTGATTGACAGATACTGCAAGGTGATTACCGCCATGTCTTTAACTAACACCTCCCTCACATCACATAATTACCTTTTTTTGTGGTGAGAACACTGAGGATCTATTCTATGAGCAACTTTCTCAGACTTAATACAGTAGTATTTACTATCATCACAACGCTGTGCATTACATCTCCAGAACTTAGTCATCTTATACCTGGAAAGTGGTAGCCTTTGGCCACCATTTCCCCGCTTCCCACACCCACCCTGCCCCTGCTCATCACCGTCAACCTTTCTTTGTTTCTGCTTCTACGAGGATGACTTCTTTAGATTCTACCCATAATTAAATCATCGCATATTTGTCTTCCTCTGTCTGATTTATTTCATTTAGTATAATGCCCTCAAGGTCCATCCTTGTTGCAAACAGCAGAACTTCCTTCTTTCTTATGACTGAATAATACTCATATGTATATATACGACATATTCTTTATCCATTCAATCATTGTAGGCCATTGATGTTTGTTTCCATATTTCGTTGTTTCCATATTTCAGCTATTGTGAATAATGCTGCATGAAGATAGGAGTGTGGACACCTCTACAAGATCCTGTTTCCTTTCTTTTCATACATACTTAGAAGTGATATTGATGGACATTGAGCCGTTCTAGGGTTAAGTTTTTGATGAAACGCCATACTGTTTTTCCATCATGGTGCCACCAGTTTAAATTCTCACCAGCGGTGTACAGGATGTCCTTTTCTCCCCACTTATTAAGATGCCCTACATTCTCTTAGGTTCCTTCTGACTTTCCAGACTTCTTTTTTTTTTTAAGGTTTTATTTACTTATTTGACAGAGGGAGACACAGCGAGAGAGGGAACACAAGCAGAGGGAGTTGGAGAGGGAGAAGTAGGCTCTCCACTGAGCTGAGAGCCTGTGCGGGGCTCAATCCCAGGACCCTGGGATCATGACCTAAGCCAAAGGCAGACGCTTAACGACTGAGACACCCAGGTACCCCTGACTTCCCAGACTTCTTGTTTGATGAAGATTCATGTGTTTTCCAAACAAACAAAGATAAAAAAGAGAAACAAACCAAAATCCCCAGACTCTTAAATATATAGGGAGACTGGTGGTTGCTAGAGGGCACATGCATGAAGGGGATGAAGAGTTCACCTACTGTGATGAGCTCTGAGTGATGGCTAGAACCGTTGAGCCATTCTATTGTACACCTGGCACTAATACAACACTGTGTTAATTAGACTTCAATTTTTTTAAATTAAATTTTAAAAATAGCTGAAAAATATTTATTTTTTTCTACAATTACACTAATTATTTTGAAAGTTATACATTGTGTTTCTAAATTTAAGTAGCTACCTGCATTGTCTTTCTAGGAATTCTCATTCATAATTTTGAACAATTTGTGAGAGAGAGGGAGTTCAGGGGTATGGTGCAGAGGGAGAGGGAGAGAGAGAATCTCAAGGCCAACTCCACACTGAGTATGGAGCCTATGGGCTGAATCCATGGCTGAATCCTGGGACCCTGAGATCATGACCTGAGCCAAAATCTTGAATTGGTGGTTGAAGTGACTGAGCCACCCAGACACAACAGTTTTGAACAATTTTTAAGTCTGCCCTTGCCTTTAGTAAGAAAAGGGCACAATTCAAATTTTTTTAAATTTTTTTAAAGATTTTATTTATTTATTTGACAGACGGAGATCACAAGTAGTCAGAGAGGCAGGCAGAGAGAGAGGGGGAAGCAGGCTCCCTGCTGAGCAGAGAGCCCGATGCGAGGCTCGATCCCAGGACCCTGAGACCATGACCCGAGAGAAGGCAGAGGCCTTAACCCACCAAGCCACCCAGGTACCCTGCACAATTCAACATTATCTGAGCTCTTACTGCTTACTTTTTTCCCCCAAAGTTCCATTTCTGTCATCCACATGATTCAAATATTTGCATGCAGCGAATAGTTTAATTCAGCTTTCTTAAATATATATACATACATGTAAGTAGATGCAAATATAACCTTACAAAGCATTTTTTTTTGCTGTTTCTTCTCGCTATCTAATAGTCTTTTTTCATTAAGGATTATTCACTATTCTAATTGGATTTCACCATGCAGTGTTCCTTTCATTGAGGTAAGGGCAGAAAATAGCTAAGAATTTGCAGCTCTGGAAATAGCTTGTTTTCATTCTTTTTGAAAATCATAGCTCAACTCTACAGTCAAATAATCATTGACAAAGCAGAAAAAAATATCCAGTGGAAAAAAAGACGGTCTCTTCAGTAAATGGCACTGGGAAAATTGGATAGCCACATGCAGAAGAATGAAACTGGGTCATTCTCTTACACCATACACAAAGATAAACTCAAAATGGATGAATGACCTCAATGTGAGACGGGAATCCATCAAAATCCTGGAGGAGAACATAGACAGTAAGCTCTTTGACATTGACCACAACAACTTCATTCAAGACATGTCTCCAAAAGCAAGGGAAACAAAAGTAAAAACAAAATTTTAGGACTTCATCAAGGTAAAAAAGCTTCTGCACAGCAAAGGAAACAGTCAACAAAACAAAGAGGCAGCCCATGGAATGGGAGAAGATATTCACAAATGACACTACAGACAAAGGGCCAATATCCAAGATGCGTAAAGAACTTCTCAAACTCAACACCCAAAAAACAGATAATCAAGTAAAAAAATGGGCAGAAGACAAGGACAGACACTTCCCCAAAGAAGACATACCAATGACTAATATACACATGAAAAAAATGTTCATCATCATTAGCCATCAGGGAGATTCAAATCAAAACCACATTGAGATACCACCTTACCCCAGTTAGAATGGCCAAAATCCACAAGGCAAGAAACAACAAATGTTGGAGAGAATGTGGAGAAAGGGGAACCCTCCTACCCTGTTGGTGGGAAGGCAAATTTGTACAGCCACTTTAGGAAACAGTGTGGAGGTTCCTCAAAAAATTAAAAATAGAGCTACCCTATGACCTAGCAATGGCACTACTGGGTATTGACCTCAAAGATACAGATGTAAAAGAATGTGAAAAGATGTGAAAAGGACCATATGCACCCCCAATGTTCATAGCAGCAATATCCACAATAGCCAAACTGTGGAAAGAGCAAAGATGCCCTTCAACAGACAAATGAATAAAGAACATGTGGTCCATATATACAATGGAATATTACTCATCCATCAGAAAGGATGAATACACAACTTTTGCATCAACACGGACGGGACTGGAGGTTATGCTGAGTGAAAAATGTCAAGCAGAGAGAGCCAATTATCATATAGTTTCACTTATTCGTGGAACATAAGGAATAACATGGAGGACATTAGGAGAAGGAAAGGAAAAAGTGAAGGGGGAGGGTATCAGAGGGGGAGATGAACCATGAGAGACTATAGACTCTGAGAAACAAACTGAGGGTTTTGGGGGGTGGGGGATGGGTGAGCCCAGTGATGGGTATTCAGGAGGTCACAGACTGCATGGAGCACTGGGTTTTATACGCAAACAATGAATCGTGGAACACTGCATCAAACACTGATGATGTACTGTATGGTCACTAACATAACACAGTAAAAAAAAAAATCCATATCTCAGGAGTGTCGTATTCTGTTCTACACACCAGAACAAACTAGCCTGATGATTTTTCTTAAGTGAACACTGGGTTTTCTATGCAACTGATAAATAGCTAAGCTCTACAACTGAAATGAATGATGTACCACATGTTGGGTGATTGAATTTGAATTTTAAAAGGACATTCTATTAGTAAAACCAAGTTTTCAAAATAGACATTACACTTAAAAACTTTTTTTCAATTATATGATGTTTGGAAAGGACGGGGTGGTATGGAAGACTTCGGAATTCACCGCTAGGATTTCCTCTGGCAGATGTGGTCTTCTTTCTTTTTTTTTTTTTTTTTAAAGATTTATTTATTTATTTATTTGACAGATAAAGATCACAAGTAGGCAGAGAGGCAGGCAGAGAGAGAGGGGGAAGCAGGCTCCCTGCTGAGCAGAGAGCCCGATGCGGGGCTCGATCCCAGGACCCTGGGATCATGACCTGAGCCAAAGGCAGAGGCTTTAACCCACTGAGCCACCCAGGCGCCCCGTCTTCTTTCTTTATCTAGATATTTCTTAACATCTTCACACACCAAGGAAAGGACAAGACCTAACTGAGGAAATGCCATCTGGTGGTTGAAGATCTAACCCACAGCTCCTCCCCATCTCTCCTGAAGGCACAGCCTGACACGGTGACTTGAGCGAGGGGACCGGAGTCCCAACAGGGCAGATAGGTCTCCTGGTCCCAGAACAAAGGAATCTGTCTCTGCCGGTGTTCTCATGTTCGCCCTCACTAGTAACCCGGATCCGTGTAAAATCCTTTCCCAATAATGAATTCCTTGGCGATATTTTTCAGTATCTTCTGACACCTGATTCTGCCTTTGGGTGAGTGTCTCATTTTGTGAATGATATTTGCATTTTCCCAGGAAGGAGTTTCAGGAAGTTTTTGTGGCCCAGACCAGCCCTCATTGCATATTGTTCAGTTGAGGTGAAATTCACAAATAACATGAACCATGTTGAAATGTATGATAAAATGTAGCATTTTAAAAGCTAATGTACCCTGGATTTCTGCATTTTACTATGAAGTATCAAGATATGGGTTTTATTTTTAAATGTGTGTCCACCACCATTTAAATGATCTTTCCTCATTTGTGGAAAATGCTCAACTATTTACCTCTTAAGCCGTTGGCAGACAACACTATCAGGTCTTTCTTCCCGACTCGCTACCTGTGACCTTGGTTTTCCACATTCTACTCTCCAGTGCCTGAAATTTCCTTTTCTGATCTAGATATTCCGCCTTCTGGAAAAATTCCTCAATGTTCTGTTCTAGCTTCCTGTTCAGCTTTTCAGTTGTATCCTTTTTTTTAAGATTTTATTTATTTATTTGACAGACAAAGATCACAAGTAGGCAGAGAGGCAGGCAAAGAGGAGAAAGCAGGCACCAGGCTGAGCAGGGAGCCCAATGTGGGCCTCAATCCCAGGACTCTGGGATCATGACCTGAGCTGAAGGCAGAGGCTTTAACCCCCTGAGCCACCCCAGTGCCTCATCATTAGTATTTCTAACTCATTTCTACAATTGCCTCTTGTCTCAAAAAGTCAAGGTCCTCCTTTTCTCTTAGACATTTAAACACAGTCTTCACTTAAGGTAAGTCTATATCTTCCTAGCATTGTATTTTCAGGCATACCGTGAGAGCATTCTTAATGAGCATTACGGTTGTCTTTTGTAGCGCTCTTTCTTGTTAGGATTCCTTCTTGTGGTGCCCCTTCTTGGAAGGCTGAATTGCACTCACCTGATTTTCTGGACAGCTTCGTCCTATGGCTGCACTAGGACTTAGGCATGGCGAGGTGGCCATGCCCGCAGCGGTGTCTGCCCTCGGCATCCACTTCCCCTTGTGTGAGTGTCAGATTCCAGTGCTAGGAGAGGAAGCCCCCTCTGGGTGTTAAGGGATTCAAACCCGAATCCCTTCTTGCTGCTTCCTGATGGTCCACGGGAGAAAAATGAGGCTCAAACAAGTCAGCTGCAAGAGAAAGGGAGCAGGGGACGACAGTAGAAACGACCGTTGCTCCAAACAACTCCTCAGTCTCACTTTTATTAGATAGAAACAGTGACCAACAGAAGAGCCAAAGAAGGACAAACACTAGTCATAGGCCTTGTAGATAAACAAGAAGGAAGGCAAAATATGTCTGGACAAGCAGTATAAAGTTTATAGTCGAACAAGCACATTCAAAGGACTTATCTAATTAGCCATAGGTGCTCTCCCGGGGGAAAGGGGAGATAACGGAAAAATGAAGCAGGCGGTGTTCCGCCCTGAGCTAGCTGGGCATCACCAGCTGCTCAGCTTCAAGGCCATAAATCGTCCTCTCCCCTAGAGGCCTGTTGCCAGTATGTGTTTTTTTTGAGACTATATCTAAACATGCTTGGTAACTAGAAAAATTTCCCACGGGTTATATTTTAAGTAATACATTGTTCTGAGGGACAGTTACATTTCCCCCTGCTTGTTTGTGCAGAAGTAGAAAAGTTGATTTTGCAACTTCTTGATCCATCAGTCATTGGGGGGATTTTTGCATGCATCTGAGGACTAAGCATAAAAGGATTATAGCAATAAAAAGAACAATCATCCCACCTATAACACCAAGACCAGTTTGTTTGATCCAAGTAAAGGGGTTTAAATTAAACAGAATATCGTTAATCCTTTGTGCAACACTCACTCCTGGAACTGATTGTAGTGATGAGTGAGTAATGCCTTGAGTAGTATCTTGAAGTCATTTAATACTAAAACTATATTATCACCATCATGATTAGTGATACGACAGTGCATCCTGCTCCATGATGTTTCTGATTCATTATAGGCATAGGGAGTAAAAGAGAAGAAAGAAACATTCCAGTCACATAAATTGTGAAGCCTAAGCTTAATATTTTGAAGATTATCTCCTCTATATATATATATCATGGCTGCTTCTACATCAGAGATACTTTCATCTAATTTTTTTTATTTTTTTTTAATTTTCAGCATAACAGTATTCATTGTTTTTTCACCACACCCAGTGCTCCATGCAATCCGTGCCCTCCCTAATACCCACCGCCTGGTTCCCCCAACCTCCCACCCCCCGCCCCTTCAAAACCCCCAGGTTGTTTTTCAGAGTCCATAGTCTCTCATGGTTCACCTCCCCTTCCAATTTCCCTCAACTCCCTTCTCCTCTCCATCTACCCTTGTCCTCCATGTTATTCCTTATGCTCCACAAATAAGTGGAACCATATGATACTTGACTCTCTCTGCTTGACTTATTTCACTCAGCATAATCTCTTCCAGTACTGTCCATGTTGCTACAAACGTTGGGTATTCGTCCTTTCATCTAATTTTTGATCTATGATCGTTTGTTGATTCCAAGCTTTGCTAGCATTCTCGTGCCACTTTTGTACAAATTGTGTGGTTTGTACAGTTTGATGCAAGGCTATTCCTGCAGTGGGAGCTGTAGCAGTACGGGCTATAATTCCTAAAATAGCTGTTATAAGCAACCCAAGAAATCCTTTTGTTCTATGGACCCAGTTTAAAGTACATGCCTATCTGGAGAGCTTTCCCAAACACGGTGGTGTTTCACCAGTAACCAGATGCTTATTCTTCTAGCTATGAGAATGATAGACTTGTCTATCTAAACATTCTCATCCCCACAGGTGAACATTTTACATCTGGGACAGCTTATTTCTCTATTGCTATGATCAAAAGGCATTTTTCCAATAACAAAAACATAGGGATCTCTAACACACGCTCTTACCCATTCTTCTCTCATTAGGAAAAAAGAGAATGCATAGTCATTAGACTGATGAATGTCAGAGCCGTTCCAAACTCTTATGTGATTTAAAGCGGTGGTGACCTTCCACAAATTCTTTTGTCTTTTATGATAATTAACAAAAGGGGATGGCACTGAAAGTCCTTGCCCAAGCCAGGCCAGAGGGGCATCCCCTGAGGTTAAGGTTTGTGGTAAAATGAGATCATCAAAAACTCGCCATTTCAAATTTCAGTGAGAGGAGCAGGGTCTCCCAGTGCAATTGGTGACTGCCATCCCCTTAGGGGACCAGTCCCACACAATTCCATAGGAATCATTAATAACAATACTGGGGTGAGGAGCTCGACAATCCTCCCATAAAGGGTGAATTCCCTCATCAGACCACACTTGTGTCAGTTTGCATTCAGGAATAGGGGGTGCTGCGGTGCTATAGCTAGGACCCTGATATTCATTGGCTAGAAATCCTCTAGTGGAGAGTAAATGTAACTGAACTTCAGTCAGATAATTATCAGTAGGAAAGTCCACCGACCATCTTTGATCATCAGGGATAAGACAACTGGAATGATTGTTGACACATATTGGTCTATTTTGATATCCTAAGATAAGATTAATATTTGTGCCCTCCTCTAGTGGCAATAGCGGCAATCTAGGATCCAAAATTCCAGGTACCCATTTTGAGGCACTCAAATAAATTGATATTATATCTTCTCCTCACTCTACTGGAAGGAGCAGGGGAGGATTGGGTATACAAGCCCAATAAGTAAAGTTATTTATTTGTGCATAACATCCATTTATTTGTGCGTAACATCCGTACGGCTACCATCCGTACGGCTGCCATCATAGTTACCACCATGTTGTTAGGGGTGAAAGGACGCTGCTCATTCTCCAGAACTTCCTCTGCTTTCTTGGTCAGCTTCTTTATCTGGCCCCAAGTTGGAATCTTTGCTCTGTCTGTCCCAGGTATTGTGATTTGAGTGCTCTTTAAGGTGAGACCCTCGAAGCTGATGATGGGTGGGACCAGTTCAAATCCAAATCTTTTCCTCTTGCTCATGACAAAACTTTATGAAATGAGAGGGCACCCATACGGGCTCGATGGCCTCGTTGGGTAACACACATGCATCTCCTTTTCCCCAGGTAACTAAGTTACCAGGGAGCCATTGATTAGAAGTAATAATTTTCCACCAGGTTGGAGGATAGGTTTTGTCTTGTTTTTGTTTACTAAAATGTCTTTCTATTGCTGCAGTGTTTTTATCATCACGATTCAAAAAATTAAGAGTAAATGAAAGTTGTGCTAATATTTCTTTGAGGAGGACCTTGTATTTTCTCTTTTTGTTTATGAAGCTGTAATTTTAATATTTGATTAGCCCGCTCTACAATTCCTTGTCCTTGAGGATTATATGGGATGCCAGTGGAATGTTTAATATTTCACAAATTACAGAAGGATTGAAGCTTACTGGAAACATCAGCAGGTGCATTATCAGTTTTTATAGCTTTGGGAATTCCCATGACTGCAAAGGCAGAGTGGAGATGTCTGATAACATGTGCAGCAGTTTCTCCTGTTTGAGCTGTAGCCCATATGAAGCAAGAATGTGTATCTATGGTAACATGAACAAAGGATTGTTTCCCAAGTGAAGGGATGTCAGTAACATCCATCTGCCATATTTCATTGGCTGTTACGCCTCATGTGTTGATAGCCACTGGCTGTGTAGGCAGGTTGATGGCAGCAGAAGAAGGGCAGGAGTGGACAATAGAATTTGCTTGTTCCTTGGTGATAGGGAATTTGTGTTGAAGTCCTTTTTGGCTTACATGTGTAAGAGAGTGAAAATCGGAAGCTTCCTGAAAAGCCGAGAAAACAAGAGAATCAGCTATTTCATTCCCTTTGGTTAACGGCCCAGGAAGGCCGGTGTGACTTCGGATATGAGTAGCATAGAAAGGAGCAGAGCACTGATGGATGAGGGTTTGTCAATGATGAAATAAGGAGTGGAGGGAGACATCAGAAGTAGAAATAGTAGCAGTTTCAATATGCTGTAAAACATACACTGTATACAAAGAATCAGATAACAGATTAAATGCAGAAGAGACATCTTGAAACAATGTAATAACCACCATTAATTCTGATTTCTGTGCTGAGAGACGGGTAGCAGATATGACCTTCGAGGTAGGACCATTATAACAGGCTTTGCCTTTGACAGAGCCGTCAGAAAAGTAGGGGCATCTGTTATTGGATTTTTAGAAGTAATTTTAGGAAGGACAAAAGCAGTATATTTTAAAAAGGAAACAACAGGTAAAGAGGGATAATGAGAAGAAGTGTTTCCAGGAAAGCCACTAAGGGCAATTTGCCAGTTTAAATTATTTTGGAATGCTGTTTCAATTTGTGTCTTATTTAAAGGCAGAACAATAACTTGCAGATCATACCCCTGTATTTGGCAAGTTCTTTTTCTTTCTAATTGAATAATGCTGCCAATATGGTCTATGTAAGTAGTGAGTGTTTTAACGGTATTATTTGGAAGAAAAACCCATTCTATGATTAGTTTTTCCTGAATAATTAATCCCATGGATGTAGGTGGGGTATGAAAAGTGAGAAGATCTAATGGTATCTCAGGTTGGACTCTATCTGTTTGCATTGATTGAATCTGGATTTCAACAAATTGTAATTCTTTTAAGGCCTCTTTTGTTAGGGTCCTAGGGCTGTTTAAATTAGGATCTCCCTTTAAAGAGGCAAATAGATGCTGCAAAGCATAGGCGGGAATTCCAGTTTTAGGTCTTATCCAATTAATGTCTCAGAATAATTTTTGCAAAGCATTCAAGGTTGTAATTTTATCTCTACGGATTTGAACTTTCTGTGGTTTAAGTGAGGTCCTATCCATAATGAACCCCAAATATGAGAAAGGTGTGGTGACTTGTATTTTTTCCAGAGCTATAATTAGTTTGTATTTTTCAAATTGTAATTGAAGCATTTTAAATGCATCCTGCAATTGCATGTTATCAGAGGCTGCACGTAATATATTATCCATATAATGGATGAGATAAATTTGTGGAAATTGATTTCTAACCAGCTGTATAACTTTTGCCACATACTCCTGACAGATAGTGGGGCTATTTAACATTCCCTGTGGTAGAACTCTCCATTGATATCGTTTGGCTGGTTCTTTTAAATTTACACTGGGAATAGTGAAAGCAAAACGGGGACAGTCTTCCTTAGCAAGTGGTAGAGTATACAAGCAATCCTGTAAATCTATGATAATTATTGGCCATTCACGTGGGACTAGATTAGGCGAAGGCAATCCAGGTTGGAGAGACCCCATGGGTTGGATAACAGAATTAAACATATGAAGGTCTGTTAAATTCTCCATTTTCCTGATTTCTCTTAATAACAAAGACCGGTGAATTCCAAGGACTGTGAGATTCTTCAATATGCCCTTTTCTTATCTGTTCCTCAACTAGGGCTTGTAAAGTAAGTAGTTTCTCTTCTGTTAAGGGCCAGTGCTCCACCCAAATAGGTTTGTCATTCTTCCAATGTAAATTAAGGGGTTCAGGAGCAGTGGCCCTCAGTGAAAAATCTGGGAATCCTCCTTAGGGGAAGGTATAACCAGAGAGGATTCCCATTGATTTAGTAAGTCTTGCCCCCAAAGGTTAATGGGTAAGTCTACAATATATGGCTGCAGATAACCCTTTTGACCCTCAGGTCCTTAACAGGAAAGAATACTGGAGCTCTGACACACATAACCAGCCTATCCTAATCCCATAATAGTGACAGAAGAGGAATTATGTGGTCATTTTTTAGGCCAATGTAATGGGCTTATGCTAGAGACATCAGCTCCAGTATCAGTTAGACCTGAAAATTCCTTTCCTTGTATTTTAAGATGACAAGTTGGTCTATCTTGATAAATGTTCTCAGTCAAATATGCTCCAGTTTTCCCAGTGCTTCCAAACCCATTGGAGTTTCTTTGTTTGTTTTTAGATTGACCCTGGAGATAGGGCCCAAGTAGCAACTGGACAATGCAGTCTCCTTTTTGAAAATGGTGTGGAGCTGCAGTAGTTAACGTCACTGAAATTTCAGCAGTATAATCTGAATCAATAGCGCCGGTGTGAACTAGCACTCCCTTTGAAGTAAGGCCAGATCTCCTGCAAAAGTAACCCAGTGGTTCCCTTCGGTAAAGGGCCATAAATATTAGTTGGAATTTTAGCGGGAAGCTTGGCAGGCATTAAGAGATAATCTTTGGGAATGGGGATATGTAATCCAGCACTACCAGTTGTGGCAAGTAATAAATTTAAAATGGTACATTTGTTTGAAAGCTGGGCGTTAAGGGAGATTGGCCTCCTCTTGTTTTTCGGGGCTGAGGCTTGCCCCCAAATAAGTTTCCCTGAAGGGGGGATCCATCCTTGCTAAATTTGGAACGACATTGACTTGCCCAGTGATTTCCCCTTTTACATTTGGGACAGAGACCAGGTGTTTTATTTTTTACATTGTGCAGAGGGAATTTTCCTCTTTGTCTGCATTGAACTTTAGTCTGCGCTGCTTGCCCACAGTTGAAACACTGTCCTTGAAATTTTCCTGTGGTCAGAGCAGCCATTCCTTGAGCCAACAAATCAGCTTTATAGGTCTCTGTTCCTACTCCTTGGCAGAGCTTAATAGAATCCGTCAGTGTCCCCTTGCCTTTAAGGGGTGATATCAGTTTCTTACAATCAGAATTAGCATTCTCATATGCCGGCAGCTGAAGAATGGTATCCGCAGCCTCAAGATTATTTATCTGTCTTCTAATAGCCTCTTGTAATCTCACAATAAAATCAGCATAGGGTTCTTTCGGACCCTGTACCACCTTTTGAAAAGAAGAGCACTTCTCTCCTTGGGATTCTATTCTCTCCCAGGCTCTCAAACAGCGATGCTGGAGCTGCTCAATAGCTTGATCATTCATTAGTACCTGGTCTCGCACCTGGGCCCATGGCCCGAGACCCACGAGCTGCTCCGTGGAAATGGGAACATTGCTAGCTCTGCTGTGGGCAGCTGCTGCTTCTGCATGACCTTGCCACCATGTTTTAAATGGCAAGAACTCCCTTGAAGATAGAACTGTTTTTGCTAACAAGGACTAATCGATCAGAATAAGTCGATTGCCTTCTGCGATGCTTGAATGATTCCCGTTGTAAATGGAGAATTAACTCCATAGTTGTGTACTGCTTGTTTTAGTTTCTTCAATAATTTGAAGGGAAATGGCTCATGCTTGGCCTCATAGATACCATTGGGGTTGTTAGGGTCATGTCCTGGAAGGACACGTTCTTTAATAATAACCAGGAAATTAAAATGTCAGGCATCTAGATCTCCCACTCGCTGTGCTTCAAGGAGGCCTTTTTGAATGGCTGATAGCATGGATTTTTCATCTTTTTTACTAAAGGGTGCCTTCTTATAGAATGATGGAGCCGATGGCGGCAGTGCCATTTGTACCTTTTGTTCTGTTATTGGAGGAGGAGGAGGAGATTCCTCCTTTATATATTCCTTTACGGTGGCCTTAGTAATTTCCTTCTCCTCCTGGATGGTGTGTTCAGGTTCCCCTTTTTTAGTTTCTCCTGAACATTCATTATCGCTCTCCAAATCAGGGCTTTGTAAAGCCTCCAAAATGGAGTGAATGAGGGTCCAAGTACGCCATATAGTAACTGGAATAGGCTTTCCTTTAGTATACGAGAGTTTTAACTCATGACCTACTTTTTCCCATGTTTGTAAATCTAAAGTCCCTAATATAGGGAACCAGGAGCAATGCTCCTTAACTACTCTTAAAAGCTCCACAAGTTGGCCCTCGCTGACTTCTGCTCCTCCCGCCTTTAGGAGCCGTCTCAGTAAGCAAATGTGAGGGCAATAATCGTTCGTGCTCTCTAGATTCCCCATACCCTGCGATAAGTACCCACAACTCGCCAGCGGGAAGACGGCGCGGCCGTGCAAAACTCACGTTGGGGCTTCTTCTCAGGTTTCATTTCTGGTCCCTGTTTGGGCGCCACTCGCCGTTTCCTGACCGCACACGGGAGAAGAATGAGGCACAAACAAGTCAGCTGCAAGAGAAAGGGAGCAGGGAACGACAGCAGAAAAGACTGCTGCCCCGAGCAACTCCTGAGTCTCGCTTTTATCAGATAGAAACAGTGACCCACAGAAGAGCCGATGAAGGTCAAACATTAGTCATAGGCCTTGTAGATAGACAAGAAGGAGGGCAGGATATGTCTGGACAAGCAGTATAAAGTTTATAGCTGAACAAGCACATTCAAAGGACTTATCTACGTAGCCTCAGGTGCTGGGGGTGGGGTGTGAAAGGGAGATAACGGAAAAATGAAGCGTGCGGCGTTCCGCCCTGAGTGAGCCGGGCATCACCAGCTGCTCGGCTTCAAGGCCGTATATTCAAGGCCAACAAGAGGTTGTGGCCCAACCTTCTCCTGGAGCCCTGAGCCCTCACCCCTGAGAGGACCCTGGGGAACCCCTCTGCATCCCCTGCTGGGGTTCCGCCTGCTTTTGGAAAAGTTCATTTCCCATTTACCTGCAAGTCTCCGTGTCTGCATATTTCAGACGTGCTGTGAGCGGCAGTCCGGTATTCGGAGCAGACAAGGTCTCCGGCGGGCACACGGACCAGCCATCTAGATGCAAGTCTGGACCCGGGACCCCATCACCACAACGAGCCCCCCAGCCCATGCTCGACTTACCTGGTCTGGACTCACAGCTCCATCCCTCCCACGACCCCGACACCCAATCCCCACACTCACTCTGGGGGGTGCAGTTCAGGACGACATCAGCGGATGGGAACTGAGGAGCAGAGCAAGGACACGCTGCCCAAGGTCAGGCTGGCAGTGGACGGTCCGAGAATAGTTCAGTGAAGATCCGCTTTCCTGCAAAATCAGAGCTCTAGCCCAAATACACGTCCCCTGATGCTCGCACACAGGACCACGGGGTGAGGAGGTCAGCTCTGCCCCAGGAACACGGGGCACCGAGGAGCCAGGACGGACAGTCTGGGATGTTCCCAGCAAGGCCGGAGGTGGACAGTGTCAGGGAAAAGCAGAGAAGTCCTTGGAGGCTGTGACAGAAAGAGAGCCCACGCTCTGGGGCCATGAGCGGGGTAGTGTTCCCTTCCCTATGTGCCCGTATTACTCCTCTGGGCTCATTGTCACCATGACCTTGACCTGATATCACACGAGTGTCTGCGCTGACATGAGCTCCCCAGCACAAGAGGAACCCACGTCCCCTACAGCAACTCTGGGTCTGGGGACCCATCCATGGTGAGGACCCAGGGGTGTGCTGGGGAAAAGGAGACCCATGGGGGAGGCTCTGGGATGAAAGGACCTGCCCTGGTCTCCTCACCCGGATGGGGCATCTCAGGAAGCCTCAGGGTTCCCCGCTGCACCGTCATGGACACCAGAACAGGTCTCAGGGGAGGAGCTGTTCCCCTTCTTGTGGGACTGCTGACGTGACAACCCTGTGACAGGCAGGACTGGTCCCCACATGGTCACACCCTGTGTGTCTGTCTGTCCCATGGTCACAGTGGAGCCAAGTCTTCACAGCCAGAACCACAGAGAGGAGATGCCATGACCCCCACCCAAGGCCCTGCTGTGCCTCGTGAGATCTGAGGAGGGGAGGGGACACCCTAGTCTGGGAGGGACCCGCCCCAAAGACAGGCTCTGGTCTGTCGGAGGCCCCAGGCACAGGAGGCTCGCAGGAGAAGGGCACCTGCTAGGATTCAGGGCAAACCTCTCACAGGGACTCTCTTCCAGGGCTGAGTGAGGGCCCCAGGACCAGGGTGCAGACAGGTGAGTCTGACCCCAGGGGTCCCAGTCCCACCTCCTCACTGTGGACAGGGGTCACCCATCAGGCAGCAGGGGATGGAGAACAGAAGTTCTGGGCTGACTGAGGGGAATGTCTGGGGGCTTGGGGCTGAGCTGGGTCCTGGGGGTGGGGAAGGTCTGTGTCCCAGCCTCTGTTTCCTTCCAGGGACCCTCCCCAAACCCACCATCTGGGCTGATCCAGGCCTTGCAATCCCCTGGGGGACATCTGTGACCATCTGGTGTCAAGGTGGCCTGGAGGCCCAGGAGTACCGCCTGCCTAAAGAGGGAAAGATCCAGACCTGGGACAGACAGAAGCCACTGGATCCCGGGGACAAGGCCAAGTTCTTCATCAGATACATTAGAGTTATACATACAGGAAGATATCGCTGTGCGTATCTCAGTCCCACGGGCTGGTCAGAGCCCAGCGACCCCCTGGCGCTGTTGATGACAGGTGTGAGCCCACTCAGGGTCCCAGCCCGAGGCTCTGCCCTCAGGAAGGGAGTGGGCTCTCAGGGGTCTCCCTCTTACAGCCCAGCCTGGGGATACTGTTGGAGATCTGAGCCCCATTTCTCACCACCCCCTCCTGCCCTCCTAGGATCCCAGGGCAAACCCAGCCTCTCAGCCCTGCCCAGCCCTGTCGTGACCTCAGGAGGGAATGCGACCCTCCAGTGTGCCTCAAGGATGGGATCCCACAGGTTCGTCCTGATGAAGGAAGGAGAGCGCCAGCCTTCCTGGACCTGGCCATGTTCCCTGCAGGAAATGGGGCAGGTACAAGAACACAGAGCCCAGAGGACAAGTTTGAGTCCCATCAGCACCTCATTTCCCCCCATACTTTTATGGTTCTCAGAAGCAGCTGATACCATCAGCCTGTCACAAAACAAGGCAGACACCCACGCTGGGGAGAAGTGGATGGTATGGGGTTGGCATGGATGGTTAAGTGCTGTCAAGGGGAGGCAGGTGCCCTGGGTGCACACCCAAGGTCCTGGGTGATTTTCATCTGCTCTGACCTCTGTGACCTCTCTACCTTAACTCCTAGCCTCCCACACCCCAGATTACACAGTGGAGGCTCTCATCCGCATGGGCATGGCTGCTTGTGATCCTAGTGGTCCTCGGGATTCTCCTCTGTCAGGCTTGGTACGGTGAGAGAAGAGCCCAAGATGCAGCCAGGAGGCAAACACAAGAGAGTACAATGCCACGATCAGAATAGTAGAGCCTGTGTGCCCAGAAGGTTCTGGAAGAGCATGTGGGGTATGTGCCTTGTGAACTGTCTGCAGGTCATTGTGAGGAGGGAGAGGAATCATGGCTCCCAGTGCAGAGACAATGTATGCCCTCTTCTGCCTTTGAATTATGGACTCCCCTTCCCAACCCCTGGTGAGTTGTCTTCACTGGCTCTCATCTCCCCCAAGCAGCTGACACCGACATGGCAGACTTCAGTCCACATCTCCATACACTGCCATGCTCTGGTTCCAATTTCAGTTAATGCATTTTCCCATTTTCCTCCCTTGTAATCACCATACACCTTGAGGGACATGAAGGGGTCTCCAACTCTCATGTCAAATAATGGAGGCTGTTTGAATGAATCACAAATTGGCATCAAAAGATGCAGCCTGAAAGGGATAAATCCAGGAGATGCCCCCACACCCTCCGTGCATCCTTCACGTCCACCAGATGGCCTGTGTGTGCTGCCTCCAAGAAACCCATGTGCAAAATGCTGGCTCTTGGCGTTGACCAGTATAACTTGTGTAACTCCTCCCTTCATAGGCAACTTCAGGGTCCCACCATGAGGTGCCCAATGACAAGGAATGCGCCGTACTGATGTCACAAAACAGTACAAATCAACATAAAACCCATTAATGACACTCTGATAGCCCTAAAGTGCACCCAGGTTTCCTCGCATTTTATGTGGAATGATTACTTCTATTTCTCTTGGCCCAGTTTGGACTGAGGGTCCAGGACTCCAGATGAGATGTGAATAGTTACCGTGTGCTATCAGTCGTGGGAGGGACAGGAGCACACAGGCCCATGAAATTGAGAGATTCCAGATCCTTAAAAACGTGAGCCCAGAAGTACTGTGTTACTAACAAATTCCACTTCTGGGCCTAAGTTGTAGTTCTGCAAGATAGACAGTCCTGGAGATCCCGATACAACCCCACGCTTAGAGCGAACAAGGGGTCCTGACAAATCTGTCAAGAGGGTAGATCTTGTGTGAAGCTCTCTTATTACCACAATGAAAAGCGACATGAAGGAGAATTGTATCCACGTAATTGAGGAGACACTATGCCAGTGAGTTCATAGAAGGATTCACAAGGACAAAAGGTGGTGGCAATCAAATGTCCACCAGCAGACGATGGGTTAACAAGCATTAACTGCGGTCACCTACTGGTTTGCACAAAGCATGGAGGCAGAATCTAGAAGAGCTAATGCCTGGGGGACAAGAGGCCGTGAGGAGGCAGGAACGACTCGGGTTTTGCTGGAGAAGGTAGTGCTGTCCCAGAAACAGAGAACGTGATAGAGAGATAATGTGTGAAGAAAAGAAACACAAATCCAAGTCCAGAGCCAAGTGGTGGTTCCCTCTGTGAGTCAGTTGAGTCTAGAAACATGTTTCCCAGCCTTCTCTGGGGTCACCCATCCTGGATAGCCCCAACGGCTCCTCCGGTCAAATAAACACACGATGACGTCTCCACAAAGTCTTTCCCTGAGCCGTCCTTCCATAAACCCATCCACACTGCAGTCAGGATCAGTGGAGACTGGAGACGTCCTGTTGGAGCCACCCTACCAGCCTTTCTCTCTTGCTTCTCCTCCAGGCCCTGACTCACTGAAGAAAGGTCTTACTCTCATGGCTCCATACCTACTCATCACTGCCCCTCCCCTGCACAAATCCCGCCCACCTGTCTCTGCCTTACTCCAATGACACCCAGTCTCTACACCTGACCCTTCACGGGCTGACAACCAGGCTGAGCTACCCTCTCCAACCCCAGCAGGGCCCTCTCCTCCCCACAAGCAAGCTCATTCCAGTTCACTACCTCCTCTCTACACAACACACACACACACACACACACACACACACACACACACACACACACACACAGAGTCATAACCACATGCGTGTCTTCCGCGGAAGTGATGGTGGAGATGATCTCAACAGAGCAGACTCCTTCCAAACCTCCTAGGCCATAAAAACAAAAAAAGAACCAGCACGGATGCTTCCTACCATCTGTGTGTGTATTTATGTTCCTGGGATTCTGTGAGCGGCTCACAAACACCACTTAGAACGCCGGTTGTCAACTCACCAGGCAGGCAGCCATTGAAAATGAGGGTGTCATCGCTGCTGAGTACCATACCCTCCTGCCGCAGAACTCGGGCTCCCTAGTGGCGATCTCCTCACAGCAGCATCTGTTCACACGTTACCTTGCTGACGATTTTCCTGCTCCTGCAGGTAAAATCCAGAACACGTGCGGGGCAGTAAGAGCCTGTGTGGGAGCGGGTCCCCATTCCCTGAGGAAGCAGTTCCAGGAGAGTTCAGCATCTTGGGCAAGGATGACGCCACTCACCACATTTGTGCTCGCCCTGTCTTGTGTTGGACTCGCCATCCCGGAGGGTCCCCACCACCAGTGACTAAGCTTGCGAGATGTCCACCTGGCTCTGAGCCTCTCTGTCCTCGGTTTCTCTCCTCCTCTACAGTTTACCAAAACTATAGCCTAATTTCCCTTTCTCAAGGGTTTGTATTGTCTGATGTCACTGTCACAGCCCCGTGCATCCAGGGAAGGAATGAGACTGTCGCCTCACCAATGAGTCCCCATGCCTGGCACCATGACCGGATGTGGCCACTGCTCACTAAACAGGGGCTGATTGCCAGCGCGGTGGGAGGAAGGACGAAAACTTGCATTGACAGAAGCTCAGGAAAGGGAAGTGTCTCAGCCCAGGACAGAAGGCTCTGTGTGAGGCGGGGCAGAAGCAGAACTGAAATGGGGCTGATTCCCAGGCCCTGCCCTACCTCCCCCAGCCTCGAGTGCTGGAACCAGTTGCTCGCTAGACTTGGGCTTGCTGGGGAGGAAGCAGAGAGAGGGGGGTCTGGCGAGACTCAGTCTGGTCCGAAGATCCCAGGACCTGCTGCTCTCGGGTCACCCTTCAGGGAGAGAGAGGCCCTGGCGGGGGCTCTTCCCCTTCCTGTGAGGCCCCACCTCTAGGACCCGTGATGAGGAACTCGGGGCCTGGGTTGTACCACACCCCATGCATCTGTCCGTCCGGCACACGCTGAGGACTTTATAAGCTGTCTGCACGGCTGGGGACCATGGGAGACAGCACCAGGACCCTGACCCTCACTGCTATTCTCTGCCTCGGTGAGCTTTCTGGAAAAGAGGAGGGATGGGGTCGCTCCCCTTCCTGCCCCCAGGTCCTGGTCCCTGGGAGACCTCAGGACTGGGAGGATCAGTAGGGGCAGAACATCTGGGGGGAGGCACGTGCTCAGCCCCAGATGTGACGCCAGCACCCAGGGGCCCAGACCAGACCTAGAGCAGCTGCATGAGGGTGTGGGAGGCACTCATGGGATCTCTCTTCCAGGGTTGTGTTGGGACCTGTGGGACCAGGAACGGACGGGTGAGTCTTCCCAAATCTCCTGTCTCCACCAACGACCCCCTAAGCAGCCAGGGGGCACAGAGGGTCAGGGCTGATGGTGACTTGTGTGGGAGGGGCCTTGGGGTGACAGGTGGGAAGCTGAGAGGAGAGGAGCCTCCCTTGCAACTCCCCGTCTGATTCCTTTCCAGGGACCCTCCCCAAACCCTCCATCTGGGCTGATCCCAGCCCCATGGTCACCAAGGGGAGCCGAGTGACCATCTGGTGTCAGGCGTCTCTGCAGGCTGACGGCTACTATCTGTATAAAGACAGGGTGTCTGTGCCCTTGAATTTCTCATGGGATTCCAGGAACAAGGCCGGTTTCTCCATTACATCCATGAGCTCACACGATGTAGGGCGATACCATTGTGCATATCAGAGTGGGGAGAGCTGGTCACAGCTGAGTGACTACCTGCCCCTGGTGATGACAGGTGAGGGCAGGAGCTGGTCTCCTCCCCCTGGGCCCCTCCTCCAGGCAGAAGAGAATGGAATGTGGCTTCAGGGGGACCCTCGCTCACAGCCCACAGTACATGGGGTCCCTGGGGTCCGTGGGGTGATGGACCCTGTAACCAGCTCCCTCTTTCTCCCTCAGGAAAGTATGACGCACCCTCCCTCTCAGCCAACCCAGGCCCTGTGGTGGCCTTGGGAGGGAACGTGTCCCTCTCCTGTAGCTCATCGTGGCCACGGGGGTCATTCCATCTGCTGAAGGAGCGGGGGGCTGATGCGTCCCAACACCTGGAGTGGACGTTCCGTCGTGAGAAGGGGAAGGGTCTATTCCACGTGGGCCCCGTGAATACCTCCCATGCGGGGACCTACAGATGCTACGTTTCTCCCGAGTCATACCCGGATTCGTGGTCACAGCCCAGTGACCCTCTGCACCTTCAGGTCACAGGTGAGGGGGCCCCTGCCTCACCCCACTCTACCTCCTGGGCCCAGATGACTGACCTAAGCCATATACCCAGTGGAACCCTGGGGTTGATGGGGGGTGGGTGACACTGTCCTCCCGGGGCCAGAACCACAGGTGGGAGAACTTGGGGAGGAGGGGCCCAGGAGAGCCTCACTGCAGGCCCTGGGCCAATGCGGGGAGTGCGTCCCCAGTACCACTGTCCCCTGCTGTCCAGGTGTCTACAGGGCGCCCTCCCTCTCGGCCCAGCCGGGCTCCCTGGTGCAGTCTGGAGTCAGCCTGACCCTCCAGTGTCGCTCAGAGACTGGGTTTGACAGATTCGCTCTGACCAAGGACGAGGAGCTCGGAGCTCCCCAGCGTCTAGAAGGGCAACCCAGCCCCAACTTCCCCCTGGGCCCTGTGAGCCAGATCCACGGGGGCCGGTACCGATGCTACTGTGGGCACAAGCTCTCGTCCACCTGGTCGGCCCCCAGTGCCCCTCTGGGTGTCCTGATCACAGGTGAGGAGCCCCCTGACCCATGTGCTAACTGTCTGCTCAGGGCCTGGGACCACGGTTGCCCCTGGGTGATGGGGTCTAGGGAGAGGGCCAGGAGCACAGGCTGAGGTGGGGATGTGGTCTAGAGACAGGGACTGAGAAAGGGACAGTGAGGGCCATGGAGATAAAGGACACCCATTCAGAGAGACGGGAGGTGCTGAGAGAGGTCCCACACAGAGTCCCTGGGAGAGGATGGTGACCCCCCAGCCAGGGTCAAGGGCATGTGGGGAGGGGGTGGCTCTTCACATGTCACGACCTTCCTCTCCCCCAGGAATGTATGTGAAACCGTCCCTCTCAGCCCAGCCGGGGACTTCAGTGTTCTGGGGAGAGAACGTGACCCTGCAGTGTCGCTCAGAGATGTGGTTTGATACCTTCCACCTGTCCAAGGAGGGGTCCCTCGCTCCTCCCCAGGTCCTTCGTCCGCAGGACACAGCAATACCTTCTCAGGTCAACTTTACCCTGAGTCCCATGACTTCAGACCTCCAGGGGACCTACCGGTGCTACGGCTCACACAGCAACTACCCCTACCTGTTGTCACAGCCAAGTGACCCCCTGGAGCTCCTGGTCTCAGGTGAGGCGCCCACACCCCATGTCCATTGAGTGCTCTGATGCTCGAGACACAGTCCTGTCTCTGGAGAGCTCTGGCCTGGGAGGGGAAGGAGGGAACAACAGGGAGCTCAGCCACTGGGTTACCCCTCTGGGGGATGAAAAGACGGAGAGTGCCATGCCCTCTCCTTGTCTTACCCTGACAAGAGGGACAGAGGCAGGACTAGGTGAGTGCAGGGAGGAGACAAAAGCGTATAAAAGACAAGCAGCAACAAGAAGCAGTAGGACTGAGTGGGACAGCCCCACAGCACCCCCTTCTTCCAAGCAGCATTTGGAGTCTTCACTCCCGCACCCCACAGACGATCTTCACGTCTGCTGGGAACAGAGTCCTCTTAGCCTAGAGCACACACAACCTCTCCAGTCCTGGGCTGAACTAAGTTGATCCTCTGCACTTCATATATTTACACAGGGGTTGTTCCCACCGGACCTGGAGATGGGGGTTGGGGGCATTTGAAGAGAGTTGCCTCGTGTCTCCAGCCATATTGAGATCATGGGGGCAACTGTGTGTTAGTGGGAGAGGAAAAGCCTGAGGAAGCCCAGGTCAGGTGCAGAGAAGACCTGGCTGTCTCTGTCCGTGGTGCTGCTATGTAGAAAGTCAGACTATCGCAGCACCTGTGGAACCAGGCCCACCGTAGGTAGAGCACAGTAAAGGGTGACTCTCATCTTCAGGTCGGGGGGCTGGGGAGTCCCTGGAAGCCACAGCTCGAGCTGAGCTGGATCGGCCACTCCTGACTGAGACACTGACAAAATTCCATTCATATCTGAGACTTTGTTCTCCCAGTTACCAAAGGTTGAATCCTACCCTGCATTTCAAAAGACTAAAGCAGATTGGAAATTTGGTACCAGGGAATTCTCTGGAAGATGTTCTAGAATTCCTCTTTCTTGGGACTTCTGTATCTGAACGAGCCCTTTCTCCATCAGTAACTCCTGGCATGATGTTAAAGGAAAGAGAGAAAGGCTGGATTTCTGCCCAATTTCCAAGAGCACCAAGGTGTCAGCCAGATCTGGCCATCCTCCAAAACATCTTCCATAAGAATTCATGTCTAGCGTTCCCTCCCCAGTCCTAGAGTTACCTGGTATTTCTGGATACTCCAAGACAGATCTCTGTATGTTCGTCCATGTGCCCATCTCAGTTTTTTCTTTTATCTTTAATCAGGGAGGGGGTTTTTTGCCTGTTTCTCATCCACCTTCATATCTAGACAACACATTGAGTGAATGATTAGCAGCGATGTGAATTATGGAAATCCTTACTCATAGAAAAATACCTGATGTGTGCTATATAATCCAACATTTATTTTTATAAAGTTCAATTAGCCAACATAGAAGTACATTATTAGTGTTTGGTGTAATGTTCAATGATTCATTCATTGTGGATAACAGCCAATGTTCGTCAGATCACATGTTATTTTCAAAAAAGAACACATGTAGGGACGCCTGGGTGGCTCAGTTGGTTGGACGACTGCCTTCGGCTCAGGTCATGATCCTGGAGTCTCGGGATCGAGTCCCGCATCGGGCTCCCAGCTCCACGGGGAGTCTGCTTATCTCTCTGATGTTCTCCTCGCTCATGCTCTCTCTTACTGTCTCTCTCTCAAATAAATAAATAAAATCTTAAAAAAGAACACATGTATAGATAAAGATGGAAAGTGATGTAGAAATATATAATCCCAACTCAGGGACCAGACGGAGCTGGCTGATGTGCAGGAATGAAAAGGTGGACCCTGCTTTTTACTCCTCCATGTTCCTGGTCCTCAGGATAAAAAGGAAGCTTCCCATGTTTATTATTGCCTCCTAATTAGGTGGAAGGTGAGACCCTAGAGATGCTCACCTTAAGGGACGGAGATGGTATTAGCAAGTTTCAGGGACTCCCTGGAGAGGAAAAAAGAGATTACTTAAGTTTTTCTATGTCTCCCCAACCACAGGCTCTGTGTTTGCCTCTCAGGTGTAGCTGGTGCCCTCAGAGAACCAGAAAACAAGTCACCCTCCAGAATGGATGAATAAGGAGAAATTCTGAGTTACATGAGGGGCTCACAGGGACACATCCTGTCAATAAATGCAGGAAGCTGGACATGTAGGATGCCAGGGTCCTGTCAACACGCTCTGACCACCACAATCTCTTTGTCCACGGTCTCTAGCGTCAAACAGCCAAGATTACACAGTGGAGAATCTCATCCGGTTGGGGATCTCTGCCCTGATCCTGACGGTTCTCGGGGTGCTGCTCTTTCAAGCTCGGCACCATCAGGAAAGACCCCAAGATGCAGCCGGGACATACACGTGAGAGCGAGAAGACGGACAGGGACGTAGAACTTTGAAAATGGAATTGATGATACCAAGAGATTCTGGAAGAATATCTGCGCATAAGTTGGGGAAACATTCTACTGACAATATTCTGGGTGTTAACATGGTTTGGGGGCAGGAAAATGTCTGGGTTGGTGCTATGGTGCCTCTTTGGCAATTAAACTATGGTAATTTCTCTCCCCAGTACTTCTCCGTCGTGCTTTTCCTTGACACTTTCTGGACTGGCTTCCTTCCTTCCTCAACCCTATGACTTGAGGCTAATCCCCCGAGTAGCTCTGGGTCCGCCCTTTTTCTCTGGTCCAGTTTCATGGAATGCTTTTTCCTCTATTCCCCGGCGTGTGTACTCCTCAGCTCAGAACAGAGATTCTGTTTAAAATACTGAACAGATGGTTGCACAGCAAGTCCAGTTTGGAAAAAATTACGTCGAAAATCATTCTGTAAAAGAGGATCTGGACCCACAAGACATTCTCTCTTCATCACATGATAACCGATACAGTTTCTCCAGAGGTACCATCACTTGGGATGAGCATCCAGTGTGTGTAGTGAGAACCACAAGCTGTGGGTCAACTGGCTTTAAGAAAATGCCATTTTTGCAATAGTCCAGATTTAAGGCCTTTATTGCTTTCTTTGGTGAAAATACTGTCTGTGGCCACGTTGAAGCCGACTGTGGGAATTCACTGAATGCAGAGTTAGGAAGTCATGATTACAGTCGTCTCCCCCACGTGAGGAGGAGCCAAACGCAGCACACCTGCTGAGAATACCCACCGATGTGTGTATGTGTGTCCTTCTCTCTTCGAGGTTCCGGTCACTGCCACCTTGAGTGGGATGGACCGAGCCTCGATTTTCTCTAGATCTTGAGTATCAACCAAAGTCGTTCTTGAATGAACGTAGCCAATACTTCACATGCTGGCATTGAGGTCCCCTCAAAACATGTTCCCCATCTACCCGTTCACCCTCACCTGAGTCTGACCAAAAAATGAGCCATGTCCCAAGTGAGAAGGTGGGTCTCTCAACAAACACTTGAAGATCACAGGGTATGCAATTAAGGATTTAAAATCGGTTTATGTGACTTTCAGACCTCATCCTTCCCCATGAATCTGACCTGGGCTGAAGGTCATCCGTAAAGATGTGTTGGCCACTTCAGAGGTAGGATTCAACCCCATCAGGCCTCATCTTGGTCCCCGATGAGGGGCAATTGGAGAAAGTGCATGAGGAAGGAGTGGCTCCCCTTTCCTGTACAATTTCTACATCAAATTCCTCATATAGGACATCCTGTGAATCTCTTTTCTCTGACCCTGTTACCCCCTCATGAGAGTCAGAAAGAAACAAAGAAGCTAGAAAACAACAAATCAGATGTCAATGGCGAGTCTTCACATATCAATATCCACTTTCAGTGTAAACGGATTATCAAAACACATAAGGGTACCTGAATGGGTAAGAAGAAGCAACACCCAACCGATTGCTGCCTACTACACACTCACTTCAGTTTGAGGACCAGGTCTGGCAGAAATGGAACGGAGGTGCTGTGGACTGAAAACACACCTTATGAACATGGAAATTTAAGGTGTAAGGTGCTGATTGACAGATACTGCAAGGTGATTACCGCCATGTCTTTAACTAACACCTCCCTCACATCACATAATTACCTTTTTTTGTGGTGAGAACACTGAGGATCTATTCTATGAGCAACTTTCTCAGACTTAATACAGTAGTATTTACTATCATCACAATGCTGTGCATTACATCTCCAGAACTTAGTCATCTTATACCTGGAAAGTGGTAGCCTTTGGCCACCATTTCCCCACTTCCCACACCCGCCCTGCCCCTGCTCATCACTGTCAACCTTTCTTTGTTTCTGCTTCTATGAGGATGACTTCTGTAGGTTCCACCCATATTTAAATCATCCCGTGTTTGTCTTCCTCTGTCTGATTTATTTCACTTAGTATAATGTCCTCAAGGTCCATTCTTGTTGTTGCAAACAGCAGGACTTCCTTCTTTCTTATGCCTGAATAATACATACATATATATATATATATATATATATATATATATATATATATGACATATTCTCTATCCATTCATCCATTGTTGATGACCTGGGCTGAAGGTCATTGATGGATATGGTTGTTTCCATATCTCGGCTATTGTGAATAATGCTGCATTGAAGATAGGAGTGTGGATACCTCTTCAAGATCCTGTTTCCTTTCTTTTCATACAGACTCAGAAGTGATACTGATGGAACATCTAGCAGTTCTAGTGTTAATTTTTTGATGAAATGCCATACTGTTTTTCTATTATGGCGCCACCAGTTTAAATTCTCACCAACGGTGTACAGGATGTCCTTTTCTCCTCACGTGTGAAGGTGCCCTACATTCTCTTAGCTTCCTTCTGACTTTCCAGACTTCTTTTTTTTTTAAGATTTTATTTATTTATTTGACAGAGGGAGACACAGCGAGAGAAGGAACACAAGCAGAGGGAGTTGGAGAGGGAGAAGCAGACTCTCCACTGAGCAGAGAGCCCAATGCGGGGCTCAATCCCAGGATCCTGGGATCATGACCTAAGCCAAAGGCAGACTCTTAACGACCGGGGCACTCAGGCACCCCTCACTTTCCAGACTTCTTGTTTGATGAAGATTAATATTTTTTTCCAAACAAACAAAGATAAAAAAGAGAGAAACAAACCAAAATCCCCAGGTTCTTAAATATATAGGGAGACTGGTGTTTGCCAGAGGGAATATGCATGAAGGGGATGAAGAGTTCACCTACTGTGATGAGCTCCGAGTGATAGGTAGAACCGTTGAGCCATTCTATTGTACACCTGGCACTAATACAACACTGTGTTAATTAGACTTCAATTTTTAAAAGTCAAATTAAAAAATAAATACCTGAAAAAAAGATTTATTTGTTTTCTACAATTCCACTAATGATTTTGAAAGTTATACACTCTGTTTCTAAATTTAAGTAGCTACCTGCATTGTCTTTCTAGGAATTGTCATTTATAATTTTAAATAATTTTTGAGAGAGAGGGAGTTCAGGCGTATGGTGCAGAGGGAGAGGGAGAGAGAGAATCTCAAAGCCAACTCTGCACTGAGTATGGAGCCCATAACAGGGCTGGATCCTGGGACCCTGAGATCATGACCTGAGCCAAAATCTTGAGTTGGTGGCTTAAGTGACTGAGCCACCCAGGCACAACAGTTTTGAACAATTTTTAAGTCCTCCTTCCCCTTTTGTAAGGAAAGAGCATGATTAAACATTAGCTGAGCTCTTACTACTTACTTTTCCCCCCCAAAAGCTCCATTTCTGTCACCCACAAGATTCAAATATGTGCATTCAGCTAATAGTTTAATTCAGCTTTCTTAAATATATATGCATACATGTAAGTAGATGCAAATGTAACCTTACAAAGCAAATTTGTTTTTCTGTTTCTTCTCACTCTCTAATATTCTTTCTTCATTAAGGATTATTTGCTTTTCTAATTCGATTTCACCATGCAGTGTTCTTTTCATTGAGGTAAGGGCAGAAAATAGCTAAGAATTTGCAGCTCTGGAAATAGCTTGTTTTCATTCTTTTTGAAAACCATAGCTCAGCTCTACAGTCAACTAATCTTTGACAAAACAGAAAAAAGATGGAAAAAAGATGGCCTCTTCAGTAAATGGTGCTGGGAAAATTGGACAGCCACATGCAGAAGAATGAAACTGGGTCATTCTCTTACACCATACACAAAGATAAACTCAAAATGGATGAATGACCTCAATGTGAGACAGAAATCCATCAAAATCCTGGAGAACATAGACAGTAAGCTCTTCAACATTGGCCACAACAACTTCTTTCAAGACACGTCTCCAAAAGCAAGGGAAACAAAAGTAAAAAATAACTTTAGGACTTCATTAAGATAAAAAGCTTCTGCACAGCAAAGGAAACAGTCAACAAAACAAAGAGGCAGCCCATGGAATGGAGAAGATATTCACAAATGGCACTACAGACAAAAGGCTGATATCCAAGATCATAAAGAACTTCTCAAATTCAACACCCAAAAAACAGATAATCACGTCAAAAAAAGGGACAGAAGTCAAGGACAGACACTTCTCCAAAGAGGACTTACAAATGACTAATAAACACATGAGAAAATGCTCATCATCATTAGCCATCAGGGAGATTCAAATCAAAACCATAATGAGATACCACCGTACACCAGTTAGAAAGGCCAAAATCCACAAGGCAAGAAACAACAAATGTTGGAGAAGTTGTGGAGAAAGGGGAACCCTCCTACACTGTTGGTGGGAAGGCAAACTTTAGGAAAATTCCTAAAGCCACTTCCTACAAACTTCCTACAGCCACTTTAGGAAACAGTGTGGAGGTTCCTCAAAAAATTAAAAATAGAGCTACCCTATGACCCAGCAATGGCACTACTGGGTATTGACCCCAAAGATACAGATGTAGTGAAAAGAAGGACCATATGCACCCCCAATGTTCATAGCAGCAATGTCCACAATAGCCAAACTGTGGAAAGAGCCAAGATGCCCTTCAACAGATGAATGGATAAAGAAGATGTGGTCCATATATAGAATGGAATATCAGTCATCCATCAGAAAGGATGAATACCCAACTTTTGCATCAACATGGATGGAACTGGAGGAGTTTATGCTGAGTGAAAAAAGTCAAGCAGAGAGAGCCAATTATCATATGGTTTCACTTATTTGTGGAACATAAGGAATAACATGGAGGACATTAGGAGAAGGAAAGGAAAAAGTGAAGGGGGAGGGTATCAGAGGGGGAGATGAACCATGAGAGACTATAGACTCTGAGAAACAAACTGAGGGTTTTGGGGGGTGGGGGATGGGTGAGCCCAGTGATGGGTAGTCAGGAGGTCACAGACTGCATGGAGCACTGGGTTTTATACGCAAACAATGAATCTTGGAACACTGCATCAAACACTAATGATGTACTGTATGGTCGCTAACATAACACAGTGAAAAAAAAAAAAAAATCCAGATCTCAGGAGTGTCGTATTCTGTTCTATACACCAGAACAAACTAGCCTGGTGATTTTTTTAAGTGAACACTCGGTGTTCTATGATGTACTACATGTTAGCTAATTGAATTTGAATTTTAAAAAGGACATTCTATTAGTAAAACCAAGTTTTCAAAACAGACATTACACTTAAAAACTTTTTTTCAATTATATGACGTTTGGAAAGGACGGGGTGATATGGAAGACTGCAGAAGTTACTGCTAAGATTTCCTCTGGCAGATGTGGTCGTCTTTCCTTATCTAGGTATTTCTTAACATCTTCTCACTCCAAGGAAAGGACAAGACCCAACTGTTTGGGGGGATAAGCCATCTGGTGGTTGAGGATCTAACCCACAGCTCCTCCCCATCTCTCCTGAAGGCACAGCCTGACACGGTGACTTGAGCGAGGGGACCGGAGTCCCAACAGGGCAGATAGGTCTCCTGGTCCCAGAACAAAGGAATCTGTCTCTGCCGGTGTTCTCATGTTCGCCCTCACTAGTAACCCGGATCCGCGTAAAATCCTCTCCCAATAATGAATTCCTTGGCGATGTTTTTCAGTATCTTCTTTTTTTTTTTTATTAATTTCTTTTCAGCGTAACAGAAGTCATTGTTTATGCACCACACCCAGTGCTCCATGCCATACGTGCCCTCCATAATACCCACCACCAGTATCTTCTGACACCTGATTCTGCCTTTGGGTGAGCGTCTCATTTTATGAATGATATTTTCATTTTCCCAGGAAGGAGTTTCAGGAAGTTTTTGTGGCCCAGAGCAGCCCTCATTGCACATTGGTCAATTGAGGTGAAATTCACAAATAACATGAACCATGTTGAAATGTATGGTAAAATGAAGCGTTTTAAAAGCTAATGTACCCAGATTTCTGCATTTTACTATGAAGTATCAAGATACGGGTTTTACTTTTAAATGTGTGTCCACCACCATTTAAATGGTGTCTCCTCATCTGCGGAAAACGCTCAACTCCTCACCCCTTAGGCTGTTGGCCGCGACACTATCAGGTCTTTCTTCCCGACTCGCTACCCCTGACCTTGGTCTTCCGCATTCTACTCCCAAGTGCCTGAAATTTCCTTTTCTGGTCCGGATATTCCACCTTCTGGAAAAATTCCTCAATGTTCTGTTCTAGCTTCCTCTTTAGCTTTTCAGTTGTATCTTTTTTTTTAAAGATTTTATTTATTTATTTGACAGACAGAGATCGTTAGTAGGCAGAGAGGCAGGCAGAGAGAGGAGAAAGCAGGTTCTATGATAAGCAGAGAGCCCGATGTGGGACCCAATCCCAGGACTCTGGGATCATGACCTGAGCCAAAGGCAGAGGCTTTAACCCACTGAGCCACCCAGACCCCTTTCAGTTACATCTTGTCCTGAAGAAATAACAGCTCTGAGGGTGCTCATTCTGTTCGAGTTTTCACCATTAAGATTTTTTTTTCTTTAAATTTTTTTTATTTATTTAACAGACAGAGATCACAAGGTGGCAGGGAGGCAGGCAGAGAGAGAGGAGGAAGCAGGCTCCCTGCTGAGCAGAGAGCCCGATGTGGGGCTCGATCCCCGGACACTGGGATCATGTCCTGAGCTGAAGGCAGAGGCTTTGACCCACTGAGCCACCCAGGCGCCTACCATTAAGGTTTCTAGTTCATTTCTACAATTGCCTCTTGTCTCAAAAAGTCAAGGTCCTCCTTTTTCTCTCAGACATTTAAACACAGTCTTCACTTAAGGTAAGTCTATATCTTCCTAGCATTATATTTTCAGGCATACCGTGAGAACATTCTTAATGAGCATTACGGCTGTCTTTTGTAGCGCTCTTTCTTGTTGTTAGGATTCCTTCTTGTGGTGCCCCTTCTTGGAAGGCTGAATTGCACTCACCTGATTTTCCGGACAGCTTCGTCCTATGGCTGCACTAGGACTTAGGCATGGCGAGGTGGCCTTGCCCACAGCGGTGTCTGCCCTCGGCATCCACTTCCCCTTGTGTGAGTGTCAGATTCCAGTTCTAGGAGAGGAAGCTCCTCTGGGTGTTAAGGGATTCGACCCTGAATCCCTTCTTGTTTCTCAAGAGGTTGCAGCCCAACCTTCTCCTGGAGCCCAGACCCCTCCCCCCTGAGAGGACCCTGGGGAACCCCTCTGCATCCACACGGGTGCAAAGATCATCCCTACCAGCCCTCCAAGGTCCCAGGCAGCAGCAGGAATTCAGCTTAGTTCCCTGTCCCCTGCTGGGGTCCCACCTGCTTCTGGAGAAGTTCATTTCCCATTTACCTGCATGTCTCCGTGTCTGCATATTTCAGACGTGCTGTGAGCGGCAGTCCGGTATTCGGAGCAGACAAGGTCTCCGGCGGGCACACGGACCAGCCACCTAGATGCAGTCACCCAATCCCCACACTCACTCTGGGGGGTGCAGTTCAGGACGACATCAGCAGATGGGAAGTGAGGAGCAGAGCAAGGACACGCCGCCCAAGGTCAGGCTGGCAGTGGACGGTCCGAGAATAGTTCAGTGAAGATCCGCTTTCCTGCAAAATCAGAGCTCTAGCCCAAATACACGTCCCCTGATGCTCGCACACAGGACCGCGGGGTGAGGAGGTCAGCTCTGCCCCAGGAACAAGGGGCTTCAAAGAGCCAGGACGGACTGTCTGGGATGTTCCCAGCAAGGCCGGAGGTGGACAGTATTAGAGCAAAACAAAGAAGTCCTTGGAGGCTGTGACAGAAAGAGAGCCCACACTCTGGGGCCATGAGCGGGGTAGTGTTCCATTCCCTATGTGCCCGTATTTCTCCTCTGGTCTCATTGTCACCATGACCTTGACCTGAGCCATTCAGAGATGTCACATGAGTGTCTGTGCTGACATGAGCTCCCTAGCACAGCCGGAACCCACATCCCCTACAGCAGCTCTGGGTCTGGGGACCCGTCCATGGTGAGGACCAGGGGTATGCTGGGGATGAAGGAGACCCATAGGGGAGGCTCTGGGAGGGAAGGACCTGCCCTGGTCTCCTCACCCGGATGGGGCATCTCAGGAAGCCTGGGAGTCCACCCACTGCACCTTCATTTACACCAGAGCAGGGCTCAGGGGAGGGACTATTCCCCTTCCTCTGGGACTGCTAACGTGACAACACTGTTACAGGCAGAACTGGCCACCACATGGCCACACCCAGTGTGTCTGTCTGTCCTGCGGTCACTGTCGACCCTCCATCTGCATAGCCGGAACCAGAGAGAGGAGACGCCATGACCCCCACCCTCACAGCCCTGCTCTGTCTCGGTGAGATCTGAGGAGGGGAGGGGACACCCTAGTCTGGGAGGGACCCGCCCCACAGGCAGACCCTGGTCTGTGGGAGACCCCAGGCTCAGGAGGCTCACGGGAGGAGGGGATCTGCTAGGATTCAGGGCAAACCTCTCACAGGGACTCTCTTTCAGGGCTGAGTGTGGGCTCCAGGACCCAAGCGCAGACAGGTGAGTCTGACCCCAGGGGTCCCAGTCCCACCTCCTCACTGGGGACAGGGGTCACCCACCAGGCAGCGGGGGATGGAGAACAGCAGCTCTGGGGTGACCGAGGGGAATGTCTGGGGGTTTGGAGCTGAGCTGGGACCTGGGGGTGGGGAAGGTCTGTGTCCCAGCCTCTGTTTCCTTCCAGGGACCCTCCCCAAACCCACCATCTGGGCTGAGTCAGGCTCTGTGATGCCCTGGGGGACATCTGTGACCATCTGGTGTCGGGGTCCTGGAAGTCCAGGAGTACCGCCTGCATAAAGAGGGAGCGTTAGAGACCTGGGACAGACAGAAGCCACTGGAATCCAAAGACAAGGTCAACTTCTCCATCACACACATGACAGCTGTATATGCAGGAAGATATCACTGTGACTATCTCAGTCCCACTGGCTGGTCAGAGCCCAGTGACCCTCTGGAGCTGGTGGTGACAGGTGCGAGCCCACTCAGGGTCCCAGCCCCAGGCTCTGCCCTCAGGAAGGGGGTGGGCTCTCAGGGGTCTCCCTCTCACAGCCCAACCTGGGGATAATGTGGGGGGTCTGAGCCCCATTTCACATGTCCCCCTCCTCCTCTCCTAGGATCGCAGGTCAAACCCAGCCTCTCAGCCCTGCCCAGCCCTGTCGTGACCTCAGGAGGGAACGTGACCCTCCAGTGTGCATCACAGATGAGATCCCACAGGTTTGTCCTGATGAAGGAAGGAAAAAGGCCAGCCCTCCTGGACCCTAAACTCCCAGCCAGCCCCCCATGGGGGGACTCAGGCCCTGATCCCTGTGGGCCCCGTGACCCCCAGCCTCAGGTGGTCGTTCCGATGCTACGGCTATTACAGCAACACCCCCCAGGTGTGGTCGGACCCCAGTGACCCCCTGGAGCTGCTGGTCTCAGGTGAGAAAGTCTGACTGTTACCCCATCCGTGTTTTGAGGCACCAGCCAGGTTAACGGCGACTCTGCTCCCAGGGGAGCCCCAGTGAGAGGGTGGGTGAGGGGACCACGGGGACTCACAGGTCGGAGTCATTGGGGGTGATGGACAGTGAGACCCAGGAGTCAGGACGGGAGAAGGGAGGTTTGGGGAGAAGCAGCCCCTGCCATCCACGGCTGGTCTCTCCCAGGTGTGTCGGGGAAGCCCTCCCTCCTGACCCAGCAGGGCCCTGTCGTGACCTCTGGACAGAGGCTGACCCTCCAGTGTCGCTCTGATGTCGGCTACGACAGATTCGCTCTGTCCAAGGAGGGGGCACCTGACCTTCTACGGCGGATTGTCCGGCAGCCCCAGCCTGGGCTCTCTAGGGTAAACTTCTACCTGGGCTTGGTGAGACCCTCCCACGGGGGCCGGTACACCTGCTATGGTAGACACACCCTCTCCTCCGAGTGGTCGGCCCCCAGTGACCCCCTGGACATCCTGCTCTCAGGTGAGATCCCACTGCGTCAGTCAGGACTCCAGACTCTGCACGGGTCCTGCCAGGGGAGCCCCAGGTGGTGGTGGCCAGGACCAGGGGTGTGGAGTCCCCAGGGAGAGAGAGACAGAGAGGGACAGGGGATGGGACGGCACAGACTCGGGGGACACAGACAGACGCAGTTCAGAACAAGGGCTGGACAGCCCCTCACCCGCCCTTCCTCTCTCTAGGACAGCTGCCCTGCACACCCTCCCTCTCGGTGCAGCCGGGACCCACGGTGGCCCCAGGAGAGAATGTGACCCTGCTGTGTCAGTCACGGAGCTCTGTGGACACTTTCCTTCTGTCCAAGGAGGGGGCAGCCCATCCCCCCCTGTGTCTTAGATCAAAGTTCCGAGCTGGGCAGCACCAGGCTGAATTCCCCATGAGTCCTGTGACCTCAGCCCACGGGGGGACCTACAGGTGCTACGGCTCCGCCAGCACCTCCCCCTACCTGTTGTCCCAGCCCAGTGACCCCCTGGAGCTCCTGGTCTCAGGTGAGGGGCCCTACCCTGTCCCCTCTGTGTCCCAACATTGTCTTCAGGGCCCTGGGACCAGGAGGGTTCTGGTCTAAGATGGGAGTGAGGGGCTCCAAGGGAGTGTCTGCAGAGGGTCCACCCCTCACTGGGCAGGAGGGAAACAGGGTCCTCCCACACTTGCTTGTCCCTCGCCCTGGCCCCAGGATTCTCCTGGGAGAGGAGGAGCTTGGGGGTCAGGGCACATGAGGAGGAATAGTGTTAGCAGAGACAGGGTCTCAGGGGAAGCTCCAGCCCCCCACACACTCCTGTCTTTTTTCTAGGACCCTCTGTGGACCCTGGCCCCCCGACCACGGAGCCCCCAACCACAGGGCCAGGCTCAGCAGACAGTGAGTCACAGGGGCTGCTGTCCAGGGGCTTTTCTTCTAGGCTCTCAGAGATGCCAGGGGGACCTCGGGGCTCCAGGGGCTCCCAGGCTGGTGGAGGGGGGCTGGGGTGGTCATGGCAGAGGGAAGGGGAGGGGGCCCAGTGGGGGAGGAGCAGCCAGGTGCAGTGGGGAGTCCTGCAGGCCCCGCACCTCACCCTTGCTGACCCTAGAGGCTCTGAGGGTGAGTGAGGGTCTCTGTCTGCCTTGGTGGGTGGGTCCATGGGGAGCGGGGTCTGAGCTGCCCCTCAGTTCAGGGTCCTCTGGAGGCATTGGCTGGCACATGCCCCTCCCCCTGTGTGTTGTCACAGCCCAATGATCCCCTGGAGTCCTGGTCTCAGGTGAGGGTCCCTGACCTTGTCCTGTCTGAGCTGTCAGCTCAGGACCCACGTCTCAGGAAAGCCTGACACAGTAACACATGTGGGTGTCCCGGGGGCTTCACAGAGGAGGTACCTGCCCTGGAGAGGTTGGGAAGATCCACAGTGTGCACCCGGGGTCCCCATCCTGCAGTCTCAGCAGAGTAAGGAGTAGGGTCTGTGTGGAGGGTGAGAGAGGACGACGGTGAGTGGACAGCGCCTCCCACTCACCTCCTGTCCCTCCATAGCAGAATCCGATCCGTGGTGTCAGCCCCACGGGACACTGTCCTGGACAGAAGCCTCCCCACCTGCAGGCACCACCCTGCTGCCCCCCGTGCTCACCTGGGCACCTCCATGCCCCCGGGTGCACACCTGAGACCCAGAAGAGGCCGTGCCTGGCTCACGGGAGTCCCCAGGGAGGCTGCACCCCATGTCCGTGTGCACTGGTGTCCACTCTGCGTTGTGTGTGGATGCTGGTCCAGTGTTCCTGTGTCTGCTTCTCACACCTTCTAGAGCAGCACCTGCAGATGATGACAAAGGGAACTCAGGTGACAGAGACGCCAGACTAAGAAAGGAGTCCTCCTTCTCCTGCGTGCATTGGGGTTAGACTGGATTCACACGGTCCTTGTGGAGAACAAGCTCTGGGCACTCCCAGGTCTTTTTTTTATTGTTATTTAATTTTTTTTAAATTTAAAAAATTTTTTAAATTTAATTTTTTAATTATATTTTATTTTTCCGTGTTCCAGAATTCATTGTTTATGCATCACACCCAGTGCTCCATGCAATACGTGCCCTCCTTAATACTCACAACCAGGCTCACCCAACCCACATCCCCCTCCCCTCTAAAATCCTCAGTTTCTCAGAGCCACAGTCTCTCATGGTTCGTCTCCCCCTCCGATTTCCCCCAATTCCCTTCTCCTCTCCATCTCCCAATGTCCTCCATGTTATCCCTTATGCTCCACAAGTAAGTGAAGCCATATGATAATTGACTCTCTCTGCTTGACTTATTTCACTCAGCATAATCTCTTCCAGTCTCGTCCATGTTACTACAAAAGTTGGGGATTCATCCTTTCTGATGGAGGCATAATACTCCATAGTGTATATGGACCACATCTTCCTTATCCATTCATCCGTTGAAGGGCATTTTGGTTCTTTCCACAGTTTGGCGACCATGGCCATTGCTGCTGTGAACATTGGGGTGCAGGTGCCCCTTCTTTTCAGTACGTCTGTATCTTTGGGGTAAATACCCAGTAGTACAATTGCAGGGTCATAGGGTAGCTCTGTTTTTAGTTTCTTAAGGAATCTCCACACTGTTTTCCAAAGCGGCTATACCAACTTGCATTCCCACCAACAGTGTAAGAGGGCTCCCCTTTCTCCACATCCTCTCCAATACATGTTGTTTCCTGTCTGGTTAATTTTGGCCATTCTTACTGGTGTGAGGTGGTATCACAATGTTGTTTTGATTTGAATTTCCCTGATGGCTAATGATTATGAACATTTTTTCACGTGTCTATTAGCCATTTGTCTGTCTTCTTTGGAGAAGTGTCTGTTCATGTCTTCTGCCCATTTTTTGATGTGATTATCTGTTTTTTGAGTGTTGAGTTTGAGGAGTTCTTTACAGATCTTGGATATCAGCCTTTTGTTTGTAGTGTCATTTGCAAATATCTTCTCCCATTCCGTGGGTTGCCTCTTTGTTTTGTTGACTGTTTCCTTTACTGTGCAGAAGCTTTACATCCTGATGAAGTCCCAAAAGTTCATTTTTGCTTTTGTTTCCCTTGCCTTTTTAGACATGTCTTGAAAGAAGTTGTTGTGGCCAATGTCGGAGAGGTTACTGCCTATGTTCTCTTCTAAGATTTTGATAGATTGTTGCCTCATATTGAGGTCTTTTATCCATTTTGAGTTTATCTTTGTGTATGGTATCAGAGAATGGTCAAGTTTCATCCTTCTATACACAGCTGTCCAATTTTCCCAGCACCACTTATTGAAGAGACTGTCTTTTTTCCACTGGATATTTTCCCCTGCTTTGTCGAAGATTAGTTGGCCGTAGAGTTGAGGGTTCATATCTGGGCTCTACTCTGTTCCACTGGTCTATGTGTCTGTTTTTGTGCCTGTACCATGCTGTCTTGGTAATTACAGCTTCGTAATAAAGCTGGAAGTCAGGCAATGTGATACCCCCAGCTTTGTTTTTCTTTATCAACATTTCCTTAGCAATTTGGGGTCTTTTCTGCTCGATACAAATTTTAGGATTGTTTGTTCCAGCACTTTGAAAAATGCCGGTGGTATTTTGTTTGGAATGGCACTGAAAGTAGAAATTGCTCTGGGCAGTAGAGATATTTTAACAATGTTTATTCTTCTGATCCATGAACATGGAATGGTCTTCCATATTTTTGTGTCTTCTTCAATTTCTTTCGTGAGTGTTCTGTAGTTCCTCGAGTAGAGATCCTTTACTAACTCTTTGCTTGGTACTACTGAGTCTTAGCACATTTTCAATGAGTCTCATTTTGTTATTTTTTCCATGTATAACATTCAGTGATTTGTCACATACATGAACTTTAAAGTCTTTTAACTTCATTCCTTTAAGTGGTGTCACTGCATAGCCTGTTATAGGAACAGCTCACCCACTCTAACACCACGTACGTCAGCTGTCTGAGTAATCGCTGAGCAAGTCTAAAAGAAGTGTGAGTTTGGGTGTATTTTTATACTCTGTGAACTCACTGTGCTCTCTCCCTTTCAACCATTGTTCAATATGCTGCCGAAAGTGATCATAACCACAAACACATGGAAAATTCACTGTCTCATGTCTAAAATGCACAGTTGTGTTTCTCACTTCAAAGGACAGAGAAAGGGCCACAAGATTCACGTCACGGAAACAACTTGATTTATAACCAAAACTGACTTTAAAAGCAAGCTCATTAAAAATCTATTTGTATATTGAAAGCACTGTCAACCTATCCATTTCAACTCATTTTCCTGCTTCATTAGGATCTTATTAAAAAATGCATTCTTGGGGCACTTGGGTGGCTCAGTGGGTTAAGCCTCTGCCTTCGGCTCAGGTCATGATCTCAGGGTTCAGGGATCGAGACCTGCATCGGGCTCTCTGCTCAGCAGGGAGCCTGCTTCCCCCCCTCTCTCTCTCTGCCTGCCTCCCTGCCTACTTGTGATATCTCTCTCTCTCTCTCTCTCTCTCTGTTAAATAAATAAATAAAATATTTTAAAAAAAATTTTAAATGCATTCTTTTCCTGAAAGATGTCTGTCTGCTGAACAGCTATGCTTTCTCCTTGATTTTAACCATATAAGGCTCTTTAGAAAGGCTTCCTGGTTTCAGACATTTGGGGGTTAACCCAACCACATAACATTTACTGTTCACTGCTTGACCTCAGGCTGAACCCACAGCTCAATCCAACGACCTCGAGATCATGACCTAAACCAAAATCAAGAGTCAGAAGCTTGAAGGCACCGAGCAGCCCAGGCGCCCCCTGGGCTCCTGTTCTAAGTGAACTACAACACTTGGCAACCGTTCACAGAGACTGAAAATAGTCCACTACCTAAAAACGTGAATTTCTGAAAATGCCTTCTCTCCCATTCTCTCTCTACAGTGGGATGCTGGGAAACTTTCCCCCTGTCCTTGTGAGGGTACGATCGATCGCAGTCCTGGGGGAGGAGGCTCCCTCTGTGTGTTGAGGGATCCACCCTTCCTGTCTCTCCTGAGGGTGCAGCCTGACCTCCTGGATCCCCGTGCCCTCCCCCCTGAGAGGACCCTGGGGAACCCCTCTGCATCCACACGGGTGCAAAGATCATCCCTACCAGCCCTCCAAGGTCCCAGGCAACAGCGGAGACGCAGCTTAGTTCTCTGCCCCCTGCTGGGATCCCACCTGCTTCTGGAGAAGTTCATTTCCCATTTACCTGCATGTCTCCGTGTCTGCATATTTCAGACGTGCTGTGAGCGGCAGTCCGGTATTCGGAGCAGACAAGGTCTCCGGCAGGCACACGGACCAGCCATCTAGATGCAAGTCTGGACCCGGGACCCCATCACCACAACGGGCCCCCCAGCCCATGCTCGACTTACCTGGTCTGGACTCACAGCTCCATCCCTCCCACGACCCCGACACCCAATCCCCACACTCACTCTGGGGGGTGCAGTTCAGGACGACATCAGCAGATGGGAAGTGAGGAGCAGAGCAAGGACACGCCGCCCAAGGTCAGGCTGGCAGTGGACGGTCCGAGAATAGTTCAGTGAAGATCCGCTTTCCTGCAAAATCAGAGCTCTAGCCCAAATACACGTCCCCTGATGCTCGCACACAGGACCGCGGGGTGAGGAGGTCAGCTCTGCCCCAGGAACAAGGGGCTTCAAAGAGCCAGGACGGACTGTCTGGGATGTTCCCAGCAAGGCCGGAGGTGGACAGTGTCAGAGCAAAACACAGAAGTCCCTGGAGGCTGTGACAGAAAGAGAGCCCACACTCTGGGGCCATGAGCTGGGTAGTGTTCCATTCCCTATGTGCCCATATTTCTCCTCTGGTCTCATTGTCACCATGACCTTGAACTAAGCCATTCAGAGATGTCACATGAGTGTCTGTGCTAACATGAGCTCCCTAGCACAGCCGGAACCCACATCCCCTACAGCAGCTCTGGGTCTGGGGACCCGTCCATGGTGAGGACCAGGGGTATGCTGGGGATGAAGGAGACCCATAGGGGAGGCTCTGGAAGGGAAGGACCTGCCCTGGTCTCCTCACCTGGATGGGACATCTTAGGAAGCCTCGAGGTCTACCCGCTGCACTGTCATGGACACCAGAGACAGGCTCGGCCTGGGGAGGGGCGTTCCTCTTCCTCTGGGACTGCTGACGTGACAACCCTGTGACAGGCAAGACTGGCCTCCCCGTGGCCACACCCGGTGTGTCTGTCTGTCCTGCGGTCACAGTCGACCCTCCATCTGCACAGCCGGAATCAGAGAGAGGGGACGCCATGACCCCCACCCTCACAGTCCTGCTCTGTCTCGGTGAGATCTGAGGAGGGGAGGGGACACCCTAGTCTGGGAGGGACCCGCCCCACAGACAGGCCCTGGTCTGTCCGAGGCCCCAGGCTCAGGAGGCTCACGGGAGGAGGGGATCTGCTAGGATTCGGGGCAAACCTCTCACAGGGACTCTCTTTCAGGGCTGAGTGTGGACCCCAGGACCCGAGCGCAGGCAGGTGAGTCTGTCACCGGAGGTCCCAGTCCCTCCAAATGGGGCAGGGGTCACCCACCAGGCAGCGGGGGAGGGAGAACAGCAGCTCTGGGCTGACCGAGGGGAATGTCTGGAGTTTGGGGCAGAGCTGGGACCTGGGGGTGGGGAAGGTCTGTGTCCCAGCCTCTGTTCCCTTCCAGGGACCCTCCCCAAACCCACCATCTGGGCTGAGCCAGGCTCTGTGATGCCCTGGGGGACACCTGTGACCATCTGGTGTCAGGGGGGCCTGGAAGTCCAGGAGTACCGCCTCCATAAAGAGGGAGCGTTAGAGACCTGGGACAGACAGAAGCCACTGGAATCCAAAGACAAGGTCAACTTCTCCATCACACACATGACAGCTGTATATGCAGGAAGATATCACTGTGACTATCTCAGTCCCACTGGCTGGTCAGAGCCCAGTGACCCCCTGGAGCTGGTGGTGGTGACAGGTGCGAGCCCACTCAGTGTCCCAGTCCCAGGCTCTGCCCTCAGGAAGGGGGTGGGCTCTCAGGGGTCTCCCTCTCACAGCCCAACCTGGGGATAATGTGGGGGGTCTGAGCCCCATTTCACACATCCTCCTCCTCCCCTCCTAGGATCCCAGGGCAAACCCAGTCTCTCAGCCCTGCCCAGCCCTGTCGTGACTTCAGGAGGGAATGTGACCCTCCAGTGTGCCTCACGGACAGGATCCCACAGGTTCGTCCTGATGAAGGAAGGAGAGCGCCAGCCCTCCTGGACCCTGGACTCCCAGCCAGCCCCCCATGGGGGGACTCAGGCCCTGATCCCTGTGGGCCCCGTGACCCCCAGCCTCAGGTGGTCGTTCCGATGCTACGGCTATTACAGCAACACCCCCCAGGTGTGGTCGGACCCCAGTGACCCCCTGGAGCTGCTGGTCTCAGGTGAGAAAGTCTGACTGTTACCCCATCCGTGTTTTGAGGCACCAGCCAGGTTAACGGCGACTCTGCTCCCAGGGGAGCCCCAGTGAGAGGGTGGGTGAGGGGACCACGGGGACTCACAGGTCGGAGTCATTGGGGGTGATGGACAGTGAGACCCAGGAGTCAGGACGGGAGAAGGGAGGTTTGGGGAGAAGCAGCCCCTGCCATCCACGGCTGGTCTCTCCCAGGTGTGTCGGGGAAGCCCTCCCTCCTGACCCAGCAGGGCCCTGTCGTGACCTCTGGACAGAGGCTGACCCTCCAGTGTCGCTCTGATGTCGGCTACGACAGATTCGCTCTGTCCAAGGAGGGGGCACCTGACCCTCCCCGGCAGCTTGTCTGGCAGCCCCAGCCTGGGCTCTCTAGGGTAAACTTCTACCTGGGCTTGGTGAGACCCTCCCACAGGGGCCGGTACACCTGCTATGGTAGACACACCCTCTCCTCCGAGTGGTCGGCCCCCAGTGACCCCCTGGACATCCTGCTCTCAGGTGAGATCCCGCTGCGTCAGTCAGGACTCCAGACTCTGCACGGGTCCTGCCAGGGGAGCCCCAGGTGGTGGTGGCCGGGACCAGGGGTGTGGAGTCCCCAGGGAGAGAGAGACAGAGAGGGACAGGGGATGGGACGGCACAGACTCGGGGGACAGAGACAGACTCAGTTCAGAACAAGGGCTGGACAGCCCCTCACCCGCCCTTCCTCTCTCTAGGACAGCTGCCCTACACACCCTCCCTCTCGGTGCAGCCGGGACCCAGGGTGGCCCCAGGAGAGAATGTGACCCTGCTGTGTCAGTCACGGAGCTCTGTGGACACTTTCCTTCTGTCCAAGGAGGGGGCAGCCGATTCCCCCCTGCGTCTTAGAGCACAGTACCGAGCTGGGCAGCACCAGGCTGAATTCCCCATGAGTCCTGTGACCTCAGCCCACGGGGGGACCTACAGGTGCTACGGCTCCGCCAGCACCTCCCCCTACCTGTTGTCCCAGCCCAGTGACCCCCTGGAGCTCCTGGTCTCAGGTGAGGGGCCCTACCCTGTCCCCTCTGTGTCCCAACATTGTCTTCAGGGCCCTGGGGCCAGGGGGGCTCTGGTCTAGGATGGGAGTGAGGGGCTCCAAGGGAGCGTCTCTCGGTGCAGGAGGGAAACAGGGTCCTCCCACGCTCGCCTGTCCCTCGCCCCAGCCCCAGGATTCTCCGAGTGGAGGAGGAGCTTGGGGGTCACAGGGCACGTGAGGAGGAAGAGTGAGAGCAGAGACAGGGTCTCAGGGGAAGCTCCAGCCCCCCACACACTCCTGTCTTTTCTCCAGGACCCTCTATGGACCCTAGCCCCCCGACCACGGGGTCCCCGACCACGGGGCCCCCAACCACAGGGCCAGGCTCAGCAGATGGTGAGTCACGGGGGCTGCTGTCCAGGGACTTTTCTTCTAGGCTCTCGGAGATGTCAGGGGGACGATGGGGTTCCAGGGGCTCTGAGGCTGGCAGAGGGGGGCTCTGGTGGTCAAGGCAGAGGGAGGGGGATGGGGCCCAGTGGAGGTGAGCAGCCAGGTGCAGCCAGGAGCATGGCAGGCCCCACGCCCCACCCTTGCTGACACCAGGTGGCTCTGAGGGTGAGTGAGGGTCTCTGTCAGCCTTGGTTGGTAGGTCCATGGGGAGCGGGGTCTGAGCTGCCCCTTCAGTTCAGGGTCCTCTGGAGGTGCTGGCTGGCCCATGCCCCTCCCTGTGTGGGCCTCAGTTTCCCCAAGTGTAAAGGAGAGAGTCATGGACCAGAGTAGATTTCCTAGCAAACCATGACTCCGGTCCTGGGAGAGGAGGGCTCACGGGGAAGCCCCCCAGGTCGTGATCTACGGGGAGTTCTGTGCCTTTGCAGCAAAGACAGTGACATTGTAGGGGGAGGGGAGGGAGGACAATGGCTGGGGGCATTCAGGTAATAAGGGGAATCTGGAAGGACCCTCCGCTCCAGAAGAAGATGCTGGGACAGGCCGGGCCCCAGATGAGGCGCCCAGAGCCCTGAGCTGGTGTCTGCACAGGGGACAGCAGGAGGAGAGCACAGGGAACCCACAGCCCTGGTTCTAGTCTCAGCCCTGCTGCCTCCACGCTGGGCGACCTGAGACATGTGAATGACCTCTCTGTGCCTCAGTTTTCTATCTGTGGAGTGGGCGGGAGGGGCAGCAGTCGTCTGCTGGGTGATCGTTGATGGGGTCAGAGCTGAATGCACAGAACCGAGCAGGTGCCGGGCACACAGTAGGCGCTCAGGTAAATGGCATCACTGGCTCGTTCATGGTGTTGTTCCTGCCCAAGGTCCCCACTGGTACCTGTACGTCCTCATCGGGGCCTCGGTGGCCTTCGTCCTGCTGCTCGGTCTCCTCGTCTTCCTCCTGGTCCGACACCGGCGTCGGGTCAAAGGCAGGAAGCCAGGTGAGAAGGGAAGGGGGTGACAGGTCCCAGGGGCAGTGGCTGCCCCGTGGGCCGAGAGGGTGGGCTCAGGGCAGCGGCCAGAGAGAAACCAGAGTGGTGGGAAAGGCCAGCATAGAAGGACACCTGTGCAGAATCTCAACTCAGAGAATCTAGAAAGAAACCCCCAGGTCAGCCCCCACGAGCCAGTTGAAGGTTTTCCCTCCACTCATTCTGGGGAGATGGAGAAACCACAGAGAGTATGTGTGAAGGGCGCCTTTCCCTGCAATCACATGGTTGGGGGTGGGGGTCGTACCCTCCCAGCCCAGAGGGAGACTGATTCCCAACGTCCTTCAGGGGCTGCAGACCTGGGACCCAAGGACAGAGGCCTGCACGACAGGTAACTCCTGCCCGCAGTCCCCCAGACTCCCACCCACCTGCGCCCACTATGCCCCCCTAACGCCCTGTCTCCTCCCCAGCTCCAGCCCAGCCGCTGCCGCCCAGGAGGAGAGCCTCTGTGAGAGGAAGGGGGCCGCCCTGGGGGTGGGCTGGGAGGGTCTTGGGTAGGGGTTGAGGACTGAATTCCCACATGCCCCTCAGCCCACTGCGGAATCCTCGGGACTGAATTCCCACATGCCCCTCAGCCCACTGCGGAATCCTCGGGATGGCAGATGCCCTATCTGAGAGCAGGGCGGGGTCTGTAGCGCTGAGAGGAGGGCTCAGGGGACCTTGCCAAGAGACACACCCTTTTCTGTCCCAGCAGATGTTGCCATGCAAGACACTCAGCCTGAGGAGGGGGTGGAGCTGGACCATCGGGTGAGACCCCCGCTCTCGTGCAGACCCCAGGGCCCTCGTGGTGCCAAACTGAATCCAGTGGACACTTCCGTGTCCTCACACCACCCAGTCTCAGTAGTGTCCCTCAGAGGCCCTCACGTTCCCTGGGCACCGAGGGTCAGCCCACTGTGACCTTGTGGGGCCTCCTTTGTGCTCCCCTTGTCTGGCTCCCCAACCACTGTCTGACTTCTGGTTATTGGGGTCCATACTCACGTCTCAAGAGGGTGCATGGAGAAATGATTCTCCCACCGGTCACTAAGTCCCTTCATTCATTCACCCAGCAAATGATACAGGGAGCCCAGCATTTGCCAGGTCCCGCCTAGTGCTGCCGGCATAGCTGTGAGCAAATCTGACCACCCTCCATGAGTTCACTTTGTGGGTGGTGGACAATATGCACGAAAGTGGGCAGCATCCTCGAGGGCAATGTGTGGCCAAGGAAGATAAAACCAGGGAACGGAATAGCAGGTGCAAAGGTCCTGAGGCAGCAACAATGCTTTACCAGGAGCATGGCCCATGCAGCTGCAACCAAATGAGCAACAAAACACTGTCTGGAAGAGAACCAGAGCCAGAGTAAGAATCACACGCCCCAAGGCCCGGGAAGCTCCTGCAGAGTTCACCAGGAAAGTGACCTAATGGTCAGGAAAGTTCTGAAGCATCGCTCTGGCAACCATGGGGAAAATTGTCTGAGGTGGTCGAGGGGAATCAAGGAGACAAACCTCCCCCTCACTGTCCGCAGCAGAACACACAAGATGAAGACCCCCAGGGAACAACGTACGCCCAGGTGAGCCGGTCAAGATCAAGACTCAGGTGGGGACTGGCCACGTCTCCTTCCCCCGTGTCGGAGGGACTGTTGGACTCGGAGGACAGACAAGCAGAGGAAGACGGACAGCTGGACTGTCAGGTGGGTCCCTTCTTCTCTGAGTTCCCAGGCTTCCCCCTCCTCAATCACAAGCCTCCCCTCTCTTCCCCACTGCAGGTTGCTGCATCTGACACCCCCCAGGACATGACCTACGCCCAGCTGCACCCCTTGACCCTCAGACAGGAGACAAGTGGATCCCCTCCTTCCCAACCAGGGGAGCCCCCAGCAGAGCCCAGTGTGTATGATGCTCTGGCCATCCACTAGCCCAGGAGGGACCCAGACCTCACTCTCCAGAGAGGGGGACCACAGGGACCCTGGAAGGCACAGGAGCTGCCCACAGTGGGGGCCACCTAATGACGACCCCAGCCAGCCTGGACTCTTCACATGGACCAGTAAGAACTGCTGGGACCCTCTGGGAGTCACCAATTCTGCCATCAAAGATAGTAATATCCCTACACTTTGGAAATCAAAGCAGCAGACTTCTCAATTACCCATGAAAGAAATGAGAAAATCAAAAAGGAAACAAGAGAATGTTTACACTGAAGGACAATGTAAATGCTACACATCAAACCAGTGAAATGGGAAAATAAGAACCAAGTCAATGATCCAAGCTATTGTACCAAGAATTTAGAAAAAGAATAGCAAATTATTCCAAATGAAGGTAGAAGAAGGGAAATTAAAGTGATAAGAGAAGCTACTAATGAGGTCAAACAAAAAAATAGAGAAGAATCAATGAAGCCCAAAATGTTCATTTTTGTATCTATTCATCATATGTTGAAATCCTAGTCACAATGGCCAAGGAACAGAGAGAGAGAAGGCACACAACACATCACCAGTCAGGACAGCATCACATCCTACACACTTTAAATCGATAACAGAGTTTATTATGTTCACTTTTATTAATTGTTATTATATTATGAACAATTTTATGCCAAAATATTAGAGAATGTAGATGAAACAGACAAAATATTCAGAAATACAGGTTACCAAAATAATGGACACCGGGATGAATAGAAAATCGGAATCGCTGTGTGTGTAAAACACGGTGAATATGCAGTTAAAGTTTTTCCCACAAAGTGAACTGAGTCTGGAAAGTTTCACTGGTGAAAGCCCCCACATACTGACGCACTTGTGAAATATACACACACAGGTGAGCACACGGACACACCTACAACTCGTGAATATGTGAACACATGCACACTCGTGGACATGTCTACACACATGAACATGTGAGCGCACACACGAACACACGCGTACACGTACACATACCAAACTCACACAGGCTTCCCCTGAGAATAGAGAAAGAAGGGATATTTCCCCAGCCCGTTGTATCAGGCCCATAAAAACAAAAATTGACATGAGAATCTGACGAGAGGAGCCAACCAATTAAATAAAGGGGGGCAAAACGTGATAAGTACTGAATGGATAGACTAGGGACTCCAGCCTGGCTGTTTCCACCGGGACACCCCCAGCTGATTAGGCTGGGTGCTGTAAGTGCCCAATTCAATGTTAGTTTGCCTAATTCTCATTTGTTGCCTCCTGTTACTTTCATCGATGTGTGGAATCCTTTCCTCTTCTATTCCTCTTCCTTAAGCTCCTTGGAGGAGCTAGCTTAAGCATCCTGACTTGGGTTCTCTTAGGTTTCTATAATAATAACGTTTTCTCTCCTTTTGGAAACGGAATGAATGAATAAATAAATAAATGAATGGATAAAATAGTCTGATTATTCATGGATCACAAAATTGTATGCACGAACTATCCAAAATAATGTAAAGACCTATTACTCTAATCTGAAAAGGATTTATGCCATGTCACTTGAAACATCAATCAATACACAAAAATCAATTGCATCTCGGAGGTCCCGTTTGGGGCCAAGAGGAAGCAGACATCCGTTTCCCTGCAGAACCCCCTTGTTCACAGATGAAACTCCCACAGAATATGAACAAGACCCATGAGTACTCTGAAGAGTGGAGCGAAGTTGGACGCCAGGCTCAGACTACCCCAGGAAGGACACAGCTGATGTCACAGGAGGGCACGTGGGGCCCCTGGACTCTGTGCCTTTCACGTGGCAGTAATGAGTCAGCACCCAGCAACGCGTCAGGAGTGGCCTCTGTGACTGAAGATTTAAATAAGATCCAGACCCTCAAAACATCATATCCAAACCCGTCAGGTCTCCATTAAAAAAAAAAGTCACTCATCACAACAAGAACCAGGAAAATCTCCTTGGAGTGAAAAAGAGCAGGTGCATAGACGCTCGCTCTCCGCCGACACTGTTTCCAACGAGGACTCCAAGGCCAATGCAATGGAAATGCTTCAAGGAACCAGTACACACATACACGCATGCTTCAGACACATCCAAAAATATACTGGTGCCATTTTTCCAACAGCTTTTGCTCACTTCGTATCTCTGGGTCACATTTGGGTAATCATCCCAATAATAAATATCCCAATATTTGAAGCTTTATCATCATTATCGTGTGCGTGATGGTGATCTGTGATCAGTGAGCTTGGATGTCACTATCATCATTGTTTTGGGGGCACCACAAACCACACCCACATAAGACAATGAATGTGGGTTCTCGCCGCTCTCCAGGCTTTGCCGCTGCCCTGGAGCCTGTGCTCAGGGACACTCTGAGACTCCTAGGGCCCTCGGGAATGATGCCGGATCTCCTCTGCCTGGGCTCCGTTAGCGCAGCAGCAAAGCCTGGATGGCGGCACATCTCTTTACAAGCGGTTACTGAATATTTTAAGCCCAGTCTTGAGACCTACTGCTCAGAGGGAAAACAAAACCATCCTTGCCCCTGGTGACAACGCACCTGGTGACCCAGGGGCTCCGATGGGGATGTTCAATGAGATTAGTGTTGTGTTCACACCTGCGAACACAACACCCGTTCTGCAGCCCATGGATCAAGGCGTCCTTTCAACGTTCGGGTCTTAGCATAAGCAAACACGATTTGCAAGGCTGTAGCTGCCTTAGTGATTGCTCTGATGCAGCTGGGCAAAGTCGACTGAAAACCTTCTGGAGAAGATTCAGCATTCTAGATGCCATTAAGGGCACTTGGGATTTGGGGCACCTGGGTGGCTCAGCCGGTTAAGCATCCGACTCTTGATCTCAGTTCAGGTCTTGATCTCAGGGTGGTGAGTTCAAGCTCTGCATTGGACTCTACGCCTGTGGAGGCTACTTTAAAAAAATAAAAGAACATTTGTAATTCACGGGAAGAGCTCCAAATACCCGCCTTAACAGGCGTTTGGAAGAAGTGGATTCCAGCCCTCATGGATGACTTTGAAGGGCTCAAGGCTTCGGGGAGGAAGTCACGACCGGAGTGGTGGGAAGAGCAAGAGAACCCGAAGTCGCTGTGGAGCCTGAAGAAGGGACTGCACCGTGGCAAGCTCACGGTCAAACTCGAACCGACGAGGAGCCACTTCTAAAGGAGCAGCAAAGACAGGGGTTCCCCGAGTCGGAAGCCACTCCTGGAGAAGATGCTGTGCACGTCGTTGAAATGACAACCGAGGATTTGGACGATCACACAGACTTGGTAAAGCAGCCGCAGGGTTTTAGAGCACCGACTCCAATTTTGAAAGCAGCTACAGAAAGCAGTTCTACTGCGGTTAAATGCTGGCAAACGGCATCACCTGCCACCGAGAAGTTGGGACAGGAAGAGTCGATCGATGCGGCAAACTTTACTGTTGTCTTATTTTAAGTCTCCGCATCCACTCCGTCTTCAGCACCCGCCACCCTGTCCAGGCAGCAGCCACCAGCATGGTGGAGGCAACATTATAGGATTTTTGTTCCCTTAGTGCCCACGGTTCTTGGTCACACTGCTTCGAAGAATGAAGAGTTAGACCCAACGAAGAGTGATGGGCGGCCAAGTTTATTGAGCATAGTACAAAGCTCGCAGAGAGGGAGGGAACCCAAGAAGGTCGCTGTTTTGGAGTTCAAGTCTAGGGGTCTTATAAGCTCCTTGGAGGAACTATCTTAAGCATCTTGAGTTGGGGCTGCTGTAGATCGGCTGCTAAGTGGTCCCAATCAGGGTTTTGATCATGCACCCATTTACCTATTGGGTTATTGTTCGCTCGTTGATGGTCTTTAGGGCTGATCTGGAGACTAAGTGCCTCAACTTGTGATGGTGACCAATGTTTTACGGTTAATTGTTTTATTTCAGGATGTTTTGCAAAAGTCGCTTCTGCAGAAGCTGCTAGTCAGAATGCTATCATGGTTTTGTCTAAGCTGTGAAACAGGACACTAGTGCGGTTTTTTTCTCGACTGTCCTGGCTATGTGTTTTCTTGTTGGGGACCCTGACCCTGAGGACCTACGGGTCCAATTAACTCCTAACTGCAAGCCTCTCCAGCAGCAGAAAGACTACCACTCTGAAAGGTCAGATGATGGTCAGTACTTGTTACCAATAAAGTATTTTTAAAATTGAGGTGTGTACATTGTGGGTTTTTTAGACATGCTGTTGCGCACGTAATAGACCACCGTGTAACGTGAATAGAACTTCTAGACGCACCGGGAAACCAAAAGTCCCTCGACTTGCTTTACTCCGTGCTTTCTTGGTGGTCTGCAATTACGCCCCCAGGGTCTCCAAGGCGCGCCCCCCATGCCAGGGCCCGGGTGCGGGCCAGATGTCCGGAAAGGAGGTCAAGAAACCCTAAGTTCCTGCAGGCGATGGACGGCGCCAAGCTGGAGGCGAACAGATAGCCAGAGGTTTCAGAACATCCCCCCCGTTCCGCAAACCCCAAGGAAATCCCAAAATACGAGCCGCGGTTTGGGGTGAAGGAAGGAGGCCCGCGGCGCGGGGGCGCGACTTCCCCCAAGTGGGGGCGGCGGGCGCCGGGCGAGCCGCGCCGGGGGAGGCCCGATTCCCGCTGTGGGGACGGTGGGGGCGGGGCTGCAACCCCGCGGGGACGACGGCGCGGCGCAGGACACCAGGCGTCCGGGAGGCCCGGCCGCTGCGCCGGCTGCCCAGACAGGTGTGCGGCCGCGGGACGTTGAGAGCCGGCGACCTCGGGAGTCGGAACTGACCGGGCCTCTCCTGGAAGGTTCCAGGCTCCAGCCCCGGGGGTGTCGTGGGGGGCGGGGTGTTCCACGGAGCGGGTGCGGCTGCGGCCCGGAGAAGGGGAACATTACGTCGGGACTCACACGACCCCTCGCAGGACGGTGGGGGAGACGCCCCCTCCGCCCCCCCCCCACTTCCTAGCGCGCGTGCGCCGCGACCCGCGTCGGCACCGGGGCACGGTCCTCCAGCTCAGCTCGCCGCTCTGGCCCGACCTGTCGTCTCGAATGCTTCCCCTTCTGATTGGTGCAGGCCTGCGGCGTGCGCGCTGACGTCACCAGGCCGCGTCGTTGATATAAAAGCGTGGCCGGGGCGCGCGTGCTCCTCTTTCCCAGAGCGCGGAGGCTACGGTAAGCGGGGGTGTGCTGCGCTGCGCTCTCCTCAGGGTGTGGGTAACGAGGTCGTGCGGACCCCCGACCTTAGATGAGTACGCTGACGAGCTGGGAGGGGGCGGGACGGGGCTGCCCCGCGGCAGTGCGGGCGGAGTGGGCCCCGGAGGCGGCCCCTCACGCGCCCGGCTTGTCCCCCGCGCAGGCGCGCGCCCGCAGCCAACATGCCGGTGGCCCGGAGCTGGGTTTGTCGCAAGACCTACGTGACCCCTCGGAGGCCCTTCGAGAAGTCGCGGCTCGACCAAGAGCTGAAGCTGATCGGTGAGCGGCCCGGGCCGGGTTTCCGCTTCCGGGGCGGCGGGGCGGGGCCGCCCGCGTGCTGCGTGGGCCCCGGGGCCCGGCCCCGCTAGCAGCGCGGTCTCTCGGCAGGCGAGTACGGGCTCCGGAACAAACGTGAGGTGTGGAGGGTCAAGTTCACCCTGGCCAAGATCCGCAAGGCCGCGCGGGAGCTGCTGACGCTGGACGAGAAGGACCCGCGGCGCCTGTTTGAGGGTGAGTGTGTGAGAGAGACACACACACGCGCCGGCTCTGAAGCCCTCGTATGTCCCTGGGTGCGCTGCACAGCCCCCGGGGTTCGCGTCCTCGGGCCCCCTGGGTGCGCTGCACAGCCCCCGGGGTTCGCGTCCTCGGGCCCCCTCACTGCGGTGGGTCGGAGGCCGCGAACCCGCTGGTGGGGGTGGGCTGCGGTGCTCGGGGAGCCTGGGGAACGGGACCCCGCGCATCAGCAGCTGTGACCGGTACGGGACTCCCCGATGACCCCAGGTGTGGAAGGGGTGCCTTGTAGGGGCTAGACGCTCACGTGGGGGCACAGTGCACGCGCGCCGCCGCTGGTTTGGCGGTGACCCCTAGGTTGGCGGCCTCGCAGCCGTCCTCTGGGTGCCGCTCTGCGCCCGAGCTTGGGCAGCCTAGGTTGGTGGTGGAAAGGGGGAGGGGTTGGGAATCCCGCGCCTAGTAGCGTCCTGATCGGGTTCGCCTCCCAGCGCTGGCTGGGTTTCTCTCCCGGTGTCCCGTGTCCCGGTGTTCGCCTGAGACCGAAACGTCCCGTGACACGGGAGCCCTTACGGCTGAGCATGGGTGGTCGCTCATGTTGGACAGTTTTGTTTTGTTTTTTAGATTTTGTTTGTTTATTTGGCAGATCCGGGAGGGGAGCAGGCTCCCCGCGGAGCAGAGAGCCGGATTCGGGGCTGGATCCCTGGACCTTGTAGATCATGACCTGAGGCAAAGGCAGAGGCTTTAACCCACTGAGCCACCCAGGCGTGCCCCGGCCCCCCCCCCCCCCCCCGCATATTTAAAGTTGAGAAAGGCATGGAGTTTGTTTAATCAAAAATAGCTCACACAGTGGTGAAAAATTCAGGAATCCCCTCCCCCCAGGGGTGCTTGGGTGGGAGTTTATTCCCCAGTCTGGGGAGCTAGCCACAGGTCGTTGAGGACAGAGGGACTTTCTGAAGATGAGCTGCTCAAGTCCCTGCTAGAGAGGCAGGCAGGGGCCGGCTGGGCAGGGTTGATCCGCAGGTAACCCAGGAGTATTTGTGGTTTCCTGTGGCAGAAGTGGAAGCTACAGGGGGAAGACAGCACCGCAGGCTGTAGGCTTTCTAGCAAACGAAGCCATTTATCCCCATGGGACTGGAAGGAGGGACCCACAGTCTCTGCCTGTGTCTGCAGGTGTTTGTCACTGGTACGGCCTGAGGCCCAGCCTTTCCCACTGACAGCTGCAGTAGGGCAAGACGCTTCTCTGATTCTTGTCTGTTGAAAAGATTCTTAAACCAGTTGTAGCCAACATGTGGCCAGGGGTCCATCCAGGTATGGGCTCTGTCTTAATGGCAGCGGTAAAGAAACTGGTATTTCACGTTTTTCAGCTCAGAAACTAAGCCACTTCAGTTGTCTTGTGCCTTGATGGCAGGGAAGGGCCTCTGCCTCTGAGGACTGTGCACACTGGTTTCCATTGTGACTGACCTTGCTTTGTCCAGATGAAGCCCAGGTAACTCTCTGGTTGTTGGACATACTCGTGTTGACAAAGTTTATTCAGTGTGTACTGAAAATTACTTCAGTTGTTATACATATATAAGGTTTTTTGGTGTTGATGGAGTGGCTGGGCCTCCCCATTTTTTAACTGTGTGGTGGTTCAGTAGTAAATGTGAAAAACGTTTGTTTTTAATGATAGTGGGGTCTTTTGGGTTTTTTTGTTGTTTTATTTATTTGACAGAGATCACAGGTAGGCATGGGGAGGAGCAGGCTCCCCGCTGAGCAGAGAGCCCGATGTGGGCTTCATTCCCAGGACCCTGAGATCATGACCTGAGCTGAAGGCAGAGGCTTAACCCACTGAGCCATCCAGGCGCCCCAATGGTGGTTTCATTTTGTGTAGCAGTCTATAAAGAGATTTTAAAGTTCGAGTTCTTGAAGTTTCTGTTTTCTAGCATAAGGACAGAAAGTGTCCTAGCTGGTAGATAATCCCAAACTTTTTATTTGTCTGTCAGGCATTTTTTTAATTAATATTTGAATATTATTGTTCTTTCTTAACCAATGTATAATTCGCAGACTACATTATATAGTTCTAGATGTATAGCATAGCAATTGGATTTTTCTATATACTGTGAAATGATCCCAGTAAGTTTACTTAACATCTTTCAAAAAGCCTTAGAAAAAGATACAGGGCACTTTGGCTCAGTCAGTTAAGTGTCTGCCTTTGGCTTGGGTCATGATCCCAGTGTCCTGGGATCAAGCCCTGCATCGATCCGGCGCCTGCTGCTCCCCCTGTTTGTGTTTTTTTTCTCTCTCTGACAAATAAGTAAAATCTTTCTTAAAAAAAGATAGCAATTTTGTAATGTACAATAAGTATAAAAATTGGCAGTTTGTACATTTGACGACCACCTATTTCCCCTGTGCTTCTGGCAGCCGCATAATGTATTCTCTTTATGATCTTGAGGTATTTTTTGGTGATGCTGATGGTTTTGTTTAGATTCCACATACACGGGGCGCCTGGGTGGCTCAGTGCGTTAAAACTTTACTCTGCCTTTGGCTCAGGTCATGATCTCAGGGTCCTGGTATCAAGCCTCACATCAGGCTCTCTGCTCAGCCGGAGCCTGCTTCCCCTCCTCTGCCTGCCTCTCTGCCTACTTGTGATCTCTGTCTGTCAAATAAATAAGTAAAATCTTTAAAAAATAGAAAAGATTTAGATTGCACATACAAGTGAGATCATGGGATTTGACTCTGACTTAGTCCACTTGGCAGAATGCCCTTGGTCCATCCACGATGTTGCAGGTGGCGAGATTTCATTCTTTTTATGGCTGAGTAATACCCACTGTGTGTATATACTCCCCTCCCTCTGTTACCCATTCAACTGTCTGTGGACACTTAACATTGTTTCCATGGCTTGGCTGTTGGTGATAATGCCGTGAATGTAGGGTTAGCGCTATCCTTTTTGGATAAATACTCAGAAGCGGGATTGCTGCATCATCATAGTTAACTTGTGGGGAACCTCCATACTGTTTTCCATAGTGATTGCCACTTTGCATTCCGACCAGCTGCACAGGGGTTCCCTTTTTTTCACATCCTCACCAGCACCGTTGTCTGTTGGGTTTTAGTTGTAGGCAGTCTGACACGTGTGAGGTGATCTCACTGCTTTTGACTCACATTTCCCTGAGGATAGCGACAACGAGCACCTGATCATGTACCTATTGGCCATCTGTATGTCTCTGCCCATTTTTAAATAACATTGTTTGGAGTTTTTTGCTATTGATTGAGAGTTGCTTGTGTATTCTTGGTGTTAACCTGTGTCAGATACATGATTTGCAAGTATGTTTCTCTTTTTCAAGGTTGCTTTGGAGTCTTTTGTGGTCCATACAAATTTTAGGATTGATTCTTCTTACACGGATAACATCTTTGGCGGAGTCCCTGGGTGGCTCAGTTGGTTAAGCCTCTGCCTTCAGCTCAGGTCATGATCCCAGAGTCCCAGGATCAAGCTCCTCTTGTGCTCATAGCACATGAGCTCATGCGTGCACGCTCTTTCTTTCTCTCTGTGAAATAAATGTTAAGAAACAAAATACTTCTGGGATTCTGATAGGGATTATATTGAATTCATTTATTGCTGGCGTAGCACTGGTGTTTCAAGAGTATTTTTCCAAACTACGAGCATGGGATAGCTTTTCATTCTGTCTTTTCAGTCTTTTTCTCATCAATATCTTAAACAGTTTTTAGTGTACAGGTTTTTCATCTCTTTGGTTAAATCTTTTTCTAGGTATTTTATATTTGTTGATATTTGGAAATGGGAAGATACCATGTCTCCTGTTAAGCATTACCTGGCCTGCAGCTTTTCTCAGGTCTAGAAGCTAGGTGCTGCCGGTCCAGTGTACTAGTAGGGCTTTCCTGATTACAGGTTGGCTCTTGACCACCAGGCTTCATTGTGGGCGTAATGGCTAAGTGACAGCAGCATAGTTTTTTGCAGGGGGTGCTAAGTGCTCTTCTAGGGATTGTCTCGTTACTCTCCTGACATTTCCAAGGAAGGTGGTGGTTTCAGATGGGAGCAGAGGTGTGTGTGGGCACTTGCCCTCATTGGTAGGATGAGAGTATGGTCACAGTGGCTGCTACATTAATTCTTAAATTGGAACAGGTTCTTCGCTCCCACTCATGTCACAGCTCCGTGGAGCTCCTTAAGCTCCATGAAGTCAGAGGTGAGCCAGACACCCCAATCCATGCTTTCTCTCCTCCTACCAGGCAATGCCTTGCTTCGCCGACTGGTGCGCATTGGAGTGCTGGACGAGGGCAAGATGAAGCTGGATTATATCCTGGGTCTGAAAATCGAGGATTTCTTGGAGAGGCGCCTGCAGACCCAGGTCTTCAAGCTGGGCTTGGCCAAGTCCATCCACCACGCCCGTGTGCTGATCCGCCAGCGCCACATCAGGTAACTCCCTTAAGGAGCTCCCTGAGTCTATCTTGTATCCCATCCCCCTTGCTAAGTTTGCTGTCCTTACCTCCTATGCAGCCCTCGGAGGTGACAAAAGGTGTGACTACACCTTGAGGGTAAGATTGGCGCCTGCAAACAGCTCATGGGGTGCTGGGGACAGCCTCATCCCCCACCTTGTAGCCCGGCGCAAGGGTCACTGCGGCCTGAGCCGTACACCTTGCGAAGGCTTCTTCAGGCAGCTGGACAGGTAACCGCTTGGTGTGCCCAGGTGGGCCTCAGCTGGTGTGGGTGGGTTCATGGATGCAGCTGTCGGGTCCACTCGTGGACTCAGTCCAGAGCCTGGTACTGTTAACCAGTGTTAATTTGCCAAGTTGACCACAGCCCGGGGTCTGATGCTCAGGTGCCAGGACTATAGGAGTCTGCTGGCTTGGGGGGACAACTGGGTCTTTTCTCTGGGTGCTCAGTTTGCCCTTTGTCAGATGTTGTAGAACGGAATCTCAGGTAGCTGCTTCGGGAACGGGGAGACTTGACCTTAGAGAGTAAAGCCCTGGTTCCATGGTGTAATGGTTAGCACTCTGGACTCTGAGAGTAAAGCCCTGTGCCTGGCACAGTTCCACTCTGAGACTGACCCTGGATTACTGGCTGCCACCAGGGCTCTCCCTTCTTACTTCATGGTCTGGTTGAGTTGAGTGATGCTCTAAAGCTTTCCAGAACACACAGGTGCTACAGGGCCGGAAACACCCTTCCTACCAAGTCAGAGTCCAAGCAGAGAGCAGTAGTGTTTCCTCCCACTGGGGTCCTGTTCCCCGTCCCTTCACCTGCCATCCCCCCTCCAGGGTCCGAAAGCAAGTGGTGAACATCCCATCCTTCATTGTCCGCCTGGATTCCCAGAAGCACATTGACTTCTCCTTGCGCTCTCCGTATGGGGGCGGCCGCCCGGGCCGCGTCAAGAGGAAGAATGCCAAGAAGGGCCAGGGTGGGGCTGGCACCGGTGATGACGAAGAGGAGGATTGAGCCCACCCTTCCCTGCCATCCGTCCCCCACCCCACCCCCAGGGGCCCATGGATTGTCTAGTTTCCCAGTCACGTAATAAAAGAACCAATGCTTTGGAACTGGTGTTTATTGGTGTATCTGTCTGCCTCCGTTTCCTGAACGTAGCAGCCTCAGGTGGGGAGAGGCGCAGGCCGGGTCCTTGACCACGTTCCCTCCAGCTGGTCCGGCCGCCGCCTCAGAAGGGCCTGGCGAGCCTGCCAGCTGGTGGTCCTTACTCCTTGGGGCAGGGGTACAGTGGTGAGCAGCACAAACACACTTCCGTATTTCGGTGGGGACACCAGCAGTGTTAGGGGAAGTTCTCAAGCAAGTTACTTGCATGGGGGTGGGGGGATTCCTTTCTGGGCGAGGAAGTAGCAAGTGGAGGCACGGCCAGCCCAGCATCTCTAGCACTTGGGACCTTGCCCCCAGAAAAAGAAGTCCGGGTTAGGCTTGTCAGGGGCTGAAGGCTGACCCTTGGGTTGCAGGCGAGGGGAAACGAGTTCAATTGGGATTTGCTGGGGAGCGCTGGACAGCAAGGACAGGCTGGTTTCAACGCTTACATTGGTGTGGTTGGGAGGGGACAGCTGAGGCACCCCGCTCCCTTCCTCTGCAGGGGAGGGAGACCAGCTTTCCTTTCCTCTGCCTTGTAGAGAAGCTGCGTGGGACAGAGGAAGGGGCTTGGTCTCGGGAAACGGGACGCCCTTGCCATTGAGCAACCTCGCTGCCCACGCGTCCCTCTTTTGAGGCCTTGGACTCAGGTCAGTTGAAAGTGCTCGGCTTCAGCGTGACAGCCCCGGGTCCTGGGATGTTGCCAAGCCGCCGGGAAGCCTCCAGAAGGTCCCCAGCTCTTGGAGCTTCGGGCTGTGTTCCCAGCACACCACAGAGGTTTGCCGCTTGGTAACGAACAGTGTTGGGGCTCCCTGTGGATCCTTCTAGGAACTGTACGATCCGCTGTGTCACGGAAATTCTGGAAGCAATCCGCTTCCACAAGGTCTCCCGAGTTCCTGGTCCGTGTCCTACCTCCAGGCTGGCGGGGCAGCTCCTGGGCCTTCCAGGGTCCCTGCAGGGAGCCTTCCAGATCCCTGGGGTGGGCGGTATGAGTCTGCTGGGCTAGTGGATGGCCAGAGCAGCATACACGTTGGACTCAGCCGGGGGCTCCCCTAATTGGGAGGGAGGAGGTGCACTTGTCTCCTGTCTGAGGGCCAAGTGGTTCAGCTGGGCGTAGGTTACATCTTGAGGGTCTTCAGAAACCGCAGCCTGGAGCCGGGGGAGAGGAAAGGCACGAGGCTGGGGAGGAGAGGATGGCACTCCCCGCGGGGCTAAGGGCCTTGCTAGACAGTGAGGGGTGGCCTTGAGCCCATTCTTGCCTCCTTCCGTGTATCTGGGGGGAGGGGTGTGAGGTGGAAATGCCTGTGGTGTGGACACTGGGGGTGGGGCCTGGGATCTGGGGCTGGGGGAGGCTGGAGCAGGAATTGAGGTGGGCCCTCAAGGCCGACCCAGCGCCCCCTGCAGGGGGCTCAGCTCGGTGGCCAGGGTGAAGCGCATGAACATGCCGTGGGTTGCTGGGGAAAGAAGGAACGGAAAGCAGAGGGCTGAGTCGCTGTAGGACCAGGGTGTATGGAGTTGCGGAGGCGCCCTCTCCCGGCCTCTGCAGGCCCAGGGCGTGGAGTTGCGCCCCTCTGTGCGGGGCACAGGCTGTTCAGCCCTAACCAGCCACTCTGCCCACTCGCCCCGAGTGTCCCAGCAGCTGGAGATCAGAAGAGGCCCAGGGGAGTGGGGTCACAGCAGCACAGAGCACGGTGGGCTTCCAGAAGGGAGAGGCCTGCTGCTGGGTGGAGTGTCCGCTGGGTTTACCACGTGAGCAGGAAGGCAGGGGGTTCCCTGTTCGGGAGCACAGGGAGCTCACCTGGCTGTCGTGCTGACTGTCCTCAGGCTGTTTGTCTCTGATGACAGCATCTGGTGGAGACAACAAGGCGGCCCCTCTCTAGCCAAGATCCCCCAAGAGCTCACATGGCAGGAGCCCAGAGACAGACAGTGACAGTTACAGAGCCACAGGGAGTCAGATGCTGTCTACCGGGCACCACCCCCACCCCCCCCCGCGCCCCTGCCCACCCATGTCTCTGGGCCCGCCTCCTCCCTCCCCCAGGGCAGCCCGGGCTTCCCCTTACACAAGGTCTCCTCCTGGGCGCCGGCCTCAGGACCTGAACTGGGGAGGAGACAGTGGTGTTAGCGGCAGTGTGGGGGCCGCTGGCTAGCGGGAGTCGGGGTCTCTGGCTGCGCTTACCTCCTGCGCAGGCCTCTGTCCTCAGACGCTGCCGCTGCTGCAGGGAGTTGCAAATCAGCCTCAGGCCCCCATCCCCGAACCCTCCCAGGGCCTTAAGCTGAGGATCTTTATGATCCCCGCCCCCACCCCTCCGTACAGAGAAAGCAGTGCTAAACAATAAAAAACAAAGCTTGTATGTGTTTCCAAACATTTCATAATTTCGAAAAGGCAAAAGGATACAATATTCACACATGCCCACGTGTACCCTTCTTTCTAGAGCTTCTCGCTGGGAGATGCTGGAGTCCTTCTCTGCCACTCTGGTTTCCCTCTGGCCGCTGCCATGAGCCCACCCTTGGTCGGCCCACCGGGCAGCCACCAGCCCCTGGGACCCGTCACCCCCTTCCCTTCTCACCTGGCTTCCTGCCTTTGCCCCGACGCCGGTGTCGGACCAGGAGGAAGACGAGGAGGCCGAGCAGCAGGACGAAGGCCACCGCGGCCCCGATGAGGACGTACAGGTACCAGTGGGGACCTTGGGCAGGAGCAACACCATGAACGAGCCCGTGATGCCATTTACCTGAGCGCCTACTGTGTGCCCGGCACCTGCTCGGTTCTGTGCATTCAGCTCTGACCCCATCAACAATCACCCAGCAGACGACTGCTGCCCCTCCCGCCCACTCCACAGACAGAAAACTGAGGCACAGAGAGGTCATTCACATGTCTCAGGTCGCCCAGTGTGGAGGCAGCAGGGCTAAGACTGGAACCAGGGCCGTGGGTTCCCTTGCGGGATTTGGGGTTTTTTCATGCTGCCCCCTTGCCCTCCAGACAGAACACGGGAGTGGAGAGCTGCCCCACCAGACCCAAGCCCAGACCCATCTCCCACTCGGCACAGGCCTGACGCCCCACAGGGGCCTGTGTGGACCTGGAGTGTGTGCGTCTGCGAGGGCAGGAGGGAGGGCCGTGACTTTGACTGAAATCTCACAGCGAGCCTGCGGAAGGTGGCGGGAGGCCTGTTGTGCCGATGGTGAGCCTGGGCCCCGGAGAGGGACGCGACTTGTCCAAGAGCCCACAGCTGGGAAGGAGCAGAACTGGGGTCTGAACCTGGGGGTGTCACTTCCAAGCCTTGTTGTTGTCGACTCCCCAGCTGCTCTCAGGCCGAGCCCCCGACCTGTGAAGGCGAGCTCAGACACCCTGTGTGCGAGCCTGCTGCCCCCGCCTGCCCCAGGCACAGTGATGAAGCCACCTGCTTGCCCTTTGCACTCAGGTTTGCAATCCAAGGAATTGTCCCAGTGAGAAGGAGCTTTCTCCCACGGAAATGGCGGGAAGGGGCTGAGGCAAGACTGGGCTGAGCTCCTCCCACCCACCACCTCCCGCCAGGGACCCCGCTTACCCCTCTGTGGGTTGAGGGCTGCATCCTCAGAGCCTCCTGGGACCAAGACAGGGAGGTGAGGGGCGGGGCTGTGTGCTCCTCCCTTCAGGGTGCCCCTCCCCCCACCGGGCTCTCCCCGTCTCCCTCTGCCCTCTGCCCTCCCCGCACTGGGTTCTCCCCCTTCCCTCTGCCATGACCACCCCACCTGCCACCTGGCCCAGGCTCAGAACTCCTGGAGCCCTGTGGTCACCCCAGAGACAAGCCATGCCAGAGAGGGTCACCTGTGACCCCCTCACTCCCATCCCGCCCTGGCACTCCCCTGAGGACAAAAGAGGATAGGATTGGGGCCCCTCACCTGAGACCAGGAGCTCCAGGGGGTCACTGGGCTGTGACAACAGGTAGGGGTAGTTGCTGTGTGAGCCATAGCACCGGTAGGTCCCCTCAAGGTCTGAGGTCACGGGACTCAAGATGAAATTGACCCGAGAAGGTATTGCTGTGTCCTGCGGACGAAGGACCTGGGGAGGAGCGAGGGACCCCTCCTTGGACAGGTGGAAGGTATCAAACCACATCTCTGAGCGACACTGCAGGGTCACGTTCTCTCCCCAGGACACTGAAGTCCCCGGCTGGGCCGAGAGGGACGGTTTCACATACATTCCTGGGGGAGAGGAAGGTCGTGACATGTAAAGAGCCACCCCCTCCCCACATGCCCTTGACCCTGGCTGGGGGGTCACCATCCTCTCCCAGGGACTCTGTGTGGGACCTCTCTCAGCACCTCCCGTCTCTCTGAATGGGTGTCCTTTATCTCCATGGCCCTCACTGTCCCTTTCTCAGTCCCTGTCTCTAGACCACATCCCCACCTCAGCCTGTGCTCCTGGCCCTCTCCTTGGACCCCATCACCCAGGGGCAACCGTGGTCCCAGGCCCTGAGCAGACAGTTAGCACATGGGTCAGGGGGCTCCTCACCTGTGATCAGGACACCCAGAGGGGCACTGGGGGCCGACCAGGTGGACGAGAGCTTGTGCCCACAGTAGCATCGGTACCGGCCCCCGTGGATCTGGCTCACAGGGCCCAGGGGGAAGTTGGGGCTGGGTTGCCCTTCTAGACGCTGGGGAGCTCCGAGCTCCTCGTCCTTGGTCAGAGCGAATCTGTCAAACCCAGTCTCTGAGCGACACTGGAGGGTCAGGCTGACTCCAGACTGCACCAGGGAGCCCGGCTGGGCCGAGAGGGAGGGCGCCCTGTAGACACCTGGACAGCAGGGGACAGTGGTACTGGGGACGCACTCCCCGCATTGGCCCAGGGCCTGCAGTGAGGCTCTCCTGGGCCCCTCCTCCCCAAGTTCTCCCACCTGTGGTTCTGGCCCCGGGAGGACAGTGTCACCCACCCCCCATCAACCCCAGGGTTCCACTGGGCATATAGCTTAGGTTAGTCATCTGGGCCCAGGAGGTAGATGGGGTGAGGCAGGGACCCCCTCACCTGTGACCTGAAGGTGCAGAGGGTCACTGGGCTGTGACCACGAATCCGGGTATGACTCGGGAGAAACGTAGCATCTGTAGGTCCCCGCATGGGAGGTATTCACGGGGCCCACGTGGAATAGACCCTTCCCCTTCTCACGACGGAACGTCCACTCCAGGTGTTGGGACGCATCAGCCCCCCGCTCCTTCAGCAGATGGAATGACCCCCGTGGCCACGATGAGCTACAGGAGAGGGACACGTTCCCTCCCAAGGCCACCACAGGGCCTGGGTTGGCTGAGAGGGAGGGTGCGTCATACTTTCCTGAGGGAGAAAGAGGGAGCTGGTTACAGGGTCCATCACCCCACGGACCCCAGGGACCCCATGTACTGTGGGCTGTGAGCGAGGGTCCCCCTGAAGCCACATTCCATTCCCTTCTGCCTGGAGGAGGGGCCCAGGGGGAGGAGACCAGCTCCTGCCCTCACCTGTCATCACCAGGGGCAGGTCGTCACTCAGCTGTGACCAGCTCTCCCCGCTCTGATATACACACTGGTATCGCCCTACATCGTGTGAGCTCATGGATGTAATGGAGAAACTGCCCTTGTTCCTGGAATCCCATGAGGTCTCCAAGGTCTCCAAGGGCACAGAGACCCTGTCTTTATACAGAGAGTAGCCGTCAGCCTGCAGAGACGCCTGACACCAGATGGTCACTCGGCTCCCCTTGGTGACCATGGGGCTGGGATCAGCCCAGATGGAGGGTTTGGGGAGGGTCCCTGGAAAGGAATCAGATGGGGAGTTGCAAGGGGGCCCTTCTCCTTTCAGCTTCCCACCTATCACCCCAAGGCCCCTCCCACACAAGTCACCATCAGCCCTGACCCTCTGTGCCCCCCGGCTGCTTAGGGGGTCGTTGGTGGAGACAGGAGATTGGGGAAGACTCACCTGTCCGTTCCTGGTCCCACAGGCCCCGACACAGCCCTGGAAGAGAGATCCCGTGAGTGCCTCCCGCACCCACCTGCAGCTGCTCCAGGCCTGGTCTGGGCCCCTGGGTGCTGGGGTCACATCTGGGGCTGAGCACACGCCTCCCCCCCAGATGTTCTGCCCCTACTGATCCTCCCAGTCCTGAGGTCTCCCAGGGACCAGGACCTGGGGGCAGGAAGGGGAGCGACCCCATCCCTCCTCTTTTCCAAATATCTCACCGAGGCAGAGAAGAGCAGTGAGGGTCGGGGTCCTGGTGCTGCCTCCCATGGTCCCCAGCTGTGCAGACAGCTTATAAAGTCCTCAGCGTGTGCTGGACAGACAGATGCACGGGGTGTGGTACAACCCAGGCCCCGTGTTCCTCATCACGGGTCCTAGAGGTGGGGCCTCACAGGAAGGGGAAGAGCCCCCGCCAGGGCCTCTCTCTCCCTGAAGGGTGACCCGAGAGCAGCGGGTCCTGGGGCCTCTCAGACCAGACTGAGTCTCGCCAGACCCCACTCCCTCTGCTTCCTCCCCAGCAAGCCCAAGTCTAGCGAGCAACTGGTTCCAGCACTCGAGGCTGGGGGAGGTAGGGCAGGGCCTGGGAATCAGCCCCATTTCAGTTCTGCTTCTGCCCCGCCGCACACAGAGCCTTCTGTCCTGGGCTGAGACACTTCCCTTTCCTGAGCTTCTGTCAATGCAAGTTTTCGTCCTTCCTCCCACCGCGCTGGCAATCAGCCCCTGTTTAGTGAGCAGTGGCCACATCCGGTCATGGTGCCAGGCATGGGGACTCATTGGTGAGGCGACAGACTCGTTCCCTGGGCTAGAGGGGCTGTGGCTAGTGACAACAGACAATACAAATATTTAGGTGGGAAACGATTCTATTATAGCCTTGTAAGACTGTTCCAAGTTGAAAGAAAAGAGAAAACAGGGAATCATGAGAATCGTAACATGCAGACGTCACAGAGTCTGGGTCCCTGTTGTGAGCGGTCCTTCTGGGGGACGGAGTGACGGGAGGTATGAGCTGGGGGTAGCACAGAGATGGGAGCTGGGGGGCGTCCTCCACCGAAACGATCTGAGCTGCTCTCAGAACTGAGGCTGGGGCCTGTCACGGGACTGGAGCGCGCCCGGGAAGATTTTAACCAGCAGTCAAACAAGTTTCCGTCTGGAAACGACTAACGCTGTAGGAAATACCGACAGTTAGTACCCCCCGCCCCGCCCCCAGCATTTACCTGCTCCCCGGGTGGTGTGTTGGTCCGTGTTTGGGCCGTGTACGTAATTTCCTCACCTAAGCCCTGACACAAACCTGTCATACAAAACACTTGTGCGGTTGAGCGGAGTGAGCCAGGATGGCAGGTTGGAGAGGAGGTGGCCAGGTGCAGCTTGGCTGAGGGGCCGGAGAAGGCAGTGGACTTGTTAATAGCTCCGTTCGTGGTGTTTGGGGAGGTGCTGGAGGGTGAGTTGTGTTTGCTGGGGCTGGTGGTTCTGCTCTGACGGTCACAGCCTGGAGGAAGAGCCGGTGCAACTTAGATGTTTTGAAGGAGAGTGTGGGAGGGTTTGGAGCCTCCCACAGGATCAGACCAGCCTGGTGATCAGAAGGATCCTCTGGAGGTGGGGAGGAATGACCCGGGGAGAGGAGAGGCCCGGCTGGAGGCGCAGGGGGAGGCTGACGCGCTGGCGCAGCCCGGCTCCTTGAGTCTTGTGATGGGCTGGACGTTGTTAAGAGGGTCTCGGGGGGCGCCTGGGTGGCTCAGTGGGTTAAGCCTCTGCCTTCAGCTCAGGTCATGATCTCAGGGTCCTGGGATCGAGCCCCACACCGGGCTCTCTGCTCGGTGGGGAGCCTGCTTCCCCGTCTCTCTCTGCCTGCCTCTCTGCCTACTTGTGATCTCTGTCTGTCAAATAAATAAATAAAATCTTAAAAAAAAAAAAAGAAAAGAAAAAAAGAGGGTCTCGGGCCTGGTGCATCCGGTGAGTGGACACGAGCACCAGAGCGCGAGGAGCACACACTATTCCACCGTCTGGTGCCTGGAGGACCCGGTGGGGCCACCCCCGGAGGATGACCCAGGGAGGGGCAGGCTTTGGGAGGTGCCCTGAAGACAGATCGTCATTTCTCAGAAGGAAGCATGGCCCTTCCTCCTGCCCTGGGATCGTGGGTTTTCTCTGCCCCCCACACTTCCCTTCCCCGACTTCCTTCTTTCTCTAAGTCAGCTCCCTCTTTATCATCGTCGCTCCTTCTGAACCTCCAGTTCATTTCTGCCTCCTCGGGTCCCGTCCTCCACTGGGCAGAGCTCTCCGTCCCATACTGTGAATTCCTTCCCCAGGCACGGGGTAAGAGGCAATTCGGAGATGGAAGTTAGAGCTGAAACACCTACTGTCCTTCTTTAGCAGATAATTCCCCCTTCTGAGTCTCCTGTTCCTCATAGTGATGACACAGTGGCCTCTACCCTCAGGACCGCTGGGGTCACGGAGGCGTGGAGGGGGTCATCTGGGGTGGTTTCATGTGTGGCTTGTGGACACTGACATGACCACAGCGCCAAGTTCATATGGGGCCAGTTGAAGGCCACAGCCAACATCCACGGCAAGCACGCGGAAAGGTTTGTTAGATTCGTGGCCACAGTTGAATTAGAGTAACTGAAGTGTCAGAAGTGCAGAGTGAATCCCTAGCAGAGACCAGCGCTGAGTGGGCCTGGTCGTGAGTCCCAGGGACGGGCCCAGGATCTGGATTTTTGCTGTTTATGTGTGCAGACTGGGGGCAAAGCCCCAGAGGAGACACAGGGTTCCCGGTGTGGCTGCTGCCTGTCTGAACAGGGACTGCAGGATCCCCAGTCCCCGGTACGAGCTAACCCCCAGAATTCAGCTCCTTTCTCCGGGTGTGAGCGAAAGCCCTTTGTGCAATAAGGGCGGGCATCGATGTGTGGAGCTCAGGTTTGAGTCTGCCGTGCGTTGCTGGCACCCTGCGTCGGGCGCACCTACAGACCGTGAGTCAGAAGCGATTGCAAGCTGGTTCCGTTGTTGAGGACTTCACAGCTCAGGGAAATGGGGGTGACAACTTCTGTGGAGGATCAGCTCGGTGGCAAAATGACCGAGTGTGTGTGACAACCATGCCATGAAAAATAGAGTACAGACCCCAGTCACTGTGGGAATTCCCAACAAAGACGAAGGGGATAAATTGAAAATTGGGAAGAGATTTAAAAATAAGCATGCTTTAAAACCTCAGACAGTTAGAGGAAGACATGACATTCATGATACAAGAAGAGTTTAGTGGAAAAAAGAATGCTAAGGAAATTTCATAGATAAAAACTCATTAATTGAATAAAAAGATCGATTCCATAGTAGACATTAGATAACTGATCAGAAAATTGGGGAATCGGAAAATGAAACTCAGAAAGTATCCGAGAATACAGCTGGACATCATAAAACCAGAAGCCAAAAAGATAAAATCTGACACGTGGAGGATAGAATAACTAGGTCCCAAGACACATTTGTCCGTTTTAATGGAGGAAATGAGAGAATGATCAAGTAGCAATAGTCAGGTATTGTTGTTAAGGGTTTTTTGGAAGTGAAACCAGAGAAATGGTCAGCGCGCACTGTGAAAGCTGAACTGTGACTGGGAGCTACATCCTCGAAAGCAGGTAAAAATGTCAGTTTGTGGGACGACCTGGGTGGCTCAGTTGGTTAAGCATCTAGCTTCAGCTTAGGGCATGATCCTAGGGTCCTGGGATTGAGTCCCATGTCGGGCTCCTTGCTCAGCAGGGAGCCTGCTTCTCCCTCTACTGCCCCCTCTGTGTTCTCGTTCTCTCTCTCTCTGTCAAATAAATAAATAAAATCTTTTTAAAAAATGTCAGTGAGTACCTAACCAGGTTGGCAACCTGGAATCCACATTCCCCAGAAGACTTTATCAGAACACAGTGCCTCCTAATGTAATATTCAAAGAAATGTAATGTAATGTAATATTCAAAGAAACAGGAAAGTCTCAGTAACACTCAAAGGAAAAAATATTCAATGCACACCAACCCTGAGTTGACCAACAATTTAAAGCCATTTCTTGTTAAAGATTTGTTTATTTATTTTGGGGGAGGAGGGCAAAAGGAGAGGGAGAGAGAAGGGATCTCGGGCAGACTCCCTGCTGAGCCCGGAGCCCAATGTGCGGCTCCATCTCGTGACCCTGAGACCATGACCCGAGCCGAAATCAAGAGTCAGATGCTTACCTGACGGGGCCACCCAGGTGCCCCCAGAGCCATTTTTATAATCAAGCTTCATGAAATAAGGACAAACACTCTTGCAATAAGTAGAAAAAATAGACTTCTCTCAGCCAAGAAATTACAAGGGGGGAGGGGAGGAAATTGGAGAACTGAAAAATTGAGTAACTGAAATTTAGAAATTCCTTGTGTCTAATGACAGAATGAAGATGACAGAGGCAGGAGTCAGTGTACTGGAAAACAGAACAAGGGAAATTACAATCCAGCAGGAGAGAAAAAAAGACTTTAAAAAACGAACAGAGGTTGAGGGATTTGGGGAGCAATGTACAGCACTGATCTGCCAGCAAAAGGAGATGCTATCACTGAAGGGAAAAAGTTCCAAGAAATAAGTAACTGTCCGTTTTACAGATGTGTTGAAAGTCGTACATTTCCGTGTCCAAGATGCTCCGCAAATGAAGAGTAGGTTAAGCTTTAAAAACCGCGCTCGCGCACATCAAAATTGAACTGGTCAAAACCAAAACCAAAAAAGAAAGAAAAAAAAAAGAAAATGCCACGTTACGTAAGAGGGAAAACAATTTGAATAATTACAGATTTCACGTCAGAAATCATCCTGGTTAGGGGCGCCTGGGTGGGCTCAGTTGCTTAAGAGTCTGCCTTCAGTTTAGGTCATGGGTCCTGGGATCGAGCCCCACATCCGGCTCCCTGCTCAGCGGGGAGCCCACTTCTCCCTCTCCTTCTGCCCGCTGATCCCCCTGCTTGTGCTCTCTCTCTGTCAAGTAAATTTTTTTTTAATCTATAAAAAAAAAAAGAAATCATCCTGGTCAGAAGTTTTTTAAGTTATGGAGAGCCAACCTAGAATTCTTCGTGATATATTGTTCAGGAATGGAAGCAAAATAAAGTCATTCTTAGAGGAAGGAACACACGGAGAATTTGTTGCCAGCAGCTGTGCTCTACAAGAAATGATAAAGTATGTCTTCAGACAGAAAGGAATTCTAGAGGGAAACTGGGAAGAAAAGGGGAAGAACAAAAAAGGTAATTATCTAAGTAAATGTAGTAACACACTTCTGTTACATTCATTATAATACGTATGGCTACTGAAAGCAAAACCGATAAGGCCTGGTGGGGTTTGAATGTATGTAGATATAATACATAGGACACCTGCAACATAAGAGGGTGAGGGCAAAGGCCCTATACAGTTGTAAGGCTATTGTTTTTTCTGAAAAAGGTGAAATATTAACTCTATGTAGACTCTGAAATTAGGTAGGTACAATATCTACAGTAGCCATTTTAAGAACAACACACAAAGAGTTATAGTTAAAACACCAGTAGAAAGGGGAGTCTGGGACGTTCAGAGCATCCAGCTCTTGATTTTGGCTCAGGTCATGAGGTCAAGCCCTGTGTCGGACTCTCCACTGGGCACAGAGCCTGCCTGAGATGCTCTCTTCCTCTCCCTGCCCCTCCCTCCTCTCAAAAAAAAAAAAAAAAAAAACCAATAAATTAAAATGGAGTACTTAAAAATATTCCAAAACCCAAAAAGAAGGCAGGAGAGGGAAGATGGAAAAACAAACAGTAAGAGGAGGACAAACATAAAGCAAACAATAAGATGGAAAACCTAAAATCAACCTGATCAGTAATTACATTAAATGTAAATGCAGAAAGCACAATTAAATGACAGAGACTGTAGGACTGGATTAACACCACCAAGACCCAGGCATGTACAGTTGGTAAATGATGTGTAGGAGGTAAAGGTTAAAGAATATGTTTGCAGGGGCGCCTGGGTGGCTCCGTGGGTTAAAGCCTCTGCCTTCGGCTCGGGTCATGGTCTCAGGGTCCTAGGATCGAGCCCCGCATCGGGCTCTCTGCTCAGCACGGAGCCTGCTTCCTCCTCTCTCTCTGCCTGCCTCTCTGCCCACTTGTGATCTCTGTCAGATAAATAAATAAAATCTTAAAAAAAAAAAAAGAATACGTTTGCCAACATCAATCAAAAGAAAGCTTAAGCGGCTGTGTTATTTTCCTGTGGCTGCCGTAACACATTACCATAAACTCGGTGACTTTCAACAACAAAGATTTATTGTCTTACAGTTCCGGAGGCCACAAGTGCAGAGTCACCGGCGTAACATCGAGGTGTCTACAGGGACGCTCGCTCTGGTAGCTCCGCAGTGGGAATTGGCGCCCTTCCGGCTTCCAGAGGCTGCCCGCAACCCCTCCCTCCAACCACCGCGGCCCCTCGATTCCGTCCTCACCTCCCCTACCATTACTCTGCCCCTGTGGTCTCCCTGGAAGAAGAAGCCTGTGAATACACTGGGCTCATCCAGATAACCGGTGTCATGTTCCCATCTCAAGCTACTTAATCTAGTCACATTTACAAAGTCCCCTTGGCCTATAAGTAACACGCTCACAGGTTTTGGGGGTTAGGGCATGGACACCTTTGGGCATTGGGAGCAATCAGCCGCTTTCTATTGACCACAGTGGCCGTACTGTCCAAGAGAGTATGGTAAAAGATACCAGATCAAGTAGGCTTTTTTTTTTTTTTACAGATTTTATTTACTTATTTAACAGAGAGATCACAAGTAGGCAGAGAGGCAGGCAGAGAGGGCGGTGGGGAGGCGGGAGTGGGGAGGGGAGCAGGCTCCCCACCGAGCAGAGAGCCCGAGCAGGACCCTGGGATCATGACCTGAGCCTAAGGCAGAGGCTTCAACCCACTGAGCCACCCAGGTGCCCCACAAGTAGGCTTTTGAATAAGAAAATTATCAGATATTTTTTTTAAAAAGTCAATTCACCAAGAAGGCAGTAATTCTAAATGTGAATGCACAAATCCACAGAGCTTCAAGCACATAAAGCAAAAACTGTCAGAAATGGAAGGATAAGTAGGTAAGTCAACAGTTACGGTCATGGACTTTGACACTCCTCTCTTGGTTACTGATAGAGCAAAGAGATAGCACATCAGCAAGGATATAGGAAACCTTAGCTACACTGCCCACCAACTCGACCTAATTGACACACTGAGAGCAGCACCCCACCGACAGCAAAAAACACAGTCTTTTCAAGTGCACGTGGAGTGGTGGCCGACATAGTTCATACCCTCGGTTACAAAACAAAGCTTAACAGTCAAAAAAATTAATATCCTATATTGCTTCTTTTCACACCTTAATGGAATTTAAGTTAAAATCTATTACTAGAAAGATAATCTGGAACATCTTCAGCTATTTGGAAATTAAACAACACACTTCTAAATAATTCGTGGGGCAAAGAGGACCTCAAGGAAAATTGGAAAATATTTTGAACTGAATGAAAATGAAAACGGCATTCGAGCCTTTGAGATGCAGCTAACGTGTTTAGGGGGAAAGTTGGAGCAGCATATTCATATTAAAACAAATAACTCATATTTTTAAAAAATAGTTTCTAGTCACCTAAACTTCCACCTTAAGACACAAGAAAAAAAGCAACTCAACCCAAAGTGAGCATGATAAAGGGCAGAAATAAATGAAACCAAAAACAGAAAAACAATAACAAAAATCAATGAAACTCACTGCTGATTCTTCAATAAGACAAAAAGAAAATTGCCAAGGCCTAGCCAGGCTAATCATGGATAAAAGGAAGACACAACTTGCCAACATCTGGAATGAATGACAGAATGTCACTACAAACCACACTGATATTAACAGGACCGAAGAGAACACTGCAAACTCTGTGCCCCAAAATTTGGCAAGTTGAATGGTCCAACTCATTTTATTTTAGTATAGTTAACACACAATATTACATTAATTTTAGGTTGGTAACTTAGTGATTTTCAAGTTTATACATGTGTTATGTTCACCATAAGTGTGGCTACCACCTGTCCCATCACATCACTGTTGCAGTATCATTGACCGTGTGCCTTATGCTATCCCTTTTATGCCGTGCCTTACTCATTCCATAACTGGAATCCAGTATCTCCCATTCCCCTTCACCCATTTTGCCCATCCTTGCCCCCTCTGGCAACCATCAATTTATTCTCTGTATTTATATGTCTGATTCTGCTTTTCATTTGTTTTTTTTTTTAATACTGGTTATAAGTGGAATCATATGGTATTTGTCTTTCTCAGTCTGACTTATTTCACTTAGCATAATAGCCTCTAGGTCCATCCTTGAATGGTCCATGGTATCCCGAAAGACACGAACTACCAAGACTCATTCAAGAAGAAATAACCTTAATATTCTTTAAAATATTAAATTGCATTTGTAGTTAAAACACCTTTCCAATAAAGAAAACTCCCAGCCACCATGTCCTCACCAGCACATACCACTGAACATTTGGTGAAAAAATACAATTCTACACAATCTCTTTCAGAAACTAGAAGAGTAAGGAAAACTTTGCAAAAATTTTATGAGCAAGCGTTACTCCAAATTCAAATCAGACAAAGACAGTACTGGGAAAGAAAGCTACAGACCAATATCCTTCAAAAACACATGCAAAAATCCTCACCAAGATATTGGTAAACAAAAGCCTACAATACATCCAAGTGTGAATTATCCTCAGATGACTGACAAGTTGGACATCTAATAATAAAGGTTATCCACCATTTTAAGACTAACAAAGCAGAAACCCATCATGATATAAGTGAATGCACAAAGTCTGATAAAATAAAATTCTCAGCTGTGTGGGAAGAGAAGGGAACTTCCTTAATCAGATAAAGAGCATCTATGAAAAACCTTTAATATCATACTGAACATTTTCCTGATACAAGTCAATGATGCTCTCACAACTTCTATTCAGAACTGGCTAACAGTAAGACAAGTGAAAGGAATACAAGGCGTACAGATCGAAGGGGAAGAAATACCAACTGAATTTTATTTTGAAAATTAACGAGGAACAATTGGAAAGCAAAATTAAAATACTATTATAATAGCTCCAAAAACTATACCCAAGTAGAGCTAAGTATAAGCACAGATGTATAAGATCTGAAGACTAAGAACTACAATACTTAGCTAAGAGAAATTAAAGAACTAAAAAAGATACCACATTCATGGATTGAAAGACTCAACACTGGAAGTGGCCGGCTGGCTCAGTCGGTGGACCATGGGACTCTTGATCTCAGGGTTGTGAGTTCAAGCCCCATGTTGGGCATGGAGCCTACTTAAAATATAAATAAATAAACAAACATTAAAAAAGACTCAACGTTGTCATTAAGAAGAATGAAATCTTACCATCGGCAGCAAGACGGAGCTAGAGTATAACGCTAAGCAAAATGAGTCAGTCAGAGAAAGACAAACACCATATGACTTCACTCATATGTGGAATGTAAGATACGAAACAGAGGAGCAAAGGAATAAAAAGAGGGAGACAAACCAAGAAACAGACTCTTAACTATTGAGGACTGATGGTTACCAGAGGGGAGGTGGGTAGCAGGGCTGCTTAAACAGGTGGTGGGGGATTAATGACTGCGCTTGTGATGACCCTTGGTTGATGTATGAAGGTGTTGCATCACTGTATTGTACACCTGAAACTAATATTACACTGTATGCTAACTAACTGGAATCAAAATTAAAACTTTAAAAAAGAAAAAAATATTCAACATTGTCAAGAAATCAAGTCTCTCTAAACTGGTAAGCAAGGCAAATCAAAATCCCAACTAGCTGGGGCGCCTGTAACTCAGTCAGAAGATTGTGCAACTCTTGATCTCAGTATCATGAATTTCAGCCCCACGTTGGGTGTAGAGATTACTTAAATAAATAAATAAATAAATTTTTAAAAAGCCCGACTAGCTGTTTTAGCAGTCGACAAGCTGACACTAACCCATATGTGGAAACACAAAAAGAACAATAATAGCACAACAGTTCTGAAAAGGAATAAACCTGGACATCTTCTTACTCCAAGACTTTCTGTGGAAGGAAAAAATCTCATGGACGGTGTAGTATTTGCATAGGGATAGGTAGGTGGAAAAAATATATGATAGAGATGAGAGGTAGACCCACACATACGTGATTGATTGACTTTTAACAATGGGACAGAAGTACTTGCTTGAGAAAAAGATAATCTTGCTGGAACAACTAGAAATCTATTTGGAAAAAAAAAATGAACCTTGACCTTTACCTCACACCATCACCATACACAGTAATTCACATGAAATGGATCATAGACCTAATAGCAAAAATCAAACCATAAGGCATCTTTTAAAAAACACTTTTAAAGATCTTCACAACTGTGGATTAGACAAAGATTTCTTAGCAAGGTATAAAAAGCACAACAGCAGAAAGGTCCATTGGACTTTAAAAAGTTAAAAATTTTTCTCTTCAAAAGACAGCATTAGGTAATGGAAAAAAAACAAGCCAAGACTAAGAGAAGTGTGTGTGTGTGTGTGTGTGTGTGTGTGTCTGTCTGTCTGATAAAGGATTATTTGTAGAATAAATAAGGACTTTTATACTAAATAATACTAATAATACTAAAACCCTTCCAGATGAGCAAAACAATTTGAAGAGACAGTTCTCTAAGAAAATATGTAAATAACAATGAACAAATGAAGAAACACTGAGGACTCAGTGTTGGTCTCCACTGCTGAAGCGGTGGACATTGAGAAGAGTCTGTAGTTGGGTCACTCTTGAAATTCAGCGTACGCCACGAGACCCCTGCCCACCCTCCATCTCTGCCACTTCCTCCATAGGCCCACTGCACAAACACTGGGACAAGGAAGACCAGAGGCTGGCTAACGTCGACCCAATGAGCCACCCAGTCCCCTGGGTCATTAAGGACTATGTCTAGAGGGAACTCTTAGGAATCTTAGGAACATTTCTTTCTCTTTTTTTTTTTAAGATTTTTATTTATTTATTTGAGAGAGAGAGAGAGAGAAAATGTGCAGGGGGAGCAGCAGAGGGAGAGGGAGAAGCAGACTCAATCCCAGGACCCCGGGATCATGACCTGAGCAGAAGGCAGATGCCTATCCGACTGAGCCACCCAGGCGCCCATCTTGGGGACACATCTATCCGATTCAAAGATCCCAGTGCTTTGCACCCACTCCTATCATGTATGCATACACACGCCTCCGTTCTGGACAACCCTGTCTCCTCCCACTTGGTGCTGCTCCTTCCGGTCCCCTGACCATTTAGGCAAGGCGGTAGCTACTATCCGGGAGTCTGCGTACATCTTCACACCTAGTCAGATCTCTGTCCACAAAACGTGTATTATCCTGTTCCTTACCCAAACATGTGCTCACTGGTAATTTTCAGAGTTCCACTGGCGCGGTGGTGGGGCAACACTACTCCAGGATATCACCCTGCCCAGACACGACCCCGGGCTCAAAGCTGTAGATGACCACCGAAGAGAGGCATCGTTGTGACAGGGTAGGTATGTAGGTGTGTGCGCGTAACCCCATCTTTGTCCTCTGAACCTGCTCGTGGGCCCAGCCCCACCACTTACTCAACAGTGGGTGGCAAACTTAGGACTGAGTGGAAAGGACCACAGCCAGCTCATCGTGGATGGTTCCAGTTGCACACGTGCTCATGTCTCTTATCACTAGATTTCTACTGGGACCAGTGGCACGGAGGCAGCTTTTTAAATGATACCTAGCTCACTTGCTCAGCCGATGTGATGACATGAGCCTAAAGCCCATTGAAACTCAGCAGAGGGGTCACACAGCGTCCCAGCACACACGCCTATTCCGAGCAGCATGATGGTAGGTCATGGCCATGGCCATAGCGTTCTGATGGATGGAAAAGTTATGCCTGGGGCGCCTGGGTGGCTCAGTGAGCTGAGCAGCTCAATCTTGATTTTGGCTCAGGTCATGATCTCAAGGTCGTGAGATCAAGTGCCAGCCAGGCTCTGTGCTTAGTGTGGAGTCTGTTTAGGACTCTCTCGCCCTCTCCCCCTGAAATTCCCCTCACTCTCTCTCTCAAAAAAAAAAAAAAAAAGTTACACTTACATAATATTGTCGTCTATTAAGTGTGCAATACATTTGTACATTATGTCTAAAAAGACAATGTACACACCTCAATTTGGAAAATACTTTATTGCTAACAATGCTAATCATCCCCTGAGCTGTCAGCAAGTCGTAATCTTCCTGTTTTCAGAGGGTCCTGCCTCTGTGCTGGTGGCTGCTGCCTGGACAGGGTGGCGGGTGCTGAAGACGGAGTGGCTGCGGAGACTCTTAAAATGAGACAACAGTGAAGTTTGCCGCGTCGATCGACTCTTCCTGTCCCAACTTCTCGGTGGCAGGTGATGCCGTTTGCCAGCATTTAACCGCAGTAGAACTGCTTTCTGTAGCTGCTTTCAAAGTTGGAGTCGGTGCTCTAAAACCCTGCGGCTGCTTTACCAAGTCTGTGTGATCGTCCAAATCCTCGGTTGTCATTTCAACGACGTGCACAGCATCTTCTCCAGGAGTGGCTTCCGACTCGGGGAACCCCTGTCTTTGCTGCTCCTTCAGAAGCGGCTCCTGGTCGGTTTGAGTTTGACCGTGAGCTTGCCGCGGTGCGGTCCCTTCTTCAGGCTCCGCAGCGACTTCGGGTTCTCTTGCTCTTCCCACCACTCCGGTCGTGACTTCCTCCCCGAAGCCTTGAGCCCTTCAAAGTCATCCATGAGGGTTGGAATCCACTTCTTCCAAATGCAGAGAAAGAGACTGAGGCCCCCAAAAGCGGCTACAGAGCTTGCCCCAGATTACACAATGTGGGAATTAGCGAGAACGGACGTGACGGGGCGCCTGCGTGACTCGGTTGGGTGAGCGGCCAACTCTTGATTTCAGCTCAGGTCATGATCCTCCGTATCACGGAACGGAGCCCGTCGTGGGGTTCCATGCTCAGCGGGGAGTCCGTTTGTCCCTCTCCCTCCTCCCATTTGTGCTCTCTCTGTATCTGTCTCTCTTGCTAAAATAAATAAATTACAATCTTTAAATAAATAAATAAATAGAAATAATTTTTTTTAAAAAAGGAGGCTATTATGGCAGGAACTCACAGACAGGCAGAGGAGGGGGCAAGCCTACGGTGGAAACCTTGGAAAGCTGCCCTCGAGCCTTGACCAGAGCCGATGTGCCCAGGGAAGCCGGAGGCAGCCTCGCTAGAAGGCGTTGTCCTGTGTTACCCGTTGGGGGGGGCATACTTGGCTTTCTCTTGCTGGTCTTCAATTAGAGCCAGGGACAAAAATTAGGGAAGCCGTCTGCTATTAGTCAAGTCCTGGCCAGTTTGGACCGATTGTTACAAGGGTATCGTGTGGCTTCCCGCCCTGCTACTAGGGGTGGCCTGCCCGGCACGTTGCTGCAGGCTGTGGGTCAGAATCCTATCTTTGTAGCTGGTGTGGCCGTCGTCCGTTTGCCCGTGCAGTCTCTTAACAAAGGAGGTCAGGCCAAGGTTGGAGCTGGGCCAGCCTGGCCCCATAGCTGCCCTCTTCAGCGCTGCTCTGTGCGCGTAGCGGGCAGCGACTGCCCAGAGGCAGCGCCACTGTAGCCAGATGCCTGGGTTGACACCTGCAGCCGCTTGCTCACCCAAATCCCCTGGACAAGTCTCTCCACCATTCTCTGCGTCCGCGTCCTCCTCTGTGAAACGGGCTTGTGCCCACGCTAGCCTGTTACCGTCACCAGGTACTGCGAGGCCTTCCCAGCTACCCAGTTCATTTCTGTTCTCTTGTTTGTAGATTAGCTCCCAGACGAGAAAGTTCTCGGAGGGCAGGGCCTCACCTGTTCTACTTATCTGCGTCTTAGCAGAGGTTCAGCGGTAGTCGATAGTCACTATATTGTTAAATTTATGAAAAACTAACTATATGCATCATCTCCGGACTGAAGTTTCTCACAAACCCCTCCTCCAATTCATTAATTTGCTAGAGCGGCTCAAAGAACTCGGAGGAACATTTTACTTCCCTGATCACTGGTTTATTACGGGAGGATGTGACTCAGGAACGGCAGATGGGAGAGCTGCCTGGAGCCGGGGGGGGGGGGGCACAGAGTTTCCACGTCCTCTCCAAGGGGGCCGCTCTCCCCCCATCTCCACACACTCATCCACCCAGAAGCTCTCAAATCCCCTCCTTGGGGGTTTGTATGGTGGCTTTATTACATCCACAATTACATCGCTGACAATTCATGAGTGACCCAACCTTCAGCTCCTCTCCCCTCCCTGAAGGTCATCTCATTAATATAAGCCCAGGTGTGGTTGAAAGGGCTTCGTTAGGAATATCGACTCCTTGACTGCTCTTAGGAAATTGCAAGCGGGTTAGGAGGTCTGAGCCAGGAATGGGGATGCAGGCCCAACGCATATTTCTCATTATAAATCACACTAGCGATAAACGGTAAGGCAAGTAAGCCAAGAGAGAAGGGGCACCCAGGAAGGCTGTTAAATGTTAAGGTAGGGTTGCCACGGAAGGCCTGAGGAGGTGACATTGCAGGAAAGACCAGCGGGCAGCGGGCAGTGGGGGACGAGACCGTGCGGCCACTAGGGCAAGAGCGTTCCAGGTAGAGCGGTGGGGGCAGCGTCAGCATGGATAAGAGGCGCAGATGGGGCCGGGGAACAGACAACATGGGCCCTTGGCTTTTACTTTGAGGTGGGAAACTGTTGGAGAGTTCTAAGAGGAAGGACATGGTCTGACCCACATTTGAATCCCCCGATGCCGGTCATTCTGTTGAAAACAGAGCACGGGGGCAACGATGGAATCCGAGGAGGTGAGGAGCCCGGAAGCTACCGCAATCCTCCCTGTGGATAATGTCGCTTCTGCCCACATGTTGGCCGTGAAGGTGGAGTGGTCAGATATGGGTCTGCAGCGTTCGGAAGGTGGCACGCGTAGGATTTTTTGGTTTTTTGTTTGTTTGTTTGTTTTAGATTTTTATTTATTTATTTGACAGACAGAGATCACACGTAGGCAGAGAGGCAGGCAGAGAGAGAGGAAGGGAAGCAGGCTCCCTGCCAAGCAGAGAGCCCGATGCAGGGCTCCATCCCAGGACCCCGAGATCATGACCTGAGCCAAAGGCAGAGTCTTTAACCCACTGAGCCACCCAGGCACCCCCATTGGGGTTTTTTAGACAAGTTTAGGTTCATGGCAAAATTGAGAGGAAGACACAGAGATTTCCCTTGCACCCCAACCCCACTCATGCCCGGTCTCCCCACTATCAACATCCCCCACCAGAGGCTGCATTTGTCACCACCGATGAGCCTCCATCAGCAGACATCAGCGGAGCACACAGCTTGCGTAGCGGCCACTCGTGGTGATGTGCATGCCGTGGGTTCGGACAGTTGTGCAGCGACCCGTGTCCACCGCTATGGCCTCACACAGAGTAGCTTCACTGGCCTACAAATCCGTGCTCCTCCTGTTCACCCCCGTCCCCGGCCAACCTCCAGCAATCGTTCATCGTTTTACTGTCTCCAGTTGTGCCTTTTCCGGAACGTCCTACAGTTGGAATCACACAGCATGCAGCCTTTTCAGACGGTCTGCTTTCGCGTCGGAATGTCCGTTTAAGGTTCCTCCATGTCTTCTCGTGGCTTCATATTCCGGCCCTTCAGCGCTGAGGGCCACCCCGTTGTCTGCACGGGCCACCTGGCTTAGCCCGCCATCTGCGATGGACATCTTGGTTGTGCGCAGGTTCTGGCCGTGATGAGCAGCGCTGTTGCAAACATCCACACGCAGGGTTTGGTGGGGTCCTACATATCCAGTTCCTTTAGGTCAAAACCAAGGAACATCCTTGCTGGAGACAGTCGCACCAACTGCACAGCTGAGAGTATATTCAGTTTTATAAGAAATCTCCAGACTGTCTTCCTAAGTGGCTGTGTCGTTCTGTGTTCCCACCAGCAAAGAACGAGGGCCCCTGTTGCTCCACGGCTCCCAGCATTTGGTGGTGTCAGCGTTCTGGATTTTGGCCATTCTGCTAGGTGTGTAGTTGTAGCTCATTGTTGCTTCCCTTTGCCTGTCCCGGATGGCACAGGATATGGTGCAACTTTTCACGTGCTCACGTGCCGTCAGTAGAGTTCCTTCCGTGAGGTGTCCGTTAAGGCTTTAGGCCTATTTTGGGGGTTGGGGGGTTAGGTTCTTATTTTGTTCTTAAGTAGGCTCCATGCCCAGCATGGAGCCCAACGTGGGGCTTGAACCCATGACCTTGAGATCAAGAGGTGAGCTGAGATCAAGAATCAGATGCTTACGGGCCGCCCGGGTGGCTGAGACAGTTAAGCTTCTCATTCTTGGTCTCAGCTCAGGTCTTAATCTCAGAGTTGTGAGTTCAAGCCCTGTATTGGGCTTCATGCATGGAGCCTACTTACAAAAAAAAAAAAAAAAATTAAAGAGTTGGGTGCTTAACCAACTGAGCCATTCAAGTGGCCCTGGTCAGGCTGTTTCCTGTTGTTGAGTTTTAAGAATGATTATACTTTTTGGACAGCAGCCCTTTATCAGTTGTGTCTTTTGCAATATGTTCTGTATTTAATTTTAATGAAGTCCGGCTTATCAATTCTCTCATCGGCCCCACCTTTGGTGATGTGTCTGAAGTGTCACTGCCACACCCATGGTCTGCTAGGTTTTCTCCTATTATCTCCCATGAGTTGAATAGCCCTGCATTTTATACTGAGACCTATGATGCATTTTGAGTTAATTTTTGTAAAGAGTGTAAAGTCTGTATCTGCATTTTTTAAGAAGATTTTATTTATTTGAGAAGGATAGAGAGAGGGCGAGAGCTCATGAGCAGGGGGAGGGGCAAAGGGAGAGGGAGAAGCAGGATCCCTGCTCCGACGCTGGGCTCAATCCCAGGACCCTGGGATCATGACCTGAGCTGAAGGCAGATGCTTAACCGACTGAGCCACCCAGGCGCCCTTTTTTTGTGTGCATGTGGATGTCCTTTTGAGTTTGTTTGTTTGTTTTTAAAGTAAGCTCTAGACCCAACATGGGATTCAAATTTATGACCCTGAGATCAAGAGTCACATACTCCGCTGACTGAGCCCGCCAGGCACCCACAACTTTGTTTTGTTTTGTTTTCTTTTTAAAGATTTTATTTTTTGAGAGAGAGCATAGAGGGAGAGCGAGAGGGAGACGCCTACTCTCTGCCGAGCAGGGAGACCGATGTGGGGCTTCATCCCAGGACCCCAAGTCCATGACCTGAGCCAAAGGCAGACACTTAACTGACTGAGCCACCCAGGAACCCCCCATCCGCAAGTTTTTTAATGAGGAATTTTTTAAGGGAAGACTCAAGACAGAGATACTGAGTACTGAGTCAGTTAAGAACTCTGTTGCAAAGAAGAGAGAGCCTGGAGAACATATTTATAAGCCAGTTACCAAAGAGGCCCAAAGAACAGTGTTAACTGGGCAGGGGTTAGTGTCCTGTTTTAAATGAATCTAAGCTTACAGGAAATTGAGGTTCTAGCAAATCTGTTTACTGAAAAGGGTAGGAAAGAAAGAAGGAACAGGCGCCACAGAAATTGGGAAACTAGAGATAGACGCTTTCAGCCCCAGAATCATGACCATGTGACAGTGTTTCAGTAACGAAATCTATGGGACGCAAGTACACATTTTAAAAATAGACATACAAATACTGGAAGTGGGTACTGATAACGTTCAAGTAATTTCTTAAGCAGAAAGGCAGCTGTATGAATCATCTCACAAATGTGTATTTTATTCATATGTGTTTCAGCTTTTAATAGAATATATGTATAAAAAAAGACCCGGATCATAAACGTATGGTATAAAGTATAATTCTACACACCTGAATAACCACCAGCCAGGCCAAGAAAAAGACCACCACCAGCCCCACGAGTCTTTCCTGACATTCCCCTCCCCAACCCAAACCTGTCCGGAAAGTGCAACACTCACGTCCTCCTTCTCTTCACGTGTGACTTTGATTTATGCCTTTGTGTGCACCTGAAATGCTTCGTGAAGATCTTCTCAAAAGGAAGTTTAATGTGGTGGGAAGAGCGCAGACCTTGGACTCAGAAAGACCAGGTTTTAACCCCCAGCCCAACGGGCTACCTCCTAGAGGCGTGACCTCCTCCAGGCCTTTTCCTCAACCATATAAGCAAACGCAAACACCCACACTTCCCAGGACTGTCACCAAGATTCAAATCACAGACTCCACGTTTATTCAACAAGTTTACTGAGCCCTCTTGAGACCTAAGCCCTGTAGAAACTGGAGATGAATCAAACCCAGTCTTTACCCTCAAGAAGCTCATAGTGTGGAAACAGGGAACTACAAAACATCACAGCCAGTAAGTGCTTTGAAACAGGGAGGGAGATAAGAAGGATATAGTGTTTCTAGACCTGGAGTCAAAACCTAACTGCAGAGAGAGGCAGGAGGGTTCGCAGCCTCCCCTGTGCAGAGATGAGCTTGGGACCATCTAGAAAGGCTCTGTCCACAGATGCAGCCACATCCCCACGGGTCTCTGGAGTCACTCACTGCAGGCTGGCCCACTGCAGGGACGTGTAGACCACCTTACCATCAGGCTGAGGAGAACAGAGCAGCAGCGTCTTTCGGACGCTGGTTCCCAGGCGGCCAGCAGAAACCAGGTCCTGCAGTGGAATGGGGTCCCCCGGAGCCCAGCACTGAGCAATGTAGTGGGCGTGGAAACGAAGTGGGTCACCTGGGTGAAAGACAGACACACAGAAGTTCCCCGTGGCAGAGTGCTGGAAGACACTGGAACGTGCACAGGTAGGAGACGGGAATCAGCTTAGTAATCACTGTGAATAACTCAAAATATTGAAATACTCTTGGACCGAGCAATTCCACTTCTTGGAGGTTTTTTTTTTAAGATTTTATTTATTTATTTGACAGACAGAGATTGCAACTAGTCAGAGAGGCAGGCAGAGAGAGAGAGAGGAGGAAGCAGGCTCCCCGCTGAGCAGAGAGCCCGATGCGGGGCTCGATCCCAGGACCCTGAGACCATGACCCGAGCCGAAGGCAGAGGCTTAACCCACTGAGCCACCCAGGCGCCCCCACTTCTTGGAATTTTTTTACTTATAAGGATAACAGTACTAAAATATACCTATGAAGATATTTAGCCTGTTACCATTTACAACCGCTAAGAAAGGGAGAAAACCAAACCACAGACTTGCTAAGTTCATGGTCTCACCACAAGACCAGCTGTTAAAATGACAAAAATGTATGCAGGTGGGGAGGTCCAGGATACACTCGGGGCAAGCCGTCACACACATACAGCGTGATCGTGTTTAAAAAACGAGACAAGGGGCGCCTGGATGGCTCAGTGGGTTAAGCCTCTGCCTTCGTCTCAGGGTCCTGGGATCGAGCCCCGCATCAGGCTCTCCGCTCAGCGGGGAGCCTGCTTCCTCCTCTCTCTCTGCCTACTTGTGATCTCTCTCTGTCAAATAAATAAATAAAATCTTTAAAAAAAAAATGAGACAAAACAGTTAACTGAATACATCATTGTCGTGACGTAAGCACCAGGACCACGAAGTCCGTCAAAGCCACGAGGAGTGCACAGGATGTCAGGTCCAAGGAGAAGTGACTCTAACCGACCACAGGAAGAATTTACAATATGATGGAGTAATGAACTGATGGGCGATGAAGATGTTCCAGAAAAGGGCCCGACAGTAAATACTTGCAGGTGTGTGGGCCACGTTACAAGGGCTCGCCTCTGCAACTAGCGCCGCCTGAGCCACAGGCCATATGGACCAAATGGCCAGGGCCGCCTGCCAGTAGCTTTCCCTTTAACACCTGGGTGGCAGTCTGCCCCCCGATTAGGTAAATCCGACCAAGCAGAGCAGGAGCCGGAGTCGGGCCCCAGCCACGGGTTGGTAAGTGCCAAGAGTGAACATTGACAAGGGCAGGGCGGTGAGGCGTCCCATCTGAGAGGACCATCTGCTGGCTGTCCAGCCAGGAGCCAGGAGCCGGGCGTCGCTAGGACACCTCTGCCCGCTCAGGAGGAAGCATCAGAATACACGAGAAGGTTCCCCGGAACTGTTCCGGGAGGCTTAGTGCCTTTTAAGTTCAGATACCTTTACTGTTAGAGACAGGTGAGGGCCTCAGTCCTTGAATATTTTCATCTTCGGAGGGAAGGATTCTACGTACATCACATTTACTAAGTATGTATTGTTTCAGAAATACTGACCCATTAGAACTAACAGGTCAGCCGTGCAGTTCAGTTTCAGATGTGTGACTGAGTTACTGGTGGATTTAACCTTGTTTTAACTGGAATGTTTTAGTAAGCCTATTGACAGTATTAGAACATATAAACTTAAAACTCACCCCATTTACAACTTATTAGATCTGAGTTTTTGACAAGTTCCATAACGAGGACACCATACAACTTAAAAGGGAAAATAAACATATTAAAACTTAAAATGCAAGGGTGCCTGGGTGGCTCAGTCCGCTAAGCGTCTGCCTTTGGCTCAGGTCATGATCTCAGGGTCCTGGGATCAAGTCCCATATTGGGCTCCCTGCTCAGTGGGGAGCCTGCTTCTCCCTTTCCCTCTGCCTGCCGCTCCCCCTGCTTGTGCACTCTATCTAATAAACAAATAAAATCTTAAAAAAAAATTGTAAATGCAGCTTATAACATTGAAAATTATGGAACTCCTCTCACGAGTGGGATCAAAGGCGGACTAACAGTCCCCTTAAAATCTGCTAGATTGGAAAAAAAGATTTGTAAATTGACCTGAAAGCTTAGAAAAGAACTAGATATTAGTATCCATATATTTCGTGAGTCAAACATTCATTTTCAAAACCAAAATAGTCTTTCACATACAGAAAAACAGTAGCAAGGTAGTGACCGTGTGGTCATCTGCAGAGCACGGGGCAGGTGAACTGCTCTCAGCTCCTGAGTCAGTCCCTCAGTTGAGTGTTTGGTCTGAGAAGACACGAAGGCTCGTGGCTCATGCACAGAACTCTCCTTTGGTCTCCAGCCAACAGCTAAGCTCTGACTACTTACCTGGTGCTTCTATCCGCCTGTGTTCTCAGGAGGAACAAAAAAGGCAATTTCCTGTAGACTTACTTTTTTAACCTTTTAGTTAGACAGTAAAGGTACTCATACTACAAATTCAAAAGTTACCTGGTACACTGAAAATCTCCTTTACCTACACCTGATGCAAATTCCCTCCCAGAGGTAACCGCTGTACTTGGGCTGGAGTACGTCCCTGCAGGCCTTTTTCCATTTGCTACTTACTTTCTAATCAGTAATCCATTTTAAGTTCTTCTCACGTTCTTTCACTCGAGCCACATAGTTTTCTTTAAGTAATCTCTACACCCAGCGTGGGGCTTGAACCTACAACCCTGAGATCAAGAGTAGCATACTCCCCCGACTGAGCCCGCCAGGGGCCCCGCAAGCCATGATTTTTAAGGCTATTTAAATAATGTGTATATAACTCCATGACCACATAACATAATTCACTTTTTACCATACCTGTTTTTGACACGTGGTTCTTTTTTTTTCCCTTCCCCCTTTGGTCATTTTTTCATAAATGTACGTGGACCTACATTAATCTTTGACAACTAACACCAATAGGTAACCCCTAACCTATTAACAATCACTCTGGCTTCTCTCTAATATTTCGCTACTGTAAAGAATCCTGCAACGACAATTTCCTGTATGTTCTGTGCACATAGTTAGGTGTCTCTAAGCAAAACTTCTGGATCAAAGAAAGTGCTTAATCAGATTTGCTAAATTGCCCTCCAAATGGGCTTGCGTTCCCAAGTGTTCCTGTCCTTCTATGGGTTTCAGAGGCTGAGAAAAGACAAAAAAGGAAAATGCAGAGGGTCCGGGGCTTGTCAAAAAAGGGGCAACAACAGGAGGTCCCAACAAAACTCACCAGGATAGACCAGGAAGTCACCCCCAAACTTGCCAGCAGCACTGAGGAAGAAGCCTCGCTCCCACAGGTCTCTGTAGATGCTGTAGCGAAGCTCATGGGCAGGACGGCCAGCATGAGGCCAGTCTTTGGACTGGACACGCCAATCCAGGGGCCTAGCCTTGATGGGTCGAGGCCTAGCAGTGGCCAGCTGGACCAGCAGGGCGGACCTGGGCAAGGGGGCCACCTCATTTGAAGGCCCTGGCTGGGGAGAAGAGGAACCTGGGGGTGGTGAATGCAGGAGAGTGTGGTGAATCCAAGGACAAGGTCTTCCCATCCCCCAGAGAGTCCCAGGCCCGAGATTCCCGCCCGAGATTCCCCAAAGATCTCCCACGTCCTTCCGCCGGCCCCTGGACTCCACTCCCACCCTCACCTGCTTCCTCGGGCTCCGCAGGGGCCTGGCTAGCGCTGGCCTCACTCTCTGCGGCAGCCGGGTTCGCACCGGCCCCCTGGCTCTCGCTGACCCCCGACTCCTGTTCCAGCTTCTGCTTCTTCGCAGCCTGGCCCTCCGCAATCTTCTCCAGGAGCTCCTGACGACGAGTCTCGCGGGCCTCAGCTGCCAGGGCGCTTTGCTCCTGGAAGCCCTGCTCTTGCTGGCGTTTGAAGGATGCCAGAGCCTGGGAAGTAAGCCGGCGGGAGTGCCAGGATCCAAGTCTGCCCTGCCTCAGGACGCCGGGAACCCCGACTCCCTGACTCCTCCCAACCCCAAAGCCCGAACCCGGGGATCCTACTGTCCTGCAGGCACACTATTCCAGAATCCACGACGCCCAGAAGCCCTCCCACCGCAGGGACCCCGAGTCTACTTCCGCAGGTCCCGGGCGTTCGCGTCCCTGGCCCGCCCCTTACCAGGCTGTGTTGGCGCGGATCCGGGCGCGGGGCGCTGACCAGGGTCACGGCGCCGATCTCGGCCAGAAGCCGCGCCTCTTCGGGCATCAGCAGCAACGGGAGGCCCAGGCGCGAGTTCTGGCGGGGCCCGCGGGGCAGGGCGCCCACCGTGCGGCCCCCCACTCCCAGACGCTCCCGCAGTGCCTGCACCGCCTCGGCCCCCCATACCAGGGAGCGGCCGTTCGCGACCTCCACCACCAGCATCCTCCTGCGGAAGCCAGGGGGGCACAGCGGTCACCGACACAGCGCTCCCGCCGCCTGGGGTGGGGTGGGGGTGGAGGGTCTCAGCGAGGCTCCGCCCCTGAGCCTGGAGGGTGGAGCCTCGCCCGGGCCGCGTCCGCCACCTGCCGATTCTCCAGGCCGGGCCCCGCCCCCTGGGCGCCGAGTCGCTAGGGCGCCGCCGGGCCCCCGGGACCCTGAGGTCAGCGTTCCGGCCATCGCGCCTTCTCCGCTCGGAGAGAACCTCCCTTAGTGCGGGGCCACGCCCCCTTCGAGGGGCTCGGAACTGGGCCCCTCCCCTTTCCAAGCCACCGAGGCGTGGCCTCAGAACCTCCTCGCGCGGCGTCAGACGCCCACCGTGGAAGCCCCGCCCCCGCCCGGACCTCCTGGGCTCGGCCGAACTCGCAGCCCCGCCCCCTCCCGAAGGCCGGCGGCTCGGGGTTCGGGCGCCCTCGGCTCCCGTCAACCCCGCAGCCAGGCCCCGCCCCCTCCGGCCGCAAGCGCTCCCGGTAGGGGAGTACCCGCCCCACTGAGCGAACCCCACGGCCGGAGGCTCCTCCCACTGGGCACCCGCTGTCCGTTCCCCGCCCGGGCGGGCTCACCCCCTTCGTGAGCGTTCCCCTCGGAATGCCGCACCGTCCCCCGACAGAACCAGTCACCTCGTAAACACCAGCTCTCACTCCCGGCGGAGCCACCCCCTACGTAGCGCGCCACGCGCCGCTTCCTCCACCCCTCCCCATCCCGACCCCCTGCGTCAATTTCGTCACGCAGCCACCTCAGCGAAGCGGGAAGTCTGGGATCCGCCCCCAGTGGCGCCGTAGCCCCGCCTTCCCGTGGAGTGGCACACCTTGGTCCCGCCCCCGCGAAGCGAACCTCCCCCAGCCGCTTGGGCTCCGCCTCTAGAAAAAGTGAGGCTAATTACCTTGGTCCCGCCCTGGTAGCGCACACGTCAGCTGGGGTCCCGCCCCCTCAGGCCGGACTGCTGTTAGCCCCGCCCCCTTGGAACGATCCAGATCACCGCCTCCCTTCGTGTTGCTTAAGTCTGTGGCCCCGCCTCCTTCTCACGCTCTATCCCGGACTCCGCCGGCCTCTTAATCTGAGTCAAACAGGGTCTGTGACTCCGCCCACTTCCGGCCGAGCTCTTGGCCCCGCCTACATCCGAACAGAGACCGAAGCTCGTGGCCCCGCCTCCAAACTGCCGCCGATTCTGCCCCAAAAAACCCGAAGCGGAAGCGCCGCCTCCTCCCGAAGCTTCGGGCCCCTCCTCCTGGCAAGCCCGAGGCTCCGCCTCTTTACGTGCTCGTGGCTCGGCTGCCGTGCGGTCCAGGTGCGGCGGCGGAGTGGTCCTCTCGGGCGCTGGAGCCCGCCGCTTCCCTGCCTGGCCCGCAGCCTGACGGAGCCGCGCACCCGGCCCGGGACCGCGACGGAGCGGCGCGCGCTGGGCGGGGGAGGCGTGGCCGGAGCCGGGGCGCCCGTGAGCCGGGACTGCTCGGCCGCCTCCTGCCCGGCGGGCGGCGCGGAGCCGGGCCCAGGTGGGCCGGGGCGGGGCCGCTTCGGGGGCCGGGCTGGGGGGTGGCTGCGGACCCGCGGGCCGACCGGGGCGGGCGTGGCACCGAGAGCGCGGCCGAGCGGGGAGTGGCGTAACCGCCTGTGGCTCTGCCGGGGAGGTCTGACCTGAGCGGGGGGGGGGGGGAGCTGGGGGGGGCGTCCTCCGGGCTTTGGGTGGGAGAAGCGTCTGCAGCTCCGGAGCAGGTGGGGGCTGGAGCCTGGGTTCCCGCAGACGGAGGCCCGCCGAGTCCCTGGGTCCTCGGAGGAGGAGGAGACGGGGAGCTCTGGAATCCTGGGCTCTCCACTGGGCCCGGGACAAGGGTTGTTGCTGGGTTCTCAGAAGGCGATGTCTGAATCTTTGGGTCCTCAGTGAGGGGGGAGTAGCTTTGATTTCTGCGATCGCAGAGGGGCTGAGAGGTCTGGATTCGAGGAGAAGAGAACTGGTGGCTTGGGTTCTCAGAAGAGCGGGGCTGGGGGCGGATTCTTTTATCTTCAAAGGAGGAAGGTCCTGGGGGTCCGGATTCCCCTCTTCGCCGAGGAGAGGAGCGGAGGGTGGGACTCCATGATCCTCGACGGCTCGGGACTAGGGAGAGTGAATTCCTGAATCCTCCGAGGGGGAGGGGTGAAGGCCCGGACTCCTGGGTTCTCACTGTGAATCTCTGCCCCTCCCCCAGACCATGTCGCCTGAAGAGTGGACTTATCTAGTGGTTCTTCTTATCTCCATCCCCATCGGCTTCCTCTTTAAGAAAGCTGGTGAGTCAGGTTCCCTCCCTAGTGGAAAATGGGGGGGGGGGGCAGGCAGGGGACTCCCTGGAAGGTTCCAGGCTTATGCTGTCCCTTCTCCCTGCAGGACCTGGGCTGAAGAGATGGGGGGCAGCAGCTGTGGGCCTGGGGCTCACCTTGTTCACCTGTGGCCCCCACACTTTGCATTCTCTGGTCACCATCCTTGGGACCTGGGCTCTCATCCAGGCCCAGCCCTGGTGAGGATTCGGTGGGGAGGGCGTGGGGAGGGGGGAAACAGGAGGGGGGAGCGGAGGGGGAGGAGGAAGCAACCTGTTTTCCTCTTTGGGTCTGTCTCCCTTTCTGCCTTTGTCTCTGGGTGTCTCTTGTTTATTCTCTGTGTGGTTGCGTCTGTTTTTCTTCCTCTCTTGCCTCTTCTGGGTCTCATCCCTGTGTGTCTCATCTGGTCCCTGAGATCCAGTTCATGTACTCAGGAGAAAGGAGGACTTGTGCAGGCCATGCTACCCTTCGCGTTTCTATCACGTCTCTCTCCCTCCTTTTTCTTGCCTCCCGCGGGAAAAATGGAGGACGGGAGGGTTTTCGCCCGAAAGCCTCTCGAGCCCTCCTCATTCTCTTCTCTGTCGTGGTGCATTTCTGTGTGGCTGTGCCCCTTCTTCCAGGGTCCCTCCCCCATTTTGTGGGGGAGGTGGGGGAGGATCTGTAGCTAGAATCTGGGGGAGGCCGAGGCAAGGGCTCTGTACCCAGCGCGGCTGGCCTTCTGCCTTTGCCCCAGCTCCTGCCACGCCCTCGCGCTCGCCTGGACCTTCTCCTACCTCCTGTTCTTCCGCGCGCTCAGCCTGCTGGGCCTGCCCACTCCCACGCCCTTCACCAATGCCGTCCAGCTGCTGCTCACCCTGAAGGTCAGACTCCCCTCCGGCCCTCCCTTTGTGCGCGGGGGGCGGGGGGGGCTCCCCCTCCTCACCTCCTGCTCCCACCCACTCCCCGGGGAGCAAAGGAGGCGGCTTTCCATCTCCCACACACCCCAGGGGTGGGACTTCAGCTCTCTTGTGCTCTGGGGCAGGCCCTCACCTCCCAGCTATGCTCTGGGGGTAGAGAAGCACATTCCCCCCCCCCCCCGCCCCCCACCCTCCTAGCGAAGCCGGCTGAGTGCTTCCCCGACGGGCTCTCGAGAACTGCTAGAGAACTGCGTGTTGGTAGCGAGCCATTCAGTGAAGTAGGAGAGACAGCTTTGGAGAGAAGGCACTTACCTAAGGGTACAAAAGCAGGACGCCTGGGTCTGGCTGTCAGTCACCGGGGAAGATGGGTGAAAGTGGATCCCCCGGTCCCACCGGAGACTGAAAAGTCGGGAGTTGCCGGGTGATGGGCTCGAGAACCAGGTCTCGCCAGCGTCCTGCCTTCTCCCCGGGAAGGCGAGGACAGGCGGGAGTCGGTTAGCCAAGAGGTGGAGGGAGGGAGAGCCTTTTGGGAGTCGGAGCAGCGTGTGGAAGGGAGCAGGCCGGTGTGGGGGGCGGGCAGGCCACGCGCATTCAGCCCCAGGGATGGGGGTGGGGAGCAACCCCAAAGCTACAGACTCCGAGACCCATGGGGTTAGATTTGGGGAGGAAGGAAGGTTTCTGGCCCGAGCAGTTAATTGGCTGCTGGTGCGTTTGCCGAGGAGACAGGCCGGAAGAGGACCTGCTCTGGGGAGTGGGTGACACCGTGTTCCCGTCTGGGTGCGTGAAGTTTGAGGAACCCCGGAGGCCTAGGACTGTCAATGGCCAGAGGCCCCGGGATGGGTTTGGGGGTTGGAGGGAGGAGCCCAGTCTGGGGGTACAGTTCGGAGATCCCGAGAGCATGGGTGATACCAAGGCACAGGCTGCAGAACAATCCAGAAAAGGGAGCACAGAGGGGGAGAGGCCCAGGAGGGGGGTGGGGGACACCCGCTGGCAAGAAGCCGCTACCCTGCCACTCCTGACTCCAGACGCCCGCTGCCCTGGGGGAACGGACCTCAGCTCCCCGCTCAGCTCCCAGGGGCACGCTGGCCACAGCATCCCTCGGCTGCTGCGGGAGGGGGCGGTGAGGAAGGCCCAGGCTCTGTCTGATCCGTCCCCCACCCGTGCCCCTTCCCCCCAGCTGGTGAGTCTGGCCAGTGAAGTTCAGGACCTGCACTTGGCCCAGAGGAAGGAAATGGCCTCCGGCTTCAGCAAGGGGCCCAGCCTGGGGCTCCTGCCCGACGTTCCCTCCCTGATGGAGACGCTCAGCTACAGCTACTGCTACGTGGGAATCATGACAGGTGAGTGTGCCTGCGCCCCCAGGCCTGTCCCCTGCCCCTTGTCACCCTCTGTCTCCGCTCCGCACCCCGGGTTTGGTGTCCGTCGGGTGTCCCTGCCTCCGTTCCAGTGTCTGCTCCTCTGAGGGTGAGTGTCGAGGCCTGGGTCTAGCTCAGCCTCTCCTACTGCTCTCCAGAGCAGACACAGACTGTTCTCAGCCTCAGTGATGGCTCGGCTTCTTGAGGGGACACGGGATGAAGCGGAAAGGTCCACATAGCTACGCTGTTTCTGCCCCCTGGGGAACAACTATTCCCGTTATGCTCCCGCTTGTGGCTCAGGATGTTTTTCACTCGTGTTGACCTTCCAGAAGGTTCTCTCTTCGATGGCACCTGTGATTACGAAGCTGTAATCGGCATGTTCACGCACTGAAAACGACATGCCATTCACTCGTTCAGTGGCGTTGCGGGTCCAGCCGTCACTGCCACGGCATTGTAGGACAGTTGCGTCACCCCACAAGGGGACCACGGGCCCTGCCGCCATCATCCTTCAAACCTCCATCTGCCCCCAGTCTGTGGACACCACCGGTCAGCCTCCTGTCTCTGTCGCCTTGCCCATTCTGATCATTTACGAATGGGATCCTACTCTCTCTGGCCTTGTGTGACCTGGAGGCTGTCACTTCTGTCCATCCCGCTGCCCCCTCCCCTGGCCGGGTCTACAACTGTTTCCTCTCCATCAGTGACCCCCTGTGGTCCCTGCCCTGCTTGGGGCGGTGCGGGGCAAGAGAAACGGGATTCCAGCACTTTGCAGCCTGTGGTGGTTTCCTAGGTCTTTGAACAGAGCTCCCAGTCCTCCGTGCCCGTACGGCCGGGCGCCTGGCCCCTGCAGGCCTCTGACTTCCCCCACCAGCCCCTTCCTCCCAGAAGCACTGCTCGACCCCCTCCCTTACGCACAGCTCCCTCCCACCCCCTCGGGGTCTGGCTTGTCCATCCCCATCTTCCTGAGGGACTTGTCTCCATGGCCTCTCTTCTCCAGGTCTGGCTGTCCTCTTTCTCTTTGAGTCCCATGAACTCCCCCTTTCTGGTTTCTTTCTTTCTTTTAAGATTTTATTTTTATATTTTTAATTTCTCTCTCCTTCCAAGTTTTATTTAAATTCTTGTTAGTTAACATATAGTGTCCTATTGGTTTCTGGAGAATTCAGGGCTCCTCACAAATGCCCTCCTTAATGCCCATCCCCCATCCAGCCAGTCCCCCGCCCACCTCCCCCTATCAGCCCTCAGTTTGTTCTCTGTCATTAAGAGTCTCTTACGGTTTGCTTCTCTCTCTCTTTCTCCCCTTCCCCTGTGTTCATCTGTTCTGTTTCCTAAAGCCCACATATGTGTGACGTCACGTGGTGTTTGTCTTTCTCTGACTTATTCACGGAGCATCGTACTCTCTAGTTCCATCCACGTCATTGTGAATGGCCAGATTTCATTCTTTTTGTTGGCTGAGTAATATTCCTTTGTGTATACACACCACACTTAAGATTGTATTTTTTTTTAAGAGTTTATTTATTTATTCGACAGGGAGACAGTGAGAGAGGGAACACAAGCAGGGGGAGTGGGAGAGGGAGAAGCAGGCTTCCCGCCAAGCAGGGAACCTGATGTGGGGCTCGATCCCAGGACCCTGGGATCATGACCCGAGCTGAAGGCAGACACCCAACGACTGAGCCACCCAGGTGCCCCTTAAGTTTTTTTTTTTTTTTTTAAGATTTATTTGACAGAGATCACAAGGAGGCAGAGAGGCAGGCAGAGAGAGAGGGGGAAGCAGGCTCCCACCTGAGCAGGGAGCCCGGCGTGGGGCTCGATCCCAGGACCCTGGGATCATGGCCTGTGCTGAAGGCAGAGGCCCAACCCACTGAGCCACCCAGTCGCCCCAAGATTGTATTTTTAAGTCACCTCCACACCCAGCACCCAGCGTGGGGCTGGCACTCGGGATCCCCAAGATGAAGAGTCTCCCAGCTCACTGGCTTCTTGTCCCTTTGAGTCTCCCTCCCCTTGTTCCAGGTTTCATACCCATCCCCCACTCTCTGGGCTTCCAGACCCTGAGCTGTGGCCCCCTCCCAGCCCTGGGAGTCTCTGACCGGCTGCCCCCTCCCCAAGTCTCTGCTTCTCCCCCCGCATCCAGTTCGCGGTCTGGGCCCCTTCTCCCGTCTCTGCTTCGTCCCCGCCCCACCCGAGCTCCCCAGTCTCCGGCCCCCTCCCCAAGTCTCTGCTCCCCACCCCAGCTCCCCAGTCTCGGGCCCCCAGCCTCCAGAGCCCCAGTCTCTGACCAGCTGCCCCCTCCCTCCCGCCCGCCACAGGCCCGTTCTTCCGCTACCGCACGTACCTGGACTGGCTGGAGCAGCCTTTCCCCGGGGCCGTGCCCAGCCTGCGGCCCCTCCTGCGCCGCGCCTGGCCGGCCCCGCTCTTCGGGCTGCTCTTCCTGCTGTCCTCGCACCTCTTCCCGCTGGAGGCCGTGCGTGAGGACGCCTTCTACGCCCGCCCGCTGCCCGCCCGCCTCTTCTACATGGTCCCCGTCTTCTTCGCCTTCCGCATGCGCTTCTACGTGGCCTGGATTGCCGCCGAGTGCGGCTGCATTGCCGCCGGCTTCGGGGCCTACCCCGTGGCCGCCAAAGCCCGGGCCGGGGGCGGCCCCACCCTCCAATGCCCACCCCCCAGCAGGTCAGGCAGTGGGAGGGAGGCCTCCCCAGACCCGGCAGGCCCCATCAGCACAAACTGGCCCTGCCCCTAGCAGGGAGGAGAGCGGGGGAGCGGGGGGGCGGGGTCACCACCTGTTGTCAGTGCAGTGTCCACCCTCGGCCACCACAACCCACCTGCCCCTGGCCTAGGGACCTGCCCCTCTCCTACGGAGCAGCACTCCCGGGACCTCCCGCTGCCCCTTGTGCTACTGCTTGTCCCCTCTTGGGATGGTGGACTGCTGTCTGTTGTCAGGAGAAGGAAGGTGGCTTCTCAGCGACCATGTGCCTCCCCTCTGTCGCCATGGAAGTGTCACCCCAGTAACTCCGTTGTTCTGGTTACTTGGGATACCATCTTTGGGCTGGGCTGGGCCCACCCTTTGTTGCTAGGGCAGTGGTTCCCTAGCAACTGGCCTGCCCCTCTTTGCTAGGGAAGCGGTTCCCCAGCAACCGTGGCCTGTCCCTTCCTGCCCCAAGACTGGCTTACACCCCCACCCCCACCCCCCAGACTGCCCTTGGCTGCTAGAACCCTGCTCCCCCTCCCCCCAACCATGGGATGCCCTGGCAACGGGCACTTTCTAGGGAAATGGCATCCCTGACCATGCTGCCCTCTAGCGGGGGTGGGGGGCGATACTCCTAGCCACCGCAGGTCGCTTTCCTACCGTTGCCCAGGACATACCCTGGTAATGATGAATTGACCTGGTTAGCAATGTTACACCCCCTCTCCCACCCCACTGCTAGTAATTAGGGGCGTCTTGTTGCTAAGGAAGTGTTGCGCTTGTGTTGCTAGGGAAATGATGCTCCCAGCAACGGGGAATGGACCGCCCCACTGTTCTGGCAACCAGGGGTGGCCTTCTGCCTGGGGCTAGAGCAGCCCATTGATGTAAATTATGAATTCCTCCTTGCTCGGGTTGGGCCATCCCCTAGTTATCATGGACAGCCAGTCCATTAGGGGGGAAGCAGCACCCCCACACAAATTTCAGCCACTGCCCTAGTAGCCATGGACCTCTGGACACTAGAGAGGGTGTCTCCCAGAAAAAGGCAAGCAGGAATTGAAGGCTTTTCTAAATATGCTGGGCCCTGCTCTCAGTAGGTGGCTCCCGTCCCATTATTAGAAGCCACCAGCGGTTCCGGTGGGGGTGGGGTGTTCGCCACTGCTGGGGTTGTTGGCACCAGGGACTCAGGAACCACTGTATTGCTGGAGATGACACTTCTTCAACAGTCATAGGGACCAACAGCCACAAAAGGCCCTTTCTGGAAGCGTTTCTAAACATCCCAGGCCTTGTTGCTAAGGAATGCCCTTTCCCTAGCAACAGAGACCATCCAGGTGTCACGTGGGTCTAGAACATCTCCCTAGCAACCACAAACCCTCTCCTTGTTAGGGATGCTCCTTCCCTAGCAATCACAGCATCTGGCCACTTAGAAGGGACCACACCTGGAGGCCCCCGGGAAGGTAGTGAGCTTGGCTGCTGAGGAATGGCCTTTCCCTAGCATCTGAGAGCAGTGAAGGGCCAGGTTGCTAAGGACTCGTAGCTTAGCAACTGTAGCCCCTCCAGGCCTTTGTTGCTGCTGCAGCCCCCTTACCAAGAGGAGGACCACCCCACTGTCGGTGAACTGTGCCCCCCCTCCCGCCCCCACCCGTCCTCCCTCCCCAAAAAGGCTCCCGCTGAGCTACCCTCCCCTATTGCCCTAGCACACGTGGCAGCCAGAGCTCTTCCCTGGCCAGGATCCCCTCCTGAGCGGCCGGGGCTGGGACAGGAGCCAGCGTCGGGAGGGGGCCTGGCTGAGCTGCATGTCTGTCCCCCACCCTCACCCTCCACCCCCCCAGTCCGGAGAAGGCGGCTTCGCTGGAGTACGACTATGAGACCATCCGCAACATCGACTGCTACGGCACGGACTTCTGCGTGCGGGTGCGGGATGGCATGCGGTACTGGAACATGACGGTGCAGTGGTGGCTGGCGCAGTATATCTACAAGAGCGCGCCCGCCCGCTCCTATGTCCTCAGGTGAGCTGGCCGCCCCCGGGAAAAACACGGAACTACAGCTCCCGGCAGCGCGTGGGGCTGCCCGCGGCTTCCAGCGGGCCGCCGCCCCTGAGGATCCTGGGAGTTGTAGTTTCTTGAGGCTGGTGCCCTGCCGTGGATTCGCGTTGCTCTGGGGCTAGACCGCTCCCCCTCCCTGGGCCTCAGTTTCCACCTGTGTAAAGGCCTCCTTCGACAGAAGCAGCGTACTGAATCCTGTGGACTCTGGCCAGACTCTGGAATCCTGGCCCCGCCAGCTCCAGAGAAAGCTTACTGAGTTAGTGGACCTGTGTTTGTTCCAACTCTTGAACGGGGGGCGGGGGGGGGGGGATGCTGTTACCAGCTGCATAGTTCGCGGTGAGGGCGAAGCGCGGTAAAGTGTGACGCGTCCTCACTGTGGGGCCCGCTAGGTGAGTGGTCACCGCATCTTAGCTTTTTCTCATCACTCATCTGGTATTTCTCCGGTGGGAGCCGAGTGTGGCCATTGTGCTGTTCGCAGCCTTAGGTCGCAGGACTTGGGAGGAATGGAGGCCCAGCGAGGTGATCCAGCCCGCCGGCACCCCTCGGTCTTCCCAGAGCCGGCAGATGAGGCTGCTGGGGCGCAGCTGACACATCTCCGATGGAAGCAGTTGCTGGTGGCCCCGAGCACCGCTCAGAGCGGGCTTAGGATGGGTGTGGGGAGGAGGAGGCAGCGTCCTGCCAGGTGCTGGCTATGGGGGACTGAGGGCCCAGAAGGGCCAGTCCAGGGGTGGGGAGATCTGGCGGGAGGTGGGTGCAGGAGCGGGACAGGTGAGGGGGCCCGATGGGTCTGGGGTCACCGAGCCCAGGGGGACGGTCACGTTCAGCCAGGGTTACTGGATGGGGCATTGGATGACATTGATGCCCTGCAGGAGAAGGTCGGGGTAAGAAGCGGTCACTCCAGTGTCCTCAGGTGGTGGCAATACCAAAAGCTCTGGGGCCGAGCATCGGGGCAAAGCCGTGTTTGCCTTAGAGGTTCTCGGCTGGGAGCCGTCATCCCACAGTCCAGGGGCCACTGGCAGGGTCTGCAAACCTTGTAACTGGGAGGTGCTGCTGGCGGCCAGGGGTTAGAGGCCCGAGATGCTCCTCCAGCCTGGGAGGCACAGGACAGCCCGCCTACAGCACAGAATCATCCGTCCAGGCCCCGAATGTCCACAGTGTGGAGATGGAGAAACCCTGGTGTGGACTAGGGATGAGGAGGAGCCGGCGAAGTCACAGCCCGTGAGCTAGGAAGACAGTCGTGAAAGTGGGAGCCAAGTGAACCAAGTGTTTTGAGGCGGAGGGAGGATCTCTTGTATCAGATGATGTACAACGGAGGCGGGGGTTGAGCAGGACGGGAGGAGGAAGTCTCCAGAACCTTGAGCAGCAGTTTGGAGGGCGGAAGTGAAAGCCAGCTGGAGCCGTTGGAGAGAGACCGGAAAGGGGGAAGGGTTGGGGGGAGCTGGGGGGAGCGTTGTTCTTTGGAGAGCCCTCACTGCACAGAGGAGCGGCCAGCTGTGGGGGGGGGGGGGCGGCAGAGCAGTGTAGGACCCAAGCCCAGAGCTCAGGTGCGCCTGCGTGGAGTTCCAGGTGCCCAGTGCCCATTCATGTGCCACCCACTGCCCTGCTTCCCCCTGTTGGGGACCCTCACCTAAATGCTCCCGACACACAGAGCTCTTTCTCCACCACAGGTAGAAAAGAAAGAAAGTTGTGTTCACGAATTAGTATAAACCAGGCTGTGCTGCACACTGCGAGGAACCCGCTAGGGAAGTCACCACACCAGGAAGAAAGCGCCCCTTTTTATAGACCCGCAGACAAGGAAGAGCCCCCTTCCCCACCCCAGATCACAGCCCCTGGCACAGCCTGCTCTGATTTCTCCGTCTTCCGTGGAAGTGGGACCAGAGCCTGAATCTGTGGGTCGTGAGCGGAGAGCACGTTTGGGTCCACAAAAGGAGGGGAATGTGGTTGGGAGATCTCTGAGTCTTCCTGAATCGGAAGTTACGCTGATCCCCAAAAGGAAGTGGCTGGGGGCTCAGGTTCATGGGTCTTAAGGAAAGAGGTGCTGAGAGGGGATTAACTGGGTTCCTGAAGCTCTAGAGAGTAGTGACTCCTGGGTCTGAGGGAGGAGAGACTGGGGGGTCTGGACTCCTGGGTCTGAGGGAGGAGGGGGCTGGGGGCGTCTGGGCTCCTGGGTCTGAGGGAGGAGGGGGCTGGGGGGGTCTGGGCTCCTGGGTCTGAGGGAGGAGGGGCGGAGGGCTGGGCTCCCGGGTCCTGAGTTGCAACCTCTCCCCCAGGAGCGCCTGGACCATGCTGCTGAGCGCCTACTGGCACGGCCTCCACCCTGGCTACTACCTAAGCTTCCTGACCATCCCGCTGTGCCTGGCTGCCGAGGGCACGCTGGAGTCAGCCCTGCGGGGGCGGCTGAGCCCCGGGGGCCAGAAGGCCTGGGACTGGGTGCACTGGTTCCTGAAGATGCGCGCCTACGACTACATGTGCATGGGCTTTGTGCTGCTGTCCCTCGGAGACACGCTCCGGTACTGGGCCTCCGTCTACTTCTGCGTGCACGTCCTGGCCGCGGTCGCGCTGGGGCTGGGGCTGGCTCTGGGCGGCGGCGGCCCCAGCCGGAGGAAGACGGCGCCCCCGGCCGCCAGCCTTGCCCCGGAAAAGCTCCGGGAGGAGTAGGGAGGAGTCCGCCGCCACCGCACTCCCTTTGCGCGTCAGTCCGGCCACCAAGCTTTTGGCTGGGAATTCCGTGAACCAGGCTGCTGTCTCCTTTCCCAGAAAGCGCTGAATTTGGCTGGGGGCCTGGAGAGGATTCCCGTTCCTCGGCTCGGGCCCCCCGCCTCCGATGCAGCAGGGCGGGGGGCTCCCCCTGCTCCCCTGCCGTCTGCCCTGAGGGCTCAGGAAGCTGTCATCCCTCCTGGAAAGTCAAGGTGGTGTCCGGAGGAGAATCCCCCCTTGTCCCCGCCGCGGCGTCCAGAGCGCGCCGCCCTCCCCGCAGCGCCCCCAGCAGGGGCCACGGGGCTTCCCGGGCGGATCCCCCTTTCCGGGACGCCGGAAAGGGGCGCAAGCTGCAGGGCAGCTTCTGGGAGAGCAGCCCTCTCTCTCCAGGCTTTTGCCCCCACGTTCACGGAACAGTGTTTCAGGCCCGGAAGGGAACATTACCCTCCCGTTTCATAACGGGGAAACTGAGGCACCGAGGAGCCGCCCTTTGGACATGGTTCTTGCAGCTTCCATCTGAGCCCCTCAGGGTCCCAGCGCTCATGTCACCCTCTTGTCATTCTCTGGCCTAGAATAGGGTCGGAATGTGTGAACCTCCCCCAATAAAATGTCTCGCAAAGACCTTATGTGTGTCTGGGGGTGGTCGCAGGTGTGGGGCTCCCCCGGAGGCGGGGTGATGGATGGGCTCCGCTCGCAGGGGACACACCAGCATCAGGGGGTTTCCGTTCCCAGGGGACCTTCCGGAGCAGCCGCCCTGATGGTCCTCCCCGCCCCCAGCCACCTGGTGGCCAGGTACGGACCTGCCCCAGTCCCTGCCTTCCCTGGGGCAGTCCCCGCCCGGCTGGCCGCTGAGACGGAAGCAGTTTCACCTGGGGCGGTGGAGGAGCGCCCGATGTGGGAACCGGAGGCCTGGGGCTCCCCTGGAGGGTGGCCGGCACCCCGGGGGGCCAGAGCAGGTGCCGGAGTGGGGGGCGGGGGACCCAGCCCCCGGGGCTGGTGGAAATCCTGAGGGAGACAGAGAAGGGAGGCAGGAACTCCAGGGTCCAGAGGGCAAAAGGGGGAGGGATTTCGATTCCCGGTAGTTTTGAGGGAGAGGGGAACTAGGGGATGGGGCTCCTGCGTCCTGGGGAGGAGTCCAGAGGGGCGGACGCCGGTCTCAAGGGAGGGGGGCCGAGTTCAAAAACTGAGTACGCTGGAAAAGGAAGCCGAAGAGTGGGCTTCTCAGTCCCGAGGTAGTAGGGACTAGAGGGCCCACATTTGGGTGCTTGCGGGGCATGAGGCCCAGACTCCCGGGTCCAAGGGAGGAGAGGCTGGAGGCCTGGACTCCTGCGTCGGAGGGAGGAGGGGCTGGGGGGTTGGGGCTGGACTCCCGGGTCTGAGGGAGGAGGGGCTGGGGGCCTGGACTCCCGGGTCTGAGGGAGGAGGGGCTGGGGGCCTGGACTCCCGGGTCTGAGGGAGGAGGGGCTGGGGGGCTGGACTCCCGGGTCCAAGGGAGGAGAGGCTGGAGGCCTGGACTCCTGCGTCGGAGGGAGGAGGGAGCGGAAGCTGGGACTCCTGCGCCCTCCCAGCCCCTGCTGTCCCACCCCAGGCCCGTCGCTCTCTTCTGTGCTGAATGAGCTCCCCAGTGCCACTACACTTCGGTACCGAGGCCCTGGGGTTCTGCCATGGGGGGCATCGGAGGAAGAAGAAGAAGACGGAGAGAGGAATATCCAGGCCATCGCGGAAACCGCCCAAAAGGAGCTGGAGGAGCCCCTCCCCTCTCGGGAACTGCCCTGGCCCCTGCAGGCCCGCCGGGCACACAGGTGAGTCTCCGGTCCCGCCTCCCAGCCAGGTGAGGGCCGTCCTCGGGCTTGTTGGCGCTGTGTCTCCCCACTGGGTCGTCCGACTCTCCCTGCTTCTCTTGGCGTCGTTCGCCCATGCCCATGTCTCTGCTTCTCTGACTCCGAGGAGTCCTGTCTCCCTGACGCTGGGACTCTTCCCTCGGCCGGGTTCACCGTCTCAGTCTCCGCTCAGGCTCTTTCTCCCTGGGCCTGAAGTCTGTTCCTCGCGTTTCCCTCTCTACAGTAAGTCTGCCTCTGCCTCCGGACTCTTCCTTCTTTCCCTCCCGGGTCTGCACGATTCGCAGGGCTGGGGAACAACGCACGTGCTGGCGGCTAGGTCAACGCTTATCCCAACGTTATCCCAAGCACGGTGTCCTAGCAAACCTTTCGTAAACCTCGGCATGGAGCAGAGTCCTGTGCGTGTTTCCTGAAACCAAAGAAGGCACTGGAACCTTGGGCAAGCGGGGGGTACCTAAGAAGCAGGGGCGGGCCCTTCTGAGAATGGGGTCGTGTGTCTGGAAATTGTTCTCCGAATCCCATCGTTCTGGGGCTTTAGGGCGGTTTTGTCACACAGCCATGCTTGGTGAAATCTTTGGCCGCGAGTGACGGAACACACCACCCAGCCCTGCTTCTCTCCCTGCAGCTGCGGGCGAGGTTCCCCTAGCAATCAGCCCCTACTCTTAGTTGGGGTCCAAAAACACCTCACTTATTTTACAAAAGACACATTTATTGCATCACTTAGGGCATCCCAAGGGTTTGCCGGGGACAGGGACAGAAACCAGATATATATTTATAAATCACAGGATCACACCTTCCCTTTTTCTTTCCCTTTTTACTTTTCCTTTATGACATTTGCCTACAGAAAAGTGTACGAGACATTGTGTATACACTGAGAGTGTTCCCATGGTGAGCTCCCAGGCAGACCCCACGGAGGGCAAGAGACACCTCGGCGGGACCCGGAGGCACCCCACCTGCCCCGGATCACCCCCTTTCTCCCCACAGTGTCCCCTCCCAGACTTCTAGGACGAGCTCTCGCTTTCCTGTGGCGCTTTGCCACCGGCGAGTGCGTCCCTACAGGGCAGGCTGCGTGCTTGCCCGGAGCTCTGTGCGGGGATCCCTGCGGTCTGAGTACCCCGCCGGCTTCTGTGCCTCTTCTGTTGGCCCAGAGTATCCGCAGTCGCCGATATGCTGCCGTTGACTTCCTGGTCTCACTCTTGTCTTGTTGCTACGTTTGGGTGGTGTCCAGTTGGGGCTGCTGGGCCCTTCCTATTCTGCTCTGAATCTGTTTCCCTACCAGGCAGAGCCATGCCAAAGACCAGGGGGCTCAGAGATCGGGTTCCAGAGGCGAGCAGTGGGCCCTGCGGCTTCGGCGGTCCAAGGAGAAGATGAAGGCGGCCCTGCACACCCTGCAGCCCTGGGCGTGGACGCTGAAGAGAATCGGGGGTGCAGTGGGGTTGAGGCTGGTGTCTTGGGGCGGGTCCCACTCCGGGGTCTGAGGGAGGAGGGGCTGGGGGCCTGGACTCCTGGGTGTGGAGGAGGAGGGGCTGCGGTCTGAGGGAGGAGGGGCTGGGGGCCTGGATGCCCAGTCTGAGGGAGGAGGCCCCTCACTCCTGACTCAGAAAGGAGCCCCAGGCCTCTCTGGCTCCCCCTGCAGGCCAGTTTGGCGCGGGCACGGAGTCCTACTTCTCCCTGCTGCGTTTCCTGCTGCTTCTCAACCTGCTGGCGTCCATACTTAAGGCCTGCATGACGTTGCTTCCCACCTGGCTGGAAGGGACTCCCCCGGGTCCCCCGGGCCCTAACGCCTCCTCACCCTGCGGCTTCTACGACCCCAACCCCCAAGGCCTGGTCGCCTTCCCCACCCATCTTTTCAACCTGCTCTCAGGAGAGGTGCGTCCCTGGGAGAGCCCCTCTGAGCCTCAGGGCCCCCCAGTTCTGATCGCCCAACTGCATGGTGCACTTTCCCTTTGCAGGGTTTTCTAGAATGGTCTCCTCTCTTCTATGGGTTCTACCCACCCCGCCCACACCTGGCAGTCACCTACCTGTGCTCTGTCTTTGTCATTGGCCTCCTGGACCTGCTGCTCATCCTCCATCGGTTAGTAACACCGGCCCCCCGGGGCCCCGGGGAGCTGGGGAGAGACGCGTGCTGGGAGAAGACCCCTCCCCAAGGATCCAGAGTCTTGCTCTGTGATCCCTTTCTCTCAGTTGGACATGAAGTCACACTTAAAAATGCTTCATACATGCTAAAGACTAGGGACAACGATGGGCTGTTTCTCCTTCCTGGGGCTTAGGGGTTAGGAAGGAGGGGAGGTAAGATAGTAGCCGAGCCAAGTGACCACCTCTTTTCTGGAGGGGCGAGTGCTCTATGGGAAACAAACGGGGGCGGTTCGTTCATTCCCGCAAGAAATATGTATTGAGCCCCTACTATGTGCCGGCCAGTGTTCTAGAGGGTGGGCAAAACAGGACAAGAAACAAACCCGACTGAGTCCTGCCGCGGTGGAGCTGACAGTGTATGAGCTGGCGACAGGTGATAAGCAGTCATCCACACATGAGTCAGTGATGGGGCGTGTTAGCAGGTGATCAGGGCTCTGGACGCAGCAGGTGAGGCGGGCTGCTGTCTTATTAGGTGCCCAGGGCTGCCTCGTTGAGACAAGACCTCTAAACAGAGCTATTGAGAGGGAGAGGGATCGGTCAAGTAAATACCCGGGCTGAGAGCATTGCCGACAGAGGGCACAGCCAGAGCAGGGGAGGAGCAGGGTGGTGTGGTGGAGGGCGCCCTGGGCAGCCGGTGGGCCCAGGGCGGAGGGGGTGGGGGGGAGCCGGTGGAGACGCACCTGCTGTCTGTAAAGGATTTGGAGGCTTTTGGAGCGAGATGGGACTCCCTGCAGGTCCTTGAGCAGAAGATCACCCTGATCTGACTTAGGTTTTATAAAGGATTCTTCCTTTCTGGCTCTGTGGAAGAGAGAGGGAGGGAGGGAGTAGGAGAAGCAAGAAGGAAAGGAGGGAGGGAAGGGGGTAAGGGATGGACCAGCCCGTGGCAGGTGGAATCATTACAAGGTATTGCAATCCAGTCAGGAGACGGTGGTGGCTTGGAGCGGGGTGGTGGCAGTGGCTGATTTTGGATTTTTCTTCTTTTTTTAAAAAATTGAATTTTTACTCCCCCCTCCCAGCTTTCTTGAGATACAATGGACAGAAATAACATTGTGTAAGCTTAGAGCGTACAAAGTGTTGAACTGATACATTTATATATTGCAACATGATTGCCTCCATCTCTAGCCAGCGTTGGGAGACAGGAGACGTCAGGTCGTTTCCGTATCTTGGCTACTGTTAGGTAATGCGGTGAATGTGGGGGTGCAGATGTCTCTTTGAGATCCTCTTTTCATTAACCTTGGATACATACCCAGAAGTGGGATTGCTGGGTGATACGGCAGCTCTATTTTTGATTATTTTTTGGGGGGAGGGAGACCTCCATACTGTTTTCCACAGGGATGCACCAGTTTACATTCCCAGCAGTGCACGAGGGTTCCCTGCTCTCCACGTCCTCACCAACACGTGTTATATCTTGCCTTCTTGATGAGAGCCATCCTGACAGGTGGGAGGGGACCGCTCATTGGGGTTTGATGGGCACGTCCCGGCCGACCAGGGATGACGAACACTTGCTCAAGCACCCGTTGACCTTCTAGATGTTTGCAGAAAAATGTCTAGTCAGTTTCTCGGCCCCTTGAACAATTGTTTTTTGCTGTTGGGTATTGTCTGTGTTCTTTTTTGATGTTTTTTCTATTAACCCCACTGTCAGGACTGGCCAGTATTTTCTCCTATTCCCCGGGCGCATTCGTATTCACTCCGTGCATTGTTTCTCTTGCCGCACAGCGGATCTGACGCATGGGGTTGCCCCGCTTGCCCCCGTCTGCTTTTGTTGCTCGCGCTCTCGGTGTCCTGCCCAAAAGATCGCCCCCAAGGCAGAGGTCAAGGAGGTCTTCCATCATTTCTGTTTCTAGGACTTTTTTCAGCTTTAGGTCTCACATTGAGGTGTTTAATCCGTTCCAAGTTAATTTTTGTGAGTGGTGTAAGCGGAGGCGCAGTTTCATTCTTCTGCGTGTGGCTGCCCAGTTTCCTCAGCATTTGTTGAAGACTGTCCTCCCCTCCCACTGAGTATGTGGGCTCCCTTGTCAAATATTAGTTGTCTGTGTATGTTTTTTTTTTTTCACTTAAAAAGTATCTCACATATCCAGAAAAAAGGCAGAAACCCGAGAACAGAGGTTGGTATGTGGCCATCCATATCAAGAAATAATACACGACCAGCCTCCAAAGCCCCCTCGAGACCTCAGGTTGCCGCATTTCCCCCTGAACTCCCCCCACCCCATCCTTTCCGTTCACACCATGGACCGCTTCCGTCTGTTTTGTCCTTCGTATAAAAGGGAGACTCTGGATGTATGCTGAGTAGAGTCCAGAGGGTTCCCTAATGCTTGGAGGTGGGGCACGGAGAGGGTGGGAAGTGAGGACCCACCGGTGTTGAGCCTGCGCACCTGCAAGGGCAGCGTTGCCGCCGCCGTGAGGGGCAGAGCTGTAGAGAGAGCCTCGTCGGCGGGGAGTGTGGCTTTGGCAGGTTGATTCCGAAGTGGCCTTTGGACAAACCAAGGGACTGGTGAGCAGGCAGTCGCACACATGGGTTCTGGAGACGGGTCCGGACTGGAGGCACAGATCTGGGACACAATGGCATTCGAGCAAGACTGGGAGTTCCTCCAGGGGCGGGACTGTGGTCAAGAAGGAAACCAAGGACTTTGAAAAAGTTGAGTGTCTCCTGATGCCACGCCTGGGACATCAGATGGAGGTCCCCCTACCTGGGTACACCTCACCGCCCAGGAGCAGAGATGAACGGAGAGAGATATAAAAAGCAACTTTTATGTTAAAAAGCAAGTCAGTGATGTCCGTTCGGGAGCAGTACTATATAGAAAATCAACGGGAGGATATGAGGGGGAAGAGAGAGCAGGGATCAGCAGTTTTTTGCTGATAAAGGCCAGGTAGGAAACATGTTCATATTTTCGTTCATTTTCCAGCCATACGGTCTCTGTCTCAATTCAACTCTGCTGTTGTAGGACTAAGGCAGCTGTAGAGAGTAAGTCAATGAGTGAACGCAGCTGTGTTCCAATAAAACTTTATTTACAAAAATCTGGTGCTGTAGTTTACCACCCCCTGGGGGAGAGAAAGCGTGGGAACCCTCATTAAATGGAGCGGTCAGTGAAGGACTGAGGATGTGACCCATAGGTAGAGACCAGAAAGAGGAGAAGGAACCAGCCAGGTGAGCAGCTAAGACCTGGGCATTCCAGGCAGCAGGAACTGCACGTGCAAAGGCCCTGTGGTGAGAAGAGGTTTGGAGTGTTCTGAGATATGAAAGGCCAGGAGGAGGAGAAGGTGCAGGGACAGGATTTGAGCTTCAAGAAGTAGGTGGGGTCGAGATCAGGTGCGTGCTGGCTGGCTGTGCTATGAAGGAGCCTAACTTTCAAGAATAAGGAGAAGCTGTGAAATAGGTTTTAAAGGGCAGGACCATCTAATCTGAATAAAAAGAAGGTTCCACTGGCTCAGGAACAGAATGGATTCAAGAGGGCACAGGTGGAATCAGGGAGCAGGCATCTGTAATCGTCCACTCGGGAGAGGCTGGGGGCTCGCACCAGGGCCTTGAACCTCTTGGCCCACTCTCCTCCGTGTTTTCCCCTCTCTCTGCTTTTCTGTCCCCTCCCTGGGTCTTTGCCCCACCCCTTGGAGATCTCCCCTCCTTTCTCTGGGCCTTCCTCTCCCACCCCCTTCTCTAGACTTCTCCGACCCTCTCTCTAGATCTCTTGCCTTCGTTTTACTGTCCCCCTTTCTCTGAATCCTCCCCCCTTTGGGCTCTCAGTCTCCCTTCTAAATGTGTCTCTCCCAGGGTCTTTGTCTTTCTCACTCTGGGTCCCTGGGCCGCTTTCTCTGGAGCTCTGTCGCTATCTGCTGGGTGTCGTCTTCCCGAGTCGGCCCCTGAATCTGTCTCTTGGTCTCTGACTCTCTGCTAGGTGGCAGCTCGCCCAACGCCCAAGGTCCTCGGGTTCACTTCCCCGTGTGTCCCATGAGAGGGGGGCCCCGCCCTCGTGGTTGACCCTCCACACCCCGTCTCCTGGCTCTCCCCTCCCTTAGCTCCGTGTCAGGACTCAAGCAGACGCTGTTGGCCGAGTCAGGGGCCCTGACCAGCTTCAGCCACCGGGTGTTCACCGCCTGGGACTTCGGCCTCTGTGGGGATGCGCACGTGCGGCTACGCCAGCGCAGCATCCTCTACGAGTTGCAGGTGCGATTAGGGATGGGGGTGTGCAAGCGGGGAGGGAGAGGGGGCGGGGCCAAGAACGTGGGCGGGGCCCCGGGAGGGGGTGGGGCCCAGAAACGCCGGGTGGAGCTTTCTTCTAAGGAGGCGGGCCTTGGGACAGAAGACGGCAGTAGGGATACCTGATGACAAAGGGTCTAGGAAAAAGCAAGCGGCGGCGGGCGGCGGGCGGGGGGCGGTTGAGGGGGAAGGGGCGGGCCGGAAGCTCCTCCGTACAGGTGAAGAGGTAGGCACGGCCAGAAGGAGCGTGATGGAACCGGAATTCCGTACAGGGCATGCGTGCTGGGCGGGGCCTCAGGACGCGGGGCGTGAGGGGGGCGGGATACGGAGCACAGGTCCGGGCCTCAGGGGGCGGGGCTCGTGTTGGGCGTGGCCTCAGGGGGCTGTGCGTGGGCGGACAGGCTGTGGAGCGCTAGCTCAGCCTTCAGAGGGCGGGGCTTGGGGATACTGGGTGGGGCCTTGAGGGGGCGGGGTGTGGAGTGCTGGGGCGTGGCCTGTGGTGTGGGGTGCTGGAGGGGGCTGTGGAGGGGAGGGGCCGGGCGATCTAAGTTGTCCCCTAGAGGACCAAGGAGGCACTGGGACAAGGATTGTAGAACTCCTTAGAGGGGTGTTGCTGTATCAGTTCAGGTAGACAGAAGGCCCCTGTAGGGCCTCGGGGAATTGAGCCCAAATGGACATCTTTCCTGGCCTCAGGTGGAGCTGGAGGAAGCTGTGGTGCGGCGCCAGGCTGCGGTGCGGACCCTGGGCCAGCAAGCCCGGGTGTGGGCGGTGCGCGTCCTGCTCAATCTGCTGGTGATCGCACTCCTGGGAGCAGCCTTCTATGGAGTCTACTGGGCTACAGGGGCCACTGTGGATCTGCAGGTATGGAGGGTCCTGAGGGAGAAGGGTCCTGTGGTTCCAGCACTTACATTTCCAAGGTGAAAAGGGACTGAAGTCTACAATTCCTGGGATCTTAGGAAGAGGGATGGGGTGTACGTTTGGACCTTGGACTTTGGGAAGCTGGAGGAAGAGGCTGGGGGAGGATGTTCAGCAAGATTCTGAAGGACCAGAACCCTAGGGTCTCTCGCTTGGTCCCTCTCTCCCAGGAGATGCCCCTTATCCAGGAGATGCCACTGCTCAAGCTTGGGGTGGATTACCTTCCGTCCATCTTCATCTCTGGGGTCAACTTCTTGCTGCCACCCGTGTTCAAGCTCATTGCCCCACTGGAGGGCTACACCAGGAGCCGCCAGATTGTTTTTATCCTGCTCAGGTTCTAGCCTTTGGGGGTGTCCTGGGGATGATGGCAGGGCTGGCCTGAAGGACACTGGCTCTAATACAGAAGGCACGGAAATCCCCAGAATTCTGGATCCAGTGAGATCTGGATTCAAATCCCGATTCTTGTTCACAGAGCCTAGGTTTCTTCATCTGTGAAGTGGTGAGAACCGTGTGTTCCACACTGTTGCGCGTGGCGGGTTTCGGGTGAGCACTGGTCAGTGCTGATTCCTTTTCCCTTCCCCTTGCCAGGACCGTGTTTCTCCGCCTGGCCTCCCTGCTAGTTCTGCTCTTCTCTCTCTGGAATCAGATCACTTGCGGGGGCAAGGCTGAGGCTGAGAAGTGCAAAACCTGTGGCTACAATTACAAGGAACTACCGGTGAGAAGGAGAGGGGCCCCGAATCCTGAGTCTCTGAGGCCCCAGACTCCAGGTTTGAGAGGAAGGAGGAGTTTAAGGTGCTAGAACATCCTCCCACTGAGGACCAGGGTACAGATGGTAAAAACAAAAACAAAACAAAAAAACTGAGCCCCCACCCCCACCCCAGAGAAAGGATCGTTAGGATCTCACACGCTTGTGATTTGGAGACCTGGATGCCTGCGCCTCCCGGTGCCAGGGTCCTGAGGTCTTCCTGACCCATGGCTTCCTTCCTCAGTGCTGGGAGACTCGGCTGGGGCAGGAGATGTACAAACTCCTGCTGTTTGATCTGCTGACTGGCCTGGCTGTCACGCTGCTCATCCAGTTTCCTCGGAAGTGAGAGCCCCGCCCCTCACAGTGCCCCACCCCCGCTGCTAGCCCCGCCTCTGCTCCGTTTCTTGGCCCTCCGTCCGCAGACCCCTTCCCCCCATTACCTAGTTACTTCCCTCTGCCCCCGCCCCTACCACTAGCCCTCTGGGGTCGGCCTCTGGACACACCCACTCCAGGACTTTGAAAGCTCCACGCCTACTCGACATCTTGACTTCCGATTGGTGGGCGGGATGGCGGAGGCGGGGCAATGCGGGCCACCACGCCTCTGACTCGACCCCGCCCTGCCCCGCCCCCAGACTGCTCTGCGGCCTCTGTCCCGGGGCGCTGGGTCGTGTGGTGGGAACCCAGGAGTTCCAGGTGCCCGACGAGGTGCTCGGGCTCATCTACGCGCAGACGGTGGTCTGGGTAGGGAGTTTTTTCTGCCCTTTACTACCTCTGCTCAACACGGCCAAGTTCCTGCTACTTTTCTATTTGAAGAAGGTGAGGAGTGTGGCGGATTCCTGGGTCCTGGAGGAGGATGGAAGCAAGGCTCCCCAACTACTAGATCCTGAGAGAGGAGGGGTCTGGAGGACACTCCTGGGTGTGGGAGGAGGAGTTTAGGGCGTCTTAACTTGTCCGTCCAAGGGAAGAGGGGACCCAGACTCCCGGGTCTGATGGCAGCAAAGGACCAGAGCCTTGCGGTTCCTGACTGAGAAGGGGCCAGGACCCCTGGGTGATGAAAAAGGACAGGCCAGGACTCACAGTCCTGTGTCTCCTTCTCGCCACAGTTCACCCTTTTCTCCACCTGCTCCCCGGCCTCCCGCACCTTTCGGGCTTCCACAGTGAATTTCTTTTTCCCCTTGGTCCTTCTCCTGGGTCTGGCCATCTCCGCTGTTCCCGTGCTTTATAGCCTTTTCCTGTAAGTCTGAGAGGCGCCTGCCCCCGCCCCCTCCACCCTCGTCCAGGATTCTGAATCGCCGCCATCCGCGAACACTGCCTGTCTCTGCCCTCTTCAGGATCCCACCTTCCAAGCTGTGCGGTCCATTCCGAGGGCAGTCGTCCATCTGGGCCCACATCCCTGAGTCTATTTACACCCTCCCGCAGACTGTCCAGGACTTTCTCTTTTTCCTGGGGAGCCAGGCTTTTGCTGTGCCTCTTCTGTTAATCTCCAGGTGAGGGAACCCAGACTCCTGGGTTTGAGTTTGTGTGCCCTGGGGGCCCCACTGCCTGTTTCCAAGGGAGGAGGGGGCTGGGTCCTGGACTCCTGGGTCTGTGGGAGGAGGGAGCTGGGGGCCTGGACTCCTGGGTCTGAGGGAGGAGGGAACTGGGGGTTCCACACTCCTGGGTCTGAGGGAGGAGGGAGCTGGGGGGGGGGCAGACTCCTGGGTCTGAAGGAGGAGGAGGGAGCTGGGGCATCCGGACTCCTGGGTCTGAGGGAGGAGGAGGGACCTGGGGGCTCTCAATTCCTGGGTCTGAGGGAGGAGGAGGGAGCTGGGGGGCCAGGGTCTCCTGGGTCTGAGGGAGGTGGGGCTGGGGGTCCAGATCCCTGGTTTCTAAGGAGCCATTACCCTGAAGATACTCCAAGAGCGTTCTGGCTTCCATTTGTCTCCTCTAGCATCCTGATGGCATATACCTTGGCCTTGGCTAACTCTTACGGACGTCTCATCTCTGAGCTCAAACGCCAGATAGAGACGGTGAGCCAGACTGCTGGGTTCGTGGGAAGAGGTCCTTGTTATGGAAAGAAGTAGGGGGAGAAGTCTGTCTCACCTCCACTTCTCTTTACCCTTTACTCAGGAGGCGCGGAATAAGGTCTTCCTGGCACAGCGCGCCGTGGCCCTGAGCTCGGCCAGAGGGGCTCTCTGACCTCCCCAGCCTCCCTTTGTAAGTCTCCGGCACGTCGACTCTAAGAGGGGAGAACTGGACAAGACCCCAAGAGATTCGGAGATTTCCGGGGCCCTGGAGCTCCCCCACCCTGCAAGTCCCTCACTCTCCAGCAAACCTTCTTGCATCAATAAAGGCAGCTGAGGGGCCCCTGGGTGGCTCAGTGGGTTAAAGCCTCTGCCTTCAGCTCGGGTCATGATCCCAGGGTCCTGGGATCGAGCCCCACATCGGGCTCTCTGCTCAGCGGGGGGCCTGCTTCCTCCTCTCTCTGTCTGCCTCTCTGCCTACTTGTGATCTCTGTCAAATAAATAAATAAAATCTTTAAAAATAAATAAAGGCAGCGGAGGCTCCAGACCGCCCCTCCTAACTTGCATCCTGAGGCTCGGGCTGGGGGGCGGGTGAAGAGCAGGACACAGGCCAATCAAATGTAGAGGCCTCGAAAGGACCGGACGCTCATGCCAGCCAATCAGCTGCCGCGTCCGGTAGCTTCGGGGCGGGGACACGTGATGGGTACGGACGCTTGATAAGAGGCGGTCGCCAGGCTACGCCAACCCCAAATTCGACATCTCAGCCAATAAGCTGTCGCTACGGACTTGGAGGGGCGTGGCAGTCAGCCTAGGACCAATCCGTGACAGCGGAAGGAACCACAGGGAGGGGCATCCTCTCGCCAATAGGAAGTACTCGGTGGCCGGCCTGCCAGTCGGCGCACGGCTGAGACGCCATGAATATCTTGCCCAAGAAGAGTTGGCACGTCCGGAACAAGGACAATGTGGCCCGCGTGCGGCGTGACGAGGCTCAGGCCCGGGAGGAGGAGAAAGAGCGGGAGCGGAGGGTGCTGCTTGCTCAGCAGGAGGTAAGCCCCGAGTGCGGTCGGGCGGGCCTCCCGAGCCGAGCGCGCAGGCGTGTGGGGAGGGGCCGGAAGCTGGGGTGGCGCGCAGGCGCGCTGCGTCCCGTGAGGCCGGCGGAGCTGGGCGCGGCTGAAAGCGTCGGGCCCCACCTGCGCGGCCCCCGCCTCCCCATCTCCCCGGGCCACCCCCCCGCCTGCTGCGGGGGCCCCACCTGCGCCTCCCCTTGCCCACGTTTTCCCCCACTCGCGTCGTTCGCGAGGCCAGGGTGCCTGGCACAGGAGGGGCTGGTGAAAAAAGGAATCCTTGCGCAGTTCAAGGAAACCCGGTCCCGTTTAGTTTGCCTGCGCAACCTCCCTGTTGAGCGCCTACTGTATGCTCGCAGAGCGCCTGACCTGCGGTCTCTCAAGCACCACTCGTGGTTGGAGGGGCAATGTCCCGCCTGTGCAGAGAAGGGGGATGGCTTCCGAAGGGCCACGGCGGTGGGGCGAGCTCCCTGCCGTCCCGCCGTGGCTTGCGGTGCAATTGCTACTCTCTAGTTTGCAGTCCTTTGTCCAGTCGGGCCCGGAAGTGGTCTGCGTTTTTAAAGTTCGCTTTTGTCAGTAGAGATTGCTCGTCGTCTCCGGGGCGGTGACTGGGAGCCCTACCTGTTGTTCCGGTCGCCCGCTCCCCTGTTTTGGGCTGCCTTCACAGCTGTTTTTATCGTGGCACCCGAGGCTGGGACCCTTCTGGTTGGCCGAGAGGCAGCGTACAGGCCCAGGTGTCGCCTCCTTCCCCTGTCTCCCCGTCCACGTACTCTTCCTTACAGCCCCCAGCACCAACACTGGGGCTCCCTCAGACGGACTCTCAGAACCCGTCGCCCAGTTCTTGGAGTCCCGTCTAGGTTCTGAATGCTCTGCCTGTAACCATCTTTTCCCCAGGCCCGCACAGAATTCCTGCGGAAGAAAGCCAGGCACCGGAGCTCACTCTCTGAGCTCGAACCAGCAGAGGCGGGAGCCCTGGGTTCTGGCCCTGTGGACCTATTTCGGGAGCTGCTGGAGGAAGGGAAAGGGGTGACCAGAGGCAATAAAGAGTACGAGGAAGAAAAGCGACTGGAGAAAGTAAGCCGGCCCCCCACCTAGTCAGTCCTGGGTGGAGCCTGGGGGTGACTGACGGGAATAGAGTTGGGGGGGGGGATGAGATGAGCTCAGTATGGAACACGGCACTCAGGAGTGTGGGTTATTGCCATCCAGGCCTGCAGGGGCTTGGAAGTGGGTGCTGAAACCCCCTCCCCGCCCAGCTATGGGACTGTTAGGTACAGACCCCTTGACCGGACAAGGCCCTCTAGGGGTTGGGGGAGGGTTCCGGAGCTCTGTGTGTCCATCCCCTCACCTGCTGTCAGGGATTCCTACCAAACCTTGACCTTGCCTTTGTCTCACCTCACTCCTTTACTTCGCCAGCTGTTTTCAGGTTTGTCCTCACATTATCGCCCCAGAGTTGCCTGCCTCCGAACCCTAAAGCGGCTGTACCCCGTCCTTCCCCGATGCTAACCCTACCTGTCCTTCACACATGGCTGGGCTGGCTCATGCTGGTTCTGCCTGTCCAGGAGCCTCACGTGTCCTGCGGTTGCATGGAGGGCTCCCCGAGGGGACATCCTCACCTCCCTAGTGTCTGTCCCCCTCAGGAGAGGCAGGAGAAAGCTCTGGGCATCCTGACATACCTGGGCCAGAGTGCGGCAGAAGCCCAGACTCAGCCACCTTGGTACCAGCTCCCCCCGGGGCGAGGGGCCCCCCAGCCTGGCCCGGGTCCAGATGAGAAGATCAAGAACCGCCTGGACCCTCTGCGGGAGATGGAGAAGCACTTGCGGCGGAAGCGGCGGCACAGTGGAGAGGACGGCAGCCGCAGCACCAAGGGGAAGGGGGGGCCCGAGAAGCAGCGGCCGGAAGGGTGAGCAAGCTGGGCTGGCCCGTGGGCACGAGGACTGGGGCTGCGCGGCTGAGAGGCCACTCTCTACGTGCAGTTTTGGGACCCTGACACGGCAAGCCTGTTTTCCTGAGATCCCCAGGCAGCGTTCAGTCCGGAGTGGCCGGTGGCTTCTGGGGAGACGCTGCGGGGACGAAGGACACCTAGCCTCGTTTCGAGGTTTTCTTGGTGTTTCCATGCAAAATAGTGATAAAACTCCCCGAGACCTAGAGCCTTCTGGGGTCTAGAGTTTGAGAGCCATGGGGTCAGCAGGTTTGTGTCCCCAGCAGGACAAGCCCCTGAGCAGTTGGGTCGTCCACAGAAGGGGAAACTGAGGCCTGGGTGTGCTGTTTCAGCTGATTAACAGAGCTTTCTGGATCTGGAGAGGCACTGACTGTAAAGGGGGGCGATGGGATCCTTGTGCACAGCATGAAGCCAGCTTCCCACCCCCAGGCCTCAGAGGCCAGAACGTCTGCTGCGGGGCGGGGGTTGGGGGAGTGTTCCAGGGGCTATGAACTTCCTGACTTGACTCCTCTCCCCCAGGCCCCCATCCCTGGACCAGCTTCGAGCTGAACGTCTTCGGCGGGAAGCAGCGGAACGGGCTCGCGCAGACGCCCTGCTGGCCCGAGTCCGGGGCACAGCCCCCCAGGAGGACCAGCCTGAAGAGGAGGCCGATGAACGGCGGAGGCGGTACAACTCGCAGTTCAACCCCCAGTGGGCCCGGCGTCCCGCCAGCAAGACCCAAGTGCTCACTGACTCCTGGGGGGAGAGGAGAGGCCGTAGCTGCCAGCCGTCATATAAAACTATTTATTCATAAATATTTTCCAAAATGAAAATAGGTTTACCAAAAAATGTCCCTCACTGGGGAGGGGAGGAGGGGGCAGCCCTCGCCCCCGGGGCCCCCAGGGTGGGGCTGCTTCCTGGGGGAGAGGGCTGCCCCTGGCCTGGGGCCTCCCCAAGTCTTCCAGGGCAGGGCCCTCGCCTGGGCAGGGGGTGGGGGTGAGCATGCGGGGGGGCGGGGAGGGTGGAGGGAGGGGCCGGTGTCACTGGAGGTCCCGGTCCTCCAGGTAGCGGTACTCAAAGGTGAAGCCTTCCTTCTTCCGCTGGCCCCACTTCTCGTAGTCAAAGTAGATGTAGGTGCCCTGGCCAGGGGAGAAGGCGGTCAGTGAGTGGGCGAGGAGGTGCAGGGGCTCTGGGCTGCACCGACAAAGGGGACAGATCTCAGGGCCAGGGAGGTGCCAGGCGCCGGGCCGGGGGCCCTGTATGCACAGGCCGTCTCCCTCCACCCTCACCAGGCTCTTCTTGGGCAGGGTTCCTGCTCTCCTGCCCCCCGTCAGAGGGAACGGGGAGGCGCGGAGAGGCCCCAGCCGGGCCTCCACCCCAGGCACATTTACAGCGTCCGCGGTTTCTCGGATGGCTGCAGCCTGAGGGCCAGAGCTGGTGCTCGGTGCCCGAGCTGGGTCCTGGCATTTGGTCTTCACCCAACCCTGAGGCCGTTACCCCATCCGCGAGAACGGAACAGGCTCAGTCTACAGCCAGGCACGCTGTTGGGACAGATGTTTTATTGGTGACCGTGGTGGCGTGGTATTTCTGAAGGAGCGAGGCCTTGACAGGCACTTGGAGGAGCGCGAGGGCCCAAACCAGGACGGGACAGGGAGCCCGGTTAACGGCTGAGAGGAGGGGGAAGGAGGCCGGGTCTGCACGACTGTCTGAAATGCTGCAAGGAAGCTGAAAGGGCTGAAAGGAGGGAGGGGAGGGGACCGAGCTCCCGGAGGACAGGGCTTTGTTCAGTACTTGGCCTCAGGCAAATATTTGGTGGAAGAGACCAGTGCGGAATATAGCGATTCAAAGTGACTGGAAACGAAATACACGCCTGATACTTGACCACTGAGCGGTGGTCGTTAAGTACTTACACGTCATTAACTCGGTCCTGGTAACAACTGCACACAGGGTGTGGCAGCCTGAGTTTGCATGTGAGGACAGGGAGACAGGTCCAAGCCACTCGCCCAAGGTCACCCAGCTCGGGCTGGCTTCAAACCCAAGTGGGGTGCAGCAGGTGGGGGTTCTGATTAGCGTCCCCCTTCGTGTGTGCTGCGGAGCCCCAGCTCTGCTGGGCGCGGGGGGACGGGTCGGGGAGCGGCCTGTGCTCCCAGGTGGGAGGCAGCACGCACGGCGTGGGCCCAGCAGCTACGGGACCACTAGCAGCCCACGGAGGGGAGATGACAGGGGCCCCCCGCGGAGCACAGGGCCCGAGGGCCCGCGCTGGGGGCAGGGGGTGGGTGGGGTACAGGGAGGGGCCCTCACCTGCTCAAACTCGTCGGTGATGGTCTTGGGCTCCTCGTGTCTCTGGAACCACATCATGTACTTGGTGTGGAATCGCCACGACTGCTTCTTCAGGGCCTTGGCTGCCAAGTACTGCGCCTTCGTGCCCTGGGGGAGGAAGGGTGCAACCGGGGGTCAGGGGGCCCCCACACCAGTGGGGGCAAGGGGCACAGGGCCTCAGGGCTGACCCTGGGCCCGCCGTAGGCTGAGGTGGGGCCAGACAGTCTGCTTGCAGAGGGGCTGGGGCATAGAACCTACCACTGCTGGTCAGGCGGGTGTAAACCGCTCAGAGCAGCTTCTAGAAGAGAAACTACCGTGTGCTGAGAGCGGAGGACAGGTAGTTGGAAAGTTTCCCCTGGCAGGACTGGGAGGGGGAGCTTGTCACGACTCCCTGGGGTCATGCAGAGGGGACAGTTCCCTAGTGGCCTCCAGGGGCCGGCGAGACTGCACGGGGATGGACACTGTGGGCACAGCCGCGGGCGGCCAGAGTGGGGCTGGGGCTCCCTGGTCCCCGCAGTGGACCGACCTGGCCCTCGACCTCAACACAGACATGTCTGTGCTGAAGTAGGGACAGGGACGGGTCTGCCAGGGGGGGAGTGGGGGGCAGGGAGGGCAGGACTGGGGGATGGGGAGGGGGTGCGGTCCCGGTGGCCGCAGTGGGGCACCCACCTCACCCCTCCAGCCCGAGGGGGGACGGCGGCGGTGGCGGCGAAGCCGGGGGGCCCGAGGCTGCCCCGGGGGCCCTGCTGTACCTCCAGATAGTAGAAGATGAAGAAGAGCGTCTCCGTTGACAGGCGCTGGTAGAACTCCACGGTGTCCGAGTGTGGGGGTGGCATCTGGTGGTGGTAGGGGGGCGTCGGGCAGGGGTTCCGGGGGAGGTACTGCCTGTGGAGGGACAGGAGGGTTGGCGGCAGTGCCTGACAGGCCCTGTGGTCCGCGGACCGGATCGTAGCCATGACCTGCCCCCCGCGCCCCCCTGCTCAGGGGCAAGGTTTCTGGCACCTGGTCACCCCCACCCCAACTGCCTCGGACGCCAGCTCTCACAGACAGCCCCCAGCCCAGCGCCCGGCCTGACCTCGTGTCCCGGGACCAGGGGACGAGGTCCCTGCCTGGGCCGCCTCCCACGCGCCTAGGGGTCCCGGCGCCTCACCGGATGCGCTCTGAGTCTGAGGGGTGAGGCATGTGGTGCCAGGCAGCCTCCTCCATGGCCTGCTGGTACAGCTGCTCCTTGGTGAGGGGCACAGGCCCCAGCGGACACACGCCCAGGGACAGTGGGATGTTCACCTCCGACAGCTGCAGGGGTGGCTGCGCGGAGGCTGGTGGGGCAGACGTGCTGCTCAGGATGATGTCTGCAGGGGGCAGGGGGCCGGGCCCTTTGGTGAGGCTGGTGGAGGGCCCGCCCCCCCGCTCTCCAGCCGCCCCCCTGCCTCGCCCAGACCCGCACCTCGCTCGGTCAGGTGCAGCGCTGGCACGGGGTCCTCGATGCCGGAGCTGATGGCTGCCCGCTCTGCCATGGACTTGAGAGAGCTCAGAGGCTCTGGGGCCTGCGGAGAGAAGAGCGCTGGCACCATGCCCCATGCCCCATGTCCTCCGGTGGGCGCCGGGCCGAGGCCACCAGCGTGAAGAGCCCCACTGCCTCCCCACCTGACGGGGAGACGGTGCAGACGTGGGGGCAGGCACAGCATCCGAGGAGCGGCTGTTTGCTGGGGCCCCTACCATGCCAGACCATGACAGCGCAGCAGACCGCGGTCCGGGAACACTGGCCTCCACACCCCCACCCCTCTGCCCAGGCTGCTACACTGCATGCACCCCACCCCCCGTCCAGCTGGCACAGGGTCGTGGGGCAGTCTCCTGGCACCCATGGCGTCCCAGCTCCTTGCTAGTGGACAGGCGGGCCCGCGGGCAGTGCTGCCTGCCCAGGCCTCTGTGCTGCATCCGGATCGCCCCGTCCTTACGACCGCGACCCTGACCCTCATGCCCCCCACCCCCCACGCTCTTCTCAGTGGCCCCAGAGGGACTGGCCCAGCCCCATCCTTCTCTGTCTTTTCTCCACTCACAAGCCAGCAGACCCCTCTTCCTCAGAAAGACACGCTGTAAATTTCCTGTCCGTGGTACCTCTGAACTGCATGCTTACTCTGGACCCTGCACGGTCCCCGGGGCTTCCGTGTCCTGTCATACCAGAGGTGCAACCGGGAGCACCTGCTTTGTCCAGGGAGAACGCCACACAGAACGTGGGCCCAGACTCTGACACGGTGGAGCTAAGGTTAAACGCAGGCCTAGAAAGTCAGTCCCACGTCCTGCTCCCCTCTCGGACTTCGGCCGGACCCCACTGCCTCCCCAGGACACCCGACCACCCTCAGAGCCCGGCAGCCCGCCTGTGCCCAGCCCCTCCTGTCTGCGGAGCCCTGTCCCAGCGCCCTCCGCTCCAGCCGCAGCCCTCTTGCAACCCTGGCACGAGAGACACAAGACAACCACTCCTTCCTCCCTTAGCCTTTCCCGACCCTGGGACCCCCACCGCTCCCAGCTTAGGTCTCCTCGCCAAGGCCTTGCTGGGCCGTTGCCCCAAGTCCAAGGCACCTCTGCGGGTCCGCAGCACCCGCTGCCCCCAGCCCCATGCAGTCCTGTAGTAGAGGAGGTGGGACCAGGGTGTGCTCACGCAGCACGAAGCCAGGCCCAGAGTGGACGCCAGTGCAGGGAAGGGGAAGGCAGTGAGCAGGAAGGCAGGGCATATGCAGGAGCAGGGGCCGTGGGCACAGAGAGGACGGTGGGAAGACAGAGCACAGGCGAGAGCTGCAGAGCGCAGGATGGTGCAGGAGCCTGGGGACGAGGCGAGGGTGCAGGGGGTGGGGGTGGCCGGCAGACCCGGAGGAAGGGGACAGCACACGTGCAGGGAAGCCTGCGGCCCACCTTGATCTCTGGGGCGGTGCTGAACTGCGGAGGCCCGTTGAGCAGGGCACCGGCTGCCTTGGCCTCGCTGAAGCTGGGTGTCGGGGAGCTGGGAGGGTTCACAGGAAGTGGCACCAGGAGGCTGGGTCCCCCTGTGTTGTTCCCTGAGCCTGGAGCCACACCCCCAGCCCCCGCTGAGGCTGCCGCACTGGGTTCTTTCCTGGGAAGGAGGGAGGAGGAGAGGGCTCAGAGAGAGAACAAGAGGCCCTGGCGAGCGGGGGACGAGTCAGACCTCTGCAACGCTCTATGGACGGGGGCCGAGGGGACGAGGTCAGTGACCCACCCACAGCATGGGTCGCCTCGAGCAGATGCCCCCGTGAGGTGGCCCACCCAGAGCCTGGCGGTCAGGCAGACCCTGGAAGATCTTCCCTATGTCCGTGGGACGTCACAGTCTTTCTGGGGGCAATCTTCTAAGAAATGAGAACCCTCTCGAAAGGTCTGACCTGAGAACTGGACGAGAAACTCTCAAGGGGAGTCAGGTGGGTCTAGGGCAGGCTCCAGAAAGGGGACGTGAGGGGACTCTAAGAACAATCCCGATTGGCCGAGAAATGTTTTAAAACGTTCCAAAGGGTCAGGCTAAAGGACTGACGGATACTATGTCCTGGGAGGTAAGAAGTGGGGACATGACACCCGACCAGGTGGGCGAAGTCCTGGCAAAGGCAGGGGCAGATACTCACGAGGTGCTGGGAGGTGGGTTGTGGGGGCCTGACGGGGGGCCCAGAGCCTGGCTACTGGCGCTGCTGCCCCCACTGCTGCTAAGAGCCACCTCTGCCGGGCTGTCTGCCACCACTGAGCTGTAACCTGGGGGCAGGAAGAGGGCATGAGAAGGGGCTGACCACGGCAGGACCCACCCCGCCCCCCCCCCACAGCCCCCCTGCTTACTGGTGGCTCCGTTCTGCTTGCCAGCGCCTCCGCCTCCACTGCTGTTACTGCCGCTGCCGCCGCCGCCCCCTCCGCCGCCGCCCCCTCCCCCACCAGGCTGGACGCTGGGGGGCCGGGGCTGGGTGGTGCTGGACCCACTAGGGGCTGGCGGGGCCACAGCCTGGGCGTAGGGGGCAGGGGTGCCTGACCCGTGGCTGGGAGCCGGGCTGGCCTTGGGGCCCAGGCCACTCGCCGGTGCTGCTGGGGTCGAGGCCCCATTGTTGCCGGAGGCGGTGCTCAGGGCGGAGGCGGCAGGCGGGGGGCCGGGTGGGTAGCTGGGCGGCACAGCGGGGGACTGAGGGTGCTGGCTGCTGTGGACAGGCTTAGAGCCATTTTTGGCTGGAGACTGCAGGTGGGAGAGAAAAGGGTCAGGCCGCACTGGGCCAGCGGGTCTGCTGAGCCCCCTGCGCATGCCCCCCTGCCCCAAGCGGGGCTCCACCGTCCTTGCAGTGCCTGGCTGCCCCTCGCTATCCCCTCCCCTTGACCTTACCCTCAAAGCTTCAATCACCACCTTGACACCTAAACCACTCACACGCATTCCTGCCCACACCCAGCTTCCCATGATCTGCGTGGACACCTCCCCATGGCAGCCCACAGGGGAGAAACCCCCTGGACGTCAGGACGGCAGCTATGTCCTCAAGGGAAGATCAGCTAGAAGCAGCTAATGGTCCAAGAGAAGGAAAAGCAGCCTGAAACGGGCCAGTGGCTCTAAGGTCACTGAAAGGCTCACAGAAGCGACTGGAAAGGCCGCTGCTGACCAGCCCCCAGAAGGCAGCAGGGACGCGCCTGCCACCCAGCACTGCCCGGCGGCCCGCCGCCCATCCCTCGCGGCACACCCTGGGTCCTGAGGAGCACCCCACTCCGGCCCTCCCAGCAGGCCACTCCTTGACACCCTGGTTCAAGGACATGCTCCTGCCCTGGGAGGTCACACCCACCTGGCTGACTTCGCTATCCGTCGAGCGTCCCCTTTTCTTGTCATCTTCAGAGTTTTCCTGAGGCGGGAGAGGTGACGTGCAAAACCGGTGTGAGTTCGAGGGCCCCGGTAGAGAGGCCCACCTCTGATGCCCCCTGGACCGCTGTGGGGCCTGTGTCCCGAGCCTCACCAGGGAGCCAGCACCCCGCCAGCCTCCCACAGCCTGGAAGCCTGCTCTCCTTAGGGACTCCAACCCTCGATCCCCTGCCCGCGCAGCATGCGTGGGACCCACCCTCAGGGCCCGCACCCAGGACACCGAGCCCCCACTCGCTCGGTTCCCTCAGGTCCCCTTTGGGTCACCTCCTCACCGTGGTGCAGTTGGCCGGGCTGGGCGGGATGGGAGAGCTGGAGGTCGTGGAGGTGGGTGTGCTGCTGGACTGGTTGAAGATCTCATCCTCCATGTGACTGTGGCTGGGGGGGGAGGTGGCGACCAGCGCCTGTGCTGTGGGGGCAGGGAGAGGCAGGCTCGACGGGCTGGGACACCCCCACCACCGGGCCCTCACTGCCCCACGCCCGCAGACCAGCCCCGGGCCTCACGAATGTCCTCGAGGTCCAGATCGTCGTAGAGGAACTCGTTCTCCTCAAAGTCGGGGTCCTGGGACGAGTCGACGTAGTACTCGACGTCATCCTTGATCTTGCGGATGGCGTCCACGAGGATGGAGTCGTTGTCCAGCATGCGCAGGATGGTCTCCAGCATGCGGACGTGGTAACGGTGCTTCTCGATGTGCCGCTTCAGGCCCTCGATCCGGTCCTGCTTCTGCTGGCGAGCCCAGGGCCAGGCTCAGGGGCTGCAGGGCGCTTGCCCGGGCCCCTCCTGCCTCCACAGAACCTGTCCTCAGTCCCCGACCCCCGCAGAGACCCAGAGGCTCCACTCTGGCCCCTCCCGCCGTGGGCAGTGTGGAGTCAGTCTGCGCCCCACCCCAGCCCCTGAAGGATCCCCGGCTTCCGCCCAGACACCCCGGGAAACTTCCAAAAAACCAGAAAGCCTTGTGCTCCTACCCCATGGCCCCCTGCAGCTCCCAACAGCCCGGGCCTCGAAACTGCAGCCCAGCCCACCCCCATCTGCTTTAACCGCAACAGTGATGACGCCCGTTTGCAGGGAGCCGGCATCTCTGTCCTCGCATAGCCCACCCTGTGCACACACTCGGAGGGATACACATTCAGCAGCTTAGCTCCTGGGCTCTCCAGGCCCCGGCCCCGGCCAAGGCCTCAGTTCTAAATCCCCTGCCCACTCCACAATGACCTATTCCATCTCTCCTCCAGGCTCTGGCTTCCCAAACCCCTCAGAGGCTCAGACCCCCAAACCGGGCTCATTTCCCACTGCCCCACATCCCTGGACCCAGCTCTCCATTCCCTATGTTTCCTGTGCCAACAAGTACACGTGCTCTGCATCCCCCTGAATCCACACCCTACGACCCCGGAGTTTCGGCATCTGGGCCCCTAGATCTGGCTTTGCCCCAAAACTGCTCTTCTCAGCGCAAATGAGCCTCGTCTCTCCCTGCTGCCTCAGGACCTGGGCCTTCTCAGAGCTAGGATGCCACGGCTTCAGCCCTCAGACCTCCCCACCCCGTGCGGCCAACCGCTCTTGCCACATCAGCGACCCCGGCAGAACCCAGCATGTTACCCCAAACCGCTCCTCCTTTCCAGGGTGCCACTGCTTACCGAAGCTGGACCCAAGACTGGTTCACCAACATGGGTCACCCCCAGTGGCCGCTAACCCCCCGGACTCGCCCCAGCCCGTCTCCTTCCCCGGGGCGCAGGGTCCCCCACTCACATCCTTGTCCCCCTTCTTCTTGCGTGTCTGCACGGACAGCGACTCCACTTCGCTCTCGAACTGGTCCACCTGCATGTTCAGGGTGTCGATCGTGTTCTAGGGGAGGGGGCGAGCAAAGGCAGGTGGTCAGCCAGCCGTCCCCACGGATGCCCGGGATCGGGGCCCTGAGGCCCCCTCCTCTTCTCTTCCCTGACTCACCGTGAGCCACTGGCCAACCTCCTCCTTCTCCTTCTGGGCAGGGTCCACCTTCTGGGCCAGGCCCAGGCCCTCTTTGCTGTAGGCTTTAGTCTTGGTCTCTCGCTCCACAACTTTAAACCTTTCCATTTGCTGCGGACGGCACAGGTGGCAGGAGGTCTCAGCCCGCTGCCTCTTCCGGGACGGAGAAACCCTCCTCTTCTAGGGACTTCTGGGGACCCAGGAATCAGCCTCCTCCCACCTCTCGGGTTCCGGGCTCTGGGCTCCTACCGTCTCGATGAGCTTGCGGTTGTCTATGAGCTGCCTCTTGTCCTTGATCTCGTTGGACGCGACCCATGTCTTGATCTGGTCCCTCAGCCGCTGCAGGTGGAGGAAGAGCGAGACAGTCCCACCGCCTCAGGCCCCGGGCACAGAGGCCACCAGCCCCTCCTCCCTCCGCCCTCGGGACACAGGAATCCAGGCCCCTAGTCCCCTCACTTGGAGCTTCTTAATCTCCTTCTTTAGGTCAGCCTCATACTTTTCTTTCTGGTTCGCGTTGGCTGCATTGTGGAGCTGAGGGATGAAGAGAGCCCAGGCGTCAGTGTGGGACTTGGGGCCCTCGTGCCCACTCCAGTGGTAAAACTTGTCTCCTGGGGCTGGGGAAACCCGCCCCCCAGTCCATCTCAGAGCTGCTGCTTGGGTCCTCAGCACCTGGACCCATAACCCCTCTCCCTGAACCTCGTCCTGTGCTCTCCTCCCCGGAGACCCAGATCTTTAGGGTCCCGTGCCCTGTACCTTCTGCCAGATATCTTCAAACTGCTCCACGCCCTCGGACACCTTCTTGAGGCAGCGATCAATCTCACCTGGCCGGGGACGAGAGAAGGCTGTGAGCACCCTGCCAAGGCAGCAGGCATCCGAGGAGGACCTCTGAGGACAGTGAGCGTGTGGCTACACAGGCAGCGGGCGAGGAGACCAGTACCTTGGAGTTTGCGCTTGTCCGCCATCTTCCCTGCCCTACAGACGCAGGCTCCTCATACTCTCTTGGAGACGGACGCTGCTGAGAGAGAAGGGAGGGACGCGTGTTTACTCCCTGGCTGGTGCAGACGCAGAGACGTGAACGAGGCTGGGAACGGGAGGGTACGTGGTACGGCCGAGGGAGGCCGCGTTTACTATCTGATGACAGAGACCAGGCCGAGTTCTACTTATGCTGCCCCGACAGCCCAGCACAGGGGTCTGAGTTCTCCGGAAAGTTTGCTGAAACAAGGAACCAGATGTACTTTTTCCCAGGAAGTGAGAAATTCCTAGAGCGTGGAACACCTTCCCGCAGATGACGCTCTAGACGATTTAGAGCAGGAAGCGGCCGAGCAGCCCACGGCGGGGTGCGGGGGAGGAAGGCCCACAGTGGGGCAGGGCACACAGGTCCCTAGCATCCGAACACCGGAGAGATGACCCCTCAGACAGCTCGGAAGATGAAGAGTCTGCCGGAAGACGAGCCAGACACCGTCTGCGTTTAAGAACTGTAGGAGACGGAGTGGGAGCAAGGGGAGATGGGAAAGGCCTGACGTCAGCAAGAGCTAAACACACCCGTCGTGTCAGGGCTGGGTCCCAAGCAGAAGAGAGCTGTATGCCACCAAATTTATTCCATAGCAGAGTCGCTCAAACACGGGGGACAACCCAACCCAAAGAATTAGATGTATGGGGGCAGAAGGCATCACCCCAGAGAGGACCAGGAGAGTGAAAGGGGACCTCAGCTGTGAGACAGCCGTCTGTGCACGCGAAGGAGGTACCGATCAGATGCGATGGTGACACAGATGCGGGGAAACGTAAACCACCAGGACGTGTGCCCAGTAAGTACTTAGAAAGCGGGGCATCTTCACCCTGAAAGTACATGCAGCCCAGAGGAAACCAGGAGCTCTGGCCCAGGGAAAAGCCACAACTTAGGGTTTGATATCAAGATGGGGGGGGGAGTGCAGGAGCCTTGCAGAGGGGTTAGGCCAAGGGGACTTGTGCACTGCCCAAGGTCACCCCCCAGAGAGGGGGCCTCTATTGAAAAGCACAGCTCCCTGAGAGAGGCCCAGGGTAGGGTGCCCCAGAGAAGCTTTGAGGACTAAGAGCCTCAACCCAAAGGGAGGCCACACCAAGAGGGTCCTCACCCACAAGAACAGTCCGGTCCGAAGACACCTTCTGCAACAACAGAAACGTTCCGTATCTGGGCTACCTGTGTCCCTGAACGCTGAAGATGTGGCTCGTGCACAAAACAGTGGACCTTTTAGTTTTTACTTCGGTTACTTCAGTGCAGGTGGCTAGCAGCTACCAACAGGACAGCGTATGAGAACGCTTGAGGAGGACCAGAAGTCCTAAAGCTGTGTGTACCAGGCACCTCCACAGGAGCCCATTCTGGATGGTGGGGAGAGGCTAGGACACCTTAGACCGGAGGAAGCATAAATCTCCACCAAGGGCCGACCGAGACAATGGCTACACCCTGGGCCCAGAGCCAGCTGACACACCGAGGTGGGGCCAAATCCCCACACAAGGAAGATCCCAGCTTCGAGGAGAGGCAGCCAGTGGCCCAGAGGGGATGCAAACCGAAATGGGGGAAGAGCCTTTGGCCTGGGAACTCGGGAGAGGGCCAGGACCCCAACACAGAAATGCCTCTTACTGCCCCAAAGTAGGTACAGATGCCTCCAGCCCAGAGAAGAGGACGCCTAGTTTACAGCCCTACACAAGGCACGCCACGTGGGGGGGTCGGGTCACCTAGCTCAGTGGAGGAGGTGATGGCCCCAAGAAAGGAACAGACGGAGGCAGCAACAAGCCCTCATGGAGTCGGAGGCACGGGGCCAGGGAACAAGAGCCCCAGCCCAGGGAGGTGAGATTTCAGACCCTCAAAGCGGGGAACAGCTCAGGCCCAGAGAGGACAGCACGGGATCTGCAGGAGGCATCTCGGGCCCAGCTGGGCGCTGCAGTGGACAGCAGCCTTCGCCACAGGGGTAACAGCCGCTCCCTCTGAAGAAAGATCCCCCCACCCCCAGCAAAAGACAAGAGACAAATGTGGAGCTTAAGCCTTGAACTGAAGGTACAAGCACAGAAAAGCCCTGTTCTTACGGGGCTGCGGGACCCCACTGCTCCTATGGGGGTCCACCAAGATCTCCCAGGGAAAGCAACCACAGCAGGCTCACCCTGAGACGGGGGGGGGGGGCATCTCAGGCACCCCAGAGCCTGCTCGCTCACGGCAAGGGGTCTCAAACGGAACTGAGGAACCGGGGAACCCTGGCCCAGGAGGCTTCACCAGGTCTCGTCCCCTCAAGGAGCCCGTTCTAGGTGTCGGAGAGTGATCAGTGTGCCGACCCACAGAAGCCAAGAGCCGTTTCAGTGAGGGGCCCAGATGAATGAAGGACAGCCCCCGAGAGCTCGGCTGAGGGCAGAGGGCGCAGTCACGGAGACCTGAGGACGCCAGGACAGGAAGGTAGAAGGCTCAGGCCTGGGACCCAACACCAGGCGGTCCTAACCCTAGGGGCTGTCACAGCCTCCAGCGAAGAGGCCGTGTGCCGGGGCAGGGGCGCTGGCAGGCAGTCCGAAACCCGGGAGGCTGCTGCTGCCGCCCCACAGAGCCCCGGGACTCTGGGAGAGGGACGTGTGCGGGCCTGGGGTGCAGGCAGCTGTGTCCCCACTGGGAGGCCCAACACCCAGGGCGGGGGTCTCGGAACCGCAGCTGGGAAAGACTACAGCAGAGGGACAGCGGCGACGTGTCTCCGTGAAATCTCGGGCACCCCCTGGGCTGGGAGGGCAGAGGCCCTAGAGCCACGCAAGGGGACGCGCAAGAGAGCAGAAGCGTCAGCCTGGGCGCCGCCGAGGGCAGGACTCTGCGCCTGGGGGAGGCAACCCCGACGGAGCTCCCTGACCCCGGAGCAGAAGGCGCACCCCAGCCAACACAGTCCGCACATCCCAGGGCCAGGAGGCCTTAGCTCCCCGGGCTCCAACTGCGTGCGAGGGGGGACGCGTGAGCCCCGGACCCCCGGCAAGCGCCGGCGTGACCGGGGGCGCGCCGCGGGCAGCGGGGGGAGGCGCCAGCACGCCCACACCCACGGGCAGGGGCGGCGTCTGGGGGAGGCAGGGGTGCTTGCACGGCCCACGGCGGACCTCGGCTGCGGCACGGAGCGGGCAGCGGCGCCACGGGGGGGCCCTGCGCCCGGCACAGCGCTCGTGAAGTGGGAGTGACATCACCCGGCCCGGCAGAGGGGCAGCCCGCGTCCCGAGGCGGGCCCGCACCCCTGCCCGCCCCGCAGGCGCAGCGCCCCGGGCCCCGACTTTCCGCTGCAGGGCAAACTTTGGCGGAGGCCGGCGGGCCGTGCAGGGGGCCCGGCCGCGGGGCAGGTGGGGGGACGGAGACGCCCGCCCCGCCTGCGGGCCCGGCGCCCACGGGGGGCTGCCGTCCGGCCGCCCGCACCGACGCGGAGAGGGGCGGCCCCGCGCGCCCGCACCCCCGCGAGAGGGGACCCCCGGCGCGGCCGCGGGGCGCGGAGGAGGGCGCGGGGGCGGGGGGGAGGCCGGCGGCGGGCCCCGCGGCCGCCCCTGCCGGGAGCCCGCGCCGGGGGCCGGGGGGGGCCATGTCGCGACAGGCGGCGGTGGCGCCGGGGGAGGAGGGGAAGGGGTCCGGCCCAGTCGAGCCTGACGCTCTCACCACAGGAGCTGGCGCCGCCGCTGAGGAGCGTATCGCGACAGGCGGGGGAGGCGAGCGCCCGCCGCCTTTTTCTCGCGCCCCGGGCCCGGGCGCTATCGCGATAGCGGCGCGAAGCGGAAGTGGGGTGGGGGGAAGTGGGCCCGGGGTTGTTCTGACGACGGGGTCGGGGCTCAAGGGAGGCCGCGGCGTCTGCCGATGGCTCCGCGGAAGCTGACCGGGCCCGGTCCAAGATGGCGGCGGCGGAGGAGGCCTCCCCTCCTCTCTTCTCGTCTCTGGCGCCGACCCGCCCCCGAGACCCGAATATAGGCCTATGATTGCTCCTGCGGCCTGTCGCTCTTGCCCCCCGGACGCTCCCTATTGGTCCTTGGCAGGGACGCAGCCGGCCTCCTCTCGCCGATTGGGCAATCGCTCCAAGGCGCGGCGTTCGATTGGCCTCCCGCGCAGGCTGCTAGGATTGGCTCAGGTTTTCTTCCCCGCTCCTCCTCCTCCCCGCCTCAGGGCACAACACGCCAGCGCGAGGGCCCGTGCGTCAATCAAGAGGCCACTGTCGTGCTGATTGGGTACACCCGCCCCCTTCTCCTAAACCAATTGGCCGGGGGGAGGAGCTAGGTTGACCAGGGGCGGGAAGACGTTCGTCAAGTTTAAAGCCGTTTGTAATTGGTTGTGAGGGGATATTCTGCCCTAAAGCCATTGGTTGGGCCCGGAAGTGGGTGGGGAAAGCGGAGGAAGGCATGGCGCGTGGGCGTGAAAGGCCGCACACCTAATGAGCGGCAGACAAGTGCCTTCCGGGCGGGGGCCGAGCGGAGGTCGCCGCCAATCAAAGCCGCCCTGGGGCCCCCCGGAGGGAAGCGGTCCCCTCGGCGGCCCCGCCCGCTGCCGTTCCCCGTGGCCGGTGTAGAGGGCAGCCTCCCGCGTTCCTCGTGTCCCGGCTGTGTCGTGTCCCTGCAGCTGGCCTGTGTTCGGCACGGGTCTGGGACCCGGTCCTGCGGGAGGGAGGGAGCAGTGGACGGCGCCCCACGTCGCTCGCGCCTGCACGCCCGCGGGGGTGGGGAGGCTGCAAGGGGGTCCTACCCCCTCTGCACGTCCGCGTCCTCGGCGCTGGCACGACGCTGCAGAAGGCGCTCGGGGGATCCCCGCTCTCCCACTCTGGCGCCGCTCCCGTCACTCCGGGATGATTCCGGTGTGCTCTCCCGGAGCTGGCCTCCGCGGAAGACAGGAACTGTTTGCTGAACAAGCGGGCGAGTGAATGCGAGGACTGACTTGCCGCTGCCGACTCCAGGGTCAGACGGTCGAGATGGGAAGGTGGATGGAGGGAGGATGCACCGGCATCGCAGGGCAAGGGAGGGGACAGAGTCCACCTGGCCCCGGGGAGGAAAGCCTGGAGGTCGGCACTGCGAACCCTTCCTTGCGTGATCCCGATGCTCACTGGAGTTGGGAGAGTCACTCCTCCAGAGCACCGCTCCTCCCAAGTGCGGACCCTGGCTGGGGCGGGGCCTCTCACACACCCGGGAACCGTCTGAAGATTTGTTAAAATGCAGATTCTGACTCACGAGGTCCCAGGTGATGCTGATGCGCCACAAGGCTTCAGAGCAGTGGTTCTCAAACTTGCCACACATCAGAATCACCTGGGTGGCTTGAAAGAAAAGTCCGGATACTCATCCTTTTACCCTAGACTACTGAAATCTTAGTTTCTGGGGATGGGGACCAGAAGTAATTTTTAAATCTACTGAGATGATTCCAACATGCAGCTTATCTGATAGAGGATTTTCTAGAAGTGGTTCTCAAAGGGAGATCTCAATCAGCAGCCAACGCATCACCCGGGAACTTACCAGAAATGCAAACTTTTCAGTTCCCACCCTGGACCAACTGAAGCAGTAACCCTGGGCCCTGCAACCCTGGTTTTAACAAGCCACGCAGGTAATCCTGAAGCATACTAAGTTTCGAGCATCTCTTCTAAGACTGTGCAGGACTGTGGCACAAGGTGAGTCAGATCCTTTCCTGACTCCCACCAGGGAGGTGGAGGTTCTGAAGCGTGGCGGACAGAGCACCCTTCCCCAGCAGACCTATCAGCAGAGAGAGCCAAGGTGGTCACTTTCCAACATGGCTGACCTAAAGCCTCAGGGATAAAGTTGGGGAAACCGAGTTCAGTGACCTGGGGTAACGTGGCCATTAGAAGGAATCTCCCAGGTGATGTAGACTCTGATGTGAAGGGAGAGATTCGGAGAGTGGCCGAGGTGCAAAGCGAGCCCTGGATTGAGGCACACTTGGATCAAGTATGGCAGGAGTGGCCCAGAAAGAGGCATCAGGGAGCAGCCAGCCAGAGCCCCAGGAAGAAAGCGTGAACCGGCAGATGGGAGATGGGCAGAGGTAGGAGGCATCACCTTCTCATGGGTAGGTTACGTACCCACCTCCTGGGCAACTGAGGGGGGCGCCGACTGGCCTCACAGGTCGGTGACCAGGGCTCTGCCCTGTGCACTGTGCACCCCCACTCCAGAGCCCAGTACATGGCCCCCAGGTGGTGCCTTCCTGAAATAGCACTTGCAGGGTAGCCCTCCGGACAGCCCCTGGCTACAACCTTGTCCCCGGCTGCCTAGAGGCCACCAGCCCCGCAGCCTGCACTTCCAGCGAAGCAAAGGGGACCTGGGCTGAGCCCCAGTCCCAGGACAGAGCACTGGCAGGAACTCTTAGAGCACTGTGTCCATGCCGGCAGGGAGGCCGTCTGCTTGGCCCCATCAGGGCTTGGCACAGCAGGGTGGGCAGGGAATGCCCTGCAAACACTGGCCCCTGATAGGAGCCCAACACCTCTCACATCCTCGAAGGTGGCCCTGTGTCAGGGGTGGAGGCTTGGAAAGGCGAGGCCACTCACCTGACACCACAGCCGCCCAGGCTGGCCTGTTCACAAAGCTGGGGCTTTCAGCAGCCGCATCCCTTGGGTGTTAGAACACATGACGTTCTCCAGGCGGGCTGGAGACAGAGAGGGCTCTGCTCTTCCTGGGATCTGTGACAGGCCCAGATGCCACTTGGATCTGTGCCCCCAACCCCCACAGCTCTGACTCCTCCAGTCACACATTTGACAAATGATCACTTCCCAAGAACAGAACCTGATAATGTGCTTTTAATTGCACTTTTTCCAAAAGTATCTTCCCTTCCTAGTTAAAATACAAAAGATGAGGCGAGATGAAGACTGGCTCTGCCGCTCTGCAGCGGGGAGCAGTCTTGGTGCTTGGGGGGCCGGGACTCCTCCCAAGCCGCCCCGGACAGTCCTGGCACCAGGCTGAGGACCGACCCTCCCAGCCCTATCCCGACCCGATCCCTTCAGAAGGGCAGGGTCTACGCAGCTTCAGGGTCAGCCCCCCCCAGGGTGCAGCCCCTCAGGTGGACATGATGCCGCTCTTCTCGCCCTTGACCTTGAGGAACTCAGCCATGCTGGAGAAATACTTCTGGTTGGCCTCAGCCACCTTCTTCTCGGCTGCTTGCGGGTTCACAATCTCCAGGCCCTGGGCAGGTAGGGGAGGTGATGATGGGGTAGGGAGACGGGCCAGCCCCCGACAAGGCTCGCCCACCCCGTGAAAGAATGTGGAATGTGCAGGACGCCCTTCTCAGTTGTCCTTGGGCTCCAGGGCAATGTGAGAACAGATGACCACTCACCAAACTGCCCCCGCCCCAAACCTGGGGAGATTCTGACTCCAGGGGTCTGGGATCGGGGGAGAGTGGGGAGGACCTGGGCATCTGAATTTTTAACAAGTCATCCAAGTGATTTTAAAAATACCAATGTTTCAGAACAGCTGACCACGTTTGGTTCCTGAGTAGGGAAACCAAGTCACAGAGCTAAGTGACTTGCCTGCGGCCCTAGCACAAACCATAGCAACACCACTGGTGACGTAGACCCACGCTAGCTGGCAACATTCCCAGTATCTTCCCGGGTAGTTCTCACCTCCTTGCTGAGGCCTTCCTGGGCGACTCCAACCAGCCACCGTGCTCCCACTCCCTTTCCCCTCCACGCACTTTCCACCTGCCAGCAGGCTCCGTATCTTACTTGCGGCCCCTGCCACACCACAAGCTCCAAGAGGGCAAGGCTTCCCGTCTCGTGCTTGCAGCTCTATCCCCAGCGACTGCAACGGTGCTCGGAGCTCAGTACACCCTTGCTCACGGAGCGAACGAGCTCATGTGGGACACGCTGGCCCTCCTCAGGGGAGCCGAGAGACGGACAGACGCAGCGGCTCCATCCAGTGCATCAGTGGCTGGGTGGGACCTCCTTGTCCCAGCCAGCTAGGTATGACCTTTCTTATTTTCAACCCTGAGGTTGTCCCCACCACCAAGCACCTCAGGGAGGGGCTGAGCCAGCTCCAGGTCACAGGGAACAACTGGTCACCCGCAGTCCCAGCCTGATCCTAAAGCCAGCCTGTGCTTGCAGGCATGACGTTTCCCTTCTGTCCCCATGAGCCTGAGCACCAGGAACCGCGCTCTGCCTTCCAGGGCCTTCCCTGAAACGCCAGCCACAACAGCCCGAAGAGGAACTCCATGTGCCTGCCTCAGAGGCAAAGAAACTAGAGCCCAGGGAGGGGTTTGGTCAGAGCCACGCAGAAAGCCAGGAGGAGCCCGCCCAGACCCGGGCCCCCTGACTCCGGCGCCTAGTACCTGGAGCGGGGTGAAGGCCACGCTGGAGGCGGTCCCCGAGGAGCGGTCGCGGATGGTGGACTTCCCGCCGTACACTACGCTCTGCTTCTGCAGGGTCCGCTGTGGGGGGAGTGGACGGGAGGGTTGGGCTGGGCCCAGGCTCTCCCCCTGGAGCTCCCCCACCCCGGGCCCACCCCGGCCAGGCCCGTACCTGCAGTGTCTTGGAGATCCTGGCTTTGGTGGCCTCGTTCACCTGTGTCTGCCGTACCCGCCCGCTACCCGACTTGCCCAGATGGCCCAGGCTGAAGCCCAGGTCCTCTTGGTAGGCGTCCTCCTCGATCTGGCAGGAGAGCAAGGCATCCCAGAGTTCACCAGATGCCCAGGCGGTCACCCGATTCAGGTGCCTGCAGGGGCCCAGTGAGCACGGTCCTGTTACCACTCCCCGAGCAGACAGCCGAGAGGGGCTGTGTGTGGCTCCGTGCGCGCGTGTGCATGCGCGGGCACGCGCGCGGGGCTCAACAGTGGAAAGCTGGCTTGCTGGCGAAACGGCATCTGAGCTCGTTCTTGCAGGACCACCAGGATGATGCTCAGCGAGACTGACAGCACAGGGGAAGCCTGGGGATGGGCACGTACAGACAGGCAAGGCTGGGGGGAGGGACGGGGCGGGCACTGAGTGCTACATTGGTCCCTGCAGGGGGCACGGATGTGGGGGAGAGGCTGGAGGTGGGGTGGTGCCCGGCAGAGAGGAAGAAATGCGAAAGGGGCATCAGGGTTAAGGGCCCGACCTCTCCGAAGCTCATGCGGTTGGCCTGCTTCCGGATCTCGGTCAGTCCTAGCCGCTCCTTCATCTTGCGGTACCTGGGGATGGGCAGCAGGGGTCAGCTGGGCGCGCGAGCCCCCCCCTTCCCAGCCCGTGGTCCTGAGGGCCCACCTGCGGCCGCCTCGCTTCTTGCGCTGCCCGTCGAGGGGCGCGGGCAGCGGCTTCACCTGCTTCACAGGGGGCGGCTCCTGCCACTTGTCGAACTTCCGCTCGATCTCGTCCTTCAATTCGTAGCCCACCTGGGGAGGGCAGAAGGGTCCCTCAGGGCCTCGCCCCGCCGTCGGCCGGAGCGTCGTGCCCGTCCCCAGGCCTAGGGGCCCTATCCGCTGTCGGGGTTTAGTCCTACCTCACGCTCAGGTCTCGGGCTCAGACCTCCCCCTGCACCCCTCACATGACTATCTCCTTGATGGGGGGGATACGAGCAGCCAAACGCAATGCCTGTGTCTCCTCCCCAGCCTTCAGCCCTGGCCTGCACAGGTGGCCAAAGGGGGTCACCTGGGAGCCTCACCTCCGTGGTTTCTGTCCCACTGGGCTTTTTCTTCTGGAAAGACCCCAGATCGGCCCCCATCAGCACCTCTGCTGATAACCGAGCTCTCTCCGGGGCACATAGGCTCCGCATGACCTGCCCCCTCCCACACCCTTCTCTTCCAAGCTTGCTGTGCGCCAGGCCCAGGGCCTTTGCACTGGCCGTTTCCTCTTCCTAGGACCCTTCCCCCAAACACTCACCTGACTTGCTTGTTAGCTTCACTTGAGTACATGACCTTCACCTTTCCAGAGATGCCCTCCCTGACATCCTGGTTAACCCAGCACCCACTCTCCCTCCCCAGCCTAGGACCCTCTGATCCCATCTCAGCATTTACATAGCACCCTGGACATACCAGGGGTGTCCCCCATCTCCTCACCCCGCCCCTGGCCAGAGCGTGAATGCCGCCGAGGCAGGGCTGTGGTCTGAGTGGCTCACTGCTGTCCCCCCAGCACCTCGACCAGTGGTTGAGAGGGAAAGAGAAAGGGAGAGGGAGAAGGCGGGGGCGGGGGGAGACGGAGCCCGAACGCTGTGTCAGGCTGGGTGTCTGAGCACCAACATACGAGACAGAAAACACACCCGCTTTCATGGAGCAAGTCCGCCAAGGAAGACAAGTAAACTGCACCACGACAAGGCTGGTAGAGCAGACAGACCCACGGAGACGGACGCCTGCCCGCGCCTCACCTTCCCTTCCGTGCTCTCATGGAAACTGTCCACGCGGGCTGCCAGCGTGCACTTGGCGGCCACCAGCCGGGCCGCCTTCCGCCGGAGATCCTGAAGCAGTGGAGAGGGGGCAGACCTGACGGGAGGCTCCCTTTGCCAGCACCGAGCTTTCCCCAAACCCCAGCCACCACCTTTCCCACCACGTGTCACTGTAATAGCGCATTATGGCACCAAATCAGCACCATCACGGTTTTCTTTCCCCAAGCTTATCGTTAACAGCCGGAAGCCGTCTGCAGAGACAGCCGCCTTACTGCAGGTAGAAGACGGTCACATGCTAAAAACAGTGATTAAGACAGAAAACATCCACCTGTGTAGCAGAAAGGTCGGTGGCCCACGTTCTGAGACACACAAAGATGGTACACGTAACCCCCCAGCCACACATCTAGTTGGTAACGATAACGAAGTTAGCAGCGAGCGCTTGTAACCCTGCCCTGAGGTCGGCTCTCGGTCCTCAGCCCCTGGGTGGTGAGCTCTGCTAGCCTGGGGGCCTTGGACAAGGCAGAGACCAACCATGGGATTGGAGATGGGGTCTTTGGGCAATGGGGTCTCAACCTGGAGCCCAGCTCAGCCACCTGGGCTACCCGGTCACGTCTGCACAAGTGAGCCCCAGTGTAGACTCTGGACTTTGAGGCTCAGCCAGGCTTCTTTGGGGGCAGGTGTGGAGGCCAGGAGTGACATGTCCTGACAGGGAGAGGACAATTGGAAGTGCGGTGGGTGGCACCGTCAGGCCCTGCCCCACGTGCTTCCTCCCTTGGCTGATGTGAGTCTGTCCTCTCACGACCGCAAGCCCTAACCCAGGTGGGTCGGCTTGGAGTCTGTTCATCCCTCTAGGGGGTGACGGTGTGGGGACCCCTGCCACTTGCAAGCTAATGCTGACACTGCTTGTTACATGCAAGTGTAACAAGCCTAAAAGAGTTCCATCTGTAGCAGTCCTGATCCCAACCCCACGAGGCAGGCTCTGTTCCCATTTGACAGACAGGGACACTGAGGCGCAGAGCTCATGCCTTTTGCCCTGTTAAGTGGAGCTCTAGAACCCCAACCCTGACACATCGGCCCCAGCATCCTTGTTCCGATGCCCCGTGCGACCCTGTCGTCTGAGCTCCTGACCACGGTCCCCAGCTTGGGTCGGGCACGGCGGAAGCTCCACGGGGAGCCACGTGGGGAGCGGAGGGGACTCACCGGGGGCAGAGACTGCACGATGTCGCTGTGGTAGATGTAACCAGTGTGCGGCAGCACGGACGTGGACGAGAAGCCGGACAGCGTCTTTCGCTGGGCCCCAAGCAGCATGATGTTACAGGCCGGCATCTTGGAGAGGTTGGTTAGGCCCCCCGCCACCCCTGCAACCGGAGGGAGGATGTCAGAGCAGCCCAGGGTGTTTATTTGGGGGCTCACTGCGTGCCGCGGGCCTGTGTGTGTGTGTTTCTGGTTGAATTCCCGAGTTGGCCCTGCCGAGGAGGGCTGACAAATCCCGTTTTAGAGGGAGAATATGGAAGAGGCTCAGAGAGGTGAAACCACCGGCCTGAGGATGCACAGCAAGGAGTCAGCCCAACGGTAACCCACCCCCCGAGTCTGCAGAGCCGCATGGCCCTTGCTCTGTGTCTCCCACCAGCTGCCAGCACCCCGGGGACACCTGGAGGACGGGCCTAGCATCAATCACCCCGGGCTCCCGTGAGCACGTCTGCAGGCTGGGGGCAGAGAAACTGCAGCTAGAAATGCCGCCTCTGATGGGGGTCTGCTGCACGCCAGGCCCTGCACTGGGTGTTTTTAAGGACGAGGTCGACTGTGTCATCAAACACACGCCCCCCACCCCCGCGCGCACACACACACACACACACACACACACTCTGATTCAACCTGCACAACCTGCGACCCTTTGCAGATACGATCACGTGAAGGGTGTGTGGAAGAGACAGGCGGAGAGTGATGGGGAGGTGAGACAGGAGATGGGGGATGCAGCAGCCTCTAGAAGCTGGAGAATGCCAGAAGCAGATTCCTCTCTAGAAGCTTGTAAATACAAAGGAACGCAGGAACTGGCCCACACCCTGATTTCCGCCCAGCACTCATAGGGCAGTAGCAAAGCCCTATCACACCCGGGGAAACCGAGGCACATGCCGTCACTTGCCCAAAGATGTGAGGTCAGTGAGGAGGGAAGGAGGACCCACACCTGAGTCTATCTCGCCCTGAAACCTCTGCTTCTTTCTACCCTGCAACCCCGCACACGCTGGTCACCCAAGCCTGAGCTACAACCCAGATTCCGACGTCGAAGCCCTGCGCCTAGTAGTGCAGAACGGGACCGTGTTTGGAAACGGGACTTGAAGGAGGTGATTAAAGTGATTAAAGTGGAAGGACGTCAGCAGACGGGCCCTGATCCAGACGCCCCGTGTCCTCCGAAGAAGAGCTGAGGACACAGACGTGCAGAGGGGAGGCCACGGGAGCAGCCGGCCACCGACAAGCCGAGGAGAGGGGCCTCCGCAGGGCCCAGCCTGCTGACACGCTGCTCCCGGCCTCCCAGCCTCGGGGACCGTGTGACCGCGAACCTGGGAGCTCAGCCCCTGCCCGCCCCTGCCCGCCCTGCCCGCGGTGCTCGAAGCAAAGGGCGGGAGCAAAGCCGCACGGCTGCTGTGCGCAGCTCCCCTGAAGACTCTCACGGCTGAAGGCGCGAGGAGCGCGAGAGGCGCTCTGAGGGGGTCGAGGAGGAGCGCCCACCTCACTCCTAACACATGGTCAGGACTGCGGTCCCCATCTCGTGGGTGAGACCGAGGCCCAGAGAGCTGACGCTGCCAGTGCCGGCAGCCCAGGCGTCTGTGCGGAACCGGGAGCTGCTGGGACGTGCCCGCCGAGGGGGCAGCCTCTCCAGCGGCCACGCTCCCTCCTCCTCCAGCCTGTCCAGTCCAGCCCGGCTCGGGGCTACCATCCTGTCCCCGCATGTCTGCAGGAAGAGCAGGGCAGCTGACCTCTACGACCTCTAGGAGGGGTCACAGGGGCGAGGGCGAGGGGGACACGGTGCCGAGGGCCCGGGCCAGATGCCCCATCTTGTAAAGGAGGGACGAGGCTTCCCCAAGGTTGCATTGTTCAAGGACAGCCCTGGGTCCGCACTCTGCCCCGGGCCTCACCCATGATCTTGGCGGCCGTGGACGCCCCGATGATGATGGAGAGGTTGGGCGCGATGAAGGACATCCGAGACTCCACGTACTCGTAGATGCGGTGCTTCGAGGCGTTCAGCTCGAGCGCCATGTCGCAGGCCTCCTCCAGCCGCTCCAGCTCCTCCTCCGACAGCTGCTGCCTGCGGCGGTGAGGGACGTGGCTGGGTCAGACCCCGGCCCCCCCGGGGTGTCCCGTCTGGCACGGCAGCCCATGTCCCCCCAGCTGTGTGCACAGCCAACGGCCCTGAGGCCTGGAAGCAAGGGCTGCTGGGAATCCTGGTTTTCAGGGGGCACCTTGCCAGCCTGGGCCTTGCCTTCCCAGGTGCCCCTGCCAGCTCCTCCTCCAGGTCTCAGCCTTGCCGGCCACTGAAGCCCACTGCTGACCAACGACGCCTCTGTAAGGCCTCTCCATGTCCCGCCCACTTCCGTGCCAGACCAGCTGGCCCCAGGAGAGGGGCCCCACACCTGTGTGACCCTCAGCAGCATGCCCAGCGCATCCCTGGCACACAGAAGATGTTGGGCGAGTACTTATGGCAGAAAACCACAAAGGGGGGCTGTTATTGCTGTCATTTTACTGAGAAGGGACCCGAGGCCCAGATGGTGAGGGACTGGCCTGAAGCCACAGAGCTGGTAACCAGACCCAGCCGTACCCCTCCCTCCCTCACCCCATCTGCTGTAAGCCGCATAGAGGAGGGACCATGGAGCCGGCCGCAGGCCCCTGCAACCAAGGCCCAGTGGGCTGATGCTCAAGGCTGCCCCCAGCAGTGGCAAGCTAGGAGCCCACTTGCTCTCCCGCTGGAGAGCTTGGTCCCTGCCTGAGGCTGCACCGTCACCTCCTCCAGGAAGCCACCGGCCCAAGAGGACAGGTCCCCCTCGTCTTGTGCTCCACGCCCCTCGGCACCCTGTCTGCATTCTGACACTCGCCCGCCAGCCTTCGACCTGTGTGTGCACCTGCTTCCCCCTAGACGGGAGCGTGGGCAGGGCAGCCTCTGCTCTGCTGAGTTCTCTAATCTCTGCCCTCAGAACGGTGCTCAGCGCTCGGTCAGCATTTACTCAATGAGCAGAATGGCAGCCCAAGGGAGGAGGTCTCCATGCCACTGGACTCTGCTCTGGGGTTACAGACATTTCCTCCTCTTGGGCACAGATGCCAGAGGGGAAGGTAGAGACCAAACGGCCAACACAAATTCCCTGCCTTCACAGACACCTTCATTCCAGCGAGGGGTGGCGTGCCAGCGACAAATGCTTCTACTGTGGGTTTGCCCTCCGCCTCGCCGGTCCTGACTACAGGCCCCTCGCTGACTGAGCATCCCCAGGCTCCTCCTTTCTGAACACAGCCAGGCCCAGCCCGGTGCCTGGCTTACAGCGGGCCCTCATCAAACACGTGAGGAACAGAAATGACCCGCCCTCCTGAGACGGACACCCGTGTCACTAGGACCCCAAGATCTTCATTGGCCACTAGACGGGCCTGAGGGGCCCCGGTGACTTCTCCCCCCCATGCACGCACCCCTGGGTGGTGGAGGCGGTCACGCTGACAACCATGATGGTGGCGTTGGTCAGGATCTGCTGTAGGTTCTCGTTGTTCTTGCACTTGTCCAGGCTGTTGCCCAGCTCCTAGGGGTGAAAAGGCAACAGAGGGGAGGCGCAGAGACTCAGGAAGGCCCTAGAAGCTCTGTTGCTCCTGCACACACCTGGGTCTCTTCTGCGGACACAGGGACAGCTAGGGACTATACACAGGGTGCCTGCTGCCTCCCAGTCCCAGGGACTTCACTGCTCAGAGCATCAGCAGCATCTGCCCTGCACGGCCGCTCAGAAACTCGGCCCGGGCAGACCTGCTGCCTGCATCAACTGAGGCTGCCGATCTGACCACACCGCCTCACTGCACGTAGGCCCCCCAGCCATCCACACCTTCTGCTAGCCTCACGCAGGAGACTCCTCACTGCTGTCCCCGCCCTCACTAGCACCTGACCCTCTCATGGCTTTCCCAGAAGGTCCACAGCCTTGGGGTCATATGGGACCCGACCTCATCAACTTTGCCAGTCACTTCCTCCTTTCTGAAAACAGCAGGGCTTGTGACCACCCCAGGGTCTTGGTACTCGTGACCTCTTCCCCCAGATCTCTGCACAGCTACCCCTGCATCAACCTTCAGATCTCGACTCAAATGCCACCAGCTCCAACCACTGTAGGTGGCACGAGGGACCCCTTCATCTCCCTCCCTGCTTCCTCGGCCTCAAGCAGCTCGCAGACCTTCCTGGGAGACCCATCCAGGGAAGTGGCGGCGGCACTGGAGGTGGGGCAGAGTCCCGAGGACATCCTTTCCAGGCTCCATCTGTCTCTTGCTGGGAAGCCTGGAGCAGATGACCCACCACCCATCCCCTCCAGTATCTCTGGCCTCAAGAGAACGAGGAAGGCAGCTGAGCCCCGGGCAGCCTCACTCTGAGCCCTTCACCTGCTCTCTGCCCCACCTCCCACCTTCACATGAGGGGCGATCCAGGGGACTCAGTTCCTCCTGCATCCTGACCTCTCTCTGCTCACCTTGACCGTGCGGATGTAATCCAGTGCGTTGGGGACCAGAGACTCCAGTTCAGGGAAGCGCTTTGAGTACTTATCCCGGATGAACTTGTGGATGATATCTAAGGAACACGGGGAAGGCAGATATCTGATGAGGGCAGGCAGACTCTGCTGGCTGTCGCCAGCACCCATCCCCCCTCCCTCCTCTGGTAACCAAACCCCTGAATTCAGCTGGGCTCACAGACACCCAGCAGCCCGTTCTGCTAGATGTGGCCACGTGAGATCATTCTGGTCTACGAGATGTGATCTCAAGTGACACGTGCAATTTCCACGTCACCCCCGTAAAGAACTGTGCCCTCCTCTTCTTTCCCATTCTGCTGGTGGGGATGTGGAAGTGATGGCTGGAGGCAGGCAGTCATCCTGTGGCCTGACACAGGTGGCAGGTCAACAAGACAGAAAGAGCCTGATCTGGGGCGCCTGGGGGGCTCAGTGGGTTAAAGCCTCTGCCTTCGGCTCGGGTCATGGTCTCAGGGTCCTGGGATCGAGCCCCGCATCGGGCTCTCTGCTTAGCAGGGAGCCTGCTTCCTCCTCTCTCTCTCTGCCTGCCTCTCTGCCTACTTGTGTTCTCTGTCTGTCAAATAAATAAATAAAATCTTAAAAAAAAAAAAAAAAGAAAGAAAGAAAGAGCCTGATCTAGACTCTCGCATCAGAGGAAAGCACGTTTCCTTCTTATTCAGGCTGCTCTGTTACAGCAGCTGAACCTGGACTTGAACTAGTATTAGGAGTTTGGGGGCAGGACCCCGGGGAAGGCCAGCAGGATCCTGTTTGTCCCCTCCCTGGGGACGGGAGGAGGAGGTGAGGGACACCACACGGGGCCGTGTCTGCTCACTCTCCCAGAACTCACTCAGTTCATTCTCGATCTCCACGGTCAGGTTGTTCGCGTCCACGATGACCCGGTATTCGGGGGCCGCCTCGACCGGTCCCATCACTGTGAGGACGACAAACCGCCTGGGTGGGTGTGTGTGTATCTAGGCTCCCACAGCTGGGGGAGTCAGAGGGCAGCGGCGTGTGGCTGGAGGGGAGCTGGGGGCTGAGGACAAAACCTGGAGTGGGGCTTCCATGTCAGCCCACCTCCCATCGCTCCCCTTCAGGCCAGTGGAGACATGACCCCATCGCACTCCAGGACTAACCCCTCCAGGGGCTCCCCATCCACTCAGGCTGAGGGTCAAGCCCCCCAGAAAGGAAGCCCTGTGAGGACAGGTACTGCGTGTCTCCCACGGCTACGCCCCCGGCGCCCAGCACAGTGCCTGGCCATTTGCTGACTGTCCGGCTCTGCGGTCTCTCTCTCCGACGGCCTCGGCACTGTCCCAGCCCCACGCTCTCGAAACGCCCCCGTCTTATCGCAGGCCAGCCGGGAAGGGCTGTAGTGCCCGGGCACTCGGCGCTGCTTCGCTCTCCTCTGGGCCTCTGCATATTCTGTTCCCACTCCCTGGCACATCCCTTCCTCACCTCTGTTTCTGAGAAGTTCCTCTCCAGGTTTTAACAACAATCATAACGATGACGACGACACTGAGGGCGCCATAGGCACAGTGGCCAAAACACACGACTTACTGCGTGTGCCACTGCTCCTGCAGCCTTACGGGTACTGCCCTGATCTCCCACAACCACCTAGGGAGGCTGGTGTTACCAGTGAGCAGAGAGAGAAACGGAGGGACGTGGCCTGATGCCACAGAACTGGCAGACAACAGAGCTGAGATCTGGCCCTGGGGCCCCATTTGTAACCCTGACGGCTCAAATGTCTCTGCGTCATGAAGACTCAGCGGCACCTCAGGATCCTTCCCTCCTTTCGGGGTCTCTCCTCTGTGCTCCCGGGGCACTCTGGCCACATCCAGTAGACACAGCCGCCACCCAGACCGGAGATGCTCTGTGTCTACCTCCCCGACCGGACACCAGGTGGGATCAGGTCTGACTTAACCTGAAGCTTGCCCCGACATCAGGGGGAGTTTCCCTTCCTCCGCTCCCCACAGCTCTCCGGACTGCCGCCTCTGCCACTCCAGACGAGTGAGGCTTTGCACACACAGCTCCCTTCGCCAGGGCGTACGGCCGCTGTTCTTGGCCTGGGGTGTGTATTCATGCTTCAAAGCCCATTTCAGCGATCAGCTCTTCCTAGCCTCTGAGGCAGGGTCAGCCCCCACCTAGCAGCTCGTGTCCCGCACTCCCCCACCCCAGCAGGCACTGCCCACAACTGTCCAGACCCAGGCTGTCTGCTCTGCCAGATCCCGACCGTTCTGAGAGCAGAGAGCTGGGCGGATTCCCCAGGGCACCCAGTGTCCCCACAGGCCTGCCGCAGGGCACCTCACGAAAGCTTTAAAGGAAGGAAGGAAAGAGCAGGTCTGCCCGGGACTCTGCTCTGACCACACCGCAGCTGTGCCCACAACACCTGCTAACGAATTCCAGCCCGGAGCTCCACCACGTCGAGAGCGGGCGGCGACAGGAGCAGCGCCCAGAGCTGGGCGGACGCTCCAGACACAACCCAGCGTCCCCCGCAGCTCACGGTCTGATAACTGCACATCGGAGCGCTACTCTCTATTTACCAAAGACACCAGTTTTCCATTCACGGTAGCAATGACGCCCCCTCTTAGGCAAACTGAAGGAAAAGACTACGCTGACTTAAAGAAAACGGGAAATAAACAGCAGAACAAGTGGTTTACGGATGTGGCGGGATCCTTAACCAGGCACGCGAAGCCCGGAAGGTGAGCCCTAAGGCCACGAGTAAGCACTCGGCACCGAACGTGGACTTAAGGAGTGCCGGCCTTACAGCACGACGTCGTCTCGGGCAGAAGCCTGCGCTGGGATGGAGAAGATGTGGGCTCTCCAAAAGGCCGAGAGAGCGAGAGACTGAACTTTCAAAGCTGCGCGCAGCGAGAGCGCCCAGGGGCTGGGTGGGCGAGGGGGAGCGGGAGGGGAGAGGTACCTTCCGAAGCCTTGGCCTGCTTGCTGATATACTCCTCAATCTTCATCATGATCTCGGCAAACTGTTCAGGGAAGAAAGAGAGTCGGAACTCGGGACTGGGAGCGGGAAGAGCGGCCGCACACATCGCCCCTCCCCGCAGCTTCTCTTTGCAGCCGGCTCACCATCTTGCTGTCCCACAGCTTGGCGATGCTCTTGACCGAGTCCCCGGAAAGATCCAGCTGCGTCTCCTCCTGCACATCTTCGATTGCTGGCTCCTCTTCTTCCTCCCCATAGCTTCCTCCTTCCTCCTCCTCTGCTGCCTCCTCAAGGTCAGCCAGGAGCTCATCTGCCAGGGACATGCCGAGGCCTATGGGGAGGGAGAGCAGGGTCCCCCCTCATTAATGAGAAGGGCTTCTCCCTGCCAGAAGGGCCTGGTCCTTCCTGGATCGACCCCACAAGCATTTTCATGCACATTTTCTTCAGTGCCGGTGCCTGGCACGTAACAGGTGCCCAGTAACTACCAAACCGCTCCGTGAGCAAACCTCCCAGAAGCACGTGGTCTCCGGTCACAGCTCACACCAGCTCACACCACTCACTGGTCTCACACTCCACTGGAAAAGACACAGGATGCCCCACAAGCCACCACCTCACTAAGACTTAAAAAATTTACATCCTCCCCTTGATGAGATGGGAACCTTGCCTCAGACCCTTTTTTGTCCTATACCAGAGACCCCTTCCCCAAACCGTTGGGCCCTAAATGAATGACAGATGTCCTAAAATACTGATCTCCCCAGCCATCAGGGCAACCAGGTGCGGCCTAAAAACGTCTAGAGCCCCCAGCCTGACCCCCTCTGGCCGTGAGCAGCCTCCTCGTCGACTCCAGGGGCTGGACAAAATGAGTATTTTCTCTGAGTCCCATGAAATGGAAAAGAATGAGAAGGACTAGGGGCGCCTGGGTGGCTCAGTGGGTTAAGCCGCTGCCTTCGGCTCAGGTCATGATCTCAGAGTCCTGGGATCGAGTCCCGCATCGGGCTCTCTGCTCAGCGGAGAGCCTGCTTCTCTCTCTGCCTCTCTGTCTACTGTGATCTCTCTCTGTCAAATAAATAAATAAAATATTTAAAAAAAAAAAAAAAAAAAAAAAGAATGAGAAGGACTACTCAACAAGGTACAAACCTACCATCCTCCCTACTGCTCTTAACTTTTTTTTTAAATGAGAAAACTGTCCTCCCTCCTGTTCTTTTCCATTTTTCATAAAAACAAACCCCATTCCTCACTTCCTACCCTTCTACACCACCCTCTCTTGAAGTGTAAAGACAGAGACTTCGCGTGGGTGATTTGTGGAGCGAAGCACACTGGGGGGCTGGGCAACAGGGAGAGCAGAGAACTCCCCACCAATGTAAAAGCGCAGCTGACGCACACCTACGGACTTGCTTTGCAAGGGAGACCATCAGTTGCATGGTGCCAGGTTTCTTCTTTCTTCAAGAAATTCCGAATTTTTATGTAGAATCTCTTAGTTTCAATGTTTCCTCGTAATTATTCAAATGGATAATTTAACTAAAACTAAAACCCTCCAGACCACCACACACGGCACAGGCCGAACCTGAAAGGTTACAGGACGGATTTGGCCCTTGAAGTGGGAGTTTGGGACCCCTGGGTGCCCAGCTGTCCCTATGAGATCAGTTTCCCCTCACACCCTCCTCCCTCCCTTGGACGCAGTATCCTCTTTACTCTGACTTCTCTTGAACGCACCTGCGTGGTCTCACATGTGCCTTTCTCTGAAACTCGCCTCCTCACTTTCTCTGCACGAGAAAAGCTATCTTTATTTACATTTGTACTTATTTGAGAGCGAGAGTGAGCACAAAGGGGTAGGGACATAGGGAGAAGCAGACTCCCCTCTGAGCAGGGAGCCGGATGCCAGATACCTGGCTCGATCCCAGAACCCTGGGATCACGACCTGAAGCGAAGGCAGACGCCTAACCCACGGAGCCACCCAGGCGCCCCTCTTTCCTTACAGAATATAGGGCGCTCCCCATACATGTAACACTCGGTGTCTGTGCATGTCCTGTCTGTTTCCACTCAAGGGTCAGCAGACCTGGGCGCCACATCTGTCTGCTCACAGCTACATCCTCACATCTAGCGGAACGTCTAGCACTGTGGCTGGTACCGAAAAATCACCTGCTGAAGGAGGGAAGGGCTCGATCTAGTCCTTACGGCCGCCACGTCACGCTCTTTCTCCAGGTCTCTGAGTGATTTGCTCATCCCTCAGGGGCGCAAACACTGCTTCCCGCCGCGTGCGTCTCTGAGCCCCGGACCAGACCCCAACCCGCTGGTAACACATCTCGGAGCCCTTTCGTTCGTCCCGACACTTAAGGCTGTCCGGACTTCTAACATTTTCAAAGGCGCGTCCTCCCCGTTCGGAGGACATTTTTGCAGGAACAGGGGCCTTGCCCCCTCGGTTTACGGCTCGCCACGCCCGCGACCAGCTCGCCGCAGGCCAGCCCGCCTCTCGGGCCGCGCCGCCGCCGGGACGCCCGGAGCCCCCGAGCCCTCCGCGGCCCTCAGCTCCCTCCCGCGTTCCCGCTGCGGACGGGACGCAGCCCGGCGCCCCGCGCGTCCGGGCCGCTGTAATTACATAATCATTACCCGACTAAGCCCATCTCCGAGGCACCAGGCACGGCGCCGAGCGGCACGGAGCCGCCAGCGCCCGGACGCTGCAGAGCACAGAGGACCTCCGCGTAACCAACCTACTAAGGCCTGCCTCTCTCCCTGCACGCGCCCGCCCCGGGACCCCGGAGTCCGGCCTCCCGCCCTCGCCTCGTCTCCCTCACACGCACCTCTCCCAGCCTCGCACGACCGTTTCTAGGGAAAGTCGCTTCCGAACAGCGCTCGACGCTCACTGATGACGTCTGACTCTCGCGCCGGCGTCGCGGCAAAGGCGCGCTCTGATTGGCTCCCGCCCCGCGTCATTCTCGGCCGCCTTTGGAACAACAACTTTATTAGCTCCCGCGGCTAGGCGCAGAAGCGGTAAGGACGAGAGGAGAGGGGACTTGTCGGCCTGACGGCCCGCCGAGGACTGACCCTGCTAATTGGGGAATCGCCCTAGCCAGACGAGAAGGTGCAGAGACAAGAATAAAGACGGGGGCAACTCAGACGACTCGGGAAGGAGTGAGACGAAAAAGCAAGGACTTTAAGCCGGGCGGGACTCAGGGTGGAGGTGGAGGGGGGTGGGGAGCGGAGCCGGAAGCCGGGAACTACAAGTCCCAGAGGGCCTAGCGGCTAAGTCCCGGATGCTGTGGCCGTGAAGCCTGATGGGACAGGTAGTTTTGCGAAGGACCTAACCCAGAGGTTTACGAGGTTGGACGTTCTGAGACCTGAGGCGCCGGGAGCGGGAGACATGGAACTGGAGCAGAGAGAGGGGTGAGTGGCTTTGGGGAAAACTACTATTCCCAAAAGGCATTGCGGCTGCATCACGTACAGCTCTCAGCACTTTTCCTGGAGGGCGGATGGGGACTGTAGTTCATGCAACTGCTTTGGTTTAGCGGTCTTAGGGATCAGGGTCTGTACTCGGACATCCTGGGGGAGAAAGTTACGGCTTTGGAGTTCTGGATCTGAAAGATGACGAGGTTGGAGGCCCGGCCTCCCGGACTTGAGTGAGGCGATGGGGGTTTGAACTTCCTGGGATCCTCGGGGAGCAAGTCTGGAAGTCTGGACCCCTGGGTCTGAGGGAGGAGGGCCTGGGGCCTGGACTCTGGACTCCTGGTTTGAGGGAGCAGGGGCTGGGAGCCTGGACTCCTGGTCTGAGGGAGGAGGGGCCTGGGGCCTGGACTCCTGGTCTGAGGGAGGAGGGGCTGGGGGTCTGGACTCCTGGTTTGAGGGAGCAGGGGCTGGGGGCCTGGACTCCTGGTCTGAGGGAGGAGGGGCCTGGAGCCTGGACTCCTGGTCTGAGGGAGCAGGGACTGGGGGTCTGGACTCTTGGGTCTGAGGGAGGAGGGGCTGGGGTTGTGGACTCTTGGGTCTGAGGGAAGAGGGTCTGGGGGAGCAGGGGTTTGGGGGGATCTGGACTCCCGGGTCTGAGGGAGGAGGGGGCTGGGGGCCTGGACTCCTGGTCTGAGGGAGGAGGGGGCTGGGGGTCTGGACTCTTGGGTCTGAGGGAGGAGGGGCTGGGGTTCTGGACTCTTGGGTTTGAGGGAGGAGGGACTGTGGATCTGGACTCCCGGGTCTGAGGGAGCAGAAGCTGGGGGTCTGGACTCTTGGGTCTGAGGGAGGAGGGGCTGGGGATCTGGACTCTCGGGTCTGGGGGAGCAGGGGTTTGGGGGGATCTGGACTCCCAGGTCTGAGGGAGGAAGGGCTGGGGGGGGGGTCTGGACTCTGAGGCAGGAGGGAGCTGGGCCGCGGGTTCAAGGCCCCTGAACCCCCTGACCTTACAGGACCATGGCAGCTGTGGGCTTTGAAGAGTTCTCAGCACCGCCGGGCTCGGAGTTGGCGCTGCCTCCGCTGTTCGGCGGTCACATCTTGGAGAGCGAGCTGGAGACGGAAGTGGAGTTCGTGTCTGGGGGTCTGGGCGGCTCAGGGCTCCGTGAGCGAGATGAAGAGGAAGAGGCCGCCCGCGGCCAGCGTCGGCGCCAGCGCGAACTAAATCGTAGGAAGTACCAGGCGCTAGGGCGGCGCTGCCGGGAGATCGAGCAGGTAGGTGAGTGCGGATTCCCCCGTTTTGGGGCCCCCTGGCCAAAATGACCCCTTCCTGGTCTCCGCCTGTCCGAGCGCCAGCCTTCCTCACCTACCGAGGGAATTTTCCGTTCATGTGTTCTGTACCTGTCAGTGTCAGGCACCGTGCGAGGCCCCTGGAGAGCCGTGTGCTCCACGAGTGGCCCAGATGACCAGATCAGCTCGCTGATGTTTGGAGGTGCCTTTCGTGTTCCACACTGTTCAGGCTTTTCGAGCCTCCCGTACCCCTCAAATCAGGCCCTGTGCCGCTTCAGTCTGCCTCAGATCCTCCTGCTGTCCGTCCCCATGGCTCCCGCCCCAGACACGCGTTCCGTGAGCTGCGTCGCCACGTTGGCTTCCTGGGTGAGAACCAGGAGTGCGCAGCTGGCAGGGACCACATCTGGAAAGGCTAGGAATGCCGGGGCAGGATATTTGGGTGTGGTTTTGTTGTTTAAGTGAGGGGGAGCTGTTGGAAGGTTTCTGACGGGGGAGGGGCAGGGTCGGGGCTGGGTGTGCGGAAGACTGAGCTTGGTTGTACCCGCTGTGAGCGCGTAGCAGGAACCGGGCGCTCGGTAACGAAATACAGTCACAGCTCCGCAGGTCGCAGGTGCGAGACCCGGCTGTCAGCAGGCGTCAGTGGGGCTGGCTCCTTCTGGGGCCCCGGGGCTGGGGAGGGGGCGTGGGGAAGAAGCTGCTACCCGCATCTCTCCTTGCATTGGGTAGTTGCTGGTAATCACCACTGTGCCCTGACCGGTGGATCTCTGTCTTCATGTTCACGTGGCATTCTCCCTGGGTGTGCCTGTCCGTGCCCCAGTTTCCTCCTCGTGTGAGGACCCAGGCCCACTTACTGACCGCATTTCACTTGATCATCTCTACGAAGACCCTATGTCAAAAGATGGTCGCGTTCTGAGGTACTGGGAGTTAGGACTCCACGACGTTTTGGGGGACACCGTCCAACCCGCGTTGGTGGTGTCGGGGCGCTGGGGACGATGGGAGGCTGGTGTCGTGGTGTGAGCCGGAGCAGGGGTCAGGAGACAGAGCCAGTGGAGAACAAGGACGGACATTCAAGCCCTCTTTGGACGCAGAGCGTACCAAGCTGCCTGGAGCAGGACAGAGGTTTGCGCTGACAGATGGCGGAGAGGATCACGCACGAAGTGGGAGCAGGGCGAGTGCTTGGAGCAGGTCGGCTCCGTGTATAAAAATGTACCCCCCAGAGGCTACACCCCGTGGCCAGCCGCTCCCGCACACCCAGTGACAGCTAGGAGGTTCGCAGGACACGGCCTGCCGCGTGGTCTCACATGTGCACACGTGCACGGGTGTGATAGACAGTAGGGGACGAGTCGGACGTGACACAGACCAGATACTCTACTTCCGGCACAAGGCGGCTGTCGGGCCCCCCCCCCCCCCCGTCCTCAGCTCACCCCAGCCTCCTTCCCTCCTCCAGCACCGTCTTACCTCTTCTGTCCCCGGGAGACTACTCACGTGACTTCCGCGATAGCAGTGACATTTCATCCCTGGCATTGTGTTCACACGGCTCCTCAGTACACGGGTGGGGACATCGGAGCGACCATGGTCACACGGGAGCACCCACTGTGCCGGGCCTGCCCTGGGCTTTACACACGGGACGTCTCAGGACGTCCTGCTGCCTCTACCTACCCCCCAACTCCCCGAGCTGGCAAGGGGACCGTGAGCTCCGTGTAACACATGGATCCTGAGGTCCAGAGGGACTCAACCGTTTGCTCAGATGGAGCCGGCACTGGAAGTTCCTGCTCGGTCTTCCCCGTTAGGGTGGGCGGAGGCGTGATTCCTGTTTTACAAACACAGGCTCGGCAAGGGTCTAGGTGACTCACCCAAGGGCACGCAGCTGGAAGGGGCAGGCTGGTCTTCGAACGCAGGTCTTTCTGACCCGGGGTAGTCCCCACTCATTCGGGTCCCGGCCCGCACGCCTCTCTGCTGGCCCTGACGTCGCCACCACCTGCCTCATCTCCAGCAGGTGGGCCTGCGTGGCGCCCGTCAGCATTTTCCACAGCAGAAGTCGTGCGGGAAGTCATGCGTTCAGCAAATACTGACGGGGCACCCCTGCCCTCCTGCCGTCAGGTTCTGCTCGGGGCATCGGACCGGGCACTGTCTCTGTCCTTTGGAGCTTGGGGTCTGGTGGGGGAGGCAGACAGTGAGCAGAAGTGGATAGGCTAGAAGGCGGTGAGGAGTGTTGTAAGGGAAACTGAGGCAGAGAGGCGTGGCTGGGGGCGCAAGGAGGGGAGGGGATGTTGCAGTGTAGCAGGAGGTCCCCGAGGAGGTAATCTCTGCGGCCAGACCTGAGGAAGGGAGCTGTGCAGGCATGTGGGAAGGCCCCCAGGACAGGGGGAGGCCAGCCGGGGAGCAGCAGAGGCGAGGGAGAGGGGCAGGGAGGGAGTGGGTGCAGCGGGCCCCGGGGGCCGTGGGCTCCGTCCACCGCGCGAGGAAGCGAGCAGAATCTGGGTGACTTGAGCCTTCTGTCTCCCTGCAGGTGAACGAGCGGGTCCTGAACAGGCTCCACCAGGTGCAGAGGATAACACGGCGACTTCAGCAGGAGCGGAGGTAACCCCTTGCCAGCCCCCTGGGGCCCGTGCCTCTGCCCCCAGCCACTGCTCCCACGCCCTCTCAAGCTTCTTGTCGGCTTCCGTCTGCCCAGGCCTTGCGGGGAAGGGGATGAGTGAGGGCCGAGCGAGGGCGGGGAGGCAGGTCTGCTCCCTTTAAATGGGGTGCGCAGCAGAACGGATCAGGATGGAGGCCCTCGCGTGGTTTCAGGCGGTTTGCTGTGTGCCTCTCAGCAAGCAACATCCCTCTCTGAGCCCATTTCCCGTCTCAGCCGAGGTGGGTAATACCACAATTTCGTGGCTGCTGAGGGTTGAACAGGAGCTCAGGGGATGAGCCCAGCCCAACACAGCCGCACGCTGTGTCCCATGTCCGTGTCTGTGCATCCAGCTGCTCAACCAGTTCTCCCCAGCACCCACCTGACCCACAGGAGGCGCCTGCCCTCACCCACCTGCTTCCCCTGCCTCCTCGCCATTCCTCCTCACCCCAGTATTCCAGGGCTCGGCCCTGGGTCCCCCCGTGTCCACACCTCCGCTGTCCAGCACGGTAGCCCCAGGTGGCGACTTAACCCGACCTTGTTAAACTTGAAATCTAACATCGGTCCAAGTAAATCTTAATTCGCTGACGTGAAAGAAAGTTCCACTTCTCTGTTCATGTGCTCGGCAGCCACCAGTGGCGATTTTTACCCAAACCGAGATGAAATGAAAACTTCCATCCCACGGTGGCGCTCGCCGCACAGTAGCTTGGTACCACATGTGACAACTGACATCAAACTCCAAATAAATGACCTCAAAAAGTCAGTTCTTCTATGGCTCTCGCCACATGCCAGGGGCTCCATGATGGGGGCCAGTGGCTACTGTAGCGTGTTGCATGGGAACGGGACGTTTGTGTCCTCACAGAAGGTTGTGTGTGCGGTGCCAGAAAGTCTCACAGCACCGCAGTCCTTTGAACCACGGTCCTTTGAATCCCGTCTGCAGCTCTTTGAACTCTGTCCCTTTGTCAGCCGCCTGCTGGACAGTGGCTTCAGGTCCCCTCACACGCACGCGAAGCTAAGCCTGACCTCACTCCCTGCCCCTGGTCCGCTCCTCAGAGAACGAACCCTCCTAGCCGCTTCTCTCTCTCGCCTCCTCGCCCGATGCACCCTCGGAACAGACCCAGGAGGCCAGCACCCCGAGCCAAGGGACTGGGCTCCTCGCCCCACGCGAGCCGTACTTGCGCTGGCCTCCCTGACCTTCCCCAGGCTCCTGCCACACACCCCGGCCGAACCTTTTCCCCCAGTTGTACCACTAGCCAACATTCTCTGCTACAGTAAAACCAGGAGAGTTTACGGAAGGGAAGGCTGGCCTTTCTGGTTCAAACATCCGAAGTTCGGGAGGGGGTCTGCACGTGCTAAACTTCCCTTAATCGTACAGATCTGTTGGGGTGATCATGCTTTCGGAACGGTCCACCTGGCGCTCAGCCCTGTGCTTCTCAGAGCGTGGCCCCTGGACCAGGGACCTGGGCACCACCTGGGGACTTGTCACAAATCCAGGTTCCAAGGCCTCACGCCAGACCTACCGTGTCAGAAATTTGGGGGGTGGCCAGGAAGCATTCTAAAATTTAAGACACGCCACTGTGTAAAAACTACATGGCCATTCCCCCAAATTTAAAAACAACTACCCTACAATCTAGCAACTCCACCTATCGGTAAACCCCCCAGAAGAGCTGAAAAGGGGTCATTGACGTGTCTGCCCACGATCATAACAATACTCACAATACCCCGGAAGCGGAAGCATCGAGGGTCTATCTGTGGGTGGATGGAGAACCCAGGGTGGTCCCCATGGAAGTGGACCCACTCTCAGAAAGGGTGCCGCGAACTGCGAACACATTGCGCTGAGTGCAGCAGGCCAGCCCCAGCAGGACAAACACTGTGTGATCGCACTCCGGCGAGGGCTGACGACCACGGAGGCGGACGGGAGAGCGGTGGCTGCTAGAGGCAGGGGCGTGGGGAGCTATTTAATTTGGGGAGGATGGAGAGTCCTGGGGACAGATGGGGGTGACGGCTGCACAAAGTGTGAATGTGCTTAATCCACCGAGCTGGACACTTGACTATGGTGGCAAATGCCGTGTTAGGTGTATCCTACCACATTTTTAAAAATTCTTTTTTCAAGTTTAAAAAAAAAAAAAAAAAAAGAGGAAAGGCAAGACAGACCAAGTGACTTCTCTGTTCAGAACCCTGCAGGGAGTCCCACCTGAGTCAGAGCCAGAATTATCCCACAACGGCCAACAAGGAAGGCCCTCTGTCCCAGCACACGTGCTGCTCCGCCTCAGGGCCTGGGCACTGGCTCTTCCTCCCGCCGGAAACGTTTATCTGCCGCTCCCTCCCCTTCTCAGTGAGGCACCCCCCACCATCTTTTGGAGGCTCCAGCCCTCTTCCGGGTATCCTGTCTTCCTTCCTAGCTTGCTGTGTGTTGATTTGCTGCTGTCGCCCGAGGTCAGTAGGCACAGGGGATTTTGGTTCCCCGAAGGAGCACTAGCGCGGAGAACCCCTGTGAGCCTGTGGGACACACCCCCAGTAAGAGACTGGGACACGCGGGGCGTGTGAAGTGCCCCTCCGGGGTGCTGGCCCCCAGGCAGCATTCAGAGCTTACAAAATCCCCGGCGTTCTTAGAAGCAGGCACAGGGGGGAAGCAGAGAAGGTAGTCCCAGCAGGAGGGCTCCGCACCCATCTTTCCCTTGCCCTCCTGTTACTGATAAGGACACCGGCTGGCAGCGGAATGTACGCCAAGCACTAGGAGATGCCCCTTCTACCTACCCTGTCACCCTCCCGGCGATCTGCCCGCTCAGGGTTGTCCTGTCCTGTTGGCAGAGCAGGAAACGGGTGCAGAGAGGTCCCCTTGTCTGGCCCAGGGTCCCGCGGGCTGCTCAGATACTTGGCACCCGGATCTCAGACTTGGAAGCTCCGAATCTTCTGGGTCTGTGGGTCCAGGGCAGCCTTGGCGTCAGAGCCAGGGCCGGGCTGTGGGGTGTCCCTTTCCCCAACCACCAGACGCTGACGTTGCAACCCTGGTGGCCTCCGGACACAGGTTCCTCATGAGGGTGCTGGACGCTTACGGCGATGACTACCGCGCCAGCCAGCTGACCATCGTCCTGGAGGTGAGTGCGTTCTCCGGGCAGGCGGGGCGGGGGCGGGGGGGGGGGGGAGAGCGGGGGCTAGGCACCAGGACAGAGTCTTCACCTGCCGCCCTTTCTCCCCACCAGGACGAGGGCAGCCAGGGCACAGATGCCCCCACCCCTGGCAATGCTGAAAATGAGCCTCCAGAGAAAGAGGGCCTGTCCCCGCCCCGAAGGACACCTGCACCCCCAGAACCCAGCAGCCCGACCCCCGGCGAGGGGCCCAGCGGACGCAAGAGGCGGCGAGCGCCGCGGGACGGACGCCGAGCGGGAGCCGTGTTGAGTCCAGAGCTGGCCCCGGTGCAGGTGGGACCAGGGCTCCCGGGGTTGGCAACAGTGCGTGGGGGCTGGGGACCACTGGGGAAAGGAGGTAGGGCTAGAATGGTTGGGGGTGGGTAGGGATGGAGAAAAAGCTGGAAAAAGCCAGGTGAGGTGAGGGCTCTGGTGGAAAAGGAAGGAGAGAGACCTGGAGGAGGCTGGGGGGAGCAGGAAAGAGGACTAGAGCAGAGAGGGAGGACAGTCAGAGGCCACTGGCGGAAGGGAAGGCGGGAGTGCTGGGGGTTTTGCCCAGGTGCACAGAGGAAGCCTGCTCACGCCTACTCCTTCTCTCCCCCAGATTAAGGTTGAGGAAGACTTTGGCTTTGAAGCAGATGAGGCCTTGGACTCCAGCTGGGTTTCTCGGGGGCCAGACAAACTGCTGCCCTACCCCACCCTAGCCAGCCCTCCCTTTGACTGACCCCCCACCCCCAATAAACTGACCCCCACAAACGCCTTGGCCGCCGTCTACTGTTTCCACCTGTGATCACACACAAGCTCAGATTCTAGGGTTGCTTTTCGCATTTTATTGACTACAGGGGAGAGGCCGCCTCCGTGTCACCGGGGGTGCTCACAAGTTCTTCAGCCACTCCAAGCTGGGGCCCTGAGGGTCCTGGGGGTGGCTGGGCACGTCAGGCATGTTCCCATCATCCCGGACAGGTACTGTGGGGCAGGAGGGTGGGCCACTGAGACCAGCAGATCTTGGGAGGCTCATAAAGGCTAGTCTGTCAGTTCATATTCAAAGAGGGAGAGGGGACCCCAGGGGGAGAGGGGACACAGAGAAGCAGGAAGATAAGAGACCTAGAGGCATGGGAAGGCACAGAGAGAGACAGAATGACAAAAATCCAGAAAGGAATACAAATGTGGAATGACAACAAGCTCAACAAAAGTGTGAAAACAGACAGGAAGTGAGTTTTACGGCACATGGGCTAGATCTCAGAAGAAAAAAGAAAGTCCACCCCACACTGCAGATTCTCAGACCGCCGCAGAGGAAAAACCTGCCCATGACTCTTCCTCCTCCCACTTGGAGCCAGTCCTTGTTCCCACTCACCTGGATAGTTGTAGGGCGTGACCTGGTTGATCATGGCGGCATATTTGGTGAAGGGGCTGAAAGCCGGCAGAATTATAGCTGTGGAGAGACAGGGGTGAGGCCGGGGGAGGGGGTGGCTTTCAGCCGGGGGTGGGAGGGGAAGGGGCAGAAGCAAAACCTTGGCAAACTATGAGTCAAATACATGGAAGGAGGGGAGCAGGGAGTTCCTGACCCTCCAGGAGACCCCTGGGCGTTATGGGATCCCCGTTTATCAGCAGGAGAGGAGATGGGAGCCAGCAATTCAAGGACACATGGGATCTGAGAGCACGGGGTTGGGGGGGGGAGCCATGGGGGTGGTCACAGTATTCAGTGCATGTGCAGAGGTGGTCAGGGAGCAGAGGGCGGTGCGTGAGGGGAGTGCTTTGGGAATCTTCCAGAAGAATCATGAACGGTTACAAACTGAGGAAGGGAGGGCTGTTACGAGGATTAGTCGCTGGGAAATGACAGTCCACCCAGGGTGGGAGCCAGGAGTCTGGGGGGCAGAGGTAGGGGGTAAGAGCAATGTTCGAGGCCAGCACTGTCCGACAGAAACATGAGAGCCACACCTTAGTTTTATGCCTTCTAACAGCCACATTAAAAATAAACTTGAAAACATCAATTTTTAAAATGATTTAAGCCGGCATAGGGGAAACGTCGTTTCAACGTATGACTGAAAGAAGCGGAGATATCGTGTAGACTTGTCACCCTCTCCGCAATCCCGCGTGTCCTTCCCACAAGCGGAGAGCGTCCCAGCTCACTTCCTAGGAGCTGCGTTTCAGGCGCCCAGCGGCCAGGGTGGCCCGTGGCTGCCGGAAGGGACAGCAGCTCTGGAACCTCACCCGCGGCGTGTGGCCCACAGACCGGCCGCGCGGACAAGATCTGGGGACCCGGGGGATGGGCCGCGTCCCGGCCCCAGCCCAGCCCCGCGCAGTGACTGCCTGCGTCCTAGCGACCTCCCGCGCCTGACAGCGGGGGCCGCCCCGTTCTAGGACAGCGCCTGTCCACAGAAGCGCGCAGGGATTTTCACAGCACACGGCTTCCCCAGCGCCACCGCCACCCCACGAGCTCCGCACCGAGCGTGGTGGGGGCGAGGGTGAAAGGCGGGCAGCACCTGGACACTTATTTTTGTCGCTCAGGTGTTTTCCGTGCACAGCTGGGCTGAGAACCTCTCCTTGGGGAGTCGGGCTGATGTGCCCGGGGTGGGAAGGAGCGGGCTGGTGAAGGGGTCATAGTATTGGGGATGGGGTGGGCAAGGGGTCGTCGTGGGGGGGCCGACACACGAGGGGGCCACGGAACGTGGAGGGGTACAGGATGGAACGCTAGTGGGGAGCGACGGGGCCTTGGGGCACGGTGGGGGCCATGCACGCTCACGCACCGAGGCCCCCGATGGTGAAGGACGCGACCAGCACCGGCTCCTTGGCCCAGGCATCCTTGAGGAAGGTGGCGAGTCCTGGAGGGGCGGGGGAAAGAGGGTCACCCCTGCAGGGGACGCCTCCGGTGACCTCGAACCCTCCCGCGCCGCCCCCGCCCTGGAAAAGCCCTCTCGTGACCTCGGAGTCCCCCTCCGGCCAGGACCCCACCGCCTCCACGGAGGCTCCGCCGTGCCCCAGCCCCGGCACCACCGGAGCTCCCGGAACCGCCGGACCCCGCGCGCCCGCGGCGCCCTCACTTACTCCCGGCCATCTTGGTCGCAGCGTCGGCGGCAGCGACGAGCCGGCGCGCGGAGCACTCTGGGAGTTGTGGTCCCTGCGCCAGAATCTTCGCTCTCCGAGTCTGCGCGAGCGCCCTGGCGGTCCAGGGCGGGGACGAGGGCGCGAAGCACTCTGGGAGTTGTGGTCCCCGCGCGCCAGGCTCAGCCCGCTGAGTCTGCGCGTGCGCACTGGCGAGGAACAGCTGTCAGAAGCGGTCGCGGAAACGCCAGCGGCGCTGCGGAATTAAACGCCGACCTGTCTCCTCGCCTAGGAGTCCAGCCTGAGGTGTGCTCCATCCAAGCCACGGCCCATCCAAGGCGGAATGCAACAGTCTTCATTTTAGAGTTTACTCACGAAGGCCCGTTTCACAGACGGAGAAACGGAGGCCGGGAGAGGACAGATGACACTGTCATTTGCGGTCGCAGCTCAACATCAGTTCGTCCTGGAAGCTTTCGCTCTGGTCCCAGAGGGTTAGGGGTCGTCTGTGCATCCTCTCAGCGCCACCTGTGACATCTAGGGTAGCTCACTTTTTTTTGCAACCCACCTGGTCCGCCTCTGTCTTTAATTTAGGCTAGGAGCTGCGCTAGGGCATTGATAGGGTCTGACGCCTCTCTGTGCCCCCAAAGTAGCGCCGCACAGGGTCTGGTACGTCATAGGTGCTAGTTTCTAGTCTTTTTTTTTTTTTTAAGCTTAATTGATGAACACAACTGGTATGACTGCCCCTTCTCCCAGGTTTTTCCGCAGCACCATGGGGCTGTGACACAGTCTCCCAGAGGCCCCCACTTCCCTCCTCCCTTCCTTAAACAGAGCTCTGGCTCTGGCTCTCGGACATTGCATTTCCTGAGAGGTGAGTGGGCACAGCTGAGCCCTGGCTTCTGCTTCTGCTCCAGCCGAGATCTGCCCGCCATGGCTCTGGTGCTGATCCTCCAGCTCCTGACCCTCTGTGAGCCACCGCCCCCTTCTCCCTGGGTCTCAGGCTGGTTGGGGTGCAGAGAGACAGGCTCTGGGGACCTGGACACCCTGAGTAGGGAGGGGAAAGCAAGAGGGCTACTGACTCTCCCTGGGGCAGGTGCGTCGTGGTCAGGCAGCACAAGCCGAAGGTTCAGAGTTCTAGACCAGCATAAGGGGATAGATCCTTGGGTCCTATCACAGAAGGACACGTGGGTCCTGAATTCCTGTTCCCGGACAAGGAGAGTGGGGGCAGCATTTTCTGGGTGTTGAGGCAGGAGGGTGCTAAGGGCCTGAACTCCTGGGGATAACAAGTAGAGTCTGAGATTTCAAAGCAGGAAGAGATGGTCTCTGGGCAAGGAGGGAGCTGGCGACCCAGACTCCTGACGCCCAGGGAGGAGACACTGTGGGCTCCGATTATTGCCTCCTGGAAAAGGCGAAGTCCAAAGGTCTGAACACTGGGTGGAGAGGCAAGAGGGGGCTGGGGCCAGACTTCAGGCTTCTGGAGTAGGTGGGGTCTATGAGCCTTGAATGAGAGCTACTGAGAGAGGACATATGGGTTAGAGTCCCGTTTCCCAGAGGAAGGATTTAGATTTCTGAGTGTGCAGCGAGGTAGGACTGGGAGAAGCCTGGCGCTCTGAAAAGACTCAGCCCCTCCACCTTCTACAGGGCCTCTGTGTCATGGAGACGTCACTCCAGCTGGTGAGTAACATCGCCCATCCATTCACCTGCAAGCTGCTAGAAGCCCGTTTCCAATTACTCACGTTCTGTTTTGGTGCTCAGCCTCACCTCAGATTTGCATATTCCCCTCCCTCTCCTCGCTTCTTTCATTTTTTCCTTCCCTCCCCTCCTTCCTTTCTTTCCGTCTTATCTTACTTCCTTTAGTGACCAGCATAGGCGGGTAGAGAAGACCATGAACTTTGGAGCTAAAGAGACCTAAGCTGGAACCCCACTTTCGCCATATTATTCATTTACAACTTTGAATGAACCACTGCTTGCTACTCAGTTTCCTTCTCTGTGAAATGGGCTGTTGTGAGGATTTAATAAAACCACCCACGTGTACGGGGTGCCGGGCTGGCTCAGTCGGGGGAGCATGTGACTCTTGATCTTGGGGTTGTGAGTTTGAGCCCCATGTTGGGTGTAGAGATTACTTAGAAAATAAAAGTATTTAATGAATTTTTTAAAAATCGCATGTGTAAAACCCTTGACTCAAAGCTTGGCACAGTGTGGGGCTCAAGAAATAGGACCTCTGGCAATGCCAATTATTCCCCCATTTGGAAGCCCATTTCCACCAGAGTAGGATCCTTCACCCGGTAAGAGCCCTGAGTTTCTTTCCAGGTCTTCTGACTGGTGAGATCTCTGTCTCTCAAACCTCCCCACTACACCACAACTTCAAATAAAAATCTCCTGGAAAACCACTGACACCTTAGCTATCAATTTATTTTATTTTTTTAAAGATTTTATTTATTTGTTTGACAGACAGAGATCACAAGTAGGCAGAGAGGCAGGCAGAGAGAGAGAGAGAGGAGGAAGCAGGCTCCCTGCTGAGCAGAGAGCCTGATGCGGGGCTCGATCCCAGGACCCTGAGACCATGACCTGAGCTGAAGGCAGAGGCTTTAACCCACTGAGCCACCCAGGCGCCCCTAACTGCATGTTTTTAACAGCTACGGAACATTTGCCACTGTGTAGCTGGGGTCTAGTTGGCCCTCTTCATGCATAGTTGGGTTCTTTCCAGTGTCCTTCCCCAGCCCCACGCCAGTCAGCGCCTCAGTGAGTATCCGGCGTGAGCTTTCTGTGCCGGTGTACGTACCGTTGTCTAGCATGAAACGGTGGCATCATGGGGGTATGCCCTTCGTGTATTTAGACAGGAATAAACCGCCTTCTCAAAAGGTACACTCAAGTGTACCTACCTACCCGTTTCACCGTGTCTTAGCCCAAATAGAATATAAACCATTATTTTAATTTTTGACAACCTGATAGGCAAAAAAAACCCTGTTGTTTTAATTTTTTTAATGATCGCTGGTGACATTAAGCAACTCCCCCCGCCCCCGTGTGTTTTCATCTATTGGACGTCCTCTTCTGTGCCCTGCTGATTCGTGTGTTTTGTCCAATTTTCAACTTGGCTGGGTTTGATTTCTTTCTATACTCTTAATCTACGTGATGAATGAGTGAGTCCTTTCTGCCTGTGATGTTGCCTGTCGTCTAGCTCCATTTGTCTATTCTCCTACACAACTTTAAAATTTTGCAGTCATCAAATTAATGAACCTTGTCTCTTCTGAATTTTTTTGTTTTATATTTTAAGATCGCTTTTTCCATCCCCAGGATGAATGCATTTTCCTATATTTTCTTCTAATACTTTTACAGTAAAATAAAACAATATAGGTCTTTAATTAACCTGGAATTGGTTTTGGGGAATTTGGTCTGGAATGTGGTCTGAGGTAGGGCTATACCTTCTTTTTTATTTTATTTTTTTCTCATATAGATAGCACGTTTTGGCAACTACTGAAATACGTTGACTATGTCACAAATAGTGTGAAGAGCACTTAAAATTACAGATTTCTGGGACCCAATCCCTAGCATTATGTTTAAAAACCATGGAGTAAAGCTCGGCAGTTGCCCAGCTACGCTCATTTGCAGCGAGGACTGCCAATCCCTGACTGGGGTCCACCGTCTCCCCTATTTTAGAAGCAGGAAAGTAAGGATGAGAGAGAGGAAGGGGCTGCCCCAGGTGATTCTCTCCCCACCCCCATCTCCTCAGGCTCCCAGGAAGCCCAGGGACCCAGCAGCCCTGTTAATTCAGTCCCCCCAGCCTTATCCCTCAAGCCATCGCTGGGGGCTCAGCCTGCCGCAGTTGTAACCCCTGGGGTCAATGTGACCTTGAGGTGCCGGGCGCCTCAACCTGCCTGGAGGTTTGCACTCTTCAAGTCTGGGGAGATCACCCCTGTGCTGTACCGGGATGTGTCCATGGAGCTGGCAGAGTTCTTCCTGGAGGAGGTGACCCCAGCCCAGGGGGGCAGTTACCACTGCTGCTACAGGAATCCAGGCTGGAATCTGGGTGTCTGGTCTCACCCCAGCGATACGCTGGAACTGCTGGTCACAGGTGAGGTCCTGGGGGGGTGGGGGGAAGGGACTTTGGGGTGTGATGAGGGATGGAGAAGGAGGGACCGAGAAATACAGGGAGAGATATAGTGAAAGAGACATACAGAGACAGGCTTGTACGAGGACCCAGAGCAACAAGAGCTACGGGGGGAGAGAAAGAGAACCGGAGAAAGGGGTGATCCTTAACCAGGGGACTGTGCTCCCCAGGTGACCTTTCTGGCAATATCTGGGGACACTGTTGGTTGTCGCTACTACCGGAAACGCTGCAAAACATCCAGCAATGCACAGGACAGTCCCCGTCCCCACGCCCTACAACAAAGAATTATCCAGATTTATCCAAAATGTCACGCGCGCTGAGGTTAGGAAACCCTGGGAGAAACCCAGGAACACCAGAAGAAACAATTCCAGAGGCTGAGCTCCAGGGTAGTGAAGCACACAGGACTGGACGTGAGAAGAGAATTTTGGTGAGGCTCGGGCCAAGAGAGAAAAGGGGACATCCCGGGAGAGGAAGACAGAGCCACAGGGGACAAGACACACGGGGAGCCAGGGACAGGGATGCACGGGCACAGAGACCGACAGGGAGGCAGAGACACTGTGGGAGACGCTGGCAGAGATAAAGAGAGACACGATGGGGGAGGGTAGTGCAGGGTGAGGTCCAGGCTAGGGGGCCGGTGACGGGACTGAGGGAGAGAGGGCAGGAGGGAGGGAACGGGGAGGGAGGTGGGGGACAGGGCGCGGGAGGAGGGGCGAAGGTCCCGCGGCGCAGGGCCGCGCCAGCGCTCGTCCCGGTCCGTGCCCCTCGCAGACCACCTGCCGCCCCCGTCGCTGGTGGCGCTGCCCGGGCCGGTGGTGGCGCCCGGAGCCAACGTGAGCCTGCGCTGCGCGGGCCGCCTGCGGGGCATGAGCTTCGCGCTGTACCGCGCGGGCGAGGCGACGCCGCTGCAGTACGGCCGCTCGGCCGAGCCCTGGGCCGACTTCCCGCTGCGCGGCGCCCGCGCGCCCGGCACCTACAGCTGCTACTACCACACGCCGTCCTCCCCGTACGTGCTGTCGCTGCGCAGCGAGCCGCTGGTCATCCGCGCCGACCACGGTGAGAGCGGCGCGCCCGCCCCGGCCCCTGCTCCCCAGCCCGGGGGCGCGGGCCCCGGCCTCTCTCCCTGCTTCCCAACCCGGGGGTCAGGACCCCACCCTCTCCTCCCCCAATCCGGGAGTCCAGGACCCCTGCCCCTATCCACTACAACTCTGAGACTGGGAGCTGTGTCCCCAGTCTCATCCTGGAGGCTGGAGACCCGGAGGGCGGGCCCAGACCGAGGCTTCCGGAGCTGAAGGCCTCTCTCCCTTGCTGTCCTGCAGGCCCGGGCTCCTTGGACTACACGCAGGGCAACCTCCTCCGTCTGGGGCTGGCCGGCCTGGTGCTCATCTGTCTGGGCACACTGATCGTTTTTGACTGGCGCAGCCAGAACCATGCCCCAGGTATCAGGCCCTGAGGCCCAGAGGACTGGATACAGATGCTGCAGTGTGAGAAGACCTCCCAGAGACCGGGATTCCTGGGGTTGGACTGGCCCTCCCAAGAGCCCCACAGTCCCCCTGGCTGTGCCCAGCTTCTGGGTCATAATAAGCTTCCTACAGTGTGTTCTAGCTCCCCTCTGGGTCATTCCTCAGTAGGTCAGTGGAAGGCTCTATCCATGGTTAAGGCTTCCTGGTCACAAGGCCTGTGTTCGATTCCCAGTGCCAGCCACTGCTCGCTCACTGGGTTATTAAGAAAGAGACCCTTCCCAAGTCTCAGTTCCACTGATTGTAAAATGGGCTCATTGATAATACCCACTTCTTAATCTTGTTGTAGGACAAAGTGGGCGATACATGCAAAGCCCTTGAAAGTGACTGGCCCATAGTAAATGCTCAATAAATGTTAGCTATCCTGTATCTGCGGTTTCATCTGGGCTGAAATGAAGTTAGCTTTTTTCCTCCCCCTCCACCGCGCATGAAAAGCTGAACCTTTAAGCAAGTCGCTGCCATTTCCTTCATGACATCATCACAAACCTCTTCCAAACCCCTCCTTAGACCTTCCCCAAAGGTAGTCCGCGATCAGATCAAGGACAACTTCTTCCCTTTTTAAAGCTTCATTTGCATGCAGTGCAGGCTGTTTTCTTGAGCTGTCATGATTAAGTGGAGTCCATTGTCCAGGCAACAGCAAGGGCAGTGTGTGCCCTGGAGCTCTGACCTGGACACTTACACCTGGCCCCCGGCCTGCTTCCCACGGGCTCTTGGTGGCCTCCACAGTTGTAAAGATAATGCAGACCCTTCCCCCTGGCAGCCTGTTTGCTCTCCCCTCCTGCCTCTCTTTCTGGAAGGCCTGACTGCATTCAGTTTCTCCGGAGCTTATTAATTTAACTTCGATGTTAATCTTGGTAACCCGGATGCCTTTATCATCCTCACACACACATTTTCTGCCTCTAAGCACCTCTTACTGCTCCTTTCTTGCTTTATGCCTGACGTTGACAGAGCACACATCCTCTTCTACTGTTACTAAATTTTCCACCTTCCCCTCCTCCTCCCCCCACTTTATGAAGGAGAGGATGCCTTCCGTTTTTTGGAAAGCCCCTCCAGGGGGGCTGGAATAGCATTGAGCAAGCTACAGACCCTCGTGAGTTTTTATCCCTGAAAGAGGACGAAAAATGTCTACCATGTTGGTTGGAGATGACCCAACAAGATAACTTCTCCCCAACGTGTGGAGAGAGATCAGAAAAGCTCAGGTCAGCAGTTATAACCTATCCTGCCCACCTCCCTTTTGGGGAGACATGAGCAGGAAGCAAAGCTTACATCACAGCCCTGTATACAGATCGATTTACATCTATAAACCAGAATTCAAGTTCTATGAAGCCATATTCACATATTATTTTGTTATAATCCACTTTGTTAAAAATGCTGATCACGATTCCCTTCACTGATGGAGCAGCTCCCTAACACCCACGAGGAGACCCGATTTGAGGAAGTTGAGCAATATTTGTTGGTGTTCTTTGGTTACAGAAACTGATCTCTGGACTTGTGTAAAGACTGGGAAATTCAAAATGCAGCTAAACAGCATAAAACGATGCTGTTTCAACACCCAGTTCTCCTGGTGGCTGAGATTTGGGTACTGCAATTATGCAGAACTGAAATTTGAAGTCAGATTAGCTGCCTGGGTCCACCGACTTGCTGAAGGGATGGGAGGAGAGACTCGAAGCAGGGCTCTCTGGGTCTGTACTGAGTCCCGATGCGGGACGGCTGCAGAGCATATCCTGGGCTATCTCCCCGTGAACTGGATGTGGATGTGGGAAATCAAGGGGGAAGCAGGGACCTGGTGTCACAGGAGGGTCCCAGACCTGGATGGGGCTGCAGAGGCATCAAGGCCAGGCTCCTCGTTCTACAGATGGGAAGTGGCGGCATGGAAGGGTGGCATGAAGCCCCCGACAGTCACACGGGAAGGCAGTGCCCATCAGGGAGGCTCCCCATGAGCTCGTACTTCAGCTCCCTGCATCCATTCATTCTCCGTCTCCTTCGCTATCCAACCACTCATCCCACTCACTGTCATCCACTGATTCTCATCCTGTTTCTGTCCTGGCCAACCACTCATCCCCTTTCCTCTTGCTCTTCTTAAGATTTTATTCATTTATTTGACAGAGAAAGAGACACAGCGAGAGAGGGAACACCAGCAGGGGGAGTGGGAGGGGGAGAAGCAGGCTCCCCACAGAGCAGGCAGCCTGATGGATGGACGCATGGGGCCGGGGCTTGATCCCAGGACCCTGGGATCATGACCTGAGCCAGAAGGCAGCCGCTTATCAACTAAGCCCCCCAGGCGCCCCTCCTCTTGCTCTTATTTGAATATACACCCTTCCTTTTGCCTTTACGTATCATTCATTCATTCTTACATTCATTCATTCCTCCCTTGTCAATTTATGAATCCACTGACCTATTTATACTTATTCAGTATCCATCAACCAACCTATGCATTTATTTATCCAATGAGCCTGGAAGATTTCTTCTTCAGTGGGCAGAGGGGGAGGGGAAGTTGGAAAATTTAATAACAATAGAAGAGGATGTGTGCTCCACCAAATGTAGGCATAAATCAGGAAAGGAACACATGAGTGTTGAGTGGTGAGAAGTGCTCTGAGGTGGAAAATGTGTGTATGAAGATGAGAAAGGAATCAAGGCTAGCCAGATGAAAAATATAATATTATTGACAGATAATATTAATAGAATATTATTTTTATTTTTAAAGATTTATTATTTAAAGATCTTATTCATTTGTTTGAGAGAGAGAGAGAGAGAAGCAGCACACGTAGTGGGGGGAGCTGCACAGGGAGAGGGAGAAGCAGGCTTCCCGCTGAGCAGGGAGCCCAGTGCGGAGCTCGATCCCAGGACCCCGGGATCATGAGCTGAGCCCAAGGCAGACGCTTAACCGACTGAGCCACCCAGGAGTCCCTATTTATTTGTTTTAGAGAGAGAGAGCACATGAGAGCATGGCGAGGGGCAGAGGCAGAGGGAGGGAGAATCCTCAAGCAGACTCCCCACCGGGCGTGGAGACTGACGTGGGGCTTCATCCCAGGACCCTGCGATCACGACCTGAGCAGAAACCAAGAGTCGGCTGAGCCACCCAGGTGCCCCCGTCACTTCCACTTTTGAATGAGGAAGAGAAAGGGGAATGTTATCACATTTGACTATTGCACAGCGATTTACTGTTCTTGAGGGAGCGGTTCCTCTTTCTCTCTCTCTCTCCTTTTTTAAATTTATTTATTTTAGAGAGGGGGAGGGGCAGGGAGAGAGGGAGAGAATCTCCAGCAGACTCCCGCTGAGCGCGGAGAGCCCCATGTGGGGCTTGGTCCCACGACAACCCTGAGATCCCAACCCGAGCCGGAACCGAGAGTCAGATGCCTTACTGACCGCACCACCCGGGTGCCCCCGGGCTGTGGTTCCTTTTGTCACCCACAAATGCTCATCACTCCCAGGGTGCTCATAAGGCCCTTGTGACAGACCTGCTACCAGCTCTCCTTTCTACGCGCTCACGCCTGCGCCAGCACGCCCATCCTTCTGGTCTCAGACTGGATGCTGTCTCCACTGCAGACTGCGGCCCGGCCCGTGTGTGTTCCCACAGAGCCCTACCGGACCCAAACTGAGTATCTGCACTGTATTCGGATCCTCTCTCTGCCAGACGAGACCACAGATCCTCCCAAGAGGGACCAGGTGTGTCCGGGGCCTCGCACAGGTCTGAGGAGCACACGCAGCATGGCCCGCGGAGCTCAGCACGCTGCAGGTGACCTGAATGAGCTCCGTACCTTTGCCCTTATGCCTTGGGCCGAATGAGGTCCCCCCACCACCCCCACTTGTGATGTCCCGATTCCTGGAACCTGGGAAAATGTATGTGGCCAAAGGGCCCTCATGGGTGTGACGAAATACAGCATCATGAGGTCGCGGTGGGGGTGGGGTCATCCCAGATTATTTAGGTCCTGTGCAGCCACAAGGGTCCTTATTTGTAAGAGGGAAGGGATCCAAGTCAGGGAAGCAAATGCAGACACGGAAGCAGAGGTCAGCGTGATGTAGGGTCACGGGCCAAGGAACGCAGGCTCCTCCAAATCTGGAAAAGTCAAGGAAATGGATTCTGCCCTAGAGCCTCCAGAAGGAAAGCAGCCTCTCAACCCATTTTGGACTTCTGACCTCCAGAACACAACGATAAAAAATTTATGTTTAGGCCACTACTTGGTGACCCTTTGTCATGATAGCAAGAGCAAAACTAATACTGTCAGCTTCAAGGGAACCTCTTTCCTCTTCCCACAAACCCACGCATGTTCGCCCTTAGGATTTCCATTTCTGTCCCCAACCCTGCCTGTCCTCCCAAGTTCCCACTCATCCACTTGCACACATCTATCCAATGCTCACCCCGGGCGGGGCGCGGTGCTGGCAGCAGGCGCAAGCGTGAAGCTCAGGGGGAGAAGCTTTAACCGAATTGCTACTATCGATGAGGGAGCACTTCGAGCGGCTCTAACAAACCGACCCCCTCCAAGGAAAGAACTATGTGATTTTATTTCCCGGGGCGCCTGGGTGGCTCAGTTAGTTATGTGCCTGGCTCAGGTCATGATTCCGGGGTCCTGGGATCGAGCCCCACGTTGGGCTCCCTGCTCGGCGGAGAGCCTGTTTCTCCTGTGCCTGCCTCTCCCCCTGCTTGTGCTCCCTCTCTCTGTCAAGTAAATAAATAAAAAGTCTTCAAAACATTTATTTCTCTCTCACTTAACAGTATGCAGCTGAAACAGCCTAGGGCCATTATAACAGCTCTGCTTTTGTCGACACGTGGCTTTCCTGCGTGGTTCTGAGCCAGCATGAAGGGGGGAAGAGTGAGAGAGAGACAGAGCGAGAAGGAGAGAGATCACATGGTCATTTTTAAAGAGCAGGACCCCGGATTTGAACATGTGTCTTCTGCTCCCATCCCATTGGCCAGAACTCAGTTCCACGGCCTGGTCTAGCTGCAAAAGTGGCTGGGCTCTAGCGTGTGCCCTTCTGAAAATGGGAGAGGGGCTCCTGCTACTTAAAGGGAGAATGAGGGGCGCCTGGGTGGCTCAGTGGGTTAAGCCTCTGCCTTCGGCCCGTGTCATGGTCTCAGGGTCCTGGGATCGAGCTCCGCATCGGGCTCTCTGCTGGGCGGGAGCCTGCTTCCCCTCCTCTCTCTGCCTGTTGCTCTGCCTACTTGTGATCTCTTCCTCTGTCAAATAAATAAATAAAATCTTTAAAAAAAAAAAAAAGGAAGAAGGAAACTTGGGTGCTAGGAACCCCTGAGCCATCTCTATCAGTACAGCTATAGCCACAAAGAAGAGGGAGATTTGAAAGCCTGTCATCGAGGATTTGATCTCATGTCGGAGATCTCGGATGGCTCTGCTGAAATGTAGAGGTGAGATCTGAAAGTTGAGCAGACTTCACTGTAGGCGAAGGTGCGGGAAGCCCAGCAGGTGCAGAGCCCCCTGCGGAGGAGGCGTGGCCCGGGGTGGGTGGGTGGGTGGGTGTGTGTGTGTGTGTGTGTGTGTGTGTGTGTGTGGAGAGACGGGGAGCAGTGTGCTACTGCCACCTTGTGGTCACCCCTTTTCCCCTGAAATCCCCGAACTCCCTAACAGGCGCTTCAGGGGACCGTAGCCAAGCTTCTCTATTCCGGCTGGACACTGAGTTGTGACTGGCAGCGACCCCTGTCGCTTCCGAGCTGGAGCGTGTCACCGTAAGGGCTCCCTCCTCCCCACTCCGTGCTCCCTCCTCTCCTGGACACAGTGACCAGCAATGTTGGAGATGGCAGCTGCTCCCTGGTCTGCATGCCTGAGGGACCAGGCTGAACCGGGGCCCCAGCCAGCTGTTTCTACTATAGTCTCCCTGCCCCCCACCGGCCTCCAGGCTCTCCTCCCAGGAGCCCATCGATACGACCACCTTTTTGTCCACCTGTCTCGGTCAACTCGGGCTTTTAAAAAATGCCATTCACTGGGTGGCTGGAACAACAGAAACTTACTTCTCACTGTACTGGAGGCTGGGATGTCCGAGACCAGAGGGCCAGCACGGTTCTTGTGAAAGCCCTCTCCCTGGCTGGCAGGTGGCCTCTTGTATTCTCACAAGGCAGGGGGAGAGAGGGAGAGAGAGAGAGAGAAGAGGAGAGGAGAGGGAAGGAGGGAGAGAAAGAGACCCAAGGTTTCTCTCATGTCTCTTCTTTTAAGTAGGACACTAATCCCAACCATACGGTCTCCACCCCCATAATGTCACCTAAACCTAATCACCTCCCAAAGGTCCCACCTCTTAATACCAGCACACTGGGGGCTAGGGGCTTGGTCACAAGAATTTTGGGGAGACCCCAACATTTAGCCGATAACAGCATCCGTCTGGAGATCCTGTATCCCCTGCTTATTTTTAAAGAATTATGGAAAGTTCATGCTGTGGGAAGGGGGTGGGGAGGCTCTGCGATGGGATCCTGGAAACCCTTCCCACGTCCGCATAGTCAGACGCTGGTCCCGCAGCTACTCCGAGGCTGGGCGCGGTGCCTTGGGATCCTCCTGGAACATGAGAAGACGAGAGGCTGGTGGGGAGCTGCTGGGAGCCCGTGTCCCGCTCACCTCGCTTCCCCGGCAGACTTTCGCCACACAGCCTTGCGCTGCTTCTCAGGTTCCAGTGAGCTGAGGCGCTTTCTGCCCTGTTCCCCTCAAATGAGAGGCAGAATATAAGCACGCTTAGCCGCAGCCTAGACTGCGCTCTTGTAATTCAGTAGAAAGGCATGTGGCCTTTGTTTCTGGTTCCTGGCACAGAGCTCCTAAACCCCTTATTTCCTCAGTGACGAGGGTGACGGGAGCAACTTTTGTGCGAAGGAGACCCCTCTTGGTGAGCCTCTAGGTACCTTCGGGATGGGGGCTGGTCGCCAGAAAGGCCAGCCACGCGACTAGAAGCTTGGAAACTTCAGCAGCAGCCCCACTTTTGGGGAGAGGGGAAGAGGCTGGATATTGAGAGAGTCACTCAATGGCCAATAATTTAATCAACCACGCCTCTGTAATGGAATAATGTAATGTGATAAAGATTATTTAAGAAATCTGGTTAGGGGCCGCCTGGGTGGCTCAGTGGGTTAAGCCTCTGCCTTCAGCTCCGGTCATGATCTCAGGGTCCTGGGATCGAGCCCCGCGTCGGGCTCTCTGCTTGACAGGGAGCCTGCTTCCTCCTCTCTCTCTGCCTGCCTCTCTGCCTACTTGTGATCTCTCTGTGTCAAAGAAATAAATAAAAAAATCTAAAAAAAAGAAATCTGGTTAGGGGCACCTGGATGGCTCAGTTGGTTAAGCATCTGACTCTTGACCTCAGGGCGGTGAGATCAAGCCCCGTATTGAACTCCATGCTGGGCGTGGAGCCTGCTTGAAATTAATCAGTCAGTCTGGTTAAAGTATGAAGGTGAAAGCTTTGCCCAAAGTATCACTTTTGTTCCCTGATGCAAGTAGGAGAATGATGTAAATATTCATTCATGACTTTTACTAAACTCTTCTCTGTTGAAATATATCTATGCACAGAAGTGATATTTAAACAAGAGTCTTATAAGAGTCTCAAGACTTTAAAAATTGTCGCCACATCTTTTGAAAATCGCCTTCAAAGAAACGCCTGTCGTTATGATTGGTTTCTCTCCTTGATAACCCATTGCCTTGTTGATTTTTCTGTATCCCTAAATGGAAAGACAAGTAAGCCCTGTCAGGACAATCGTCTCAGGGGCATGGCGCTTGTCTCCCAAAGGAATGGTGTGAAAATCATAAAAACCTACGATGTGCTTGGTTTCTTATTTTCACAAAGAGATTGAAAGTGTTGTCTTACTTAAATTAGCATATCTATCAAATACAGTTTGTAGACTTGTAGTTCGCAGATTTGAATCCTGATTTTTAAAAGAAAACTGACAAAAAGAGTGTATTTGAGATGATTGAGGACATTTGGATCCTGGAGGGACATGAGATGGTATCAAGGAAGGACTGTTAGTTTTCCTGGGATGATACTGCTTTGGTGGTTCCATATTTTTTAAAAAGATTCTCATCTGATAAAGATAGCTGTGTACTGAAAGATCAGGGGATTAAAAAGATGAGTTCACAAGAGAAGTCACTCAGCAAAATTTAACTATTACTTTATAGCTACTACATATTACTTCTTTTTCTTGTCTGATTGCTGTGGCTAGGACTTCTAGCACAATGTTGAATGAAAGTGGTGGGAATGGACATCACATATATATATATGTATGTGTATATATGTATGTGTGTGTGTATATGCATGTGTATATGTGTGTGTGTGTATATACACATACATACATATATATATATATATATATATATATATATATATATACACACTATATATAGCTCCTGACTATTATTTAAAGTTATTTTTTAGTATGGTTGACACTATCATTTTCAGGTACACAACAGAGTGACGTGGCTTCTCTCTATGTTACGCTGTGCTCACCACACGTGTAGCTGCCGTCCGTCTCCACTCAGCACTACCACAGTATCAGGGGTACATTCCCTGTGCTCTCCCTTTTACTGCCGTGACTCATTCATTCCGTGGCGGGAAGCCTGTATCTCCCTCTCCCCTTCACCCATTTTGCCCATCCCTACTCCCCTCCCTTTCTTCCTGGCGACCATCCACTTGTTTCCTGTGTTAGTAGGTTTGATTCTGCTTTTTGTTTATCCACTTGTTTTTTAGTTGGATTTCACATGTGAATGAAATCATACAGTATTTGTCTTTCTCAGTCTGACCTACTTCACTTAGCATAATGCCCTCTGGGTCCATTCATGTTGTTGCAAATGACAAGATCTCACCCTTTTTATGGCTGCATAATATTCCTCTGTGTGTGTGTGTGTGTGTGTGTGTGTGTGTGTGTGTGTGTGACTTCTTTATCCATTCATCTATCGATGGACAGTTAGGTTGCTTCCATATCTTGACTGTTGAAAATAATGCTGCCACAAACATAAGGGTGTATATGTCTCTTCGAATTAGAGTTTTCATTTTCTTGCATAAACACCCAGTCATGGAATTATTGGACATAAGGTATTTCTATTTTTAATTTTTTGAGGACCCTCCATACTGTGGCTGCACCAGTTTGCATTCCCACCAACAGTGCAAGAGGGCTCTCTTTTCTCTACCCTTGTCAATGCTTTTATATCTTGTTTCATTAAAATTTTTTTTTAAATTGCAGCCATTCAGACAGGTACCTCCTCGTGGTTTTGGTCTGCATCTCCCTACTGATGTTGACGCTGCTCATCTTTTCACGTGTCGGTTGGCCACTGGTGTGTCTTCTTTGGAAGAACATCTATTCAGACCATCTGTCCATTTTTTAATTGGATTGTTTGTGCTTTTTCTGGTGTTGGGTTGTGTAAGTTCTTCATATACGTTTAGTATTATCTTCTTATCAGATATATCATTTGCAAATATTTTCTCCCATTTAGTAGGTTGCCTTTTTGTCTTGTTGATGGTTTCCTTTGCTGTGCAAAAACTCTTTGTTTTGATATAGTCTCAATAGTTTATTTTAGCCTTTTTCCTTTCACCTTAGGAGACATATCTAGAAAGATGCTGCTATGACTGATGTCAGGAAAATTACTCTCTGTGTTGTTTTCTAAGATTTTTATGGTTTCAGGTCTCTTAGATCAGGAACAAGACAAGGATGTCCATTCCCACCACTTTTATTCAAATTGTCCTAGAAGTCCTAGCTACAGCAATCAGACAAGAAAAAGAAGTAAGAGACATCTAACTGGGAAGGAAGAAGTAAACTTTTCACTATTTGCAGATGACATGATATTGCACACAGAAAACCCTAAAGACTCCACCAAAAAAAAAAAAAGAAAAACCAACAAACCACCAAACTTGGGCGCCTGGGTGGCTCCGTGGGTTAAGCCTCTGTCTTCAGCTCAGATCACGGTCTCAGGGTCCTGGGATCGAGTCCCGCATCGGGCTCTCTGCTCAGCGGGGAGCCTGCTCCCCTCCACCCCCCACCTGCCTCTCTACCTACTTGTGATTTCTGTCAAATAAATAAATAAAATCTTTAAAAAATGTTTTAAAAACCCCACCAAACCTACTAGAAGGAATAAATGAATTCAGAAAAGTTGCAGGATATAAGATTAATATCCAGAGATTGGTAGCATTTCTGTATACATTAATAATGAAGTAGTAGAAAGAGAACACTAAGAAAACAATCCAATCAGAATTGCACCCAAAAGAATAAAATACCTAGGAATAAATTTAACCAAGGAGGTGAAAGGCCTGTACTGAAAACTGTAAAACACTGATGAAAGAAACTGAAGGAACGGAAAGGCATCCCACGCTTGTGGATGACAAGAATTGATACTGATGAAATGCCCATAGTACCCAAAGCAATCTACAGACTCAATGTGATCCCTATCAAAGCATCAACAGCATGTTTCACAGAACCAGAACAAATAATACGAAGATTTAAATGGAACCACAAAGACCCCCAAATAGCCAAAGCAACAAAATCTTTTATCAGGTATGAGCACGGCCCCGACCTGTGTCCCTCTACCCCGAAGGGCAACCAGAACCTAGTGCAAGTCCGTTTCTTTCTTTTTTTTTTTAAGATTTTTTTTTTTTTAATTGGAGAGAGCGAGTACGCCTGAGCACATGAGCCGAGGAGAGACAGAGGGAGAAGCAGGCTCTCCACTGAGCAGGGAGCCCAATACGGGACTCCATCCCGGGACCCTGAGATCATGACCTGAGCTGAAGGCAGACATTGAACCCGCCGAGCCAGCCAGGCTCCTGGAAATTTTCCTTTTTAAACACTGTTGTAAACTACACATACCACGGGGGCGCCTGGGTGGCTCAGTGGGTTAAGCGTCTGCCTTCGGCTCAGGTCATGATCCCAGGGTCTTGGGATCAAGCCCCATATCAGGCTCCCTGCCCTCTCTCTCTGCCTGCCGCTCTGCCTACTTGTGATCTCTCTCTCTCTCTCTGTGTCAAATAAATAAATAAATAAATAAATCTTAAAAAAAAAAAAAAACTACACAGAACGTGCACCACCTCAGCCATGTTTAGGTGCATGGGTCCGGGGCGCTAAGTACATTCACCCCGTTGGGCAGCCACCACCACCGTCCACAGATCTCCTCGTGCTGCACAGCGAGACCCCTGTGCCCATCAAACCACGCCTCCCCCTCCCCTCCCCCAAACCCCGGTTCCACCGTCCACCTTCTGTCTCTACGAATCTGACTGCTCTACGGACCTCATCGAAGGGACTGGTACGGTATTTGTCTTTTTGTGTCTGACTCATTTCATTGAACATAATGTCCTTGAGGGTCACCCCCATTGTGGCAGGTGTCAGAATGCCTTTCCTTTCAGAGGCTGAGTAATATTCCATTGTGTGTATAGACCACATTTTGTTTGTCCGTTCGTTCGTCAACAGACACTTGGGTTGTCCCTACCTCGTCTACGGCGAACACGGATGGAGAAGTATCTCTTTAAGACTCTACTTTCAATCCTTCTGAATATACGCCCAGAAGCGGAATTGCTAGATGGTGATTAATTTAATTCCGTTTTCGAGCTGTAACGAAGCGCCAGAGTCAGGGGATGTGACTTTGCTTTGCGGTGCCCCACGGAAGGCAAGCACCTGCTTCTTTTCCAGTTCCCGTAATTGTACCAACATTGCTTGTCCTACATTTGCTCCTTCCTCATTCCCTCTCTTCCTTCTTAGCTGCCTTCCTCCTAATCAATCCCTTTACTGCCTTTCAGTGAGGTTTTGGGAGGAGAGATGTCTGCCCCACCGGCATGGTTCTGTGGAAGTTCTTGTATCTGTCCCTAAATTCAGCAGTCCCAGATTCTAAGCTTTACAAGAATTCACTTCTTTTTTAAACTTTGAGTTTTTTCACCCCACAGCACCGCACTTAAAATGTCTAAAGGCTTAAATTTCAAAAACATCTAAAGGGATAAAGTTAACTTATCCATTTCAGCCAATTTAGAAAGCACGTATAAGCAAAAGGAACAAAAAAATATCGAGCGTGATTCTACTACTCAGAGAAAAACACTTTAAATAAACTAGATTTACCTTCTAGATTTTTCCACGTGCACACCAGCCCCTGCCCGTCGCCTGGGTCCGCCGTCAGGATTGTCTCTCACTCTGTCTACACCTCCACTAGATGCAGAACACAGCTCCTCGAGTTCTCCTGAAGAGCCTCCTTCCCCCCGAGATCTAATGACAGGGGATTTCACAGAAGAGATTTCATTGAGGAGATAGTTCCCATCGTGTCCCCACGACACACCACTTACAAACGACCACAGACATTTCTCTTCTTCAATTTCCTTTTCTGCCATGCTGCCAGCCACTGAGGGTTCTTCTGTCTTACCTTCTTTTTATAGGGCCTGTTGCCACATTTCCTGGATCCCCACCGCTTCCTGATGCCCTATGACTTCCCACCTCTTTGCCCTCAGCTCTGACCCCATTGCTGCCCTCAGCGTCCCTGGGACATTACCCAGAAGTTGTGCACGTCACTTCGCTCACATCCTGTGACCAAAAGGGCCCACAGTTTCCTGAGGGAGAGAATTATTGCTTTTTTTTTTTTTAAGATTTATTTGAGGGGATGGACAGAGGAAGAGGGAGAGAATCAGACTCCCCACTGAGCGCAGAACCGAACACAGGGCTCCAGCTCACGACCCTGAAATCACAGCCTGAGCTGAACCCAAGAGTCAGATGCCCCGAGAGAAATGTAGTTCTTATTCTGGATCACTGGGAGCCTAGGTATTTGCTGTCACCGTGCAGAAGGGGATGTTGGTGATTGGGGTCCCATTGGCCCTATCTCCCATGTTTTGCATATTCATGGTTATGCCCTAGAAGTGGGTGACTGACTTCGGTGCTGTTGCGAGGACTCAGTGTGTCAAGCCCGTGGGAAGTGGCTTGAGAGTGTGTTGCAACAGTCATTTCCGGATAGAGACTAGAAGACAGAAACGGGGTGTGCAGAGTGGTGGATTGAAACACCAGGGGCAAAGCTGTTCCTGTACGTCCTGGAGTCAAGACAGCATCTTGGCTTCTCACCCACAAAAAGACCGACGGAAGATCCTTGGAAGAGGCTTGCGGGTGCCGCCATGATGCCCCAGCTGCTGGCTCTGCTCTGCACTGGTATGTCGTCAGGGAGGGCGGCTACTGGAGGGGTGGGGCTGGGCTGCGGTAGCAGCTGGCGTTGGTGGGGCTTGTGGGGTGGTTAATGGCGTGGGGTGAATAAACACAGACTAGAACCTTCCATTCCCTGAATACAAATTAGGTGCAAGGGGGGTGTTGGGTGCTTTACACACATTTTCCTGTTTCCCCAAACTCAGTCATCCCTGAACTTCCCCCATGACATTTTCCTCTATGTGCATGACCTCTGTATTCTTTCCCACGTGATCTTCCTTTTCAAATTTCCCAGGTTTTTATATTATTATTTTTGTACTCAACTCTACTTTAAAAGAAAACCTGTAAAACACTTCTATCAGTGGAAAATCAGTGTCCCTCATCAAAAACAGACCCTGATCACCTCTGGTCCATGGTTTCCCCCGTCCTGTTTCTGAGAGGAGGCAGTGATTCCGGGAAGCCAGCTTCCGCCAAGCATCTGGCTGTGATATTCTTCCATGGGATCCAAGAGAGAACCAAGAACAGAGAACAGAGACTTTCTCACACAGGCTCAGTGACCCTTCCTCTCCCGTCATTGTATGACCTGAAGTCACCTTCCATCTCTTAGAGAAAGTCTCCCAAATAGTTCTCTTGACCATACTGCATTCAAGGAATCTGACAGTCACAGCTGATGTATGTGTCAGGGCCACTCTGGTTCTAAGCAGAGAAGGTGAATTCAAATTCTGGTCCACACAGTGCCAAAGACCATAGTTTTCCACTGGTCTGTATGAAGGAATCAAAAAGGTCCTATTTGGGGGACATGGGGGTGGAAATGTCTGGAGGGTGGATGAAGGGAGTCATGATTAGAAAAACCTCAAGAAAGTAATGAATCATGGATCCAGTGATCCTAGTAGGCACTGGCAACCTTCTCCCGTAGAGAGCCTCATAGACAGGCTCTGTGGTTTGCGTGGTCTTTGTTACTCACCATCCAACACCTGTCAGAATGGCTCTCACCAAGAAGCCACGAGACAAGACATGTTGGTGAGGACGTGGGGAATAGGGACTCGTGCACTGGTGGTGGGAATGCAAACTGGTGCAGCCCCTGCAGAAGACAGTATGGAGGTTCCTCAAAAAGTTCAAAGTGGGGGTGCCTGGGTGGCTCAGTTGGTTGGGCATCTGACTTGTGATTTTGGCTCAGGTCATGATCTCAGGGTCATGAGACTGAGCCCCAGGTCAGGTCCTCACTGAGCATAGAGCCTGCTTGGGATTCTCTCTCTCCCTCTGCCCCTCCCCTATGTGCTCATGCTGTCTCTCTCTTTCTAATAATAATTTCTTAAAAAGCTAAAAGTAGAACTGCCATATGATCATCAACTCTACTTTGGGGTTATATATCTAAAGGAAATGAAAAGAGGAAATTGAAGGGAGGTCTGTATCCCCATGTACACTGCAGTGTTATTCACAGCAGCCAAGACATGGAAATGACCTCAGTGTCCATCCATGGACAGACGGTTACAGAAGATGTGGTCTGTATGTATAATGGGATATTATTCAGCCATGAGGAGGAAGGAAATTCTACCATTTGTGACAACATGGATGGACCTTGAGGGTATGACCCAAAGTGAAACAAGGCAGGCAGAGAAAGACAAATACTGTATGATCTCACTTAGGATCAGTTTGGTCTCGATCTGAAATTAAGGCCACCAGAGGGGAAAGGTGGGGAATGTACACCTCACCCTTCCAAGTAATACCAATCTTAGACTTTTGTGATTGACTCTGGGGCACCAAAGAGAGGACTCATGGTCAAACCTAACATCAGGAATGCATTTAGGCCATTCCCCAAGGGCAGACAGAAGCTTCTCCACGCAAAGGACTGAGTTCTCAGCAGCTAGATGTCCCTTCTCATAGGGTAGGGATCTCTCCACCTCCTTCCCCCACTCTCGGTTGACTCAGATGGTTAAGCTGTTGCGTTCAGAGAGAAATTTGGGAACTCATCATTTCTGGAACTTTAGAAATCTTTGCAAATGACTCTCTTTACATCAAATTTAAACTCCATTGGTCAACATGTATTTGCTGAACATCTACCAAAGTCCATGCTGCATTCTTGGTCGTGAGGGTGTATTCTCTGCCCTCACGGGGCTTAAACTCTAGAGATTCCAGACCTCGTATGAACCCAAGAGCATCAGGAATATACGTGTCTTTAAAACCTAAGTGGCTTCTTTTTCCTCCAGTCAAATGGTTTTTGTCATTATTAAGATCCCTCACAGTCAAGAAGCCACAGCACCGGGGGAAGGTGGGTCCTGTGCCCTCTACAATGTGCACACACTCAGGAGACACCTCGAGCGACACCCTTAGGGAAACAGGGATGATCAGGAGCCAAGTGTATGTCCCTTGTCCTCTCTTCACCGTCAAATCTAGAGATGACATCACATGATACAATGGATGAAAAAGGCGGACGGATAAAGATGGGTGGTTTCCCATCATTTATCCTTTTGCCACCCAAAGTCCTGGGAACATTGCCAGGAGAGAGGACCCTGGGATGGTGAAGTGGGACAGTGTGAGGAATAACAGAGAGACTGGCAGACCCCGGAGGATGTGCATGTCTGGATCCTGGGGGCTGTGGCAACATCCCTTTACGTGGCAAAGGAAATGCACGGCGGCAGGTACAACTGAAGCTGCTTATCAGTGGGTCTTAAAGGAGGAGGCTTCTTCCGGGTTATCTGGGTGGTCACAGGGGAACCGCAGGCTCCCTAGAGCAGCGAAAGAGGCAGAAGAGGGTGTCAGTGCACCAACCACCCCTACTTGTAGAGGCAGAGGCAGAGGGCGCCACCGAGAGGTGTGGGCATCTCTAGAAGCTGGAGAAGGCCAGGAAATGGGTTGTCATCTAGAGCCCCCAGAAGAACGCAGCCCCAAAGATACCCTGGTTGGAGCCAGTGGGACCTGTGTTGTTGGGCTTTCCTAACCCACAGAACGGCAAGATGAGAAATCCGTGTTGTCATGAGCCACTAAACTTGTGACAACTTGAGACACCAGCAGCCCCGGGAAATTAACCTAAGGGGCAAACCAGCACTCATGCTAGATGGGTTCTCTGGCAGGAGGCTGGGACTGCTGCTGAGTGTGATGACAGCGGTCCCTTCTCAGCAGCAGCCCCTGGGGGCCCCGCGGGACGGGCTCCGGGCGGGTGCTCGTGTCTCATGGACGGTTCTCTTGCAGGGCTGTGTGCTGGCCGAGGAAGCAGGGGGACTGACGGTGAGTTCCTTCAGTCAGACCCTCCTTCTCCTTCACTCCAAACTCCCCGTATCACTTCTCTTTCCTTCAAGGGGTTTCCCGGGACCAGACAAGGGCACCAAACCCCATCCTGATCTCTGCTTCCTTCCAGGGTCCCTTCCCAAGCCCTCCCTCAGGGCCTGGCCCAGCTCCGTGATGCCTCGCTCAGGTAATGTGACGCTGCAATGCCAGACTTCTACCAAGAATGTCAACTTTGTTCTCAGAAACGGAAAAGTTCCTTTGGAGTCTGTGCAATCATGGATTTCCACAGATGGGTCGGCTGAATTTCAACTCACGGACCTACAACCCAGCAATGCTGGAGAGTACACCTGTGACTACTACAGACGGGGGCCCCCGCACACACGTTCACAGCCCAGTGACGTCCTCCTTCTACTGGTGACAGGTGAGGACGGTGCCTCGGAGGGACACAGGGTCTTGCAGGGACAGGTGTGGGGGGGGACCGAGGGAGGGAGGGGGCAAGGGGAGACAGAGAGACACAGAACAGAAAGAGCCAGGGCTTGAAGCGGAAATTGTCTTCCCGCCGTCAAAGTGGAAAGAGGGTGAGACCAGGGATCTGTCATTTCCCCCACTTGGCGGGAACCCCTGCCGGGAGAACAAGGGAGGGTGGGGGACGCAGGGCTTCTCCCCATGACTGTGGAGCCCTCCTTCTCTTCCAGGAGATTTACCTACACCTTCCCTGCAAGCCCACCAAAGGGGTGAGGTGACCGCAGGAGACACCGTGACCCTGAGGTGCCAGACGGCAGCCCATCTTTACGAGACTATAATGTTTGCTCTACTGAAGGTGGGAGCAGCAGAGCCCGTTCAGCTCCAGGGTCCAGTAAAGGAGGAGGCAGACTTCTCCCTCCAGAATGTGACAGCTGGTGACACCGGGAACTACAGTTGTGTGACCTTCCAGACCAGTGCTCCTTTCTGGTCTTCCGAGCCCAGCGATCATCTTGAGATCCGGGTGACAGGTGAGGTTTGTACTGCCAGGTGGACCGTACCTGGATTACCTGCCGCTGAGATGCTGGGACCTGAGGGAGTGCGGTGTGGGCACAGTCTGTCTCCACGAGACTCTGCAGCTTAGAGACATCATTGAGGAAGAACCAAGGGAGGGCCGGGATTCTGCAGAACAGTATAGAGGATCTTCTGCCAAGACGAGCACAGAAGGTGGAGAATCACATAAAAGGAGGCTGGGTGGGGGCTTCCCACTGTAGGTGGCCAGATGTGCTCTGGGTGGGGGAGAGCAGCCTTCGGGGTGAGGGGAGATCTGCAGTAATTGTCCCCCCCCTAGGCAAATAAGATGTAGCCACAAAACCATCACACATCTCCTGGGCAGGGCACAATTCATTTAGACTAAAGTGTGAATGACACCTCCTGGGGTTATGTGGGTGGAGATTCTAGCAAAAAGGCAGAGGAGGAGGGAGAGAATAACAGAGCCCAGGAGCACCTTCTTGAGAAGGACTTGCAGACTCCAGGAAGATCTGTGTTCCATTTTCATTAGGACTCTAGCACTCCTGCCTCTTACCTTAGCTGAGTCGAGCTTTCCTCTTCCTCCCAAGCCCTTTCTTTCAAGACGCCTGATTTTTTACAAACTATGGCAAAAGTGCATAATGTAACAGTTACCACCTTATTTTCAAGTGCACAGCTCAGTAGTTAGTGCACCTACACCAGCCGCCTCCAGAGTGCCCTCCGTCTTGCAGAACTGAAACTCTGTCCCCATCAGACAGCCTTTCTGTACCCGCCGGCCCCCAGCCTCTGGCTCCCACCATCCTACACTGTCTGGATGCATCTGACTGGTCCAGGAACCTCACAGCACTGGGACCACGTGCTACTTGTCTTTCTGGGACTGGTCTTTCTCACTCCAAAATACATTCTCAAGGCGCACCCACACCGTCGCCTGTAGCTGGATTTCCTTCCTTATTGAGGCTGAGAACGTCCCATTTTAGGGACAGACCACATTTCACTTACCTCGTCATCAGCTGATGGACATTTGGGTCCTTTCCACCTATTTGGCTACTGGCCTGTCACCTCCTGGCCACCAAGTGGCTATCAGTTCTTCCAGATGTATATGCAGAAACGGGGTTGCCGGATCCTAGGACCCGCCATCACACTGTTTTTCCGAGTGGCCACACGGTTCTGTGTCGCTACCGACAGTGGACAAGGATTCTGCTGGCTTGTTCAGGAGAGGGATGTTTCCTGACCCTTGTGCACGAGGGCTATTTTTGATGACTGAGTTTGTCCAGGACAAGGGGAGGAAGAGAGGCCATTAGGAACCAGGCCTCCTCCTGCATGGGGGCTGAGCTCCCTAGTCCTGAAAGGACGACCAGTCGCATCAGCACAGGGCAGTAAACACAAAAACTGTGTGTTCCACAATTTCATGTTGAAATCCTAACCCCTAATGGGACAGCACTGGAGGCGGGGCCTTTGGAAGCTGTTTAGGTCATAAGTGTGGAGCCCTTACGATGGGACTAGTGCCCTTATTAAAGGAGACCCCAGAAGCTCCCTTGTCCCCTTCTGCCACCCCGAAGAGCCCCGCTCCCACCGTGGGCCATGCTGGCACCCTGATCTCAGACTTCCGGTCTCCAGATCGGTGAGAGAAAGATGTCTCTCGTTTATCCGCCCCGCTCCCAGCCTGTGGCGTGCCATTAGAGCGGCCCGAAGGGACTAAGACAGCTAATGAGGGTGCGTGTCTGCTCAGCAAAGCTCTTTGCTACAGAATTACACAGCCCTGGCCAGAGCAAGAAAATTCCAACGTCCCAATGCTGATCTGGAGACCATGGGCAGCAGCAGGTGAGGGAGAAGTTTTCTCTCTACCCCAGGGTCAGGCCTCGGAGCCCAGGCAGGGAATTCCACGTGCCTAGGGACCCTTTCCCTGCATCTAAGACCCAGCTACTCTGTTGTCTTCCAGGCCAATGTGAAGGACATTCCCCCCCCAGGGAGAAGTCAGGTAATCGGGAGAAAGGGAAGACCAGTCTAACAACCACAGCCACTTGAACAGGGACAGCACCTGCCACTTGGGTGGATGGCCCCCCTGTCGGGAAGGCTGTGGACTCTCTCTTGTTTTGCAAATAATTACAAGCGTTTGGATTTTAGCTCATTAACAAGCTATCTGCCTACAGATGACTTAGCCTCTGCCTCAGCTTCTGTCCCTGTTGAATGGGATTGATAGTAGCACGTACACAAGGGCCTCAGGGGTGAGAGTTTGAGGACTTAATTTACCTAACTCCTTTCTAAACTGTGTCTGGTGGACGGCAAGTGTCATCTAAGTCTTTCCCATTATTGTCATTATGAACGCCCAGAACTTCTCTCTCTCAGAGCAGCTGTGCTCAGAGCTGCACTCCTAGTGGGAGACTTTCCAGGAAACAGAGAATGTGCGTACCCCGCAAAAGCTGACGGCAAATATCTTCACCGTTACAATGACTTACAAGTATCGGTGGAGAATTACATGACCTCCTGAGGTCTTTCAGGGTCCACAAAGGCCAAGGGTGCCCGTCTGTGTCTCTAACTCAGCTCCGTTGCACGTGACAAGGCTAAGCACAGAGGAGATGGTCTTTTCAAGACACGACGCTCAAAGAGACAAAACCGGAAGAAAAATATGGTAGGCTGGGCTGCTCTCTGCAGAAGGCAGAAATTTTAAATAATTTGGGGGTATTCAATGACTGGTGAATCACTTTGTTGGTTCTCTTCTTGATCCTTGGTGTATAAGGAACTTTCTGAGTTTCTTGCGTGATGGTCATCCATAGGCTGCCCCTGGCCTGAGTACATGAGCGACAGAACGGCTCACCTGGAGGGACCCAGGAAGCTGTCATCACGCCCACTCGCCACCTTTCCCGTGTTCCTTCAGCCCCCGTTCAAACCCTGACAATTGTCGCCAAGGGCAACAGGCTGAGGAAGACAGGAGGGTGTTGTCTGTGGGGCGGGGGTGTTTGGCACGGAGATGACTGGATACAGGTGCAGGGACAGATGACTGTAAATGGGGCCCAAGAGTTTCCCTCTGGGACTCGCCAGAGCCTTTCTTGAACCCTTTTGGCATTTCTGGTGGCCACCGCTGGGGATGGGGGATAGACAGTGCTCCGGGCATCTAGAAGGTTGAGACCGTGGAAGCCGCAAAACACCCCGGGATGCCCAGGATCCCCACCAAGAGCCCCTGAAAATCGATGGCGCCCAAGTTGAGCAACCCTGCTCCAGACCCTCCGTCTGGTCTCCAGCTAGACACCAGAGTGCCTGCGGGGATTCTGACGGTGGAGACCACACTCCCCTCCAATTCCTGAAGCCTCTGATTACTTAAACTATGTGCCCCAGACCAGCAGTTGTTCCAGAAACTACCTACCAGAATCCTGGCATCGTTGCCTTCCTTCAAAGTCACTTGTGGTGTTCAGGGTTTTCATCCCTTTTATTCCGAAATATGGTTTGTCTCCAGCTTCCCAGCGATTTCTTCAGAGCCAGACCCTAGGGTCCGGATGGTTTGTGGGGTTTACTCACCACGTCTGAAGCTGGAACGAGGTCAGCGCAGTCTCCGGTTTGGACAGAGCGGAGTGCGGCTGGCGGGGGCAGGAGGAGAGAGCGAGTAGACAGGAGGTGGTGGAGTCCAACTGTCCTGCTTCCTGACGGTGTGGCTCCGTAGGACAGAGGTGAAGAGCTGCGGGTGATACCACCGGGAACAGAGGAAACAGTGGCCGGGAGTGAGCACACATCCCAGGCCTGCTGCCTTCCTTGAAGCACAAGGCTGGGGCAGGAGGTGGGGTGTTCGGATGATCTCAGGGATCTGCTTCTGCTTTGGTCCACTCGTAGCCGGCACAGCTGTGGATGGTAAAGGCAATGAAGAGTGACGTGGTGAATATCAACACATTAGCGGGCGTCCCACCCCCGGCTCTGCTACTCACTAGCTGTGCGACCCCAGGCAACTCATGTGGCCGGCAGGGTAGACACGTGGGAGACAGCTGATGTTGAGTCTGGGGGAAGCTGGAAGCAGAATTCTTTCATCCTCAAAGGAGATCGGTCTTTCTCTTTGGGCCTTCAACTGATTGGATGAGGCCCACCCATATTATGGGAAGTAATCTGCTCTACTGACACTCTCCGGACTTAAGTGTTAATTACGTCTGTTTTTAAAAATGAATTTTAGTTAAGATTGCATTTCTTTTATTTTATTTTAACTCCAGTGTGGTGAACATGCAGCGTTATATTAGTTTCTGGGGTCACCTTCCTGGCAACTGGTCCAGACTGGTATTTGACCAAGCAACTGGGTACCGAAGCCTAGTCAAGCTGACACAGAAATTTCACTATCACACCCACCACCCGCGAGTCTTGGGGTCCCTGAGTGGGGTCCAGACACTTCCAAATACACTTGCCTTTTCTTTCTGTTCTGTTCCCTAGATAGACCCCAAACTCAGCAAACCCTCCCACGACCCAGCAAGAGACCTGATAAGAATTTCCTTTCTTTTGAGAAATCCGAAAAATACTGCTTAATAGAAGTAACAATCAAATAACAGATAATCTCATATCCACAGCCCGGAGTTAGACTTGTTTATAGTTTGTCATATTTGTTCCAAGCTGTTTTCTTCCAACAAATAAAGATTAAAAAAAAGAGAGTCCTCTTTCCTTCTCAACATTATTCCCATGACGTTCCCCCTTCCCGGTAGAACCTTCTTCCCCGAAGTTCGTGTTATTTCTGTGCATGGTTTTATATATTTTTACTACATGGGCATGCCTTTGTAAATAACGTGTAGAGTTTGAAGCTTTATTTAAATTTGTTTAAATTGAAAACTTGACTCAAGAATTCTGTCTTCTAGATAAAACTGAAACGAAGCGTCCCAAGACGGTGGGAACAGGAATAGGTAAGAGAGCAGAGCTTCCCGGGACATGCGCTCATCCACCCGTGGGATGAGACGTCCTTGTAAAGCCGCGAGTCATCCACCCTTGGGAAAATTCGCGAGGATGTCTGTCTTCTGGTGGTGCCTGAAGGCTGTGGCTCAGTGCACGGTCTTTCGAGGTGGGGAGGATCACAGGCACAGCTCTGCCTCCTCGGTAGCTGGGCCACTTTGGAAATGGTACTTCAATCCTCTTACGTTCAGCTTCTGCCTCTGTAAAATGGGCATCGCTGTCTCTCTCCCAGGAGACCTGTAGGTATGAAAATAATGTAGTGAGCTCTCCGGCACGTGGTAGGAACTTGATCGCTGGTAGACACACCGAGGCACCAGAACGTGTCTCGGGAGACCGCGGGCCCTCTTACCCCTCGCCTCTCCCCAGGGACCCCTGGGATCGCCCTCATTGTCATCTCCACCTTTCTCGTCCCCCTTGGAACCTTCCTCATCTGCAAATACACCCGGTGTGGTGAGTTCGGGAAAACAACAGCTAAATATCTGGGCGGAAACGGGACAAACAGAACGGGGAAGTAACAGCACGGGGTTGATCCTGTCTCTCTTTTGTCCCCAGGGGCAGCTCCTGAGAAGGTGACCAAACGGTAGGGCTGCTCAGAGGATCCCATGAGCCCTACTGAACGCTTCCTCCACCACTGCCCTGACTACTCAAGACCCTCTCTCCTCCCTCAACAATTCATGTGGCCGCAACCAGCCCCAGCGACCCTCCCAAGTGTCTCTCCACGTCCTCTCTACTTACCACCACCCTCCACTTCTCACTCTGTGTTCTTTCCTTGGATCCTTACCTCACGGACCACACTGGCCCCAACCACTTCCCATCCTCAGCTCTCAAGACTGGGCTGAGCACCTGAACAACCTGGGGACCACGGAGGGGGGGTATGAGTGTGGAGGAAGTGGGGGGACTTTGGTTTACACGTGATCTTGCTTGGCGCCTCCCCCCACCTACCCACGATGATCCCGATGTCTCGCTCCAACTACCTTGACCTCCAATGCGTCACGGTTTCTCTCCTTTAGCTCCCGCTCTGAGGGACCTGAAGAAGCGCGGACGAGTATTCAGCCTGAGAAAGAAAGCGGCGGTGGGTACACATGTGTGCGTACCTGTATGGGTGTGCTGTGGGCCTCCATGTGCGCAGCCTGTGCTCACGTAAGCGTGTGCATTTGAGCGTGCATGCGAGTGTGCACGTGCAGGCACGTAGGGATACATGTGTGCATGTGAACACGTGTATGCGCATGTGCAAGAGCATGCATGTGCAGACGTGTGCATGAGTGTGCTGCCTGTGTACATGTATGGTTTGCACGTTCGTGTGCATGTGGGTGTGTGTATGAGTATTCCTGCATGCACACACATGTGCATTGAGAGAATGCATGTGTGCAGGCATGTATGGTTCTGTATGTGTGCTGCACGTGTACATGTGTGGTTTGCACGTTTGTGTGCACATGACTCGCGTGTGCGTGCATGTGTTGAGTGTTCGTGTGTGGACATGCATGTGCGTGCGTGTGAGAGCACACATGGGTGTAGTTGTGTGCACGTGAGGGTATGTATGGTGAGTGGGCGTGTGAGTGGGTGTGTGTGTGTGTAGACTTAACCCCCCGAGCCTGGGATGAAGCAACAGCACCATGTTTCCCCCTCAGATCCGTCTGCAGCTATGATGAGCAGCTCTCTGGCCTTGGTAAGTCTCCCCTGGGCCATTCCCATCCCATCCCTAGTACCAGGCTCTCCGTCACTCCCTCCGGCTTTGTCAATGGTTTCCGCCTCTGCTTTCCTCTACCCCTACCCTCGCTCTACTTTCCAGGAGAATCTGGTCTGAAATTTTCTGTGGCTTCTCTGGCCAGGGGACCTCCACCCCATGATGAGCCCTTTCTGGGAACATTTCCCCTGCATGACATGGGGTTGACGCTGCTGTTATTATAAACTATCTGTTTCAATCCTGGGCCGGTGACTTTCCCCACCCCGAGCCTCTGTGTCTTCATCTGGACAAAAGGAATAAGGTGCCGCACACCCATGTGCTATTTATGAAAATACGGCAGCCGCCGACCGTGAAGCAGCCGCGTAGAACAGCCTGGAGTTATCAATAGTAGCCCTTGCTTTTGGCATTTACACTTCAATTTTTTAAAAATTGTGGCAAAATGCACATAACATAAAATTCACCATTTAATCAGTACACTTTAGCAACTGTTGGAATATTCGTGATGTTGGTCAAGAATCACCATCATCTAGTTCCAGAACATTCTCATCACCCCAGAGGAAACACCTGTAAGCACGCACCGCATACCCACCCCCTGCCCCCGCCAAGCCCCTGACCGCCACTAGCTTTCTGTCCCTAAGGACGGAACTATTCCAGACATTTCATATTAACGCTCTCTTTGACGGCTGTTTGTGTGAATTATCTATGGGTTCATAACCAATCAGCCTCAAACACACGACTGAGGGCAACACTTACATCTCAGCAGGGGCCGCAGGTCGGGAATCTGGGTGTGGCTCAGGCTGGGTCCCACAGCCTGGGATCGAGGGGCTGGCCAGGGCTGGTTCAGGCTTCAGTGAGAAAGGGTTTGCTTCCACACTCACTCGGGTGGTGGCTGGCGGGGTTCTCTTCCTCACTGGCTGTCCGCCAGAGACCACCCTGGCCACATGGGCCTTTCCACAGAACCGCTCATAACACAGCAGCCGGCTCGGTCAGCATGAGCGAGCGACCTGAAAATAGGTGGGAACAAGAGGGAAGTCTTGTCTTTCGTCACCTAGTCTTGGACACGAAGACACAGGACAGCCCATCCTTTTCACTTATCCCGTTGGACACCCGCACGCCCCTAGGTCCCACCAACCTTCCGGAGGGTAGGGGAATGCACCAAGCCTCGAAGAGCAGGAGGCTCTTTCTAACACAGCTGTCTACCCCACTGCTGTCACAAATGCCAAATCTTCACGACCAGCCTCCTCCCCAGGAGTACTTGGTCCTCTTCTCCTCGCTTCCTTTCAGGACAGAGCATCCCTGGCCTCAAGAGCCGAGGAGCCCCCCGGCGTGACTTATGCTGAGCTGAACACCAGAGCCCTGAGCGAGGGTCCCTCCAGCCAGACGGAGCAGCCTCTGGAAGGCTGTGTGTACTCGACTCTTAAGGCATAGCCGGGAGACCCCAACGAGGGGATGGACGAAGGAGAGAGGACCCTTGAGGCACTCGGTGAATGGGAATCCCTTTCCTCAAGTCTCCAATGAAGACTTGTTTCCTTCTTCTAAAAATTTATTTATTTTTAAATGAGAGGCATCATCTGCATAGAGAAAACTGCACAAACTTTGCTAAGTAAATAGATGCGTATATATATGGGATGTCGCTACCTATCCCCTTGGGTATAACCACCGTCCAAATAAAAACAGTATTTCTGGCACTCCAGAAGCTTGTTTTGTGCCACGCTCTGGCTAACCACCCTTCCCCCGAGATCGTTCCTTTTCCTGACGGGCATCACCTTGGAGGACTTGGGCCCGCTCCGCGTGTGAACTCACACACACACGCATGACCCCACGGGCGTTCTTCCGCGTGGGCTGCTTCCGCGCGAAGACGTTGTCTCGGAGGTTCGTCCCGGATGTCGTTACTCGCATTGTACCTTCTTCCCTTTTTACCACGGAGTATCACTCCGCTGTGTGTTCATGCCGCAATTTGTTGATCTGTTCTCTGGTGGGACGACATCTGGGTTGTTTCCGGGCTGAGGCTTCCATGGGTCAGCGTGCACGAACGCTCTTAGCTGCGTCTTTGTATACATAGGTGCGTACGCAGGCCTTTCCCTGGATTGTACACAGTGGGGCGGCTGGGTCAAGGAACAGGCGTGTGCTTCATCCCATTAGACGCTTCTGAACAATCTCCCCGAGGGGTTGTCCACTTCCCGCTTCCATCTTCACAAGTGCCCAGTGCCTTTCTTGACTGCCACCCTTCTGCTCCCACTCCCTTCTCTCCGCAGAACCGCCCCCATAACCCCCACACACGTTTGCGGGCTTGATGAGCCTCCGTTGTGGCCTGTGACCTCCAATCATTCTCCCTCCTGGTATCTGTGCCCCTGTGTGATCCCCTCCCCTGGTTTCGGAGACTTGCTCCTAACCAACAGAAGACAGCAAAGGAGACGGGGTGTCACTTCAGCAGTCGTGTTGATGAAGGAGACAACCACCACCTGGCCAGCAGGCTCCTTCCCGCCTTCTTGGATTTTGCACTTGCACGATGACGTGAGCTCCCCATTTTGGAGAAGCCCCCTGGGCAAGGAACCGAGAAGAGTCTCCAGCCAGGGAGGAACTGACTCCTGCCAGCACGCATGTGGGTCTGCGTCGTATAATAAAGAAGTGGGCTGGTCTTTGTCCTTGGTTCTTGGGAGGTAATCTCGAAGTGCATGGAACCTCTCGCATAGCAGAAGCATCTTTGTTCTTTGTGGTGGGCGCGTCGTACCACACCTGGGTTTATGTCAGTGAGGTGACCCAGGATGAGGGCTGGTGATGCCAGAAAGACCAACCCTGTGATCACAGGGTTACAGGCTTGACCTCTGGGGATGACAGGGGGCTGGAGACAGAGTCGGGCATGTGGGCAATGATTCAATCAATCACACCTGTGAGAGGAAATCCTGATGAAAATTGGGGACATTCGGGGAGCTTGCTGGCTGGTGATGCATCCTGAGAACAAAGGGAGCTTCGCTTTGGGGGCCCTCCCACACTCTCCCCTGTGTGTCTCTTCATCTGGGTGGTCCTGATTTATATCCTTTATAATAAAAACTATTATCATAAGTACAGTATTTCATACATAAGTACAAAACTATTAACATAAGTACATAAGTACTTATTATCATAAGTACAGTGCTTTCCTGAATTCTTTGAGTGGTTCTAGCAGGTTCATGCACCTGACAGGAGTACAGGACCCTCCAGTATTTTAGGACATCGGCTCAGAGCTGCAGGTGACTCTGGAACACCTGAGCCTGCGGCTCGTGTCTGCAGCGAGGAGGTCTCATGGGCGCTGCGCCCTCAGCCGCGAAGTCTGTGCTGACTCCGGGTGGGTCGTATCAGAACAGCAGTGCAGCTCGGAAGTGGATCCTTCCCTGGCTGAACTTTCGGATCAGACCCCAGCCCTGGCTGACGTGGTGACCGCAGCCCACGGAGGATCCTGCTTGCAGTGCTTGGGTTCCTGGCCCCAGAGACTACGAGATTGTGAAGGTGTGTTGCTGAAGCCACTGTACTGGCAGTAAGGTTGTTACAGCAACAGAGAACCAAAACGCTGAAACCCCTCGTGTGCACTCTCCACACACTGAGCCTGAGACGAGGACGCACCTGCACCACTGCTGGGGGAGCCTCCGATGGTTTTCTGGGTTCCAGAAGCTGGGTCCCAATTCTTGCCCCCGCCTCTCCCACCTCTATGCCTTTGCACAAGGGAACCCGCCCTGCTGCCCTCACTCTACATATTTCTAGTTAACTTGCCCCTGACGCCTGGATTTTACCAAACACGGTTTGGCAACAAAGCACACTGGTTCACCTGCATCGTGAACTCAGCAAGTTGGTCAAAATGTAAGTGGACGGGGACTGACATTTGTAAGTGGCAGAGACACACTTTGCTACGTAGAGACAAAATCAGGGAGGGCGGGGGAAGAAAACGGGAAGCTGTCATTTCAGACCTTTTGGTAATTTCATGTCCTGGCTAAGAGCGAGCCTGTGAGTCACACACAGCTTTTCCAGGAGACAAAAATCATTTGGGGTACAGAGACCGTAGCCTCATGAAAGTCACGGCAAGTCCTGAAGAACGTGGCGCCGCGCCCACGCATGCTGGTTATTTGAACGCGGTGCTGTGTGGTTCGTTCCAGCAGGAGTTGGTCTGAGCTCTTCTGCTGACATACAAAGGTACCCCATGACGCCGACCTCTGCTCATGGGATGAAACCTACTGGTTAGTGGGGTTGCTCTGTAACCCCGGGTCCGAACAGTCCTGGAGGGCTCTGTGCCAGCCTCTCAGCATAATTTACTGGTAAACGTTGGCACGATGATGGACACCGGCTCCTGTGAGACCCTCCGGAGGGCTCTGCCGCTGGGACCAACATCATACCCACCGTGGAACAGGAGACCCCAGCCAAGGATCCGTGCTGGGTTTCCCGGTTCTGGGGGCTTTGCTAGTGACGCCTGACTCAAGAGAGAAAGTCCATCTAGGAAGTTGTGTGGAAGGAGAGAGATCCTTTTTGCCTGGGGTACACACACCCACTTCAATGCCAGGGAGCTGCTCTCCTGTATTCTTCTCCAGCAACACACGGTGTTTGGGTCACACATGCCTGCTTGAGCAACTGAACCTCACTGGCAGAGTCCGCGGAAGAAGTGTCGGGTGGGGCGCCGGCTGCCGCGCTCAGGGGCGCATGGGACTCCTGATCTCAGGGCTGTGAGTTGCAGACTCGCCGTGGGCAGGAAGTTCACTTCAAAAAAAGAAAAAAGGAACTATTTGACTGTAGTCGTTAGCTCGTAAGACAGTGGGCGATGTTGGGGCGCCTGGGTGGTTCAGACGGGGAAGCATCGGCCTTCGGCTCAGGACGTGATCCCAGGGTCCGGGGATGGAACCCTATCGGGCTCCCTGCTCAGCGGGAAGCCTGCTTCTCCTTCCTCTTCTGCCCCTCCCCCTGCTCACACTCTATCGCTCTCTCTCTGTCTCAAATAATAAAATCTTTAAAAAAAAAAAAAAAGTGGGCAACGTCTAGCAACCTGTCTGTCCAGGATTTTCCGATCTTCTCAACAGGAGAGTACCCTCATGTCCTCTGAGGAACCCTCTAGACTCAAGCCTCGGGCACTTGGTGGGAGTCACACATTTGACCCCTGATGTCTGAGACGGAGGAGGACTTGCTGTGAGCCGCATCCTTGGAGCTCAGTGTGTAAGAAATATGTTGCAATCAGCAGGACCAACACTGTTTTCAGAACGCAGCGTGGAAGGAGGAAGTGAAATTCAGAAAAATCGTTACTTCCCACGCTCTAGACACAGGGCAAGGCTGTGGCCAGCCCAGTTCCTCGCCCATCTGCGGACGGCAAACCCAGCAAGGCATCGAGAGGCTGACAGGGACGTGCTGCCATGATCTCTAAGCTAGTGACACTCCTCTGTCTCAGTAAGTGTCCCGGGGAAACGTGTTGGGACCATAGAAAACAACAGAACTGGTACAAGGTTTGGCCTGAGGATGGGAAGAGAAAAGGTAACACCAACTTGGGTGTATCGAGCGAATACTATGAATCAGAAATCTCGTGGAGTGTGATGCGTCTGTCGCCTCTGAACCGAGGCTTTAGAAATCTCACTCTTGTTCCAAGTTCATGATTTCTGCCAAATGCCTTTGCTACCTGTTCTTATTGGCTTAATGGGTTTTGTTTTTCATACAGAGTCGGCCTTTCGTGCTTAAAGCAAAGTGCTTACAATACAAACTCTCCATACTATGAATAAAAATCCAGGTCAAATACAAGAATTATAAAGTAAACGCAACAATAAGGAAACAATGTTAAGATATTATAACTACACGCGCTGGGTCCGCGTCGGCTTCGGAGCCTGAGACCTGCTGGTTCTTTGCTACAAGGGCGATGAGCCACGGGGCGCCTGGGCGGCTCATCGGTTAAGCATCTGCTTTCAGCTCAGGTCATGATCCCGGGGTTCTGGGATCGAGACCTGCCTCGATCAGCCAGGAGTCTGCTTCTGCTTCTGCCTGCTGCTCCCCCTGCTCCCCGTGCTTGCTTGCTCTCTGACAAATAAACAGTATCTTAATATAAAGGCAATTAGCCACAATCCATATATATCAGAGACTAGCTTCAAGGAGGCTTGATTTTTCTTTTATTTTTAAGATTTTATTTATTTATGACAGAGAGAGAGAGAGCATGAGCAGGGAAATATCAGGCAGAGGGAGAGGGAGTGGGAGAGGGGGAAGCAGACTTCCTGCTGAGCAGGGAGCCCGATGCGGGGTTCGATCCCAGGACCCTGAGATCATGACCTGAGCCGAAGGCAGCGGCTTAATCCACTAAATCACCCAGGCGCCCCCCAGTGCCTTTTTCAAAAAAAAGATTTATTTATTTAAGAGAGAGTGATCATGCACGCGTGCGAGAGTGGGGGAGGGTCAGGGGGAAGAGAGAGAGAGAGACTCTCAATCAGGCTCCACCCTGACACAGAACCCCGCGTGGGGCTTGATCCCAGCACCCTGAGATCACGACCTTAGCTGAAACCGAGTCTGAAGCTTAACGGTGCCTCTCAGGGACCCCCATGCACTGCTCTGACTGTCCTTCCTTCCACCTAAAATCATGACACAAAACACGGATGGGACGTATTCCTCATTTGGGGAATACCGCTCTGACCCATCCCCCTCAAAAAACCCCAAAAACCTACAAGAGAGAACGAGGTCCACTTTTACAAATGAGGAATCGCACTTGAAGAGATTTGCCTCAGACTGCGCAGACTTGCCCCCAGTGCCCAAGGGCAGCCAAATCTCAACCCGGAGCTGCCGAGCTCCAAAAATGTTTCCACTCAGCCACGACGTTAAACCAAGAGGGACACATGCACGGGGTCCACGGTGCGGAGCACTCGAGGCGTGTCTGGAAGGACTCTGGGCTAGAAAAAGCCTGAGGATGTAGAGAGGGGAGGTTCAGAATGTCCCCAGTTACAGGACTGGAATTGTACCTCAGAATGAACTGGTTTCCAGAAACCAACAAAGGTCATAGCCACAAAACGTCAGGGGACAAGGACTCGCCTCCGTGTGGCCCTCTGCACTCGGCTTCCTGTTCTGGCCATGGCTCTCTGATCCCGAGACCTCAGGCTCCTCCCCGGAGCGCCCCTGACGCCAGAGGCTCGCCTCGGGAAGACAGAGCTGCTTGTGTGCAGAGAGAAGGCAGGGACACGGCGACCACCACCGAGTTCTGAGGACTCCGCTCCCGCACGCAGTCCTAGTGGGGCCTCAGGGGACGCATGCCCATCGCTGCAACTTCCCTCATCTTTCGGAATCACTTTCACAGTCAGGTTCAAGCGTGCATGACCAGTCCCTGCTCAAAAAGATGCTCTTTTCATGTTTACCGTTCCTGGCATCATTCGTTCTCCTCTGGCCGAGTGAGACACTGATTCCACTCGCGTCCGTCCAGAGAGCTTCCCTGAACACGCGTATGAGATTTTCATTCCTTTTCACGGCTGGGGACTATGCGGCTTATGTATGGATCCCGTTTGATCTGCCCACCGGCTGGTGGTCCCTGGCTTGGTTCCACCTTTCGAAGGTTCCTGATCTTCCTCACGTTAATGAGATTAATCTTTCCTTTTTTTTTTTCTTTTCAAAGATTTTATTTATTTATTTGACAGAGAGACAGAGAAATCACAAGCAGGGGGAGCAGCAGAGGTAGAAGGAGAAGCAGGCTTCTTGCTCAGCAGGGAGCGTAATGCGGGGCTCGATCCTGGGACCCTGGGATCATGACCTGAGCTGAAAGCAGACGCTTAACCCACTGAGCCACCCGGGCGGCCAGGATTAACCTTTTCTTTTTCATGTTGTCTTTGAGAAATAGTGAGTCTCTCCGGGTGGACTTCCTGTCGGTCCCGTAAGCAACGAGGTTTCTGAGCTGAAGACTGAGATGAGCTGAGCTGAGATAGGCTGAGCTGAGCTGGGCTGTGCTGGGCCTGGGAGCCCATGATGAGTCCCATGTGACCTGAGGGTGTGTCCCACGACCGACCACCCAGCTCTGCAGAGCCCTGAATCCGCTTTGAGCTACCAGAGTACAGGCCATGGAAGGGGTTAGACCCGTGTTTCTGAAAGATTCCTTTTTACCCCATGTGGACCAGTTTTGTGTCTTGGAAGTGAAAAGGGGGATGTTACCAGGTCTTTGTGCTAAAACTGCCTCCCTACCACCAAAGTTCTCTGATCCCAGGATGTCAGGCTGCCCCAGAGAGTGTTCCTTACATCACCTCCTACATCCCTCCCAACACCTCCCTCAAAGGTGTTGGGACCTGAGTGTCTGGGCGAGTGCAGGAGAGGGCTGATGGAGGAGGTTTTGCGAAAACTCCGAATTTTCTTTTTTAAAGATTTTATTTATTTGACAGAGAGAGATCACAAGTAGGCAGAGAGACAGGCAGAGAGAAGGGGGGAAGCAGGCTCCCTGCTGAGCAGAGAGACCGATGCGGGGCTCCATCCCAGGACCCTGAGATCATGACCTGAGCCAAAGGCAGACGCTTAACCCACTGAGCCAGCCCCAACTCCATATTTCCACAGGCCTCAGAATGCCCCATGAGCCAAGAGTGCGCCCACGCGGACTTCTCGGCCCTGACCACAATCCCCCCGGCAGGTGTCCAGGCCATCGGGAATTTATATTCAGATGCCCACTCCCTCTGGGCATCTCACACAGTCCAGAGACGTCCTGCGTCCCTAAGAACTTACAGGCTCTTGCAGGGTCGTCCGTAAGCTCGCGTCCTTCCGTTGCTCTCCGCCGCAACTCGAGGCTGCTGTTCACCTGCTGTGCGGAGAGAAGGGACTCCCACTTCCCACTCGGCGCAGTCCGTCAAGAGGGCACAGGCTCCGTGTCGCGGGTTCCTCTTCTTCTTCAGCAAGCGTGGCAGGATGAACGAAGATCTGGGCTCCCAGGGCTCTGGTGCTCAGAGAACAGGCTCGGCCCAGAGTTCAGGTCATGCCGCTTCCCAGGCATGGGGCGGGGGGACCTCTGATGCACCGACGCGTGCTCTGCCCACCTTTTTCCTGTTTCTGTTCTCTGTGGATTCACTGACTGAGAGAGGTTTCAATACCCTAAACACATTCATTAGGCTCCCCATCTTATTGTAGTAAATTACACATAAATAACATTGATCCTCTTAACTCTCTGTATCTGGTCAGTGGCACTGAATGCATTCACAATGACGCGCAGCCTTCACCCGAAACCTTTTCATCATCCCCAACATAAACTCTGCACTCGTTAATCAAAAAGCGTTCTTCCTCTCTCTCTCCCCAGCCCCCTGATAACCTCTGTTCTATGTTCTGTCTGCATGAATTTACCTATTCTAGGTACTTCGTGTAAGTGGAATCATACAATATTTGCCCTTCTGCGTTTGGCCGATTTCACACAGAATAATGTTTTCCAAGCCCACTGGTGCTGTGGCATCTATCAGAATTCCATTCCTTTTCACGGCAGAATCATCCTCCCCTGTCTACAGACCACACACCTGGTCTCTGTCCAGGTGTCCGCTGGTGGATGCTTGGGTCTCTTTAACTTTTGGCTCATTATCGCTTTTTCAAAACGTGGAGAGTAATATATTGGATTGGTCCACGCAATTTTAACACAAAGGTAACTTCCCCCCTTTTCACTACTAAGACACAAAACTGCTTCACACAGGCAAAAAAAAAAAAAAAAAAAAAAAAGTAAATTTCTTAGAAACATAAGTCCAACCAGTATCTGTGGACTGAGAGCAATCTCTCTCTTCCGGTAAATTCTGTAAACAGGCTTCGTGTTATCTTTAATGAGATCTTAGAACTCAGGCCAAACTCTAGCCACCACATCTGGGCAATAATGGTGGTGCCCGTGAGGGTCAGAGAGGCACATCCCACCAGCACCTGCAAGTCTCTTTCTCCACCAACGGATTTCGAACAACTGTGCTGCAGCCTTGAGAAATGTTTTTCTAGGTTTGGTCACTCAGCGGAATACTTGTATCTCCCAGGAGATTTCGCAAGTTTGGTGCTTGAGCCCTATCCCAAGTGATTGGGATTCAAGGCTTTCATGGTTTGGTCTGGGCCCTGGGATCTCTAAGCACCCCCGCCCCCTAGGGGAGCATGGTGTGCAGCCAAGGCCAGGAACCACGGAGGTGGGGTACCCTACAGACCGACCCAAGCGTGGGACAGCAGAGGAGGCAGGTTTTCCCCATTCTGGGATATCCACGGGGATTCTCTGAGCCTTGTTTGAGAGGACAAAGCACTAGCCTCTGTCCTACTTGGAGTACCAAAAGGTGGACAGAGATCATGGCAAAGATGAGATCAGAAACTCACTAGATTAAAGGCTGAGGCTGACTTAACTGGCCTTGTCCAGGGACAGAGCTCCCTCCACTCTGAGTCGGCCCCGACTCCCAAGTGGACGTGGGTGACCTGGTGAGGTCTGGAAATGGAGCTGGCCTGGCGGGAGGAGGATGGGGAAGGTAGGGAGATGTTGCATCTAGTCACATCCTCGGAGAAGCTGTGTTTACGCGCGCATCTCATCAGCCCGGCAGCGTGCGTTTGCTGAGGTCCTACTGTGTGCCGGGACCTGCACAGATGCTGGGCACGCTGAGGGGAAGAACACAGGTCCCACCTGCCAGCTGCTCTCAGGGAGTGACATCCTGTGGCTCCCGAGGTACGAGGGGCACAGCTTCTATGAGCTTAGTTATAAACCGTCACTCGCAGCACCCGGCAGCCTTCGGCGGGGGCTTCTCCTGGCGCACGTGAGACTGTCAGCTCACCCTCGGTGCCACTTGGGGTCTCAAACAACTTCAGAGGGGGGCTAGGCTCACACTCCAGTCCTGTGCTCCCACATCTTTCCTACGGTTCCTGCCTTCTACCCCCCAAGGGTAAAGTGGGGGGGGGCGTCCACAAACTGTAACACCAGCTTGAGAGAAACGCAAGACTGACAGTGATTTAGGACGGAAGCTGCAAACAGAGGGGCTTGTGGACGTCTGTGGAACCAGGACAGGTCCTGGGGCCGTGGGAGGAGCGAGCTCCCCAGGAGACCTTCTGGGAGAAGCGAGGAAGGAGCCGAGAGCAGAGCTGGAGCCACAGGCCCGCGTGGGGAAATGAGAAGCCCCAGATGCCTGACCTCCAGGGTCCCTTCTCAGGGGCAGCCCCTGGGAGTCCCCGCGGGACGGGCTCCAGGCAGGTGCTCGTGTCTCATGGACGGTTCTCTTGCAGGGCTGTGTGCTGGCCAAGGAAGCAGGGGGACTGACGGTGAGTTCCTTCAGTCAGACCCTCCTTCTCCTTCACTCCAAACTCCCCGTATCACTTCTCTTTCCTTCAAGGGGTTTCCCGGGACCAGACAAGGGCACCAAACCCCATCCTGATCTCTGCTTCCTTCCAGGGTCCCTTCCCAAGCCCTCCCTCAGGGCCTGGCCCAGCTCCGTGATGCCTCGCTCACGTAATGTGACGCTGCAATGCCAGACTTCTACCAAGAATGTCAACTTTGTTCTCAGAAACGGAAAAGTTCCTTTGGAGCCTGTGGAATCATGGATTCCTACAGATGGGTCAGCTGAATTTCAACTCACTGACCTACAACCCAGCAATGCTGGAGAGTACACCTGTGACTACTACAGACGGGGGGCCCCGCACACACGTTCACAGCCCAGTGACGTCCTCCTTCTACTGGTGACAGGTGAGGAGGGTGCCTCGGAGGGACACAGGGTCTTGCAGGGACAGGTGTGGGGGGGGACCGAGGGAGGGAAGGGGCAAGGGGAGACGGAGAGACACAGAACAGAAAGAGCCAGGGCTTGAAGCGGAAATCGCCTTCCCGCCGTCAGAGTGGAAAGAGGGTGAGACCAGGGATCTGTCATTTCCCCCACTTGGTGGGAACCCCTGCCGGGAGAACAAGGGAGGGTGGGAGATGCAGGGCTTCTCCCCATGACCTTGGAGCCCTCCTTCTCTTCCAGGAGATTTACCTACACCTTCCCTGCAAGCCCACCAAAGGGGTGAGGTGACCGCAGGAGACACCGTGACCCTGAGGTGCCAGACGGCAGCCCATCTTTACGAGACTATAATGTTTGCTCTACTGAAGGCGGGAGCAGCAGAGCCCGTTCAGCTCCAGGGTCCAGTAAAGGAGGAGACAGACTTCTCCCTCCAGAATGTGACAGCTGGTGACACCGGGAACTACAGTTGTGTGTACTTCCAGACCAGCACTCCTTTCTGGGCCTCCGAGCCCAGCGATCATCTTGAGATCTGGGTGACAGGTGAGGTTTTGCATGATTTTCTTAGGGCATTTTAAAATTTTAATTAATTTCTTCATTAGCTTGTTCTTCTTTTGGCTATTTTACTGGCTTTCTCCAGTTTTGTTGACCTATAACTGACTTATAACACTGTTAGTGTAAGGTGCGTGTTCTTTTCTTCTTTTTTCTTTCTTTTGTGGACCGGAGAGCGTTTCTTCTGTCACTGTCGGGTTCCTGCTTCTCCTTCGCTTTCCCGATCGTCTCCTCCTTAAACCTCTCCTTTCCTACTTTCCAGTCTTTGGCCTTTGTGGCTTGGCCTTCTTGGAGACTTTCTCAGCTTGTTCTTCCAAACGACCCGTCGCGCCCCCACCAGCGCCCCTTCTGCCACCCCGGGCATCCCCGAGAGCTGTGGTCCGTCCCGCCGACGGCCACTTCACGGCAGTCCCTTTCTCACTCTTAGAACACGCTGCTCCCCGGCCGCCTGCTGTCGTGACGCAGCTACAGTATCTTCTAAACTTGCCGCCTCACGGGAGGCTGCGCCCGCGTCCTCGGCGTCGTGCATGTTTGCGTGTGCCCTGTGGTCGGCGAACGTTCTGTAGTTAGGACGCAAGGTCAGGGCGGGCACTGCCGAGAGGCGCAGAGGGCATCCCGGGCCTGGCGGCGTCTTCAGGGGCCTCTCCCCACGGACTCTGTCTCCAGGGAGCTTTGTTGCCGATGGGTTCACACGCGAACTCTGTGCTCCTGGCGTGTGGGAGCTGGAGGAGGCAGCTGCCGGTTCCCTCTGGGAACCAGGGCCAATGGCGAGCCCGAGCTCTTCTTGGGTGAAACTGAACCGAAATGCACAGTGGTCCCAATGCCCAGCAACTAAGCTGGAATTTTCTTGAGCCCACTGGCTGCACAGAATAAGTGTTTGCTGTGAGGAGGGGAGCAGACGCAGCCCCCGAACGACTTCCGTTCTCTGTGCCGCAACGGTGGGTTTTGGGGTTTGGGGTTGCCGCTAAGCCTGGTTCCTACTACGAGGAGGGAGACGGGGAAAGGGCAGTGCGGGTGGAAATGAGACGACGATCCAGGACAGGACGGGGGAGCGGTAAGGCCGAGAAACCAGGAAGGAGACCAGGGAAGAGCCACTACAACGCTCCGGAAATCCGACGCTGTGTTGAGTGACGACAGCGTCGGGGGAGGTAGAGCTGAGCACTGACCAGGAAGCACCAGCGGGTGCAGGACGGTCGCACTGGGCAGGTCCGCGTGAGAAGGAGGGATGCTCCTTTCCAGCCGCTGCTCATCCTCTCCTCTCTCCCAGCTCCCCCAGGGGCCGCGTCCCGGGATTACACCTCGGGCAACCTCCTCCGACTGGGTCTGGCTGCCGTGATTGTGGTGATTATGGGGGCTCTCGTGGTGGAAGCCTGGTGCGGCCGGAAGGAGTCTCCACGTGGATCCACAGAAAACAGCTGAGCGTCTCTCTTGTTTGGGCTGGTGTAGCGACACGGGGCTCTCTCAACACCAAACGCCACCATGGGACTTCTTGCGGTTCTCAACATAGACACAGACGGCATTTTGGGTGGGATAGTTCTTCATCACAGGGGACTGTCCTGTTCGTCGTGGGAACACTTAGCACCACTTCTCGTTCCCATTAAAGAGCAGCTGAGGCCCCAGTCATTGTGGAAGAAGATAGCAAGCGAGTTCTATCGTGCTTTTCCCAACACCCCTAGATGGGGAGGACGGGAGTGTGTGGTGTTCCCCTGGTGGACAGCCCTTGAGGAGGCCAGGGAAATAATATGCTTCCTCTTCCTCCCTCTCCTGACCTCAGGTCTGCACTGCCCACATGCCCCTGGCTGCCCAGGAAGGATGAGCACCGGTGGGGAGCCCTGCGGATTCTGAGTCCCACGGAACCTGCACTCTTCGCTCTATGAACCGCTCTCGGACGAGACATGGCTTCCCTCCTGCTGCAGCTTCGCCGGGGGCGGGGGACAGGCTGGAGCATAAAGACGCACCTAATAAACCTGGAGGACCTAAAAAAACGCTTAAAGCTTCAGAGTCAGGCTGGCTAACCTGTGTCGTCATTGCCGTAGGAACTGTCATTCCCCTGAGAAGTGGGGAAAGCACTGCTTCCCGCGTATCCATCACTGACTCCTCTCCATTGTCTATTTCGTGCTTCTGGACCAATGAGTCGGGTATTTAAACTTCCGCAGTTTTCACACGTGTCTCTCGACGTTGATTTCACGTAGTCCCAACATTCCACCTCATTTGGGAGACTTCCTCTCGGCTTCGTAGCACCGAGCTGCCCCGGAGGTGCGCCCGCACGTCTTCGTTTCCTGGTGCAGCTGTCAAATGTTCCGCAGTATTTTCATGTTCAAGACCTGTTGTTTGTCAATAGTCTTGTTCTTTTTCACAAATACCCCTTCTTATTTTAGAGCTGGTATCGCCTCCCTTACAACCCGAGAGACACACTTACAAAAACCCAGCTCTGATCCGAGTAGAAACGGCTCTTGGGGATGTCATTCTTCAGTGCATCTTCTTCCTTCCATCGCGCCGGCTTTCCGCAGATCGGGGCTGGGCCTCCTGCGGGCCGCTGGCGGCAGGCAGGAGCCTCTCCTGGGCTGCGTATCTCGTGGCAGGCTTTCTCAGTGTGGACGCTCGGGGAGGCTCAGGCAACAGTTCAGTATTTCTCCCCCTTCCAGCCAATGAGTGGTAAAACGCAGGGTTCCTCCCGAGCTCCTCCTTGCATTGCTATTGGTCACGAGTGGTCGAAACGGACAGAACTCTGGCTTTACAGCCGGCACAGGCCGGCACAGGCCGGCACACCAGATGCCAGCTGCTCGGTCTACAGCCGCGTCTTGCCAGTCTCTGGACACCTTGGCCACGCATGGTTCGTGAGGTGCCCGCTCCCTCACGGGTGACTGCCCACGGCTCCTTCGGATTGTGTCTCCTCTTCCGTCAGATCCTACTTTTACTTTGAAATCATTCAATTCCCAGGAAGTTGCAAACTCAATGCAGATACTGGCACCCTGGACTCAGTTTCTCTGATGGCGCCACTGTATGTCCACCACATTATGAAAACCAAAGAGTTGGCCCTAGGACAGCGCGTAGGGTTCTAGGTTATTCTATCACTTTAGATTCGTCTGACCACTGGCACAATCAACATACGGGCACAGTCTCTCACCATGACGATGTCCCTCATGGTGTGGCTTACTGTCACCCCCAACGTCTCCCCCCAACACCCCAGCGACCACTGGCTTGTTCCCCACCTTTAAAATTTTGTCACTTTCAGAATGTTCTACATCCTATTACCTGGTGTTCATTTCCTCAATGTGGGTGTGACACAAAAACCTGTGGGTCACGTAAGAGGAAGGAAGGGAAAGGCTGGAGGAAAGAGGTCACCGCCCACACCGAGCTTCCCTCCGCCCGGTGACCGCAAAGCTGAAGAGGGGTCCTTACGGCAAGTTGCAGGGCCAGGGCCATCACTGTGGTGATTAGTAGGAACGTTGGTAAGTTCCTTAAGACGAAGGTTCAAGTTGAGGGTGGGGTTCAAGAGGAGGGTGGACTGACAGACTGAGAGACATGAAGAATGCAGAAAAACAACGCCGGCTTGTGTTTACTGACCGCCTCACACACATCAGGACCCAAGCTCGAGTTTTCTCCAATATTCACAAATGTACATTCCACACTCATGACGTACACCGTGCTTAGGTCACCTTCACTCATTTAATGATTTACTGACAGTGAGTCAACATTTTTTCTCTAAATAAAGGTATTTATTTGAAAATGAAAACTACTTAGCAATAGTTTAATAATGCAGGGTCACCTACGGGACTGAGGGGAATTAACATAAACATATAATACTACGGAAAAACAGAAAATATTAGGACATTTCAGCCTTTTGTGGTCGTTATGCTTCTGACCCCATGGCTGGCCACTTCCTAGCTATAAAGGGTGATAAGCCAGAGGGAAAGTTGTTCTAAGCCCACCATAAATGGAACTTCTCCCCTTGATAGGATCAGAAGGGCTTGACTGAAAGGGTAATAACTTTCCAATGCTGTGACCAAAGCTATAGGGCACTGTGCCACCGTGTGGCCTAAAATCACCGCCTTGGGCACCTGTGGTTCATATGCCACCCCGAGGGAACTACCACTCTGACCCTTGCAAACAGTGCTGCGTGGTGGGAGTTAGGCCCAGGGGTTAAAGAAGGACTCTGAGACCGACAGCTGAGGGTTCCTGCTCAGGGCCACACAGAGAACGAGCAGAACAGGCAAAACGCAAGCCCAGCCTGCCTGCCTCTAACGTCATGGCCACTTCCACCAGCTTATAACAGGAAATTAAGCTGGATACAAGTATGGTGTCTTCAAAACAGAAATGTCCTTGGAGTGACTGAACAGATGCTGACAAGGGGAAATTCTAGACACATAAAAGAGGATCAGCGCATCATGGCAGGTGAGAGACCAGTCACAAAAGGCCACGTGCTACACGATTCCATTCATACGAAAGTCCAGAATAGGGAAACCCACAGAGAAAGTAGGTTAGTGGTTGTTTAGGGCTGCAGATGCTGGGGGGAAGAAATACAACAGAAGTTGAAAAGTAATGGGGTGTCATTTTGAAGCCATGAAAGTGTGTTAAATTTGACTGTGTGAAGTTTGCACATATCTGTGAATGTAGGAAAGCAAATGAGCTGTGTAGTAAATAGGCAAACTATATGGCATGTGAATTACATCTTGATAAAGTTATTTTAAAATTTCCTGGGTGTGGGGCGCCTGGTGGCTCAGTGGGTTAATGTCTCTGCCTTCGGCTCAGGTCATGATCTCAGGGTCCTGGGATTGATCCTGTATCGGGCTCTCTGCTCAGCAGGGAGCCTGCTTCCCCCTCTCTCTCTGCCTGCCTCTCTGCCTACTTGTGATCGCTGTCTATCAAATGAATAAATAAAATCTTTAAAAAAAAATTCCTGGGTGTAGAACAGGGTACAGCTCAGGATGTCTGTTTGCAGGTGCCAAAACACCTCATTTCCTCAGACAAGGACGGCGTGTGGTTCTCGGCTCGTATCTGGGCACCATGACTATAGATCTGAGTTCTTAACACATTTCTCTGAACCCTAGACTCTAGGATAGTCTATAGGGCTCTTTACTTCAGAACCCCACCTTGGGAAAATGAAAAATATTTTGTTTTTAAGCCTTCTGTTTGTGTTTCCAGGAGAGGAAAAATCAGGTGTGTGTCTTGGGAGCCTCCCCACCTGCACATGCTGTTCGAGTGTCTGTGAAATACATCCGTGGTGCTGGGGCTTGGTTTCCTTATCCACGCAGTGAGGGTAATGATGACCCACCGCGGTGACTAGAGGCTGCGCACGCACAGGGAGATTACTGACTGTTACTCCCATGGCGGAAGGAATCCTGCCATCCCCCTCCCTGGCTCAGGGGCTATTTCTGCAGGAGATCCCCCTCGGAGAACGCTCCATCGTCAGTGAGTGAAGCGAGCACGTCCCTTTGCTCTCCTCTGTCCTTGATAGAACGTGTGCCCTGTCATCCGGCTCCCAGGCACCCGCCCCTCGTGAGGTAAGACTTCTGAGAACGTCTCCTCTCATCACTGTGTAGGTGACGTGCAGAGCGGACACGAGACGCCAGTCAGACAAGAAGCCAGGTGGTCCAGAGCGTGTCCAGCCAACGTGTCCTCGAAGCCGCGCTGGCGGAAGCCCTCAAGCCTCAGGGGGACACCAGCTCGGGAGGCGGTAGGGGGGTCCCAGGGCCCCTCAGCAGTGTCTGCAGGGGTGCATGAAGGCAGGTGTTGAGCAGGCAGGACCTGAAGAGGTCTGGAGGTTTCCGAACCCTGAACGGTCCTTAGCTGGGAGATGGCACATTGAGAGAATTGAATTCTGATAGGAATTCACTTAAAATTACTTCATGATGCTTTAAGATGATATTTTTCTTAACTAAGTTTAATTTACAGGTTAAGCTGGTTTCTCACCCCCGAATTCCTCCCTTTGCTCTCATTTTTCCAACAACTATGAACAACTTAAAGTACCTTCAAATTCTTTGACTCTAAAATATCACACTCACTCCCACAGGTAATCCTACTTCATTGCTAACTCTGCTCACTTTGCTCTGTGCATTTGCAGGAGGTTGTCTGATGTAGGTCTACCGTCCACCTACTTTCAGCAGCATCGGAAGGGGCACATATCCTGCTCATGCGGTGCGGCCCATACAGTGGGGAAGGGCCTGTCCTGGGAGCCCCACCCATTCTGCAGGGACTGGGCAGGAAGGCAGGGCTTTGATGCACAGGGCCCAGGCTCCATCCAGAGGTGCAGGTCAATGCTGCTTCCCACGTGCAGCTTCCGAGTGGATTCGGGTCTCCACACGCCTCTGCTGTGTCTGTAGTTGTCCTTTTTCCATTTCCTGGTTCCTCTGACTTTGCAATAACATTTCTTCACATACCTCAGCACGTGTCCACTACCTTCCATTTTCTCAGACTACAGATGAAATTTGCATGAGGTATGCATGTGTTTGCACCTAAAAGTCCTAATAACCTCTCACTTTCCCCCTGAAACATCAAACTGTTTCTCCATACAGGAGAAAGAAAGGAAATCTCTATTCTTGGAATCACAGGGATAACTAAATCCCACCTCCTCCTCGTTAACATAATATCCTTACTACAGTCATATTCAGGTACAGGCATGATGGCAATTTCCAGGCAATCTTAGCACTCAGACCAAAGTATCCTCCCCGCACAGATACTCCACAATGATAGTATCACCCTCCTCTACCCCAAACTGCATCGAATCTAGCCACTTCTTCTACAGCCCGTGTGACATGTTCTAAATGGCTGCACCTGAGAGAGGAGGCAGTAACTGTGGGGAAGACTGGTGACGGGGTCTGACTCTAGCCACCTCCTGCCATTACCCAAGGCCATGTGGCATAAAGTGACCAGGAATCTTCTCCCTCAATAACGGCTTATATCCCACATATTCCTTATATCCCCATATTCCTTTACAGGGCTTTGTCTTGGCCAAAGGGACACAACAGATGGTGAGTGTTTTTTCTTATTTAGATGCTACTTGTTTTTTCATCCCAAACTCCCCATCCTTCCCTTCTCCTTCTTGAAGGGGAGAGTAAGGTGCGTGCGTAATCTGACCTGCACGCCACTCCTTTCCAGGGTCGCTTCCCAAGCCTTCTCTCAGTGTCTTCCCGGGGTGGGTGGTATCTCCCAAGAGTAACGTGATTCCCGAGTGCTCAGCTCTCACCAGGAAGGTAAAATTTGTTTTCAGAAAGGAAAGCCGCTCTTGGATCCCATGCAGCTACCCAGTTCTATAGGGATCTATAGCTAAAACCTACCTCCTTAACCTGAGTCACAGTGATGCCAGGGAGTCACCTGCGAAGATTCCACGGAAAAGGCCCCTTTCAGACGCTCCCCAGCCATACCCCTGTACTGATGGCTACAGGTGAGGAGGGGGTGCTTTAGGAGGACCCCTGCCCTCAAACACAGGCTTCCTTGACACAGAGAACGGGGCGAGGCAGAACTAACAGAAGACTGGGGGACAAGGAGCCCCCGACAGAAAGACAGAATAATCCGGAGTCGGCCTGAATCCACGCCTAGGTGGGAGTAATCAGGGGTCGGCGGTCTCTTCTCCCTTGTGGGACCTCCCTCCCAGAAGGCCAAGGGAAGGAGAGAAACGAGGATACCTCTAACGCTGTTACCGGAAGTGACCTTCCGTTACCGGAAGTGACCTTCCTCTACCGGAAGCAATCTTCCACCACCGGAAGTAACCTTTCCTCACAGGAAGTGACCTTCCCTTACAGGAAGTTTGCGCAAACCTTCTCTCCAGGCCCTTCGGAGGCATAAGGAGAGCCCGGGAAGAAACGTGACTCTGCAGTGTCATGGGCCAGACAATACGCTCGAAGACGTAATGTTTGTTCTCCTGAAAACAAGTACCAGAAAGCGTGCATAGCACCAGCGACCTGAAGGACAAAGGAGACTTCTCCCTTAGGAACGTGACAGTCAGTGACGCTGGAAACTACAGCTGCGTCTACTACCAGACAAAGGCTCCTTTCTTGGCCTCACACCCCAGTAACCACCTTGAAATCTTCGTAACGGGCAAGGTTTTATGTGATGTTAAGAAATACTTACTTTTCAAAAGATTTTTATTTATCTGATAGAGAGGGAGCGCACAAGCAGGGGGAGCAGCAGGCAGAGGCACAGGGAGAAGCAGGCTCCTCGCTGAGCTGAGAGCCGGACGTGGGGTTTGATCCCAGGATCCTAGGATCCTGACCTGAGTCGAAGGCAGAGGCTTAAGGGACTGAGCCACCCAGGTGCCAGATTTTTTTTTTTTTTTTTAAACCAGAGAGTGTTCGGTTAGTCTCTGATTCTCTTTTCTCCGCCACGTCCATTATGTTCTTTTAAAACCTTTTGTAATTTCCCTTTCTTTGCCTTTTTTTATCTTGCATTCTTGGATGATTTCTTATGTTATTCTTCAAAATTATTAAGCCAGTCACCAGCAGAAATCCTTCTACTATTGTCTGCGGCTCTTACAATTTTGGTTTACCTTGGTATTAGTGATTTCATCATTCTCTACTACTTTGTCTTGTTCTCCAAACGTGGTGTTTCCCCAGCAGACTGCTTTTGTGTCATGGATGCAGTACATACTTGTGTCTCCTGGCCCATACTACTAGTTGCCTTCTAAAATTACCTTTTGTTCCAGGGTGCTGGGTGGCTCAGTCATTAAGCAACTGTCTTTGGCTCAGGTCATGATCCCAGGGCTCTGGGATTGAGCCCCACATCGGGCTCTCTGCTCAGCAGGGAGTCTGCCTCTCCCCCTCCAACTGCCCCTCCCCCAACTCATGCTCTCTTATGCCCTCTCTCAAATATATAAATAAAATCTTTAAAAATAAAATTATCTTTTGTGTCCTACTATAATTCTGCTTCCCTGGAAGCTACACACTAATTTCTTGGTTTATAACTTTCTGTCTTACTGATTCTTCCCATAGTCAGTGTATGTTTTATAATTAAAGGTCTGTATGGTCAGTAATAAGAGGTGGAGGGTGCTTTCTAAATATGGTGGCATCATTACCATTTCTCTCCATGGGCCTTGCCTCAGAGAGTATTGTTACTGCTGAATTTAGAGATGGACTGTTCATAACTGGGATGCATGAGGTAAGACATTCCCTGTTTACATGCAGTAGCTGTGCCCAGCTCTGCTGAGGGATGACACATGCACAGGCTCCTCATGAGGAACCAAAGCCACTGCCAATCTCAAGCTCTTCTTGGGTGCAACTGAAATGCATGGTGACCCTGAATTCTAAAATTCCTGTGCTCACTCCCTGTGTGAAATTAAGTTTTGTGCTCTGAGGAGGATACTGGATCGGCTACTAGATTTCAGCACTGTTGGTGCTATAATGGGTTGATGTTTGTCCCCCCAAAAGGTATGTTTGAGTCCTCCTAACTCCTGATACATGTGAATGTGATCTTACTTGGAAATAGCATTACTTTGCCTTGTAGATAGTCATTTGTTAAGTTCACATTAAGTCATACTGGATTAGGGAAGTCTCTTACCCAATAGGACTGGTGTCCGTAAAAGATGAAGAGTAAAGACACAGAGACATGCAGAAGAAAGACGGCCACATGAAAACTGAGGCAGAGATTGGAGTGATGCCGTCACAAGCCAAGGAATGCCTGGAGCTTCCAGAAGCCACAAGATGCAGAGAGAGAAGGATGAGAAGGATCTTTCCCTAGAATCTTTGGAGAAAGTGTTGCCCTGTCAATACCCTGACTTCAGACTGTGAGATAATACATTTCTGTTATTTTAAGCCTCCCAGTTTGTGACACTTTGTTACAAACCAATGAACGTGCTCTAAGTCTTTTGTGTGCTCCTAAGACTAATTCCCAATCTATGGAGGGAGAAAGGAAATGTGGGTGGGTGGAAATGAGATAAAAAGCAAATAAATGAAGAAGGAGAGATGAAGCAGAGAGAATATAAAGGAAAAAAGACAAAAGAAGGACCACTACCACCCTCTTGAAATTCTGTATTGTGTTTTCAGTGAAAAAAACTTCAGTGCAGGTACAGGTAGGTGACTGCTGGCCAGGAAACACAAGTGGGCGGGTGACAGTCACATTTGATAAACTCATTTGAGCAGATGGGATACCAGTGATGCCCTCATTCTCTCTCTCAGTTTCCCCAGGTACAACACTGGGGGGTTACACCAAGGTTAACCTCGTTGCACTGGGTCTCACTGCCATGTATCTGATTATCACTGGGATTTTGGTGGCTGAAGCCTGCCACAGCCAGAAGGAGTCTCCATGAGGATCCACATAAAACATTTGAGTACTTACCTTTTTCATGGGCTTTTAGAGTGATAACAGGGTTCTTAAAGCACCAACCTATATCAAGGAGACTTCCTGTTTCTCAGTAGGAGGACCAGTGGCGGTGGGCTATTTCTTTGTCAGGTGTGCCTGTCCTCTTGACTATGGAAACATTAACCATCTATTTTCCCTCCCCATTAAACACCAGCTAAACCCCGCAATAAGTGTGGAAGAAGAGAAAAAGCAAGTACTATTGTACTTTCTCAGTATCCCTAGATGCAGACAATGGGGAGCAGGGTGTTTGGAGAAATAATCTTCCTCTTCCTCCCTCCCCTGACCTCTCTCTGTTCTTCTCTACCTACAGGTCCCACAGCTGCCCAGGGGAATGATGGGTGTCAGTCAAGTTAGACCCACTGGCCATGAACAGTTTCCAGTGGAACGTGCATCCTCACCTCTGCTGAGAGCCACTCCGGGACTAGATGATGGTTTCCTCTTCTGCACTCCTCAGCTGGGGCAGAGGACAGGCCTGGGCATAAAGATTAATCCAACAGGATATTAATTTATGCAACACAGAACATCTTTTCCCCTACTGATATGATGTACCATTTCTGTCATAAAGCAAACTTCCGTAAGCATACAGATCTGTTTCTGGCATCATTATTTATTTGGTCAGTGTGGCTTTACTGTGCATTTTCCTGACAGCTAATGCTGTTGAACATCTTCTCATGTACTATTGGATATATGTATATATTCCTAATGAAGTATCTGATGAAAGATTTTGCCCTTTCTTTTTTTTTTTTAAGTAGGCTCCAGGCCCAGTATAGAGCCCAATGTGGGGCTTGAACTCATGACCCTGAGATCAAGATCTGAGCTGAGATCAAGAGTTGGGACACTTAACTGACTAAGCCATCCAGGCATCCCAACTCTGCCCATTTTTAAATTGGATTGTTAATCTTGATACTGAGTGGTAAGAATATATATAATCTGGGTACAAGCCCATTATTAATATACAGTATGGCAGATACTTCAGTCTGTTACTTCTCTCTGCACCTTTATTTATTTATTTTTAAAAAGATTTTATTTACTTATTTGACAGAGAGAGAGATCACAAGTAGGCAGAGAGGCAGGCAAGAGAGAGAGGGAAGCAGGCTCCCCGCCGAGCAGAGAGCCTGATACGGGGCTCAATCCCAGGACCCTGGGATCGTGATCTGAGCCAAAGGCAGAGGCTTCAACCCGCTGAGCCACCCAGGTGCCCCACGTTTATTTATTTACTTTTGAAGATTTTATTTATTCATCTGAGAGACAGAGAGAGAGCATGAGAGCTGAGAAGGTCAGAGGGAGAAGCAGACTCCCCATGGAGCTGGGAGCCTGATGAGGGACTTGATCCTGGGACTCCAAGATCATGACCTAAGTTGAAGGCAGTCGCTTAACCAACTGAGCCACCCAGGCACCCCTCTCTGCACTTTTAAATGAAATTTTGCATCTCTTTAAAAGCCAAAGTTTTGAATTTTCATGAAGTTTATAAATGACGGAAGTTTTTCTTTTACAGCTAGAGCTTTTGTATTCTACCTAGGAAATCTCTGCCACACGTGGATTGTGAATTCTTTTTTCTTCTGTATGATAGTATTACCCCTTACATTTAGGTCTATTATATTTTCAAAATTTTTAGAGATGGCATCAGATAAGAGTCAAGGTTCATTCTTTTTTTTTTTTAAGATTTTATTTATTTAGGGTGGCTCAGTCAGTTGGGCCACTGCCTTCGGCTCAGACTGTGGTCCTGGGGTCCTAGGATCAAGTTCTGTATCAGGCTTCTTGCTCCACGGGGAGCCTGCTTCTCTCTCCACCTCTGCCTGCCACTCTGCCTGCATGTGTGTGCGCGCTCTCTCTGACAAACAAACAAACAAACAAACAAATAAATAAAATCTTTACTTATTTGATAGAGGGAGAGAGCAAGCGAGCACACAACCAGGAGGGAGAGAGAGAAGCAGACTTCCCGCCAAGCAGGGAGCCCGATGTGGGGCTTGATCCCAAGACCCTGGGATCATGACCTGAGCCGAAGGCAGATGCTTAACGGGCTGAGGCACCCAGGTGCCCGAAGGTTCATTCTTTTAATGTACAGACTAACCCAACTGTTCCCATACCAGCTCTTGAAAGGGTTATTCTTTTTCCATTGAATTATTTTGGCAGTTTTGTTTAAAAAACCAGTTTACCATAGATTAACAAGTTGCATTCTGAACTCCGTCGTTCCATTGACCTATTTTCCTATACTTTTGCCTATACCACACTGTATTGATTATTGTAGTTTTTTTAAGTCTTGAAAAAAGAGGCTGGAAAAAAAAAACAACAGAGGCTGTTGGCTCATCAGGTTTTTAAATTATTCAGGCAATTCTAGGTCTTTTAAATTTCCATGTACATTTTAGAATCAACTTGTCAATTTCTACCAAAGGCTACTGGGATCCTGGTTGGGCTTGTGTTTATGCTCTGTATCACTCGGAGAGAAGGGACATCTTAATACTGAGTATCTGGTCCAGTACAAGTTTGTATCTTTGTTTAGACTTCTCCAGTTTCTCTCATCAGTGTTTGGCCTTTTTCACCATACAGGTCTGGCATATGTCAATTAAATTTCATCCTTAGGTTTCCATTTCATTGACATGCTATAAATGATACTGCCTCCTGAATTATTACCTGCAGTAGTTCCCTGCATGTGCACATAAATAGTAATTTTTAAATTTTGTCACTGAAACATCCTGCTATCTTGCCAAGCTCATATATTATTTCATATAACGTTTTCTAGATTCCTTCAAGTTTTCTTACATACTCCATATTCTTTGTGACTAGAGACAGTTTTCCTTCTACTTCTAACCTGCATACTTTTGTGGGGGCGCTAATTTCTCTAGCTAGAATATCCAGAATGCTGGTGAGGAAATGAGTGAGGATGAATACCCTTGCTTTTTACATGATCTTACAGTGAAAGCATTCACTTGTTCACCATTAAATATGCTATTACTTATAGATTTTTCACAGATGCCTTTCATACATCTGAGGAAGTTCCCTTCTATGTTCCTGGTTTGCTGAAACTTCACACCTTATAAAAATGAAATCAAGGTGTATCAAAGATTTGAATTTAAAATGTAAGAAAACGTTTGAAAGAAAACAAAGCAGAAAATCATCAGGATCAAGAGCTTGGTGAAGAGTTACCAGACATGACCCCAAAGCATGACCCATAAAAGAAAAACACATTAAGTTACATCGAATCAAAATTAAGAGCCACCACTCTGCACAAGACTCAGAAGGGGATCAGAAGACAAGCTATAGTCTGGGAGAAAAAATTTGCAAATCTTGTATTTGACAAAGGCCTTTTATCTAGAATAAATCAAGAACTCTCTAATATCAACAGTAAAGAATTTTTTTTTTTAAACTGGGACCTGTTTAATGGAGACAAGAGTTTCAGTTGTGCAAGAAGAGAGCTCTGGAGGTAGATGGTGGTGGTGATTGCACGGCAGTGTGAACGTACTTAATATCAATAAAATGTACACTTCAAAATGGTCAAGGTACTAAATTTTATATTATATGTACTTTACCACAATAAAAATATTGGAAAACATTTATTTTTAATTAGAGAATGGCGAGGTGCCTGGCTAGCTCAGTTGGTAAAGCATAGGATTCTTTTTTTTTTTTTTTCCAAATTTTTATTTGAACCCTGGTTAGTTAACATACAGTGTTATATTGGTTTCAGGAGTAGAATTTAGTGATTCATCACTTACATACAACACCCAGGGCTCATCACAGCAAGTGCCCTCTCTAACACCCACCACCTATCTAGCCCATCCCCACCCACTCCCCTCCATCAACCCTCAGTTCATTCTCTTTGAGTTTATTATGGTTTGCTTCCCTCTCCTTTTTCCCCCAGTCCCTGTATGTTCACCTGTTTTGTTTCCTAAATTCCACATCAGAGTAAAATCATCTGTCATTTGTCTTTCTCTGACTTACTTCACTTAGCATAATACACTCTAGGAGAGCATGTGATTCTTGATCTCAGGGTTGAGTTCAAGTCCTATATTGGGTGTAGAGATTACTTAAAAATAAAATCTTGGGGCGCCTGGGTGGCTCAGGTTAAAGCCTCTGCCTTCGGCTCGGGTCATGGTCTCAGGGTCCTGGGATCGAGCCCCACATCTGGCTCTCTGCTCAGCGGGGAGCCTGCTTCCTCCACTCTCTCTCTGTCTGCCTCTCTGTCTACTTGTGATCTCTGTCTGTTAAATAAAAATAAATAAAATCTTTAAAAAGAAATAGAGAGTAGGCAAAAGTCACAAACAGTCATTTCCCCAAAGAGATTATGTGATGGTGAATACGCACATACACATGTGTTCAACATCACCAGTCATTAGGAAAATGCCAGTTAAGACCACAACTTAAGGAACACATCAATAAGAGCATCTAAGTTAAGGATAATGACAATATCAAATGCAGCAAGGTGCAGAGAAAGCAGATCTCTCATACATTGCTTCCGGGAGTTTACGTGGTACAGCCACTCTGCACATTAGTTTGGTAGTTTTTGGGGGGTGTGTGTGTTTTAAATAAAACTAAATCTGTACTTACTATATGACCCAGAAATCTCAATCTTGGGCATTACCCCACAGAAGTGAAATTTTACACCCACAAAAACTTGAACATAAGTGTTTGTATCAGCTTTATTTGCAATAGCCAAAACCAGGGAACGTCAACAATGTCCTTCTGCAGGTGAACAAAGTCATACATCCACATGGGCTCCTGCTCAGGGATAAAACTCACAAATTACTGAGACTGAGATGTACAACAATTTGGATGAGTATCAAGAGCATTTTTTTTAAAAGATTTTATTTATTTGAGAGAGAGAGAGCATGAAAGGGGTGAGGGGCAGAGGGAGAAGCAGGCTCCCTCAAGAGCAGAGGGCCTGATGTGGGACTTGATCCTGGGACTCCAGGATCATGACCTGAGCCGAAGGCAGTTGCTTAACCAACTGAGCCACCCAGGTGCCCCAAGAGCATTTTTAAATTTAACTTTATTATGTTACGTTAGTCACCATACAGTACATCATTAGTTTTTTATGCCGTGTTCCATTATTCATTGTTTGCATCTAACACCCAGAGCTCCATGCAATCCGTGCCCTCCTTAATACCCATCACCGAGCTAACTCATCCCCCAAGCCCCCTCCCCTCTAAAACCCTCAGATTGTTTCCTGCAGTCCATAGTCTCTCATGGTTCGTCTCCCCCTCTGATCCCCCAACCCAGCTCACTTTTCCTTTCCTTCTCTTAATGTCCTCCGTGCTATTTCTACACTTCACAAATAAGTGAAACCATATGATAATTGGCTCTCTCTGCTTGACTTATTTCACTCAGCATGATCTCCTCCAGTCCCATCCATGTTGGTGTAAACGCTGGGTATTCATCCCTTTTGATGGCTGAGAAATATTTCATCATGTATATGGACCACATGTTCTCCCCAGCCATCTGCTGAAGGGCATCTCGGCTCTTTCCACAGTTTGGCGACCGTGGCCATTGCTGCTATGAACATTGGGGTACTGATGGCCCTTTTCACTACATCTGTATCTTTGGGGTAAATACCCAGGAGTGCAATTGCTGGGTCATAGGGTAGCTCTATTTTGAACTTTTTGAGGAACCTCCATGCTGTTTTCCAAAGTGGCTGCACCAACTTGCCTTCCCACCAACAGTGTAAGAGGGTTCCCCTTTCTCCACAACCTCTCCAACATTTGTCGTTTCTTGCTTTGTCAATTTTTGCCATTCTAACTCGTGTAAGGTGGTATCTCAATGTGGTTTTGATTTTTATAAGGACACTGTATTTCCAAATAAAGCCACATCCATAGGTATTGGAGATTAGGAGTTCAGCATCTTTTGGGGGCCACAAACCAACCCATATAAGAGATGGCTGACTTGCCTGTCTACCCCCATTATCTAAGTAAGTGCTTGTATATCCTGTATACAGGAATTCCTGTAACTATTTCTCCACTCAACCCGATTCATCAGATTATGGAAAACAATGCTTACAGGCACAGCATATGAAAAGTATATTTCAGGGGTGCCTGGGTGGCTCAGTCGGTTAAGCATCTGACTTGATTTCAGCTCAGGTCATGATCCCAGGGTGGTGGGATCAAGCCCCGCACTAGGTTGTGCCCTCAGCATGGAGTCTGCTTAAGATTTTCTCCCTTTCATTCTGCCTCTCCCCTCACTCTCTCTTAAAAAAAAAAAAAAAAGTATATTGCATAATAGAGAAATTTCTATCTATGAAATAAAGTTCTTATTCTTTCTTATAGTCAGAGAACCAACACTAGGACATGAATTTTACCTTTTACCCAGTCCTTTTTTTTAATTGGAGGGTCTTTATTGTTTTTTTTTTAACTTTTTATTTATTCATTTGGCAGACAGAGATCACAAGTAGGCAGAGAGGCAGGTAGAGAGAGAGAGAGGAAGGGAAGCAGGCTCCCCGCTGAGCAGAGAGCCCGATGTGGGGCTCGATCCCAGGACCCTGACATCACGACCTGAGCCGAAGACAGAGGCTCTAACCCACTGAGCCACCCAGGCACCCCCTTTATTGCTTTTTTCCCTTTGTTGTTTTTATCATATCTGCTATTTATAGAAAACACGAAAGATAAGACACAAATTTAAGAAAAAGCACAAGGAAAATACACAATAAGTAATTTGCTTATGGAATTCTTAAAATTTCTTCACTATCAAAGTTTGATTCCTGATTCTCTTTTTGACTTAAAAACCCTAGTCTATACTAGTGTATTTTAGAACTAAGAATTGTTATGGAGCAATAATTTTCAATTACCAAACACTACAAAAGATATAGAATGCATGGAGGTTTCTTTGGCATTTATTTAGTTTACAGTAGTTCCGAAATCTATTAATAATGAGAATTTTTCCACTACTTATTCTTAAGAAAAACCTAAATACATCTCTATAATGGAATAAAAGAAGTGTATATCAAGTTAGAAAACACAAAAAATTAAGACTAAGATAATCTCATGGGGTGTCTGACTGGCTCCAGTTGACAGAACATATGACTCCTAATCGCAGGGATGTGAGTTTGAGCCCCACGCTGGGCACAGAGCCTAGTTTTAAAAAAATTTAAATAATCTCATAACATACAAATACCATCTTTTTAAAGAAAGATGCACTTTGTAGATATTTTATTTTGCAGCAACTTCAAACCTACACATGGTTTCCAAGTACAGCATGAAAGCCTTCTGATCTGCAAAATCATCGAGAGTGATGCTCCCAACATTCAGTCCGTTGTGCGATCCCTATGAATATAGGTGCTCCCTTCTATGACCACCGGACACCTCTGAGCCAGGACTCGACACTGATCCACGACTGCCTTCCAGTACTCAGAGCTCATCTGAATTCTGCCAGTTGTCCCGACCTCCTGCGGCGAGATGACCCAGTTCAGGGTCTCGTGTTGCCCTTAGCAGCCACATTTCATCTTCTTCACTCTTGAATGGTTTTCCCTCAATCTTCAGGACCTGAGATTACAGGCCAGTTACTTTGCAGAACGGGTCTCGGTTGGGTTTGTCTCTTTCTCCTCACATTCAGATTCGGGTTATCTGTGCATCTTTTTTTTTTTTTAAAGATTTTATTTATTTATTTGACAGAGTGAGAGAGATCACAAGTAGGCAGAGAGGCAGGCAGAGAGAGTGAGAGAGGGAAGCAGGCTCCCTGCCAAGCAGAGAGCCCGATGTGGGACTCTATCCCAGGACCCTGAGATCATGACCTGAGCCGAAGGCAGCGGCTTAAACCACTGAGCCACCCAGGCGCCCCGGGTTATCTGTGCATCTTCAACAGGACCTTCACAAACACGATCCTGGGTCCTCACTACCTCCTAGCGAGTCGCACACCATTGTGACTTGTCTTGTTGGACAGATGCTTAACACTACGTCACTTTCCCTAAAGATTTCCTAAAAAATCCTCTTCTCTAAGAGCATGTGATTAGCTACAGAGATTTTGTGCAGGACTGCAGAGAGGACATCACACTTTCTGCTGCACCGACCAGGCGGAATATTCCAAGGGCTCAGAGCCCATCCCCCAGGAGCTGCCGAAGGTAAGCCCTGAGGGGAAGACAGGCTTTTCTTAGTAACACGCAGTGTTTGAGCAAGGGAGGCCAGCTGCGCTCACCCTTCCCTGCACACCTCCCTGCATTCTAGCCGTTAGAAACAAGTCACTAAAAAAAGGCCCATGTTCAAAGAGAGGAGATTTTGACTCTCACTTTTGATGTGATGAATAGAAAAGAATAGGACACGTTTAAACCACCAAGTCCAAGGTACCCACCGCAGACTCTGATCTCCTAAATACACATTCAACTAGGGCCTAAAGCTCTCGGTCAGGAGAGACACAAATGTTCCCGTTCTTTTGTTTTCCTTCCTTCTTGCTTTTAACAGTGCATATACCTATTGTGGTGAATGCTCCATGTGCCCTTGAAAATAATATACATTTGGTAATTGCTGGGTGTAGCAGGATTCCAAAAATATTAATTAGGTCAAATTGGTTAATCACATTGTTCCAATTTCTTTAGCTTAACTGACTTTTTAAAATAGTTATTTTTTTTTTAAAGATTTTATTTATTTATTTGTCAGAGAGAGAGAGAGAGAGAGAGAGAGCACAGGCAGACAGAGTGGCAGAGGGAGAAGCAGGCTCCCCACGGAGCAAGGAGCCCGATGTGGGACTCGATCCCAGGATGCCGGGATCATGACCTGAGCCGAAGGCAGCCGCTTAACCAACTGAGCCACCCAGGCGTCCCTAGTTATTTATTTGACAGAGAAAGAGAGATCACAAGTAGGCAGAGAGGCAGGCAGGGTGGGGGGGGGGGGAAGCAGACTCCCTGCTGAGCAGAGAGCCCGATGCGGGGCTTGATATCAGGACCCTGAGACCATGACCTGAGCCAAAGGCAGAGGCTTTAACCCACTGAGCCACCCAGGCGCCCCAGCTTAATCTGATATTTTTGTTTGTTTCATCAATAACTACGTAGATAAAAACCTTCCATAACGGAAGACCCTCGTGTGTGCGTGTGGGCGGACGGGTGACAGTGTTTCACGGACTTCCTAAGGATGGTGACGAAGCGTCTCACTATATCCATGCGAACACAGATTCAGCAATACCGATGACCTCATTTCATCCCAGTGTCCAGCATCTTTCCTATGAGCCAGGGATTGGGCAATATTCTCGATACCAGCCTGCCTCCGTCTCCTGAAGAGAATCCTCTGGTCCCAGCCCTCAAGCCTTTCCGAGTTAGAACTGGGACCTGCACTTGTGTGTGTTCAGATAAGGATTTTGACACAAGAAGTGGTTGCTTGAAGCTGTTCGTGCACACCACCTGGCTCTCACCGCAGGAATATGGGCAAGTCACGTAAGTCACAGGAGAGGAAGGAAGGGGAGGGTCGGCCAGGGCTGCCACCACGGGGGCTCTCCTCCCTCCCGTGCTTGCAACACGGAAGCAGGGCCCCTGAGCAGGCTGCGGGGCTGGTATGATCCCTGCGTCCCTCTCCCTCGTCTGCTTTGGTAAGTTCCTTGGATGCCTATACTGGGACTCGAGACGGCGGTGGACTGAGGGAGAGACCTAGGGCAGGTGATGACGCGGGGAGGGGACACCATCATGGGCATCAGGGCCCTGCTGGCGGCTCCAGACAGGCTTCCTCTAGCAACCGATATGAACACTTACGAGTTTACATCCCGCATCCGTGCCTGTGCTCTGCGCCTACATCGCCTCTCCTCTACTCCACATTTCAGTTTTAGTGACTCGGTATTTTTAATTTAAGTGTATTTATTGGAGAATGGACACTTCCAAACAATACCTTCAACAACAACCCAGGGTCATTTGCTAAGAACGGAAGGTTTCCGTAAGGGTACGCATAAGGAAAAGGAAGAAAACGTAAGGATTTCTAGCCAAGGGCAGTTGCTGGTCAAGTTTCTGAGCTCAGGGTGGCTCACCTCTCGTCAGAAGGGTGATTAGCAAGACACGGAGGTGCCCACCCCAAACCAAGCCTTTATCCTGGGAGCTCGAGAGGGCTTAACGTGGCTGGAAGTTACCGAAGTGCCTTTCTGATGCGTGATCAATACAACAGAACGCGAGGTCACTGCATCCCCTCAAACCATCCCACAGAGCACCCACGGCTCCTCTCTTGTGCTGCGGGCACACCACTCTGAGCGATGCCAAGTGCCCTCGGGAAGGGACTCAGACCCGCGGGGATAATGAGGGCCTGCAGCCCGAGAGCCGAGGGCTCCTGCTCACGGCCGCACAGAGAAGGAGCAGCACAGTCAGCATTCAGACCCAGGTCTGTCTGACTCCAAAGTCCCTGCTGTCTCTGGCCAGCCACAGCGGGACATTAAGAGGAACGCGCGTGTGGGGTGTTCATAGCGCACATGTCCTCAGACGGAGTGTACAGACGGAGAGTGGGACACCTACGGAGGTGACACAGGAGTGGGTCACACAAGCGTAGGGAGGCCCTCAGGACATCCGGCCTCTCAGGTCTGTCCGTAGGCACCATGGAAGCCTGGTGTCCCCAAGGGGGGGGTGGGTGTGATCCCCAAGCAGTGGTCGCCGCGACCTGGTTCTGTCTTCACCACGTTCCTCTGATCCCGATGCTCCAGACTAGATCTAAGAGCCCCGTCTTGGGAAGGTGAACGGGGTCCACACTGAAGCCGCCCCCCTGTGTTTCCAGGACAGGAGGAATCGGGTGTGCGCCTGCATCCTCCATGCCTGCACATGCTGGTCGAGTGTCTCTGAAATACATCCGTGGTGCTGGGGCTTGGTTTCCTTATCCACGCAGTGAGGGTAATGATGACCCACCGCGGTGACTAGAGGCTGCGCACGCACAGGGAGATTACTGACTGTGACTCCCATGGCGGAAGGAATCCTGCCATCCCCCTCCCCGGCTCAGGGGCTATTTCTGCTGGAGATCCCCCTCGGAGAACGCTCCATCGTCGGTGAGTGAAGCGAGCACGTCCCTTTGCTCTCCTCTGTCCTTGACAGAACGTGTGCCCTGTCATCCGGCTCCCAGGCACCCGCCCCTCGTGAGGTAAGACTTCTGAGAACGTCTCCTCTCATCACTGTGTAGGTGACGTGCAGAGCTGACACGAGACGCCAGTCAGACAAGAAGCCAGGTGGTCCAGAGCGTGTCCAGCCAACGTGTCCTCGCAGCCGCGCTGGCGGAAGCCCTCAAGCCTCAGGGGGACACCAGCTCGGGAGGCGGTGGGGGGGTCCTGGTGCCCCCTCAGCAGTGTCTGCAGGGGTGCGTGAGGGCATTGAGCAGGCAGGACCTGAAGAGGTCTGGAGGTTTCCGAACGCTGCGTGGTGCTCAGCTGGGAGACGGCAGGTCAAGGGCACCGAGTTCCAGTGGGAAATCACTCAGGACGCGCTTCATGATGCCGAGACTCCTTCCTTAACCGAGACGAACTGGACCCTCGGTCCTCAATCCGTCCAATGCCCTGATCCTCCACATCTGTCGGCCGCCACGCCGCTGTCCACCGCCCTGTCCACTCCCTTTGCTCTGTGCTGCGAGCCCCCCGCCCCCGCACAGCTACAGCCACGGCCGAAGCGGCACACCCGGCCCCACGGCGCGGTCACTGCAATGGGGACCGGTCCGCCTCGGGGCTCCGCCCGTCTGCAGGGACTGGGCAGGAGGGACAGGGGCCCAGGCCCCAGGGCTCCGGCACACAGAGGCCGGGCTGGCCGGTCGGGGGTCCTGCTTCTCGCCGAACGTGTCTTCCCCACGCCTGCTTCCCCGAACTCCCAGACTTGCCGGCATGTGAGCTCTTGCGAGCTGGGAGCGTCCTGAGACGGCACCGCTTTACATTCCTTCTCCAGGAACGTAGAGTTCTCCGTTGCCTTGGAGGCCATCCCTGGAAATTTCCTGCGTTCCCTGAGCGTGATGCTTGCCTCCTCACACTTCTCCAGCGGGGCTGCGCCGGGACGCCTCTCCCGGCCTCTCCGGGCTGGCGCGGGCGGGCTCTCCCCTGAAGGCAGCTGCGGGGTGTCTGCGGTGTGGGCGACGGCAGGTCTCCCACGGGACCGGGTCTTGGGGGCTCCAGTCGGGGAGGGGGACGCAGCAGCGGCACAGGCCCTGGGAGGACAGGGCATGTCAGCCGCTGGGGCTCCTGGGGCAGGTCCCCCCCGCAGGGACAGCCCCAGTCCCAGGGAGCCCCAGCGGCTGGGACTGTGGACCGTCAGCTGGGATCGGCCTCGGGTGAATACTGTGGGGCACTTGGGGGTGAGGCTTGCTGGGTCCCCCCGTGCGGTGCCACCCCTCCGAGGGCATGTCCCCCCGGGGCCCAGCTGCCCTGACTGGGGGCCGCAGGGCCGCAGGTCGAAGGCTGCCCTCGCTTCTCCGCGTGACCACACCTGCCTGTTGCGCTCTCAGCACTTCTGCTGCCTTTTTGCTGCAGTCGGAGATTCCCCAGAGCTATTTCCGTCCGTCCGTAGCTGCGTTTTGTAACCGTTCTCGTTTTTGTGGGGGACCCGAGCGTCGGGGCCCCCGCAGCCCACCATCTTGCTGATGTCACCATCTGCTCTGGGAGTTTCCACAGCCCCCCCCGGGGAGCCCCGCGAGTAGCCAGTGCTGGAGCACACCCCACACACAGCTGTTGTGTGGGACCGTGTTGTGTGGGACAGCGGAGAAACACGGTCTGTTCCTGAGACCTGTTTTAGGGCGCTACACAGGGAGCTCTGTCCTGCTTGGAGAAATAAGGGATGAAAATACATAACCGAGAAGACGGGCTCGGAGACGTTCCAGCACCAAAGGCTGCGGCTGTCCTCACTAGCTCCTTCCCCCGAGAGGGTGTGCTGCCCCTTCCCGCCACATGGAGGTGGGTGATGACGGGGTCACCCTGGCGCCGGGAGGGAGGAACAAGGGCAGTTGTTGTAAGTCTGCACTGTCTGAATGAACCGACCATCTACTGGGTGCAGACTTCTAGACGGTGCCAAGAACGCAGTGGGATGAACGCACAGCCGTCACCTCTAAGAAAGATTACGACTGAGTCGAGGACCCGGCATCAGTTGGATTCATAAATGGAGCCAGTGTCTATCTGGAAAGGCCTGGCATTTTCTGCTGAGGATTAGGACAGGACTGAAACAGCCCTATGACTTTGCATCTCCTACCATCTTCATAAAGTCTGAGCTGTGCTGACCCGGCCACCTCGCCAGCCGGTCAGTGTGCGCTCACGGGGGCCCTCCTACGGGCCAGGGCCTGTGCGGACACTGGGCATGCCGAGGGGAAGAACACAGGGTCTCTGCCTCTAGCTGCTCGCACGGAGTGACATCTTGTCTCCTGTGGCATGAGGTGCAGACTTTTACAAACTCGAAGATTTTATGACCCAATCGCTTCTGCCCCAATTCACGGCACCCGGGGCACTGGGCAGCCTTCATTACGGGGGACGCTTTCATCGCAGGGGAGATGGTCTGGGGGCTTCCGGGCCCACCGAGGGTCTGCACATCAGCAGGAGTTAGGCTGACTCGCCAGTCTCCTGCATGGTCCTGCCTTACAGACTCTAGCAGCAAACGCTAAGAATAAGGGTCCTTTTGATAGAGGATGTGCACGGAAGGGCTTGTGGACATCCGGGGAACCAGTGCAGATCCCGGGGCCGTGGGAGGAGCGAGCTGCACAGGAGACCTTCTGGGAGAAGCAAGGAAGGAGCCAAGAGCAGAGCTGGAGCCACAGGCCCGAGGGGGGAAATGAGAAGCCCCAGATGCCTGACCTCCAGGGTCCCTTCTCAGGGGCAGCCCCTGGGAGGCCCCGTGGGACGGGCTCCAGGCGGGTGCTTGTGGCTCATGGACAGTTCTCTTGCAGGGCTGTGTGCTGGCCGAGGAAGCAGGGGGACCGACGGCGAGTGTTTCTTGCGGATACACTCTTCACCTTCGTTCTACAGCCCTGAGGCTTCTACTCTGGCTCTCGTCAAGGGGCAGAGGACACTCCTTCCTCTTTTTTTAAATTTTATTTTATTTGTTTATTTGAGGGAGAGCACAGAAGCAGGGGGAGAGGCAGGGGGAGAACCAGACTTACCACTGAACAGGGAGCCCAATGCAGGACTTGATCCCAGGACCTCGAGATCATGATCTGAGCCAAAGGCAGAAGCTTAACTGACTGAGCCACCCAGGCGTGCCATTTTTAAAAGATACAAATGTCATATAACATCATATTAGTTTCAGGTGCACAACATGAGTCAAAATTTGTGTGTGCTGGGGGGCGCCTGGGTGGCTCAGTGGGTTAAAGCCTCTGCCTTCGGCTCAGGTCATGATCCCAGGGTCCTGGAATCGAGCCCCGCATTGGGCTCTCTGCTCAGCAGGGAGCCTGCTTCCTCTCCCTCTGTGGGTCTCTCTGCCTACTTATGATCTCTGTCTGTCAAATAAATAAATAAAATCTTAAAAAAAAATTTTATATGTTGGTAAATGATCAGCACAATAAATGTAGTTAACATCCACACCACACAGTTAACAATTTTTTGGTTGTTTTTTCTGGTTATGAGAACTGGTAAGCTCTACTCTCTCAGCCGCTTTCAAGTAAGCCCTGCACGACTGGTCACTACAGTCCCTGTGCGGCTCGTTACAGCCCCGGGACTAGCTTTGTAACTGGAGAACCGGACCTTTTGGCCCCTTCGCCCATCTCACTCGGGCAACCGCCTATCTGTTCTCTGTATCTACGATTTCTTTCCTTCCTTTCTCCCTTTCTTTAACACTCCACACGTGAGTGACGTCATAATAAATACAGTAAACACAGTATTTACGTTCCCACGTCTGATTCTCGTAGTGTAATACTTCTAGACCCATCCATGATGACACAAGCGGCAATATTTCCTCCTTTTCTGTGTGATATTACGTGTAATATTCCATTACACAACTACCCACACCAAATTTTCTTTATCCATCCGCTCATCAGTGGTCACGTTTTGGCTGTGGTAAATAACGCTGCAGAGAACACGGGGGCGCAGACAAGTTTTCGAGACGTGTTTCCATTGCATTCAGCTATATTCCGAGCAGCGGGGCCGCTGGATCGAGGGCAGATCTACTCAGAACCGCCCGACTGTTCTCCGCGGCGGCCGCCCCTCCTTACGCTCGCAGCAGCAGCGCACAGGGTTCCCTGTTCTCCTCATCCTCGCCGACACCTGCCACCTCTGGTTTTCTGGGTGAGCGCCATTCGGACAGGTGCGAGGTGACATCTCATGAAAGAGCTCGCTGAGAACCGGCGGACTCATCAAATCCAGCCCCAGAATCTTTTTTCCAGGGACGCTTCCCGAGCCCTTCCTCAGCGCCTGGCCCAGCTTTCTGGCACCTGCCGAGGGTGACCTTGCGATGCCGGACTGCCGGCAGGAATGTGGAGTCCACTCTCAGCAAGGGAGAATCCCGCTGCCCTCCGAGTCCACGGCGTCCGCAGGCTGAGTCAGCCAGACTCGGGGAAATACACCTGCAAATACTGCCGGACAGAGGGCCCGCGCCAGTGCTCCCCAGCCACAGACGTCCTTCTCGTGGTTCCAGGTGGGAAGGAAGCATCCCAGAAAGATCTGGCCTGACCTGTCCGGCCCTCCCCCATCAGAGGATGAAGAGGGACTCAGAGGAGAGGACAGTAAGTGGTCTCTCCCCCGGCGGGGCTTGGGGTCGGCAGAGCAGTCTGAGGACACTGGTTTGATCAGGGATTAGCGAACGGGAGCTCCCGATTCCTCGACAAGACTTTGCCACGTTGGGCAAAGGTGCGTCTGGTATTCTTGGCTCACACGCCCTGAGGAAACACCTTCGAGGACACCAGGAACAAGGGGGACCCTCAGCTTCTCCCCATCACTTCTGACTCTCTTTCTCTTCCAGGAAGTTCACCTAAACCTTCCTTCCCGACTCAGAGAGGCTGACGGTGACACCAGGAGAGAACGTGACTCTTCAGGGCCGGGAGACAGACCTCATGATGGCATCTGTCACGTTTGCTCTGCTGAAGCAGGGCGCGCCTGGGCCTGCCGACGTCCAAAGACCATCGGGAACATGGCTCACCTCGCCCTCGGGACTGTGCGAGCCGGGGACGGTGGCAGCTACTGTCTACTGTCTTCTTCCAAGCCGAGGCTCCTTTCTGGGCCTCACAGCCCAGCAACAGCTCAAAACTGAGGGTGAGAGGTAAAGAGGGGGACGATTTTATGATTAAATAACCCTAACCCCTCACTGTCATGCCCCGCGCCCTTGCCACGGTCATTTCCCTTACACGCAAACACAGACACGGACAGAAGCAGACACGGTCGGACACAATGTCGCTCCGGTCATTTCGGTTACTTGCTGGACCACCGAAGAACAGGCAAAACGAAACTTCTCACTTCTGCCTTCCCTTATTCCTCCGCTGGCGCGTCGCCCTTCTCCGCGCAGACCCAAGTCCGATGCGCATCACCTTCCCTTCGCTGAAGAACTTCCGGTAACACTCCGTGCGAGGCAGGTGAACCGGCAACACATTCCCTGTTTCCGTCGGTCTGAGGAAGCCTTTACTGCCTCACTTTTGAAGGACAATGTCTCAGGGTCCAGGATGTTAGATCAGCATTTTGTTTCTCTCAACACGCTGACACCTCACTGCACTCTCTTCCCGGGTGGTTCCCAGGAGTCGGCCGTGAGCCTCACCGTTGCTCCCGTCCAGCCGAGCCCTCTCCTCTCGCTTCCTTCAGGATTCTCTTACCCTCTGACTTCCTACCGTGAAAGCGCGTGCACGGAGGTAGTTTCTCGTGCTTTATGTCCGATGTTTACCCTCCTTACTGTTCTCTCGGTTTCTGGGATCTGTGGTTTTGTGTCTGACATTAATTTGGAGAAAATCCTCAGTTGTCATTTCTATTATCTCTTCTTTTGCTCCCTCTCTGCTCCTGTTGGTTCCGTGACGTGCGGGTCACGCCGTCGTCCACAGCCCTTGGACCCCCCGTTCTGCGTTCCTCCGGTCTGGTTTCTGCCTGCTTCCCGGTTTTGGAGGCTTCTGCCGGCGACGCCTCAGGCACTGAGGTTCCTCCCTCAGCCGTGCCCATCGAAAGGCATTCTTCGCTTCTGTCACAGTGTTTCTGGTCTCTGGAGCTTCTTTCGGAGTCTTTCTTGGGATTTCCACCTGCGTGCACCACCCATCCGCTCCGGGCTGCCGTCTGCTTTACCTAGGGCAGCCCCAGCATGTGAATCAGCGTGATGTTAAGCTCCTGACATGATCATTCCAACATTTCCGCCAGATCTGCACCTGGTTCTGCTGCTGCTGTGTCTCTTCCAACCACTTGTTTGGCTTTTGGTACACCCCGTCCTTCGTTCCTGATGGCCGGCCACAACACGCCAGGCAAAGGAACTGCTGGAAACTGGCCTTTAGTGACTTGGTGCTGAGGGGCTGGGAGCCTTCTGGGGTCCTGGGATCATGGCTCCGGCTTGCAGGGAACCTGTGCCCCCAGGCGGTGACCCTCACAGGGCTTCTCAGTCCCCCTGCTGTGGTGGGACACAGTGGCCGGAGCTGGCTGCGGTTGGGTGTTTCTCTCCTTCCGGGTCAACTGGGCTCTGGTAACACCCCAGGGGGCTAGGCTCGGTTAACTAGAACTCGGCTCTATTTCAAAGTGGGGTTTCCCGCCTCCCTGCCAGAAGCAGAAGGGATTTTTCTTGGCTCTTCACCAGAAGAACCTGACAGAGCTCCGGAAGGTGAAACTCCCAGACCCCGTGCCCAGGCCGCCACGACCAGCTCCCCGGAGTTCCTAAGTCTCAGACTTGTCCAAGCCAAGTATCCCTACCTGGCACAGGTTCCCATGGAGGTTTCGGCTTGTGGGCTCTTGCTCAGCAAACTGTGATTCTCTGGACTCCCGGGTTGGCCTCTGAGAGCCCCGCAGAGGGCTGCTCTGTGACCTCACTGCCATTTCAGAGCTAACAAGAGTTAGAGTCTTCTCAGTCTGTTCTGCTTTTCACTCTGTTACCATGGAGTGGCGACTTCCATGCTCAACCAGGAACTGGAAGCCAAGATCTCTGTCATCCCGATCTGGGGAAATCCTTGGTCAGGGACTCCGTCTTGCTCAGGGACCAGGGCCTCGATCATCAGAGAGGACACGCGCAAGAGCACTGTCTCTTCGGTCTGTTGTTCTCAGCACCATGCTGGGAGAACCGAGGCCCTGGGAGCCAGCACGAGCTGAGACACATTGGAAGGGACCCTTGCACACAGAGTGGGAGGCAGGACGGTGACTTTCTCCCACATGACCTAACCTGTGACTAGTAGCGATCTCTGCCTTTGGGGGTTTGAGGATTTCCCGCCTCTCCCCATCCATTCTCCTCCCTGCATTATTTCTTCTCTGTCCCGATGCAGCACATGCAGAGCAGACCTCTTCCTGGGCCCTCACCAATGTACATTTACATATTTTTAATTGATTAGGAATTTTACGAAACCATTGTCCTAGAATGGGACATGGGATATAATGCATTCTGTGTCCTGGTGCTTCTGTTTCTGTTCCCTGATGACTCCGGATGGCAGCTCACTAACCAGCAGGCACAAGCGGGCTCTGAACATGACAGTCAGAGGAGGAGAGAGGGAGGGTGCTCCGCGGTCAGGGCTGGGCGCTTGTCTCTTTCAATTTCCTCAGATATGGCGCCAGGAAATCACACTAAGATTAACGTCCTCCGACCGGGTCTGGCGGCCCCCTTTCTGATTATTATGGGGGCTGTCCTGGCTGAAGCCTGGCTTCCACAAGGAGCCTCTGCACGGACCCAAGCAAACAACTGAGCACTCTTCTTTCTCATGGGCTGTCCCAGTGACAGGGGGCATGTCAACACCAAACTTTCCTTGTGGGGACCTCCTATGTTTCTCAACAGTGGCACGACTGGTATTTCTGGTGGGATATTTCCTACCACGTAGGACTGTCTGGTTCATTGCAAGAACATTCAGCATCTCTTCTGTCTCTCGTTCAAGGAGCTGAAGCCCCACTCACTGTGCTGACAAGCCAACAGACACTCCCATGCCCTCTCACACAACCCCACATTCGGAGGAGGGGCGAGGGGTGCAGTTGCCCTGGTGGAGAACCTGTGTTTGGAGGCCAGGAGAAATCGTATCTTCCTCTTCCTCCCTCCCCCGACCTCTCTCTGTCCTTCTCCACCTACAGACCCCACAGCTGTTGAGGGGAATGACGGGTATTGATGAAGTTGGACCCACTGACCGTGAACAGTTTCCAGTAGGATGCGCATTCTCACCTCTGCTGAGAGCCACTCCGGGACTAGATGATGGTTTCCTCTTCTGTACTCCCCACCTGGGACAGAGAACAGGACAGCACGTAAGAATTCATCCCACGAATGATTACTTCATGCAACCCTGAACACTCCATATTTTGTTGCACCAACAGGACATGCCACTTGGGTCCCACCCCGAATGTTCGTACACAGACGAACCTCTTTCTGGAATCGTTACTCTAGCTATTTCCTGTGTCTTTCTTTTGCATTTTCCTGATAGCGAATGATGCTGAGCGTCTGCTCATGTACTATTGACGTTTCAAAAAATGTTTATTAAAATACAATCAACATAAAATGCTATACTAGCTTCGGGCACACAACACACTGATTCAACGATTCTATACACTCCTTGATGCTCACCATGGTAAGCACAGTCACCATCTGTCACTACATGACCTTTATTTTAATTCCCGATAAAGTATCTGATTAAATATTTGCCCGTTTTTAATTGGATTATTTGTCTTCTTAATACTGAATTTCAAGAATATACACATACTCGGGCCGCAAGTCTGTTAACAAACACCTACTTTACAGGTATTTTTTCTCATAGTTTGTGACTTGTCTTTTCATTTTTAAACCTCTCTTAAAGAGAAGTTTTAAGTTTTGATTAATCTCACCAATTATGAATTATTTTGTCCTCTGTGGTTCGAGTTTTTGTGTCCTAAGGAATCTTTGCTTAACTCAAGGTCACAAAGATCTTTTTCCTACATTTTCTTATGTAACTATTAGAGTTTTAGACTACATTTATATCGTCACCTTTTTTTTCCTCTAAAGATGTTATTTTTACTTATTTATTTCAGCAAGAAAGTGCGCGCATGCGTGGGAGGCAAAGAGTAAGAATACTTGAGCTGGAGTCTCCTCCTTCTAGGACTGCGTGTGTTCCCAAAAGTTCGCAGGTGGAAACCTTAACCCCCCAGTGTGATGGTGCTGGGAGGTGGGGCCTTTGAGAGATAATTAGGTCATAAGGATGCGGTCTTCATGAATGGGATTAGTCTCTTCTTGTAAGAGACACAAGAAAGATGATCTCTCTTCACCATGTGAGGATGGAAGGCAAAGGCAGCCATCTGTAAACTGGGAGGAAGGTGCTCGTTAAGAATCCCAACATGTGAGCACCCTGGTCTGGGACTTCCAGCCTCCAGAACTGCGGGAAGTAAACATGGGCTGGTCGGGCCACCCGGTCTGTGGTCTTCTGTTAGGGCGGCCTGAGCTGAGGGACACCCACAGGTGGGACGGGGAGGAGTGCACGTCCTCCCTTTCCTGGATACCCACTGGGATTCTGTGGTTTTAGGGCACCAAGCACTGAGCCTTGTCCTGTCTGGAGCATCAGGGAATGAAAAGAGACAATGGAAAAGATGGCTTCGAAAGCCTTTCCGCGCCAGAGCTAAGGCTGACACACGTACTTCTCTGCGAGGACAGGGTTCTCCCCATCTCCGAGCCAGCCCTTCTCCCCTCCGGTCGGCGCGGGTGACCACGGGGTGGTGTTGGAAGTGGCGTTCACTCCGCGGAGGAAGATGGTGAGTTCTGGGGTCCTGGCATCTTTTCATATCCTTGGAAAAATCTCTGAGGGGCGCTCCTGGGCATCCTCTCAGTTAGCCACTGTGCGTTCGCTGAGGCCCTACTGTGCGCCAGGACCCCTGTCCACAGATGCCAAGGTTCCCAGCACAGCGTCCCTGCTTTCTGGGCGAGGGACATCCCACCTCCCGCGGCATGAGGACATACACTTCTATGAACCCGCTCGAGACTTTACAACCAGAGGGATGTTAGCATCCTGGTGACAGCAGTCAGTCCACTTCTCGCTCCCTTCCGAGCACAAATCCACGCCCTTACGTGAACGAAAGCGCCTCCGCACAGCTCACTGGGACGCAGAGACCCGTCCCCGTGCGCACGGAAGGTGGGTGTCTGCAGTGGAAGAGGGGGCAGCAAAGGGCAGGGTGACAGTCTGCAGCCCGGCTGCGGCTCCTCAGCGACACCCCCATTTCGGAGGAGGTCTCTCCTCCAGGCCCCCCCTGCCTGCCCAGAAGGAGCTCCGGGATCCCCGCTTCGAGGACCCCCTCCAGCAGGGACACACCCGGAGCAGCAGTGCTAAGTAAGCACCGCCTCCCCCCACTCTTAGCCACCCCACCTTCCCCCCAACCTGCCTCTTCACAGGCTCCCAACCTCAGCTGGGAGGCAGCGCTGCCAAGAGAAACCGAGACGTGTGCCCTGGCGCCGCCTTCTGGGAAACGGAAGAAAGGCTCCTACTGACCGGCGGGTTGAACCGTGAGTATCTAAGTGAGAAGGTGCTGCCTCCTTCCAGGGCGGAGGCAGGGAGCCTTCTCACCGGACACGGAAAAATCACGGCAGCATAGCATCACGAAAAGCAAATGACAATTTTCCAGTAACCAACGAATCCAAAGACAATACTGAGATCGGGGAAAGAATCCAAAAGGGCTGCGGTGGGGCGCCTGGGCGGCACAGGCGGTCGAGTGTCTAACTCTCGCTTTCAGCTCATGTCAATCTCAGGGTCTTGAGACCGAGCCCCGCATCTGGCTCCAAGCTGGGCGTGGAGCCTGGTTAAGATTCTCCCTCCGCCTCCAGCCCCGCTCTCTGTGCTCTCTGCAAAACAAAACGACACAAAACTGAGCACGTGGCTGGCGCGGTGGGTGGAGTGTGCGATTCTTGATCTTGGGGTTGTGATTTCAAGCCCCATGTTGGGCATAAAACCTACTTAAAAATGAAATCTTTAAAAAAAATGAATTAAAAAAAATGAATTCAAAAGAGCTGCTATGAAGAAATTCGGTGAGCTACAAGAAAACTCAGGAAGTCAGTACAATGAACTCAGGAATAAAATTAATGAACAGAAGGAGTATCTTACCAAAGAAACTGAAATTCTAAAAAAGAGCCAAATGGAAATTCTAGAGCTGACAAACTCGATAAATGAGATGGACACTACATTAGGAAGCACTGGAAATAGAGCAGATCACCTGGAGGAGAGACCCAGGTGCCCCAAGAACTAAGATTTTTAAAGCAAATAAACCGTACAGGAGGGGCGCCTGGCCAGCTCAGACGGTGCAGTGTGTGGCTCTTGATCTCAGGATTCTGGATTTAAGCTCTACATCGGGTTTAGAGATTACTTAAAAAAATAAAATAAAATCTTTTTTTAAAAGATTTTATTTATTTATTTGCCAGAGACAGAAAGAGAGAGAATACAAGCAGGGAGAGCAGCAGGCAGAGGGAGAAGCAGACTCAGGGCTACACAGAGAGCCCGATGTGGGACTCGAGCCCAGGACCCTGGGATCATGACCTGAGCTGAAGGCCAATGTTTAACCAACTAAGACACCCAGGCGTCCCCCCAAAAAATAAAATCTTAAAAACAAAACAAAACAAAACCCCTACAAGAACCGACAGACTCCATTACAGGAAACAGCACCAAGATTAAAGGGTACACCAGAAGGAGAAGAGAGGACGAGAAGAGACTGTATTTAAAGGAACAAAAGCTAAGAATTCCCCAAACCCGGTGAAGGAAGTAGACATAAAAGTCCACGAAGCAGGGACACCTGGGGTTAAGCATCAGCCTTTGGCTCAGATCATGATCCCAGGGTCCTGGGATCGAGTCCCGGTTCCGGGTCCTTGCTCAGCAGGGAGCCTGCTTCCGCCTCTGCCTGCAGCTCCCCCCTGCTTGCGCTTGGGCTCTCCCTCTGACATAAATAAGTAAATCCGCAAAGCTAACAGAACACCTTATTATCTCAAGGGAAAAGACCTTCTCCAAAACACATTACAACGATGCTGTCAAAAGACTGTGATAAAGAAAGAAGGGTAAAGGCAGCCAGAGGCAAAAGGCAGTAACCTGTAAAGGAACCTCCCTGAGGCTATAAACAGATTTTTCACAGAAATTCTACAGGTCAGGAGACAGTGGAATGACATATTCAAAATGCTTAAAGACAAAACCGCCAGCCAAGTAAACTCTTCAGATACGAAGGAGAATAAAGAGTTTCTCAGACAAACAAAAGCTCAGGGAGCTTGTCGCCGCTACACCTGCCTTTCAAGAAATGCTGAAGGCAGTTCTTCAAACTGAAACGGACAAAAATACATAAAATTCTGATTAAGGTGATAGCATTAGAAAAGTGTAACATTTTTAAAATAGTATATTAAACACTTAAATACAGCATGAAGGTTAAAGAAAAAAGAGCATTAAAAATCACCAATTCAGGGGTGCCTGGGTGACTCAGTGGGTTAAGCCTCTGTCTTTGGCTCAGGTCATGATCTCGGGGTCCTGGGATTGAACCCCGCATCGGGCTCTCCACCCAGTGGGGAGCCTGCTTCCCCCCCTCTCTCTGCCTGCCTCTCTGCCTACTTGTGATCTCTGTCTCTGTCAAATAAATAAATAAAATCTTTTTAAAAAGTCACCAATTCAGTAATGAAATCATGGCATAAAAAGAAATCATTTGTGATATCAAAAATGTACAAGGGGAGGAGGAAAAGGATGAGACTTTGAACAGGCAAATGAAGATAAACTGCTATCAGCAGAAAGGGAACTGTGTTATCTAGGAGATGTTTGATGTAAACCTCACAGTAACCATAAAGCAAAAATCTAGAGCAAAGACATGAAACACGGAAAAATGCAGACTCAGCAAATCACAACAGAAAACCACCAACTTACAAAGGTGGACAGAAACAGGGATACCAGATAAGGGATTAATACCCAAAATATATAAAGAACTCAGACAACTTAGTAACAACAACAGCAGCAACAAAAACAATCCGAATAAAATATGGCCAGAAGTAAACAGACATTTTTCCAAAGAAGACATCCAGATGGCCAACAGACACATGAAAACGTGCTCAACATCACTCATCACCAGGGAAATGCCAATGCAAACCACAACCACACGTCACCCCATCCTGTCAGAATTGACTAGCATCCAAAAGACAAGAGATAACAATGCTGGCGAGGATGTGGTGAAAAAAACAAAAACCCAAACTCAAACCCAAACCCTTGTTCCCTGTAGTGGGCATGAGAATTGGTCCAACCACTATGGAAAACAATATGGAGAGTGTTCAAAAAATTTAAAATAGAACTATGAAATGATCCAATAATTCCACGTCTGGGAATATACCCAATTGAAACAAAAACAGGATTTCAACGAGATCTCTGCACGCCCGCGCTTATCGAAGCATTATTCACGACAGCCAAGATACAGAAACAACCCCGATGCCCATCAGCTGATGCATGGGTAAAAAGATAACAGTACCGGGGTGCCTGGCGGCCTCAGTCCCTGCGGCATGCGACTCTTGATCTCGGGGTTATGGGTTCCAGTCCCCGGCTGGGTGCAGGGATTACTTGAAAATAAAATCTTAAAAAAAAAAAAAAAAGGTAATACATATACACAACGTAATATTCAAGGTAAATATCCCGCCACTCGCAACAACACGGACGGACCCTGAGCACCCTGCGCTGAGCCGGGTAAGCCCGACGGAAAGACAGGCGGACGCTCTCGTTCACACGTGGAATCTGAAGACGTCAAACCCGTGAAACGACAGAGTAAAGGGTGGTGAGCAGGGCACGCAGGGATTAGATAACGTTTTTCAGGGCACAAAAGTGTAACGAGTAGTAAAGAAACCCCGGAGACGCACGGCACGGCATAACGAATACAGACGATACTATGACGCTGTAATCCCACGGCGGGGCCACTGTCGCCGCAACAGTCGCGTTACCACATATAAATGTATCAAAACAACAGGTGCACACCGTACTCCAACACAGTGTTACACGTGAAGCTTGCGCAGGAATGCGACACGTCCGGCGCGCGCCCCCCCGAAGACTGGAAGGTATTAAACTGGTGGCACTAAGGGAAAGCTCTGGGGAGAAAAGACCCCCTTGCGTATTCCGGGCGCCCTCCGAGATGCCACACCCAAAGCACCTGAACCCCAGGACCCCCCCCCTTTCCTCGGCGAGGCGGAGGCGGGGGTCCAGCGCAGGCGGGTCCACGGGGCGCACCCCAGGGCGCAGGGAGCGCTCCCCAGGGCCGGCTCAGCGGCGTCCTCCCCGGAACGCCCGCGCACCTGGCCACGCCGGGGAGCTCGCGGCCGCTACTCACCTGCCCCGGACGCCGCTCCCCCGCGCGGGACGCGCCAGGCCGGGTTCCCGCCGCCCGGGAGCGCGCCCTCAGGCCGCCGCCGGCGCAGACGCGCAGGACGCCGGGGCGCACGCGGCGCGCACGCTGGGACGGCCGGCGGAGGGGGTCGGGCCGGCGGGGCGAGCCCCACCCTCTGCGGCCGGGGCGCAGGTCGGGAGCGCGCGGGGCGCAGGGGCCTCTCCCGGTCCCGCGACCGGTGCCCGGACTGAGCAGCTGTGCCCTGTGCATCCGCGCGGATGCCGAACTGCCCCAGACTCTGCCCTGTGAGAGTCCCCAGCACGTCCTCCGGCGGGCGCCCGGCTCGGAGGGACAAATCTGCGTCCCCCCACCACGGAAACAGGGTTGGGCCCGCACGGGCCGCTGGGACTTGTAGTCCCCAGGACGCGGCCGACGCGGCCGACCGCCCCTCTGGCCGCCAGTAGGGCTGGGGACCGCTCCGTTTTCGAGCGTGCGGGAGCGCAGCGCTTCCCTTGCGTCAGGTCCGGGTCCGTATTCCTGACTGAGTGCCTGCTGTATGCCGGACACCTTAGCTGGACTCGGGGGAGGGTCGGTGAGCTCGTGGGCACTTTAGTTTAAGCAGGAAGATGAACTTGCAAGGAAGAAGGTCAGGAACAAAAATGACAAATTCCAAGTGCTGTTGGAGGGCAAACAAGGGCCAGAGACGGGGTAAAAAAAAACTTCCCGGAGGTTGTGGGGTTCCAATCAGGCTTTGAGATGTTGGATGATTGGGCACCTGGGTGGCTCAGTGGGTTAAGCCTCTGCCTTTGGCCCAGGTCGTGATCCCAAGGGTCCTGGGATGGAGCCCAGTGTCAGGCTCCCTGCTCAGCAGGGGAGTCGCCTTGTCCCTCCCCTTCTGATCTGTCTCTCTCAAATAAGTAAAATCTTTAAAAAAAAAAAAAAAAAAGCGGAATGTTCTAGATGAGGGGAGGGTGGCAGGGAAAGGAGCGTGGTGAGGCTGTAGTGAGAGGGTCATGACACACAATGCTGAGCAAGGCTCAGGTGGGGATGTGGTCACCAGTGTCTTTGGGTCTCACTTTCAGAAAGGCCCTCTGAGGGACACCTGGGTGGCTCAGTCAGTTAAGCGTCTGCCTTCAGCTCAGGTCATGGTCCTAGGGTCTTGGGATCGAGTCCCACATTGGGCTCCCTGCTCAGCAGAGAGTCTGAACTCTCTCTGCCCCTGCCCTGCTTGTGCACCCTCTCTCTAACATATAAATAAAAATCCTTTAAAAAGGCAAGAAAAGAAAAAGGAGCTCAGATTTGACTTTTCCTCCAGGGGAGACTATCGGTACAGACAGGGAGATGCATCTTCAGGCTTAAATGAAAGAGAACATCTCACTGCTAGTTTCCAGTTTCTGGACCCTGTTGCTCTAAGACTCGATACACGTATACAAATCGATCATTAACTTGTAAGTAGCAAAATAGGATTGAGTTGTGTGTATGCTAGATATAAGCTTTCAAAAGATGCTTCCATTTTTGTAACTGTTTTGGCATTTATTCAATTTTCATATACCAGAAGTCTCAAGGGAAGTGAACCCCAATCTTTCTTGACCTAAAGGAGCATGTCATGCTTTGCGGCTTGGTCCTGGGAGCAAGGGATGATTTATGAGAGCAACTCTCATGCCTTGCAATGGCTTAGACATAAATCCACAGTTCAGAAAATCCTTTTCGAGGCCACTTGTTTTTATCTTCTGATTTCCGAAACCAAGATCACACTTAAGTAAAAGAAATTTATTCTCAAGTTTCTCTGATAACGGAACACCAAGAAGTCATGATGCTTTTGCTTTTACTAAAACACCGTGGAATGCTGTATCGCAGTTAACTAGTGTGGATGGAGTTTTTTTGGTTAAAGTCCACATTTTCCATATCCTGGTACCAGGAAAAGTGAGCTAGTGCCATATACTATATTAATTTTGATTTTGATACATGAACAACTTTACAACCAAATGATTCTGTCTTAATCTCTGTCGTCCTGAGCACCAAGAAGACTTCAATATGGGGGACAGTTCCTGGTCACTCGATCCTAGATGACACTCTCAGGGGCCACTTTGGGTCTTCCATAATGTCAGGAAGTAAGTGAGGTCACATTTCATCTGCAAGCTTCCCAAACCTCCCCCAAAGATCTCACACAGGCTGTTAACTTGACCAAGGATGCCTCACTCCCCCAGAGAGCTGTGGAGTCTATGCATAGAAAGACAGACCTGAGATCAGGAGAGGGAAGAAGAGAAGAAATATTTCTCCTGGTCCCCAAACACAGGCTGTCCACCAGGGGAACACCACACACTCCCGTCCTCCCCATCTAGGGGTGTTGGGAAAAGCACGATAGAACTCGCTTGCTATCTTCTTCCACAATGACTGGGGCCTCAGCTGCTCTTTAATGGGAACGAGAAGTGGTGCTAAGTGTTCCCACGACGAACAGGACAGTCCCCTGTGATGAAGAACTATCCCACCCAAAATGCCGTCTGTGTCTATGTTGAGAACCGCAAGAAGTCCCATGGTGGCGTTTGGTGTTGAGAGAGCCCCGTGTCGCTACACCAGCCCAAACAAGAGAGACGCTCAGCTGTTTTCTGTGGATCCACGTGGAGACTCCTTCCGGCCGCACCAGGCTTCCACCACGAGAGCCCCCATAATCACCACAATCACGGCAGCCAGACCCAGTCGGAGGAGGTTGCCCGAGGTGTAATCCCGGGACGCGGCCCCTGGGGGAGCTGGGAGAGAGGAGAGGATGAGCAGCGGCTGGAAAGGAGCATCCCTCCTTCTCACGCGGACCTGCCCAGTGCGACCGTCCTGCACCCGCTGGTGCTTCCTGGTCAGTGCTCAGCTCTACCTCCCCCGACGCTGTCATCACTCAACACAGCGTCGGATTTCCGGAGCGTTGTAGTGGCTCTTCCCTGGTCTCCTTCCTGGTTTCTCGGCCTTACCGCTCCCCCATCCTGTCCTGGATCGTCGTCTCATTTCCACCCGCGCTGCCCTTTCCCCGTCTCCCTCCTCGTAGTAGGAACCAGGCTTAGCGGCAACCCCAAACCCCAAAACCCACCGTTGCGGCACAGAGAACGGAAGTCGTTCGGGGGCTGCGTCTGCTCCCCTCCTCACAGCAAACACTTATTCTGTGCAGCCAGTGGGCTCAAGAAAATTCCAGCTTAGTTGCTGGGCATTGGGACCACTGTGCATTTCGGTTCAGTTTCACCCAAGAAGAGCTCGGGCTCGCCATTGGCCCTGGTTCCCAGAGGGAACCGGCAGCTGCCTCCTCCAGCTCCCACACGCCAGGAGCACAGAGTTCGCGTGTGAACCCATCGGCAACAAAGCTCCCTGGAGACAGAGTCCGTGGGGAGAGGCCCCTGAAGACGCCGCCAGGCCCGGGATGCCCTCTGCGCCTCTCGGCAGTGCCCGCCCTGACCTTGCGTCCTAACTACAGAACGTTCGCCGACCACAGGGCACACGCAAACATGCACGACGCCGAGGACGCGGGCGCAGCCTCCCGTGAGGCGGCAAGTTTAGAAGATACTGTAGCTGCGTCACGACAGCAGGCGGCCGGGGAGCAGCGTGTTCTAAGAGTGAGAAAGGGACTGCCGTGAAGTGGCCGTCGGCGGGACGGACCACAGCTCTCGGGGATGCCCGGGGTGGCAGAAGGGGCGCTGGTCGGGGCGCGACGGGTCGTTTGGAAGAACAAGCTGAGAAAGTCTCCAAGAATGCCAAGCCACAAAGGCCAAAGACTGGAAAGTAGGAAAGGAGAGGTTTAAGGAGGAGACGATCGGGAAAGCGAAGGAGAAGCAGGAACCCGACAGTGACAGAAGAAACGCTCTCCGGTCCACAAAAGAAAGAAAAAAGAAGAAAAGAACACGCACCTTACACTAACAGTGTTTTAAGTCAGTTATAGGTCAACAAAACTGGAAAAAGCCAGTAAAATAGCCCAAATAAAAACAACCTAATTAAGAAATAAGTTAAATTTTTAAAAGTCCTAAGAGTCATGGACCTGTCGCCTCACCTGTCACCCGGATCTCAAGATGACTGCTAGGCTGTGAGGTCAAGAAAGGAGCCTTCATCAGAAAGTACACACAGCTGTAGTTCCCGGCGTCACTGACTGTCACAGCCCGGAGGGAAAAGTCCGTCTCCTTCCCCACCGGACTCTGGACCCGTACGGGCCCTGCCGTTCCCACCTTCAGGAGAGCGAACATTATAGGCATAAAAATATTGTCTGGCCTCTGGCACTGCAGGGTCACGGTGTCTCCTGCGGTCACCTCACCCCTTTGGTGGGCTTGGAGGGAAGGTCTAGGTAAATCTCCTGGAAGAGAAGGAGGGCTCCATGGTCATGGGGAGAAGCCCTGCGTCCCCCACCCACCCTTGTTCTCCCGGCAGGGGTTCCCGCCAAGTGGGGGAAATGACAGATCCCTGGTCTCACCCTCTTTCCACTCTGACGGCGGGAAGGCGATTTCTGCTTCAAGCCCTGGCTCTTTCTGTTCTGTGTCTCTCCGTCTCCCCTTGCCCCCTCCCTCCCTCGGTCCCCCCCACACCTGTCCCTGCAAGACCCCGTGTCCCTCCGAGGCACCGTCCTCACCTGTCACCAGTAGAAGGAGGACGTCACTAGGCTGTGAACGTGTGTGGGGGGGCGTCCGTCTGTAGTAGTCACAGGTGTACTCTCCAGCGCTGTTGGTTTTTAGGTCAGTGAGTTGAAATTCAGCCGGCCCATCTGTGGAAATCCATGATTGCACAGACTCCAAAGGAACTTTTCCCTTTCTGAGAACAAAGTTGACATTCTTGGTAGAAGTCTGGCACTGCAGCGTCACATTACCTGAGCGAGGCATCACGGAGCTGGGCCAGGCCCTGAGGGAGGGCTTGGGAAGGGACCCTGGAAGGAAGCAGAGATCAGGATGGGGTTTGGTGCCCTTTTCTGGTCCCGGGAAACCCCTTGAAGGAAAGAGAAGTGATACGGGGAGTTTGGAGTGAAGGAGAAGGAGGGTCTGACTGAAGGAACTCACCGTCAGTCCCCCTGCTTCCTTGGCCAGCACACAGCCCTGCAAGAGAACCGTCCATGAGACACGAGCACCCGCCTGGAGCCCGTCCCGCGGGGCCTCCCAGGGGCTGCCCCTGAGAAGGGACCCTGGAGGTCAGGCATCTGGGGCTTCTCATTTCCCCACGCGGGCCTGTGGCTCCAGCTCTGCTCTCGGCTCCTTCCTCGCTTCTCCCAGAAGGTCTCCTGGGCAGCTCGCTCCTCCCACGCCCCAGGACCTGTCCTGGTTCCACAGATGTCCACAAACCCCTGAATTCTTTAGAGAGTTTATGTACTCATGCCCGGGGAGACACAAGGCTTTACTGTCCCATCAACACCTGGAAGGAAGCTACTCTATTCTGTTCTCCTTAGCATCCCCCGTGTCTAAACAATCCTGGAACACAGTAAGAATCAAGAAAGCACATTGGCCAACTGAAGAGATGTCCCAATTTAAGCAGGGCTCAGATTTTTCAAGGCTGGTAGAAAGATTCAAACTTATAATACCGTCCTTTCTTCATTTCACCAGATAGACCAGCCTGAAGGCAACGAAAGCCCCATGGATGACCCTAGAATCTAGGGGTCAGCGATTATTGTGAAAATCAATCACATCGCTGGGACCCAATCAAGCTAAGACTGATGCTGTCCCTATTTGTGGGAAGCAGGTTTTCTTAACACCAGCAGATCGACCTCCTGAGATGCCCCCAGCTCTACTGTGCCCCTGAACACTTGGAAGCACCCATCTTTCATCTCCTTATACTTTTCCCAGCTGACCTTTGCTGACTCACCCCGGGGACTTTCCCATTCTGAAGACCCACCATGCCTCATTCTTAATATCCCCTTATGACCAAGTGGAAACAGCAGTGCCTTTGGATCCAGACAGGCCTGGGTTTGAACTCACTGCACAGCCCTGAGCAGGAACCCTGAACTGTCAGTCTCAGGGTCCTCGTTTATCAGCACGGGTCTGATTCCCATCACGTAGGACTGTTTGCAAGGGTCAGAGTGGCATTTCCCTCGGGGTGGGATACAAACCACGGGGCCCTACGGATGGTTTCATGGGGTGCAGTGACACCGTATTTTATAGCATTGATCAAGGCATCAGAAAGCTGAAACCCTTTCCAGTCACTTCCGCTCCTTTGATCATAACAAAGAATTCCTTAGGCTAGAGATCAGCCTTCCCACACATCTGTCTCTGGCCAACTGCCCTTTGTGATAGGAAAGTAGCTGGGCACGGGCTCAGAAATGTAATGACCAACAGCCCACGGCTAGACTATCCTCATGCCTTACTCCTTTAATCTGCATATACGCTTACACCAACCTATTTTTTTGCTAAGTGACCCTGGCTTTTCATTTGAATTTTATTTTTTTAAATTTAAGCGATCGGCATTAAATTCCCATCTTCAGATGAATGTGCTTGTTTAAAATAAAGACATTGCAAAAACAAATAAAACAAAATAAAATTAAGATATCAAGTCAATAACATTTTAAGTAAGTAGGGATGACAGAGGCAGAGGACAGGTTACGGCATGAAATGTATTTGCCTACTGGCGAACATCTGACCGATAAGATGTGTCTCAAGACTCCCCCTGGGTTTCTGAGACACCCGAAGGAGTCGGTGAAGACATCACTGCTGCTCTTCCCGTTTCAAGTGGTCCCGTCTTTCTCCACCCACCTTTACCTCTAATCCCAGTAGATGGGCCCACGAGACTTACCAAAGCAGAGGAGGCAGAGGAATTCAGGGATCATACTGGCCCTGCCGGCTGCTCTGGGGGCCCCTCTCTGGTCTCATCCACGACAGGGAGGGAAGCTGGATGTGGGTGATGACATCTTTGGCCAACCCTTCCCTTCCTTCCTCTCATGTGACCTACAGGTTTTGTGTTCCAACCACATCCAGGAAACAAGAAGGAATAAAAATGCTCCATGAGTTCCTAATTTATGCAAACTCTTTATATGAACACAGTGAATTCAGGGCTCAAATTCTAACCCAGCCAGAGGCTCTGGACACCTGGGTCCAAATGATTCCACTGAGGAGATGGAAACAGGTTGGTGCAGACACTGCTGGAGAGTCCCGGTCTATAGGACCCTGAAGAGCTCAAGCAATTCTGAAGAAGAAAAATGAAACCAGAGGCATCACTTCAAGCTGCATTGCAAAGCTGTGATCATCAAGACAGTATGGCACTGGCACAAAAACAGGCACATGCACCCACGGAACAGAACAGAGAGCCAGAAATGGCCCCTCAACTCTATGGTCAACTGATCTTTGACGAAGCAGGAAAGAATGTCCAGTGGAAAAAAGACAGTCTCTTCAACGAATCGCGTTGGGAAAACTGGATGGCAACAAGCAGAAGACTGAAACCGGACCACTTTCTTACACCACACACAAAAATAGACCCCAAATGGATGAAAGACCTAAATGTAAGATAATAAACTATCAAAATTCTAGAGGAGAACACAGGCAGCAACCTCTTTGACCTTAGCCACAGCAACTTCTTATTAGACATGTCACCGGAGGCAAAGAAAAAAAAAGCAAAAATGAACTATTGGGACCTCATCAAGATTAAAAGCTTCTGCACGGTGAAGGAAATAAGCAACCAAACTAAAAGGCAACCTACAGAATGGGAGAAGATATTTTCAAATGATATATCTGATAAAGGCATAGTATTCAAAATCTATAAAGAACTGGGACACCTGGGTGTCTCAGTCAATAAGTGTCTGCCTTCAGCTCATGTCATGATCCCAGGGTCCCAGGGTCAAGTCCTGTGATGGGGGGGTCCTTGCTCAGTGGGGAGTCTGCTTCTCCCTCTGCCCGCTGCTCCCCTTGCTTTTGCTCACTCTCTGACAAATAAATAAACAAATAAAATCTTTTTAAAAAACCCAAAATCTAGGGGCACCTGGGTGGCTCAGTGGGTTAAAGCCCCTGCCTTCGGCTCAGGTCATGATCCCAGGGTCCTGGGACTGAGCCCTGCATCGGGCTCTCTGCTCAGCGGGGAACCTGCTTCCCTTCCTCTCTCTGCCTGCCTGTCTGCCTACTTGTGATCTCTGTCTGTGACATAAATAAATAAGATCTTTAAAAAAAAAGAAGACACACAAATGACCAACAGACACATGAAAAGATGCTCAACATCACTAACCTCGGGGAACTATACATCAAAACCAGGAGAAGATACCACCTCGTACCTGTCAGAATGGCTAAAATTAACAACACAAGAAACAATAGGTATTGATGAAGATGTCGGGAAAAGGGAACCCTCTTACACTGTTGGTGGGAGTGAACACTGGTGCAGTCACTTGGAAAACAGTTTGGAGGTTCCTCAAAAAGTTAAATATAGGGACACCTGAGAGGCTCAATGGATTGATTGTCTGCCTTCAGCTCAGGTCATGATCCCAGGGTCCTGGGATTGAGCCCAACAGGGAATCTGCTTCTCCCTCTCCCTTTGGTCCTCCACCCACTCAAGCTCTCTCTCTCTCTCTCTCTCAAATAAATAAATAAAATCTAAAATAAAAAAGTTAAAAATAGAACTACCCAAGGATCCAACAACTGCACTACTAGGTATTTAACACAAAATTTACAAAAACACAGATTTGAAGGGGCACACTCACCTCGATGTTTATAGCAGCAATGTTCCCAATAGCCAAACTATGGAGAGAGCCCAAATGTCCATCAAAAAGATGTGCCGCACATATATATATACGCATATATATATATATGCAATGGAATATTACTCGGCCATCAAAAAATGAAATCTTGCCATTTGTAATGGATGGAACTAGAGTGCTGAGCAAAATAAGTCAGTCAGAGGAAGGCAAATACCATATGATCTCACTCATATGTGGAATTTAACATCTGAAAAAAACAGATGAACATATGGGAAGGGGAAAAAGAAAAGAGAGTGAAGGAAAGCATAAGAGACTCTTAATGATACAGAACAAATTGAGGGTTGCTGGAGGGTGGTGGTGAGGGATGGGCCAGATGGGTGATGGGGATTAAAGAGGGAATTTGTTGTGATGAACACTAGGTCTTGTAGGTAAGTGATCACTGAATTCTGCTCCAGAAACCCTGAGATCATGACCTGAGCCAAAATCAAGAGTCCGAGGCATAACCAACTGAGCCATCCAGGTGCCCTGAAAGCCACAATGGTGTTGAAAGCCATGCTAGCAAAACCATTGCCAATCTAAGCTTTAAAAAATTATACAAAGACTTGAAGTTTCAACTTCCTGTGTGCAGAAAGCAAGCTGAGAAAATGGGCCATCCATCCAGCGGGTCATATTCTCCAGGGTCTTCTTCAGAAGTGGACGGGAAGGTTGATAAAAGAAAGACGTCTCAGAAAGAGGAACCGAGACCTCGCAGGACAGTAGGCTGAGAAGCTCTTCATGAAGAACAGAAGTGAAACTTTGTGAAGGAACATTTCCACCCCCAGAACTGTGGCATCTAGCAACATTTTCCCAGAGTGATTTTTGAAGCTGCTGCAAACCAGTGACTGCTTTATATCACCGACACACATAAGGAGGAAGCTTTCTCGAGTGGGAGTATTGTGGTTTTCCCACTTCTGTTTTGTCATCATATGGCAAATGTATGGGGCAGCTAATTTGTGTTTTAGTTCACGAGTCCTGGATCCAGAGGAACCACCTATAGACTTGATCATGATCACTAGCTCCTGGATTTAAAGCCTGATGCCATGATTGGATGGGAATTGGGGGGACCATGTCCTGGGGTGGGAATGAGCATATTTTATATGTGGGATGGATATGAATAACTGTGGCCAAGAAGTCAAAGGGAAATAGATCACATCAATAGCCCTTCGACTATGGATTCAGCCACGTTTTTTGCTTTGGTCAGCAGGATAAGGTGCAAGTAGCAACAGTTTAACTCCAGCCCAGGTCTTCAGGGGTACTGCGTATTCTAATCTGGTGCCTGTGCACCTTCCCTTCCCACGAGACGAACATGTGACAGCAGCACATTGTTCTCAGCGGGGAGATGAAGGACATGTGAACTGGAGCCAAGTCGCCCCATCTGATGGCAGAAAGAGCTGGACCAGGAATAAGTGGATGTGGGGGACACGGAGGGAATGTGTTCACGAGTGCATTAACACATACATTCCTCTTACTAGTTAGTGTGGAATGTTGGTGACTTCAAACCTTAATAAAAATCAGGACTCACTTTCCCTTGGTGTTTTGTCAGAAACTTAACTTCTGAAGAATTGTACTGAAAAAAAAAATTGCAGGACAAGGTTGAGGTTGAGTCAGAAGGTGAGGAGCCTGTACGAGCTTCGAACAAGGTATCTCTGATACGCATATAGTGGTCCAGAGTTGCAGTGGCCCAGAGTTGGGGGTCTTCTCTGCTTACTCTATCTTCTCTTCCAGTCTTAGTCCCTCCAATAATTTCAATCTAACCTAAGGGACTTGATCTATTTTGCCCTCTCAGAGTGTATGAGAATCTACTTTTCATTTTTTGCTTGGCTGTGTGTTACCTCTGCTAGGGTATTGTGTATCAGAAGTGCTGACATCTGCTTTGAGATGTAGTATAGGATTTTTCAACACTTGTAACATTGTGTATCAGTAGATACACCTCTCATACCTCCAGGAAGGGGACCTAATAATTCTAGAAAACAGATGTATAGGGATAACATTGTGGCATCTGCATACGCTTTCAGCAATCTCATGGTTAAAAACCCATGGCTAAGGGAGAGAAGAGTCATAGATTAGTCCTTGGAAGAAGAGAAAGACTTGCCTGGGCACAGCCTGAGATGGGCAGATAAACGCACATAGTGGACAGTACTGACTTTTTGCATGTCTATCTATTCATATCCAGCGTATCCTGGAATAACCATCTTCACTGGGACATTGACCACTTGTCACTTACTCTCTGTGTTTAAATGAAACTGATCCAGACTTCTAGCTGCAGGTGTGCTCATACCTACCCAAAAGGCCAATTAGTGTGATCCATCACCTTGGCTACATTTATCAATTTAGGAATGGACATATAAACCAGGATCAAAACCATGTTGAGTCTGCCTTATGAGTTTCATTGCATGTGTTAGTGCTAACACACTGTTTCTCCCTGGAGATGCCATTGGATATCTTCCCACCACATGAAGAAAACCAACCTGAAAGTGAAGTCTACACAGTGGAGAGAGGCACCTAGACATGGAGAAAGACAGATTCCCAGTACCATTATTTGAGCCTTTGGGTCTACCCATGCTTGAACACTGCCTTAGTGTTTTCAGTTATGTGAGGCAATCATTAATCAACAAGAGTCCTTAATGGACCTGGGAAGCAATGCGTACCTGGGAAGGAGAGATGAGTGTTGTACTGCTAGAGAGGAATTTGCTTCCTTAATTCACCAATATTTCCTCCTTTGTTCCTGGAAAATGGGATTACCCTCTTCCCATTTGGGAAAAAAGTTGCATAGACGCTTTTCAATTTCCCTTGATTTACTTTCTCTTCTATAACAGAAAGTACAGGAAAACTCTGATGTTGTGGGACCCATGTGTCAAGGTTTACTGAAAGACAAGTTGCTCAGCCTCAAAATTTCTGTTTTCTTGTGGAGCAGCCTGCTCTCAGGAGCAGCAGGTTCCCATCTTTTACCAAAGACTCCTGCAGGATGTTCTGGATGTTACCACGTGCTTGCCCAGGCATCGTATTGTGCCCATGCCAACTTCCTGGCTTTCATAATACACAGCAGTTCTATTACCAATGGGAAAGCTGATTGATGGTTATGTGGGAGCTCTGTAATATTTTTTTTATTTGTAACTCTAAAATATTTTCCAAAACAAAAATTTTTGTGAAGAAAATGTCTTGGTCAGGACTTCAGAGGAGATAGGACAGATCTCAGAGTGGGTGGAGCTGGAGGCGCACACACCACATTTATGAGGGAGATGTTGTCACTGATGGTTTCCTGGCTTAGTTGTGAGAAGGAAACTGTACACCAGGCAGTGGAGAACCAACGTGTCGGGGTAAGACCTCTACCCACACGACGCGGAGACACAGTGGGCAGGAGGGACCCGCGATGGCTCAGTTCCCCTTCTTCCTTTGAACTGTAAAACTGAAGACGGGATCTCGGTCTGAGTCAAAGGGACACTATGCTCACAGAATTCCTGTCCCTGCTTTGCCTTGGTGAGTCTCCAGGACTAGGACAGATGGCTTTGGGTGGGTGAGAAAATTCACGGTGAAGCGGGGGTTGATGTGAAATGATATCTTCTGTGTACTGGACACATGCTACCTGTCAGAGTTTCGTGGGCTGTGGTATGACACTCCTCTGTTCTGGGCACCTGGGAAAGTGAGGTTCAGAGCCATGGGGTGATACCCTCATTTACTCAGCTAAGCAGCGCAGAGCTCCCATGAGGTCTGCAAACCTGCTTGGTCCAAATACCACTCTTGCCATGAATGCTTGTTGGCATAGAGGAGGGTGGGATACATAGGGTGTGGAACTATGGGTTTGGGCACAGACCAAGATTAGAAAGAAGGGCTACGTCTGGGGACAATAGATGAAAAGAAAAATTTCTGACCAGCCCCATTCTCTACTGATTTTAACTGTCCTCAACTTGAATGTGATGTAATCAAAGGGACCTCAGCCTGTTAATAGGAAGCCCGGTGATTATGACCTTGGCTTGGTCTCGTAGGAGCTCTACAGCTGTTCCACTGTCCAAGCTCCCAGTTCCTCTTTTGTGAGGTGGGGCTGAGGGGTGTGTGGAGAGGGTATCAGGACTTGTCATCTGCCCCAGTTCCTTCCTCCTTCTTCTGAGATACAGCCCTTCCTTTGGGTAATGCTTTGAGCTTTAGGTGTGGCTATACCCTGAGCCCCCTACTGTAGGGCAGAATAAGTTGGGCAGTTGAGAGACTAACCTCATCCTGCCCGTAGTCATTTCCCAAAGTGCCAAACACCAAATGGCTTAAAACAACAGAAATCTAGGGACGCCTGGGTGGCTCAGTTGGTTAAGCAGCTGCCTTCAGCTCAGGTCATGATCCCAGCGTCCTGGGATCGAGTCCCACATCGGGCTCCTTGCTCGGCAGGGAGCCTGCTTCTCCCTCTGCCTGTGCCTGCCACTCTGTCTGCCTGTGCTTGCTCTCTCTCTCTCTCTAACAAATAAATAAATTTAAAAAAAAAAAAAACAACAGAAATCTATTCTCTCACAGTTCTGGAGGCCAGATGTCCAAGTCCAAGGTGCCAGTAGGGCTGGTTCCTTCTGAGGGCTCCGAGGTCCCAAGGGAGACTCTGTTCCAGGCTCTCCTCCCTTCTGGGGATGGCAGGCAGTCCTTGGGTTCCTTTCTTGCAGATGCTTTGCTGCAATCCCTCATGTCCTCACATGGCCATCTTCCCTCTGTGTCCGTCTCTCTATATCTCCCCGCCTTTTATGGAGACACCAGTCATACTGAATTATGGGACTAGCCTACTCCCAAATAATGCTATTTCCAAATAAGTTCGCATTCATAGGTGCTGGGGGTTAGGACTTGAACCTACCTTGCTGGAGGACACAACTAATCATTACTCCATGGGTGGGTCTATAATGCTTAGCAAGGCAGTCCAGTCTGTAGGAAGATTCTCAGACTAGCATTGGGATTCAGATAAATTTCGGTCCTCTGAGGGTGGCCTTCCGAAGATGCCAGACTGCAGCTGCCTACAGACTTGCTTCCAGGCTCCCAGGCCTGTCGTGACAATACTCAGAGGGAATGACACATGGCAGCTGAGAGAAAAGACCCTAACAGCCCTGAATCCCTGGGTCAGGCTGCTTGGGCAGCCAGATTCGCTGTTACACTTAATGGAGGTTTCGTGCCTAAACTAACACAACTAGTCATTTCCGCTTCTTATATCGGGTGGACTTCTGATGTTTCGATCTCTATACTACTTTAGTACAGAGGGTAAATGTACCCAACTTATGTAAATGTACCCAACTTACGTAAAATTTTTAATTTTAATTTAATTAAAAATTTTAAAATGTGATACAATTCACCTGAGTAACCATTTAAAGTAGACAATCAAGTGGCATTTTAGACACATTTAGATATTTAGACACAATGTTGTGCAACCACCAAAAATGTTTTCATCACCCGTAAAGGAAATGCTGTACCCACAAAGCAGCCACTCGCCATCCCCCTTCCTTGGGGTGGGGGGAGGGGGATGCCACCCATGCACTTTCTGTCTCTCTAAATGGAGCTATTCTGCATCTATCATGTAAATGGAATCATACATGTGACTTTTCATGTCTGGATTCTTTCTCTAGGAATGATTTTTTTAAAGATTTTATTCATTTATTTGTCAGAGAGAGAGAGAGTGCACAAGCAGGCAGAGTGGCAGGCAGAGGCGGAGAGAGAAGCAGGCTCTCTGCTCAGCAGAGAGCCCGATGCGGGACTCAATCCCAGAACCCCAGGATCATGACCGGAGCCAAAGGCAGTGGCCCAACCAACTGAGCCACCCTGGCATCCCAGGAATGATGTTTTTAAGGTCCATCCATGATGTGTCACCACAACATTTCTTTCTACAATAGAATAGGAGAATATTTTATATAACATAATCTGAAGAATGCTTTAGATACAATTTTTAAGCTTTCCAGATGTTGCGTTCAATGGATCTGTTAAATCGTAATTTAACAGGAATCTGGAGATCGATTCTGGCGCCCAGTTCCAATGTGTGGGGGTGGGGCCCGGACACCACCAAGAAATTCTTGAACACCGTTTGGGTGTCCTGTAATTTAACTCAGTTCTGATACTATCTATCTGGAGTCAGCATCAGATCCTGTACGTAAGGTCTCAGGCCCGCAAGACTCCCTCCTCCTCGTTTTAGATGCCAATGGTAAGTCTGGGTCATCACCTGATCAGTCAGCTATCTATCAGGAGTTCCCATGACCCCCTCTTTGGGTTTGGTTAATTTGCTAGAGAGGCACACAGAACTCACAGAAATACTGAATACTGGTGGCCAGTGTACTAGAAACGGCTATAACTCAGGGATAACCAAATGGAAGAGATGTGGAGGACCGGGTGTGGGGAAAGGGCGCCGAGTTTCCACGTCCTCTCCAGGCACACCACTCTCCCTGCACCTCCCTCGGTTCATCAACCTGGAAGCCCTCTGAAACCACCCTCCATTTTTTAAAAAGATTTTATTTTTATTTATTTGAGAGCTAGAGGATGAGAGAGAGAGGACAAAAGGGGGAAAGTCAGTGGGAGAAGCAGGCTCCCTGCCAAGCAGAGAGCCCAAAGCAGGACTCGATCCCAGGACTCCAGGATCATGACCTGAGCCAAAGGTAGTCACTTAACAAACTAAGCCACCCAGATGCCCTGAACCCATCCTTCTGAACATTTATAGAGGCTTCATTACATAAGCACAATTGATTAAATCATTGGCCAATGGCAATTGATTCCATCTCCAACCCCTCCCCCATTCCCAGAGGTCAAGGAGATGGAATTGCATGTTCCAAGCTTGCCATCATATGGTTGGTTCCCCTGGCAACCAGCCCTCATCCTTAGGTGTGGTCCAGAAGTCACTTCATAACATAATGAAAGACATTTATATTGCATCCAACCAATGCAAAATTCCAAGGGCGGGTGTCCGGTTCATTCAGTTAGAAGAGCATGGGACTCTTGATCTTGGGGTCATTAGTTTGAGCCCCATTTTGGTGTACAGATTCCTAAAATAAATAAATAAACAGTCTTTTAAAAAAAAACAAAACAAAACATGGTTAAGAAAATTCCAAGAGCTTTGGTAGCAGCTATGTGCCAGGAACCAGGACAAAGACCAAATGTGTATTTCTTATCATAAACCACAGCCTCACCTAAGTTTTTAGGGAGCTGTGGTTTCTCGTGTCCCCACCACTACCTGTCTCAGTGGGAGGTGTAGCACCCAATGAGGCTGGACGTTGTTCAGAGCACATAGCTGTAAGACGGTAGATGACAGTGGCCCGCCAAGAACCTGCTAAAAAGTATAAGTGTGTCAGTGGTCCGTGTCTGTAAAGAGTCCATCGAATGACAGACACTTGGTAATTGGTGAGTTTTCATTGTACTTCTTTCCTGAGAAATGTGTTTTTTTCAAGTTATCCTGTATTCGCCCCAATGACAGTTCCCTCTGTGTGGACAGTCCTCCTTGTCTATGTCCACTGTGGTCCCTTGTTAGGAAAGAGGGACAAGTTCTCCAACGCACAGCATGGAGACCCTAGTTAATCATTCTGCATTCTCATCCCGGACACACACGCACACACACACGGAGGGTCACTCTAGGAGCTGATGGATGTGTTAATTGGCTTGATTGTGGTAATTTTTCTATGTATGCATGTGTATATACATATAGATCGTGTTGTGTAACTTAAGTATATACAGTTTTATTTGTCAAAGAAAGAGAACCTCCCTCTCACCTTTACACCCCATTCTCCATTAGGGTTTCATAAGGCAAAATGAACTAAAGTCATCTATGTGCTTATTTTAAAAGGGGGGGGGCAGTCACTGTTTGAGCAGAATATTGGCTGATACCAGAACTGAACACAACATGAGTCTAAAAACAGGTTTGTTGGGGGAGGACTGAAAAGGGAACATGAGACCTAGGATGCCCTGACCACTCAGAGGATGATTTCCTACCTATAAATCCCACCACTGTCACTGCAAGTTTGGCCTCAGTGCACCTTTTTTCTTGGTGAAACTTGGGGGGGTTCTGTGTTGTGAGTTAACCCCTGAGTTTAAGCAAGGGCCAGATGTTCTGAGATATTCTCACATCTAGAGACATTCTAGCTTCACTGCTTGACAGACCCCCAAGACAGGCTTCCCATATTTTCATCCAAGGGATGACCTCCCTATCCCAGAATGAAATACATAGAACAGAACACAGGAGAGGTGGGGCCTGACGTTTGTGAAGATCAAAGTCACATGTGGAAAGAGCATTGAGGACCGCGAATGTCTTGAACTTCTTGCGAAAAGAAGAATCTTGTCAGAGAGAGCGACTTCTCTCCATTTGAATCAGGGAGGAAGCCCTCTGCTCACACTCCACAGTAAAATAACCACATGTTATTTAAGTGGCCAGGGTGAAAAGTGCGGTCATGGGGAGCAGGAGAAGAAAATATAGGCAAAGGCGCAGTGATGTCTAGATGGTGAAAGAAAGACTGATCTTGAAAGCAACATCATAAATTGGTAAAGGCTGCTGGAACTTTGTACGTAAATGTAACTCCTGAATGAGAGACAACGGGACATAAGCTAAAGGTAAAAAATCAATCCAAGGAAGTGCCTCCAAGAAACAGGATAGATCTCTAACAAATTAGCCACGCGTCCTCTGCCTGATATGTACTCAAGGATGAGTATACAACCCATGTCTCATGAGGGTTTCTCTTCCAGGGCTCAGCCTGGGCTTTGAAGGTGAGAAAAAGAATGGTGAGTTTTCAGGACGCCTGGGTGGCTCTGTTGGTTAAGCAGCTGCCTTCGGCTCAGGTCATGATCCCAGCCTCCTGGGATTGAGTCCCACATCGGGCTCCTTGCTCGGCGGGGAGCCTGCTTCTCCGTCTGCCTCTGCCTACCACTCTGTCTGCCTGTGCTCGCTCGCTCTCTCTCTATCAAATAAATAAATTAAAAAAAAATAAAAATAAATAAAGAATGGTGAGTTTTCTCGCATAAACCCTATCTGTTCCTGCCACCCAGATTTTCTCTTTAATGCTCTGAATTCTGGGAGGGCACTGGTGGTCGTCATGATGAAGAGTCAGACTAACTCTGAATTCTTTCCAGAGACGCTTCCCAAGCCCTCCCTCAGTGCCTTGTCCGGCTTAGTGGTTGGATACAGAGGCAACGTGACCCTGAGGTGCCAGTCTCACTTCCGGAATGTGACATTCGTGCTGAGGAAGCTGCAGGACTCCAGGTACAGGCAGGAGCAGAGGTCCACAGGACACAAGGCTGAGTTCCTCCTTACTCACCTGGAGCCGAAGGACGCTGGGATGTACTTCTGCGCCTACAAGACAGTGGTCTCCCAGGAGTGGTCAGGGGAGAGCGAATACGTACAGCTCAAGGTCAGAGGTGAGAAAGGCTGCCTCAGGTTTGTGCTTGAGGCATATATTCCTGTGCTGTGATGGGACCTGGCTGGGCGAGGAAAAGTCCGGGAAATGGACAGACGTGGCCACTTGAGTGTAAAATACGGTGGACATAGGAAGTGAGTGTGGGGAAAGGTTCTCATCAGAGATTCTGAGTGTGGATTAACGAGGTGGATGTGGGAGTGTTTTAGAATATAGTTATTAGGGGACCTGGGTGGCTCAGTGGGTTAGGCGTCTGCCTTCAGCTTGGATCATGGTCCTGGGGTCCTGGGATCAAGCCCCATGTCGGGCTCCCTGCTCAGTAGGGAGTCTGCTTCTCCCTCTCCCTCTGCTGCTCCCCCTGCTTGTGCTCGCCTTCTCTCTGTCAAATAAATAAATAAATAAATAAATAATTTAAAAAAGAATGTAGGTATTAATGGAAAATTTGAGGTAGAGTATGGCCAAAGATGAAGAGATGATTGCCATTGAGAAAAAGATAGTCTGGGGGCACCTGGATGGCTCAGTGGGTTAAGTGTCTGCCTTCAGCTCAGATCGTCCCAGGGAAGCCTGCGTCTCCGTCTCGCTCTGGCCCACCCTGCCCCCTGCTTGTGCTCTCTCTCACGTTCTTGCTCTCAAATAAATAAATAAATAAATAAAATCGAGAGAGAGAGAGAGAGAGAGAGGTCTGTTAGAGTTCCCAAGAAGAGGGGGATGGCCATGCCACGCAGGACCACATAGAGAAGCACCAAGGACAGTCAAGAAGCAGAGGGAGGAGGAAGACTGGGCAAGAGTCTTTACTGAGGTTTCTGTGGGAAGGAACAGACTTAAGATAGGCTCTGGTGGGGTGCCTGGGTGGCTCCGTGGGTTAAAGCCTCTGCTTTTGGCTCAGGTCATGATCCCAGGGTCCTGAGATCCAGCCCCACATCGGGCTCTCTGCTCAGCGGGGAGCCTGCTTCCCCCCCTCTCTCTGCCTGCCTCTCTGCCTACGTGTGATCTCTGTCTGTCAAATAAATAAATAAAATCTTTAAAAAAAAAAAAAAGATAGGCTCTGGTGTAGAGAGGTTGTCCCTGATTGTCTGGTATCTGACAGGGAATGTCGACCCAGAGTGTGAGAGCCATAGAGGAGGTGGTTGGTAGTGTGAGCTCTGGAATGGTTGGTTTGCACCTGAGGGGTGTGCTTGGGGAAGTGGATACCCTTGGTGGGAGATCTCTGCAGGGTCAGCAATGTCCCAAGATATCAAAGTGTCAAATTCAGAAAATAAAATCTATGGTTAATAGAAAGATGGGTAAGAATGTCCCCAGGTGCATTGGAAAAGAGGAATTCCTGGTCCTTCCCTTCACCCATGTTGCTTTGGCCTCTCCAGGATCAGTCCTAAACATTCCCTCTTACTCAACATAGACCCTGAGATGACTCCAGGTCACAGTATGAGACTCTGATGTCTGATTGCCTACAACAGACCCAATTGTATTGTTATTGTTCTGCTGAAAACAGAACTCCCAGAGCCGCTACAAGTTGAGAAAACAAGAAAAATCCATACTATCAGGACGGCATAAGACATCCCTCATTTCTGACCCTCCACTTCAACAACAGAAATTTGGCATCCATCCACAAACCAAAGTGCCTTTGTGGGAGTTGTGGGATCTGGCACCACACCGCAAGGGACCCGAGAGGAATCTCACCCACCTGTGCATTGAGTAATAGGCAGACAGAGCTCAGTACCAGCTGTGGAACCTGAAGGAGACTGTAAATTAATTCCAGGTCCTGTTGGCCATGGCCTAGAAGCACCTGGAGACTTGGGCAATCACCTATGGGCAAGAGAATCTTTGTAGAAGTCTATAAACCAAGACTGAATCATGAAGAAATAGAAAATCTAAACAGATCGATAACAGATAAGGAGATTGCCTCAATAATCAAAAACCTCCCAATGAAGAAAAGTGACCAGATGGTTTCACTGGTGATTTCCACCAGGCATTTAAAGAAGAAATAATGCCAATCCTTCTCAAAGTCTTACTAAAAATGGAAGATGTGGGGGTACCTGGCTGGCTCAGCCGGTAAAGCATGTGACTCTTGATCTCAGAGTCATGAGTTCAAGCCCCATGTTGGGTGTGGAGCCTACTTAAAAAAAAAATTGAAGATGTGGGAACATTCCTACATTCATTTCATGAGACCAGCATTACCTATACCAAAGCCAGATAGTGACACTGGGAGAAACCTACAGAGCAATGTCCCTCATGAACACAGAGGCAAAAATTCTCAAGAAAACCTTAGCAACCAAATTCAACAGCACATTAAGAAGATCTTGCATTATGGTTAAGTGGGATTTATCCTTGGGGTGCAAGGATGGTTCGATGTACACAATCAGTAAATGTCATAGACCATGTTAACGAATGAAACAAAAAAGACTATGATCATCTCAATAGAGGCAGAAAAAGCATTTGACAAAACACAATGTCCTTTCAAGATTAAAAACTCTCCACAAATCAGGTATAAAAGCAATGCATCTCAACATGACAGGACATACATGACAAACCCACAACTAGCATCGTACTCGAAGGCGAAAGGTCAAAATCTTTCCTCTGAGAACAGAAACAGGACGAGGACGTCCACTCCTACCTCTCCTGTTCAACATAGTACTGGAGGTCCTAGCCCGAGCAATCAGGCAAGACAAGGAAGTAAAAGGCATCCAAACTGGAAAGGAAGAGGGACAGCTGTCTTTATTTGTAGATGATGTAATGTTATACATGGAAAATCCTAAAGACTCAACCAAAAAACCTGTTAGATCCTGAATAACCAAAGAAATACCAAGAAAGAAGAATAAAGGTGGGGCTACTGTACATACTGATTTCAAACTATACTACAAAGCTATGGGGGGCCTGGGTGGCTCAGAGGGTTAAGCCTCTGCCTTCGGCTCAGTCATGATCTCAGGGTCCTGGGATCGAGCCCCACATCGGGATCTCTGCTCAGCGGGGAGCCTGCTTCCTCCTCTCTCTCTGCCTGCCTCTCTGCCTACTTGTGATCTCTCTGTTTCTCTGTCAAATAAATAAATACAATCTTTTTTAAAAACTGTAATGTGATAGCAAGGATTCTAGGCTACTGAATAGCTATTACATAACCTATGAAAATAACAGAAGTTCATAAAACAATTTTTTAAAAAAGCTATAGTAATCCAAATGGTGTGACATTGGCATAAAAATAGACACATAGATCAATGGAACGGAGTCAAGAGCCCACAACTAAACCCTCACATCAACTAATATTTAACGGGGAGTCAAAACTACTCAATGGGGCGCAGACAGTCTTTTCAACAAATGATGTTGGAAAATGGGATAACCACATGAAGGGGATGAACCAGGACCCTCACCTTGCGCCATTCGCAAAAATTAACTCAAAATGTATTAAAGACTTAAACATAGGACCCCAAGACATAAAACCCCAAGAAGAAAACGGGAAAAGCTCCTTTACACAACCTTGGCAATGATTTTTTTATATGACCCATAAATCACGAGAAAATGAACGCAAAAATAAACAAGTGGGATTGCATCAGGCCAAAAGCTTCCACACAGCAAAAGAAACAGTCATCAAGATGAGGAGACAACCTACCAAATGGGAGAAAATATTTGTAAAACGGTGGTGCTCCCTCCTGGGACAGGGAAGACTGGCAAGGAATAGGACTGGAAGGGGTAAAATTAGTGAGATCATTTATAAATGTTTTGTTATTAAACATAATATGATAAAAATCATGTGAAACTCAGGAGTACAAAAAAGAGCCATCTGAGGGTGCCTGGGAGGCTCAGTCATTGAGCATCTGACTCTTGATTTTGGCTCAGGTCATGATCTCTGCATCGTGAGATCGAGCCCCGTGTCAGGCTCTGTGCTCAGCATGGAGTCTGCTTGAGGTTCTCTCCCTCCGCCTCTCCTCACCCCTCAAATAAATAAATAAATACAATCTTTAAAAAAAAAAAAAAAGAGCCATCTAATGTTATGGCTCTGGTTTGGGGACCCAGTGAGCATCCCAAGAGGAAAATGGGAAATGGGGAAGGGAAATGGGAAAGACATTTTCCACTTCCCAAAGGGGGCTTAGAGTCCATAAGCAGAGTAAGAGGACCTACGTCCCCAAGATTTCCACTCAATCACTGACTCCCCCCCCCACTGCATCTTATTTTCTAGATGTCCACGATGGACGTGGAGCTACGGGAGTAAAAAATGGTAAGATAATCTGAGAGATATTTTTCCGAATTTTATGTACCTCATGAGGCAGGCAGTCCCCTTTGGTTAAAAGGCACAGAAGAACTTTGATGCTTGGTTTCTCACTGTGATAGGGAAGATGACTGCCTTTCTGGGAAGATGATTCCCCAAGCTCCTTGTGGGTTAAGGAGAAGCCGATGAGTAAAACAGTTAGAGGTGCGTCGTTTGTCTTTTTACGTAGTGAAACACTGTGGTGGAGTCTTGTGAAGACTGGGGATGAGCTTGTGTGTCCGGTTTGGGCAACAGGATGGGGACCCGTGGAGCCCAGGTGCTTTGGGAATGTGTGTGATCAAGGATTTGCTAAAACTTTAGAGTTCTCAAAAACAGGTGAATATTAAGTTACTTTCCTCTGATGTTGCTTTTCCATGAGGAGTTGACTGAGTCTATCCTCGGAAATGCTTGTAAAAGTTAGAACTTTTGACATCTTTGGATGAAAACAGCTCATCCAGATTTTAATGGCCAAATATATAATGTAAGTTGGCATCTAGTTGCTTACTCATCCTTAATTTCTGCAACTCATAACCTCCCTGTAATCTACTCCAACGAGCCAAAATTGTCCAAGGCTGTCATTAGAGTCTATGCTAGAACAACGTTTTTTGTTTTTTTTTTTTTAAGGTATCTTCCAAAATGTCCTTGCAAAATAAGTAATAGCCTTTGAAAGTGTTTTCATTCGGTATTAGCAGACTTGGGGAATGAGCTCTACTCCAGCCTTATGAACATACGTCACACCAGGAATGTTTTCTGGGAGAAATCTGATATCAGATCCAGTCAAGGACCATGGAAGTACCAGAAATAAGGCGGGAAGTCTAGCGACGGGCGCGAGGGGAAGGAGGAAGAGGAGCATTCTTCTTTTTGGCTCTCGCATTACTTATTTTCTTTCTTTTGTATTGATTTATAATTCACATCCCATAAATCCAGCCTTTTAAAGTACACAATTTGGTGGCATTTGGCACATTCACAAGGTTGTGCAACCAACGCCACTCTATCATTCCAGAACATTCTCATCCCCCCCAAACAGACTCTCCTTCCCCATCAGCAGTCTCTCCCCATTCCCTCCCCCATGGTGGACATTTGGGTTGTTCGTACCTCTCAGGTATCGCAATTAATGCTACTCTGAGCTCTGGGAGGCGGGGGGCAAGCACCTGTTTGAGTTCCTCCTCCCAATGTTCTTGGATATCTACCTTGGAGTAGAATTCCTGGGACATATGGTAACTCTATGTTTAACTTCTTGAGAAACTGCCAAATTGTTTTCCAACGTGGCCGCACCAATTTACATTCCCACCAGTAATACATGTGGGTTCCAATATCTGCACATCCTTGCCAATACTTATTTCCCTTTCATTTTATTATAGACATCCTAGTGGGTGTGTAGATCATCTCTTGAGATGTACTTTCTGAGCTCAAATTTATACCGCAGCAATTCTAAATGGAATACAGTCTTAAAGCACAGATAGGATGCTCCCGGCCCGTACAGAGGGTCACATATGTGCACACAAGGCCCGGCTTCCTCTCTGTTGCCTGAGGCCTCATTTACGCCGGTGGCCAGCTTTATCCCACCACTCCCTGTGATTCCTTCACGCCGACACCAGAGACCCTTGCTAATTTATTCTAGCAGTTGGTAAAGAGCGGTGGGAAATTTGGCCAGGAAACGTGGATGTCTCAGGGTGAACGCAGATCAGCGGGTTGTGGCGCCGTACGAAGGGGAAAGTCTTGTGATGGTTTACTTCTCCCTTCTAGTGAGGGGCTGCGGGAGAGAAACCCAAGGCTAGATGAACGGGAAGCAGGGCTGATGTCTGGAGCAGCTGGTCCCACCCTGCGTTCTTAGGCTCCCGGAGAGGCATTGATAGTTTGCTGCTTTGAGGGTCTCTTGGATTCAGTCCCACCGAAAGATTCAAAGAAGTATTAGTGTGAAAGTGACAGTGTAGGAGGTGCCGGGGAAAGAGGGCTGAGAAGAAAAGGACTGAGCAAGAGTGTGATATCCATGTCCCTCCCTGGTGTCTTTTGCAGTGTGCCGGGCTAGGGGCTTCAGGCGGTCTTGGGAAAGAGGTGTCCCTCGGATACGAGATCCCGAGGCATTTGGGGTCCTTCCTGGCAGTCTCCTGACAACGAGATGCAAATGTTCACATTGGAAAGTGAAAGAAACCATGATCCAGAGAGCATAAAAATGGCAAAGGGAGTGGAGGAGCGCTGGCATCCTCCGTGACAGAGGGAGACAGGTGTGGGTGGGAGATGGGGGGAGAAAATAATCATTATCACTACAATCTCATTCCTACACATTGAGTCAGATTTTAGACTCTGTGCTTTGAAGCCAGTGCTTTCCACCACTACTCAGCTCTTCAAGCTCCCTGTTCTCATCCTGCCCCTCTCCCTACCCCCCTTCGGGAGGTGTAACGGACCAAAGTGTGCACGTGATGGTTGGACCTCCAGGACTTACTCCTCTGTTCACCGAAAGCCGGAAGCCTCTTACCAGCCTCTCCCCACCTCCCCACCCGCCACCCTCCTCGGCCCCTGGCAACCACCACTCTACTTCAGCTTCTACAAGTTCAATTGAAAGATTTTTTTTTCTCTGTTTCAGATTCCTTGCCTAAGTAGAATCTAATCAGGTAGTATTTGCTTTTGTTTGGCTCATCCCCTCAGCATAATGCATCTGCACTGTTGCAGACAGCAGGATTTTCTACTTTTTTTATGGCTCAATAATATCCCAGTACATATACCATTTAACTCTTGAACTCTTGAGTGTGGACTTTCATTCCTCTGGGATGGGACTTACTGTTCTCTCTGCAGCGTCGCAGTGACGGGGGTAAATGTACGTCTCCCCAGAGTGTGAGGTCACTTCTCTGGTGTTTCCACACCCAGAGGCCAGCACGGAGCTACCCGTCCCAGCTGTGGACTCTGAGCAATTCCCTTAATTTCTGCATATTTTGTTCAGGTTGGAATGAAATGGGAACAGTAAAGCTATCTTGTATGTTTCTCTCTTTTTAAAATTTAATGTTATTTTGTTTAAATTCAAGTAATTAACGTGTAATGTATTATTGGTTTCAGAGGTAAAGGTCAGTAATTCATCGGTCTTATATAACACCCAGTGCTCATTCCATCACGTGCCCTCCTTAATGCCCATCACCCAGTGACCCCATCCCCCCACCCACCTCCCCTCCAGCAACCCTCAGTTTGTTTCCTAGAGTTAAGAGTCTCTTAAGGTTTGCCTCCCTGATTTCATCTTGTTTCATTTTTTCCTCTCTTGCCCTATGCTCCTCTATTTTGCTTCTTGAATTCCACATATCAGTGAGAACATACAAGAATTGTCTTTCTCTGATTGACTTATTTCGCTCAGCATAATACCCTCTAGTTCCATCTACGTCATTGCAAATGGCAAGATTTCATGTTTTTGATGACTGAGTGATATTCCATTGTGTATATAGACCACATCTTCTTTATCCCCTCATCTGTCGAGGGACATCTGGGCTCCTTCCACAGTTTGGCTATTGTGGACACTGCTGTTATGAACATTGGGGTGCAGGTGCCCCTTCTTTTCACTACGTCTGTATCTTTGGGGTAAATACCCAGTAGTGCCATTGCTGGGTTGTAAGGTAGCTCTATTTTTAACTTCTTGAGGAACCTCCACACTGTTTTTCCAAGTGGCTGTACCAGCTTGCCTTCCCACCATCTCGTGTGCTTCCTGTCAAGATGAGAAGAACGTGTGAAGCCCCTACCACGGAGAGGCTCACCATAAATAATCAGAATTATTGATACGGCTGAAAGGTTTATTAGGGATTTCCCTTGGGTGAGGCCCTTTCTGTGAGTGCCCATCCAGTTAACCCCCTGCTATCCAGTCCAATGGCGACTGTTCTTATCCTCACTTTGAAGAGGGAAATGGAGAGTCGGAGAGATTAAGGAAATTCCCATAGTCATTGGAAGTCCCAGCTCAGAAGTGGTAGCAGCAAGTTCTGGAAGCCAGGGTATCTGACTCCTCGCACCTGTGGGGCTGAACTCGATCAGGGTGTCTCAGGAGCCAAACTGATTCTATGACCTGCTCCTCCCCCACCAGCCAACAGATTAATCTTCGCTGCCACCTTCAGCTGCCTTTCCATTTCGATCCTCTTCCTCGCCGTCTTCTTCATCAACAGATGCACCCAGCACGGTGAGTTCAGGGAAGCACTGGTTTGCTTGCTTGCTTAATAAATAGGCTTCACACCCAGCATGGGGCCCAACGCAGGGCTTGAACTCATGGCCCTGAGATCAAGACCTGAGTTGAGATCAAGAGCCAGACACTTAACTGACTGAGCAACTCAGGCACCCCAGGGAAGTCCCAGTTCTAAACACTGGGGAAGGGGAATGAAGTGACGGATTTTCTCGTTGTACAAATCCCTCCGCATTTGTTGCTGTTGTTGTTTTGTAGATTCGTCACATGGAGAATCCACCAAGAGGTAGATATACCTGACGAATCTTGTGCCCCTCCCTTCTCCGGAACCCCGTTTGCCCTTCTGGGATTCTCGTGCCTCTTCTCTCCAAAGCCCTGTCCTCTCCCTCAGTCTTCAGATCCCTAATGTGTTTCTGTCTCTTAGAACCAGCCATTCTGAAGTTCCCAAGCCGGAGGCTACGGGTGAGTGGTAAGGGAAGAAGCCACAAGGGAATCGTGGGATGGAAGAGTAAGTGTCACTCCCGCAAACCGAGACCTGATTTTTTTTTTCCCTTTTACACACATGCAGATTTATCCAACCTGGAGAGGATGCCTGTCTCGGTGAGCTCTCCCCACAAGGTCACTTAGCACCGTAGGCTGACCCCGTCTGCCTCCTGGTTTAGCCCATTTTCTGGTTACTTGGATGCCCTCAGTTCACATGACTGACAAGAGGCCAATTAACATTGTGTTTAAAAAGCATGTGCCTTGACCAAACTCATCAAAACAGAGGGTAGGATGGTGGTTACCAGGGGTGGGAGAACTGGGGAGATGTTGGCCAAAGGGTACAGACTTGCAACTAGTGGATAAGTTAAGTCGTGGGGATGTGACCCACAACACCGTGATTATAGCTCACAACGCTGTATTATAAACCTCAGAGTTGCTAAGAGACTAGGTCTTAATTGTTCTCACTGCAAGAAAGAAATGGTAATTATGCAGCAGGATGGAGAATGTTAGCTGACATCATGTTGCAATATATAAATGTATCAAATCAACCCATGGTCCCCCTTAACCACATATAATGCTACACCTTAGTTATATCTCAATAATTCAACAAAGAAACACCTGCTTTGTATCTCACAGTAGCTGGGTTCCAACTCCCCATGGCTACTATTTGCCGCCAGTATGGTCTGAGACAACTCGTGAAACCCCTGTGATTTGGACACTTTATTCCCTCCCTTATCTAATGGGGATCAAAATCCCCCATGAAAAGGCCTGTGTGAATCCAGTGACACACTAAACATAAAGGGTTTGCTGGAATTTCTGGCAAGTTTTAAAACAACAGGTGGATGGCGTGAAAGCATTGATTAACGAATGTTAATCGATGTATATCGATCAACTTTTTCTATTTAAAAAACTGCTTACTTGTGATTTAACATTAATTACCATTACCTCTAAGAGCAACTATCAGGTGACATTTATACATTTTTCCATAGGACACAGAGGTTGCTTGGTCCATTCTGTATGCCAAAGCATGTAAAAAGGGGCATTAGCAAAAGGTGCAAACTGTTCGCTGTTGTACTTGAAAAATATCTATGTCCATGGCGTTCATTGAGATACATATATATTTTTTAAAAGGTATAGAAAAACATAGTTCACAGGTTCACAAATGAACCATCAATGAACAAATCTAGTCTATGTTAAATGTTGGGTAAATGGCATTGATTAGCAACTTGTTGATAATAATAGTATTATAATAACGTGATAATATGGTGGGGTACCTCACCATACAGTGTAATTCTATTCAACAACAACAACGACAAAAAGGGAAGAAACTAGTGAAAGATCCATGTGCTAAATGAATACACTGCAAAACCACTTAGCTAAGTTATGAAAAGAGCCAGATACAGGAGACTGTCCACTGTCCCATTCCTGTAAACTCTCCCGAGGGAGTAATTCAATAGACGGCTGTGGCTAGAGCCAGGAGGGCAGGTATAACCACACCCAGGAGGGCGGGTATAACCACACAGGCACAAAGGGAACTTTTTTGGTAACGAATGTCCTAAAAGTTATTCTGGCAAGGGCTACCTCATTCCACAGATCCACTCACTAAAGGTCATCAAATGGCGCACCTCTGTTAGGTGAATTTCATGGTATGTGAATTATATCTCAATAAAATTGTTTTTAAAATAGCGTGATATTAACACAACCAATAGGTACTCTTACGGGATGGGAGTCCTTATTCCCAACCCCATACATTTGCAATGACTGTTCTTGGTACCAGTCATCATTAGTAGTGTTGTATGATTCAAACTAGAGTCAAAACCCTCATCCTCCCCAAGACCACAGCCGTTCCCGGAATGGGGCTGTCCAGTAGGACTTGCCGCAGTAAAGGACGCGTCCTATGGCTGTGTTATCTGATGCAGCGGCCCCTGGCTGCGTGTGGCTACTGTACACGCAAAATGCATCCGGTATGACTGAGGACCCGCGTTTTAAGTTAAATGTAATTTTAATTCACTTAAATGTCAGTCGCCCTATGCGGCTTGTAGGTACCATATTGGACAGCTAAGCTCTAAAAGCCCAACTCTTTCCCCCAAAGACTGAAAGACCCCCCCAGGGAGGGAGCCATGCTGATCTCTACCTGAGGCAGTCGCTGTCCTCCGCCGAGGAGCCCCAGGATCTTGTGAATGTGCAGTGCGGCAGGTGAAGGAGGACAGCCGGAGCCCTAGAAGAAGGAGAACGTGCATTAAGATGGTGGAATGACTGGTCTTGTGGAAAACGGGTCACTCCGCGTCCTTGGCTCATAATCCATAGTAATAAAATTAAAGATCTGCTTTTTTGCTTCCATGCCTCTCAAGAATTACTGGCTGGGTTTTCCCAAAATCTGGAGTGTGACTTTAGTATGGATTGACTTGAAACATGACCTGTATCTATGGGCTGGTGGTCCTGTTCTATCCACTTACGGGATTCTGGATGGCACCCCACAAATAGAAAGATTGTTCCCCAGAAAAGCCCATTGGTTGCTGTTGGGTGAGGCCCCCCATAGACAGAGGGATTTTTGAAAAGGAGCGCAAGGTGGGCACCTGGGTGGCTCAGTCTGTTAAGCGTCTGACTCTTGGTTTCAGCTCAGGTCAGGATCTCAGGGTCCTGGGATTGAGCCCCATGTCGGGCTCCTTGCTCAGCACAGAGTCTGCTTGAGATTCTCTCTCTCATGCTCTCTCTTGCTCTCTCTCAAATAAATTAATTAAACCTTTAAAAAAAAAAAAGAAAGAAAAGGAGCACAAGATACAAGCCACAAAGATGGACACTTAATGGTGAACTAACCGAAGCAACCTCAAGAGGCGTGCCCCAGGGTAAGCCCCAAGCTGTGTTTGGTTCATGATCCTTCCAAGCAGTGCTGGGCAGCCCTCTAGTCCCAAAGCCAAGACCAGTTTTCTTGTTGACATGAACAGAAGCGCTTTCTCAGTGCCGTCATATTTCTGTTCATATTATTTCTTTAAAACCAAAGGATGCGGGACACCTGGGTGGCTCAGTGGGTTAAAGCCTCTGCCTTCGGCTCAGGTCATGATCCCAGCGTCCTGGGATCGAGCCCCGCATCAGGCTCTCTGCTCCGCGGGGAGCCTGCTTCCTCCTCTCTCTCTGCCTGCCTCTCTGCCTGCTTGTGATCTCTGTCTGTCAAATAAATAAATAATTAATTAATAAATAAATAAAATAAAACCAAAGGATGCAGTGGACCTAGACTTACCAAGTACATGTGGATTTTGTCACGTGGCACCCAGAACCTCATTAACTTATGTATTATGCCACTGTAAGGACTTTTCTGAACGTGGACTTTCTTCTGTGGCCGTGACTCGGAATGGCCAGCTACATGTAAACGCAAGTAAGTGAACTCTGCTTCTACTTACGTCACCCGATCAGGATCGAAAGTCATTTTTTTCCATCTCTGAGTGAACAAAAGTGGAAGAATTTGGGATGCACATATAAATATTCTTAACTCACAAGCACATGCTGGGCAACTTTCCTCTTTTTAGGTGTTTAATTATGAAATAATTTGACCCAAACACCAAACTACAGAAATGGAAATATGCACACTGTCCTTCCTTTCTAGATGTTTTTTGCTATGTTTCATGACGCCCGCTCCCAATCTGTCGTCCTTCCTCTCTTCCCCAGAGGTGACCTTTATGCATGTTATTCCATGTTATTCTTATCCATTTTCTCATACTTTTACTACACAGACATCTACTGATTGTCAGTATATGGCAATATTCTATGTGTTAACATATACACAGATATGGGATCCTCTTTTATATTATAATTCTGTGACTTTTTATTGTCCCCAATATTATGCTGCTGAAAATCCAGGTGAATTCTGTGGGTCTAGCTCATAGACCCATACAGCTCATTGCCTGAATACAGAAGTCAGCTGTTGGCCATACCATGGAATATTGTTCAACCCCAAAAGGAATAAAGCACCTTGACTTGCCACTGAACATGAACGAAACTTGAAAACATTACACTCAGTCAAAGAGCCAGTCACAAAAAGCTACGTGCATGCCGTAGGAGTCCATTTCTGTGAGATGCCCAAAGGCAGACCCTCAGACACAGAGTATAGACTGATTCATGCCTGTCAAGGGGCTGAGGGAAAGGAGAAAGTGGATGGGGTTTTTCTTTGGGGGTGACAGAAATATTGTGGAATTAGAAACCGGTGATGGTACATATCCTTGTGAATACACTTCTTTAAAAAATGCTGAATTGGATGCTTTAGAAGTGTAGATTGTACAGTATGTGGATTGTATCTCAATAAACCAGATTGACACAAAGAACTAGTTGGCTGCACCAATCATGGCTTCTCTTGAGTCCTTCCTCCACGACTAGATGTTTGGGCTGTTTCCGGGGCTTTGCTATCAGCAAAATGCTGCAATAGACGTCCTGTCCACAAGTGTGATCTCTTGGTGGCATATTTAGGAGTAAAACCTGTTTTTTGTGCTATCTACACCTTTAATCCCATTAGGAGAGCCAGACTGAGACCTAGTAGTTTTCCCTATTTTTACTTCCACCAGGGATGTATAAGTTCCCAGTTCCCCACGTCCTTGCCAATTCAGAAATATATTAAACCTGATAATTTTGCTGATTAAAATAGATGAACTCATAACCCACTTTAAGCTGCCTATATAAAGATATCTCATGGTTGTTTTAATTTGCATTTTCCTGAGTATGAGTGAGGCTTATTGACCATTTGGGGTTTCTTTTCTGTAAATTGATGATTTCTATCCATTGTCCACTTTTCTGTTGGTCTTTTCCTTTCTGATTTATATATGTATACCAGGCACGTCTTTCCTTTGTAAGCTGTATGCTGCAAAGACCTCCTTGAAGCCTGTGACATATTTTCATCCCTTCTATATCTTTTAATGTTAGCCATTCAAAGTAATTCATCTTAATTTATATGTCAAGGGACTTCTCATTGTCTTGACTAGCTTTACATGATGTGTATACTCCTCCGTATCTTCTAAATTAACATTTTTTAAATTTCGTTTTTCATATGTAAAGCATCTGATATTAATTTTTGTCTAAGGTGTGAGGGAGGGATCTAATTTTTCCACTTGGAAAACCAACTACCCTAGTACCCTTTATTGAAAGGCCCGTTCTTTTTCCACTCAGTTTGTGTCTTCAATCTGCTGAAACACGCTCACTTCTGTTTCATCCGCACTGCCTTCCATCATTAGCCTACTTTAAACTCTTGGATGGAAATGACGAAGGGAGAAACTTGATTTGAAAAGACTTGAAAACAATAAAGGAAAAGGTGAGATGCCTGGCTGGCTCAGTTGATAGAACATGTGACTCCTGACCTTGGGGTGAGTTCAAGCCCCACCTTGGTTGTGGAGGTAACATTTATCTTTTTTAAAGATTTATTTATTTATCTGAGAAAGAGAGAGAGAGTGTGCACGCATGCACATGGCAGGGAGGGGCAAAATGGGGGGAGAGAGAATCTCAAGCAGGCTCCCCAGGGAGCACGGAGCCTGACACGGGGCTTGATCTCAAAACCTTCAGATCATGATCTCAGCAGAACCAAGAGTCGGATGGTTAACCAACTGAGCCACCACCCAGGTGCCCCTAGAGATCATGTTTAAAAAAAAAAAAAAAAAGAGGGAGGGAGGGAAAGAAGGAAGAAATTGAGTCATGTAACCTAACCAAGGAAAAGACAGAGCTAACCATATCTCAGAAAATTGCATCCCCAGGCTCCAAAATCATTTAGACTTTTCCTGTCTGTATCTCTCATCTCTGTTTCTATTTCTGTGTTATCATTATTATTCAGACCAGCTGTCCTGAGGAGTCTGGGACTGACAGTGACAATTCTAGGCTCACAGCCTTGCAGACTTTTAGCCAAAGAGGTAAGGGGGGCCTTTCACTTACTGGATCGATTTAGAAAAAGATATTACTGGCTACCTTTGGAACATGCTAGAAACCCACTCTCAAAAGATTTAAGCACAGAGGAAAGAAACCAAGCATTTATCTTGCCTTTCATTTATAACCTATACCTCAGCACAGAGTCAAGGAGGCCAAGCTTCTGCTCATATATTAGCACAACGAATATGTAAAGAAGAAAACCTCCAAGTCTTGTCTTTGGCTAATGCACGTCCACCTTACCAGGAACCATACCCGAGGGCGAGGCTTAGCGTCTTTTATCCACGTATCTACACAGTGGATAGAAAACCCAGGCCTGCCCAGTCCTAGACCAGAGGTCGGCAAACTTTTTCTGAAAAGGACCAGAGGGGAGTATTTTCAGCCTTTGTGGACCAGAGGATCTCTATGTCAACTCATCTCCGCTCTGGAAGCAAGAAGGCAGCAGTATCTGTTACAGAAACAAGTAGGCGGGGCTGTGTTCTAATAAAACTTTATTTACAAACACAAATGATGGGCCTGTTGCCAACACCTATCCTAGACCAATGCTTTTGGAAAACTGAATCCATCACCAGAATGAGAACTGAATTAAGCCAGGAAATATGTGTTCTAGGGTGCAACGGAAGGTTTTTTTTGGGGGGGGGTTGCTCCTTCAGTTTTCAGATCTGTAAAAGTGGAAAACAAGCAAGACTGGATGGTTTCTGGGGTCTTCTCTGTCTTGATGTGCTACACTTCTGGGGCCATCCTCCCTACCGCAGAGGTGCTTTACCTAAGGGAGGGGGGCCCAACCCACATCTCTTCGTGAAGAGACCCAGCCGGCTCTGCAACTTGGATGGGGCTTGTTTCCCAGGAACTTGGCAGCCTGTGGCTTCCCCTTTACAGCCTGCATCAGCCTGTAATGCACGGTCAGGCTTGGGAAGAAGGTAGAGCAGAGAGGCCTTCTGAATCTCGGGGCCCTGGCCCGTCCCAGATTCTTTGACCTCCTTCAGGTATGTCAGTCTCTCTGCTCTCACCCTGTGTGTGCTTGGGGAGGGGAAGGCACTCTGGAGAGTGAGGGGTCCGTAAGCTTGGGGCAAGGGAGAGAAGGGGTCTCTGCTCTACAAAGAGCGGCCAGCTCACTCGCTCTCTCTCACACCCCCACACACACATGTGCATACATGCACACATGCACACACTATTAGAGTTAAACAACTGGCATTTATTTATTTCCTTAGTTCTTATTTATCTTATTTATTTCCTTAGTTCTGGAGGCTGGAAGTCCAGGACAGGGTGCAGGTCAAGTTGGCTTCTGGTGAGAGCTCTCTTCCTGGCTGGCAGAGGCCACCTTCTCGCTGTGTCTTCTCATGACCTCCCCTCTGTGCTCATGCAGTGGGTGGAGAGACAGAGAGAGACAGAGACAGAGGGCGAACTCTCTGGTGGCTCTTCTCCTAAGGACCCTAATACGATCAGATCAGGGCCCCACTCTTAAACGACCTCATTTACCCTTAATTACTCCCGTAGAGGTCCATCTCCAAATCCCACTACACTGGAGTTTAGGGGGGAACACACTGAGTTCATAACAAACACACACACACACACACACACACACACACACACACTATTTTACGCAGACACCCAGAGAAAGAGCCACACAGACCCTCTATGTGTCCACAACCACACATATCAGCTCACACTCTCATAGGCTCAACTTTGTCTACCCCCAAAATTCACATGTGTAAGGCCTAACCCCCCTGCATCTTGGAAGGTGGGCTTCGAATGGTGGTCATTCCAATGCGCTCATTGCAGACCTAATTTAAAAGATGAGGTCGTACTGGAGGAGGGTGGGCCCTTCGCTCAATACGACTCTGTCCTGTAAGAAGGGGCGCCCTTTGGGCATAGAGATGCACACAGGGGGAACACCATGGGAACATACAAGCGGAGATTGGGGTGATGTGTCTCTAAGCCGAGAAGCACCAGAAGCCAGGAGAGAGGCCTGAGACGGAAGGAACCAACCCTGCTGACCTCGGTTCCCCCAGAACCAAGAGAGAATAGATTCCCTTTGTTTAAGCCACTGGGAGTCTGTGCTGCTTTGTGAGAGCAGCCGGGAGACCGGGAACCCAGGGAGCTAGGGAGGAGGCAGGAGGCTCTAAGCCCCCGGCTTAGGCTGCACTGTCCTACAGGAATTCATCAGCGAAACACAGATCCCAAGATAAATGACTAAGAACTTCAAGATGATGAGTGCAGAGCAGGAAGCCCCGAGCTCAGGGTCCTGGCGGAACGTGAGGACCCGAGGCCCCGGTTGCCTGCCCTGCAGGCCTTTGGAGCCGGCCAAGCGGGCGCCCCGGCCTCCGCCAGCAGCTCCCAGGCTCGGTGCACATGAAGACGTCTCCCCGTTGCTCCCCTCCGCTCGGGCTGTGCCCGTGGCGGCTGACAAGGCGCTAAAGCCCCCGGGGGAGTCGCTGGGCGGGCGGGGGAGCCGTACCTCTGTTCCTCCTGTCGGGGAAGTCATTCTCTCTCAAACTCGGGAGCTCTTGGTGGCCATCTGTCCCACCATGTGGAGGAAGCCGGTCTTTAACAGAAACCCGAAGATGACTCAGAGCTTTTGTTTTCTTCATTCTGGCTGCCTCCAACCCTCAGCACCCCCCTCTCCGCGCAGCTTTCCCGTTCAATCGTTCTGGGAACCCTCTGAGTCAAAAAAATACTAATAATTAAAATAAATGACACCTGGAAAAGTTTTCTGAGTCGGAGCTAGTCCGAGAAGGGCTTTTGTTACGAACAGAGTCTGGACAAACACTGTTAAGATTGCTCGCCGGCCCTAACAGATACCATTTGTGGACACGCACTCTGGGATTCATCCCAAACCACAGCTGTTTATTTGCTAAAATTCCAAATGCAGCATAGCAAGGGTCGTCCACTGGTGTTTTCCTAACTTGGGTCTTCCATGGCCCAGGGGGCATGCTTGGGAAGAGGCCGGGGCTACGGAAAGTCCTTTGTTTTTAGATGGTGTTGGGTCTACGTCTGGGTTATGTGAACCTAAGGAATATTTCTTAAAAACTCCAGGTCTTGGGGCGCCTGGGGGGCTCAGTGGGTTAAGCCTCTGCCTTCAGCTCAGGTCATGACCTCAGGGTCCTGGGATCGAGCTCCGCATTGGGCTCTCTGCTCAGTGGGGAGCCTGCTTCCCCCTCGCTCTGTCTGTTGCTCTGCCTACTTGTGATCTCTCTCCCTCTGCCAAATAAGTAAATAAAATCTTAATAATAAAAAAAAAAAACTCCATGGGGCACCTGGGTGGCTCAGTGGGTTAAATCCTCTGCCTTCGGCTCAGGTCATGATCCCAGGGTCCTGGGATCGAGCCCCGCATCGGGCTCTCTGCTCAGCAGGGAGCCTGCTTCCCCCTCTCTCTCTGCCTGCCTCTCTGCCTACTTGTGATTTCTCTCTCTGTCAAATAAATAAATAAAATTTTTTAAAAAATGTTTAAAAAAAAACCCCCAAAACTCCAGGTCTCTACATCCTGGTCAAAAGTGGGAGAGATATGGGATAGTGTTGTTAGCAGCAGTAGGACTCACCGTCCCAGTTTCCCCAGGACTGGGGCTGGGGCGGGGGCTGCCCCAGGATGTGGGAAGGAGGAGTTTCACAGGACATGGATATTTCAGGGCTGAAGCTGAGAAAGCCCTGGGCAAAGAGGACCAAGTTCGTTCCTCACCCTCACTGTAAGGCGGAGGAGCTGTAAGCAGGCGTGATAAGAACATTGGCTCTCTCCTTCCGCCCCCATTACCCTAACACACCCACGTCACAGGTCTGTGCCCTTGGGACACATCTGAGGCAAGTCCCATGACCTTCACAGTCATCTTAGGTAATAAAGGTGTCCAATTAATCACATGCAAGGGAAAAATCGTGTCAGTTCAGCAACGGAAATATTTTTGACAGGTTGCCTGCGGCTGCAGTAGGCATGGTCAGCTTTTTTTTTATTTCCCCACCTGGACCTTCTGCTCCTCCCCTCGCTCTCCGCAGGCCACCGTTCTCTCCTGGTGCCTGTAAGCGCATCTCCTCCACGAGCTCACCGAAGGGCCCTGGCTCTGTCCTTGGGGTCCATCAGTCCATCTCCAGCCTCTCCGCAGGGTTCGCCTTCCACCTCCAGGTGGCGCTGGTGGAAAGCACACGAGACACCTGATTCACTCATTCCGCCCCAAAAGTCCCCAGAGCTGTGAGCCACAATCTTGAGCCCTCCAGATGGCTCGATCTTGAGCCGGATCCCATTCCTCTCTGAGCCGGCGCTGACCCCATACCAAACGCTCTGAGTGGTCCAGTGGACGCTTTCCCCCGGAAGCTGGAAGTGAGAGACTGACCTGCTTGCTGCCCTCCTGTGTGGGGACGCACATTTCTTGAAAACAACACAACTCTTCTAGTTCCAACCTGGCTTTTCAACACCTTCAGGTGAACATGAACCCCACCCCGACACCTGACCAGCACTCCTCAAAGCCATCAAGGTCCTTCACATCATCAAGGTCATTCAGATCCCCAAGGTCATTCAAAACAAGGAGTCTGGGAGCTGTGGGGTCAAGAGGAGGCACAGTCTATCAGTGTCATGTATCCTGTCACAGAAGACAGGACACTGAGCAAAAATTAAGGACATCTGAACAAAGTACAGACTCCGGTTAACAGCACTGTATCAAGGCTGGCTCATTAGCTGTGACAAATGCCATACTAATGTAGGATACCGACAATAGGGGGACTTGGTACCAGGTCACAGGATAAATGGGCCACTGTGTACTCTCTTTGCAACATTTCTGTAAACCTAAAACCATTCGAACGTTAAAAGTTTACTTGTGGGGCGTCTGGGTGGCTCAGTCAGTTAAGCATCTGCCTTTGGCTCCAGCCATGATCCTAGGGTCCTGGGATCTAGCCCTGCGTCAGGCTCCCTGCTCAGCGGGAAGCCTGCTTCTCCCTCTCCCACTCCCCCTGCTTGTGTTCCCTCTTGCTGTCTCTCTCTGTCAAATAAATATATAAAATGATAAAATCTTTAAAAAGAAAAGTATCTATACCATGGGTAACTCAAAGCCAGGGGCTAAAAAGATGAAATAAAATAAAATCATAAATTTAAAAAAATAAAAAAAGAAAGTTTACTTGTTAAAGGGTGAGAGAAAGCAGCAAGGGAGAAAAGACCAGAGAGAGGACAATTCGGCTCGATGCCCAGACACTGCCCCCCATGTCTCTGACTGCCATTCGGGTCTTCTTCCCAACTGAGGCTGGGACGGTGGGGAACAGATACCATCCTCCCCACTGTTCTCTGCCCAAATTCACAACCTTGCAGTCCGTGGGCATACTAAAACGAGGGCTGTTTTAGGTCACTTAGTTTGGGCCGGTTTGGCATAAACCGAGGGTTAACTAGAACAGAGGATCAGCGCGGGGAGCGGGCAACTGCCGCAGGCAGAAGGGACGCCGTGGTGAAGGCCTTTATTCCCGCGGCTCCTGCTTGCTGCCAGTTCCGCAGCTAGGTGGCGGCCCATGATTGTCTCCGGCCCAAGGAAGACGGAGACGAGGCCAGGCACCTGCGGTCCTCGCCCAAAGCCTCACGTCCACCACAACACCACTCAGAACTGTGATGTGATTTCCTTACAGAAGCCCAGTCCCATCCTGCGGGTCTCCCCACCCGTACCCTCATTTCCAGCCTCAAGCCATTTGCCCAGCCCCGGGGGGGGCTCCCCAAAGCGGAGCAGGAGCCACACACGTGGGGACAGTGTCCCTTTGCCCTATTCCAAAGACCCCCGTTAGTTTGAGAAAGACAGCAAAGCTGGGGAGGTCGCTCTCTGTCCCCTGCTCTGTTTTCTGCCCCACAGTCGGTCTTTTGCTGACCCTTCAGGAAATAAGATCTAGTTTATTGCAACATCACACTCCCCAAAGCCACTCCCCCCTCCCACCGAGCTTCTCCCGCTGCGAGTCCTCCCTGACACGACAAAAACTCAGACCGTCAGATTCCAACTCATAAAACAGAATTCCCGCGCGCTCCAGCCGCTCTGCTTCTGGGCATGTGCCCAAAGGAATCGAAAACAGGGGACTCCAAGGTGCAGAATCGTATCAGATATTTGCACGCCCGTGTCCACAGCAGCATGGAAGGTAGAAGCAATCCATCAACGGGTGAATGGATAAACAAAATACGGCACCTACATGTGTATTAATCAGCTGATGAATTCGCATTAATGATTAATGGTTAATTCCGAGAGAGCCACAGCCATCACAGAATACCGCAGCTGGCTGGCTGAAGCAGCCGAAATTTGTTTTCTCGTGGTTCTGGAGGCTGGAAATCTAAGATCAAGGCGTCAGCGGGGCTGGTTTCTGGGGAGATCTTTCCTTCAGGCTTGCAGATGACTACTTTCTCAACTGTGTCCTCACGGGGCTTGGTCTCGGTATGAGGAAAGAGAGAGCGTGAGTGAGCTCTGGTGTCCCTTCTAGAAAGCCACCAGCCCCATTAGATTAGGGTACCATCCTCTCGACCTCCTCAAGCCTTAATTACCCCCTTAAAGCTCCTGTCTTCCAATGTACTTACATTGGAGGTGAGGACTTCAACATACGAACTTGGGGCAGATAGATTCTGTCCATAACACCCCATGATAGAATATTATACAGCCTTCAAAAAGGAAGGAGCTTAGAGGTTTCCCATGCTAGAACACGGAGGAGCCTCAACGACACGATGCTCAGGGAAATAAGCCAGGACACAAAAGGACACACACTGGATGATCCCATTTCCGTGAAGTGCCTGGGGCTGTCAGATTCATGGAGACAGAAAGCAGCTGCCCGGGGCTGGAAGGAGACGCGAGCGGCGACGGGTGATGCATGACTGCTTCACAGATAGAGTCTCACTTTGGGAAGACAAAGTTCTGGAGGTCGACAAGCACATGAACGGACTTCATGCCACCGAATCCATCCGCTTTCGGGCTTTCTCTGCTCTTGGTGGACATTGTACCTGCGGCGGTTAGACCCTGGTCGGGGGCAGGTGGGGGGGCAGGACACAGAAACCTGGCACAGGCCCCCCGTCTTGAGCAAGCCCCTCCCACTTCTGGAATTGTTTATTTATCTAGCTATTTAACAAACACTTACTGAGCGCCTATGATACACCAGGCTTTTTTTTTTTTTTTTTTGGAAGGGCTATTACAATTTTTAAAATCCCCACCTTCATGGAGCTTATATTCAAAGACAGGCAGAACCAAGTAAATACACATTTATAGGGCCCCTGGGTGGCTCAGTCAGTTAGGTGTCTGCCTTCAGATCAGGTCGTGATCCCAGGGTCCTGGGATGGAGTCCCACATCAGGCTCCTTGCTCAGCGGGGTGCCTGCTTCTGCCTCTGCCTGCTCTTCTCCCTGCTTGTGCTTGCTCTTTTTCTGACAAATAAATAAATACAATCTTAAAAATAAATATTTATAGACTGTGATGAGTGCCAGGCTGGGTGTAAGTAGGGTCATACAATATAACATAATGGGTGTGTGGAGGGGAGGTCTTCCCTTCAGGAAGGGAGTCAGGGAAGGCTTGGAAGGAAGTGTGTTTACGAGAATTAGACTGCACCGTTTCCAGCCATGAGGAAGGTAAAGGGAATGACACTTGGACAGCCATTTCAGCAGGTGCAAAGGCCCTGAGGCAGGGAAGAATTGGCATGTTCTAGTTCTAAAAACCCAGCACATGGCCACTGCTGCTGGGGCAAAGCAGGCTGGTCAGAACAAAGCCCAGGAAGAAATGTACCAAGCTAGATCACACACAACCATGAGAAATCTGAATTTTTATCTAAGTAGGAAAGGAAGTAGAGCTTGGAAAATGTCTTCATAGCACAGAAGGAAGACTTGCAAATTCCTAGGCCCTCCTTATCTTATCCTTGGCTTTGCCCATCTCACACTGAGTGTGTGCTGCTTCTTTATCCTCGAGGAGGCAGTGAATAACGGTCAGAGCTGGTCTCATCAGATTCTGCACCGTGCCCTCCTTGGACTCCCCACAAACTTCGCTAGGCTCCTGTGAGTAGTGCTGCCGGGAACATTCACGTGTAGGTCTTTGTCTGAGCACCTGGTTTCGGTTACAGGAAACACCCCGGATTGGTCAATCCACAGAGACAGAAAGTAGATGAGTGGATGCTGGGGCCTGGGAGGAGTGGGAAATGGAGAGTGGCTGTTTGGCACAGACGCGGTTTCCTTTGGGGGCATGAAACGCCCTGGAACGACACTGAGAATGTACTAAATGGTGCTGGATTGTTTGCTTAAAAATGGTGAATGGTTCATTTTAGATTATATGAATTTGCCCTCCATTAAATCAGTGAATAACCTCGTAAACATCGCGAAGGCTAAGCAGACACGTCCGCGGGCCTCCTCTGTCCCTCTGGCCACAAGCTTGAATCTTCTTCGGGCTTTAAGAAAAAATGAAAAGACAAACATTACACAGAAAAATAGACACAGTTTGATTCTATTTACATGAAGTTCAAATATAAGCAAAATGAAACAACAGTTTCTTTAAAGAGTAGAATTATAGTTTTGCAAAACTACAAGGAAAAGGGAAGGATTTATTCCAAATCCAGGTTGTGGCTGGTAATCTTGGAGCTGGGAACTGAGGTGGAGATGAGCTCAGTAAAGAGCCTACGCGCGGCTTCCAAGATCCGAGTTCTTTTTCTCAGCCAGCGTTCTAAGAAAGCGAGTGTTTTTTTATTCTGACTCTTTAAATGTTGGGTTCTTACACACGCTTTTGCATATATGATGCGTTCCACATTTAAAAATAAATGTGGGCTGAATTTCAAAAAGACACTTTCGGACATTGGGTAAAACGTTAGCAACGGGGGGACCTGAGAGAAGAGTATGTGGGTCTTCTGTGCGTTATTTTGATCCTTGCGACATCCCTGTAACTTTGAAAGTATGTTCAAAAAGTTGTAAAATGGATTCAGAAAGGACAGGATTGTAGATTTCAAGAAGATTCTATTTTCCTTTACTGCAAAAAAACAAAAAACAAAAACAAAAACAAAAACCAAAAAAACAAGAGGGAGAGAAGCAAGTTAATGTTTCTGCAAATTATCCCACAGTATGATGTGGTTCCCATTACTGGTCTTTGGTGGGTCTCCATTCCCTGCCCCCACCTCTGAAAAGTCCACACGGACCCTGGGCAAGAAAGAGGGTGCAGAGTGCAGATCCCGCGCAATGAGCCATTCCCAAGACCGGAGGACCCTCCCTCTGCAGGCGGACATCTCTCAGAGCCTCCCCGAGCCAGCTGGGCTCAAAGTCAAGTAGAAAAAGAAAAAAAAAAAAAAGAGAGAATTGCTGATTCCACTCCCTGGCTTTTATCTGAGTTTATAATTACACGTTCATTAGTGTGATTATGTGATTAATATCTGTTTTCATCACCAGACTGTCAACTCTTCGGGGGGTCCCATTTTTGCTCTCCACTGTACGCGGGGCCCAAAGTGCCACTTGGTAATAACAGCAGCAGGGTGGATGGAGTGCGGCCCAGGGACCAAGGCTCTGCAGGGATTAGGGCGGCGGGGCTCTTGGCAGTGGCTCTGGAAGGTAAGCCCTGAGAGGAGCTCTCCGAAAAAGAAGGCAGACGTGGAACCCCAGCGGCCCGGCTCGGGTTTCCGTGGCCACGGCCCCGTGCCTCCTCTGCCCGTCCAAGGAGGACGGGAACCCCCCATCTTCAGCACGACGCTGGCTTCAGTACATCAGGAAATGAAGAGAGAGTCCTGCCAAAGAGGGCCCCATGGGGTCTGAGACAGGGGTGCAGGCCCAGCAAAACAACAGAGGGCCACCTCACGTTTTCTGGATGAAAACCAATCTCCCCAGTGAGGAGACTGCTGGGAACCCCATGATAATTTACAGTTATATATACGTAATTATTTATGCCCTATAACATGTCACGTTATATAAAGATTATGTTGCATGTTATGTTAAAAATATTATGATATGTTTATACATGAGATATTATGTTCTACCTGTGTAATGTTATGAATGCTATATGTATATGATAGGCTAGTACTATAACATTTATATAAAGATTACTGTAACATATAATGATGTTACATTATATAGTTACATAATACATAATTGTATCTATAATGATAATCAAATATAGAAATGCATAAGAGAATATGGTAACATTTAAATATAATACCCATAGTATTATTAATATAGTAACCAAGTGACTATAAAATACTAATATGCTATATATAATACTGACATAATATGTAATATTATATATATATATATTTATATGTATAAATAGAGCAACATTTAAAGGAATCAATCTCTGGGTATTAACATATTTGTATTCATAAATTTGTTTAAAATTTATTTTTAGGGGCACCCGGGTGGCTCAGTGGGTTAAGCACCTGCCTTGAGCTCAGGTCATGATCCCAGAGTCCTAGGATCGAGCCTCGCAGCCTGCTTCTCCCTCTCCCTCTGCCCGTCTCCCCCATCCTGACGTGTGCTAGCTCTCTCTCGCTCTCTCAAATAAAATCTTAAAAAAAAGAAAAGATTTTATTTTTAAGTAGTCTCTACATCCAACGTCAGGCTCGGACTCATAACCCCGAGATCAAGAGTTGCACGCTCTCAGGCATCCCTGCATCCTTAAAAATCCCTAAGTATTTTTAAATGTTTAAGAGACTTTGGCCATTGAGAAATAACGGATCGGCGTTGGCTTTTCCTGTGTAGCTGAAGAATGCACTCAGGTTGTGAGTTTGGGGTTGAAATACATACCTGGTCTTCACAAGGCTCAAGGCCAGCCCTTTGACCCCACAGAATGGGAAACCTTGACCCAGGGCTTCCTTCCCTCTGGCGTCCACTGCTGCTGCTCCAGCTCCTACCAGCATTCTGTTCACGCGGTCACCGCGTTCCCCCGAGAGGACAGCTCTCCGGCTTCCCTGGGAGCCCTGGGGGTGCACATCCCCTCCCACCGTCTCCTGGAGGCGATGGACGCTTACCCGACATGCACCTCGGCGGCCCTCAGCCTGTCCCGGACCCCGGTCCCAGAGCCACGTGCCCATCTTTAGGACCTGTTCCCAGGTCCTGCCGGGGCCGCCCTCACAGAGCACCACAGACCGTGCTGTCCCTGCTCTGGGGGCTGGAAGCCCAGGGTCCTCGCATCTCGGGGCTGTTTTTCTTGAGGACCCCAGGGGAGGATCTGGGCCGGGCTCTCTCTGGGGCTCAGAGGTGACTGGCCACCTTCTCCCTGTCTCTTCCCTCGGGCCTGTATGCATCCTGACCCCTGCTCCATACAAGGACACCAGTCCCTGGACTAGGGTCCACCCCGACGACCTCATTTTCACTTCATCACCTCTGTACAGACCCTCTTAGCAGATCAGGTGTCATGCTGAGGTCCTGAGCTTAGGACTCCAGCATAGATGTGGAAGGAACGCAGTTCGACCTACAATATTCATGCTCTACATCGCTGCATTTTCTTACCACAGTCTGTGGGTTTCTTGACATGTGACTTTGGGGCTGAGTAAAATGTCACAGGTTTCTGGAGAGCACAAGGGGAGTCACTTTTCTCTACCCCAGGACGCACAATCACACTCAAACAGACTCCAAATAAAAGCTGTTAAATTTCCAAACCTTTAATCCCAAACTGACCATAGCAAGGTCAGACCCAAAGATTTCCCCTCCCCTGTTTCCCCAAGGTTCAAATTAGGCTGAAGAGGTCTCTCCCACGAGTGAACACATCCAGATCAAGAAAACGAATCAGTCCAGCTCCCTCCCAAGACCCCCTGGCCTCATCCCGCCACCCCACTCCCTCGTTACCCTATCAGGTCCCCCTCCCCCCGACCTTCCCTGGGGACCCTCGTTTGCAAAAATCCTCTCCCCATCCTACCCCCAAGCGTCCCAATTCAGCCGCGGAGAAGAACGTATTCGCAGAGGGAGAAGATGAGGCAGAAGCAGGTCTGTGCAAACCCCATGTGCCTCACAACAAGGCGAACACAGTCTCTCCAGTCTCTCCAAAATCTGGGGGGCCAGATTTTGGGGGATAAAATGGAGAAAAGGAAGAGATTAGAAGTAGCTTGTACAAGGCACAGAGGTGGTTCTAGGCGGCCCTGTGCCCCTGCTTGGGGCAGAGTGAGCCCCAGGGCCAGGGAGGTAAGGTGAGCAGGAGAAAGCAGCCGCCCCCCAGCAGCAGGACCAGGCTAGCCCCCACCCCACAGCCCAGGGACCAGGAGTATTCGTAGGTCAGGGCGGGGGCAGGGGGAGGCTCAGGGCTGACTCTCCGCAGGAGGGCTTGCACGGAATGCCGGAACACCTCCAGGCTGACCAGGAGCAGCAGGCCTGTGGGGAAAAGACAGGCATGGTGCTCAGGGACCCCGGGGGACATCCCCCCACCTGGATCTGAGCGTTTCCCTAACATGCCCATCTCGTGCTCCTGTCACCCCCCCCCCATTCATCCAACGGCCCCTTACTAAACACCTACTACACAGCACGGTTTGGGAAGCTGGAGATACAGAAGGAACACAACACAAACTGAGAGGGACAGAAGGACAGAGGGACAGAATGGTGGCCGCCGGGGGCTGAGGGACTGGGGGAGTGTATGGGGGCTGCTCCATGGGACAGACCGGCCACAAGAATGGATGAAATGGTAAATTTCATGTTGTGCGTGTTTTATAGCCTTAAGAAAGAAAAAAGCGGGGGGCGCCTGGGTGACCCAGTCTGTTGAGCCTCCTGCTTGACTTAAACTCAGGTCATGACCTCAGGACTGTGGGATCGAGCCCTGCGTTGGACTCCACGCTCGACCTGGAGCCTGCTTCAGGTTCTCTCTCCTTCTGCCCCTCCCCCTCCTACAAACAAACAAACAAAGCCAGCCCTGCAATCAAGAACAGCAAAAATCAAATGACAACTCCATTTTAAAATATTTTTTAAAAAAAGAAAAAGAAAAGAAAAGGGGTGTCTGGCCGGCTCAGTTGGTAGAATGTGCAACTCTTGATCCCAGGGGTTGTGAATTCAAGCCCCACACTGGGTGTAGAGTTACTTAAACCAAAACCAAAACCAAAACTCCATCAAGGCTTTTGGAAAGAGGGATGATGGAATCTGAAACAGCCCGACTCCTGGGAGCCCAGAGTAGAACATGGTTGCCAAGGGCTGGCAGGGAGGGGAGTGGGGGAGATGTGGGGCAAAGGGCACAGAGTTCAACTATGCAAGGCGAATGAGTTGTGCGGATCTGAGGTCCAGCTGGGTGACTATGGTTAGCAGCCCCTCTCCTACACTCGAAATCTGCTACAAGACTAGGTCCTCGGAGTTCCCACCATGCCCAGGAAGGCAGCCATGTGAGGTGATGGATAGGGTTAATAAGGCTGACCGTGGTTATCATTTCACGACGGGCATGTACACCGACACATCAAGTTGGACACCTTGAAGACCTACGATTTCCACTCATCAACCATACCCCAGGAAAGCCCATTCATCACACCCTAATGAAGAAGCGGGATCCTAAAACGGAAAGAAAGGCAGTCAAGTCACAATGCAATTTGGTTGAAAACAACGATGACAAGAGAAGAAGAAAGAACAGACCGACAGAGACACTAACCCATGGAGCTTATGTTCTACTCGGAAGAGACAGGTGGTGAGCAAGTAAACAAAAGCTTGCAAAACTCAGATGCCTGCAGGTGAGTGTGGTGGGAAACATGAGAAAAAGCAGCCAAACCTCAACTCCGGCCAACCTTCACTTCCCCTTCAGAAATAGGGACTTACATTGCCAGACCTTCTGATTTTTCAAGGATAGCTGGAATTTTTTAAATGATGACTGTTTTTATGGAAATTCGCCCAACCTTTAAACACTTGCTCAGAGACATTTTTACGCACTGCCCGCCAAAGTACGTTTCTGGGTCATTGCTGGCTGTGGGCTGCCAGGATGTAACTTCCAAAGTAAACACATGAGGAGACAAGATAATTTCAGACAGTGATGTGTGCCGGGAAAGGAGATAAATACAGGGTGATGGGAAGGGGAGTGACATCCAGGGGTGGAGCAGGGACTTTAAGATGGTGCCACCAGGAAGAGCCATTTGAGTAAGACCTGGAGGATGAAAAAAAGAACCAGGCACCCACAAAACTAAGTGATGGCTGTTCCAACAGAGGGAGCAGCTGGTCCAAAGGTCCTACGGTAGAACAAGTAAAGGGTGTTTGGGGGAAAGAGAGAAGGTCGGTGTGGCTGGAGCAAAGAGAGTGAGGAGCGGAGAGTGGCAGGTGATGGAAGTAGAGAGGCCAGCAGGGGTCAGGTCATGTAGGACTCTCTGATGGTCATCCATGAGTCATGGGTCCTAGCGGTCTCCTCTCTCTGACCCTGAGTCTGGCCCCAACCTCCGTCCCAGACCCTCCTTCCTCCCGGCATTCTGCTTCCCTGTGTGGTTTTTAATCAGGGGACTGGAGAAGGCAGCCAGGAAACTCTGTCCCGTAGGTCACTGGCTCCCCTCTGAGGCCTTCTTGGCCCCACGCAGCTCAGTTTAAGGGACCGGAGTATAAGAACATCGGGACAAGGAGGAGACATTCTCCAGCCCCTTTCTTCCTTGGCTAATCCACGCATCCTTCATTCATTCAACAGACCTTCCCTGAGCTCTCACTGTAAACAAGACTATCAAAGACCCTGTCCTCCTGGAGCTCCATCCCAAAGGGAGAATTGGACAGTAACCAGGTAGATGTATTGCTGTGGGCTGAATTGGGGCCCCAAAAGTTCACTGTTGGTGTCCTGATCCTGTAGTTTCTCAGAATGTGACTATATTTGAAGATAGGATCTTTAAAGCAATAATCAAACGTAAATGAGGCCAATAGGGCCCTCATCCAATATGGAGAGCCATATGACTAACGTCCTTACAAGAAGAGGTGGTGAGGACACAGACACACAGAGTGATGACCGTGTGAGGACACAGGGAGAAGACGGCCATCTGCAAGCCAAGGAGAGAGGCCTCGCAGGAAGCCAGCCCTGCCCACACCTGGATCTCAGACCTCCAGCCTCCAGAACTGTGAGAAAATACATTTCTGTTCTTCAAGCCCCTTCCCCCTCCCTCAGTCTCTGGTAAGTTACCATGGCAGCCTGAGCAAACAAATACATACATAAATACATAATTTGGGGTATCGATCGAGTCTGCGGGGGAAGAAAAGGCAAGGTAGGGACATAGCAGGTAATGGGCCTGCTCTAGACAAGGTGGTCAACAGTGGTCCCTCTGGGGCGGTAATACCTCGTCGGAGACTTAGATGACGTGAGGAAAGAAGACACGGGGAGATCTAGCGCAAGAACATTCCAGGCTGAGGGGGCAGCAGTGCAAAATGCTCTGAGGGAATGAGCTTGGAGTGTCTGAGGGGCGTGGAGAAGCCACGTGGCCAGAGTGGAGGGAGCGAGTGGTAAGAGCTGAAGTCCGCGTAGTCAGGAGCCGGGCCACGTAAGACCTTGGAGCCACATTATTCTAGTGGTAGTAAATTACTGTTACTCTATGGGCCTTTGAACTAGGTAGGAACCACAGTATGATTTGCGGTTTGAAAACATGACTGACCCCAAAGTCAAAAAAGGTAGGACTTGGCCATGGGCTATATAGTCTGTGGACCCCTGGCCTTGACACACTAGCTTTGTGCCAAGAATCTAACCAGATGCTGTCATGTCTCGTCTCTTCCCACTAGACCTTACGAGATACGTATTATTGTCATCCCCGCTCTACAGATGGGAACATGAAGGCCTGGAGAAGTGGAGCTTGGGTTTGAGGGAAGCCAGGTCTACTCCGTACACTACTCTGTTAGGCACATCACTGTACCTCCTCCTTGACCAAGCCCGACATCCCTTGTATGACCTAGAAGGGCCCAGGTGATCTGGCCCTTGCCCACTTCTTCAGCCCCCTTTCGGCTGCTCTTTCCACCCTATAACAGTAGAGAGTAGGGCTTCTTTCAGCCTTTAGATGCACCAAATTCTTTCAAGCCTGGAGCCTCGTATGCATCCCTATTTACGTTACACTTCTTCTGAGAAGGCCTCCCTGATCACTGCCGCTTAATTCAATATCAGATCTCCCTCTTATACATTTCCTTCATCCTCTGTTCATTTATAGCATTTACCGCAGCTGGAATTATCAACATATATTAATTCATATTAGTACTGGCTGGCCGGCCAGTTTCTATCTCCCTCACTAAACTATAAATGCACGAGGGCAGGAAACTTGTCTGTCTCAGAGCTCTAACACATGAACAACACGTGATGTGTATATTTTATGAAGAGAAACAATATAACCCAAATATGTCCCTTTATCTAAGGAGACCTTAAAAACACAATCTGCGCGGTCCCTGATACCCGATATAACCAAAGCACCTACAGCATCAAATCCGCCCCCTCACTTTCATTTGGCTGTACAGTCTGCAGAAAATTTCATGCCTGAGACTTCCATAAAACACTTTTCTATCCACACCTCCATGGCACCCCCAGGAATAACCCGGGTATGAGTTCAGTAATAACAGCAGCACCGAATCCCTACCATGCTGTAAATTCCATGAGAACAGGAACATGTTGACCTCATTCATCATTCTATCCCCAGTGGTTCCTAACACAGCATCGAGCACTTACGAGATATCAAAAAAATACTTGTTCAATAATTGGATGGATGAACAGATGGAAAAACAGATTAGATGGAGAGGAGGAGAGAGAAAGGGAGAATGGAAAAGGAAGAGAAGAGAGTGGGAGGGGAATTAATATTAGTGAATTGATAGATGGATGCCTGGATGGACGGATGGGATGGATATTTGACAAATGGATGTTTGGATGAGTGAGTTCGGGGATCTAAGAACATTTGGGTTCAGAGATTAAAAAAAAAAAAAAAAAGATTCGCCAGATCACGTGACTCTTCAGAAATTGGGATTCCAACCCTGATCTTTTGATTCCCTGGTCCATCTTTTATACCAGGATCCGCCTCACTCTCCATGCTCCAGCCACACTGGCTTTCTTTCAAGACTTTAACTTCATCAAACTCTGTCTAGCTTGGTTACTCATGGTAACTCTCTAACTCTTTGCTTTAAACCAAGGATTCTTATTATGCACTCACAGAAATCTACTTTCCTTTTCCTCTATAGCACCTAGAAGTTTGTAATGGTAGGATGACCTGTGATATTTCTGTGTCCTTAACCAGATGATAATCTCTGTAAGGGAAAGCACCTTTCTGTCTTGTACACTCTGATAGGACCTCTACATACATGTACAAACGTATTGTGTGTACTGTGCACCAATGAGTAAAATGAACACATGAATTAATGAAAGAAAGGAAGGGACATGACTGAATTTCACCCCTTATTTAGGAAGATACCTAAGGCAACAAAAGAATAGGAATTGGGCATTATTTTCCAATCATACATTTGTGCTCTCTAAGACTCATCGTGTCTCTCTTACCTTGCGCCAGGATCTACCTCTCTTGTTGTTAGAGCTACCACGTACCTTTGGGCAAGATTTGGTCTGCTTTATGCTCTGACCTTCATTCTGTTCCTCAAACTTTTTAAGTCTTTTACAGCCTCCGTACATGCTAAACCTTCATAGCCATCATCATCATCATCATGGCCAACATCGCCACAAACATCACCAATTTTGCCACCACCTCTGTCACCACCACACTCTGATAGGATGATTCCCATTCATTCTTCAATCGCCAGCTTAAATATCACCTTCTCTGAGTTTCTCGGACATACCCTCACTGCAATACATTCCCCTAATATGCTTTATCCTAACTCTTGTCACAGTTATGGTTGTAATATGTGTAATTACTCATTACGGTCCAATTGTCTATTATATGTTATTTATTTATTTGACAGAGTGAGAGAGCACGAGCAGGGGGAGCAGCAGAAGGAGAGGGAGAGGCAGGCTCCCTGCTGAGCAGGCGCACAATGCAGGACTCCATCCCAGGACCCTGGGATCATGACCTGAGCTGAAGGCAGACTCTTAACCAGCTGAGCCACCCAGGTGCTCCTGGTTACTGTCTAATTCGGTCAGAATCTAGGCTCTATGAGGGACAGACACCATCTGTCTTGTTAGTCTTGTATCTCCAGCCCTTAGCACAGCACATGGACTATAGCAAGTGCTCAGTAAACACACAAAGCATAAATAGATGAAGCTAATATAATTAGTGACCTTTATATCTACCTTAGAAAACATTTGATCCAATGAGGACTACGTTAACAAAATGCAGCATTTTTTTTTTTTTTGGACCATCAACTCCAAGAATGCAACAGTCCTTAAAGACCCCAGTTCCACTTCTAAAAGAATGTTTGGAGACCTTCCAATTCTCAGTGAATAATAGGGCTTAGAACCCTCACATTTGAGCCTACAACAGCCCTTGTGCTTCCCAACAATGCTTACAGATGTCCTCCAACTTCCTAGCATACAACAGTGCTTGAAGACTCCAGGTGGAACCTGGAGATGCACCCCCCAATTCCCAGCCAACAACAGGGCTCAGAATTCTCCTATGTTTGAGACCACTATAGCCATTGAGCTTCTCCAATCACCAGCATCCAACCCAGCATGCAATAATCCTTGGAGACCTTTGGTCCAAATTTAAAATAGTGTCTGGAGAACTTTGATGCCCAGACAACAACAAAACTTGGAATTCTCCCATTTTGGAGCCTACTATAGCCCATGGGTTTCCCTCAACTCTCAGCATGCAAGAGTGTTTGGGGACCCTACCTCCCAACATACAACAGTGTTCAGCACACCCTACCTTCCAGCATGCACAGTGCCTGGAGACCCAACCTCCCAGCATGCAACAGTAGTTGGAGATCTAACCTCCCAGCATGCAACAGTGCTTGGACACCCTACTTCCCAGCATGCAACCATGCCTGGAGATCCAACCTCCCAGCATGCAATTCCCTCAGTCTCCAGGCTCCCAACCCTCACCTGAGAGGCCAAAGCAGACGGCTCCAACTCGGAGTAGGAAATCTGCACCTTTGCTGAGCACCATGATGACACAGAGGCACCCCAAGGCCATGACTACCAAGCCTAGGACTGCTATCACTGCAGCTGCCAGATTCACCTCTGCAAGGGGAGGAAAGGGAAGAAAGAGAACATGGGATGTAGGAAGAACTCCCCTATAGGGACCCAGAACTAAGAAGATGGAAGATTCAGAACTAGTCAAAATTTTTCAGGTAGATCATCCAGTCCAATATTATGCTTACACTGTTGAAGAAACTAAGACTCGCAGAGGGCCAAGGATTTGCCCGAGACCCCAGAGCAAAGAGAAGACGCAGCCAGGATATGAAGGGAAAGGGAACTGCCCATCATCACTTATGATCTGGTCCCTGTTTGCTTACAGGTGAAGCAGCTGAGACGGTGGACGTGTGGGTGACAACAGAGAAGACAGTATGTTACAGTGGAACGGTCCAAGTCTGAATTCTCCCCAGCCACTTCCTCATTGGAAGATTGTAGTAGAAATCACCAAGCCTCTCTGAGCCTTGGTTTCCTCCTCTAGAAAATCAGGATCAAAATCTCTATTTGATTGGGTTGTTGTGAGGATTAGAAATCTAATGTGCCCAGTGGAGTGCCTGGCACACAGCAGGTGTGAACACGGGCACGCTGATGACAGGCACAGAGACCTGCCCCAGTTCACTGAGCACAAAGACAAGACACAGAGGAGGGAGACCCACTCTACTACACACGGGGCACCACACTGTCTGTTTTAGATGCATTGTTGCATTAAATCCTTACAAAGACCGGATAAGAGTCATGATACGACCACAGTCCCTTTACTGGTGGGGAGGGATACTGAGATACTGGGCTGATGGAGAGGCTGTGGTTGTAGCAGAAAGGGTAAAATTCTAAAAGTCCCATTATTTAGTATGGTTGCCACTAGCTATGTGTGGTCTTTTAATTTTAAGTGGATTTAAATTAAAACAAAATTTGGGGTGCCTTGGTGGCTCAGTGGGTTGAATGTTTTACTCTTTTTTTTTTTTTTTTAAAGATCTCACCCTATTTGAGAGAGAGAACAAGTGTGGATGAGCAGAGGAGGGGGCAGAGGGAAGCAGGCTCCCTGCTGAACAGGGAGCCTGATGTGGGGCTCCATCCCAGGACCCTGAGATCAGGACCCGGGCTGAAGGCAGATGCCCAACTGACTGAGCCACCCAGGCGCCCCACGAAGGTTGGACTCTTGATCTCAGCTCAGGTCTTGATCTCAGGGTTGTGAGTTCAAGCCTCACATTGGGCTCCATGCTGGGCATGAAGCCTACTTAAAAGCAAACAAACCCCAAATTAAAAAAAAAAAAAAAAACACAAAAAAAAACCTAGTTTCTGGTGGCTCAGTTGTTAAGCCTCTGCCTTTGGCTCAGGTCATGATCCCGGGGTCCTGGGATCGAGTCCCGCATTGGCCTCCCTGCTCAGTGGGGAGCCTGCCTCTCCCTCTTCCCTTGCTCCTCCCCCCTGCTCATGCTTTCTCTCTGTCAAATAAATAAATAAAATCCTAAAACACACACACACTGAGTTTCTCCATCACACTAGCCACGTTCCAAGTGCTCAGCAGCCACATGGGGTCAGCGGCTATCAGCAAAGTGCTATCAGCAAAATGCTATCAGCAAAGATAGCATTTTCATTTCATGGAAGATTCCATCGGAGATCATTGCCTTAGAGTCAGGACTATTTGGGTTTGAATTCTGCCACCGCCTCTGCCACTTCCCAGGAGAAGTAAATGTAACCATTTCTGGGCCTCCATTTTCTCATCTGGAAGATGAAGACAGAGCCGCTGCCCCACGGGGTCATGCAAGGGACCGGAGTTCCTAGAAAGGAAACCCTCCGCGCTGTGCTTAGCATGTGGCGAGCGCACATCACTAAGATGTTAAAGTACTACCCACAGAAAGGGGCTGTGGCCTGCCTGAAGTCACACAGCACGTGACAAAGGCAGAGTTGGAGCAGAAGCATCAGGCACGGCGGGGACCCCCCCAAAGATGGGACGTCCCCGGGGCGAAGCAGAGAAGACAATGCCATCAAGAACTCCTCCGGCATGGCCAGCCTATCCCCTCACCCCCGCTCCCCCTACCACAGGGTACAGATCTCACCTTTCTTTGTCGTTCTCTGGAAGATGCGTGCGTTTTCCCCCGTGGTAAAGAATTTAAAATAGGTACAGTTTGCTTCTGTGGGAGCAGGAGAGAAAGAGGTGATGACATGGAAGTTGCTAGGCTAAGGTCAGGATGGACATTTAGCATCGCTCACAGCAGCCTAAAATAGGACATCCGCATCCCCAACAGACACAGGACACAGACGATGCTCAGAGAAGCAAAAACCACCTGCCGTCACCTAGCTATCAGGAGCTGGGGCTCCAGTCTGCTCTGAGGTCCAGATCTGTGGCCTAGTGAGGGCCGTTGACCTCTCTGGGGCCTCTGACTCTTTCTCTATAAAATAAGAAAACAGTCTCGTTCCGGGCTCCACCATATGGGTTTGCCGAGGGCCACGTGGGATTAGAAACAATGATGGCTTTATTCAACAAAGGACACCAAGATACAGGGAACAGAAGGCTAAGAGACTCGGAAGAGATTCTCATCTCAGAGAGAATTCACTCCTGCAGGTCAGCAAGAAAAGAGAGGGAAACCAATTGAAAAATGGGCAAAGGACAGATATAGTCAATTCACAGAAGACGTCTGAATGACTCACAAGGATATGAAGAGATGCTCCACCTCCCCAGGGATCCCAGAAATGCAGCTTAAATCAGCAGGGGAACGCCACTTTAGATCAATTAGATTGGCAAATATTAAAAGGATAATATCAAGCAGTGGAAAGAGAAGAGGAAGCAGCTGGGAGTATACACTCGTGTTTTTTGGAAAGCACTCCGACGTCCTTTACGAAATGAAGTACATTGATAACCTATAGCCCAACAATTTCATCTCTGGGTGTGTGCCCAGGCGAACACTACAGGCAGGAACATACACGTGCGTGTTCACTGCAACACTGTTGCTAACAACGGGGAGGCTCAAGGAAGGGTGAGGGACTGGTTCTGGAGCAAGTCTCTGCGGCACACAGTGGCCAAGAATTAGAATAATAAAGCCACGCGGGGAGATCTGAGCAAGTGTTGAGAAAAAAAATCATAAACAGGAAAAAAATCCATGGCATGGTATCGTTTATGTAAATTAAAAGACAGATATAAAGAACGCTCAGTATTTTCCAAGTTAACATATATATTCGTGTGTGCGTACCCAGCCCTTTAAAGAGCCGAGTTAGAAAGGAATGGTGGGGGGACGGGGAAGAACAGCGTCTAAAATAAAGCATGGGAAGGATCTTGGGAAGGCAACTGGTGGCAATTGTGGTGTCAGCCAAAGAAGAACCAGATTCGTCCGACTTGGTGTACCTGAGGTCCAAGGACACCGAAGCTTTAAAAAGGCGGGAGAGGGGGCACTTTCTGAACTGCATTTCAAAACCAGCACCTCTCAGAGAATTCGCCTGGCCCCATGCTCGCCTTCTACAGATGGGGAAACCGAGGCACGGGAAGGCGGACAGGAAGAGAGGTTCAAGATGTAGGAAGGAGAGGGGGGCTGGGTGGTCTGGAGGAAGAGAAAGGAACTGACCAAATTCTGGAGTGACAAGAAATAAGGTGCTGAGTCAGGCGAGGTGGGGGGAGACCCCACAGCCGCGCCCAAGGGAAGGCGAGGGGCAGGCAGGGTCCCATCCAAAGCAGTTTGACGGGAGTCCTTACCCCGCAGCGGCAGCAATCCCGCAGCAGCAAGAAGTAAGAGATGCTTCATGCCGCAGAGCAAAGGGTGAGGCTGCTTAGTTTGTAGCAGTCAGTGGGGGCCCAAGGGTCTTCATCCACGAGGGAAGGGTGAAGTCCCATCTAGAGAGTAAGAAGGTGTGGTACATCTTTCTGAGAGAGTGCGGGCTGTCCGGCCTCCTGTTTTGGCTACTCATGATTGAGGACCTCTCACCTCTGACTCCGGTTGGCATCGCCCATTTGGAAAAGAGTAGGATGGCTCACACACACCCCTCTCCCCACGCAGCCCAGGGAAATATGGGAGCCCTTTGAACGGTAGGGCAGCGGGTGGGATAGTCCTGAGATAATGGAAGTTGTGAGTTTCTGGAGGGTCCCCTGGAGGGTGAGGACTGGGAGAGGATGGAGACCATCCTGGGAAGAGGCTGAAGTCCTTTCTGATCAGTTGGGGGGGGGGCATCAAGGGATGTGAGGAATCCTGCCTTGTGCAGTGAGCTTGGGGCAGGGGGCATCCCCTCAGGGGACAGCCAGGACCTCTGGAACATCTTTGTGGACTAGTGAGATGCAATCCAGTGTGGTTGTTAAGAACAGAGACAACCAGCGTTCAAATCCCCTATGACTAGCCCGGCTGCAGAGATAAAGCTGCTTAACCTTCCTCACTCCTCATTCCTCGCTTCCATAAAATGGGGATGATATGTAGTAACTATCCAGAAGGTTGCTAAGAGGATTAATGAGTTCACACATGTAAAGTACTTCGAACAGAGCCTGGGGGCATAAGCCTCCAAGCATATTACACAAGCATAGGATTCCCAGGACAGCTCATTTTGTCAACATTTGGGAACTTCCTGCTTGAGACTCCACGGGGCAAACAGAAAAAAACAAAAAACGAGCCCATCTGCAGAAGCAAAGTGTTTAATCCAGACCCTGAGTGGGTGGGGAACTCACACAACAAGGGGTGCTGGGCATCTCACTTTGCTCTCAAGGACTTGGGACATCCTACTTGGGACCCTATGGATGTAAGATAGCACATCTAGATAAGTGAGAAGGGAAATCCCATCCGGAGCCCAGAGGGTTAGAGGATCTTCTCTGAGGGGCACTGAGGTGCTGGGAGAGTAGAGTGCTGGAGATCTCATGTGGGTGATCAAGCCTGTGACAACCCGGATGGACCGTGAGGGGTATGGGATACAGAGCAAGAGCCCTCTGGGGCTCCCAAGGGGTATAGGATGTCCCACTGGTGTACATGAAGGGCATGGCATGCCCCGTCGGGGAGAGTGTGAGGTATGGGATAGCTCTCTGGCATCAGCAGGGGTGAAAGGGCATTCTGCAGGACAGTGAGGGCTGTGCGGTTTCTGTAAGAGAAAAGAAGAAAGACCAGAGGGTCCAGTCTGGACGCTCTGGAGTGGGAGGGATGGGAAATGAAGCTACATGTTTCCCAGAGGCATAAGATCTCCACTGGGATGTTGCAGGGTGTTTGGCAAACCCCAACTCTCTCTCCAGGAGCACAGGCTGTGTCAGGAATGCGGGCGTTTCTGGGGAGTGCAGGCTGCTCGCGTTGCCAGCGGTGTGTGAGGGACAGGCCGGGGCTCAGGACATGCGCTGCATGGAGAGGTACAAGATCTCTTCAGGGAGCACGGGCTCTCTCGGGATATAGGCTGGCCTGGAGACACACAGATGTCTGGGGCCGCATGCTCTGCTGGACGTACAAGAGCTCTGGAGGTCAGAGCATAGTCTGGAGCACAGGCTGGCCTGTGGTACCAGCTGGTCTGAGGGTGCAGGCTGGCCTGGGGTTCAGGCTGATCTGGGGGTGCAGGCTGGTCTAGGAGTACAGGCTGGTCTAGGGGCACAGGCTGGTCTGGGGGCACAGGCTGGTCTGAGGGTGCAGGCTTGTCTGGGGAGTACAGGCTGATCTGGGGGGTATAGGCTGGTCTAGGAGTACAGGCTGGTCTAGGGGCACAGGCTGGTCTGGGGGCACAGGCTGGTCTGAGGGTGCAGGCTGGTCTGGGGAGTACAGGCTGATCTGGGGGGTATAGGCTGGTCTAGGAGTACAGGCTGGTCTAGGGGCACAGGCTGGTCTGGGGGCACAGGCTGGTCTGAGGGTGCAGGCTGGTCTGGGGAGTACAGGCTGATCTGGGGGGTATAGGCTGGTCTAGGAGTACAGGCTGGTCTAGGGGCACAGGCTGGTCTGGGGGCACAGGCTGGTCTGAGGGTGCAGGCTGGTCTGGGGAGTACAGGCTGATCTGGGGGGTATAGGCTGGTCTAGGAGTACAGGCTGGTCTAGGGGCACAGGCTGGTCTGGGGGCACAGGCTGGTCTGAGGGTGCAGGCTGGTCTGGGGAGTACAGGCTGATCTGGGGGGTATAGGCTGGTCTAGGAGTACAGGCTGGTCTAGGGGCACAGGCTGGTCTGGGGGCACAGGCTGGTCTGAGGGTGCAGGCTGGTCTGGGGAGTACAGGCTGATCTGGGGGGTATAGGCTGGTCTGGGAGTACAGGCTGGTCCAGGCGCACAGGCTGGTCTGGGGCTACAGGGTGGTTTCAGGTATGGGCTAGTTTTAGGGCACAGACTAATCTGAGGGTACAGGCAGTTTGGGGCACAGGATATAACCGGGACAGGCCGCTTGGGGGGTGGGTGGGTACAGGAAGGCCAGTTACAGGCCAGTCGGAAGTACAGCCTTTCTTCTCTCCCTCTTCTCGCTCCCTCACCCGCTACTCTCCCCCCCCCCATACAGTTTGCATCTGGGGCAAAGGTTGTCGCAGGAAGCACTGGCTGATGTGGGCGTGGGCTGGTTCTGAGCGCTGGTTTCCTCCTTGGGGCTCAGGCTCCCCCTGGGGTATGGGTTCCGCTGACCGCGACCGCTCCCGCTCCCTTGGGGTACAATCCTCGGGCTGGGGGCAGGGCCTCTCACCTCCGGGCAGCTCCGCGGGGCCGCAGGTGTCCCTGCCCGCGGGCACGTCGGACTGCCACAGCCGCTTGATGCACATCTTCCAAAGCCCCAGGTGGGCGGCCTCGCAGATGGCACTGCCATTGGTCTTGTAGGTGTTGAGCTCCACCCAGAACTCGGTGCCCACGGCCAGCACGGCCAGCGTGGCGCCCACGGCGCTCAGCAGGAGCCCCAGCTTGATCTTTCCCTCCCGCTCGGGCGTCAGCGGGTGCTGCCCCTGGGCCCTCCGGCGGCTCGCAGCCTCCCGCCGCCGCCGGTCCTCCTCTTGCATGAAAAAGTTGGACCACATCATCATCCTGGAGGCCGCAGCCCCGGCAGGGCTCAGAACAGGTGCAAAGGAGGCAGGGCCGAGGAGGGGTCCTGAGGGCGGGAGGGGGGAGGCGAGCGCCCGTGGTCCTGAAGGAGGCGAGGGGCTCGGTTTCCACTGGATTCTGAGAAAGGAAGATGTGAACCTTCCCCAGAACCTCCAGTAGGGGAGTTGAGGTTTCCTCGGGAGCTTAGAAGAGGAAAAAATAGAGCCTCTGCGCCGGAAACCCTCCAAGTTCAGAGGAGGGCCTGGGGAGGCCACAGAAACTCCACAAAGAAGGTGGGACCCAGAAGAAAGTCAGGGCACCCCCAAGGCGCCGAGCTGGAACCTGGGTCTCTAGCAGAGGGGCCGCAGGGCTCCAGAGCGAGAACTGAGCCCTGGCTGAGGCTCTGAGGGGCCACTCCGGGTCCCCACTGGGAGGAATCACCAGAGGGAAACTGGGTGTCCAGGAGCACCCCACTAAGGCTCAGAGCTCGGGGTACCCAGGGACGGTTGCCGAGGGCCTCTCGAGTGTTTGAGAGGAGAAGCCTCCTGGTTCCTTTTGGGCTCAGAGTCTGGAGTGGGAGAAGCTGGGTTCCCTCTGGAGTTCAGAAGGGATCAGAACTCCTTCTGGGTCTCAGAAAGGCCGTAGGGCCCCCAACATTCACAGAAGGGGACAGTGGAGTCCTGACGTGGCTTCAGGAAAAGGGGGTGGGTGTCTCCCTGGCCATTCAGAGACGAGAGATCAGAGAGTCTCCCTGCGTCTGAGAGAGGGGACAGTGGCTCAGAGACACAGTGGGGTCCAAAGAAGGGGCTGGCAGACGCCCCCGGGCTCAGGAAGGGGACCTGGGGTCCCTATCGGCGCCAGAAGGGAGGGCTGTGGTCCCCACTGAGGCTCAGGAAACGGGCACGAAATCCCCCCGGGATTCGAAGGACAACTGGGACCCGGAAGGGACTCTGCGTCCCTTTGGGATCACTCGGCTCCCCCTCCCCCGGGCTCCCAGGGCCTGCCGGGCCGGGAGGGCTCCAGGCTCAGCTCCAGGCCAGCTGCCTCCCGCAGGCCTCCCACCCCGGTCTCCCGGGCAGGGCCCCCTCTCGCTCTCCTGCCTCCGCGCCGCGCCGGCCCCAGCTCCGCGACGCCTCCGAGCCGTCGGGTCCTGCAAGTCGCCGCCCGCTCCGCCCCGACGCGCAGCTCGGCTCCGTCCGGCTTCGCCCCACCCGCCTACCCCCGCGCCCTCCCGGGCTATTTCAGGCTCGACCCGTAAATAACACCCGCACCTGTCGCCCAGCGCCTGTTGCCATAGGGACCCTGGGTATTTTAAGGGGAGGCGAGGGGAGGAGGGAAGCTGCCCGGGGAGGAGGGCCTGGGGGCGGGGTCCTGACCCTGCTGGAGCCCGAGGGGACTTTATTTCCTTAAGGGGCAAGCGCCTGAGCCGAGGATCCCGACTCCATGGTGGCAGGGAACCTGGATTTGGGGTCCGGAGCAGGCCTGGCTGGGAGCCTGAATTGCTACGTCTGAGGGAGGAGTGACTGGGGCCCCTGACTCCTGGGTCTGAGGGAGGAGGAGGGGCGGGGGCTGGACTCCTGGGTCTGAGGGAGGAGGGGACTGGGGGGCTGGACTCCTGGGTCTGAGGGGGTAGGCTGGGGGCCTGGACTCCTGGGTCTGAGGGAGGAGGGGGCTGGGGACCTGGACTCCTGGGTCTGAGGGAGGAGGGGGCTGGGGACTGGACTCCCGGATCTGAGGGAGGAGGGGCTGGCCTTGACTTCCTGGGTCTGAGGGAGGAGGGGGCTGGGGGCCTGAACGCCTGGACAGAAGACTGGGACTCAGACCCCTGGGTCTTGATGGAAGCAAGAACTCGTGCTGGTGCTGGCGTCTTCAGCTCCCCAGGGGCGAAAGGGGCAGGCGTCAGGGAGAGGATGGGTGTCAGGGGCCCTGGAACCAGAACCACAGTCCTCGTCATCGAGTTTATTAGACAGGGGCCCCCAGGGGACCTTCCATGCAGTTTCAGCTCCCCTGGGGGCAGGGACAGGGACAGCCATGTGGAACGGCAGCAGGGCCTGACCTTCACCCCTCACCCCTCCCTCAGCCCTTGTGCGGACGGGCCGGGTGGGACCCACCTTCCACCACCACTTCTGTCCGTCCATGGTTGGCCGCTCCGGGGTGCACCCTGGCCCTGTCTGTCCGCCCTGCTGTGGACACGTTCAGCGCCCTGTGCGGCTTGCGTTGGAGCATGAGTTGCCTGGAATGTGACCGTGTGTGTGTGTGTGTGTGTGTGTGTGTGTGTGTCCCTAGCTCTCCCACCAGCCTGGGGCAGGGCAGGATACAGGAGAGACTCATCTTTGTCCTCAACACCGCCCAGCCCAGGACTGGACACACAAGGAGGCCTTGGGAGATGTGCATCGGGTGACTTAAAAGGATGGACGGATGGATAAAATGAGATGTGACACACAGACAGGTCCTCCCAAGGGAGGGGAAGGTGTCCCCGTCGGGACACGCCTCCCTCTGCGCTCTAACCAGCCTTGCTCCCTGTCTCTCAACCAGCAGCTGGGAGATTGCCGGCCTGGGCTCCCGGAAGGCCTGGGACTCCTTCTTAAATGAGTGACACCTGTTCTCTCCTTTCCCGGGCCTGGCAGGACCCAGAGGGGAGCCGGAGCATTCGGAGCACACCCTGCCCGGCAGCACAGTGCCCAGGCCCTGACTCGCCCCACCCCCACCCCCTGGTCTGCATCTCACCCGAGCTAAGTCACTTGGGAGTGCTCGGTTCTGTCCTGCCTCCCCTTGCTCTCTTTTCCCAAAAAGAGTATGAACTTCCTTTAGTATGAAAACCCTTGTAATTTTCATGCTAAAAAGTGGCTTGCCCCTTTCCCTTCCTCTGGTCTCAACCATTGCACTGAAATGACCTCTTACCGGGCCAGACCTCGCCATCCTCTGGCTCCTGGGCTTTCTCTGCAGTTCTCAGTCCCACTGGCCACTGCCTACCCCATGGTCACCCCCTCCCCCAGGGCTTCGTTTGCTACATCCTCTTCTCCCCCCACATAGATGACCCTGAGCCTCCAGCCAGGGTCACCTCTCTGTCTGCATTCTCCCTCTAGGCGCCCCCCTCCCCCACTCAGGGCAGCCCCGTGGCTTACAATGTCTCCTGTATGCTGACCTTTCCAAAACTTATATCACCAGCCATGGCTTCTCCCTGAAGCTCACATATCCAGCGGGTTACCGGATACTTTGACTTGGGTTTCAGGCAGGCATCTACAACTTGACATGTCCGAAGGAGGATGCCTGGTCCCTCCCACCCAAATCCCGATTCCTTGTTCCAGGACCCCCTTCCAGGCAACATACCACAGCTCGGTGCTGTGCAAGCCCGATTAATAACTCCTCTTTCTGTCACTCAGGCTTCCTAAAATGCAAATTTCTTCCCAGAGCTATAGGATGGGCACCTAGCCTATGCCCTGACCTTGCCCCACTGTTTTCACCCCTGTTAATCAGCCTGCCACAGGGTCTCCTCCCAAACCTCCCGTGCCACCTTGGGTGGCCTGAATGCTTGTCCTGTCCCCTTTCCATGTGACAAGTCCCCTATCTGTTCAAATGTCATCACTGCAGTGAGGCCTGCAGTCCCGTGTCCCATCACTGTCACCACACCCTGGATAGTGTTAATTCACCTCTTGGTAACCGCAGGGTTTATCGTTGGTCTCTCCTGGGGATCCCAGAGGGCAGGACCTTGACTGTCTGCCCACCACATTCTGTAGGCCTAGCCTGGGTCCAGAACAGTTTGACACTTGATAAATACTTCTTGCATACTAATCCTGAACACAAACAAAAGAAGTGGGTCATTCCTATCCTGTCTCCACGCTTGCTTCGGGGCAGATCTCTGGATCCTTCCCTGTGGTTCCACCTCTCCGTCTCTGTTTAGTTTTGTGTACCTCTGAGACATCCATACTGACATGTGCACCTCTGCCCCCCTCTCTCTCCCCTCTGGTCACCCTCAGGGTCTCCAACTTTCCCTGGCTCTGTGACTCACCCAGTGTTCTCTTACATCCCCTCCCCCAACCCCGCTCTTCCCATCTCCCCACTCCTCCCCATCTCCCCCACCCTTCACCTCTTTCTTGCTCTATATTTGGCCTTTGGACTCTAGAATCCACGCCCCCCAAGCACTTCTACCCCCTCCTTCACCAAGGAATCCCCCCTCTCACCCATCTTGACTCTCTGGACTCTGCCTCTCCCTGTCCTGTCTCTCCACTGAGCTTCCCTACACTCTGTCTTGTATTCCTTCCCCCACATTTTCTACCCACTCTCCCTAAAACTGCTCCCAGGGAATTCCTCCCTGGTTCCCTGCCCTCTAGGCTCTCCCTGTTTCTAGTCCACCCATAAGGCCCCCGAGGGGAACTCCCAACACGCAGTCTGATCCCATCCCTCCCTCGGCTGCCTTCTGTCATCAGAACGGAGGCTGCTGAAGCCTCTGGCACCACCAATGACCGCTTCCTCCCCCTCCGTGTCCCAGGCTGTCTTCCCACCAGACTGGGAGCCCTAGAGGGCTGGGCAGGGTCTGAAGCATCTCCAGCCCCCAGTATGGCCAGGCACAGGACCTGGCACACCGGAAATATTTGCTGAGCAAATGAAGGGACATCCATGAAGCAACGAACGTCCCTTCTGCATCCCTGGTGGCCTTTGAATCCATCCCCCCCACCCCCACAGCCCTTGCTCAGCCCACCTGTGGCCCTCTTCTCCCCATCCCAGAGCATCAGCCTCCTGTTCACCACTTTCCCAAGTGGCTCCTTCTAATGCGCAATCCAGTCCTGGACTTCTGCGGCTCAAAACTCCCGTTTCTCCTCACTGCCCTCAGAATAAAGCCCAAACTCCTTCACCCGGCACTCCGACACCTTCCAGCTCTGGCCTCTAGCTCCTTCTCTGACCTGACCTCCGACCCTACCCTGGCCTGCGATGTCCCAGAACTTTGAACCCTGTCCCAAATACAGCGTGCCATGTCACTCCCCCTGGCCCATGCCTGGGTCACAAAGGGGGTGAACCTGTCACTTGACAGGTTCCTATGCATCCTTCTTAAACTTTGTTCTCCGGGAAGTTTCCCAGAGTACAGCTCACTGCTGGAGTTCAGTCACTATGTTCTCCATTCAAGGTGTCCATCATAGTCCCTGTCATGGCCCCAATCACCCTGCCCACATTACAGTTTTTGATGACTCCACCTCGAGAGCAAGGGTATGGTCTGTTTCATCTTGGGGGACCCTGATTCCAACACACACTGCCTGGTATGTTAGCAGAGGCACAGAAATGTCAATGAGTGAATGGCTGAATTAATGCATGAATGAGACACAAATGTCTAAGTCCCACAGAGACAGGGCTTCTCCTGTACACCAGACGCCTTGCTGTGCTCTAGGATTTTGTGATTACCTGCTTCTTCCCAGGAATGGGAGTTTCAAGGACCAGGGCCTGTGTTTGATGCTGAATTTCAGCCTGCCTCTGCCTCTCACTCTCTTCTTTGATTTCTGGCCTCCCTTTTGTGCCCTATTCACATTGTGCTCCTGCTTAAAGCCATTCCATGGCTCCCTGCTGCCCTCAGAATGAAATCCAAACTCCTGACCTAACCTACAAGTCCCTGGGCAGTCAAGCTGTGTCTGCCTCTCCAGCTTTGTCTTGTCCCATCTGCACCTGGCTTGCTACACCTAAGCCCTCCCTGGAAGCTCTTCCTGCCCCAGGGCCTTTGCATATGCTGCTCCCTGGCTGAGACACTTCCCCCAGCTTCACCTGGCTGGTGTCTTGTCATCCTTTCAATGTCAGCTAAAATATTCCTAACTTTTAAATTGGGTTACACCTCCCTAACAGAGCAAGTCAAAGCATTTCAGATTTCTCCCAGGTTCTAACTGTAACTTACTCTTTGTATATACAGTTCTTTGATGAATGTCTGTCTCTTGCACAAGATGCAAATTCTATGAGGACATTGGGGAACGCTGTCTTCCTTCTGTAGGCTCAGTGGCCACCCCAATGCCTGGTGCTTAAGTATACCAATGGATTTCGGGTAACGAATGAACAAGTCACCCTCCGTGGCCATTATGTTCCCTCCCCAGGACCTTCCTGGTGCCTAACAGGCACTCAATAAACCCTCGTGGAATAATGAATGAAAGAGTGAACGAATGCCCACGTCCATGCCTTGTTACCTTGCCTTTCTGCAAGCCTTCTCTTTACCTTTCTGCTTCTTCACATAGGGCATATATATAGTTGGTAGGTATAACTATATATTCGTGTGTTATGGGCCCCTCTCCAGGAGTTGGGCTGGGCTGGGAGTCCCTCCCTCCCCCCCGCCCCGCCCCCACATGCACACAGCAAAACATTAAAAAGAAAACATCTCAAAACTGCAAAAAAACTCCACGGCCCTCCCCCCACCCCCCCATCCCACAAAAAAATAAAACACGACGCCCCCTCCCAACGGCCTCCGCCCTCGGGGTGGGGGTCCCCGATCGGAGCGCGGGGCGCGGGGGAAGGCCAAGCAGTCTCCAGCGCGCTCGCGGGGAGGGAGGGGCGCCCCCGCCCCCACGGCAGCCTCGTTGCACGCGCGCCCGCGCACGCGCCCCGGACACGCCCCCTCGGCGCCCCCCGGCGCGCGCCCCTACACCGGCGTGGTTTTCCTGTTGAGCGTGTTGGTGTTGGAGGCGGCGGCCTCCTTGGCCAGGGTCCCGGGGGCGGGCGCGGCGGGCGCGGGCGCGGGCGGGGCGGGCGCGGCGGGCGGCCCGGTGACCGTGACCGTGACGCCGCCGCCCGCCTCCTTGGGGAAGGCGTTGTGCAGCGTGAGGAAGCCGGGCGCGCCCCCGCGGTCCCGCTCGGCGCCCGCCCCGCCGCCGCCCGCGCCCGCGCCCGCGCCCGCGCCGCCGTACGCCCCGCCGCCGCCGCCGCCGCCGCCGCCGCCACCGCCGCCACCGCCGCCGCCGGCCCCCGCCAGCCCCGCGGCCACGCTGCCCTTGGACGGGTCGCGGCTGAGCGTGTACATGGAGATGTCCGTGGAGGCGAAGCCCGGGCCCCCGGCGCCGCCGGGAGACGCGTCCCGCGACGGCGACGGCTCGCTGGAGCGGGAGCTAGAGCGGGAGCGGCGGCGGTAGCGGAAGCGGTAACTGGGCAGACGGAGGATGGCCGAGGGGCCGCTCCCGCCACTGCCGCCCGCGCCCCCGCCGGCCTTGAGCAGGTCCGAGCGAGACTGGCAGTGCGCCTCGCGGCTGCGCTCGATGTAGATGTTGACGGCCAGCACGCCGATCACCTCGGCCAGGATGAACGACAGCCCGCCGAAGTAGAAGGACCAGCCGTACGAGTAGTGGTTCTTCTTCTCCTCGTCCCGCTTCGGGCCCGGCTCGCCCGCGTTGGCCGAGATGTACACGATCACGCCGATGATGTTGCTCAGGCCTGGGCGGGGGACGGTCAGACGGGAGCCTGGAGGCCACCCCGGCCCCGCCCCCGCCCCGCCCCGCCCCCGCCCCGCCCCGCCCGGCGGCCCAGCCCCGACCGTCCGGACAGCCCCGTCCCAGGGCTCTAACGCCTCCCGAGCTGGCCCACAACCCGCCCCGCGGTGGTCTAAGCTCCACCCCCCGGTGGTCTAGTTCCTGCCCCCAAGGATCCCTGTCCCGTCCCAGGTGCTCTATCTCCTGCCGAGCTGGCCCAGGCCCCAGCCCACGCTGGTCTAACCTCCACTTCCGAAGGGCATAAGCCCCGCCCCAAATGATCACTGTGCTGCCCCAGGTGTTCGAACTCCTCCCTGGCTAGCTGGGGACCATGCCCCAGCTGGTCCAGACCTTGTCACGGTCGGTCTAAACTCCTTCCCAGTTGATCTAGGCCCCAGCCCTAGAGGGTCAAAGTCCCCAATCCCAGCTAGCCCAGGCTCCACCTCCTCTAGTCCGGTCGAAACCTGGCCCCAGCGGGTCCAGGCTCTGTTCGGTCTCGTCTAAACCCTGCCCGTGATGACGTAATCCCGGCCTGGCTTTCCAGGCCCTACCCTGAGTAGTCTAGAACTCAATTTTTAATGTTATAAACCTAGGTTTTCTCCCGAGCCCTAAAGTCGTTTAAACTGTTAATGTGTAATTCCGCTCTGATTCTCTAGGCTCAGTCCCGTGCTGATCTAAACTCTTCCTTTCATGATATCAATCCAGACTGGTTATCTAGTCTAGGCCCTACCCCGCTGGTCTAAAATTCGCCCTTACTGGATCGGGGCCCCCCTGCTACTCTAAGCCCCGCCTCCAACTTATCAAACCCCGCCCCCTGCGGGTCCAGACGGGGCTTCTCCGCCTGTACCCCGCCTTTGAGTCCTCTGGCCCAAAAGCAGATCTTGACCCATTCCCAAAGCACCCCCTTCTCTTCATGCTAAATCCTCCCCCTTCTCTGGATTCTGTCCGCTAGCATTTCCCAGCACTACTCATTTCACGTAGAAAAGAAGGGAAGCCAGGGGTGCGGGGGGAGGGACGTGTGGGGAAGCCCCACTCGAAGTTGGTCTAGATGGTGTGCGAGGGCAAGCTCTTCTTGGATCGCCCGGGTTCGCGAGGCCCCGCCCCCAAAGCAGGCTCCTCCCCTCCATCTGCCGCCAATTCCCTTTCTCCCTCTCACGCTCGGTCCTCGGGATGCCAGCCCCGCCCCTCGATCGTCAAGACCCCAGTTGTCTCGAGGCCCCACCCTTCTGCTAAGCCCCGCCCCTTCCGTCTACCGGCCCGCGGGCTTCGGAACCTGAGCTCCCGGCATCCCCGATTCCGCGCTAGACACCTGTCAGTGCTGGCCTGTTCCCCCCAAAGACGGCGCAAAGGCGACACCTACCTCGCCCAGCGGGTGGCAATGGAGCTCAGGAAGAGCCTAGGAAGGCTCCGGGCCCCAGCAGGCGCCTGGGGCACGGTGGCTTTACAAACGCGCAGGCACGCGCGCGCGCGCGCGCACACACACACACGTGCGCCCGCGCAGGTGGCCGCCCCGGCCGCCGCCCCCTCCCTCTGCCTCTCACCTGCTGCCACGAACAGGATCCCTGCGCCCAGAATGATGTTCCTCTTGGATTTATAGACCCGGGAGGCCGCCACGCACACGCCCCCGAGCAGCAGCAGGATGGCGCTGAGGATGGGGAAGATGCTGGAGGCCCGCACGACCCCTGCGAGGGAGAGGGGAGGAGGGGAGAGAGGGTGGGGGCCAGGGCGTCAGACGCGGCCTTCCGGACCCCTCGAGCGCTGCGTCTCCTGTTTCCGCTCCTCTCGCTGGAATCCTCCAATTCTCGCTCCCTGCCTGTGTTCTGGCCATTTTTTTTTTTTCATTCTCTCTCCTCTTTTAAAATTTTTCTGTTTCTCGGTCCGATCTCCTCTCCCGCCTTTTTCTTCCTGCTTTTCTTTCTCCCTCGGCCTAGTAGTCTCTCTCCTGGCACCTTTTTTTTTTCCTTTTTACTTCCCAGAATCACTCTCCCTCTCTTTCTCTGAGGACCCTCCCTCTTTTTATCATTCTCCTTCTCCTCTACGTATTTCTTTCCTTTCTCTGGATTTCTCGAATCGCTTAGTACCTGGCCCACCCCCGTTCTGCCGGGTTCCATCTCTCCCCCTGGGCTCCCCGCCCTTCCTCCCCCTGTGCCCCACCCCCTGTCCTTCTGCCCGGATCCGTCTTTTCCTCCGGGCTTCGCTTGTGTGTGTGTCCGTCAGTCTGTCTGTCTTTCTCTCTGCAGTCCTCTCCACCCACCCTCCAGACCCCAGCAAACGGAATTTGCGATTTCTGAGCTCCGCGGAGGCCGCAGCCAATCATAATTCAGGATTTGCCGCGTTCTCGGGGCAGCTACCAATCGCGCCACCGGCTTCCCCGGCCAGCTTTCGAGAGTGGCCAGTCCGCGCGGCAGGTTGCCCAGGGCGCAGCGGCCAATCCCAGCCCAGAAGCCGACAACTAGTCACGGAGCAGCGTGCTCGGTCGGTAAGACGGCCAGTCACCTCCCGGGATCCCCCCTCAGCCCGCCCCAAGGTGAGAGGAGGGGGCGGGAGAGGGATCACTGAACCAATTGGGGTCCAGAGGATCTCAGCCTCCGGCTCTGGATTGGTCGGCAAGTTCTTCCCTGCCTGTCGATCTAAGTGCGCTCCCCCGCCCCGCCCTCCGCGCTCCGCCCCCGGCCCAGGCCCAGCAGCCCCACCCACCCACTCTGACTCAGACCCCCACGTACGGAGCAGATACTCCGCGCTGTCATGATCGTAGTCCGTGTCCTCCGGGAAATGGTTGATCTTCACGCAGACGCCTCTTTTCAACCCTGGAGGGGGATGGGGGTGATGGTGGCGGGGGACACTTAAGAGTGGGAAGAACCCCCGGTGAGAGAAGACCCCTTCCTTCCCCAAACCCCTCCTCTCCCTGGGCCTATTGGGAGACAGGAAATCCTGGCTCCCGAGCCGTTCAGCATCTGGGACAATCTAAACTTCTCTGGCCTCGGTTTTCCCAGCAGTTAAAAAAAGAAAAGAAAAGAAAAGAAGAAAGGAAGGAAGGAAGGAAGAGAGAGAAAGAAAGAAAGAAAGGAAGAAAGAAAGAAAGAAAGAAAGAAAAGGAAAAAAAAACCAAAGAAACAAAAAGCAAAAACCATGCAACACTCACTAAAAAGGCCACAAAGACCTTTGCCCTGTAACCCGAGCTAGGACACTCAACCTCTCTGGCCTTCCGTTTTCCCCCGCTATGAGAAATAAGGCGCCGGTCTCAGCAATGTCAAGGCGCTCTGCGACTCTGAACTGGTCGACGGGTCTGAAAATGCGTGGGAAAACGAAGGAGCGCGCAGAGGGCGAGGACTACATTTCCCATGAGGCCCTATAGAGTCTTGAGTCCAATTGTGAGAGCGCAGCCCCAGTGGACCGTGGGAGTTGTAGTCTCTTCAGCTCTGCCTATAGGGAGAGGGATTCCCAGTCTCTTACCTGGAATCCTCTGGAAGGAGACGGAGTGGCTGGAGCAAGGAGAGGCATGTGAGGAGGTACGCCTCTAGGCGTCATGCAGTCTCACCCCCTTCTTCCATCCCGGAATCCTCACCCTCACACCCTTGGGGACCCATCTTGTCACCTTTGGGGAAAGTTCCTACTCTATCTCTATCACATAACTGGAGATGGATACGTAAATAAACATAAATATAAATACATTCAGATTGCTCGATTCTCCAGGCTCCTTCCAACCTGCAGGCCTTTGCCCATGCTGTGGATTCCGTTCACATTCTTCACTGGTGAAAAACTTAGGCTGCAAGGGGGCGGCTCACAGGGTACCTGCTTGAGGAAGCTTTCCCTTGTGTGCGCACGCGCGTGTACGCACACGCCTCCCACCAAAGATGGGTCAGCATCCCCCTCCAGTGTAGAACAGCTCCCTGCGGTACCCTACTCCCCCCCCTTTTTGGGGCATGTCTAGGGTTGCTTTATGAGCTTCTTTTCCTCAATAAGCTGGGGGTTTCTGCGGGCGGATAGGCATGGAGTCTGATTCCTCTGTGTGTCCCTAGCATTGCCTGGCACAAAGGAGGGAGGCCTCAAGGAATTGGTGTTGAATGAATGAATGAAATTATGAATATAGGGATAGCAGAAGGGGAGATTGTAAGCAGAAGATGATGAGGAAATTAATGGGGATAAAGGAAAGGGTTGAGAAGAAGGAGTATGAGGCAGTGAGTAATTCCACTAATAGCTAACATTTGCTAAGTGCTTCCTAGGTGGATTAACTCATCCAGAGCTCCCACGAGTCCCATGAAATAGATAATGTTATTGGTGTTGCACAGTGGCCAAACGTTGGGAATTGGACTCACACTGCTTGATAATGAAACCCAACTCCATCATGTCCTGATTCTGTGACCTTGTTGGTGTTACTTAGGCCAATTTGCTTCAGTCCTTTCACCTACAAAAGGGGACAATAGGACCTACGTCATGGAATTGTTATGAGGATTGAAGCCAGGTAAAGAGATTGAGCGCTTTGACTAGAACATAATTAAGTGCTCAGTTGATATCAATCCATCTACCCATTGTCCAGATGAGGAAGCAGAGCCACAGAAAGGATTAATCAATTCCCAGCCGATGGGTGGTGGAAGCAGAATTAAAACACACAGCAGTTTGCCCTACTGGCATATTAGATTATGGGCCGTTCACTACTATCTTCCAAGCATCTAGAACAACACCTAGCACTTAGTAAGTGCTTAATAAATATTTTTATGAGAGTATGATTGAATGGGCCAAGGACACGAAAAGATGCTCGACATCACTAATCATTAGGGAAATACAAATGAAAACCGCCATGACATACTGCCTCATACCCACTAGGATGGCTACTATTTAAAAAAGCAAAGCAGAAAATAATAAACCTGGATGGGGATGTGGAGAAATTGAAACCTTTGTTCACTGTGAGTGGGGATGGAAAATGGTACCAGCTGCTACCATTTAAAAAATTAATTTAAACATTTTTAAATTAAAAAGTGCTACTATATGACCTCGCAATTCCACTTCTGGATATATACTCAAGAGGATTCAAAGCAGGGTCTCTGAGAAACACGTGTACCCTCATTTTCAGGAACAGCACTATTCACAACAGCCAAAAACAACCTTAGTGTCCATTAGCAAATGAGTGGAGAAACAGAATGTGGTCAGTACGTTCAACGGAGTATTATTCAGCCTCCAAAAGTAAGGGAATTCTAACGATGTGATGAAACAGATGAACTTTGAAGACACCCTGCTGAGGGAAGGAGGCCAGTCACGAAAATACCAATATTGTATGATTCCATTTCTAGAGGGTATCTAGAGGAGTCAAGTTCATGGAGACAGAAGGTTAGAGTGGTGGGTGTCAGGGGCTGGGGGAAGGGGGCATGGGAAGTTTTTGTTGAATGGGGACAGTTTCATTTTGCAAAATGAGAAGAGTTCTGGAGAACAGGTGCACAGCAATGCAAGTGTACCCTTAAAAAGTTACGATGAGGGACGCCTGGGTGGCTCAGTGGGTTGGGCCTCTGCCTTCGGCTCGGGTCATGATCCCAGGGTCCTGGGATCGAGCCCCGCATTGGGTTCTCACTCAGCGGGGAGCCTGCTTCCCCCTCTCTCTCTGCCTGCCTATCTGCCTGCTTGTGATCTCTCTGTCAAATAAATAAATTTTTTTAAAAGTTACGATGATAAATTTAATGTTATGGTTTGTTATATTTTACCACAATTTAAAAAAAATGAATGAGTGATTGATTATACACCTCAAATGCAAACTCTCATCCATCAGCACATTCATTATGGTGTGGTCGGTAAGACTGTGGGTTCAAGTTCTCCCCTTTCTTGAATGGGATCACAGCACACCTCTCAAAACATTAATCATAATTAAATGACGTTGAGCATGTAAAGCACATGGCACACAGACCCTCTCAACAGATTAGTGATGACAGCAGTAATGATAACCAGTACCTACTAAGGGGCTAAGCACACGCCAGGCACCTAGAGCATTCGACAGGTAGTAATGCACTTGGGAATTATGACAAACCCTAGGGATACTGGATAACAATGATGTCCCTGCTTTACAGGTGAGAACTGAGCATAGAGTGGGAGACTGCTCAGTCCCGTGTAGATGGTAAATTGAGGGGAAGGAGATTAATTGTACCTGGGCTTCAGAGGTGAGCATATTTAAGACAGTGGAGCGCAGTCCCTGAAATCACATCCCGGGATGGCTGCTTCCCAGCTGTGTGGCTTTGGGGACTTGAATGCCCCTGAGACTCAGCTTCCTCATTTGGGAAATGAGGACAATGCCATGACCTCATAGGCTTTGCTAAGGGTTCAGTGGAACACAGGGTCAAGTGCAGAATACAGGCGGCTGGGTAACATGCTTCTGTGTGTTATCTGACCTGACTAGGCTGAGCCAGGAGCTTTTTCCGTCCAGGGATGGCATTAATGTGCCCCCGGGTCTCCCCTGAGCCTGCCTAGCACAGACCTGGGTAGGTGGGAGTGACGAGGGGGCGGTGCTGCAGTGAGGGTGCACGGAGAAGTGAGCTCCAGCCCGCTCTGCCCCTCACATGTTGGGTGACCTTGTGGCTGACTCACTTCCCTTGCTGGCCATCAGCTTCCTCCTCACACCACTTCCCGAGGCACAGTTGGGAGGACTGGGGAGATAATAAGACGTGCAAAGTGCTGGGCACGGGGGCTTTAGATACCCCACTCGAGGGACTGGAGCTGTGGGTCCAGGTCTTGATTCCTGAGGAGGGAGCTACACCCACACCCGTGTTACCAGCCCCAGGTGGCTCCTGGGCACTTGAAACGTGGCAATTGAGATGAGGTGTGAGCATAAAATACGTACCGCATTTCAGCCTTACTGTGAAATAAATGCGTAATATTCCATCAATAATTTTTTACATGGACTACATATTAAAATGATAATATTTTGGCTATGCTTGGTTAAATAAAAGATATTAGCCTTTATATTGATTTATTATAGTGTATAAGTTCTATTTATTAAATTATATTCATTGAACCTTCTTCTTTTTCCTTGCTTGAGTGTAGCTACTGGAAAATTTTAAATCATATATGCAGCTTGTGTGATGGGCAGTGCTGGGTCAAAGGCCGAGATTTCTGGGCTACCAAGGGAGGGGGGACTCAGGACTGTCACCTGAATTCTGAATAATTAGAACAACAACAACAACAAAATATCAACGACACAATCTAACCCTTACGCTGTGCCTGCTAGCCTTTTAAATACCTTACAATTACAGCTCATTGAACCCCTCCACAGTCCCTGGGGGTTAAGGGATGTTGCAAACCCCAATCCTTGGAGGATGGAAATGAGGCACAGAGAGGTTCAGTGTGGAGCCCGAGGTCACCCTGCTGTGCTCAGAAGGCAGGAAGGAAACCCAATCCCAGTCTTGTCCCAGCGTCTGTGTCTCAGTCACTCTACCTACTGCATCTGTCCGGGAGACTCACAGGGACATGGGGACGGAACCCGAAAATCCCCGGGGATCGAGTGCCTTCAGGAGGCAGTGGTCCGGGGGGCTCGGTTTCTACATTCCCGGGTCCCTCGTGGGCTGGAGGCTGGTGGATGCCTTGCTTTGTTCTCCTAGGAAGGAAAACAGACCTGGATTCAAATCCAGACTCAACTGCCTATGAGTCATGTGACCTTGGGAAAGTCATTGCACTTTCTCTGAGCCTTCACTTGCATTTCTAGAAGGTGGGAATGATGGGGGTACGTATTACACAAGGCTACTGTGAGCGCTGTGTGACAAATACATGATGATTACAGTAATAATGGAGCCGGCCTTCATTTACACCCTCCTTACCACCTCTCCTTTGGCTTCTGGGACACCCACTTACCTCATTTTCCCTAAATCTCCGTGGCTCTTGCTTTCTGAGCTCTTTTTGCTGGCTTCTCTCATCTCTCTTTTAATAGTGGACTAGCTCAGGCTGCAGCCCTTCAACTAATTGTTTGGTATGTTTCTCTCTTCGCATTCTCTAGGTGACCTCATCCATCCATATGCAATGACCCCCCCGATTTATATCGCCAGCCCAGACTGTCCCCTGAACTCTGGCCTCGTACAGCGTATCGCTCACAGCCTAGATCAGGGGTCAGCAATCCACAACCCGTGGGCCAAACCCAGCCTGCCAAATCTGGCAAAGAATAGGTTTTACATTTCCTAAGTGAATGGAAAAAAAAAAAAATATCAAAGGAGAGTGTTCCGTGGCACGTGAGAAAGCTACGAAATCCAGAGGTCGGTGTCCACACACGAGTTTAACTGGAACACGGCCACGCTCATTCACTCACGTGTCCTCTTTAGATGTTTTCAGGAGTGGCTGTGACAGGGACAGGTCCACAGAGCCTAAAACACCGACCATGTGGCCCTCGGCTATGCCCACCCCTGTCCTAGGTGATACGCCTAAAAAGCATCCTAGATGCAACACATCCAAAATCGAGCTCCTGCTAGCTGTCCTCACAATAAATTAGACCAGAGAAAATAAAATACATAAAATGAAATACCCGCTGAACCGTCCCCCGGAGGCCCCCCTACACTCACCCCCCACCCCCTCCCCTGCCATTCTCGGGCGCTCAGGCCACAGCCTTGGGAGCGGTGACTCCCGACCAGGGAGGAATTTATTCCCAGACAGAGAAAGTGGACAACTTTGGTTGTCATGACTTGGGGACTGCTCTCGGCACGGAGAAGAAAAGGCAGAGGCCAGGATGCTGCCGAGACCCTACAGTGTGCAGGATGGTCCCCACAGCCAAAGCGTCCGGAGTGCTGAGTTTGAGAGACGCTGCCTCGGAGACCCCCGATCTCTCTCTCATTCTCTCTCTCTCTCTCTCTCGCCTCCCACAGCCACCCTGCCACCAGTGTCTCAACCCCCACGGCCACTCTAGCTTTGGGACACGCTCTGAATCCAAATCTCTCCTCCAACTCCACCCACCCCCACCCCAGACAAGCGTCCGCCTGTCCTCCCTCTCGCCTGACCCCTCAGTCTCTGCCCAGCTCAGCCAGAGCCCTCCTGTCCGCTAGGTACGTGGGGAACGCTGGACGGGAAAGCCAAGTCACAGCCCAGCACCTGCAACGTGTGCAATGGGGGCCTGTTCTCTCTCGGACTGCATCTCCCAGCACACCCCCCAGCTCAGGTTACCAGGGGCCAGACACCCAGGCCCCCACCTCAGGGCCTCCGCCGTGGCTGCCTTCCCTCCAGAGAGCCATGTGGCTCCATGCCCCTTCCTTTAGGCCTCCGCCCCGAGGTCGCCTGCTCGGTGAGACCCGTCCTCATCTCCTCACCTGCAATGTCACACGTGTGTCCTGACGCTTCCCATCCTGTCCCCTGTCCTCCTTAGCACTTCGTGCCAGCTGACACCCTAAAGGTTTTGTTTACTTATCTTCCTTATCATTTGTCTCTCCCTCGTGCATAGAAGACGAACGAAGCTGGGATCTTTTGTTTTTCTCTGCCATTCACCCCGCCAGCAAGAACTGCGCCTGGCATACAGTGTAAACCCAATAAATATCAGTCCTATGGGTGGATGGACGGATGGACAGATGGACGGATGGATGGGTGGATGGACAGACAGATGGACGGATGGACGGGTGGACGGACAGACAGATGGATGGATGGCATTCTTATTACATGCTGTCCACTGTCCTAGGGGTTTCGGGACACAGGCCCCCACCCATGGCTGGTGCCTGGCGTTTGGTCAGACCAGTGGATGCACCGGACTCGAACGCCCACAGGAGGAAGGAAGTACGATAATAAGACAGTGGACAGATGCGAGGGGACAGGGAGCAGAGGCGACTGTGGGGACGTGCGCACCGCATGCCTGATCTGCAGGGGCAGCGGCTGCTTGGACCGGCCAGTCGTGGCCACTGCAGAATGAGGCCCTGCGCTGTCAGATCTTCCACTAGTTCAAAAGAAGCTGGAAATCAGATTTTCAATGTGAAGTCTCCCTATTTTTAAATGTTGGCAACGGATTCGGATTTTGGCTTCAGTTTTAAACACTTGGCACACCAGACAAAGCGTATCAGCACATCCCATCCTTGAGACCTGGGTTCTCTTGGCTCTGCCCCAGTCACAGCTGGGTGACCTTGGGCAAGTGGCTTAACCTCTCTGAGCCTTGGTTTCCTCATCCCCGACAGGATCCTGCCTCACAGGATTAAAGGAGACAACTGCACTCCTCACTCACCGCGAGTGCTCAGCAAAAGAGAGGAGGAAAGGATGGGAACAGAGAGGGATGAAGAAGTAGAGAGATCTTGGTCTCTTTGATGCCGGAGGAGAGGTTTGGGACTGTGTAGTTGTGTGTAAGAGCCGTGAGGCTCAGGGCGGTGAACAGATAGTGATCACACAGGAGACAGACGCATGGTGGGCCTGGGACCCAGATGCCCTGCCTCCAGCCCCAGGCCCAGAGCTGTGCAGACCCCGCTGAGTGGGAGGGAGGAGGGGCTGGGGGGGCAGGGAGAGGACAGCAGTGGGCAGGTGAGCAGAGGTTGAGCTGGAGGCCCCCCAGCACGGAGAAGGGCTACAAGAGGGAGAGCAGCACCCAAGGACAGAGCAGAGATGGAGACCGGGAGAGGCGGTGGTCTTACGGTCCACGAGTGAGGTGTTCAAGGAGGAGGAAGGGGTGGGTGGAGGCCTGAGCAGAGTGAAGGTGGAGCAGAGGAGGCCTAGGGCCAGGCCGGGAGGCTGGAGGAAATCCTAATGGAGAGGGCCAACGCGACTGGAGTCCACAGGAGAGAAGAGAGGAGAGGGTAACCAGCTCTGACCAGAGAGGGCACGGCCATGACCCCTGACGTCTGCGGGAGGAGCAGCCCAGGAGGAGGAAGCAGGGGCAGGGGGGCGGAGGGGACCGCGGTAGGGTGTCTGCGGAGAGCAGCTGGGAGGGGGCCTGGAGGAGGCCAGCCGGCCCAGCAGAGGAAGGGAGGGTCCCCGGGAGGGAAGGGAAGGGGAGGGAAGGAAGAGGGACGCAGAGGGCACCGTGGAGGGAGGAGGCAGAGGGAGGGAGGAGGCAGAGGGAGGGACGGGGCGGGCCCGCAGTGGCCCGGAGGGGAGGGGACGGTGTGCGGGGCGGGGAGGCGGGGTGCAGGAGGGGGGCCGGGACCCCGGAAGAGGGGGCAGAAGCAGCCAGCGGAGGGGGGTCCCCGGCCCGCGGAGTCTGGAGGGGAGGAGGGGCGCGAGGCCGGGGCCCCCCGCACCCTACCTTCCAGGCAGCAGATCCTCCAGAGCCCCGAGTGGGTGAGGCCGCCGGGGTCCTTCTTCTCCGAGGAGCCGCTGCCCCCGCGGTGGGGAGGCGCGTCGTCGCCGGCCGTGAGGTTGGTGGTGTTACAGATGAAGGCGCGCGTGTACAGCCAGTAGTCGGTGCTGATGGCGATGGTCATGAGGCCGAAGGCCGCGAAGGCGCCCACGGTGGTCAGCAGCACCTGCACCCCCTTCTCGCACCAGAGGCCCCTCTCTTCGTTCCAGCGCTTCAGCGACTCCAGTTTGACCACGGGGAGCCGGGGGGCCGTGGGCCACCACCGGGGCAGCGGGGGCGGGGCCGTGCCGGCGGCTGGGGGGGGGCACGGCGCAGGCAGAAGTGGGGGCCCGGGGCCGGCCGGGCTGCGCGGGGGCGGCGAGGAGGAGGCGCGGCCCGGGAGGGGGTCAGAGGGCGGCCATGGGCGCCGGCTGGTGGGGGCGGGAGCGGACACAGGGTTAGTCGAGAAGGAGCGCGCCTCCCCCGCCGCCGCCCCGACCCCACAGCGGACCCCCAGGGTCTCCCGGCTTGAAGAAACTCCTTCCACTCGGGGTCTCCCTGCCTCCCTTTCTCCCTCGGCCCAGGGCAGGCTTCCCACCGAACCGCACGGGGAGAAACCGCCCCCCACCGAGCCTGACGCTGCGGACCCCCTCCTGCTCCTGCCCCTGGTCCTCACGTCTTACCCACCGGCAAGGCCACCCCCCCACTCTGGCCCCCGGGCTTCCTCCTCCCAAGGAACCTACAAGAGCCCCATCACCGTTCTTATCTCTCAGGGTTCTGCCTGCTCCCCTCGTCCCCTGCAAGTCTCACCTCCTCGCCTACTGTGTCCTCTCCTCAAGAAACATAAATCTCTCAATCTCTCTCCTCAGCTAACAAAAGTCTTCCCAACGGATCCTCGCTGTTTGCACAACTAAGAAGAACCACGTGGTCACCACCACTCCCACTCCCACTCCAGCCCCCTCCCGTCCCCACTCAGACCCCTATGTCTCTGGACCAGGGTTCTCAACTGGGAACGAAGCTGGAAATCACCAAAGGACCTTAGAGATCAGGATACCTGAGCCCCACCTGAGCCCCACCTGAGCCCCACCTGAGCAATTCCAAATTCATTGGTCTGGGGTGTGGTCCCTGAGCATCTAGGTTTCAAAAATCTCCCTGGGGATTCTAATGGGCCACCAGCACATGGAAACCTCTGGTTTAGAAGGATGTCTCCAGCCCCCTCAAACTCACTCTGCAGTCCCCACTGTCTCCCTTGGACCGGCCCCAATCCCCTACTACGTCTTGGACTCAAGCAAAATCCCCCACCCTCTGCTTTGCTTCAAGAAGTCTTCCGAATCTGGCCCCCACTGTCTCTACAACTTAGGCAAACTCATCACAGCCATCACTCTCTCCTCCTCCATTAAGAAAAATTTCCTCCATGAGCTCCACGGAGAAGCTACTCACAAGAATCCCTTCCCCCAGACCCCCAGTACCTCTCCATTCAGAAATCTCCCGATGTTTGACCCAGACTCCCACTGCTGTCCAGGGAAAGTCCCCCACTCTGCCCAGCATCCCCCCCCACCCCATTCCTCTGCCCTTCCACCATCTCCCATTGCCTCCAAATCCCCTCACTGGAGCCCTGGTTCCCTGTTATCTTCATCACACTGATGAGCCCCCCAAGTCTAGATCTCCCCGACTCACTTGGAGCTCCCACTCTCTTTAACTTACGAGAACCTCCCCCCTTCTCCCTAACCTGACTTCTCTTACACCACCAAGAATCCCCTTCCTCCACCAACATCTCCTGTACTCGGGAAAATTCCCTTCAGGAGCTCCACGACCTTCCCTTCTTGGGAACCCCCCCCACAACTCCCCTTACTCTTTCTCCTATGCTGAAACACCTACCTTCTTCCAAATGTAAATGGAGGCCCCCATAGACAGTGCCCCTCAGAACAATTTCATCCGGGAGACGACAAACTCTTTCCCACTCAGCCACCGCTGTGTCTGCTCATTTCCCTCTCCCACAGCGTGCCCACCACCACACCCCCAGCCCTGCCTCCTCTACCCCAGCCCTCCTTCCGGGCACACGACCCTTACCTACTTCCACCACTCACTGTTTCCTAGACTTCTTCCCCAAACCCCATGTTACAGTTCAGAGCCTGGAAGCCAACAGAAGGAACCCCCCCCCGGCCCCCCCCCAGCCACCCCGGGTCCTAGGACCAGGGTGACCTTGGCCTTTTCCACCCCAATCAGCTGGCCCTGCCTGGGTCTGCTCCTAGGAGGGGTTGCTGAGAAAGGTTGTCTATGGGGGGTGTCTCCATGGCAACTGGGCCTAGTGCCCCACACATGTGTTCCCTCCCCCACCTCCACTAGCCTGCCTACACGCAGCCCCTACCCGTGCCCATTCATCAGCCCACTGGACACTGGCATCCCCCAGCCCCGTCCTCGGTTCTGGCCCCTTCCTCTTTCAAACGCTGAGTTTCCTCTCCTCCTCTCCTGGCTTCTTCTCACCCATCCGTACCCCTCACCACCAGCACCAACGCCTCCACTGTCCTAGCAAATCTCTGCTTCCGCCCCGGGGTGAGCCCATGACCCCGAGGTGTACCCCTCCCCCTGCTGGACCCCTCACAATCCAAGATAAGCAGGGGATGGAAACAGGGTGAGCGAGGGAAATTCTCCATCATAAAAAGATTTGAAGATCTTTTCATTTTGTCGATTTGAGGGGCAATCTGTTTGGTTTTAGGGACTCTTCCTTTAGTCCATCTGTCAGCGGTAGCAAAAGAGGAGGGAGCAGGGGACCCCCAATTCTAAAGCTTCCGGATATGAGAGGGGTCGCCAGCCCTTCTCCCTCTGAAGGGGCTGGCTCTTTCCTCCAGAATTAGGGGGGTCACAGAACCTTCCTTCTACACCCGCCCACCTCCGATTAATAAAAAGATCTGTCTCACCTCTGTTAACGATAGGTCAACTCTCCGATGCAGTGGGGAGGGGACGATGAGCCCCCCTGTCTGCACCCCCCCAGAAAAACCCTTGTGGCTCCCACTTCTCACTGCTCCCCTCCCCCAGCAGCGAGGGACCCAGGCGTCCGACCTGGTTGGGGGGTGGAGATGAGGAGGCGTATGGGGATTGAGGGTGTTGAGGTGGGAGGGGAAGCTGAGGGGCAGCTCTGAGCTCGGGCCCCAAGGGAGTGGGGGTCGGGATGAAAAAAAAAAAGGTGAGGAGACAATTTGGTTCTCGTGTCGCTGGGTAAAGTGCGGAGCTGGAGGACGAGAGAGGGAGGGAGGAGGGAGGGGGGAGGGGAGCCGCTGAGGATGGGGGAGCCACAGAGAGGAGGTGGGGGGAGGGAAAGGATTGGGGGGCAGGGTCTGGGTGGCAGAAGGAAGCTGAGGAAAAGGAGAGAGAGAGACCCAGAGAGGGAGGGAGAGAGACAGAGAGAGACAAGGAGAAGCGGAAAGAGAGAAACCCAGAGACTGTGAAACAGAAATGGGGGAGGGAGAAATTTGGGGGAGGCAGCGGCTGGTAGCAGAAGGAAGTTGGAGAGAGACACACACACAGAGAAATATCCAGAGACAGAAGGGGACAGAGACAGAGACACAAAGAGAGAAGCCAAGAGACTGGGGGACAGATGGGGGATGGGGTAAGGGAGAGGATGGGGGGTCAGAATGGGATAACAGAAGGAGAGAAGAGACAGGGACAGAGTCATCCAGAGAGGGGGAGGAGAGACAGATGGGGAGAGACAGACAGAGACTGAGGGTGGGGGGCAGAGAGAAAGGGAGAAAGGGAGAGAGAAATGGGGGGTGGGCGCAAGGTCTTAATAGAGAGAAGGATGCTTTAGACAGAGAAAAAATGGAGAGAGAGAGAGAGAACGGACAAGAGAGTAAATAATATGAGAGATTTAGGGGAGAAGCTCTGAGTGGCAGAGGGTGGCCGAACACGGAAAGGCAGGTGCGGAAGGAAAAAGAGAGACCCACAGAGAGAGAGGAGGAGAGCGTCTGATGGGAGAGACCCCGGGAACAAGACGCAGAGAGACACTGAGGAGGCATCAGAAGGAAGCTGGAGGAAAACAGGAGAGGGGCCAGGCTCCGATGGATGAAGGAGGTCAGAGATCCAGGACACCCGCGCCCCCTCCCCTACCACCTCCCTCGCCCCTGATCCCTACCCCCATCCCCATTTCAAAGCCACCACCCCACCCCCACTAGCCTCCATCTCTCCACAGCATCGCCTGCCGCCGCCACCGCCTCTTCCCGTCGTCATAGCAACAGGATCCAGGCGCCTGGCCAAGGCTGGCAGCAGCGCCGGAAATGAGGGGAGGGCCTTTCCAAAAGGACCCCAGGAGCTGTCCCCTTTCCCCAAATCCAAGGGACAGCTCCACCTCCCCGGGCCTTCCCACCCCCAACAACTGCCAAGGGCAAAGAGCCCCTGAGAACGAAAATCTCTTCTGTTCAAGTTAGGAGGGTAGCAAGCCCTTAGTTCCACTGACATTTCCTTCCCACCCCCCACCCTACCCGCCCCTTGCTCCAGGAGTGAGAGGCCCCCCAAGACAGGAACAGGACTGAGGGGGCAACAGGAGGTGCGAAACTCGGGTGGGAATCAGTCTTAAAGAAATCTGCCTGGGGCTGGACGGGACGGCTCTACAAGTTTGAAGAATAATGATTGTTGGAGTTCCAGAACTAGCCAGTGGGCAAGGGGGTGGGACAACTCGAAGCAGAAAATCTGAGATGAGAGTCAGAAAGTTCGGTCTTGGGTTCAAGTGTCAGAGATGCCTGTAGCCAGTGGGTGACCTTGGGCAAAACATTTCCTCCTTTCTAGACTCAGCGATAACAGGAACAAATGGAGAACGGGGATAGTTGCACACTGCTCTAGACAGACAAATATTTCAAAGACAGCGTCCTCCTGTAAATGCTATTCAAACCCAAAAGCTAGCCGTGACCATACTCTCGGGCTGGGGAGTTTGCATGCTTCGGTGTCTTGTGGAATTCTTACAGAATCCTTGCGATGGGGCACTGAGAGTCCCATATTACAGATGAGCAAACTGAGGCTTGGAGATGTATGGCGAGCTGCCCAAATCGCTCAGGGAATAAGAGGCAGACTTGGAGATGAAGTAGCCTCTTTGTGGGGCTTGACAGGGGCGGACAGCCAGAGGGGAACCTCAGAGCCATTTAACCTGCCAATTTGGGGCCCTCGCCTCCCTTTTGGAGACTGGCAGAAACAGAGAAAACCTATATTCCCCACACATCCAGTCCCCTTCCCCTGGAGGAGCCCTACCCTGTACCCAGCATCTCTCATTTCCACTGGAGTTTCTAGAGGTCAGTTTACTTAATTCTCACCATGGCCCATGGGGGAGAGGAGTTTAGAGAAGCATTCTGACACCCCTTGTTTGGAAGCAAAAAAACACCAGCCTCAAGGGAAGGGGCCTGGAATTCATTCATTTGAGAACTATTTGTTCCGCCTCTGCTCTTTTGCCAGGGAGAGGGACGCAGCTGCGAACAGGCTCGGCCACGGACATAAACTGAGCTCCCGATATTACAGACTCAAAGTCATTTGCAGCCACTGACTCGGTCTCCTGGCTTCTGTCATCAGCCCCCATTTCAAAGACGGGGAGACTGAGACCAAGAGAGGTAAGCACATCACCAAGGTGGCAAGTAGCTACAATCACAACCGAGGTTTCAGATCCCAGAGCCTGTGCTCTTTTCTCGGCTAAAAATAAGCAACAAAAACAGAAACTTTATTATGAAGCTAATAAAACAAGCCAGGGTTTCCAAGCCTCAGAACTAGTGATACTCGTGGGGTAATTCTCAGTCAAGGGGGGCATTCTGCACCAGATGCCAGGAGCAAGGGGTTATTATAAAAAGAAGTCAGTCTGTCCCACCTCAAATCCTGTTCCTTTTTGGAAAAGCCTCTTAAAGTTTTTAGCTGTTTCTTCTCTGACTTGCCTTACCATCCCTAAATAATAATACTCTCCTGGATGTGTCAGCCTTATAAATCATAGATTCTTTTTCTCTGATAGAGATAAGGATTTAACTCATTTTTCCCCTCCCTTCCTCCCCATACACATATTTTTAGTTCTTCTATTGGGTAATTTTGTGGCAATAAGTGACAGACTTTACATTGTGATCGCTTGTTTCAGAGGGCATATATCTGGTTTCTTTCTCTTTTTTTTTAAGATTTTATTTATTTATTTGACACAGAGAGAGAGATCACAAGTAGGCAGAGAGGTAGGCGGTGGGGGGGGAAGCAGGCTCCCCACCGAGCAGAGAACCCCACATGGGGCTTGATCCCAGGACCCTGAGATCATGACCTGAGCCAAAGGCAGAGGCTTAACCCACTGAGCCACCCAGGCACCCCATGTTTGGGGTTTTTTAAAGGATTTTATTTTTATTTTTTTAAAGCATTTTTAAAAGATTTTTATTTAGGGGCAGCTGGGTGGCTCAGTCATTAAGCATCTGCCTTTGGCTTAGGTCGGGATCCTAGAGTACTGGGATGGAGTCCCACATCAGGCTCCCTGCTCAGCAGGAAGCCTGCTTCTCCCTCTCTCACTCCCCTTGCTTGTGTTCCCTCTCTCGCTGTCTCTCTCTCCCAGTGTCAAATAAATAAATAAAATCTTTTATTTTTTTTAAAGATTTTATTTATTTATTTGACAGGCAGAGATCACAAGTAGGCAGAGAGGCAGGCAGAGAGAGAGAGAGAGAGAGAGAGAGGGAGGAGGAAGCAGGCTCCCTGCTGAGCAGAGAACCCGATGCAGGGCTCGATCCCAGGACCCTGGGACCATGACCTGAGCCGAAGATAGACACTTAATCAAATGAGCCACCCAGTGCCACCAAAGATTTTATTTTTTAAAAGTAATCTTTACACCCAATGTGGGGCTCAAACTTGCAACCCTGAGAATAAGAGTCACATGCTCCCCGAAACTGAGACAGCTGGGTGCCCAGGACACATGTTTTCGCATCTCTTGGGCATATACCTAGGAGTGGCATTTCTGGATCCTGTTTACCCTTTTGGGAAATGAGGTAGCATCCCTGGACTTCGCGTTGTAGGATGGATCCATTGGACCCACGGATCAGCCCTTCAGTTCATGGAAGGGCCCTCCAGAAGGAGTGGCACGGGAGGTACGGGCCGGGGCCCCGTCCAGATCTCATTCCTGTATTTGCTGATGAATTCATGTCACATTACCCAGGGTCTCCCATGGGCTGGACCTAGAGATCTAGAGACTGTAGAATCAGAGACAAGTCTGCTAAGCCCCCAGGCTCGAGAAGGTCCTCTACCCTTAACTTCCCCTGTGGTCGGCAGAACTCTAAAATAACCCCCAATGTTCCCCCTGCTCCCAGGCATATACACCCTTTAGAACTGCCTCCCCTTGGGGCGCCTGGGTGGCTCAGTCGTTAAGCGTCTGCCTTCAGCTCAGGTCATGATCTCAGGGTCCCAGGATGGAGCCCCGCATCAGGCTCCCTGCTCAGCGGGAAGCTTGGTTCTCCCTCTCCCACTCCCCCTGCTTGTGTTCCCTCTCTCGCTGTGTCTCTCTCTGTCAAATAAATAAAATCTTTAAAAAAAAGGCCTCCCCTTGAGTATGGGCAAGCTTGTGAATAGAGTGAGGTGTCATTCCCACGAGTAGATTACCTTACCTGGCAAGGTGAGGGGAGGCACATGTAATTAAAGTCCCTAATCACCTGACTCGTAGTTAATCCAAAGGGAGGGTATCCAGGGTGGGCCTAACCTAATCAGGCGATCTCTTTGAAACCGGTCAAGAAACGGCAGAGACTCTGGGCAAGAGTCTCCTGCCCTGCCGTTAGGGAGAGCCACACGCTGCACACCTGAGGATGGCGTCTGCCGGATCCGCCAGCAAGAACACAGGAACAGCGTCCGCCATCCCAGGGCAATGATCTCTATCTCTATCCGAGGGAGCGTGAGAGAGGACCTCTCCCTAACGGAACTTCCCGGGGAGGATGGCGCCCGCCGGCTTCTGGACTGCAGCCTTGGGAAACCGCGAGCAGAGACCCCGTGCGCTGTGCTGGCATCCGGAGCCACGGAAAGTGTGAGCTAACAAACACGTGCTGCCTTAGGCCACGGCGTCTGCGGGCATTTGTTACAGCGGCCAGTAACTGATAGACTCTGGAAATGACATCGCCCGGTGAAGGTCACACAGGGGCTGCTCAGCCAAGGGTGCATCCGTGTCTGCTCTCCATGCCTCCCTCGATTCACCTTTGGCCCCTAAACACTCCCTAACACTCAGAGTGGACCCTTTCCCTCCTCTGTTCAAAATTCTCCTATGGCTCCCTGTTGCCCTCAGGAGAGAATACAAGCTCTTCACCTGTGTCCTTTGCCAGGAGCGCCAGTCTTGTCTTATGCCATCTCCACGGCTGCCTCCTGGAGCCGGAGTGGTTTCCCCGACTCTGCCCAGCTCCTTCACACTCCTGAAGGGCCCTAGTGCGGCCCGAGTGCGGCCCGAGTGCGGCCCCTCACCTGGACCCCTCACCTGGACCCCTTTCCGTCTCTTCCATCTCCTGGGATCTTCTTCCGTCTCCCACATGAAGACTCAACTGCTTCCTCCTCTGGGAAGCCTTCCCTGACCTCCGAAGGCGGCATCCGAGGAAACAGCAGCACTTCCCCCATGCCCTGTGGTGCCCCCATTAGAGCAGGCTGACTACCCGGCATTGTGACCGGCATGTCAGTCTGTCCCCCCAGCACAGTGGGGGCTGGTGCCCCTCACTCTCCTCCAGTGCCTGGTTTTGGTAAAAGGGAAAGCTCATTCTGCAGGTGCTGCACGGACGGACGGACAGATGGACGCAGGAAGGAGTGAAAGACTCGGGGAACAAGGGGATACATATTCTAGGGCCCTCTGGCAGCCAATTACAACCGCCCATCCCTGTCCAACCCCTCTCCCGCCTCATATCCTGAGTGTGCGTTCTCCCAGGTGTTTGAGTGTATCTTGTCAACAACAGCTGGGGCCTTTGTGTTTTCTCAAGAGGAACAGAGTGGTGGTGGCGTGTTTTCCCGCTGTACCAGGAAGAGAAGATCAGCGTTTCTAAAATGTCCTCATTCAGGGTGAAGTGGAAATATTCCAGTGCTGAGGAATCAGGTGGCCTGAGTTCTAATCCTTGCTTTTCCTTGCCTCCCCAAGGGACCCCAGAACCAAATCCCTGTGCTCTGGGCACTTTGTGCTCTTGTCCGTAAAGGGGATGGGGAGGGGGGGGATCTCGCTCCAGATGGGATGTCCTGGGATGATGACTCAAAGTCACACATCCAAGGAATTCTGGCAGGGTTTTGGGGTGTCTGTGAAGCTCTGAACATTGCCTCTGAAATTTTGTAAATGTGGGTACTCTTCTCTGGGGGCTCATAGCTTTCATCCAGTTCCTGCAGGGACCCCTAATCTCCTACAAGTTCAGATTCACTGTCTATTGACAGATTGAATAAAATCTCATTCGTGTCAGTAAAAATAAAAATTTTTTTAAAAAGCAAGGGAGAGTACATGACTGCAAAGTTACTGTCTAACGCAGGTTTCCTCAGCCTGAGCACTAGTCACATGTCGGACCAGATCATTCTTTGTGGTGGCATCAGAGAGCATCCGGTCGGTACCAGTCCCTGGCTGCTACCCACCAAAGGCCGACAGTACCCCCGCAACTGTGACACACCCAAACCTGCCCTCCTGGGGGTGGGGGGTTGGGATCAGTGAGAAGATGAAGGCACTTTTTTCTTTTGGTCCTTCTGCGGCTTAAATTTGAAATTCACGACTAAGCATTTAACGTATAATAAAAATGAGTTTGGGGGCGCTTGGGTGGCTCAGTGGGTTAAGTGACTGCCTTCGGCTCAGGTCATGATCCTGGAGTCCTGGGATGAGTCTGGCATCCAGCTCCCTGCTCAGCGGGGTGCCTGCTTCTCCTTCTGATCTTTCCCCTCTCATGCTTTCTCTCCCTCTCTCTCTTTGAAATAAATAAATAAAATAAAACTAAATTTAAAAAATGAGTTATGACTAAAATAAGTTACCTCCATTCAAGGGACACACACAGCTGTTTAAAAAAATGGGGAGAATCTCTACATTTGAAAAACAGCAGAGATGCTTAACATGTTTGCTCTCAGGACCCCTCTATGGGCTTAAAAATGCCAAGGTGGGGGGCGCCTGGGTGGCTCAGTGGGTTGAGGCCTCTGCCTTCTGCTCAGGTCATGATCTTGGGGTCCTGGGATCGAGCCCCGCGTAGGGCTCTCTGCTCAGCGGGGAGCCTGCTTCCTCCTCTCTCTCTGCCTGCTGCTCTGCCTACTTGTGATCTCCGTCTGTCAAATAAATAAATAAAATCTTTAAAAGAAAATGCCAAGGGACCTCCAAAAGCATTTGTTTCTGCGTGTTATGTCTATGGACACATAACATATTCAAAATTCAAACGGGGGAGACTTAACAACCTGTATTAATTTCAGTAAAATAATAAAATCATTGAATGTTTACCTAGACAACTTATTTTAGTGAAAAATAATCGTATTTTCCCAAGTGCACACAAAAATACAGTGGTATTGGCTTATATTTTTGAGAATCTATACAGTGTTTGGTCTGCCAGAAGAAAGTGGGGTTCGCATATCTCCTTCTGCATTCAATTTATTCTGATAGCACCCGTTGTGTAGATACAAAAAGCCCCCGGACCCTATACACGCATGAGAGACTGAAAGTGACAAAGACAGACCGTACCTCAGTATTCTTGTAAAAGTGGTTTTGACCTCATGGACCCCTCCATCAGGTCTCAGGGAGGCCCCAGGGTCCCTGTGCCACACTTTGAGAACTACTAACATGTGTGGTATTATTCTGTAAATTAACTGAGTGGGTAACATGGTGTAAGAATGGTGATAGTTGGGGCACCTGGCTGGTTCCGTCAGTAGATCGTGTGACTCTCAACCACAGGGTTTGGAGTTCAGGCTGAAGCTGCCTTTTTTTTTTTCCCCAAGATTTTTAAAATTTATTTGACAAACAGAGATCACAAGTAGGCAGAGAGGCAGACGGGGGGGGGGGGGGGCGGGGGGGAGCAGGCTCCCTGCTGAGCAGAGAGCTCCATGCAGGGCTGGATTCCAGGACCCTGGGATTATGACCTGAGCCGGAGGCAGAGGCTTAACCCACTGAGCCACCCAGGCGTCCCAAGCTGGAGCCTTCTTAAAACAAATAAAATGATGATAGGTAAACAGATGGAACCACGTGGCTCAACATACGCAGGGTATACAGCTTAGTGGTTAAATGTGATCAGTTCAGGAAACCCCCACGTTTCAAATCTTAGCTTGACTGTTTATAAGCTGTGGGACCAGGAAAAGGTTACTTCACCTCTCTGCACCTCCAGGATCTCATTTTATAAAAATGGGATGAAAAGAAAAGCACCAGCTTCCCTGGGTTATTGGATGCAAAGTGGCTGGCACATAGGAAGCAGTCAATAAATTATGCAATTAATTTATGCAAACTGTCGTTATTAAGTGTCCTTGAAAAACAATAAGGTAGCATTATATAACTGATACTGAATACTCTTCGTAATACACGGCCGTGTGAAACTGGGAGGGGCAGAACACAACGATAAATGCCATGTCAAAATGACCATGTATGCACTACGTATTCAGGTGTGTGTGGATTTAAACACGCGTGCCTGGGGGCTCCTGGGTGGCTCAGTGGGTTAAGCCTCTGCCTTGGGCTCGGGTCATGATCTCAGGGTCGGATGGAGCCCGGGGGCTCCCTTCTCAGCAGGGAGTCTGCTTGTCCCTCTGCTCCTCCCCCCACTTGTTCCTTCTCATTCTCTGTCTCTCTCTCTCAAATAAATAAATTAATTTACAAATGAATAAAGATAAAGAAATCTTTAATCTTTAAGATCCCATTCCATTTTCAAAAATGTAAAAACAAAGCAACCAAACCAAACAAAAACAAAAACCTTGGTCAGTTATTTTTTTTAAAAAAGAACTTAAACTTTAGGACATTAGGTTAAGTTTTGGACAAAATGAGCAAATATCCAGCAAACATCCAGCACTTGATCCAAAACCGCCCTTTCTGCAGGCAAGACAGACAGCACCAGTCGACCGGGATGGCAGACAGCACCCATCAACCCAACCAATGGGGACATCCCTTCCCAGCGAGCAGACAGATATTCAAAATCCTTCTCCACACCATGCTCCAGGCAGCCAGTAGGAATCGATTCCTCTTGACAAAGGAGGTGAAACCTCTTTGCCAACCCAGATCTCAAGCATGACCTCCAGAAATTCCTGAAACCATTGGAAATGACTCAGAATATTTCCCTCAGGGAATTTGATCCTGCTGAATTGTCTTCTTCCCTGCTAACCCGCCCCCCCCCTCCACTCTCCCTGTTCCAGAGGGATTTGGAGTCCTTCTAGCCCTTCCCCCCTCCTTTTTACAGAAAAAGAAACTGAAGCCCCAGAGATTAAGACTTCTCAAGGTCACAGGATGAGTTTGCATCGAAGTCATGGCGGTGAAATAGAGTGGCTTGAGAGAGGCGGTTCTGGGATCAGACAGGCCTGGGAGAAATTTCTCCCTGGCATCCGACCAGCTGGGTGATCTTATCTCCGGTGTGCGGGTTTCTTCCTCCACAAAATGGGGCTGTTTGCAATGTCTAGTTCCAAGAGGTTTGGGAGAATCCCACGAGCGTGGTCTTGATTGTGGGAGCTCTCCTGACCGCCCCCAAGAGCCTACCTAAGTCCCAACAAGGCAAAGAGCCGAAGGGCTAGGGCTGTTTCCTTTCCAACACACTTCAAGGAGAAGCTTGTTAAACATCCAGGGTGTTTTCAGCCCCTCCGTGGAGCAGGTGAGATCACAGATCTCAGGGCCCACTCGGAAGCCTCAGACAGGGGCTGCGGGGAACATCTCCTGGGATCACGTCGGGGAGGAACGCGTGCATCCCACACTAGGGGCGCAACACATGCAGCCATGGTTTCCCAACAGAACATCGGGAGAGCCCGCTGCTCCCCGTGGGAGCGCGGGGAAGCGGAGGCTTGGGCACCAGATGAACCTGCTTTGAGCTGACCTCCGCCACTTTGAAGCTAGGCGACCCGGGTGGGTCATCTCCCCTCCAGGGCCCTATCTGCAAAATGACTTGAGGGACTTCAACATGGGGGCTTGGGGAGAAAACCCGATGAAGCAATAAATGTAGAAGGCAGGCGGGCAAGGGTAACAGTACCCTAAGCGGTCATGGTGACACCAAGAGTTCATTTTCATTGATCCTGATGGGTGTCGTTTGCTGTCCTACACGCTTTACACGGAGTGAATTATAAAGCGCTGCTGTTAGTAATGAGGATGGTTAAGCAACTTAACAAAGACCAACCTAACCTTGTTCTGCGGGACTCAGAGGCCCCCACCCTGGGGGCAGAGACCAGGACCCAGACCCTGTATCCGATCCCCTCCCCCTCGGCAGGCGGAGACGTGTTTGAAATAAAGTTTATTGAAGTTTCTGTCGGTATTTACATATGATACACGGCAAATAACAGAGCCAGGCCCCCCCATCCCACCCCTTCCCCACCCCCAAGCCCCCCTCCCCCCAGCCTCGTTAAAAATCGCTGCGTAAAGACAGGTTAACTGCTGCGGTCCCCCCTCCCCCCTCCCACCTAAGATGCAAACTAAAAGCCCCCGTCCCTCCCCTGCCCCCCTCCCCCCACCCCGGGGGCCTTTCTGGTTCCGTGTACAACGCTGTGCTACCTCGCCCCCGCCCCCCTAACGGGGGGAAGGGCGAGTGTCTGGTGACCTTCCCCCCAAATCTGTCCAAGGGGGCGGGCGGACCCTTGAAAGAGGCCAGAGTTGGGGGTCTGAGATGGGAAGGGGGACTTCAATGAGGGGGAGCGCCAGAAAATGGAAGACTTCGAGGTTTGGGGGGTTTCGACCCCCGCTACTGCCTCTCCCTCCCCCGACGGGGCCTCGAGGGGGAAGAGGCCGGCACAGGTGTGGAAATGGCACGGAGGAATTCCCTCCACCCTAGGGTCTCCAGCCCTGTCGTGTGGCGTGCGGGGCTAGATGCACCTAGGGGCTTTGGGTGAGCGGAAGGAAGGAGGAAGGGAGACGGAGCTCGAGGAAGAGGAAGAGAAAGAAAAAGAAGCCAAGGGCAGCTGAGAAAGCAAGGAGGTCCTTCCGACGGCGCCCCCCGAAAGGCAGGTGACCTTCAGGAGGCCGAGAAGAGCCCAGCCGGTGAGGAAGAATGGGACCTCCCAGGGGAGCAGAGAACTGAGCCGGCGGGACACCGGGTTGAGCACGCCCCGGCCTCCAGCCTCCCACCCCACCCCGCAGCGGCCGGCGCAGCAAGACGACCGCCCGCTGCACCCGCGGGCCCAGAAGATCCGGAGATGAGATTGGGCGGGGAAACAGAGAAGTCGGGGCCGAGGCGAGAAGAGGCTGGTTGGCGTTCCAGGCGGCTGCCCAACCTACTCTCCAGCCCAGCGCCCCTGCGGCGAGGCGGCAGGCTGCGGGGCTCAGGGTGGGTGGGCACCTGCGCCGCTGCCCGCCCCCCCCCCGCCCGCCCCGCGCCGCGTGCAGTGTGCGGGGCGGGGAAACCCGCCGCCGGGAACTGGAGGGGAGGGGAGGGCCAGAGGGAGGGGGCGGGACCAGGGAGAAAGGGGGGGCCGTCTGCGAGTGGCTGGGACCGAGGAGGTCGAGAGACCCCGAAGGGGGGAGGAGCCCTTGGAACGTAGAAGGGACAAGCACGGCGGCGCGGGGCCACCGAGAAGAGAGCGGGGCTAAAGCGTGCGCAGCATCCTCGGGAGGGGCGGGGTCGTGAAGTCCCGAGGGAGGGAGCGGAGCCCTGGGGCCCGGAGACCCCCAAGGGGGAGGTGGAGGAGGAGGAGGAGGTGGGGAAGGAGGAGGGAGAGCCGAGGGGCGGGCCTCAGCAGGGCGAGGTGGAGATGTGCAGGTGGTCCGGGTACTTGATGGCGGGAGGGTAGTTCTGCGTCATCTGGATGGAGACGTCGCTGGAGAGGTCGGAGGGGCTGCGGCCGCGGCGCCACGCCTCGGGCTGCAGAAACTGGCCCGAGTAGTCGGAGCAGTCGCTGAGGCGCGGGCGGTAGAAGGCCGGGTGCGGGCGGTACATCTCCTCCTCCGCATAGCGCTTGGTGAACAAGTACACGGACATCACGCCGGCCCCCTGTGGCAACGCAGGGTCAGGGTCCCAGAGGCTGGCCCCGAGCTCCCAAGGACCCCAAGACTCCAGACCCACCCCCCAGGCCCTCCTCCCTCAGACCCAGACCCAGGGTCCGGACTCCCAGCCCCCTCCTCCCTCATTCCCTGGAGTCCAAACCCCCAACTCCCTCCTCCCTCAGACCAAGAGTCCAGACCCTCAGACCCTCCTCCCTCAGACCCAGGAGTGAGCCCAGGCCCCCAGCCCCTCCCCCACACCAGGACCCCAGAAGTTGGGAGCTGCCAGACCCCTCCTCCAGGACCCAGGGGTTAGGTCCTCAGTCACCACCTCCCTTTTAAATCCAGAGTCTATACCTCCAGTTTCTTCTTCCTCCTGAACCCAGGAATGAGCCTCCCCCCCCCCCCAGACCCCTCTCCATTCCCGTCTGGGCCCCACAGACATCACCTCTTTGAGTAGGAAGGAGGAAGCAGCGAAGGCAAAAGACCACCCGTAGCGATAGTGGAAATACTGCTCAGAGCTGCTGGGCCTGTTCATGACCTCGTCGTTGATGCTGGAAATGTAGAGAACCAAGCCCACCACCAAGGAGAGGCCTGGGGAGCAGAGGGTGCCCTTGGTATCTTAGCGGAAGGTCCCTCTCTGCAGCCCCAGCCCCTCCCCCATCTCACCACCATCCTCTCCCCTTTCCTCTCTGCTCAGTCCCGAACTAAATCCATTTTTTGAAACCTTTTGTGTGCTGGGCCTTGGCCGGCTGCAGGGATTCCAGAGATGAATGAACTTTCTCTTCCCCTCCCCTAACCTACAGTCCAGGGGTTCACAGTGCCATCGGGGAAGGCAAACATGGACACGGGTGGGTAGTCACGGAAGTGGTGACACGCGCAGTAAGGGGAGTAGTAGCGCAGAGTCCTGTGGGTCCAGGAGAGACACCAACCCACCTAGGGGACGGGCAGGGATGGGGGGGGGGGTGCAGGGGAAGTCAAGGAAAGCTTCCTGGAAGAAGGGCCTTTGCCCAAGTCCTAAAGGATGAGGCCTGGGGAGAAGAGTACACAGTTATACCACTCTAGGCAGAGGAACAGCGCGGCCAAAGGGTTGGAGAGGGAGCACCGAACTGATCCATTCATGTAGCCAAAACACCAGCCCCAGCCGCAAAATATGAAGCCAGACAAAGGGGCAGAGACACGGCCATGGTGGGCCTCAAATGCCAAGCTGCGGAGCTTGGCCTCGATGCCAAGGGCACTAGGGAGCCATGGAAGGTCTGGAGCAGAGGGAGGGCGGGTTCAGATCAGAGTGTTAGAAGAACCCTTGCGGGATGGTTGGTTCTGGGAAGAGACTGGAGAGAGAGACTAGTTGTGACATGCCAGGGGGACGAGGATGAGGCCCGAGTTGAAACTGTGTGGATAATAATAGCCACAACATCAGTAATAATATGAATAAAACAATAGCAACTGCTCATGTAGGTCTTGCCCTGTACCAGGCACTGTTCTCAGTGCTGTGGACGTATCAACGTCTTCAAACCTCCCAGCCGCCCCTCCACGTGGGTATCATTTTTATCAACACTGACAGCCGAGGGAACAGAGGCACACGGAGAAGGTACGGAGGAGATGTCTGCTTCGAGAAATCGTAAGAGGCAACTACCACTTCTCCAAGCCGAACCTCTTTTAAACCGCAGCCATACCAAGTGTGGCTTAAGGAGGTGATCAGGTGTCCTACCCTAAATCAATCCAAGTCGTCCCCAGCGGCATCGTCCCCCAGAATCCGACCAATAAACACTTGTGTGCCCCTCGCAATCTGTATTCCTTCCACTGCCTACAAGAAGGGTCAGCCAACGACCGCCCATGGGCTCCATCCAGCCCACCCCCTGCCTTTGTATGGTCTGCGAGCTAAGAATGGCTTTTCTGTGATTAAACTGTCGGAAAAAAATCAAAAGAAGAGTGGTATTTTGTGGCATGTAGAAAGTGTATGAGTTTCACTTGGCAGTTCCTCCAAGAGTTAAAGATAGAATTACCACATGACCTAGCGATTCCCCTGCTAGGTATCTCCACCCGAGAGAATAGGAAACATATGTTCGCACAAAAACTTTGCATGAATGTTTGTAGCAGCATTCTTCATAATAGCCAAAAAGTGGAAACAACCCAAGTGTCTATCAACTAAATGGATAAACAAAATGTGGGATAGCCGTATAAAGGAATATTATTCAGCCAAAAAAAGGAATGCAATACTGATTTATACTGCCACATGGATGAACTCGGAAAATAAGCTCAAAGAAAGGAGGCAGATACATAGCGTACGATTCCATTTATATGCCATGTCGAAAATAGGCGAATCCGTAGAGAGAGAGAGTGGAATAGTGGTTGCCAAGGAGCGGGGTGGAGGGGAGATTCCCACTGGCTGTCGCTAAAGGGTATGAGGTTTCTTGCTGGGGTGACGAAAATTTTGTGAAGTCAGGCCACGGGGGTGGTCCTACAACCTGGCAAATAGACCACAACCACCAAATTCTGTGAACTTCATGCTTTGTCCATTGTAGTACCTCGGTTTGCAAAGTGTATGGATTCCTCATGTCAGGGTGTGTAAATAAAATGTTACTGGGGGCCCCTGGGGGGCTCAGTCATTAGGCGTCTGTCTTCCTGCCTTTGGCTCAGGTCATGATTTCAGGGTCCTGGGAGGGAGCCCCAAGGTGGGCTCCCTGCTCGGCGGGGAGCCTGCTTCTCCCTCTCTGCCTGCTGCTCCTCCTGCTTGTGCTCACTCACTCTCTCTCCGACAAAAAAAAAAAAAAAAAAAAAAAAGTTTCACAGCATATTCTTTTGATGAGGCCGGGGAATTGGGGAAACAAGCTCTTATGCGTTGCTGGTGGAAATGCAAAATGGCCCAGCCCCAGCGGAAGGGCATCTGGCCACGCCGGCCAAAACCGCACAGGGGTCTGCCCTTCGACTCCGCCATCTAACCCATAGTAATTACCCTGGAGCTATCTGTCCATCCACGCAAAAGGACACAGACGCATGCTAATTCACATCATTACCCGGAACTACAAAACCCTGGGAATGACCTACAAGAACTTACAGAGAGGATTAGTGGGATAGACTGGGAAACATCACGGAGCAGAGGACTGTGTCACTGTGAAATGAGAATGAGCAAGGTCCCTGGGAACTGGAGTGGACTTCAATGATAGTTCCAGACGCTATCACTCAGTTTTTTTTTTAAAAAGTAACGCTCAAAAGAGTATACAGGATGCCAGCTTTTAAGCAAATAAGTAAGTAAAATAAAATACAAATGGGCATCTGCTTATTTTTGCAAAAAGAGACACAGTAAGAAAGCAAACGAATGAGGCTGGTCACCTACAGGAGCTGGAAGGGAAGGAAGGGAGCGGTGCTCCTCCGAGTACATATTTTTGCGTGATTTGGATCCTTGGAAGAATGCTCATCGTTTATACATTTGAAAGCTAAGATCAACAAGGATGGGGACAGAAAGCCTAAGGTTGGATACAAACAAAAATAAATGTAGCTAACTTTATATCAAATGATGATACAACCCCAGGAAGGGGTAAAAGTATTCTAGTAACTCTTGGATACAGTACTTTGATTACATTTCACTCTAAAGACAAAAGATCCACAAAGAAACCTTGAACCTTACTTCTTTCTGGGGGAGCAGCTTAGAGGCAGCAGCCCTTAAGCAGTTGTAGGGCTGAGCACAGTTGCAAATATACTGATATTTAGGGAGCTGGATTCTGGTGCCAAAAAAGGGAAGACACAGATCAGAGTGGCGCAAGATGAAGAAAACCCTGGGTGTCAGTAGCAATGAGCATACTTAGCGCCCGACTTTTGGTCTCTAACAGCATTCCCCACTAAATAAGAAGCAAGGGCTTCCAGAAGAAATCGCTCATTTGAAGCCTGGGGGAGAGGCAGTAAAATTGTACTTGGGCCACAAAGGAAGGAAAAACTCAAAAAATGAGAGGGACAACACGTCAGAAGAGGATGCAGGGACTGGTTTGAAAGGGGATCCCTGATCCAACTAGGAACACGTGGAAGAACAAAAAGAATAATGGAAGTAAGGCCTGTCCTGGGGCACCTGCGTGACTCGATTTTGGCTCAGGTCATGATCCCAGGGTTGTGGAATTGAGCCCCCCCGGGACGGGCCCCAAGCTCAGCGGGGAGTCTGCTTTTCTCCCTCCCTCTGCCCGTCCCACTCAATGTGGATGCTCACGTATGCACCACACTGTCTCCAAAATAAATCAGTAATGGCTCAGTCGGCTAAGTGGCTGCCTCTGGCTCAGGTCATGAGCCCAGAGTCCCGGGGTCAAGCCCCACATTGGGCTCTGTACTCAGCAGGGAGCCTTCTTCTCCCTCTGCCTGTTGCTCCCCCGCTTCTGTGCGTGCTCTCCCTCTCTCTGGCAAATAAATAAATAAAATCTTAGAAAAAGAAAAGAAACGGCATAGAACATGCTGAATTTTTTAAAAATGTGAACCCATACTGACATACTTTTTAAAAATAAATAATAAAACAAAAGAGAAAATTCTTCTCGTTGGTGGTGTACATATAGAAGGAACAGCAGATTCACAAAACACCATTTCACAACCCGACAAGTAATCTTAGGATCCCAGCCAGCATGGTCAGTGGCATTAAATCACGTTAAATCTGTACGCCCGACAGAACCTTCCCCTGGAATATCTATTAATTATAAAGAGTTTTTTTTTAAACTCCCTTTATCATAAAGGAGCCTAACATCCCATCTCAGGCAAGCGACTAAAACTACCGCCACCAGAAGCGGGGCAGACGGACACTGTTCACTCCCGACGCGAGCCTGCCATGACTCCATTTACGTAGGATTCCTGCTGAAAATGTGTAACCCGAATCCATTCCTAAGAAAACCACGGGCATGCTACTAGACGACTGGCTGCTCTCTTAAAAAAAAAAAAAAAAAAAAGCCAACATCAAAGATATTTCTTTTTTAAAAAGGCGCAGGCGCTCCATAAAAGATAAAAGGCCACAAAAGAGACAGGACAAAGACATACAAAGCATGATCCTAGATCGGATACTGAATGAGGGGAAAATGACTCTAAGAGACAAGACTGGGACAATTGGAGAAATTTGAGTATGGACTGTGCTTTAGCTGTAAGATTGGACAAATGTCAAACTTCCTGAATTTGATTATTACACCGTGGCGAGAAGAGGGAATACACTTGTTTTTAGGAGATACTTGCTGAAGTAATTAGGAGTGAGGTGTTTGCAACTTACGTTCCAGTGGTTCATAAACTGATGTCTGTAAATATCTCAGATACGATATATACACTTACAGATATATATATATAGAGAGAGAAAGCAAATATGGCAATATATTAAAATTTGGTCCAGATGAAAGGTATATGAGGGTTCACTGTTTTATTTTTGCAACTTTTCTGTAGGTTTAAAATTTTCCCCCCAAGGCGCCTGGGTGGCTCAGATGGTTGAGCGTCGTCTTCTGCTCGGGTCGTGATCCCAGGGTCCTGGGATCGAGTCCCACATCGGGCTCCCTGTTCAGCGGGGAGTCTGCTTCTCCCTCTCCCTCTACCTCTCCCCCTGCTTGTGCTCTTTCACTCTCTCTCTCTCTCAAATAAATAAATAAAATCTTAAAAAAAAATGTTCCCCCCAAATATCAGTAGAATGGGGGAGGGTTTTACCTTCCCAAGATACCAAAGCATTACCTGGCAAACCACATATTAACTGGAAAGAGGAAAATGTGCCTTATCAATGAACAGCCCCGACGGTCACCACTTTCATCAAGGGTTCCAATTTGATCATGTTTCCATCTGACAGTCTTTGTCACCTGAAGGGCTGGGATAGAAGGGACAGGCACCAGCTCTGCCTCTGTTTGTTTGCCAAACCTGTTTAACCCAAATCTAATAAAGCCTCTAGTCTAGACAGAACTTCCAGGTTACAGAGAACACAAGGAAACAGGAGGAAATCAAATGATGCCTTGGGAAAACAGTCAAACCAACCTACGATGTGAGGCATTCTACATGATGCCCTGGCCTCCAGTCTTCAAAAGGACAGTAACGGGCGCCAAGCTGGTGACACCTGACCGGTGATCATCCTTAACATCTCAGGAAGAGAGCCAACCGGGCATTCTTATGTGTCTGCATGCAGTGCGGTAGGATGTAAACAGCACCCCCTATCTATGAAGTATTTTTGGCCTCCAAAAAAGCACCCCAAAACAGAAACAAAACCCCACAAATCTGGATTGGATCAACAACAGTTTTATAAGAAAACAGAGGGATGATTGAGTACATTACAACACGACCGGAGAGAGAGAGAGAGTACAGTGAGAAAACTCAGGGGTGTGGGCATTCTACAAGACAAACGACCAGATTTCTTCAACAAATAAATGGCAAGGAACCAATAGGGGAGAGACTATTATAGATTAAAAGAGGCTTCTGAGATCTATCAGCTAAATGCACAAGTGGAATTTGAAACCTGATTTGCAACAAACTAACTGTAAAAAAGCATTTATTTATGAGACAAGGAGGGGAAGTTGAGCACTGACTAGGTATTAAATGATATTAAGTAGCTACTCTTAATTGTTTGGGCATAATGGCTATGTTAAATAACAAAGTACTTATTTCTCAGGGATATACTGGAATATTTGTGCATAAAATGATTTAATGGTTGAGTCTGCCTTAAAATAATGTACTGAAGTACAGAAGGGAGATACGGCAGTATGACTAAAAAAAGATTCACCATATGTTGATAACTACTGAAACTGAGGGAAGGATACATGGGATTTCATTTATTTATACTATTCCTTCTATATTTTTGTAATGCAATTCATTTTAGAAGTCAGTGTTGTAAAAAAGAAAATAGTGGGGGAACTAGTCTAGAGTAAAGGAGACATGAACTAAATGCTGTGTGTGAACCAAGACTGAATCCCAGTGGGGGGGGGGGAGCTATAAAAGGCATTCTTTAAACAATGGGACAGTCTGAAAATGGGATAAATTATACTATGGAACTATGGCAAAATTTCTTGGTATGATAATGGCGTTGTAGGAGAAGAATGTCCTTCCTCTTCAGAGATGCATACTACAGTGTTTCTAAATGAACTGTCATGACGCCTGTGACTTATTTTGAAATTACAGTAAAGACCCAATAAAGTATGTGTGGAGAGAAAGAGAGAAAGAGGGAGGGGTGCCTGGGTGGCTCAGTGGGTTAAAGCCTCTGCCTTTGGCTCAGGTCATGATCTCAGGGTCCTGGGATCGAGACCCACATTGGGCTCTCTGCTCAGCGGGGAGCCTGCTTCCTCCTCTCTCTGCCTGCCTCTCTGCCTACTTATGCTCTCTGTCAAATAAATAAATAAAATCTTTTTTAAAAAAGAGAGAGAGAAGGCGGGAGAATATGGCAAAAACATCAGCAAAATGCAGGATTTAGGTGGAGGAAGGTAGGCTAGTGCTCATTGCACTATTCTATCAATTTCAAAATTTTTATTAAAACACTGGAGTGATTGAGATAAAATAATGCCCCCCATCACTCTCTCCACCAGGACACTTGGAACTAGCCTATTATTTCCTCTTGCACCCCTACCCTCTAGCACAAGATCCAACACGTACTAAACACCAGTTGAATGGATAAGTGTACCTGCCAAGCAAGTGGGGCTTCTAGAAAAGATCATTAATTGTTCCCCCTTTTTGAACCCATGCCAAATCCCACCATTCCTTCATTTCCTCTTAGAATTAACCTTTCCTTGCTCTGAACTTCCATAGCACTTTCAATTTCTAGTATTCCATGATTTTGATATTCAAGAAGAGAGGGCCCACAAAGTGTTGCATGGTGGAAAAGCATCTGAGATAGGTCTAGAAAGATGAGCAGGTTTAAAGAAAAGCGATAGCAAAGGAATCCCACAGTCCACACTCACTCAGGTACCCTAGTCCAATGCAGGGGAGTCATCCTGATTTTACTCTCTCTCTCATCCAGCAGAGATGTTCAGTCATCAGGTCAAGTCCATTTTACTTCCTCTATCTCATAAATCAACACCCTTCTTGCAACCACAAGTCTTCTGAACCAGTTAAAACTTACTGTCTATGCTTTTACCGTTACCCCTAAATCCTTGTCCCCCTTCTTTAGATCCTGGTTCTTTCTAAAACTCACACAAACTCAATCCTTCTCTTATCAAAATTCTTCTTTGGGGGGTGCCTGGTGGACTCAGTCAGTTAAGCATCTGCCTTTGGCTTAGGTCATGATCCCAGGATCCTGGAATCCAGCCCCACGTCAGGCTCCCTGCTCAGCTGGGAGACTGCTTCTCCCTCTTCCTCTCCCACTGCCCCTGCTTGTGCCCTCTTGCTCTCTCTGTCAAATAAATAAATAAAACCTTAAAAAAAATTCTTCCTTGACTCCTTATTGACCACAGGAGAAAGGTTTTCATTCTCCTGCCTGACATTCTAGACTCTGTGATCTGATTCCTGCTAACCACCCAAACACACACCTGAAGTTCCATGTTTCACATTATAGTTCTAAGTCACAACCAAGGCGAGTCAGGAGCCAGGGTCGATAAGGAAACAAATATTTCCAAAGAGAAAGAACATTTGCTGTTCTTTGTTGCTTTTGTTTTTGTTTTTAGTAATTGAAAATCACATGAAAACAATTGCAAAAGGTAAGTTTTTCTTGCCATTCTTTCTACTTCTTGAACATTTTATAGTGGCTCTGGTTCTCCAAAAATAATCTTCTTTCCCCCTTTTTCTCCTTTTCTCTTTTCTTCCCTCTTTTCCCCACTCCTTTCTCTGTAATCCAACTCCCACTCCCTCTTCCCCCTCACCCCACCTCTGTCTCAGGACTGCGCAGTAGGCAAGAGTCACCTACATTCCAGGCTGAATAGAAACAGCCCAGCCTTAGAACAATAGGGTTTCAGCACCATGGAGAGCTGCACACTCGTCTACCTGTGTCCCATGCTCTCTGGGGCATTAACAGATGCTGGGACTCCCATCTCCATACAAGGCACTATTCTTTCCTCACTTGAAAAATTCTCCCTCACCCTTTCAGCTTCATCTACTCAGACGTCACCTCCTCTTGGAAGCCCTTCTAAGTCATTCCCCCTGCCCACCACCCGACTGTGCCAAGTGAATGCATCCTCCCCTTTTCCAGAATGCCCTAAGTTGTCCTTATCATACCTCTCTCCTACAAATACTTCAATGTGTACTTTGTAACACCAATTCACCTAGACTCTGCAGACACAAATGAGAGCATGCTTGTAAAGGTCCATATTTTTCAGAGTTTACATTCTAGCAGGAGACGGAAAACATGTAAGATAACGATACTATGAATCAAATACAAAGTGTGCAAAGTGATGGTGTAATGGGGGCAAGGCAACATTACATACTGCGGTCACAGAAAGAAACCCTGAAGAAAGAAATTTTGAGCCCTTTGAGTATCAGGAGGAAGACACTTCCAAGCACAGAGGGCTGATGAGCGTAAAGTCCTCATGTGGGGCTGAGATGAGCGTTTTCAAGGAATAGAAGGAGGCCAGTGTGGCTGAGGTTGTAAGCAATGGAGAGAGTGTTAGTGGGTTAGGAAATGAGGTCAGAGATCTGAGCATTAACTAAATCCTAGAAAACCTTGTAAGCTAGCATGGAGAGTTTTCACACGTGCAGTGGGAACCTAATGAGCATGGAAGGGATTGAAGCAGGTGTGTTGTTTTGATGGACAGGTGGCTGGGGCTGTTCTGTCATCGACTGGATGTGAGCGTTCACCTAGGATTCAGCCACATAGTCAGTGCTCAGTGCAGGGCCACACAATGTAGGATGTCTGTGTGAATGCTTGAGGAGCAAATGAAAGTGTACATGCATAGGACGTGTTGAGGGGCAGAGGTTAGGACAGGCTTTGCATGGGAAACATGCTTCTTCTGACCTGGAAAAAGAGAGTCAATGTCATTCCGGCCTCCTCCCTGCTTCTCTCACCAACCATATCCAGCCAGTCATCTGGTTCCATTGATTCTTCTGTCAATATCCTTTTCTGTCAAAGCCATCCACTTGCTTTTATCTTTCCAGCCCCAGCCCCAGCTACTCTTACCCAGACCACTGCATAAGCTTCCTCCTTGGTTTGCCCATTTCCCATCTCTTTCCTGCTCATCCATCCCTGAAGATGCTTAAATCCCAGGTGTGACCCTGTTCCTCCTCTGCCCCAACCCTCCCACCACTTTCTCCAGAACTGAATGCCAATGCCACCATTTACCAGCCCTTAGGCAACTCCTGTCTCTCTCTCCAAGTCTTGGGAACATGAACTGATTAGACTAGATTATTCTGTTCCCAGATCTAAGATGCAGGTACTGTCATCCTTCCCTTTCCTTTTAAATCTCCTTCATTTTTCGGGTGCCTGCGAGCTCAGTTGGTTAAGGGACTGCCCTCAGCTCAGGTCATGATCCTGGAGTCCCAGGATCGAGTTCCCACATGAGGCTCCCGGCTCAGCAGGGAGTCTGCTTCTCCCTCCGACCCTTCTCCCTCTCAGGCTCTCTCTCTCTCTCTCCCTCTCTCTCCCAAATAAATAAAATCCTGAAAATATAAATAAATCTCCTTCGTTTTTATGATTTTTTTAAAGTAGGCCCCACGCCCAGCATGGAGCCCAATGCAGGGCTGGAACTCATGACACGAGATCAAGACCTGAGCTGAGATCAAGAGTTAGATGCTGAAAAGACTGAGCCATCCAGGTGCCCCCCATTCTTATGATTTTTTAAAATTTCTTATTTCTTATTTACTATCCTATTTTTTTAAGAAGGATTTTTTAAAAAGATTTTATTTATTTATTTGTTAGAGAGAGAGAGCACAGGCAGACAGAGTGGCAGGCAGAGGCAGAGGGAGAAGCAGGCTCCCCGCCGAGCAAGGAGCCGGATGTGGGACTCGATCCCAGGACGCCGGGATCACGACCCGAGCCGAAGGCAGCCGCTTAACCAACTGAGCCACCCAGGCATCCCAACTATCCTATTTTTTAGGTAATCTCTACACCCAATGTCAGGGTCGAACTCATGACCCTGAGATCAAGAGTAGCATGCTCTACTGACTGAGCCAACTAGGCTCCCCATTTTTTGATGACGTTTAATTGTGGTGGGACAGTATAGTGCCACAGGGAAGGCCTGGGTGGGAACCCCGCTCCCACCGTGGAGCAACTTAACTTCTGGGTGCTTCTGCTCCCACCCCTGGAGAATGACAACAACAATGACATCTGCCTTATGCAATAAAGACAAAGACCTCACGTAAAGCACTTAGAGCTTCCCGCAACCATGGCACTCAACCAAGTGTGTATTGTTTGGGTTGCTGCTGTCACTACAACTATGAGTGAACAAATGTACGTTTTTACTGAGCTCGGGGTCAGCCCTTCACATCTGTGAGGAGACCAGGGGTCAGCAAACTACCACGTATCCCAGCACCTGTTTTTGCACAGTTTTCAAACTAAGCATGGTTTTTACATCTGTAAAAGGTACAGGGGGTTGGGGTGGAGGACGGAACGAAGAAGAAGAACATTTCATCGTCATGAAAATTACATGGAATTCAAATTCCAGGGCCCACAGGCATGGTCACTGGGACACAGCCACACCCATCGCTTCACCTCTGCTTCCTTTCATGTTATAATCCTACAGCTCACAAAGCCTGAAATACTTACTATTCGGCCCTACACAGGTTTGCCAAGCCTAGACCAGGGTTTGTCTAGACAACTCCACAAACGAAGGCTCCTTTCCCCCCTCCTTTCTCTGTAATCCAACTCCCATTCCCTCTCCTTCCTCACCTCACTTCTGTCTCAGGACTATGCAGTAGGTAAGAATCACCTACATGCCAGGCTGAATGGAAACAACCAGCCTTAGAAAAATAGGGTTTCAGGACCATGGAGAGCCCATGCAGTTAAGGGGAAGAATTCGCACCCGGGTCTTTCTAGGTTCGCAGTAGCATGAACCGTCAGTCATTACACCTCGGAACCTTGAAAGCGCAAGATGGACTCCTTGAAGTGAGACGCATGGGCCATAGTCTATGACATGAACTCGAGGAAGGGCTTCCAGAAGTAGAGTTCAATCCCCCTAAATTTCTCTATCGTTACATCAGAGGCCTGACATCCAGTCCTGACAGCACCATTGATCCTCAGCATGACCCTGGGAAGTCAGGGCCTGGGGGATCGAGGGAGCGTGAGTGTGGTTTTGGGGACGGGAACACCCTCTGGGCCAATGGCCTCTCCTTCACGGAGCTATGTTGCCCCTTCTGCGAACAGCAAACAATGGGATCTTCCTTCTAGTGTTTTGGGTCGATTGAATTAGAGTCTCCCTGCTTCCTACCCTTGTCCCACTTTCTCTCTCTAGGCCACTATTTTTCCGTATGAAAAATGATGAGACCTTTCTGCTCCGACGCTCTGGGATGGTGATATCGTACGTGTCTTATTTTAGCTCCACACGCCACGATTCAAGTTTACTGGGAGGTTGCACCCTCGTTTCTCTGGAAAAGGTCTCGTCAGGTTAGGCTGGAGGCGCAGGGGAGGTTTAGCTGGCTGAGGACCAGGGACGTTCAACCCTTTGCCAATTCTAGGGAGGGACCCAGGTGCAGGCCCCAAGGGACAGCATGGAAGCCAGCTAGAAGCAGGGTTTGTTCATAAAACGTCAACTGGATGAAAAGGACGTGACCGGAGTTTGATGAAATGATGTTGAATTAATTTGAATGGAGTCAGAATGGACCGGACGGATGAGTTAAGTGTGTTAGGCCCGGGCTGACCTGGCCTGACCTGAGCTGAGAGGGACCGAATTGGACCAGAGAGTGTGTCAGCACACTGGAGGTGGGTGACGCCTGAGAAAGAACTCTGCCCGGGAGCTCAGGACATTCGGCCCCCCCCACCTACTCCCCCCCACCCCTCCAGCTCAGGCTGGTGTCTTGGGCAACTCCCTGCACAACTGTGGGCCTCGGTGCCCCCGTTTTATCAAGTGAGTTCTAATAATAACTCGGCAGCAGAGATGTTATGGGAAGGGTGTGAGATCGCTCACGCACAAGAGCCTCCTCTCTCAAAAGATAAAAGAAAAGACAAAGACTGAAAAGTAGCTAAGGACACGCAAGGTGGCATATTCAGGATGAAGTGTATGGACACAGCTCACACTGAACTGCATAAAGAGGTAATAATAAGGTGGGCTGGGATATGGACAAATGGATGGACACAGGACATAGCCATTCTAGTCACAGGGTAATGGTTGACTCTGAGCGGTGGGTACATGGGAGCTCACTCCAAAATGCTTTCCACTTTTCTGTCCGAAAATTTTTCAAATAAAATGTCGCACAGGAAATAAAGAGCTTTGATGTATGTTAACTGCTAAAATATCAGGAGGGGTGAACGGCAAGTGTGTGAGCCCAGCTCTGTGTCTCTGTGGTCGCACGGCCCTGAGCCAGCGTCTGTTTGTACATCCGCACAATGGGACTGTAAGAGCATTCCCCTCACAGGGCTGTGGGATCAGAACGGAGCCTAATAAGCACCTAATAAATATTCGCTAGAATGGGGTCCCCCCAGCAAGCTGTAAGACGGGTACTGCTATCTCCATTTCACAGAGAAGACAAGTGGGGCTCAGAGAGGTTGGGCAAACCCTCCAGGGTCACACAGCAAAGAAGTGCCTTTCTTAGTGGAAGAGGGACCGCAGGTTCCCAGAACCGAAAACAGTCCCCAGGCCCTAAGTCCTTTCCTTGAGCTCACCGGATAGGATGAAGAAGATGCCAGAAACGAAGGCCAGAATGGTCCTCTGCGGGCGGATGTGGCCGATGTTACTGATGACGAAGGCCGTGAACACTAGGAAGAGACTGACCATGGGGAATGGGGTGGCCGTGCGCACCGTTTCTGAAGGAAGGATAAAAGGAGAGACAAGGGTGAGGGGGGACTGGGGGGGGAGTGACACCTCCCCATTTCCCTGGCCACGCCTCTTGCATGGCCCCGCCCCTTTGTGTAGCTCCTCCCCTTTCCATACTTCATTGCTGACCCTTTAACCCAGGCCACACCCCCTTAAATTGACCCCACCCCTTTCCTGTGGACTCCACCCACTGCCCAGGCCTCCGCTCCTTCCACCTGGCTCCTCCTCCTCATCCAACCACTGCCTTCCTTCAAGCCTCCACTTCCTCCCCTCCACCCCATCCCTTTCCTGGTGCTGCCCTTTCTCCCAGGACTCGCCCCCTTTTTGTCGAGGCCCCCTGCTTCCCCTCACTCAGAATATTCTCCGTGTTTTCCGTCACCAAGTTGATCTCCGGTTCAAGGAAATACTCCGAGGCCACACAGCGACCCTTCTCCCGGCCTGGGGGTGAGAATCAAAAGCAAAGCTTGATGAGGGGCAGGTGGCACAGTGGGGAGACCCCGGGATGGGTATATGAGGCTTGATCCAGGGATTACTGTCTATATTCTTGGGGGGGGGTCACAAAAGGTCTGGGAGCTCCTCTTCTGAGCTTCCCTGGAGACCCATGGATGGAGGACAGGGCTGGAACCCGGGGTCCCAATGAGGAGGGGCTGTGGGCCAGGACATCTGAATCCCTAAAGAGGATTGGCGGGAGGGGGGTTCCGAGGAGGAGGGTTCCAAGGAGGAGGGTCTCTGTGGTCGCCGGAGGGCACGGATTCTTTATTCTGCCCATTCAACACTGGAACTATGCAGGGGACAAGCTCTGATGCTAGACTCTTGCTTCTAAGTGGGGACTCTCCAGGGATTAGGGGCTTGGCATGGGGGCTTTATATCCAGGAAATAAGGGCTAGAAATCAGGTCTCCGGGTAGAAATTTGCCTCCTCAGGAGAGGAAACAGGGTCAGTTTCTGGATTTCTAGAACCCGAGGGATGGAAGTGTGGATAAGGACCCTCGGGTCCCAGGCAAGGCAAGGACAGTGGAATGGAGGACAGGTAGGGTCTGTACCTGCGAAGAAGCAGACCCGCCAGAGGCCGGCATGCAGCGCCATCTTGACCTCCGTGGTCTGGTTCTGCGGCAGCACCGTTCCCTCCTCCATGTACAGCCAGTAATCAGTGCTGACCGCGATGCCCACGAGCAGCAGGCCGCACGCACCGAACACGCTGCTCAGCAGGGTGAGGGCGCGGCTGCTGCAGTGACTCATCCTCAGCGGCGGGGGGCGCCCTGCGGGGCCTGAGACGCGAGAAGAAGTTGCGGCCTTGGAGAGCCCTGCTGGGACTGACTAGAGTCCCCAACTCCGTGCAGCCACCTGGGACACCGACCCCAAGCCAGAGACACCATTTCGTAAACTGAAAACTTCTCAAATCTGACCTCCGTGCCCTAACCCCATGACCCTATTTCTGGATTAGAACCGGTGACATCAACTGTTGACCCTCAACCTCAGGACGGGTCTTCCCAAACCTGACACTTGTGTTCTGGCTCTCGGTCCTGATGAGAGACACCACACCGGATCCCGGACCCCAGGATCAGCCTTCCAACACTAACCTGCAGCCCAGACCCACAGACTGAACCTTAGCTCCAACCATGTGCTGGACCTGGGTCCCAAACTTCATAACTCTGAATAGGAACTCAATTTCCATATTCTCAATGCCAGAAGTACGCCCTCCAACCCTCACCTTGTGCCCTGACCAGAGACCTTTACCCTAGACACCAGACCTCCCCAGAATCCTTAACCTTGAGCCTGGGCTCAAAAACTATTACACCGATCAGGCATTTCAATACTGGAACCAAGCATATTTCCCCAATCCTGTCTCCTGGCACCCTGGCTCCTTTCTTTTGGACTCTGCTAAGTAACTACCAGAAATCCCCCAAGTAGGTCACTAACCAGAACCCTAAGGGTCCTACTGACCAAGGACCTACTAACCAAAACCTGAGCAGAGGTCTAAACCTAGGTTTAAACCCTTGGATTCTCATCTTGACCTTTAATAGTTAAGTCTAACACCAGGACTGTGACCCATGACCTTCTAACTTTGATCCTGTGCCTTGACCTTAATTTGGTACCTCAATCTGAGATCGTGGATCATGACTCAGATCTCAGGTTTCAGAACCTGAATTCCCCCCATCCCAGATCCAGGCAGGGCCTGGAACTTAGGATGCTGGGACTGTCCTGGATCCCGGGACACTGGGACCCTGAGACCTGGAGCCTGGATCTTGGCTAGAGATTCCAGAAAGTCAAAACCATGATCTGGGACCCCCTTCCCCTCCAACTCAGCACTCTAACCAGAGTACCCTAGGCCATCCTTGAAACTAGGGATCAGGGCTCTGAGCCCTAAAATCCCAAATCAGGAAGCCCAGGATCTTCATCCTCCTCATCCTCCTTGGCCATCACAAGATCCCCAAATTCCCTATCAGAGATTTTGGACTCCAACTTCCATGCTAGGACTCCCAATTACAAAACCCTTTTCAACATCTAGCCTGGAACTCTGACCCCTCTAACACCAGGCCCTCAAAACAAGAGATCCCCAGTTCATAGCTGTGGCCTTGCGAATTCCAGTCAAATATCTAGCGATTCTAACCCGGGAGCTCCTAATCTCTTATCTACCACCCTGACACCCCCCCCCAACTTTTCCCTAAACTGCACAATTCCCATTTGCGGGACTCAACTTGGCATCCCCATTCTATCTCATCCTATCTCAGCCAAAGACCATCCCTGAATACCAGTGATCCCCATCATCTTTTCTAACTATGAAGGTTAAGACCCCCAAACACTCCCCAACAATGCAGCCAAGACTTGACACCTGGCTAATCAGAATTCTCAGAGCCTTGAAACTCTACCCCATGCCAGTAAGGATCTTGGAGTCAGACAACTTTCATCACCCCCCCGTCCCTCCCCCACACCTCAGCATCCAGAGCCCCATCCCACCAGGCCCCACCCCCCAGCCTCCTGGAGGAATCAGGGATCCGAGTCTGGCAGAGCTCTGACCAGCTTTTCCTCCCATCCCCCGTCCCAAGGCTTGACCGCCAGCTGCCTCCTGTTCCAGCCCGCTCAGCTCGGAAACAAGCATCGAAAACCCAGTCACCCCGATTGCCTGGTCCCAAGTAGCTGACCTCAGCTCCCCCCGCACCCGCCCCCCCCACGGGGCTCCTTGGACTCCCAGCTGGGACCTTGCCCATTGACACCTTTCTACTTCCCCTTTGAAACCCCCTCCTTCTCCGCTCCGATTCCGTCTCACTCCAAATGGCCCGCCCAGATCGCCTCATTCTCCTCCAGCCCTTCCACCTTTGGGACCCTCCCCCAGGCCTGGAGCCACCTTCTTACCCTTCTTTATCTAATGCAGCCTCTCCTGGATTCAGGGATTCGGATCCCAGGAGTCCCATTCTCCAAGCCCCAAGTCCAAACTCCGTCTCCCTCCAATCTCTTCAGGAACGTATTCCCCGTTTCTGGGGACCCCTTCTCAGACACGTCCTGCTCTCACCGGGCCTGGGCCCTCCCCGCTTCCTCCAGGACCGCCTCCCTCAAGGACCTGGCCGGCACCCTCCTCAGGGCTCACGGTCCCTAAGACTCGGACATGAAGAGGTGCCCCACTCCAGGACCCTAGGACCCCGTCCTCCCGGATTCCCTAGGCCCAATGTTCCCTCACCCCCCCACCGCCTCCCGAACTCGGGCGTCCTGACCGCCAGAATCCCACACCCCGGGGCCACTCAGACCCCTTTTAGCCCCAACCCCCGGCTCCCAGCCACCTCAAGAGGAGCCCCCACTCCTTCCAGGACCCTCCCCTCGCGCTCACCTCGCTCAGGGCTGGGCGCACGCTCCGGGCCGCGGGCCCCGCAGCCGCATGACCGGCCCCGCGGCTTCCCCCGGCCGCCGCCGCCGCCACCGGGGTCGCCGGTGCCCGCGCCCCCCGCCCCCGCCCCGGAGCCCGGCGTCCCGGCCCCCTCCCGGCCTCCCACCCCCCACCCCCCGCGCCCGCGGCCTCACTCGGCGGACGGCGCCGGGAGCTGGGACCCGCGGCCGCTCATTGGCTACTGCGGAGGAGGGGAGGGGCGGGGAGGGAGGGGGAGGCTGCAGGGAGGGAGGGAGATGGGCCTTGAGAATGGGGGAGGCAGGGAGGGAAGGAGAATAGAAACAGAGGCAGAGAGCCCGAGAGGGGCAGGGGCACCCTGAGAGGCAGACAGACAGAGCCGAGGATCTAGACTCCCACCGAGACCTCGAGGCTGAGGAATGCTGAGACTCGCAGGTCTGGCGACTGGGGGAAACACAGAGGGGGCCTGAAAGAGACAGAGAGAGAGAGGGAGAGGCAGAGATCAGGTCTAAGACCCCGCTGTCCTCGGGCTCAGAGCTTCTGGGGCTCTGGAAGTGGACAGGTCAGAGAGAGACAGAGAGACAGAGAGACAGGGAGACGCTCCCAGGCCCTGGGCTGAGAGATGCTGAGACCCAGACACCTTGAGCTAGGGAGAGAGACAGACAGAGAGAGAGACACCCTGAGAAGGAGAGAGAGCAGGGGCAATCCTGGGGCTCCCCTGATAAGGACTGGGGCTCTGGCCAGGCCTGGGGCGGAGCCTGGGGTCTGGGCGGCTGGAGGAGGCGGGAGGGGGCGTCCCGGGCCGGGGTCCCCAGAGCAGCAGGCGGGCGCAGAGCGGAGCCGGGTCCTGCAGCCGCCGCGGAGCCGGGAGCCGGGCCAGCCCCCCCCCCCCCGCCGTGATGTCAGCGGGGCCACTCTTAAAGGGGCAGGCCGCCCGCCGAGGGTCGGAGCGGGGGCTGGGGGCGGCGGGCAGAGCACGGGGGTTACTGCTACGGTGCTGGGGGATCCAAGGGGAGCCCCAGCATCCAATTGGGTTGAGTCCCGGAAACCCAAGAGCCTGCAGAGACGAAGAGATGCCGGGGCTCCCCGAGGGAGCCTGCGAAGCTTTGGGGCTCAGTCCCCTCCAAAAACACAGACACAGACACACCATTCAACTGGCCTGCCCGGGTCCGGGACTACATTTTCCATCAGCCCTGGCGGTGAGGGGCCGCACTGGGCGGGGGGGCGGGGGGGGCAGGGTCCGCCGCGGTGTCTGCTGGGAACTGTAGTCTGTTGGGACTGTTCTTTGCGCGCACACCCCCCCCACCCCCACCCCCGCAACTGGGTCAAGGCTGAGAGGCCCGTCTTCTGGCTCGCCGGCTGACTCTTAAGTTCGCGGGCTCTGCTTGCCTGGTTTCTCTGTCTGGAGTCTCCAGGTCTCTCAGTAGGAGGCCAGACTTTCACCTCCCCTCTCAGGGCTGCGCCCACCCCCGCCCCGGTCTCTGGGTGTCAGTGTGGGTCTGGGAGCTTGTGTATGGCTCTGGGTGAGTAGGTGCATGCCCGTGTCTCTGGGCCGGGGGTCTCTCCCTGACACGCCCCGTGGTCTGTGTGTCCATCTCTACCTCCTCGCGCACGTGCCCACTTGGGTCCTCGCGGCGGCACTCACGCCTCCCGCCACGCCCGGCCTCTGCTCTTTCTCTCCGGCGCTGTGGCTACCTTCTCCCCACTTTCTGGGTCTCTGTGTTTTCCCTCGCTCTCTGCCGCCCCGCCCCCCAGCCTGTGTGTGTGTGTTTCCGTGTACAGTCACCGGCCCACCTCCACACCCCCTCCGTTCTGCGCGCTTAGAAGAAAACATCCAAACACTTCAGCATCAGCATCCCAAATTTATTCTCCGGCAGCTGTGGCCGGGTGGGAGAGCCAAAGAGAAGAGTGGGCGCGGGGAGGAGGAGAGAGTCCCGGAGAGTGGCAGGCACGGGGCGGGGCGGGGGGGAGAGCAGGAGGGAGGAGGGGTTCCGAGCAGGACTGGAGCCATGCACCTGGCAGGCGAGCAGTGATGGGTTTAGGGTGGGGGCGTCTAAAACAAAAGCTGACTGAGAACAGCTAGGGTAAGTATCCTTCACACATCCCGGGAATCCCTAGAGTGTAGAAGAGGAGCACTGGAGCGCGGGGGCACAGCCTCCCACTCACTCCAGAATGGGCTGGGGGAGTTCGGAGGTGGGGGGTCATTCTGGAATCCAAGTCTGGAACAGTCCACCCCTTGAGACTATTTCCCAGAAAGGAAAATAAATAAATAAATAAATAAATAAAAGAAAAAGAAAGGAAGAAGGAAAAGAAGAGAAAAGAAAAAGAAAAACGAGAGGCACAGATTCTACCGAAATGGAGTCTAGAACCCCGCGGAACCGGGAGAGCGGTGGCCGCTCTGGAACCCGGTGGAGCGGAGTCCCGAACACTGAGGTGCGGGAGAATCCAGGGCTCAGCACAGCAGAATCCAGAACGCGGTGCGGCTCTAGAGGCTGTGCGGAGGTTAGAATGCCAGGAGCGCTGGGGAGGGGCGCCTGGCCCCCACGGGGCAGAGGCTAGAATGCCGGGGAGCAGATCTAGAGTGGCGAGGGGGTGAAGGGGGGGGGCTAAGGCCGGCCTGGGAGGGAGCGGTGGGGACACCTAGTGGCGGCAGGAGAGGTTACATGACTGGCACAGGCGGTGGGCTGACGGGGCTGCGGGCGTCGGGGTGCACGAAATCCGGGTTCACGTAGGTGAAGCCTTGGAAGTCGGCCTGGTCGATGCTGGCCAAAACTAGGCGGTCCGGCGGGGTCAGCGCGGGCGCCGCCCGCGTGAAGAATTTGTCGAAGTTCTCGCCGCTGCGTCCACACTGGGGGGAGCACAGGGAGGGGAAGATGAAATTCTCTCCGCCCCTTGGGTGTCCCTCCGGGTCCCCTCCGCCCATCTCCCGTCTCGCTTGGAACCTCTGCACATCCTTCAGGGCCTCTGCACATCCCGTGAGGGCGTCTCCACAGAGGAACCCCCACCCCACTTCCACATACAGGAACTGGAGCTCTTGGGGACCACCCTACCCCCCTCCAACCCGAAGGACCAAGAATGTTCCCGCAAGGTGGCTGACCGGACGGGGTCTGAAGGGAGGCGCGATCTCCAGCCGTTCCAGGCGCTCCCAGTCCATCCAGCGGAAAAAGCCATGAGCACGGATGGCGGGCTCCCCGTCGGGCCCTGAGCCCAGGCGTTTCGCTGGGTGCTTAGTTAGGAACTGTGGGAAACACAGAGACAGACAGACAGACAGAGTCCCAGACAGGGAGGCACAGAGAACAAGCAAGAGAGAAAGACAAAAACAGAAGAACAGAGACACAGTATAGAGACCCAGAGAGAGGAGAGCAGGGGGGACAGAGTGGGGGGGGGAGGAATGGGGGAGAATAAACGAGAATGAGATGGATGAACTCCAAACCCAGAGACCCGGGGACAGATAGAGAAAGAGGAAAATCATGGCATCAAGGTACGAGGGGCAAGAAACCCAGAAAGAGGAAGGGCACAGCCAAGAATCCCCGAAAGAGAAGTTGGAGGGAAAGAGAGAAGGAGAGGAAAAGGGAGAGATGAAGGGAGACAGCGGTCGGAGACCCAGAGCAAAGGGGGAATAGAGAGCCCAAGAGGGGGAGATAGAGACCCAGGGGACCGGCAGAGACCCAGAGAAGGTGGGAGATAAGACGCAGAAAGAGAGGATGGAGATTCAGCAGACGAACCCCCAGAGCGAGGGGAAAAGACACAATATGAAGGCAGAGACTCAGAAAGAGAGGAGGAGAGTTCCAGAAAGAGGACAGAGATTCAGAGCACGGGTGTATGGGAGTTGGGGGTAAGAGGGAAATAGACACCCAGAGAGAGGGGCACAGAGATGCAAGAGGTTGATGGAGATCCCCAGGGACACAGAGAAAAGGTGGAGACACAGGGAGCCCCATCGAACGGAGATGGAGGCAGAGGTAGGAGACAGAAGCCGGAGAGCGACAGTCAGAGAGAATGGAGACAGGAGCCGGAAGCAGAAGGGTGCTAATGCTTGTTGAGAAGCTGCCACGGGCTAGGCTCTTTCTCCCGCACTAACTCCATAACCCTGGGAGAGGAGGCAGGCTCCCGGAGCTTGGGTGGCTCGCCCAAGATCCCACAGGAAGAGATGTGGCAAGAGTTGGGTTCCCCTGACCCACCCGGCTCTGGAGAGGAAGGCCCTGGCCTTTCAGCACTGCCCGCAGTGAGCTGGGGAGTGGGTGCTGCAGAGGGGAGGAGGCTAGAGGCCATCCTTGGACCGGAGGTGACAGCGGGGCAGTCCATCAGTGTTCTAACAACATCTCTGTATGATACAAACTTTTCCAGCGGATGGAAGGGCAGTAACTTCAGGGGTGGGAGCCTTTTTCTAATGAGCACAGAGCCACTGTATGGGAAGCCCAGGATGGTGGTGGTGGGGCACAGGGGTTGTCTGGAGACTCGGGGGGTCAGGGGGCTCTCACCCCCTTGCAGATCGCCACGGCTTCTCGGGAAAGCGACTTGGGGTAAGTGACAGTTTGTTCCATGATGGCCTGAAACAGCTCTTCCTCATCCTCCCCATCAAAAGGGGGCTGAGAAAATAGAGGCATAGAATCAGAGACTTGACAAACTGGCCCTCCCCAGCTTCCACACCCTCATTACCCAGCATGAACACGAACACCCCGTCCAACATCCTAGGGAAAAACTGGACCAAGCAACCACAGATATCTCTCTTTTGTCTTAGACTCTCTGCTTTCCTATCTCAGATGCACCAGCTCTCTGCATCTCCTTGCTGTTCTGTCTTTCTCTGCTATGCAAATCAGCAGGGCATTAATTAGACAATATGTCACTTAAATAGAAGAGATATAAAAAATGCAGGTAAAAAAACTGTAAAAGCATTCTCTGGGTTGAATGAGTTGCTTCCGGTCTTCTGGGATTAGGAAAAGCAAAACCAAGGGAAGGATTCTTTCTTTCTTTCTTTCTTTCTTTCTTTCTTTCTTTCTTTCTTTCTTTCTTTTCTTTTCTTTTTTAAGAGCCTGCAGGAGCAGGGGAGGGAAGGAGGGAGGAGCAGGGAGAGGAGAGAGAGAGAGAGAGAGACCCAAGCAGGCTCCACGCCCAGCATGGAGCCCAACACAGGACTTGATCTCAGGACCCTGAGATCATGATCTGAGCTGAAATCAAGAATCGGATGCTTAACCACATTAGCCACCCGGGCACCTCCCAAGGCAAGGATTCTTCATGTGGGGTCTAGGAAGTCTGTTTATACAACTGAGGGGGTCCATGAGCTTGAACAGGGGAAAAAGTACATCCTTATTTTTTAAAAATCTCTAACTGAAATTTAGCATTCCCGTATAAATGTAGGCAAAAACCACAGTAGTAGTACTTGTGACTTCATCACCAACAGAAATCACAGATATTTTCTTAGCACATTAGATTTGCAGATTTCTCAAAATGTTAGTCATCTCAACTTCAAGATTACTGGTAGACCTTCCTGGTTATTTCCCATCACTGTGAGATAATACCATTTAGTTCATTAACAGGAAATCACATACGTGTCCACATCCCAGTGCTTAATATTTACCTAACTGTATACTTTTAAATTACATTTATTTAGCTAGCTGAACTGTTAAATTAAAATTTTTGTTTTGATAGCCATTTCAATGCGATTGGTTTCCTTTGTAATCCTATTTTTTTTTAAAGATTTTATTTATTTATTTTACAGAGAGAGATCACAAGTAGGCAGAGAGGCAGGCAGAGAGAGATGAGGAAGCAGGCTTCCCGCCGAGCAGAGAGCCCGATGCAGGGCTTGATCCCAGGACCCCAGGACCATGACCCAAGCCGAAGGCAGACGCTTTAACCCACTGAGCCACCCAGGCGCCCCTGTAATCCTATTATTTTATTTCATGTATTTAAACACTTTGTTTTGAGAAGGGGTCCTTGGCGCCAAGAAAGTTTTAAGAACCTCTGGCCTGTGGGGAAATAATGCTTCAGGACCAAGGACAGCACTATCCAGGCGGGACATTCACCGGCTTAGCACCCCTCCTCAGTCCGCAGACATCCCTTCCTAACCTGCTCCTTTGAGATAAAGGCCGTGTGACAGGGGGCATCCCATGCGGTGCTGCCTTTAGCCAAGCCAGCCTCCCCCCGGCTTCCCTTACCTGTCCTGCCAGCATCTCATACAGCAGAACCCCAAAGGACCACCAGTCCACAGACTTCCCATAGGGCTGGTAGGCAATGATCTGGTGAGGAAGGGGAAGGGTGGGCGTCAAGGAATCATGGTTTGGGCTTCGAGAAGCCTAAGACCCCTCTGGCCTTGCCCCCTGGGAACCTAACCCACGTTAAGTGTTTTCGACACAAACTCTCCCCACGCAGAACACTTGGGCCAGAGCTTCATCTTTTCGGACAATTCAGAAACAAAATTTACCTACTTAGAACATTCCTTTGGTCCCCAAAATAAAGACTATCTAAGGACCAAGTCAAAAGTTCCAGCCAGCTAGAATATTTAGGTAAGCAGACCTTCTCCTTAAGGAGAGGGTAACTAAGGGCTAAATTTCAGAGACCAGAGAGTTTTAAATCTGATGTACTTACGATTCATCTAGGAGGCTGTTCCTAGCCCTAAGAATTCCAGCCTCAATAGGTCAGTCAGAAATATGTGTGTGTTTTTCAAAATCTCCACAGGTTCTGAAACCATCAACAACTGATTACCCGGGCCTTAGCGCTGAATCACCCTGAGAGATTAAGAATGGCACCAACTCCTTCCTCAACTGAGAAAAGTCAGGACCCTCTATCTCCTTATACATGGTCAGATCATTAGCTCCAGTCCCTTAACAAAGTCAGAGTACACTCCCCCGATGTGAAATATTCAGAGCACAGCTCAGAGCTCTGGGGGGACGGCCCCCACCCACCCAGAGTACACTGGAAGTTGTCTCCACCCTCTAGAATAGTCTAGAATAGTCCTGTATCAGGTCCCGCTCTCTGAGAATTCTTAGGAGCCGAGAGGGTCCCACTGTTAGCACACTCACCTGCCTGGCCGCCCACATTGCCAGCTCAGAGACCCAGCTCTGCCCACTGGGAATGCAGGGCACACAGGCCCCCCTGTGTCGCGTGCTGCTAGACCCCCCAAGACTCAGGTAAAGACCCCAGGGTCAGGACCCCCACATTCTGAGCGTTAAACAACCAGCCACCCCGGCCGGCAAACTTGGAGGACAGCAAGAGCGGCAGAGGGAGGTTACCTCAGGGGCTATGTAGTCTGGGGTCCCGCAGAAGGTGCGGGTCGTGGTCCCTGGGAAGACGTTCTCCTTACACATGCCAAAGTCAGTGATTTTGATGTGTCCTTCGGCATCCAGCATGACGTTGTCTAGTTTCAGGTCCCTGGGGATGGGAGGTAGGACGGAGAGGAGGTGAGGGAAGGGTGGAGTCCCAGAAGCTGGGGCGGCAAGTGTTTGTGTGTTTTCTTTTAAAGTAAGCTCCCCGCCCAAGGTGGGACTTGAACTCACGACTGACCGCGAGATCACCCGTCGCTCGCTCTACCCACTGGGCAGCCAGGTGCCCCTGGAGCCGCCCGTTGGATCCCCTTCCCTCTTAGGGACCCGCTGGCCTCCAGTGAAAGGCCGGACCGCTCACCGGTAGATGATGCCCTGATTGTGAAGGAAGAAGAGGCCGATGGCGATTTCCGCTGCGTAGAACCTGGAGAAGGGGGCGGGGAGCCAGAGGTCAAAGGCTGGGGCCCTCTTCCCCCCACCCCTCCTCGTCTCTTGGCCAAGACTCACGCGGCATGGGGCTCCTTAAACTTGCCCAGCTGCTGAATGTGGTACATCAAGTCGCCCCCGGTGACATACTCCATCACGAAATACAGGCGATCCTGGGGCGGGCGGGGGGTGTGGCTCAGCGGAGGGGACGCGCGGACCGGAGGTAGGACGCGTCCATTCCCGCCCACTCCAGACAAGCTTGCGTCAGGAACCCAGAGCGGCTGGGCGGCCCGAGGACTCAAGCCTGCCCCCCAGAATCTCCGCCTGGCCCTCCACCTGCCGCCCCCAACGGGCCCCGCCCTCCGCGAATGGAGGCCGAGGCCCGCCATTCCCCGGAAATCCCCGGGGCGCCGCCGCCTCCCCGCGCACCTCCCCGCGCACACGCGACCCCGACCATCTGTTAGGGAACCAGCGGTGTTTCGGCCCCGCTCGCAGTGCGCGATAATGTTTCTCGAAATCCAGGAAGCTGGCTACGTCACCCAGAGCTTTTTGAAGGAGTCGCGCCCTCTCCAGCCTCGGGCGGTTCTCGCTCCCTGCCCCACCCCACGATCTGGAGGGCGCGCCCCGTGTCTGACGAGACCCTCCCTCAGAATCCGATGGGACCACCTCGCTCCGTGGAGCCAGGGGCCGGCGGCCACTCGCAAGCCGTTCTCCGCCCGCACTCTCTGCCCTCCAAACTCCTCGGCTCAGACCGCACCCACCCAAGACCCCGGGGTGCAGGCCACGCCCACCAGGCGCCCAGCCCTCTGGCCACGCCCAGTCAGCGTGCGGAAGGTTCTGGCGTCGCCGTAGTCTCGGAATCCCGGAGCAGAAGTCTGACCTGAGCCAGCCTCTGCGCCCCTCCTTTCTTACCGGGGTCTGGAAGGTGGAGTGCAGCTGGGTGAGAAAGTGGGGCCGGCCCCCCGGGCCTCGGCCCCCCAGGGCCAGCACTCGCTTCTCCACAAGGGTGCAGTCCACGTCGTCGTCCTGGACAATCACGTCTTTCTTCAGGATCTTGATGGCATAGAGCTCATCAGAGCCCCTGCGCTCGGCCAGCATCACCTAGGGACAGAGGTTCAAAAGGCCCAGTCCGTCTTGGGAAGGAACCCAGAGACGCAGATACTTGCATCCCTCCCCTTCAGGGACTCTCTCTCTCTCTCTCAGGGGACCGGGTACCCTGGTTTTGCTGAGCACTCCCTCCTGAAAGCATCCCAGTCTTTATGCCCGACCTCTCAGGGGCACTCGGGGGTCCCATCAAGCCCTCTTTGGCGACTCAGTTGCCTAATGTCCCTCCCCAAAGACCAGGAATCTGATGTCCCCCCAGACATCCTCCCCTTTCCCCCCAGAACCCCAGGAATCCAACCTTCCCAAAACTGCCTTTTCCTAGAACCATGAGGAAGCTGAAGTCAGAGATGTGGAGACGTCCGGGGCTCGTCCCAAAGAAACAGCGCTTGGAGTCGGTGGGACTGGGGGATGGGGAAGGGATGGGAGAGGAAGAGGGACCCATCCGCACGCGCTGTGAGAAAGGGGAGAGATGCGGAGGTAGTCAGACTCCAGATGGGGTTAAGGAGATGCCCCTGAGAGAGACAGCATCCAAGAATGAAAGGGATGGGGAGAGACAGAAAAAGAAAGTTGTCTCTGCCCCCCACCCCACCCCTTGGCATAAGACCTTGCACTGATTTTCCACAGCCTGGAGGGCTGAGCATTAAAAGAACACTTAGACAGATTACTATATGCCATTAGATAAGCTGTTAGCACCCCCCATTTTATTTTTTATTTTTTAAGTACTCTCTACACCCATCGTGGGGCTCAAACTCACAACCTCAAGATCAAGAGTCCCACACTCCACCAACAGAGCCCACCAGGTGCCCCTACCCCACCCCCACTTTGAGAAGAGGAAACTGGCACAGAGATATCAAATAACTTGCCCAACGTCACACAGATTAAAAAGCAGAGCCAGAATTCAAAATCCATGAAAGCCAGAGACTGTCTCCCTCCTTTTTGTGTCTTCAGCATCACCCAGCGCAGAGGGCACTGAATGGATGAAGGGCTTCCAGGACGCGCGTGCATTTCCTATTGTGCAACCTTGAGAGCATACCCAGAGTCCGAATATCTTTACCACCACTGCTTCCAGCTCGTCCCACCCGAGTCTCCACGGGGCCTCCTCCCCGCTTCGCCCTCTGCCTCTATTTCTACTCTCCACACAGAGCCTTGTCCTGTTCAGACGCAAACCACCTCAGGCCACCTTTGATGCTCCCACCCTCCCACACCATCTCACCCAGTTTAAAAGCTACAACCCTTCCAGCGAATGGCAAGTCACACCCCTTCCCTCTCTGATTTAATTTCCTACTTTTCCACACCCTGTCCCCCTTCAGCCCCGCTGTCCTCCTTGCTGTACTACTCCCAGCCTGCTCCTACCACGGGGCCTTTGTGCCTGCTCTTCCCTCTGCCTGGAAGGTTTTCCATCCTTCAGCCTGGAAATCTGGTCTCCCCCTCCTGTGCCTGGAAAATCCTGCACTTCCGGCTGGATTCACCATCCCCCTAGGAAGCTGTCTCTGGCTCTCCCAGGCTGTGCTTCCGGTACTCCCCAGGGCCTGAGGCTACTACCTCCATTATCAAACTCATTCCTTCCTGGTGGATGGCTCTTTATGTAACTTTCTCCTACTTTGAAGTTGGAGCTCCCCAGGGAATGGACTGATTCTACCCCCAGAACAGTTTTTAGCTTCTGTGACACCTCAGGAAATAGGTGTGAGTGAGCGAGAAAACGAAGAGAGAAGGCCGCAGTGATAAACAGAAAAACTCAAGGATCGGTCAGGTGTAGCCTCCTCAGGGGAGTCCCTCCCTGGCCATCCCAACACCCCAGGCTGGCTTGGTGCCTCCTCTAGGCTTCTCCGTGGCCTGGGGCACCTCTGATACAGTACATCATCCTGGAATTTAAGTATCTGTCACTGTGGGACTTGCTTAAGGGTCAGGTTCCCCTTCGGGGTGCTAGGTTTAACTCAGCAAGCACGACACCGGCCACCAAGTCTGTGCCCGGCCACATACCAGGGGAGGGAGACGTGGGAAGAGACAAGCAGACCACAGGAATGAAACTGTCTCCATTCCAGGCCTGAGCTCTACTCACCTCATACAGTTCCAGGGGGTAGTTACAGGCCTGGGGGAGAAGAAAGCCAGAGTCAGAGTCAGGCCCCAGAGAGGTAGGAGGTTGCGCTAATACAGAGGGTGGGGACTCCAAACCCCCAAGCCATGGGAATGGATAAGAACTCCAATTCCCATCATACCCTGGGGCAAGAGTCCCCTGGAAAAGCAGGAGAAGGATCCCCAGGGCCTTTTGGGAATTGTAGTCCCAGGACACCTGGGCACCCAGTTGCTCTTAACTGTGTGTGCGGGGCTGGACTCCCCCTGGGGGAAGTGGGGCCTGAGTACCTCAAATTTCTGGAGGAGGCTGCAGTTGTCAGCGTCAGCCACCGGCACATTGTAATATTCGCCCTCCTCCTGGTTCAGTAACTTGTACCTGACACACAGACAAGAGACCAGAGCGGGGCGGGAGGCAGGGTTGAGGGTTGGGGGGGATGTGCCCGAGGGGGAAAAGAGACACAGAAAGAAAGACACAGAGATGGAGAAAGAGTGAGCTAAGGAGAGAGAGATGGGATGCAGGGAGACGGGCTTTGGGGAGGTGGGGACAGGGGAGGGGGGAGAGAGAAGGGCAGGGAGGCAGGAGGCGGCGGTCCGGAGGAGAGAGACCACACACAGACCTAGACGCAGAGGCCCAGGCACAGCCGCGACCCTGCCTCGCCCTCACCAGCCGTCCACCGGGGCCTTGAGCAGTTCTGAGACCCCGAAAGACATGGCACCCATGAAGTCGTTGCGGGAAGTCCGGTCCCAGTCCCACACCTCCACGCTGAGCCGGCGCTCCACGTCCCCTGGCTTCAGGTTGCTGCGGGAAGGGTGGGGTGGAGTGAGGGTCCAGCTCCCGGCTCCCCGCTCCCCGGCTTCCCGGGCCTTGGTGCTGGAGGAGGACGCAAGTCCTTCTGGGGTGAGCTGGGGTCTACTCCTGCTCCCTAAACCGTCCTGTCATCTCGGACCCTCCCAAAGGCGGTCTTCCCCAGTAGCGGGACCCTGAGTACATTTAGACAGCGCTCAGTCTCTCTCCCTTCTCCCCACATTCTTGGCTCCTTCCCAGCCCCGCGTCCCGTCCTTTCTCTCCGGATCTCTCTCCTGAGTCTCTGTGGCTGCTGCTTCCTCTGGGTCTCTGTCCTTCTGTCCTTCTGTTAATTGGCTTCTCTTTCTCCTCCTGCCACCCACCCACCACCCCTCTGCTTACACCCCACCCCGCTGCATTCTGTCTGTGTGTCTCTTTGGGTTTGTGTCTCTTCTTCAGAACCCTCCATATCTGTCTCACTCTAACGTTGTGGGCTTTGATGGATATTAAATGCACAGATCTTTCTCTCTTGGCTTCTGCAACTCCATCCCTCTCTGTCAGTCACTCCATTCCCTCTCCCACCACCTTTCTCTGCCCTTTTCTTGGGTTCCCTCTACCCTAACACCTCCCACCATCTGCTCTCTGGGGTCTTGTGGGCCACCAAGACCCTCAGATCCTTCTCTACCAGCCCTCACAGCATCCCCTGCACCCGAGGCTCACAACACAAAGGTCTCGTTCCACACAGGGTTTAGTGTGGCTTTCACCGTCCGGGTCTTCTGTTTTGTCAAGTTCCGAGGGTCTGGGATAAGCTTCAGCTTCACATAGGGATCTGACAGACCATTGGGATCCATTGGGATGAGGTTACGGGCCTCGCCAACTGAGAGGAGAAGTGAAGGAGGGTAGACAGGGTTACAGATCCGGGAAGAGGCCCCGAAGTCTCCCCAGTTGGCAATCAAAAATCCAAGCTCTCCACCTTTCTCACAACCCAGGCGTCTTTGGCCTTACCTCTCTAGTATCCAGAAGACAGGGCCTAAAGCCCTCTCCCCCCCCAGGGACCCAGAAACCAGACCCAGAGCCCCCTCCTCCCTGAGGTCCAGGAATGAGAACCCTGGCCTGGGCATATCACCAATAGTAATCCCAAATCTCCCTCCGAATCAGGTTCTCTCTCCTCCCTCCCTCTCAAGGACCTCGATTTAGAGTGGCCATTAAGAGGCACTGAAAGGGGGTGCCTGGGTGGCTCAGTCGGTTGGCCATCTGCCTTCGGGTCATGCCTGGAGTTCCAGCCCCCACATCCGGCTCCCTGCTTAGCAGGGAGTCTGCTTCTCTCTCTCTCTGTCCTTCTCCCTGCTTGTGTGCTCTCTTTCTCATTCTCTCTCAAATAAATAATTTTTTAAAATATTTTATTTATTTGTTTGAGAGAGAAGGAGAGGGGGAAGCAGACTCCCACCAGAGCAGAGAGCTGGATGTGGGCCTCCATCCCAGGACCCTGAGATCATGACCTGAGCGGAAGGCAGATGCCCAACCGACTGAGCCACCCGGGCGCCCTAATAGATAAAATCTTAAACAAACAAACAAAAAGGCGCTGAAAGTTTCAAAAGTCAACTTGGAAGGAGCACTTGGAAGGGACTGGCGTGGCCGGGGCGGTGCTCAGCCTTTGCAGGTGGGGTCAGGAGTGTGGGCGTGACCCGCAGGGGGCGTGGCCCTCCCTGGAGGGTTGGGAGCCCCCCCACCCCACCCCGCAGTTGAACCCCTTGGGCCCTTCCTCCTGGGGTAGAAGGGCGGGACCAGACCCAGGAGCCCGGCTTCACCTGTGACGTGGATCTCATCTGCCGTCGGTGCTCGGATCTCTAGCTGCAGCCGCCCGCGGCGCTCCGTGTGGTCCACCCCACACAGAGAGGGCACGCTGCGCACACAGCGCCGGTGCACGTTCATCTCGCAGCCTGCGGGGACAGAACCGGAGGTAGCGCGCCTGCCCTCCGCCCGACCCCAGACTCCATCCTGCAGCCCTACCCGGAGCAACCCAGACACTGCTCTCTGAAAGGGGCCCCGGAGCGCCGGGTTCCGGCAGGAGCCCCAAGCATAGACTCACAGGAGCATTTCATGCCCTGGTGCACCAGCCCGTAGAGAAGGGAGCCGCAGTGGTCGCAGAAGGTGGGGCTGCTATAGCTGTGCAGACGGAACTTGTGCTTGTTTCGGGGGTCCTGGGGGCAGAGAGGAGACATCAGAGGGGGCCAGGAGCGGCGGTACCCTAGAAGGGGCCGGGAAGTGGGGTGCCCTAGACCCTGGGAGAGAAGCCCTTTGAACTCTGCCTCCTCTGCCTTACGCTCCCAGTCTTCATTCACTCTACCGCATTTATGGAGTGCCTGCTGTGTGCCGGGCACTGTTCTTGGTGCCAGGACCAGCTGTGGACAAACAACGAAAAATTCCTGCCCCCATGGAGTTTACTTTCTAGTGGGGGAGACAGAAAATAAACGCTGAATAAATAAAACAGTGATGGATGGCAGCAGGTGCTGCGGAGGAAAATGAAGCAGGAAAGGGGATTGCCAGGGCCAGGGACTGAGATTTGCAGAGACTGATGAGGGAAGGCTTCACTGACAAGGTGGCATGTGGGCAGAGCCTGAGGGAGGTGGGTCTCCTAACGTTCCATAGTCGCTGCGCTCGCCCCACCTCCCCAAACATGCTCTCCAAGGACGTGTGGGCAACGATGAACTCCAGATGGCTCACTGTCAGCCTCTGTCAAGGTCTGCCCACTGTTGATCTGCCTTCTCTGAGCCCCTTGTGAGATGGACAATACGACCTCTCAGTTAACGAAAGACCAAGTGTAGGGGCGCCAGCCTGGCTCAGTCGATGGAGGATGTGACTCTTGATCTTGAGGGTGTGAGTTCAAATCCCATATTGGGTGTGGAGATTCTTTAAAAAGAAAGGAAGAAAGAAAGGAACGAAGGAAGGAAGGTAGGTAGGTTGAGTGTAAAGTGCATAGCAGGGCCTGGCACGCTCACTGTGCTCAGTACTGTCGTTTGTGCTGCTGTGGTCACTCTCTGAGATTTTATTGCCATGTCTGTAGAGCCCTGGGTTTAAATGAGAGCTGGGCCATTTACCAGCTGTGTGATTTGGGGCAAGATAGTGCCCAGTTTAGAGCCTCAGGGTCCTCTTCTGCCCAGTGGAAATCAAGAGTCCATATCTTGAAGCACTGCCCAATGTCTAGAGTCCAATTAAGCATGAATTTAGGGCACCGACAAAGCATTCCTTCCCCACCCCTGGCAATGTCTGAGTGTTCAGTAGTTTGGTATCTGCCTTTTCCTAGGAATGCATCGTGAGCTAGGGTGAAAATTCAGGATATTCTTGGGCTTTTATTTATTTTTGCAGTTTAGCGGGGATCCTATTTTGAATGACACTTGAGGGGGGTAGGGTGTGATGATCTCTTTCAACGCGGGGCCTCTAAAGATCTTCTGCTGACCCTAACTCAGAGGGTGCCCGCTGCTCTAAGTGCTACACTGTGTCAGTTCTCAGCAGGACGCCGGACTCGCAAGCTCCACCGCTCCACGGAGGTAAGCTGTTCTCATTCTCGAGAAATCACAACCAAAAAGGAGACAGAGCTGCAGCTCTAAGTACACAGACCTGTGTCCCCACTGGACTCTGCCCCCTCCCCAGCTCGGTGCCCCCCCACAACACCACCCGTTGCAGAGTCTCAGCCTTCCTTCCTATAAAATGGGGCCACGAGGCCTCCCTGAAAGGGGCCAAATGGAAATCATGCTCGCCAAGCCCTTCCCACTTCTTTAGCCCTTGATCCATGTGATGGCCAACAAGATCCAAAGCATTAAGAAGAAAAAAAATAAGAGTGAAGTAGAGGAAGACCCCTTCCTCTGTTTCTTCATCAGCGACAGCAACAGTTGTACAAGGATAATAACCCAATATGTCATCTCTCGCCAGGTGCCAGGTACCATCCCAAGCATTTGACTCATTTAGTCCTCAAACAATCCTGTAAGGTAGGTGTGGTCGTCATCCCCATTGTGCAGACGAGAACAAGAGGTACAGAGAAGTAAAGCAACTTTGGGAAGGTCAGAGAACCTCTAAGTGGGGGAACTAGGAGTCAAGCCCATGGCTTCGGCTCAGATGGGGACAGGGACAACACCTCACCTCCTGCTTTGTGCAGACTCATTCCTGGACCGCCTGAAAGACACCTGCTGAGCGTGCACAGTGAGCCCCGGACAATTCAGAAGTTGTGCGGGGAGTGCAGGTGGGCAAGCGAGGCGGCCAATCAGTGACATATTGCGGCTAGTAGATAGTGGTGCTCAATGTATGTGCTATGACATCACATCCTCTACATAAACTTCAATTTTCCTCACCTAACCAGCTGGCAAAATGTCCCATGGACTTCTGGAGAGCTCTCTGTCCCTTTTTCTCTCTCTCTGTCTCAGCTTCTCATTCTGTCCCTTTCTTCATCTGCTAATCATAAAGCGGCTCGAACCCCATGTCAAACCCTGGGCTAGGCCCTCAAGCCTCCCGGCTTCGTTGGACTATCAAAACAAGCCGGGAGAGGTGGGGGTTTATGCTGTCCCAGCCCGTAGCCACTAATCACACGTGGCTATTTAAATTTCCATCAGTTCAAACTAAATGGAATTTAGATTTCCCCGGCTCAGTCCGGGGTAGCCCCTCCCGAGGGCACCTCCAGCTAGCTGGGTGTGGCTGGCGGCTGCCATGCTGGACAGAGGGGAAATGGAGGCTCAGAGAGAAGAGCCCTAAGGCCACACAGAAAGTGAAGGAGGGATCGGGAACGGGCCACAGCGTCGGGTGTTCTTGGAAGTCCACCTGACATCCCCCAGATGGGAAGCAGAGGGAGAGAGAGACAGAGGTGGTGTGGATCCGTGCGCGCGCGCAGGAGGGAATCTGTATGGGCACCTGTGTGGGCTCCTGGGGGTTTTGTGCGTGTGTGTGCACATGCATGTGTGCGTGCGCGTGCACTGCAGGGTCTCCCCGGGCCTCCCTCTTGGCATCTCAGAAACCATTCTCCGTATCTGCCGTCTTCTGCTCTAGCGGGTCTCTCTGGGTGTCTGCAGCTCTGCTTCTCTGAGTCTCTTGTCTCTCTCAGTCCCTGTGGCTCCCTGTGTCCTTCCTCCTGGGTTGCTGTCTCTGTTCCATTCCTCTTTCTCTGTCTCACTGTCTCTGGGTCTCTGTCTTTTTCTGCTTTTCTGAGATTCTCTCTCTGTCTTTCCTCCGTGCCCGCAGCAATGGTTGTCTCTCTCTCTGTCCCTCCACTCTCTGTTTTTTTAATCTCTTGACCCCTGGATGACAGCCCACCCCCTCCAATGCTCATCTTCAGTCCCCTCCCCACTGCCTCTTCTCTGTCCCCCACCTGTGTCCCCAGCCTGTCTCAGCCCCCTCTCATTTCCCCTTTCCAGGCCAAGGGCAGGGAATCTGGGCCAGACTAGCTCCCCCTATCTCTCCAGCCCCCCTCCCCTCCCAGCCTTAAAAATAGCAGGAGAAATTGGGACGGACGCCGAGGGGGTGAGGGCGGGGGCGCGGCCCAAGGAGGAAGAATCAGGTGTCCGGGCACTCACGTCCGTCTGGGGGCCCTTCCCAGCGCCTGGACACTCGAAGGTCACAAATTCGTGGCATCGTCGATGAACCACGAAGCTGCAGACTGAAGGCGAGAATCATAGAGACACAGAGACAGAGAGAGAGCCCAAGGGACAGAAAATCAGAGAGAGAGAGAGACTCCAACAGAAGGAAAACCACAGAGAGGGGGACCCCAAAGTCAAGAGAGTTTAATAGAAAATCAAAGGAGAGACCTCAGCATGGAGTGGGGGAGGGAAACCAGGAGATAGAAATTCAGGGGTTGAACCCAAAGACGGAAACAGAGACACAGAGCATCACAGAGCAGAGAGACCCCGGTGCCTACACACAGCCAGAGGGAGACACAGAGACAGGCCGAGAAAGACCGAGATCCAGGGACACAGAGAGAAAACAGGATCCCATCGACAGACAAGCCCACCGAGGTGAGGCGAGAAAGCAAGGAAAGGGGCAGGCTGCGGAGGGCAGACAGCAATGTGCTCCGACAGCACAGAGAGAGCAGCGCCTTGGGCAGAAGTGAGTCTGGGGGCCGCGGGAGGCCTCCCCCTCCCTGACTCACTCTGTTCTCAGCAGTAGCAGCTGGTGCTTCCGGACTCGCCCCCCTCTCCCGCCCCGCATAACTGCCAGCCCCGCCCGGCCCCCACCCGCCCATTGGTGACCCCACCCGGCCTGCCCCTGCCTAGGACTGTTGGTGTTGTCATGGCGACAACAGCTTGGGGGGGGGGCTCTGACTCCGCATCTCCAGCCCCCCCCTTCGGCTCCCCTTTTCCAAATCTCCCTGTTGCCATGGCAACAGATTCTCCAAATATCTGTCCCCACCTGGAGCCGGCCGAGGGAGGGGCCCCCAGCACCACCTCCGCGGTGGCCCCACCATCAGAGCTCCCTCCGCACAGCAGGCTGTGTCTCTGCCACACCCCCCGCCCCGGGCTCCCCCGCGCCTCTCTGGGGACCAAAGAACACGTGTGTCAAGCCTCCTGGGCTGTGGGGCCCCGGCCTCCACCCTCCTGAGGGCCCCAGGAGTCCAGGTCCCCAGGTCTCACCTTGACACTGCAGGCCCTGTTTTCCAATCCCCCTGCAAGATCAAGGATCCGAGGTCAGTGCAGAAAAGGGTACGGGGCCTCCCACCTCTGCCGCTGCGCTACGCCTCCCTCCCTCCAGAGCAGGACCCCAGCTGCCTCGTGTTCTAGAGCCCAGAAATTCTGGCCCTCAGCCCCTCCTCCCTCAGACCCAGGAGTCCAGGTCCCCAGCCCCCTCCTCCCTCAGACCCTGGAGTCCAGGCCCCCAGCCCCTCCTCCCTCAGACCCTGGAGTCCAGGCCCCCAGCCCCCTCCTCCCTCAGACCCTGGAGTCCAGGCCCCCCAGCCCCTCCTCCCTCAGACCCTGGAGTCCAGATCCCCAGCCCCTCCTCCCTCAGACCCAGGAGTCCAGATCCCCAGCCCCTCCTCCCTCAGACCCAGGAGTCCAGGTCCCCAGCCCCCTCCTCCCTCAGACCCTGGAGTCCAGGCCCCCAGCCCCTCCTCCCTCAGACTGAGGAGTCCAGGCCCCCAGCCCCCTCCTCCCTCAGACCCTGGAGTCCAGATCCCCAGCCCCTCCTCCCTCAGACCCTGGAGTCCAGATCCCCAGCCCCTCCTCCCTCAGACCCTGGAGTCCAGGTCCCCAGCCCCCTCCTCCTTCAGACCCAGGAGTCCAGGCCCCAGGCCCTCCTCCCTCAGACTCAGGGGTCCAGTCCCCAGCCCCTTCCTACCCTAGGACCAGAAGCCAGGGCTGCAGCCCTCTCCTTCTCCATCCCTCAGGGGCCTGGGGTGACATGAGTCTCCATCCCTCCTTCCCTCTTCCCTCAAGCCCCCAGCCCCTTCCCTCACCAGATGAAGTCGGTGCAGTGGCTGCAGAAGGTTGGCTGCTTGAAGAAGCGGGCGGTGAACTTGTGGCTCTTGACTTCGTGGACCACCTTCTGCCTCAGAGCCCCCTTTCTGCAAAACAGGGGCCGGGGTCCCCCCTCTGAATCGCCTCCGCCGGGGCCCAGGCCTGCCATGGCCCCAGGAACGTAGCAGGGACCAGGATCCTGCCTTTCTGGGGAAACAGGTGGAAAGGCGAGGAGCCGGAGACTCGGGAGAGCACTGAGCCACGGGGAGACTGCGAGGAGGAAAGGAGAGGGGCGAGGCACCTCCAGGCGCGGAGCGCAGGGCAGGGAGCGGCACCCCGGGGCGCGCCGGCTCCGCCAGGGGGAGCGGGCGGGCAGGGCGGAGAGCCCAGGGCAGGGGCGCCGAGGAGCCGGAGGCAAGGGCGGCGGCGGCGGCGGGAGCTCCGGCTCAGGCACCTGCTGAAATGTGGGAGCCCCGGCTGGGGGGAGGCGTTGCCATGACGACCGAGGGGCGGGGTTTCAGCTTAAAGGCGTCCCCCCCTCCCTGAGACTCAGGACAAACGCCCTGCCCCCGACACACACGTGCGCACACCCACTCTGGGGGCTGGCTGGAGGGAGGGGGCATCCTCTGAGCAGGGCCCTGCCTCCACCTCCATCTGTCGCCCCGGCCGGGCGTCCTCCCCACGTGGGACCTCGGTGGGTCCCGTGAGCCCGCTGAGACTGCGCTCGGATCCCTGGGTTTCCGACGGTGTCACTCTGCTTCATTACACAAACTTTGTACTCAGGGCTGGGGACCCAGTGGTGGACGCGGAGACCTGCTGTCTCTGGTGCTCTTCAAGTCTTGATTTCTCTCTGGGCGTGGGTGAATTTGTATGTCCGTGTCTCCCTCTGGGGTTGTCCCTGGCTCTCAGTCTCTGTCCCTGTCCAGTGTCCCCACCTCCCTGTCCCGTGTCTCTGTCCCTGTCCAGTGTTCCCAGCTCCCTGTCCTGTGTCCCTGTCCCAGTGTTCCTGCCTCCCTGTGCCGTGTCTCTGTCCCTGTCCAGTGTTGCTGGCTCCCTGCCCTGTGTCCCTGTCCGAATGTCCCCACCTCCCTGTCCCGTGTCTCCGTCCCTGTCCAGTGCTGCTGGCTCCCTGTCCTGTGTCCCTGTCCCAGTGTTCCCGCCTCCCTGTCCCGTGTCTCTGTCCCTGTCCAGTGTTGCTGGCTCCCTGTCCTGTGTCCCTGTCCCAATGTCCCCACCTCCCTGTCCCGTGTCTCTGTCCCTGTCCAGTGTTCCTGGCTCCCTGTGCCATGTCTCTGTCCCTGTCCCTTGCCTCTATTTCTCTGTTTTGTTTTGTTTTGCTCTGTGTCTCCCTCTATGCCCGTGGCCATCCTGTGACGCTCTTGGGGTCCTGGCGTCGCTCTGTCTGTGGCGTCTGTCTCACTGGGAATCAGTGTCCCTGGCCTCTCGGCGGCGGAGGTCTCATACATCCCGCCTCCCTCCCTCCCTCTCCGGCCTCTCTTTGTTTGCCTCCGGGCTCTCTCTCGGTCGCTCTCCGTCGGGCTGGGACTGTGGGCCTCCGTGTCCCCTCCCTCTGTGCCTTCCTCTCTGAGAGCCAGTCTCTGTGCCCCCCACCCCTCCGCCCTCCTCCTCCCCGGCTGTGTCCGCGAACCTCCCCGTGCTGGTCGCTCTCTCTGACCCACTCCCTGGCTCCGCCAGCCGCTCCCTCCGTCGCCGGGGGTCTCCGAAGGTCCGAGCTCGTCGGCCCCCATCTTGATCCGTCTCCCACCCTCTCTGGCTAGGAACCTCTCCCCGTGCCTGGGGGTCTCCCCGGCCCTCCCTGACCCTGTAAAACCCTGCGCATCGCCGGCCCTCCGCACGCCGGCCCTGTGGGGCTCCTGCGCCGGCACGGTCGCTCCGCCCGCGCCCCTGCCCCTCCCCGCCCGCGCCCCTGCCCCTCCCCGCCCGCGCCCCTGCCCCTGCCCCTCTCCGCCCGGCCCTCCCCCGACGCGCGAACGCTACGGGTTCCCCGCGCCCGGGCCCCCTCTGTTGCCAAGGGCAACCACGGCCCGCCCCGGGCCGCGGCGTGCGGTGCATCCTGGGACTTGGAGTCTGAGCCTGCCGACCACCTGCTGCGGCGACGCGGCCGGGAACTTCCTCTCCCGGCGAGCCCCGCGAGGGGGGGCGGGGCGCCGCGGCGGCGCCTGGGGACCCGGCCCGCCGCTCCTTCTCTGGGAATTCTGGAGGTCCCGGGCCGGCTTCCCGAAGCCGAGGGGGAGGTGAGGGAATCAGGCTCTTCTCCACACCCCTCGGAAGTGGGTGCTCTTGCCTGCCAGCCACCTCCAGGCGTCCGGCCCGCCCCAGGGCAAGGATGTGGCGCGGGGCGGCCCTGGCAACGGACCTGAGGATCCCACCGTGCCCTGCTTGGCTGCTCCTCCCGCATCACCAACACATCACCCCCGGGTCCTAGAGCTGTTCTCTCTGGTCCCTTCCAGAAGGGGTTCAGGCATGGGGTGGGGAGGCGGGGCGAGGCGCCCTTGCAGGAGGCAGGCATTGGTGTGGGTCAGGATTCCGGGGTGGACGCTGCAGAGCTCCAAAGAAGGCCTCTCCTCGAAAGGGAGTGCGTCTGTTCCCGGTGGCCCTTCCTTCTCTTCGGGGGACCCTCCCTGGACGTAGCGCTTGCCGACTGCTCTTGCGGGTCTAAGTGCAGAAGATGGGTTGCTTGATCCTGGGATTTTTGCGGATTTATGTTTATGTATTTGTGATTCTCCTCAGGCAACAGGGCCTTCTGTAGGACAGACTCATTGTAAGAGTAATTCGTTTGCTCTTTATCGAGGTCTTCTGTGGACCGGTGTGTCGGGGAGCTTAGAACTGAGGGTGAGGTGGAGACGGTGGGAGCTCAGGCAAGGCCGGGTCCTCAAGGCCGAGGAGCTCGGGTATCACCTGTAGGCAGATACAGGATTGGAGCAAGGTGGGGGGGGGCAGGGTCAGAGGTTAGAAGCATCCCCCTGGGCCAGAGCGGGCAGGAGGTGGGCTAGTCAAGAAGGAGCCTGGGGTACTAGCTCAGGACAAAATGATACCTGAGCTGGGTCAGGAGCTAGCAGAGGGGACAGTTGAGGAAGGCTAGACAGTGTCCGGTGAGCGACAGATAGAGTGGATGGGAAGAACCAGAGCCTGGGTTCGCAGGCAGGGGAGCCTATCACTGAGGTGCGGAACCTGAGGAGTTGATTTTGGGGAAAAAAAATGTTGCACTCAGATGGGGACACTGTTTCTGGAGTTGCTCATGGGATTCCAAGGAGGGGCCAATCTCATTCATTTCAATCCTAACCAGTTCTCCTGGCTTTGGGAGATCCAAAGGCCAAAGCTGTCTTGGTCTGGTCCCAGGCCCCCTCTCCCTCCAGACCCAAGAATCCGGACCTTGCCCTCTCTCCTGGAGCCCTCCCCAGCAATAAAGCAAGCACAGTTTTTCTTTTATCTTTATATTGATGTAAAAAAAAACAAAAAAACAAAACACGGATGTGGGAGTGAGGGAATGGACAAGTCTTCCCTCTGTAGTTGATGGCAGGGACTGATGGGAACCAGAAGCTCCAGGGAATTAAAAAAAAATAAAAAATATATATTTATACATTTATATATATGACGTTGCGCATGTGAGTCCCAGAGAAGCAGGAAGCAGCTACAGGAAGCAACTAGCATGCAGAAACACACACACACACGTGTGTGTGTGTGCGCACGCGCGCGTGCACACCACACTTGAACAAGCAATTCCTCTATGGCGGTGGCACCCCCCACCTACCCAACCCACCCACCCCCAGGAAAAACACATTGAAAAGAAACTTCCCTTTTAGAAGAGGGCCACCCAGGACGTTTTGCCCTTGTGACCAGAAAAGGAAAACCAACCAACCAACCAACCCAGGTTCACACTGCCTGCCTTTAAGGTGGGCAGGTGGCCAACCTTTTCTCCCAGCAAAGGCAGTATATGCTGTTTTTAACACTGAGATGGGAGGGCCATATCCCTGCCCCCCTCCCACTAACACTTAGACAGTCGTCCTTAAGACCATATGGCTCTTTGCTGGCCACCACTTTTTCGATAACCCAGAGAGCAGTTGGGATGGAAGGCTCCCACCCTTTACTTCCTGTAAGATGGCCTCCAGGCAGTGGGATGTTAGTAAGCCTGGCCAAAGTTCTGGAGCCAATCTCAGGCGAGGCTGGGGGCCAGGCAGGGCCCACGGATCTGGGGCCTGTGCTTGAAGCCTCATGCCCACTGGAGATCATTGGCCTCCAGAGATGAAAGGGGACATGCACTGTACGCACCCCCTCCACTGGGAGAAAGGGAGCCCCATTCTCTAGCTGCCCACCCCACCCCCCACAAACACACACGTACACACCAACTAAGGCACAGCCAGGGCGGGCAGGCATGCTTTGGCAAAGAGGCCCCTGGGGGAACCAGGGAGGGAACAGCCGCAGGAGAGGGGAGTGGGACACGGAGCTCAGCACCTTCGGAAGTGGGGGGCAGTGGGGTGGAGGCAGAGAGAGAGAAGTCTCAGAGCTCCCAAGGAAACTGGAAGAAAGAAACTGGGAAAGAGGCAGCCGGGACAGAACTGGGAGGAAAGAAGAGGTGAAAACAGAAAGAGGCAAACAAGCAAAACAGGATGTGGCAACCCAACAAAACAGGAAGGAAAGGCGAGAGCAAGAGGAGAGAGGCAGGAAGCTAAAGGAACGGAGAAGAGCAGGACGGATGGGGAAGGAAATGGGAGAGGCAGGAGAGAGGCAGCCAGGAAGAAGAGAGGAGGACTTGGGAAAAGAAACCTCGGCCGACAAGAGGGACTTGAGAGTGCCGGTCATGGTCAGAGCCTCAGACCCTGACGAACACCAGGCGGGCCGAATACACCAGATCGGCCAGGTAAGCCAGCAGGTTGATGGCCGTGAGGATGGCCACGGCCAGTCGGCGGTCCCAGTCGCACACGTAGTAGGCGTGCCGGTTGCTGCAGCCCACGTCCGAATAGCGGCGGGGGTGGCCTCCGTGCCTCTCGCTGAACTGGTAGAGCGGCCAGAGCACGATAGCCGTGGCATACAGAAGGACGGAAAGCAGCGCCAGTCCCGACAGGAAACTGGGGAAGGAGATGGGCAGAATGTTGGTGCAGTCGCCCAGGTTCAGCAGGATGGCGACGGCCGCCAGGATGAAGCAGATGGAGTACACAGCCACGCACCACTCCAGGGCTGGCTTGTCCTGGTACAGGGAGGGGCCGCCGATGAAGGCGAAGATGACGCAGGCCACAAAGGTCTCCAGCACCTTGAGCAGGCCTGGCACGGTGGCCATGTAGCCGGTGATCTCGCCGGGGCGGGCCCGGGTCCAGGCCACTTCGGTGGCGTAAGCCACGCAAGCGATGCAGGAGAAGGTGGTGGCAGCGATGGCGTGGTCCCGGGAGCGGCCGTGGGACAGGAACTGGACGTAGGTGGTGGGGTAGATGATGGAGGCCGACAGGCAGAAGAGGGCGGCGTAGCAGGCGTAGGTGATGGGGAAGTTTCTCCAGGACAGGGGGAAGCGGGCCTGGAGCCCGCATAACTCGACTATGAGGATGATGAGGGTCACAGAGAAGCAGAAGCACCAAGTGAACATGGACCAGTTACCCATGGCCCCTGTCCAGGCACCCACGCTGGCCACCAGGGAGAAGGCCACACAGGTGGACAGCAGCTGGAGCAGGCGGAGGAGGCCCAGGGGCTGAGTCAGTGCCCGAGGGGACCCCACAATGGTTGGGGAGCCCAGGCCTGAGGATGATGACGTGGTGGTCGTGATGGTCGTGCGGGTCACCGTCACCGGCATGGCTGGGACGAAGGGAGAGGAAGTGTCCTAAGAAGGTTCCAAATGTGGGAATCCAGGCCCTTGGCCTTTCCTCCCCCCAGGGGGACAAAGTAACCTGGAGGCTAGCTGGGGGACACCCAGGGTGCAGGCTTTTCAAAGTGGGACAGTTGTGGGCCTATGGGGATCAGCTGGTCACCCAGGTCCCAGACCCCTCCCCACTCTGGACTTGGATTCCCCACCTCCCACCTCCCCTGTCGGAACCCAGGAGTCTAGGCTGCCTCTCTCCTCTCTCTGCAACCCTACGATTGTAAAACCATCTATCCGCCCCCCCCCCCCCCCCCGAGCTGCCCTCAGTCCCCCAGGGATCAGCCACCCAGCCACTCAGGACTCTGTTCTAAAACATCCCAACCATGCGTCAGAATAAGAGGCCCTGCTTTGTGCGCTCTACCCCCTCCCTCTGGGTACCCAGGACTCAGCACCCCTGCTCCCACGCCCACCTGCCTTCCTTCACCCAACAGGCATTTCCAGCCTCCAGACATCCAAGAGTCCAACCTCCACGTGGGAACCCTCTCAGGGACCCACATGTGATCAGAGCTCCTGAACTCCCAGCCTGTCTCTGGAACTGGGGCTCAGCTCTCGGGAACATGCCCTCTCAGGTCCACCCTCTACCAGAGAGATCAAGGGTCTATGACCTCCGTCGCAATCCCACCTGGGATGGGGGGCTGGAGTACTACCCCCAAGGACACTGAGCTTCCTTCTGCCTATGCCCCTCCCCCACATGGAGTCCAATCTCCAAGTTCCCTAACTTCCAAGAAACTCAAGCACCCCGGATTCTTGACTGTCCGGTGCCCCAGCCCCTTCCACTGAAATCTCCAGGCCTCTCACGTCTGGTTACAGAGCTTCAGACCTGAGCACTCTGGGCCCTGGACCTTGAGTTCACCAGACACCTGCGGTCTAGAAAATCAGCTTCTTGTTTCTGTCCCTCCAGAACCTACAACTTCTATCTCCTTGTCCTGGAGACCCTCAGGGAGACAGGGCCCAGCATCTAGGGGACCGGGTGTCCAAATCCTCCCTCAGGCCTCTGACATCTACCCTCTCGCCCACCACCCCTAAAAAGCTCAGAAGGCTTCTCTCAGCGGCAGGAAAATAAAACTTCCTCCTTCCAGGGGCAGGCACAGGAGGGCCTGTAGGACAGTAGAACAGGTTCTACCTTGCCCAGCTGTCCCTGCAGGAGGCCCCGAGGACATTTCCGGGACACACTGTTTTCCCAGGTAAACAGGTGTCTGGGTCTCTTTCCTTGGAAACCCCCCTCCAAGGTCCTTCTCTCGGAATCTCAGAGTCCAGGCCCCAGATGCTCCTCCCTCCGACACAGAGTCTAGGTGGGAAGCTCTCTCCTCGCTCAGACCCAGGAGTCCGGGCCCCCAGCCCCTCTCCCCTCCGACCCGGCGTCCAGGCGCACTCACCTGCGGTCTCTGCCGAGAACCCCGACGGCTAAAGATCCGGCTCTGGAGGTGGATTAAGTCCGACACCTGGAAAAGGCTGGTCAGAACACAGGAGGGAGGGGGAGAGAGAGAGTCAGCGCCCAGCTCCCTCCGGCTCCGCCCCGCCGGGACCCAGGCTACCCGCCCGCCCGCCGCTGGGGCTCGCCCCGAACGCGCAGCCAGACTCCGCAGGCCGGGCGCCCTCCCAGCCAGGGCGGGGATCTGGCCGCGAGCCGGGAGAGGTCCCGGGGGTGACCCCGGGGAGCCCCAACCCCTTCTTCCTCCCCAGTAGTCAAACTGCGGGGGCGGGAATGGAGGGAAGCCGGAGAAAGTGCACGCCCGCGGGCCGGCGGGGGGCGTGAGTGATCTTAACCCGGCCGCAGCCCAGGAAAGCCTTGGGGCGGACGGGCGGGAGGGCCCTGGGCGGTGGCTGCGGGGGCGGGCGGCCAGGCCCCGCGCGGCGTCTCCGGGCCTTATAAGGGCTTCAAGTCAGCCCAGCCATCTGGAATGTGGCGGGGACCGCGGCGGAGGGAGGCGGGGCGGTGCCCCCCGCCGGCCTCCGGGAGGGCCCGCCCCACTCGTGGATCTTGGTAGAGGAAGGTCCACCTAGGACGTGAGGCCCGAAGCCTGAATTTCTGGGTCCTTCAAAATGTGAGTTCTGGGTCCCCAGAGCCGGGGCTGGGAGCCTGGACCCAAGAGGGTCTGTGAGAGACCATTGGCTGGGAAGTCGGACCCCTGGGATTTGTCTAGCTGACCCCCCCCCTCCCGCTCCCGCCCCCGCCCCGCCCCGCCAGCCCCTTGAAGCCGGAACTGCGGTGTTGGAATCCAGGCCAGAGATTGGCAGCCACACCTCCCACCACCCCTCGGAAGTCAGGTCTGTGGGTAGGGGCTGGGCTTCCCGGGCCACCTGGGAGGTGCTACCCGGGGCTCGGCCGCCTCCTGCTCCCCCGACACGCCCTCCGAAGACCCGTTAGGAGGAAGTCAGGACCGGCCTACACTCTGGCGTTCTAGAAAGCGGGTACTGCCGGGTCCCAAGCAGGCAAGGAGGAAGAGCGCGGGCCACAACTCCAGAAGTGCCCCAAGGAAGGAGGTGGGTAGCGCAGGGACCGCGCGGAGGGGAGGGGTCCGTCGCCTTCCGCCCGGCGGCCGCCGCCTGAGGTCAGAACTCAGGAATGCACCGCCGGAGACGGCCGGAGAGAGAGGAAACACCCCTTCGGCTTCTCCGGGCTGCTTCGGGACTCCCCGGCCACGCCCATCCCCTCTCGCCACCTCCACGCCAAACACCACACCCCGTCGCTCAAACTGAGAATCGCGTCCCTAAACCCTAGCCTGCTCCACTCTCAGCAACCCAAGGACGCTGACCTCAGCCTTGGCTTCTCTCTGGCTTAGGACACCAGCTTCCCAGTCCTCGCTTTTTGGCGTTTGGGGCCCAAAGTTCGAATTCTGTCCCCAGAATGGAGGGGTGGGGAGCGTGGAAGGCCATCCTCTTTCCCAAACCCAAACTTCCAATTCCAACCTCCTCCCCTCCTGAAGACCTTCTTGTACTAGATATCAGCCCCCTTCAGCCAGGGCACATAGGGGTCCCCATCCCTCTCAGACCCAGGAGTCCAGACACCCAGGTCCCTCCTCCATCAGACCAAGGAGTCCAGACACCCAAGTCCCTCTTCCATCAGACCCGGGAGTCTAGGCCCCAGCCCCTCCTCCCTCAGACCCTGGAGTCAGGCCCCCAGCCCCTCCTCCCTCAGACCCAGGAGTCAGGGCCTCCCGTTCCCCTCCTCTTTCCTACGGATGACCTGTATGAGTGCAGGTCTCAAGCCCTGTCGTCTCCAGAACCCGAGTCCTGATCCATGCCCCAGTCTGCCTAGAGACTCAGACACTCGGGACCCCAGCCCCTTCCTCCCTGAACACCCAGGAATCCTGACCGCAGCTTCCGCGCCGGGGGGGTCCCCGCAGCCTCACCTCTCAGGCAGCGGCAGCAGCTGCAGACTGTAAGGGTTTGCTTACTGGGTGGGGTTGGCGGGCTGGGGCGGGGGCGGGGCCGGGGGCGGGGGCGGGGCCGGGGACCTGGCGGGAGCGCGGGTTTCGGGCTGAGAAAGGGGCTCCCGGAACCGGGGGGATATCCCAGCCCCACCCCTCGAGGCGGGGCCAAGAAAAGACCACGCCCCTCGCCGCGTGAAATGGACCGAGACGCCCCAGCCAAGCCCGTGGTGGGGGTGGAGGGCTGAGGTCACTGTTGCCGTGGTGACAAAACAGGAAGACACAACAGCTGGCGGTGTGGGGGCTCCTGGGGGCTGCCCTCCCCGACTCGGCCTTAGCGCGGTCTCCAGGCGCGGCCCGGGAAGGCCGTTGCCATGGCAACCCGCCTGTTTAGCGTCTGTTTAGGACGGAGCCCCCAGCCCAGGTCCCCACGCCAGTCTCACCTCCCTCCGCTCTCCCTCTCCCTTCCGGCCCCCTCCCACCCCGTCTGCTCCAGCCCCGCTCCTCCAGGACGGATGGAATCTTGGACATCTGGGTGGCGGCGGGCTGGGAGACCAGGCCTCTCAGTTTAATGGGATCTGTGGAGTACGGTCTCTGTCTCCTGGGTCCCTGAAAGGCGAATGCGTTGAGGCTGCCGATCCCTAGGGTTTGAGGGGCTTCTGGGCTGAGGTCCCCGACTCCTGGGTCCCCAAATCCTCATTTATACTGGGGCTCGCGGTGTTAGGGATCGGTGGGCGGGACTCCTGGGTCCCAGATGTCACGGTCGATGGGGGCAGGGGAAGGGCTGCTGATAGCAAGACGCCTGCATCTAGGGCGGTGGGAGTGGGACGCACGGCCTCCCAGGTTCCAAAGGACGCCTAGGCTGGGGGCCCAGCTTCTTGGAGCAAAAAGCAACGGCAGCTCCGACTCCCGGGTCTTCATCTGCTCCGCGGGGGTTGCGAGCCCAGTCCCCCGGGTCTGGAACCGAGGGGTATTTTTGGCCTGCATTCCTGGCTCCCGGATTGAGGGAGGGGCTCGGGAGCTCCTGGAGGACCGGGCTGGGGGGCAGGGGGCGTCAGGTTCCCGGTTTCGGCAAAAAGGGAGGGGCCGAGTCGCGGGTCTGCCCGAGGCCCAGAACAGGGAGGGGCTGCGGGGTCCTTTCTTAGTGCGGCTCTGGGGCCCTGAAACGGAGTGACGGAATCGGGAAGCGAGCTGAAGCCGAAGGTCGGGATGCCTGCCCGGGGTAGGGGCGGGGACCGGGACGCCTGGGTCCCTCCCCGCTCGCCCTGCTCACTCACCGCGCTCTGCAGTCGTCCCCGGCGCGGCCTGGCTCGCGGCTGCCTCTGGGCGGGGCCTGGCGGCGGCGGCGCGGCGGCTCCACCTCGCCGAGCTAACGGGGCGCTGCTGCCGCTGGGTGCCTTCCAGAAGGGCAGGGAGGCAGCCACGCGAGTCGCGGCGGGGCGCGGTGGTCGGACGGGGTCCGGGAGCCTGTCGGGCAGACTGCGTGCCCTGCGGAGGTGGGAGGGGCGGCGGGGGCGTCAGGAAGCGGTGAGCGCGGCGGTATGGGGGGGGGGTGAGGAGCGTGCCTGCCCACTTCTGTGCCCCCGCAAAGGGGATAGGCACAGACCCTCCTTGTCATTCTGTGCTCTGCTCAGGGGAAGGGGTCTCCGTGCCCCAGGCATCTGGCCCTGCCGGAGGAGTCAGGACCCGGTGCGAGCTGCCACTCAGCACACCTCCGGGTTCCACTCACCCACCTCCTTGCCCGCCCCCCGGTGCAGAGGCGTCTCTCCCTCCTCCCTGCCCCTATCAGTCACCCTTTGCCTGACCCCATAGCCGCACTCCTCAGATACCGCAAATAGTCCAGGGGCGGCCTCCAGTCCCACAATTTTACTATGTTGTGCTCTGTGGGGGAAGTGTTTTCCTTTAGGCACGAAAACCCCAAAACAGCAGAGTTCGGGGTGGCAGGAAGAGGAAACAAACATTGAAAGAATGAGTCACCGGGTGTGATCTTAAGAAGTGATACCTTAGGGCTCCTGGATGGTATAATTTGGCACCATGCATGTGCCCCTGGTTCCGAGTGTTTGTCCATCCTGTAGCCCCCCCCCCACACACACACCAAGGACGTTGTCTCCCATCTGGCATTGTGATGCTTTCCCAAACGGGCTGTACCTCTGTTTTGTGAAGCTCACTTTGGGGTGATGGGGTACATGGGCTGCCCACCGACTTCCTAATAAACGGGGTTCCTTGATCAGAAGCAATACGGTGTGGGTCAACGTGGCGGTGAATAGGGCCATTCAGTGGGTGCACAGATGCTGCTGTTGGCAGGAGTGAGTAAGGCAAAGAAAGCAAATAACAACCCAGATTTAATTATTCCAGGGAGGAAAACGTCATTGCTCAATTCATGATGGAAAGAGCCCTACATAATTCTCAGGTGACCAGGTATTTAGCTGGTCTCCCTAGGGAACCTACCACGTAGGGGACTCAGCACTGGTCAAGAAAGCACTTTACAGGGGCGCCTGGGTGGCTCAGTGGGTTAAGCCTCTGCCTTCGGCTCAGGTCATGATCCCAGGGTCCTGGAATTGCGCCCCGCATCGAGCTCTCTGCTCAGCAGGGACTCTGCTTCCCCTCTCTCTCTGCCTACTTGTGATCTCTCTCTGTCAAATAAATAAATAAAATCTTAAAAAAAAAAAAAAAGGAAAGAAAGCACTTTACTTAGTATTCCTGATTTATTACAAAGGATACAACTCGAGAGAACAGCCAAGGAGACTCGTAGGGCAACATATGGGAGGAGAGATGCTGAGCCTCCATATAGACATACCACCTCCCAGCTCCCTGATGCCTTTACCACCCTGGAAGGTCTCTGAGCCCCACTGTTTAGGAATTTTATGGAAGTTCCGTTACCTGGGATGGTCAGTTAAATCATCGGCTTTCCACAATCAAGTTCCATCTCCCCCAGGGAGGCCGGGGGTGGGGCTGAAAATTCCAACCTCCCAATCACAGGCTTGGTTTCTCAGGCAGTCAGCCCCATCCTGAGCTGCCTAAGGGCTCACCTAGACTCATCTCATTAGCATAAACTCAGGTATGATTGAAAGGGGCTTATATTGCACAGAGGATTCTCCTCTCCCCCTACCACTCAGGATTTGCAAGGGTCTTAGGGAGCCCGGTTGTATCAGTATCACACGGATCTTTCCCTACATACTCCAGGTCCAGTCTGAAACTTGCAGTCATTCGTCAACAAATACAGGTGCCTCCTGTGTGAGCACAAAGCAGCCTGAGGAACGCCTCCTCCCGTGGAGATTTTATCTCATTTGTTAGTAGTGAAGTTAGCTTCATCCAGATGGGATGTTCCCACTGTCCTCAGACTGCCTGATTCTCAGGAACCTCCTTGAGGCGACAGGCTCCCCGATTTTCAGGGTGTTTATCTCCCACGCTCTGGCATGTGTGTGTCTTAGCGAGACATTGCAGTGTACCTGTCTGCTCCTTCCTGCTCTACAGGTCTTATCAGCATTGCGTCATATATGCGGTTATCTCAAAGAATAGTCAGAGAATTAGTGTGACCCCTGGGGAAGGTGTGACCTGTGGTCGTTTCCTGGGGCTATACCACAATCCTGGTGACTCAGGAGGCAGAAACTTATTCTCTTGTGGTCCTGGAGGCCAGAAGTCTGAAATCGAATTATCAACAGGGCCTCACTCTGGAGGCTTTTCTTCTCTTCAGTCTGTCTCAAATATCCCCCCAACCCCCCACCTCCGGTTTTAGGATATTAGGTCGTTTACCACTGGGTTTTCTTTCCTTTCCTTTTTTTTTTTTTTTTTCTCTGCAAGATCCCTAAGTTCATCACATCAGCAAAGACCCTTTTCCCAAGTAAGACACCATTTATAGGTTCCAGAAATTTGGATGTAGACGTATCTCTGGGGCTAAACCTACACCATCCCTAGTGAAAGCAAATGGCTTCGGGTTCCTTTTTCTACTGTGAGAGAGAGGAATGGATTCGCCATTCTGGATGCCAGGGGCTGGGTTGATTTCATCCAGCAGGGAGCTCGCACCTGGAATGGTCGCTACGGTTGGGGTTACCCTGCTGGTGTCCAGTGTTTCCAGTAGTGAACCTCATGGAAGTGGGGAAGAATTAGGGTCCTGTGTGTCCAGATCTCAGTTTTCCCCAGGGAGGTTGGGTTTCTTGAGATGATGGAAACCCATGACCTGGGCACCATCTAGGAGGGAGACTCCTAGACACTGGCTCTCTCGGTCACCACCACCCTGCTCCAGCTCCTCCCTTCTCAAGTTCTCAGAAACCCTTGCTCTAAGTCCTCTAGAAGTGTTCCACAATCAGCAAATCAAATTCCCCTATCAAAGCAACTTCAACAGCAACTTCAGCAACTTCTCCTCCTCCTCCTCCCACCACCTCCTCCTCCTCTTCCTCCTCCTCCTTCTCCTTCATCCTCTTCTTCTTTCCCTCCTCCTTTTTTTCCCCTGCACCCAACATGGGGCTTGAACTCATAACTTTGAGATTGAGAGTCACATATTCTACCACTGAGGCCGCCAGGCACCCCAAAGCAACAACTTTAAGTGTTCTTTTGCCTTCAGTGAAACAAACACACCCCTGGGGCACCTGGGTGGCTCAGTTGGTTAAGCGTCTGCCTTTGGCTCCGGTCATGATCTTGGGATCCCAGGATGGAGCCCCACATGGAGCTCCCTGCTCAGCCGGGGACTGCTTCTCCCTCTCCCTCTGCCCTTCCTCCTGCCCACCCCACTGCTGGTGCGCTCTCTCTCTCTCTCCCAATAAGTAAAATAAATAAAATCTTAAAAGACAGAAAGAAATACCCCCTAGCGTGTTCTTTGGACATACCACCTTTTTGTCACCTCCTGGTCGCTTGCCCTCCTTTTCCACATGGTTTCCTGACATTCTCTAAAGAGCTTCCCAACTGAGGTGCCAAGAGCAGGTCACAGGTGGGCTGGGGGACATTGATTTCCTCAGCCTTCAGAGTGCCTGTTTGCCTCTGTCTGTGGCAGGCTTATCTGTTTACCTCAATGAGCTGTAAAAATATCATCGTGTTTCCGTTTGCCCCCTGATGGGAGGGTGTTGATGGTGCTCCCCACTCTGTTTGCTCAGCTTTGCACACCCCTTGGACCTCAACCACTCCTCCTCCCACTTGCTTTCTCAGCGGCGCCCACCGTGATCTTTTCTTAGCTTGATAGGAACCCGCATCTTGCCCCCCATCTCTTTCCTTTGGATGTGATTCCAGGGCCCATCATTTCAATAACACTTTTGCCATGTCAGGCATCTAACACTCCTTTGCGCTTCTGTCTTTGCTTCGTTTTATTTGTTAAGATTGATTGATTGATTGATTGATTGATTTTAGAGGGTGGGGAGGGGCAGAGGGAGAGAGAGAGAATCTTGAGCAGACTCCCCACTGAGTTCAGAGCCCCATGTGGGGCTCGATCTCACCACCCTGAGATCATGACCTGAGCTAAAACCAAGAGTTGGACACTTAACTGACTGAGCCACCTAAGCGCCCCTTCCCTTCTGTCTTTGTAAGGCCCAAACGCCAGGTTTTTTGTTTCGCCAGGTTTTTTGTTTCTCCAGGTTTGTCCCTAGGCAACTGAGCCTCAGTGAAGAAAGGCACCTTACAGGGCAGAACGGTTCCACTGTGAGTAAGTGATGGCTGAACTCCATGAGCTCTCAACATGGCCCTCAGTCCCACTGCTGTCACCCAGTCAACTCGTTCTCATTTCCATGGTGACAAGTGCACTATTTTTATCCTCTTCAATCTCCGACACACTTTCCGCCTCCAGCCCCTCCCCCCCATTCTCAGCCTATGACCTGCCTCCTTTATATGAGAGATGTTAGAAGCCATCGGCTGGGAATCCCTCAGACTCCTAAAACCACAGAGCTGACTGTTTCCATCCCAGTCCTTCCTAGCTTTGTGATTTTTAAATACATCCTTCGTCTCACATCCTTGCTGTCGCTGTCGCTATTCTGCCTCTTTTTGGATAGTCAGTATCTCCCACTCAAAGAATCTTTCACTGACTTTTCAAGAAATGATAGTTCTTTTTAATTGTGGTAAAAATGCATGTAGCATAACGTTTACCATTTATTTATTTATTTAAAGATTTTTATTTATTATTTGACAGAGAGAGACACAGTGAGAGGGATTACAAGCAGGGGGAGTGGGAGAGGGAGAAGCAGGCTTCCTGCTGAGCAGGGAGCCTGATGTGGGGCTCGATCCCAGGACCCTTGGGATCATGACCTAAGCTGAAGGCAGACGCTTAATGACTGAGCCACCCAGGCGTGCCTAACGTTTACCTTTTATTTATTTATTTTTAAAATATTTTTTTAATTGATTTGACAGAGATCACAAATGGGCAGAGAGGCAGGCAGAGAGAGAGGAGGAAGCAGGCTCCCCATGGAGCAGAGAGCCCGATGTGGGGCTCGATCCCAGAACCCTGGGATCATGACCTGAGCCGAAGGCAGAGGCTTTAACCCACTGAGCCACCCAGGTGCCCCTAACATTTACGTTTTAAACCATCTTTAAGTGTATAGTTCAGTGGCCTTAGGTAAAGCCACGCTGTGACCACGTGAAGACACAGGCAAAAGATGGCGGTCTACAAGCCATGGAGAGGAACCTCTGGAAAAAACCAGCCCAGACAACACGTTGATCTGGGGTTTCTAACTTGCACAACTGTGAGAAAGTAAATGTCTGCTTGCTTCTGTAAATTCTGTAAATCTCTGTATTACGCTGTCCACGGTACTTTCTTATGGACCCCCTCAGCGAACTAATATGGTTTCCCACCACTCTGAACAATTTTTTGTTTCCAATTTTTAACTTTCTGATCTCTCAGGGAACTGATGCTCTTGGTATTTCCTTCCAACCTGAAACTGTCCTCGGGGACTTCGTAGCACATCATTCTCCTGGTTTTCCTTTTGCTTCTTTGGGCTCCTTCTGTGGCTTCTTTGCAAGCTTATGCTCCTTTGAGTCCCTCAAAACTCTTCCCAAGCTCCCGCTCTTCTCATGACCCACTCTTGCTAGGGGATCCCGTACACACCAGACTTCGGGTGTCACCAGTGGGTACACAAGCCGTGTAGAACAGAAGACACTAGTTCAGCAGAGGCAGAAGGCAAAGGCTCACACAGGGGCTGACCAGTAACAACAACAATGGGAGCCGTGTGTGCAATTTTAAGTTTTCTGGTAGCCACATTAAAATGAAATAGAAGGAAAGCATTAATTTTAAGAACATATTTTATATAATCCAGTCCATCTGAAATTTCAGCATATGATGCTAGTCACGTTTCCAGTGTTCAATAGCCTCATGTGGCCAATGGCTGCCATAGGAGACAATGCAGACCCAGGCAAGATAATGATGCATTTCTCTCTCTTCTAGAAGTCCAAGAGTTAGCAATCCAGGGTTGATATGATACCTCCACCGTCTCAAGGAACCGTTCTCCCTTGTTGCTCTGTCCTCTTCAATAAGGGCTCCTGTGTGGGACGCAGCATGTGATCCAATCATACCACTGTGTTGGCATTGCCCCCAGCAGGAAGAGGGGAAGGGGAGAGGTTGGCATGCTTCCTTCTTTTCGAGGGAGTAATCCTAAAATTGCACACATGCCATTGTCCAGAACTTCGCTGCATGACCATGCTGAGCTGTAATGGAGACTGGGGGGATCTAGTCTTCATTTGGGGAGATATATGTCTAGATAAACCTTCTATTACAAGGAAGGAAATTGGGGAAAACCGCTGGATAGGAATAGACCGCGACTCATAGGATTAGACCACAACCCAGATCTTTCCTCCGCGCTCCAAATGTATGTATTGGAGTGCTCGCTGTGCCTCCATTTGGATGACACCAAAGTCCAAACTCAAAATATCTACAGCAAACAGATGACGTTTCCTCCAAACCTTGTCGTTCCCAGGGCAGCACACACCGCCAGGAAGCAGAAGCCAGAATGCGAGGGCGTCACTGATTGTCTCAGCTCCCACATCCAGGACACCAGGGCCTGCTGTATTTGCTTCCCCTATTCCCTCTTGGACTCATCAATTTCTCTACATCTCGGTACTAGTCACACATTGCTGGATAATAAATTTCTCCAGAACTCAAAAACTTTGTTTTGTTTGGTTTTTATAGTTGTTGTTTTAACAGCGAGAGAGTAGAGAAGGGCAGAGGGAGAGGAGAGAGGGAAGCTTAAACAGACTGCACACCCAGCACGCTGCCAGACTCAGGGCTCCAGCCCAGGACCCTGAGACCGTGACCTGGAACCGAAACCAAGAGTCGGGCGCTTCACGGACGGAGCCACCCAAGCGCCCCCAAACTCAGTGTTTTAAAGGAAAGAAATTTAGACACCTGCTACAACACAGATCACAAAAGGACAAATCCAGAGCGATTCCACCTGTATGAGTCCCCTCCAGTAGTCAAATGTATGGATACAGAAAGTGGAGTCGTAGTTACCGGGGGCTAGAGGCCGGGAGGAGTGGGAGCTCGTGTGTAAGGGATACAGAGTTTCAGTCTGGGATGTTAAGAAGTTCTGGGAATGTGGAGTGGTGAAGGCTGCACGACCACGAGAATGCAGAGGCTCCCGGCTGGCTCAGCCGGAAGAGGGTGCGACTCTCGATCTCAGGGTCATGAGTTTGAGCCCCCGTTGGGTGTAGAAATTACTTAAATAAACTAAAAAAAAAAAAAAAAGACTTGCTTATGAAACCACATGCTTGAGTGAGTGTGGTGTTGGCACAAAGCGAGATGAAGAGGACAATGGAACAGACTGGAGCATTCAGAATAGAACAGAAGAAAATGGAAAAAAGGGAGCACTCTGAACCTCTCTCCCCACCCTTTTTTAAAAAGGAACATTTGAGTATTGCAGTGCGATTTGTAAGAAATCTATATTTAGTCCCTCCGATGACCAAATACGTATTTCTCCCATCATCCACCGTTTCCGGATCACAGCTCCTGAATCCCTTGGGATTTCCCGTGATTAGGATGATAAATGCAGCTTTTGTTAAGTTAAGGAGGTGATTTTTGGATGCCATCCAAGGGCGGGCGCTGGTGGCCCGGGCGACCCACCGTGTGATTGTGTGATCGGAGGGCTGGAACTCTCACTCCCCCTGACCTCAGGGGAGAGGAGAGGCTGCAGGTGGAACCAACCATTGGCCAACGAGCTGGTCAATCATGTCTCCGTAATGAAGCCTGCAGGAGCCCCTAGAGGGCTGGTTGGCTTCAGAGAGAGCTCCTGGGTTGCTGAGCGAGGGGCGTCCTGGGAGGGTGGCGGTCCAGAGAGTGGCACAGAAGCCCTACGCCCTTTCCCCACAGCTGGCCCTATGCATGTCTTCCATCTAGCTACCGGTAAATATCCTTTATCATATCCTTTGAACCTAAGTGTTCCCCTGAGTTCTGTGAGCTGTTCTAGCAATTTCGAAGAACCTAAGGGGGCACCTGGATGGCTCAGTTAAGCATCTGCCTTTGGCTCAGGTCTTGATCTCAGGGACCTGGGATCGAGCCTGCATTGGACGGGAGCCTGTGTCTCCCTCTTCCACTCCCCCTGGTTGGATTCCCTCTCTCAATGTCTCTCTCTGTCAAATAAATAAAATCTCTAAAAAAAAAAAAAAAGATTTCTCAGTAAGACCTAGCTATTGGCCATGATAAAGATGCTGGCCTATACTCCCTTCAAAATTCAGGGGCTATTTTGCATTTCTTTAAAAAAATACTTATTTATTTGAGAGAGAGAGTACAAGCCGGGGGAGGGGGGGCAGGGAGAGCAAAGGGAGAAGGAGAAGCAAATCCCCCCTGAGCAGGGAGCCCGATTCGAGGACCCTGGGATCATGGCTGAGCGGGAGGCAGACCCTTAACCCACTGAGCCACCCGGGCACCCCACTGTTTTGCATTTAGAACACATCTCAAACCGGATGCTAAGTTTTAAGGGAAGTGCTTCCTCTGTAGGTAGAATTCATAAAACAGCTGAAAAAGTAAATCCCTATGCCCAAGTTGTCCAAACATACTTCCAAGTTATCTAACCGAATCAAGTATCAGCCTTTAGCTTAAATTAAACATCAGTAAAATGTTAAATCCAGTTCTGTAGCCCCACGGGCCACGGGTCAAGACACTCTGTGAGGCTCTCGGATTGGGAAGCTCATCCTTACAACGTCACTGCTCAGAGTGGAACTCTCCATTTTTTTTTGGAGTGTGCCAACCTAAACCAGCAAACGGATTCCAGCAGCATTTTAAAAAATAATATATTGTGTCCAAGTGGAGTTTACTCTCAAAACACAGTAGATAATGGCTAAATGTAGAAATGGCTCATGTTCAGAGACTGTTAATGAGAGGTTTCACGCTCACAGAGCAGGTAGGAAGAAAATCGTATGATGATCCCATCTATGCAAAGAGTATTTAGCAAAACTGAATATCTGTTAGTGCTTAAAAAAAAAAAAAAAAAAAAAACACCCAAACACCGAATAAGTAGGAAGTTGCAGTTGCCAGAGCTCTTAGACATCTGTGGCCCTCCAAGGCTGCTGTGCTGTGAAGGGGTTTTCCTGGTCCCTGGTATCAGGGTGCGAGTCTACAGCCCCTATAAACGCTATAGACAATGCCAGATATTTTGGGGGCTTCCCAGTATCTAGGCCCCCACTCTATTTTGGATGTAGTTCCCCACCGTGGGTACTATGGTAGGGGCTGGTGTCTGATTTTTTAGGAAGCCTAGGGAACCAGACCTGCCTGCCTCCTATCCCTGGGAGGTAGGTAGGGGTCATGAAATGCTTCCTCCTGGGACTCTGATTAGGTGGGAAAGAGGCTAGGATGTGGGGAAATTCAGAGTGCAGGGGGAAGTGGGAAGGCTTCCTTTACTGGTCAAGAATGGGGAGGAGGGAGTGTCCAGTGGAGACAGTGGTGGCCCCGGGCAGCTTCCGGGCTGGCTGCGGTTTCACATGACTTTAGGGACACTCTGCTGGTCTGTTCTTGGCTTCCCACCAAATTCCCAAGCTTGATTGTCTAGCCTTCCCAGGCAGCATGTGATTTACTCAGGGTCCCTCCCGTAAATGCCTGCCATGCTTCTTAGACCCAGAAAGATGGCATTTGCAAAGCAGGACCTCAGTGGGGAGGAGCTCTGGATGCCAGTGCTACCCTGTAGGAGACCCTCAGGAACTACCCTCTGTGGGATCTGAAAGGCGATGTCATGCCCATGAGACGATTTTCCCTTTCCTCCACAACGCAGATTGGATTAACAGATGGTGACTTTCATCCTCCTTAAGTAAAACAGACTGGAGTCCTCTGTTTTGAAGACGTAGGTGGCATTTGTGTGTGGGGAGGAGGTGAGGAAGGAAATCTAGTCGATTTGTAAAACTCCCCTGCTAAATGTTCCTATCAGATGGGAAACAGATCAAGTCCCCAGCTAGAGAGGAACGGACAGGCAAACGCGGAGGCAAACGCGGATGCCTCCTGATAATGCAGCCCTGTGCATATCCTTAACAGAAAAAAAAAAAAAAAAAGGAATTAGAAGAGCTCTGTTTACCTAAATGGAAAATTTTCCAGGGTGTGGACTTATTGAAGAAGGCAAGACCAGAATGGTATAAGAGGATTTAACCTTTTGTGTGGGAACACTTAAAATTAGAATAGGTCTATTTGCTGTTTTGTTTTTGTGTGTGTGTATGTGTTTTTTTTTTTAAGATTTTTAAGATTTTTTTTGTATTTGACAGAGAGAGAGCACAAGCAGGGGTTGCTGCAGAGGGAGAGCGAGAGGCAGACTCCCCGCTGAACAGGGAGCCCGACATGCGGGGCTCAGTCTGAGGACCCCTGGATCAGACCTGGGCCCAAGGCAGACGGTTCACCCACAGACCCACCCAGGCACCCCTATTTGCTGGTGTTTGTTTAAACACTGTGAAGAGACACAAGGGTCTGCAAGGGCAGGCAGAAAGTGAGATGGGGGTACGGGGGTGGAAATGAAACTTCTCCGTGTCTATGGATACATTTTAAATTTTAAACCTATTACCCAATTATGTCCTATTATATCTAAGTGTAGATTACATGACTCAACACACGTGAAATGCTTAGAAGGACGGCTCCACAGTAGACTCTAATTACGTACAGTACGATACCTAACACATCCTAATATCGTCTACAACACGCTGTGGAAAGTTCCGGAAAGATACAAAAGAAATCGGGTCGGACCAGAGGGACAGGAGAACAGGGCAGCTGGCACGCGGGCATGGGCAAGAGACTTATTTTTCAGTATCCACCCCTTTTCTGTATTTTCTGAATCCTCTGCCGGGGTAAATATATTACCAAGTCAAAAACGTGTAAGTGCGCATGCATGCATTTTAACGGGCTATTTTTACTCTGCCAGGCAAGGAGCCTTATGATGATAAATGAATACAGATGCCCTTTCCTTACTGAGCTCCCTTTCTCCGATTAAAATAGTGGGGATCAAACACGCACAGTTGGAAGGCTGGAGGGCCAGGGCGGATTTATCCCAGTGCCCGCGACCTGCAGGCGTGAGATGCTGCCCGCACCTGCTGTAGGACCCCAGGGCTATGCGTGCCAGGCTGTGGCTCGGGTGGATGGCCATCTGGCCCGGTTAACCTCTGCATGCCCTCGGGGCGACGGAGCATGGGGCCTAAGAATTACTCCTCTCAGGTCACCTAGGGCTGAATGAACCTTGGCTTCCAGCACCTGTGGTCTCTCTTTCTAAATCTGTAGCGAAAAGGCGCAGTTCAGGGAAAACTCACAAAAACAACTCCAGATGGCCTGCAGGGCCGGGCCCTGGGGGCGCACCCACGGCAGGCCGCCCTCTAGGGGCCTGTGAAGATGGGATGCAGGCTTCAGGACGTGCGGGAGGGACCTTTCCTTCTCCTCATTCCAAGCGGAGTCACGGCCCTGAGGGGCGCAGGGCGCAGGGCGCGGGAAAAGTCCCGGGCTCCTCACCGCTCTGGACACACAGTCGAGGGAGAGATGGCGAAGACGAAAGACAGACAAAAGTGGTGTCTGCGAAGAGACTCAAGTATGCGGAGGACACCGGGGGTCTGTTCCAGACGGAGAGGTCAGAGAAGGGGGCGGCAGGAGCGCAGCACTGAAGGGGCAGGAGAAGCGGCCTCCGGAGGGGTCCGAGGAAGGAGGCGCCGGGCCGAGCAGCCGCACGTGCCCGGAGGAGGCTGGAGGAGCAGGATGGTGACGGGGCTGAGTCCAGAGCCACGGAGGGGCTGGTGGGAGGGGGTGGGAGGGGTCCCTAAGGTGGCATTCTCGCCGAGACAGGCGCAGGGGGACGAAACACACACACCCAGGAAGTCGCTTGGGCAGCCTGGGGGGCTCAAGCGGTGAAGCGTCTGTCTTCAACTCAGATCACGATCCCTGGGTCCTGGAATCGAGTTCCGAGTCCCGCATCGGGCCTCCCTGCTCAGCCGGGAGCCTGCTTCTCCCTTTCCCTCTGCTGCTCCCTCTGCTTGTGCTCTTTCTCTGACAAATGAATAAATAAAATCTTAAAAAAAAAAAAAAGAAAAAAGAAAAGAAACTCACTTGACTCAGGAACAAACAGGCCTCGCATTGCAGTGGAGAAAGGAGGGTTTGGGGGTTTGGATGTTCTTGTTGTTGTTTGACTCTTGCTGAGCTAATGACCCTGAACAGGTTCAGACCAGGTCTCCCCAAAAGGTCCCACTTTGGCACGTGGAGTATTTGGGGCTGAAGGCGATCAAGACCCTGCAGGCCACAGAGAAACTTTTGCCCGTCACTTAACTAACTACCTAGGAGACTCTAAATTGGGGGTCTTTTCCAGAATTGGAGCTATTACCGGAGACGGGTTTTATCTGAGGGCCCCATCTGCATGGCAGGGCAGGTGTTCTTTCTGCCCTGCTCCCCTCTGAGGCCCCGGCCCCCAGCCCCGTCCTCAGCCCCGCGTGGCACGGAGATCTGCCTCAGCCTTCCTCTCTGTCTTGGAACCTCTCATGTATGTGGGGATCCTGCATGTGCAGAATTAAATTTGGTTTTCCCCTGTGCATCTGTCCCATGTCAGTTTAATTCTTAGGCCAGCCAAAAAGCCCTTGGAAGGGTAGAGAAATTACCCCAAACAACCCCCCACTTCTAACCACACCTGCAAATAAATTTCCAGATGACTTTGAGCTAACTGTGAAATATAAAACAGTAAGTATTCAAGGGGACACCTGGTTGGCTCAGTCAGAGGAGCGTGCGACTCTTGATCTCAGGGTTGTGAGTTCAAGGCCCTCGCTGGGCGTGGAGATTACATAAACGAATGAATGAATGAATAAACTTTAAGAAAAGATTAAGGCATTGGAAAGCATCTTTGGAATATTGGGATTGACAATTTCTTAACAGGACACAGAGCATTGTATAGAAACAGAAAGTTTGAGTTACCTAAAACAGGACTTTTCTTGCTATAGATTGAATGTCTGTGCTCCCCGCCCCCGAATAATGAAACCCCCAGTGGGATGATTTGGGGAGGTTTGGATCATGAGGGTGGAACGCTGGTGAATGGGATTGATGCCCTTATAAAAGAGACCCCAGGGGTGCCTGGGTGGCTCAGTGGGTTAAGCCTCTGCTTTCAGCTCAGTTCATGATCTCAGGGTCCTAGGATCAAGCCCCGTATTGATCTCCCTGCTCAGTGGGAAGTCTGCTTCCCCCTCTCCCTCTGCCTGCTTCTCTGCCTCCTTGTGATCTTTCCCTGTCAAATAAATAAATAAAATCTTAAAAAAATTTTTTTTAAAAAAGGAGACCCCAGGGATCCCTCCTTGCCCCTTCCTCCATGCGAAGACTCAGGGAAAGGACAGACAGCCCTCTCTGAGCCAGGAAGCGAGCCCTCGCCGAGGCAGAATCAGCGGCACTTTGATCTGGGCTTCTCGCCTCCAAAAGTGTGACAAGTCAATTTAGGCTGTTCATAAGCCACCCGGTCCACAGGTATTTTGTTATAGGGGCCTGAATGGACTAAGGCATCTGCTCATCAAAAGCTACCTTTGAGGGGCACCTGGGGGGCTCAGTCACATAAGCGTCTGCCTTCAGTTCAGGTCATGATCTTAGAGTCCTGGGATCGAGTGCTGCTTGGGGCTCCCAGCTCAGCAGGGAGCCTGCTCCTCCCTGTGCCCCTCTCCCTGCTCATGATCTCTCTGTCTGTCAAATAATTTTTTTTTTTAAACAACCTTTGATAAGGGTCTGGCCCCCAAAGTATCCATATCCCACATCCCCATAATGCCCTTCCATACTCCGGAGGTTTTCAGACATGTCAGCGTACTGGGCACCTTTGGAGTAGGGAACCACAAAACTCTAATGGGTAACTGGAGGAGAATTTAATAATTCGCAAAGGTGTGAGGGTATTAAAATGGGGACTGCAGGCCCCAGAAGGAGTCACTTGTATTAAAACCCCACATCAGGGGCGCCTGATGTGGGGTTTTAATATGACCCCACAGCTCCTGTGGCTCAGTGGGTTAAAGCCTCTGCCTTCGGCTCGGGTCATGATCTCAGGGTCCTGGGATGGAGCCCCGCATCGGGCTCTCTGCTCAGTAGGGAGCCTGCTTCCTCCTCTCTCTCTCTCTGTCTCTCTGCCTGCTTGTGATCTCTGTCTGTCAAATAAATAAATAAAATCTTTTAAAAAAAACCAACAAACCCACATCAGCAAACCAAGACTTAACACCTAACCTAAATGTAATTTAGAAAGTGACTTCTAATCAGTCAACCTGGAATCCTCTGGTAGGTACCAGTGTGGTTGGGACGGCTCCTCAGGTTCCCTCAGGGGAATGCCCTCAGGCAAATGCATTGCCTAACACAAAGCATTCTTTGCTAATAATTTACTTTTTGCTGCCTTTAAAAACCTATCCTTTTCTGGGGAATCTGGGTGACTCAGCTGGTTAAGCATCTGCCTTCACCTTGGTCCCTGAGCCCCGGATCCTGGGATAGAGCTCCTCATGGGGCTGCCTGCTCGGTGGGGAGCCTGCTTCTTCCTCTCCCTCTGCTGCTTCCACCTGCTTGTGCTCTCTCCCTCCCTCTGTCAAACAAATATATAAAATCTTTAAAAAAAAAATTTACTCAGTCGAGCTTTTGTTTCTATTTTTTAAAATGCTTTTTAAAAGCAATCTCTACATCCAGCATGGGGTTTGAACTCATGACCCTGAGATCAGGAGACATGTTCTATGAACTGAGCCAGCCAGGTGACCCTACTCAGTTGAGCTATGGTTATTTAACTGGATGGGGCATAGGAAAATCTCCAGAATCTATTTTCTAGTAAGATAAGCAGGGACAGACCAGGATTACGTCATCATTTGTGTGAGGAAAGGTTTAAAAATGGGAATATATTTTCCTATCTTTTGGGTTTTGCATAAACACTGGAGGGTTGCATAAGAAACTTGTCAACGTGGTGGCCTGTAAGGGAAGGATGCCTGGCAAGTGATTAGGTATGACAGCACGGGTAAGACCTTTTGATGTGTACATTTTTGCATTTCTTAAACCCACAAATGTGTTTCCCACCTAACAGTTATGTATTAATTACGAAGCTCAAAGCAAGGAGAACATTTAGGACAGTGCCTCCAAATCCTGGCATCTTGTCACTTGCTAACCTTGAAATACATTCTTGTAGATGTTGGGAATTTCTGGAGAAGATAATGAAGCGGTTAAGGGGCAGGGGGTTGAGAAACTGGAAAACGGGGATGGGTGGGGACTATTGGACTTAAAATTTTGATTTTTATTGAGATATAAGTGACATATAATATTGTGTAAGTTTATCTTTTTTTAAAAATTCATTTGAGAGAGAGTCAAAGACAGAGAGTGCGCAAGCAGGGGGAGAGGGAGAAGCAGACTCCCCGCTGAGCAGGGAGCACGACATGGGGCTCGATCCCAGGACTTGGAGACCATGACCCGAGCCAAAGGCAGATGCTTAACTATGTGAGCCACCCAGGCGCCCCAACATTGTGTAAGTTCAAGTTGTACACCCGTTGATTTGATTGATTGGTTTTTGTTTTTAAGCAGACTCCACACCCAGTGTGGAGCTCAATATGAGCTTGAACTCACAAGATCAAGACCTGCGCTGAGATCAAGAGTCCAGTGCTTAACCGACTGAGCCAACCAGGCGACCCTGATACACTTATATATTGCAACAGTGTTCCCTGATTTGATACATTTACATATCCCTATAGTGTTCCGATTTGATACACTTACATATTGCAACAGTGTCCCTTGATTTGATACAGTTATATATCCCAATAGTGTCCCGATTAGATACATTTATATATTGCAACAGTGTTCTCTGACTTGTTACATTTATATATTGCAACACTGTCACCTTAGCATTAGCTAACATCTCCATCATGTCATACACTTACCATTTCGCTACAGTGAGAATAATTAAGATCTAGTCTCTTAGCAACTCTGAAGTTTATACTACAGCGCTGTGAACTGTAATCACAGTGCTGTGGGTTACATCTCTGAGACTGATTTGTCTACCAGTCACAAGTTTGTACCCTTTGACCAACATCTCCCCACTTTTCCCATCCCCTGGTAACTGCCATTCTACTCTGAGGTCTAGGAGGTCCGCTTCTTGATTCCACATGCGCTATCCCATGGTATTTGTCTTTTTCTCTGGCTTCCCTCATCTTGCATAATGCCCTCCAGGTCCATGGATGCTGTTGCAATCTTCTGTTCTTAGATGTTGCATCTCATCCTTCGTACAGAAGTACTTTAGGCTCCGCAGTTTACCGTGTAAAAGGATTCCTGAGGCAAAGCTGGGCACGAAATAGAATCTGGCCAAAAGGGAGTCTTACGCTGGAAAAGGAGTGCTTCTGGAAGGAGACTGCGGTGGGTTTGTCCCTGGGGAGAAGACACCCCGCTCGTGGCAAAGGTAGAGACAGTGATAAGTAGTAGCAACTGGTAAGTCCCCAAACAGACGGCTGGAACACCAAGGCCAGAATTTGACCCCAAGGGTCCACGATCTCCAGACCGGGGCTCTGCCCCGATATTTAGTGCTAGGACCCTGTGTTCTAGGAGTTGGGCTGTGACCACCCCGGCAAATGGGATCGGTTCCAGGGCTGGCACAAGGGTCTAAGGAGGTTTCCAGAACCATGCCTTGTTTCCCAGACAAACATAGGCCTGGAGAGTGAGAGACCAGGTGGGCCCGGGGCTCTCTCTCCACCTGAGGTCTCCTGCTATATTCTTAGACATGAGTCTGGGGTGGGGGTGTTTCAGGAAAGCAAGTAGGTGGACTGGGCGAATCTGGCCCCGAGAGGGCTCCTGCATGCTGAGATCTTGCTCTAGGAACTGTGATGAGAGAGTTCACTTATCCCCAGGCACCGAAGAAGACCACAAAGTTTCTTTTCTTCTTTCCTTCAGCAAGAATTGGTTGGCTGCGTGGGACGGGGCAGACGGCCGTAGATGAGACAGACGTGGCCCATCCAGGGCACACAATCTGGGGAGAGAGGCAGACAAGACAGATGGAAGAGATGTGGATCAGATCCTTTCAAACATGGAAGGCACGGTGTGACCATGCCCAAGGATGGCGACCTGGTGGGAGAGGCCACTTGGAGTCGGTGACCTCGGAGCCAGAATGGAGGGATTAGGAGAAGCCAGCCATGTAGGGAGTGGAAGAGGGCGAGTCTGGACATTTCGAGCACTGGGAGGAATCAGCTTCAGGATCCTGCATCAAAGGGATCCTGTCGCTGTATGGCAAAGAGCTTTTAGGCTGATGCGGTGTGGGACAGAGATGGCCGGCGGGAGGCAGAAATGAGGTGAGCCGGAGCCGGATGGTGGAAGGTGTTTGAGGACATGATAGAGACTCTGGCTTTTGTTCAAAGTGGAAAAGGAAGCAATTCGAGGCTTTTAAAACTGCAAATGACATAATCTGATTGCACTGCTTAAAACCACTGAGCTGGGCAGAGAAAAGCCATCAAGGTCGCTGTTGTAGAGATGAGAAGGGAAGTGAGAAAAGGGGCACCTGGGTGGCTCAGTGGGTTAAAGCCTCTGCCTTCGGCTCAGGTCGTGATCCCAGGGTCCTGGGATTGAGCCCCGCATCAGGCTCTCTGCTCAGCGGGGAGCCTGCTTCCCTTCCTCTCTCTCTGTCTGCCTCTCTGCCTACTTGTGATCTCTGTCTGTCAAATAAATAAATAAAATCTTGAAAAAAAAAAAAGAAAAGAAAAGAAAAGAAAAAAAAGGAAGTGAGGAGGCCAGAGCAGGCAGGGGCCCTGGGGAAAGATGCCAGTGTGGGCGCCGGGTGTCCGCAGGGCAGCGGGGTCAGGGTGCTGACTAGGGTGACGCCCACCCAGCGGTATTGACAGAGAGCTCTGTGCCTGTTATAGATCCTGCAGGTGAGGCCGTGAGGTCCACGCGATGGGGGTGACCAGGTGGGGCTCCAAGGCAGGCGATCGGAGAAGGCCTCTCTGCTTGGGGCCTGAATGTCTTAGAGCCGAGCATTCCTGGGAGTGGGACGAGGACATTAAAGAGTGTGTGTGTGTGTGTGTGTGTGTGTGTGTGTGTTGGGGAGTGGGAGTGTGTTTGCATGTTCTGAAATGAGTCAAATGAAATGAGTCAAATGGCCCCTTGATGGTTCCATCCATTAGGCATCTGCCTTCAGCTCAGGTCATGATCTCGGGGTCCTGGGATCAAGTCCCGCATCGGCCTCCCTGCTCAGGGGGCAGTCGTCTTCTCCCTCTCCCTCTGCTCTTTCCCTGCTCATGCTCTGTCTCAAACACATAAGTAAAATCTTTAAAAAAATAAAATAAAATGAGTATGATGAAAGGAGTGGGGTCTAGAACAAGCAGAGTCTGAGGGAGATACAGCTGAAAGACAGGTCCTCGGGGAGCCGGTCTGGGTCTGTCTATAGGGAGGGAGATGCGCACACACACTCGAGGACAGATAGTCTTGTCAGAGATGATGAGGATTAGGAGTACAGATTCACGCTGTAAGGCTACATCCATCCAGGGCCAGTGGGTGAGATGATCGGAGGGATCCCCCAGCTCCAGGAAACGCTGACTCAGTGTCTTGATGACCAAGTGGCATCCATTCCTGACCAGGTGGCCCAGTCATCCCACCAGGTACATAGGGCCATGTCCCTGGGAGAGGCTGTCGGTGCCAGGATACTCGGCCCTCCACTGCCCATCTGGCCACTTCTCAGGGGCTGAGTTTGCCACAAGCAGCCTTGGTGGGTGAGGGGCTGTCTCCTTCTGGGACAAAGAGAAGAGAGGTGCGCTCTATCAGAGACAGACCCCCGAGCTGGCGTTCTTCAGCTTCAATGACACGACTGCATGGGCATAGCCCGCCTGTGCCCCTCTGCATTGCCTGGGTGGGACCCGGGGGACCCGGGAAACCAGCACAAGCATGGGGGTCCTCCTGCCTGCTGTGCCCTGGGAATAAATCCTCTGTGACTCGGGGGTGCAAGTCTTCTGCTGGCATCCGTGAAACAGGGACGAGATAGCACATGAGTGTGTAGGAATTACAAAGTCCCAGGCCTTGACAGACATGTTCTTGAGGAACGAGCTGCCAATCCCTCCAGTCTCCGAGGCTCCCCAGGGGAGGTGGGCTCAGGCGGGGCTGAGGTCCTGCTTCCCACTCAGAGTCAGCAGCTCAGCCTCTCAGAGGATTTGGAAGAGTGCCTGGAGCATAGTGAGAAGGTTAAGAGAAAGGAGCTATTCCTGGAGTTATTAAATGCTTTTTACGGAGGCATTGCAGACTCACAGTGTACGAGGAGGCAGGGCTCATTTGGAATATTCTGGGAAGCCAATGAACGCATCCGGGGGATCTGGGCTACGGTGTTATGGGAACCAGATGAACGCACTTGGGGGTTTGGCCTCCCCCACGTGGAAGAGTTGCTCCCCCAGTGGTCACAGCTGACAGGATGATAGATGACAAAGCATGGTTATTTGTGCTTTTATATATATATTGAATTGTGCATATATTTATGTGTATATAACTTCTATGTAAAATTATGGAGGCTGACCAGTCCCAAGATTTTCATCCAGCAAACTAGAGACCCAGAAGAGCCGGTGGTGTAGTTCTCATCTGAAGGCTGACAGGCTTGAGACCCAGAAAGAGCCAAAGGCACGAAACAAAAATGAATTTCCCAGCCGAAAGGCAGTCAGGCAGAAAGAACTTTTTGGTCTATTCAAGTCTTCAACCGATTAGAGGAGGCCCACCCACACTACGGAGGGCCATCTACTTAACTCGGAGTACTGATTCCAAGGTTAATCTCCTCCAGGACAACCCTCCTCCAGGAACATGCCTGGAATAATGCTTGACCAAGTATCTGGGTGCCCCATGGTCGAGTCAGGCCGACACATAAAATTAACGTTAACCTACAAGACTTCACGGGGAACTTCAGAGGAGGTAGGTCTGCTTCTGAGCAGGCCTTGGCACAGGTCTTTGGAAGTGTGCAGGGAGAGGCTGAAAAGCATCACAGTTATGAGCAAGGGCGTGGTCCAAACAGCCGAGCTTCCAACCCTCTCTCCACCATTTAGGGGTGAAATGCCCGTTACGTGCTTTATTACAAAGATGGTGGCAGACAATTCCTCCCCAGCCTGCGGAATCATGTTGCTTGTCCCATGGAGAGGTGGAGTTTGTTGACCTCCCCTGTGGTCGGGTGACTTGGCTGGGCCAATAGCACATGCTGGGGGTGGCACCGTGTGACTTCTTAGCCTAGGCAGTACGAGACTTGGCAGCTTCTGATTTCATTGGGTTGGAAGCCAGCCAGCAGATGAGAAGCCCCAAGCTAGACTCTGATGAGTGTCCTGGAGGAAGACCCCGGTGGTCCCATCATTCCCACCAAGGCTCCAGGCATCTGAGGGACGCCATCTTGGATTTTAGCCCCCGACTGAACGAAGCTTCACGAGTCCCTCTAGTCAGCACCCCACAGAGCTGAGAGCCCAGCCAACCCCAGCAACCGTGGGAAGTAAGAAATCATTATTGTTTTCAGCTCTTCCAATTTTGAGAAGTTTCTCGCAGAGCAACAGATGACAAGCAGATCACTTCAGCTCTCTGTGCTAACACATACCTCAGATTAAATTATTTAATGCGTGGAAAGGGTTTGGATCGATTCCTAACACAGTCAGTGCTCAATAGACGTTACCTATTCTGGTTACCCCAGCTTGATGAGTAGGAGACATGCCAGGCAAGGACAGACTCCATCAGAAGTACGGTTCCAGCTGTCCCCTCGGGGCTTATTTAATTCTGTGCAAATAAGAAATACGGATGATAAGCCCGATCCTTTATCAAAATTATCACGGAAACCAGAGGCCCTGAGTTTCAACATGTAGTTACTGAAAAAAACCATAAATTTTTTTAATAAAATTTTTTTTTTATTAAATAAAAGATTTTATTTATTTATTTATCTGAGAGAGAGAGAGTGATAGAGCTCCCACGAGCAGGGGTGGGGAGGTGGGATAGGAGCAGAGGGAGAAGGAGAAGCAGACACTCCACAGAGCAAGGAGCCCCAGTACAGGACTCGATCTCAGAACCCTGGGATCATGACCAGAGCAGAAGGCAGACATTTAACCGACTGAACCACCCAGGCGCATGCCCCACCTTTTTTTTTTTTTTTTTTTTTTTAAGATTTTACTTTTTAATGTCATCTCTACTCCCAATGGGGTGCTCAAACTCACAACCCTGAGATCAAGAGTCACATGCTCCTCCGACTGAGTCAACCAGGAGCCCCCGGACAATCTTTAGTGGCTGACAGAAGTGAGTGAGCCCTCGTAACTAGGTTAGTCATTAACATTTGTGTAAATAGCTCAGAAAAAAGTGAGCAAACATTGACATATCAAACATCTTCAAATGAGAGTCCAAATTATATTTATTCTCTAACTCGCCATCATAAAAGACACCGCTTGAATAACATAGTTTTTTTTTTTTTCTTTTCTTTTTCTTTTTAAATAGTCCTGAGGCTCATTGCCTTGAAACCTCGAAACTGTGACTGTCAGTAATGGACAGTTAGGCTTGTTGAAATGTTTGTTGCGCAACAGTCTGGCCATCTGAAGCTGTGAACGAGATTATAAAAGGGAAGGAGCTCGCTCTACCAGCTTGTGACAATTACCGACGGCGGCGGCTACACTAGGGGCGAGCCCAGAGTACTGTGTATGGTCGTGGAATCACTTGCTTGTACACTTGAAACTGCAGTAACATTGTGTAATTATACTTCTGTTAGGGGCACCTGGGCGGCACGTCGGTTGAGCATCTGACTCTCGATTTCCGCTCAGGTCGTGAGGTCAGGGTCACGAGATCAAGTCTAGGGTAGGCTCTGGGCTCAGCAGGGAGTCTGCTTGAGATTCTCTCTCTCTCTCTCCCCCTCGGCTCCTCCCCCAATCCCATTCCCACCCTCTCTCTCTTAAAAAAAAAAAAAGCCACAATAAAAACTATACTTCAATTTTTTAAAAATGGGGAAAAAAACCCTCCACAAAGTCTTGTGATAATAAACCATTGGCTATGACCTTGCTGACACAGTTTAAAGTATCTTCACCTATAGAGTTTGGGGAGGAGAAAATCTCCTCTACCCTTCAAAGGCTGCTCTAAGAATTAAACCGACATGAAACAGATTAGCAGGAAAAATCAAATTGACTTTTGCTCATATGAGGTTCCAAGACAGAGAGGTAAGTTGAGGCAGGTCTCCGTGCCACTCGGAGCTGAGGACAGGGCCGGGGGCTGGGGCCTCAGAGGGGAGCAGGGCAGTAAGAACACATGCATGGTAATAGATGTCTGCCCTGCCGTGCAGATGGGGCCCTCAGATAAAACCTGTCTTCGGTAATAGCTCTAATTCTGGAAAAGACCCCCTGTTTGAGTCTTCTAGGTAGTTAAGTGAGGGACAAAAGTTTCTCCTGGGCCTGCAAGGTCTCAATTGTTTTCAGCTCAGAAAAACACACATGCCAAAGGGGCACCTTTTTGGGGAGACCTGTTCTGAATTCTCTCAAGAAGATTGCAGACAGGTGGGGCGCCTGGGTGGCTCAGTGGGTTAAGCCTCTGCCTTCGGCTCAGGTCATGATCCCAGGGTCCTGGGATCGAGCCCCACATTGGGCTCTCTGCTCAGCAGGGAGTCTGCTTCCCCCTCTCTCTGCCTGCTTCTCTGTCTACTTGTGATCTCTCTCTCTGTCTGTCAAATAAATAAATAAAATCTTAAAAAAAAAAAAAAAGGAAGAAGAAGAAGATTGCAGACAGGGCTTTCTGGCCGGCTCGCTGGAGATCTGAGTCATGAGTTTGAGCCCCATGTGGAGCATAGAGATTACTTTAAAAAAAAAAAAAAAAGCTAACAAATTTAAACCAGCCTTGGGGCACCCGGCTTGCTCGGTCAGAAGAGCATCACAAGACTCTTGATCTCCTGGGTTGTGAGTTCAAGCTCCACGTTGGGTGTACAGAGGACTTAAGTAAATAAAACTTAAAAAAAAAAAATGACCACAGAGATTATCTATCTTGGAACAATGTTATTCCTACTTGCAAAGTTATTCTGTGCATAAAACAAATAAATGAATTTAACAGATGAAGTTTAGAGCCATGGTACCCAGCGGGAGGCAGTTTTGCCCCGTTTTAAAATAGAGGTTTTGGGGGCGCCTGGGCAGCTCAGTCAGGTAAGCATCTGACTCTTGATTTCAGCTCAGACCATGATGTCTGGGCGGGCTCCGAGCTCAGCGGGAGTCTGCCTGAGATTGTCTCCCTCTGCTCCTCCCCGACGCACCCCCTCTCTCCACAATAAATCAATCTTTTAAAAAAAGGAAAAAAACATTCCTAAACAAACAGATAAATAAATAGGGGTACCTGGGTGGCTCAGTTGGTTAAGCATCGGCCTTCTGCTCAGGTCACGATTCCTGATCCCCCGGAGTCCTGGGATGGAATCCAGGTCAGGCTCTCTGCACTGCGGGGAGTCTGCTTCTCCCTCTGCCTGCCGCTCCCCCTGCTTGGAGGTGCTCTCTCTCTCTCTCTCCATCAAATGAATAAAATCTTTAAAAATAATACTGGGTCAACAAACAAATAAAATGGAGGATTTTACATATGATTTCACTCATAAAAAAAATAAGCAAGGGAAAAAAAGAGAGACAAACAGAGAAACAGACTCTTAACTGTAGAGAACTGATGGTCACCGGAGGGGGGGACCCAGGTAATGGGGATGAAGGCATGCATTTGTGGTGATGAGAACCAGGTGTTGTATGAATAACTCTCTTGTACACCTGAAACTAATATAACAAGTTAACTAACTGGGATTTAGAAAAAACTAAAAAAAAAAATAGACTTTTTATTATTCTTCAGGGATAGTGAGGCCAACAGATTAGGGCAATTGTTTGCCATTGAAAACATAATTTAGGGGTTCCTCCCCGGGTGGCTCAGTCGGTTAAGCGTCTGCCTTCGGCTCAGGTCATGATCCCAGCATCCTGGGATCGAGTCCCACATTGGGCCCCCTGCTCAGCAGGGAGCCTGCTTCCCCCTCCGCCTGCCTTTCCCCTTGCTTGTGCTTGCACTCTCTCTCTGACAAATAAATAAATAAAATCTTAAAAAAAAAAAAGGAAAGAAAAGAAAACATAGTTTATAACTGGGCTTTGTCTGGGCTCCTGACTCAGCTTCTAAAACTGTTGTGATCTCCTGAGTGATGAGGGGACAGGAGCATCTTTTGTTCTAATATTTGGTCTTCATGCACAGTTTCTGGCACTCGGCTCCCAACACGCCTGGGCTCTCTGGAGCCGTGTCTTTTGCATGCTGGGGAGCTGACTGGTGGCCCTACCTGGCTTCAACAGGGGGACTGGCTGCCACCAACACCCAGGTGTGGCTGGAGGATTGGAGCCTGCACCCAGGGGAGGGGAGGGGCTGGACGTGGAGTCCATCACCAATGGCTAGAGATTTATTCAATTGTGCCTATGTGATGAAACCTTCATAAAACCCCTGAATGATGGAGTTTGGTGAGCTTCTGGGTTGGCACCATCAAGGTGCCAGGAGGGTGATGAGCCCTCAGGGGGCAACCCCTCAAAACCTTGCTCTATGCATCTCTTTTTTTTTTTTTTTAAAGATTTTTATTTATTTATTTCTCAGAGAGAGAGAGAGAGAGAGTGAGCACAGGCAGAGTGGCAGAGGAAGAAGCAGGCTCCCTGCGGAGCAAGGAGCCCGATGTGGGACTCGATCCCAGGATGCTGGGATCACGACCTGAGCCGAAGGCAGCCGCTTAACCAACTGAGCCACCCAGGCGTCCCATCTATGCATCTCTTTTTATAAGGGTGTTCGAGTCTGGGCATATGGGTCCTTCTAGAAGACTGTATTTTATTTATTTATTTATTTATTTATTGCTTAAAAATTTTTTTTAAATTAACATATAATGTATTATTAGCCCCAGGGGTACAGGTCTGTGAATTGTATTTTATTTATTTTTTTAAATAAACTCTATGCCCAGTGTGGGGCTTGAACTCACCCCCTTGAGATCAAGAGTTGCATACTGTACCGGCCCAGCCGGCAGGGCCCCGGTGCATCACTCCTTAGGTGGGGCTACACCTGAGTGGTATCTTTGATAATTAACAGGTTATCAGCAAAGCACTTTCCGGAGTCCTGCGGGCCATTCCAGCACGTTGTTAAATCTGAGGAGGGGGCTTGTGGGAACCCCTGGTTTATGGCCATTCAGTCAGAAGTACGGGGCGGGGGGGTGAATTAGGACTTGCAGCCGGCATCTGAAGGGGGCGAGCAGTCTGGTGGGACCGAGCCTTAACTCATAGGGTCAGAAGGGATGTGAATCACCGGACACTCAGCGTCTGGAAAGTTGGAGAACTGGTTGTGGGTGTGGTTTGCTGTCAGAACCGCCCCCCGTAGTAAAAACAGCCCAGGTACCTTCCCAGATCCCAGGAGGAGGGGGCACGCCACCCCAAGGCAAGGCACCAGGGTCCGACAGGAGGCAGAGGGAGGGGAAAGCATTGCCAAGAGCCTGACTGGGGGTTACTGTGGGAAAGAAAGGGGGAGGCAGGGTGTACAGATTTAGGATGGGCCCTTGGCCATTAAGAGGTGTCCTGGTTGTCTGGCCCCGGCCCCTGGGGATTAGGGCAGAGAAGAGGGGGCATCTGCATAGGGAAGACACACTCAGAGGCCACTTTGCTGTTTCTAGGAATCAGCTAGACCTGAATAGGGCGGTCCCTCCAGGGTCAGCCAGACCCCAATATGTCAAAGCATCAAAAACACAGAATAAATGGAGATGATTATACACCCCTCCCCACCCACGACTTCAGTGTCCTGAGACGGTTTCGGGTGTCTCTCTTAGGGGAAGGGGAGGCAGCTGCCGACACGCAGAAGGTAGAGGCCAGACCTGGAAGCCCAGCAGCTCCCCGCACAACCGGCCACAGAAGGACTCAGCCCCCATTTCGAGCTCTGCTGGGCCTCAGAAACCCTGCTAGAGAACAAACCGAAGGAGCTTATTTTTTCCGCAGCTGATTCACGAATCCAGGGGACTTTCCCCTGAGACCTCTGGTGTTCTGGGCCTCGTGCTGGAGGACGACTGCAGAAGGACCCGCTGGCGGGGGGCGGACTCCAGCCCGGGCTGTCCGAGAGGCGCGTGACGACAGCCCTGGAAAGAGTGGAACGAAGCGAGGGCTTCTGTGTGCCAACTGTTTACATTCCTCTTCCAGAGTCTTTGATTTGATGAGAAACATGAGTAATTGTTTTGTTCTGCTGAGCAGGATGGCATCTGCTTCTCCCTGCGTCTCGTGAGCTCGCCGGGCATCCCTGGCGATGGGATCAGGCAGGCACCTGGGACCAGCTCTGTCTCCAGTGGGCGTAAGAGAGCTCTGTGAACGAATGAGTGAGTGAATGAATGCACGCCGGCCCAGCCCCAGCACGTCTTCAAGGAATACGGACTACATGCAGACAGAGGCCTCAACGATTCCTTTCTGAATCTTCTCCCCCCACTCCTTCCTTAACAACAAACGGGGTAGAGGAAGATACCTGTGGACACCATCTGCAGGGACACTAGGTGGCCAGTGTCCCCACGAACCCCGAATGCAAGCCCACGGGGCTCAGCCAGAGACAGACGTCTCATTCAAAATCACAGCATCACACCGAGAAGACGAGGATATCACCCAGAGAAACCTCAGAAGATGCCCAAAGAGGCACCGAGGGGGGGGGGTCAGGAGAGGACTAGAAATGTTGAAGAAGATATTTTAGATGTAAATTGGGAAAAAAAAAAAAGGGAAAAAAAGGAGATATTTTTAAAATGACAGCTGAACTGTAATAGGAATGAACAGACCCACAGAACACATGGTAGGTGAAAGTGAATATGAAAAGAAGAAGAAGAAAAAACAACCAGATATAAATGACCGTAGCCGACCACTCCCCACAAAGCGAGAGGAAAGAGGAGAGAGGAGGAAAGACCTAAAGAAGAAAATCCAAACCCAGGGAGGGAGACGGAGAATAAAGGCCAGAATCTAAAAAAAAAATTTCCTGAAATTCGAGATTTGGGCCTTCAAACAGAAAGGCCCAGGATGTAACTAGAAAAGCCAGCCGAGGGGCGCCTGTGGGGCTCCGTCGGTTAAGCGTCTGCCTTGGGCTCAGGTCACGATCTTGGGGTGCTGGGATGGAGCCCCGCGCTGGACTCCCTGCTCAACGGGGAGCCTGCTTCCCCCTCTCTCTGCTGCTCCCCACTTGTGCTCCCTCCCTCAAATAAGTAAATAAAATATAAAAAAAAAAAAAAAGAAAAGAAAAACTAACCAAAACCAGTCCTCAGCTTCTAGAAAAACTACTAGTTGGCTTTTTTTTTTTTTTTTAAAGAGGAAAACAATTATTTAGACATCTGAGCAATAGATCAAGTTGACTTAGAAGGGAGAGAAAGTTAGATCAGCATCAAAGGTTTCCACCGAGGGGCTGTGTTCCAGGAGAGAGTGGTTTGGTAGGTGAAGGATACTCAGCAACGTATTAAAACAAAGGAACGAAAATACATCTTGGCTGAGTGGGGGGTGCAGGGATGACCCAGATCAGGAAATCAGTAATTTATCATCTTAACAGAGAGAAGTAGAGAAAGAATCCCATGACCATCCCCAGACATGCTCAAGGGGCATTTGACAAAATGTAATAACTATTGTTTTATTTTTTTAAAAAGATTGTATTTTTTTATTTGACAGAGAGAGATCACAAGTAAGCAGAGAGTCGGGCAGAGAGAGCAGAAGAAGCAGGCTGCTAGCTGAGCAGAGAGCCCGATGCGGGGCTCGATGCAGGGCTTGATCCCAGCACCCTGGGATCATGACCTGAGCTGAAGGCAGATGCTTAACCCACTGAGCCACCCAGGCGCCCCTGTAATACCTGTTCTTGTTGGCACACAGTGAAACAGAATGTGACGGTTCTTTAAAACGTGAGATAGCTTAGCCTGAAATTCAGGATCTCAGTGAGTACACATTCGGGTAAATATCACCCCAGAAGCTAAACCTAGGTCAGGCACAAGAGAAGAGCCCCGCTGTCTGGGGACGGCGTGTCTTCCGTGATGTGTCGGCGAGGAGGACTTCCTAGCCACCTGTCAGCATCTGGGAAAATGCATTGTCCTTTCGGGTCTGGCAGCAGGTTCCCCCCCTCCCCTTGGTGCCACCGACAGGTGAAAGGGACCCAGCTGCAAATGACCCAGCACCCCAGCACGACCATTGGCCAAATACTCTGCGCCTGCCTGCAGTGTGTCGGGCACTGAGCCCAGGGTCATGGTGACAGCTGGTCGCCCGCCTTGCCTTGCTTCCTCGAGGCATTGTAACAAGACGCGCAGACCTCGCTCCTGTCCCCCTGAGTCCATGGCATTATCTGGGTCTGGGGAAAACCATCTGGGGGACACAGCCCCATCCCTTTTCCCCTGCCATGCCCTGGGTGATCAGTCTCGGGGGCAGGCCTGCTGCGGGTGCAGCCAGCACTGGCCCACGGAAGGGAGGCCCGCCCAGCTCCCGCTCTCTTCCTCTCTCTCCCCCTCTCCCCTTCCCTCCCTAGGTCTGCCTCCCCCCTGCTCACTCTTGAAACGCGTTAACTGCTTGCGCCGCCTTTAAATCACCAAGTTACCCGGCGGCCTTGAAAATGCCTGCGACCTTCCTCGGAGCTGGACCCTGGAAGACAGTGTCCTCCGCAGGCGGCCTGGGGAAGGGGGGGGGTCACCTGCCGCCCCGCAGGCGTCCCGCGACAGGGGACCCGCTCCGCTTTGCCCGAGAACCACGCCGGCTTTCACCTGCGTTCCTTACTGCTCCCTCCTGCTCCGGGAACGTCGCTTACCTTGCTCGTCGGCCTCGTCGCGCACGGAGGACTGCGGGAGCCGCAGCTCAGGTCGCCCCGCGGAGACGCCTTCGCAAGTGGGCGGGGCCGGCTCACCTGGTCGCGGCCCCCCGCGCGGCCGGCCCGGTGCGCATCGGCTGTGTCGGGGCGCCCTCTGCCGGTGGCGCGGGCGCTCTGCGGCCGCGGGCGGAGGTCGGAGGTCAGCGGGCAAACTCCAGCCGGGGGCCCTACCCCCTGGGCCTCTGGGGACATAATCCCGAATGTGGGGGCCCCCGTCCTTGGGAGCTCAGGGGGTTTTGTTTTCCATTTTATTTTATTTTATTATTTTGGTTTATTGTTTTTTATTATTTTACTTTTAAATTTTATTTTTTATTGTTTCATGTTTAACTATCTTGTATTCTTTATTGTATAGCTTTATTTTTATTTTGCTATTTATTTTATGTCATTATCTATTTTATGTTATCACTTATTTTATTTTATAATAAATAAATTCGACTTTTACGATTAACATCGTGTGTGGGACGCCTGGCAAGCTCCCCGGGAAGGGCATGCGAGTCTTGACCTCGGGGTTGTGAGTCAGAGCCCCGGGTTGGGTGAAGAGACGACAAATAAATACATAAACATACAAATATACATAACATTGTTTATGATTTTCAGCCACCGTTAACTACGTGACTCGCCCCCACTGTGCTCAGCCGAAAAGGATAACTCCCACCTGCCCCTGCGTTGTGTCCATTAACTTTCTTGAGTGTGTTCAGATGTGTGGGGCGAGCACTGGTCCCAGTCGGTTTTCATACTAACTCTGACCAGTAGAACTGCTCCTAAAACCAGCTGAACGGACGGAAGAGGCAGTTCTGCTGATATCATATCTCCGCTCGGCGATAAAACAAAGGCACTTGTTACTGGAGGTGGGAATGGAGGACACGCTACATTTTGGATAAGATGGCTTGATGCTTTTTAAAAGGTCTGGAATATGCATTTATTGAATCAACTAATTTTCTTCCTGGGTTCCCCTGATAGGGACCTTTGTTTTTTCGTTGCTGAGTTAGTGAGAGGGAGTGAGAGTGTGGGTCCTCTCTCATTATAATCATAACATCACAGACCTTCGTCCACTGCTTCCCCAGACACTGGGTCATAAAGATCCGCTTACCCACGTGTCCTCACACAGCAAGAAAGGGCACATCAGCAATTATGTCCTCCGAGCACCCCAGCAACAAACATACCTTCCTTTCAAGGTTTCTCATCAAATCCCCATGTGGTGCAGGGTATCCGTTCATTTTAACCAAGGCTAATTCAGATTTTTTTTTAAGATTTTTATTTATTTATTTGACAGAGGTCACAAGTAGGCAGAGAGACGGGCAGAGAGAGAGGAGGAAGCAGGCTCCCCGCTGAGCAGAGAGCCAGATGCAGGTCGATCCCAGGACCCTGAGATCATGACCTGAGCCAAAGGCAGAGGCTTAACCCACTGAGCCACTCAGGTGCCCCGCTAATTCAGATTTTTTAAAAAAGATTTTATTTATTTATTTGAGAGAGAGCGAGAGAGAGCAGGAGCCTGGGGGATGGACAAAGGGAGGGAGAAACAGACTCCCTGTTGAGCAGGGGGCTTGGTCCCAGGACCCTGGAACATGACCTGAGCTGAAGGCAGACACTTAACTGAGTGACCCACCCAGACATCCCAAGGCTAATTCATTTATTTTTAAAAGATTTGATTTATTTATTTGAGAGAGAATGAGTGGGGTGAGGGGCAGAGGAAGAAGCAAGAGCCCAACATGGGGCTTCATCCTGGGACTCCGAGATCATGACCTGACCTGAAGACAGACACTCAACAACTGAGCCACCCACGTGTCCCAAAAAGTAGCTTTATTAAAGCAGGGAACAGGGGAACCTGGGTGGCTCAGTGGGTTAAAGCCTCTGCCTTCGACTCAGGTCATGATCTCAGGGTCCTGGGATCGAGCCCCGCATCGGGCTCTCTGCTCAGCGGGAAGCCTGCTTCCCTTCCTCTCTCTGCCTGCCTCTCTGCCTACTTGTGATCTCCGTCTGTCAAATAAATAAATAAAAATCTAAAAAAAAAAAAAAAAGCAGGAGACAAGACCCATGGCCGCCTTCCCCGATGTCTTATAAGAGCCCGCCCCGGCCAGCCGGCCCCCCACCCCGTGGAGGCAGGCCTGGATATCCAGTCTGCACGTAGTGAACAAAGTCCATCATGAAGGTGCACGTGATGAATGTAACACACGACGACTATCTGACGAGTGGAGATGCAGGCCAGCCCCAGAGGCGGCTCAAATGCAGGTGGCCGCCTCCCCAGCTGCACACTTACCCATCAGGCTGTGCGGCTGGGCTCCCCCTGCCGGCCAGCTGACCCCAGGCTCCTACAACCCGTCCTGGAGGCCAGCCCATCCTGCAGCGGCGTCCTTGGCACTGCCCTGCACTCGCCTTCATTGGGGCTCCTCGTTGGCCTGCCCTGCCCGCATCCCGGTGGCCTCCCTCGGCTCCGGGAGCTGCCCCATCACGTCCCTGAACCCCCTCAGACCTCAACACCACCACAGGGTCCCCCCGGGAGCCCCTCTGTCTGCTGCCTGAGCCGTGAGCTGGTGCAGGGGTTTGCCGATGGCGGGGAGAAGGCTTTCTTCTAAGAAGCTCAGGACACATCAGTTTTGCAGATGCCTGCGTGTTCCTTGCTTCGTGGTTTCTTGTTTTTTGTTTTTTTTCCAATGAACGCAATTTTTTCCCCCACTTGAATAGGGAGGGAAAAAAATCGCTGGTTTAAGCGCTGACTGTGGTTATAGTTGTGTGTTCCAGGAGAAAGGAAGATGGAAAAAAAAATCTGCTTTTTTGCTTCGGAAAACATAACCTTCTGGCATGACGCTGGAGGCTGTTAGTCACTCTGCCTCCCCAGGTTCTATTTTAGCAGAAGAACACTTTGAATTTTATCTGGGCACCTGATGGCCCATTAGAGACATGTGCCATCCCCTGCACCACCCCCCACCACACCGCCACTACCTTGGTCATGTGACTGCTTGGGAGGATTGGGGTAGAAGGGGGATGATCTGCGTAATGAATGGCGCCTGGTTTCCTAAGAAAATTGCTCGCTCTCCATTTGTTTTCTTCCATCCTGCTGCCCGGGGTCTGGAGAGAGCAGCAGTGACCCCCCTAGACGGGGGTGTGGAAGCCATTTGCATCCAGCAGTCTGGTATGTGCTGTGTCTGGAACTGAGCCACCTGCTGGCCTCGTGCCAAACACATATTTCTCTTGGGGGAGAAAGACAGGCCTGTCCTAGCTAGCTGCTGGATTCTGGATTCTGTGTTACATCACCCTGGCAAGCTTTTCCCTACTCACTTGGCTCCAAAGGCAGATTCCCAGAGCAGAGCAGGGAGTGCGGAGATCCAAATAAAGGGACAGAATGGGGAGGACGTTTCCGAGACCGCAGTTTGGGCATCTTGGAACTTGGGGAGAAGTGGGGGGACCCACTCTCCACTCCCAGAGCTTGATCCCCAGCACAGACCTCACCCCAGCTCTCCTGGAACAAACCTGGATTAGCTGGCCGACAGGTGGGCCCCTGGTGGTCGTGGACTAACTGGGCGAGGACAGTATCGAATTCCACACTGTGCTAACTTCTGCGAAATGTCCTCCTCCTGCATTCGAGGAGAGCTTGTAACGGAGAGGCGTGGCGTGGTTGGAGGTGTTAGGAACAGAACAGACTGTCTTTGAGTGCCTTGCTCTACTGGGTTTTAATATCCTCAGCAAGTGGCCTGCTCTGCCCGGTTGGTGAGGGCAGAAATGGTTGGGGGGGGATCCTGGAGGGCTCCGGAAGACCTTCCCCAGCCCCGTGGGGGTGGACCCCGCACAGCTGGGCACTTCCTCCAGGGTCTGCGGTCAGAGCCAGTGGGTGAGGACACAGCTAGCTATAGAGGAAGTTTCACAACCACTGTGCACAGGCCCTGGTGAAGTTGTGACTGCGACCGCCAGATGGAGAGGCCCTGGCAGTGGCAGTAGCGACCAGAGAACTCAGCAGCTTTGGGGTGCTGAATGACAGCCTGCAGGTCGCTTTGCTTCTTCGGGCCCCAGTGGACCCCAAATTGGAGGAGTCACCTCGTAGGGCAGTAAGTGTCCTTCCAGCGGATAAGGGGCCTAAAAGCTGGAACTTGGAGGTGCCTGGGGGGCTCAGTTGGTTAAGCATCTGCCTTCAGCTCAGGTCATGATCCCAGGGCCCTATGATGGAGCCCTGCATCAGGCTCCCTGCTCAGTGCAGAGTCTGCTTCTCGCCCTTCTTCTCCCTTTGCCCCTCTCCTACTGCTTGTGTTCCCCCGCCTCTCTCTCTCTCTCTGTCTCATATAAATGAATAAGATCTTTAAAAAGAAAAAGAATCAGGCCCAACAAAAACGAACACCTGATATATATAGATGACATGTCATGTCGTTCACTCGTTCTTCACACCAGTACTAAGAAGGAGGTGATGTTCTTATGCTCATTTTTTTTTTAAGATTATTTATTTATTTGACAGAGAGAGATCACAAGTAGTCAGAGAGGCAGGCAGAGAGAGAGGAGGAAGCAGGCTCCCTGCTGAGCAGAGAGCCCGATGTGGGGCTCGATCCCAGGACCCTGGGATCATGATCTGAACTGAAGGCAGAGGCTTTAACCCACTGAGCCACCCAGGTGCCCCCTTATGCTCATTTTTTTCAGGGAGGAAACTGAAACTTGCAGGAGGGAGTGGATTGCCCAAGGTCCCAGAGCTAGCACAAGGCGGAGCGGTTCACACTCAGCCTGCCTGACTCCAGGACTGTGGTCTTTCCAGTGCATCACACCACCGCGGACTTGAACTCTTCGTGACAATAATTTTAGAGTCTGTCATCATGACCACCTTGACACTAGATTCAGAAACCGGGGACTGGGTCAGTCTTGAGTCCGGAAACGTGGTAGGACCAAATGGACTGAAGTGGAAGAGCATAACGAGAATTCTTTAACCTGCTGAACTCTACGCCAGGGGCCAGGGGACCAGTTCTGGCCGGTGAAATATAAGTCCAAGTTGGCTGTTTTCTGAACAAGCGTTTGCTCTTCCCGATAACATGATTGTACGCTTTCCCCACCGACATCTGCCCTGATCATAGCTGGGATGCTGGAAGCTGTGGTGGCCACCTTAGGATGAGGCACCAAGAATGACAATGAGAGTAGATGCCAGGGACAGAGGGGAGTACATGAGGAGGGAGCCAGGGTCGCTGAGAGCTGAGCAGCTGGGCGGCTGACCTCCGGCTTTGTGTTATATGGGAAAAATAAAACCTACTTACTTAAATCACAGTGGAACTGACAGGTAAATACCAAAACTAAGTTGTATAAGTCATCAAAATGTATGTCTCACCTAATCGAACAAATGATGAAATGTGTTATTTCTGTCATATTTAGAAGCAGCTCTATCTGGACAGTGGGTGATATTCTTAACCTTAGTGTGAGCTTCCTTGACCCTGATGATCTAAGAAACTTCTCCTGAGCCTCTGCCAAGTACATTGCTCTCTGGCAAAGTGTCAACAAATGGTGGAAGGATTATAACGTTCTAGGGCTCCCTTTGCCTACAGGAAGTATTATTTCACACACGGGTTCTCTGGTTCCCCAAAAAACAAGACTCAAGGGAAATCCATTCACACAAAACATTCCTGAGAATAGCAGACTTTACTGAAGATTTCGTGGAGGGATGGAGAGATTTATTTCACTGAAATGGCAGAGATTTTTTTTTTTAAGATTTTTATTTATTTATTTGACAGACAGAGAGCACAAGTAGGCAGAGAGGCAGGCAGAGAGAGAGAGAGAGGAGGAAGCAGGCTCCCCGCTGAGCAGAGAGCCCGACGCGGGGCTCGATCCCAGGACCCTGGGATCACGACCCAAGCCGAAGGCAGAGGCTTCAACCCACTGAGCCACCCAGGCGCCCCTGGCAGAGATATTTTTAAAATGTATTACTTTTTAAATGTTTTATTTATTTATTCATGAGAGACACAGAGAGAGAGAGAGGCAGAGGGGGAAGCAGGCTCCCCAAGAAGCAAGAGCCCAAGTGGGGCTCGATCCCAGGACCCTGGGATAATGACCTGAGCCAAAGGCAGATACTCAACCATCTGAGCCACCCAGGCACCCTTAAAAATTAATTTTAAAAAAAATGATAGTTGGGTGCCTGGATGGCTCAGTCATTAAGTGTCTGCCTTCAGCTCAGGTCCCAGATCCCAGGGTCCTGGAATCGAGCCCCGCATCGGGCTCCCTGCTCAGCTGGAAGCCTGCTTCTCCCTCTCCCACTCCCCCTGCTTGTGTCCCCTCTCTCTCTGTGTCTCTCTGTGTCTCTCTGTGTCAAATAAATAAAATCTTAAAAAAAAAACATTTAAAAAGTTTTTAAAAATGATAGTTTGCAGAACATCCCTCACTGTTAAAAGTGTTGGCAAGAGGGGTAGGGGGCTGGGGTAACCAGGTGATGAGTATTAAGGAGGGCACATGTTGTGATGAGCACTGGGTGTTACACGCAACTGATGAATTGTTGAACACTACATCAAAAACTAATGATGTCCTGTATATGGCTAAAAGAACATAATAAAAAAAATGTTTAATAAAAAATAATAAAATATTTTTTAAAGTATTTGCAAGGGCTCTGGTGGGTACCTCGACTTGCTCTAGCCTCTCCTTCTATCATTCCCCTTTTCCTCAACCTAAGGACACCCCCTCAGCATCTGGGGCCCACTCTTCTGGTTACAGAAGTGTCTCCCCTTAATGCTCCTAACATTCATCTTTCTCTTTCAACTCGCTCATCGAGACTCTCCTCTGGGCACCTGGGTGGCTCAGCTGGTTGAGCATCTGACTTCCGATTTCAGCTCAGGTCATGATCTCAGGCTCGTGAGATTGAGCCCCGAGGATGAGGCTCTGCACTGGGCATGGAGCCTGCTTAAGATTCTGTCTCTCCCTCTGCCTCTCCCTCTGTCCCTCCTCTGCCCCTCCCCTCCTGCCCCCCTACTCACTCTCACTCTCTAAAAAAAAAAAAAAAAAAAAAAAGTCTTTCCTTGACCTTAAACTCTGGGACCCTTGAAGTCAGGGGCTGGGATGGATTCATTCCTGTGTAGAAATAATGGTGTGCCCCACAAGTCCCCAGAAACTGCCAGTTCTCTTCCTTCCCTGGAGAAATCAGAGCTTTTTTGAAAGGGGATGTATAAAATGGTTACAGACTCGGCTTTCCTCTGCCCTCCCCTCTGCATTCTTAGAAATCCTTCTCTTCCTGTGACAGTGGTGGGGAGGGAGGCGTCAGCTAGTGAGTCATTCAGGAAAGCTCAGCTCTAACCCATAAAGAACCCAAGTTAACAGCATCTTTTCCTTCTCCCCCTGCCTTAGAATGTTGCTGCTTACCCCCACATCCCTCAAACACATCCACTGGCCCCACTCAGGCCCCAGAACCAGGGCTCCAGCCTCCTCCTCCTTTTTTTTTTTTTTTTTTTAAGTAGGCTCTACACCCAGTGTGGGGCTCGAACTCATGACCTTGAGATCCAGAGTCACATGATCTACAGACTCAGCCAACCAGGCACTTGAGCCGGCCTCCTCCTTACTCTCCCAGACTCCAAGCTGCCTCCTTCGGTTCATCCTCCACAACGGCCCTGGAGGATTTTCCTTTAAAGGGGACCTGACACCATCCCTCCCCTGCTCAAAACCACCCCATGCCTTACAATGAAATATTATATAGCCATAAAAAGGAACGGAGTACTGATTTGTGCTATCGCATGGATGAACCTTGAAATGTATGTAAGTGAAAAAAGCCCGACATAGAAGAATGTCACATTATATGATTTCATTTATATGAAATATCCAAAAGAGATAAGTTCATCGGGGGAGAAAGTGGGTGGGTGGTTGTGAGGGGCGGGGGTGGGAGAAATGACGTGCTTAATGGGTCTGGGGTTTCCTTTTGGGATGAAAAATGTTCTAGAAATAGATGGTGGTGATGGCTGCACAAGATTGCCAATGTAGGGGCGCCTGGGTGGCTCTGTGGGTTAAAGCCTCTGCCTTCGGCTCGGGTCATGGTCTCAGGGTCCTGGGATCGAGCCCCACATCGGACTCTCTGCTCAGCGGGGAGCTTGCTTCCTCCTCTCTCCCTGCCTGCCTCTCTGCCTACTTGTAATCTCTGTCTATCAAATAAATAAATAAAATCTTAAAAAAAAAAAAGATTGCCAATGTATTTAACGTCTCTGAATTGTACATTTGAAAATAGTTCAAATGGCCAGTGTTACATAGTGTGCATTTTACCTCAATTAAAAAAAGAACACTCGGGGCACCTGGGTGGCTCAGTGGGTTAAAGCCTCTGCCTTCGGCTCAGGTCATGATCCCAGGGTCCTGGGATCGAGCCCCACGTCGGGCTCTCTGCTCAGCAGAGAGCCTGCTTCCCCCTCCCTCTCTGCCTACTTGTGACCTCTTTCTCTCTCTCTCTGTGTCAAATAAATAAAAAAAAAATCTTAAAAAAAAAGAACACTCCATAGCTCCCCATTGCCCTCGGGATAAAGTCCAAGCCTCACTCAAGGAGTTTCTGACCTGTCTCTGTATTGTCTCTTACTTTATCTGATATTTTCCTGCTTTCCTTCCACAGGCCAGACCCACCTGACAGCTCAGCCACTTCCCATCTGCCTCCTGCCACAACCTAGTCCCTGTGCCTGCAGAGGTGTGCTTCCCCTCCATGGCTGAACCTGCCCATCCTTTAAGACTCACCTCACATACCGTGTCCTGTGCAAGGCTTCCTAAACTCTCCTCCCTGTATTTTTTCCCTTCACAGTGTTTTTCATGATCTCAAATACAAATGGGTATATATTTATTTGTGTCTGTTGTCTCTATTAGGTAGTAAGTTCCATAAAGGCAGAGAATTTGCTCATCGTTCGTGGCTTTCTCCGGCCCCTTCAACAGCAGCACACAGCTGGGGGCTTAACGATCTTTTAACCAACGTCACCCAGATAGCATCTGGGGCAGTGTTGGCATCTGAAACTCTCAACTCCATAGCTTTGGAGAATCCAAAGTGAACCCATGTTCTTTTTTCCTCATTTATACAAATGCTTTTTATTTATTTCCTCATATTTGTTCTAGGCCAAGACCTTCTGAAGACATTTTTACAGAGGTTTAATCTTTTTCTTTTTTTAAAAGATTTTATTTATTTGACAGAGAGAGAAAGACCACAAGTAGGCAGAGGGGCAGACAGAGAGAGGGGGGGGAGCAGGTTTCCCACTGAGCAGAGAGCCCGATGTGGGGCTCGATCCCAGGACCCTAAGATCATGACCTGAGCCGAAGGCAGAGGCTTAACTCACTGAGCTGCCCAGACGCCCCATACAGAGGTTTAATCTTGACAGAAGTCTGGCTCCTTGCCAATGTGGATTTGGTCCAGCAGTGCTAACATCAACTGAGAGCTTGTTAGAAATGTAGAATCTAGGGGTTCCTGGGCGGCTCACTTGGTTAAGCATCTGAGCTTGATTTTGGCTCAGGTCACAATCTCAGGGTGGTGAGACTGAGCCCCATATCGGCTCTGCTCTTAGAATAGCATGGAGTCTGCTTGAGATTCTCTCTCTGGCTCCTTCTCTCTCTGCCCCGCCCCCACTGTGCATGCTCATGCCCTCTCTCTAAAAAAAAAAAAAAAAAAATGAAAAAGATGGGTGCTTGGGTGGCTCAGTCCGTTAAGCGTCTGCCTTCAGCTCAGGTCCTGATCCCAGGGTCCTAGGAATGAGCCCAGCCTTGGTCCCAGCTCAGTGGGGAGCCTGCTTCCCCCTTTCCCTCTTTCCCTCCTCCCTGCCCCTGCTCTCTCTCTGTTTCTCTCTCACAAATAAGTAAAGTCTTCTTTTAAAAAAAGAAAGAAATTTAGAATCTAAGACCTGCTAAATCGGAATCCTTATTTTAATAAGGTCCCCAGGTGATTCATGTACAATTACAGTTTGACAAGCACTCAAAGTCATGAGATTTTGAGATCGTACCGAGCAATGATCACTAATCCCAATCCCACTCTTTAAATAACCTCCTCCAAAGCTATATTCTTTGTGGATTCTGAGTGCCGCTGTATTCTGAGTCCAGAAAGCATTACTGGCTCTCACAATCCCTCCCCTCCAGTTTGAGCATATCTGTCCCATTCTTCCCATCCCCGCAGTTGGACGGGCAGACTCATGGAGGCCACAGTAGTTAGTGAAAGTAGGAAAATAGAAGTAGGTCACATTTGAGGGTCAGAGCCCAATACCTCACCTCTGAGATTCCCATTTTACATAAGTTACATAAGGGCTTGTCCTGTGTCCCATTTCTTCATTCCTTTGCTGAGCCTTCAGAGGTTTGGAGTGAAGGTAAGGTGACTTTTCCAGGGGCACACTGTTAGTGAGGTGGCAGGGCACAGGGTGGGGGAGAGAGATTCCTGGGGCGTCTCCACGTTGCACTGCTGTCCCCAGCAAGTCAGGAGGAACTCCCCGAGGCCTTCTTCACGTTGTCGGCATGCACAAAACACTCACCAACTCCCTGCTACCAATGGGAGCCCTCACTTTGATGAATCCTAGTGGAATGACATTCCTAATTCCCTGTCTCCTGCTTCGTGTCAATTATTATCTTCCCAGCCAATCCAGACCAATAATAGTACTTCAAAAATCCCTTCACCAGTGTCCAGGAGAGTTCCTCTCCCCCATCAAGCATTCCACAATTTTCATATGCAAGTGAGGAATGAATTCTCATCTCACAGAATCCCTTCCCCACTGTCTCCTCCCCCTCCCACCATTTTTCTCTGCATTCCTTTTCTTACACAGGATGATCTAGCTTGCACTGCTCCTAAGCTGGACATAGATTTAAGGTCTCATTTTCATTCCAGGTAGTTTAACCAAATACATATATTCTTTTTTCTCCAAATACTGTGTCCTCCCTTAGGTAATGTCTCCATCTGGGGTCACATAAAATGTTATATGTATGCGTGATTCATTCACTGTGTAGCTCATCAAATGTAACGGGGGCATTTATGGCATTTCAGGCACTATTCTAGTTGCTGGGAAGAAAACGGCGATCAGAACTGTTGGAGCTGAATTGGACCCCCTTCCCAAGGCAACTGATACCATAACTCCTAACATGGTTCACTGGTTTTACCTGTTTTTTAATTTCATACAAATGTGATTACGAAGAACACGCTTTTTAATATCTGGCTTCTCTTGCTTACATTATGCCCACAGGATTAATCTGTATTATTTCTTGTAGTGGTGGCTTGCTTCTCCTTACTGTTTAAGACATTGAAATTAGGATTCTAGGCACCTGGGTGGCTCAGTTAGTTGAGCGACTGCCTTCGGCTCAGGTTATGATCCCGGAGTGCCAGGATCAAGTCCTGCTCAGGCTCCCAGCTCTGCAGGGAGCCTGCTTCTTCCTCTGACCTTCTCCCTTCTCATGCTCTCAATCTCTCTCAAATAAATTTTTAAAACCTTGAAAAAAAAGAAAGAAAGAAATTAGGATTCCCAGTTTCAGCCCAAGGCATCCTAACTGAAGCAATCAATGCTGCTTTGACTGCCCTCCCCAAATCATCAAATCCCTATGCTGGTCAATTTTGGCTAAGTTATGCTGCAGTAAGGAATGAGCCCTCGTCTTCGTGACGTAGAGCAACATTGTTTCCCTACACGTTCGCTGTGAGCCTGTTAGCCCTGGTTACATCTATATTCTTTTCATTCCTGGTCCAACCCAATGCAGACAAAAGAGTCTGTATCAGTTTCTTATGCGGCTATAACAAAGCCCCACTGCACACACTGACTATTTTAGTTTTGAGGTCAGAAGTTCAGAAAGGGGCTGAAATTAGGGTGTCAGCAGGCTGCTCCTTCAGAAGCTCCAGGTGAGAATCCATTGCTTTGCCTTTTCCAGCCGGACATGCATCCTATCACTCCTTCCTCTGCTTCCGTCTCTCTTGCCTCGACTCTGGGCCTCCTTGTGACGACACCAGGCCCACCCGGACAATCCACAGCGACGTCCCCATCTCGAGAGCCTTACATTTAATCGCATCTGCAAAGCCTCTTTTGCTACGGAAGGGAGCGTTTCAGAGGTTCTGGCCCTGGGACACAGACATCTTCTGGAACCAGTATCCTGTGTACCACACAGTGGTAGGTATAGGTCAGTCTTGGGGCCAAGAAAAGAGAAACAGCCGGTCCCTGCAGGTAAAGAGCTTCACGCTTCTCCCTAAAAGGGAGGTTTGCTCGCATTTGCCCACATTTCACTGCTCCTCTGGCGCAGGGCCACCTGCTGTGGCAAGTTCTCCGCCCACATCTGACACCAACAGACAGGATGCCACGAGGACGGGCAGGAGCTAGTCGCATTATAATCCAAAGGAGCGCGGGCACCGGCACACAGAGAGCAGGAAGGATTACGGTAGGAGTGTGGCTCTTGGCCGGCCAAGGGAGCCGGAAAGAGGGAGCAGAAGTGAAAGTCTTTCTCATGGTGGAATGGCTCCTGGGATTTCCTAATCTGCCCAACTTCCTCTTCTTGGAAGGGAACACCCACGGCCTGGTGCGTCGTGGCCCCGGGCGGGCGGGCGTCACCTGTGAGGGGAGGAAGCTCTGTTTCAACCCTAGGACTCTCCCCCCTGGCTCTGCGGAGGCAGAAGGAGGGCCTGCTGGCATCGCTCCGCGTGCGCCCACACGCCCAGGCCTCCGGCTTCTGCCCTCCGCGGTTCACGACGCCCCCCATGCCCCGAGCCCCGGTCAGCCACGGCCTCTGTCGCCTCTCGGCCTACCTGGAAGAGCTGGAGGCCGCGGAGCTGAAGAAATTCAAGATGTATCTGGGCACGGAGGCGGAGGCGGGCAGGATCCCCTGGGGGCGGCTGGAGACGGCGGGGCCCCTGGACACCGCGCAGCTGCTGGTTGCGCACTGCGGGCCGGATGCCGCCTGGCCGCTGGCGCTGGGCCTCTTTCAGCGCATCAGCCGGCGGGACCTGTGGGAGAGAGGACTGAGAGAGGACCTGGTGAGGGGTAAGGAGGTCGCAGCCCGCCGCCGGGGGCCCTTTCCCTGGCGACAGTCTCGGTGTGCACGAGACCCGGGTCCCGCGTCTGCCCTTGGCCTTGCTTGCACTGCGTTCTGCGCCGGACGCCCTCGCTCTGCCCCGAACATCCCTGCTTCGCCATCAGAACCACGGAGGCACTCCGTGGTGTGCGAGTTCTTTCCTACCCCTGGGCCTGCCCCTGGTGCTCAACCTGTCTGACTTCTGCAGCGCCCGATTTCTCTTCCTGTACCTCCCGCCCTATGAGATACTCTCGGGGATGCTCCCCTGCACTCCCTCCTCTAACATGGCGTCCACGGTGCACAAGGACCCTCTGGGTGCTTTAAAAAAAAAAAAAAAAGATGTTATTTATTTATTTGACAGAGAGAAATCACAAGTAGGCAGAGAGGCAGGCAGAGAAGGGGGGAGCAGGCTCCCCCCTGAGCAGGGAGCCCGGGTGAGGGGCTCCATCCCAGGACCCTGGGATCATGACCCGAGCAGAAGGCAGAGGGTTAACCCACTGAGCCCCCCAGGCGCCCCTGCGCTCGGTGCTTTAAGTGCTGTGTGAGAGAGATGATTATGATCCCGCCTGTTACAGAGGTGAGGAAACTGAGGCTCAGAAAAACACGGTGTGCCCCAGGGGAGAGTTCCTGGGCTAAACCACGCGGAGTGTTTCAGGCACTGTGCTGCGCGTGCCAGCTGCCGTTGGAGGGGGCGCGGCATGAGAAAACAGAGACCCTGGTTTGTAGCATTTGCTACTCTGGGTCGTGTAAATACTCCCGGAAGGGCTGATCTGGAGTTCCCAATGGGATGCCCACTGGCTTGTAATTCACTGAAATGTAGCGGCAGACTCGAGCGGGTGAGGCCTGATGACAAGAGGCCGCCTCAGATCTGGTCTCACGTGGCTCCTACTCTCCTTGTCTCCATCCCCGGAGAACACTGCAGAGGCCTTGGACTGCGGGAGTGTGAGATGGCGTTTCCATCTTGCCTCAAGGACACCTATGAAAGTCAAAGCACTTTCAGCAATAAAGAAAAAAGGATAAATGAATTCATTTATGATCTCATATAATTGTTGGACTTCTAGAAGTTATACATACTTCTTATAGGAGATTCAAATAATGCACAAATACTGCGTGCCCCCTTCCTTCTGCCATTGTACCTAAACCTCTCCCCAGCATCACAGCTGATGACTTTGGCCAGCACTTTTCTGCAGACTGTGTCCTTTCAACTCGTGGAGGGGCAGCCCTGTGGTCTGAAGCTCATTTTTTTTTCCAGCTGTGTGGTGCTGGAGAACCAGTGTGTCTCTCTGGGCCTCTGTTGCCTCATCAGTAAGACAGAAGGGATTGGAGCAGTTCAGTGGTTCTCTAATGTTACGCATGCGTGGGGATGGTCCAGGTGCCCTGCTGGGAAGGGAGCATCCAAGACCAGCAGGTTTGGGGCCCCAGGCATCTGCATTTGGATGTGGGTGGTGTTCATGGCACGCTTCAGAAAACACTGAGATGGACCTCTCTGATGTCTTTGTCAGCTGTAATATTCACTGATGACTTTTTTCTTTAAATTGTGGTAAAATACACCTAACAAAACTATTATAAATGAATTGGACTCTTCAAGATATGTCACAGATGTGGAATCATAGAGTGTCTTTTGGTGACTGGCTTATTTCACCTAACATAATGGTGTCTTTTTTTTTTTTTAAGATTATATTTATTCATTTGAGAGAGAAAGAGAACAAGTAGGGGGGAGCGGCAGGCAGAGGGGGAAGCAGGCTCCCCACTGAGCAGGGAGCCAGATGCGGGGCTCGATCCCAGGACGCTGGGATCATGACCTGAGCTGAAGGCAAGTGCCACCCAGGTGCCCCAAGCCTGATGTTTTCAAGACTCATCCATGTCGTTGCAGGTGTCAGAGTTTCCTTCCTTTTAAAGACTGAATAATATTCCACTGTGGAATACACACACACACACACACACACACACACACACACACACACACACACATTTCATTTTAATTCATTCATCTCTTGACAGGCACCAGGGATGCTATTCCCTTTTGCTTATTGTAAATACCGCGGTGGTTAACATGGGGCTACAACTAGCTCTTCGAGGCTCTGCTTTCAACTCTTCTGAGTATGTACTCAGAAGTGACATTGCTAGATCAAATAGTAATTCTATTTTAATATTTTAGGAACACATTGTTTTCCATTGGGGCTGCCCCATTTTACCTTCTCACCACAGTGCACAAGGGTTCCAGTTTTCCCACATCCCCGCCAACACCTGTTATCTCTAGGTTTTTGTGTCTTTTTTTTTTTTTTTCATTTTTAAAGAAAATAATCTGTATGCCCTCTGTGGGGCTTGAACTCACTGCCCTGAGATCAGGAGGGGGGGCCCTCTGTTATGTTTGTTTAAAGCAGCTGTCCTAATGCGTGTGAAGTCTGATTTCCATCATTTGCGATTAGCTTCAACTGCTACTACCTTAGTCCTAGTTTCCCCAAAACCTCACACATCCGGTCTTTGGCAAATCCCAGGACTTCCAGCTCCAAGGCCTCCCTCTGCTGCCACCCAGTGGGTAACCCACCTTGCACTTGGGTAAGGGCCCCTAGATGTGCTTTGATCCCCACCCCCTCCCACTGCCACCCCTCCCCCAGCTCCCCCAGCTCCTTCCTTACAGGCACAATAATCTGTACAACCATTGATTAGATCATTCCCCTCCCTCGTTTTGAATTCTCCAAAGGCTGCCTGTTGTGAATGGAATGTAATCCAAACTCTTCAAACTTGCTTGCATAAGATCTGGCTGAGCCCCTCTCTCCAAACCCGCCCAGCACTTACCCTGAAACTCATTCCACTCCAACTTTATTCCTCTCTTGTGTCCACAGGACCTTTAGACTTGCTGTGGTTTTTGGTTTGTTTTTTGGTTTTTGGTTTTTGTTTGTTTGTTTTTTTGCTTAGAACACCTTTGCTTGGGGCACCTGGGTCGCTCAGTGGGTTAAGCCTCTGCCTTTGATCTCAGGGTCCTGGGATCAAGCCCTGCATTGGACTCTCTGCTCAGCAGGGAGCCTGCTTCCCACCCTCACCCCCACCCCCCACCCCACCCCCGCCGTCTGCTGCTCTGCCTACTTTTGATCTCTGTCAAATAAATAGATAAAAATCTTTTTAAAAATTAAAAAAAAAAAGAACACCTTTACTCATGTATCTGGCCCCTTGCCATTCAGATCTTATACTCTGTTCTGCTTACCCCCCCATTTACCCCACTGATGAAGGAGGGGTATCCCACCCCAAATGGTTTTAGATGGCTACAAACATGTCACCAAACACAGGATTGATGAGACTGACAGCAGTAGCATGCACGCCGCCCAGGGGAGGAAACCCCAGGCACCGTGCAGGTCTCACAGGGTTGCTCTCGGAACACAGTGAATCTGCAGGGGCTGCAGGGGGCAGGCTTTGCAGACACAGGAGCATGGGGGCTTTGCGATTCCTGAAAAAAGGATGAGATTGACCTGTTTGATCTCACTGGCCAGCAGGGAACTGGAACCTTTGAGAATGAGGACCAGGTGAGGTGCAGTAGGGGCTAGGAAATGGGGATGAGGTGGGGGGCAGCTGGTCTACCTTTACCAGGAAAACTAGGCAGCTGGGGAGCCTGTCCCACTAGATGGGGCCATACCTGGTCGGAGCACCGGAACTCACACTTAGGCTCACATTTCAGGGTCCCGTGGAACTCAGAGATGCCCGGGAAGCTCTTGGAATCTCTGATTTTACAATACATCTCCAGAAAAGCCTTTCCCGGCCAACCAAACTCAAACACTACTTTTAATCACTCTGTTGTGTACCCTTCTTCAGTTTTAAGTAAACTTTCATCATTATCTGGAGTTATCATGAAGTGTTTATTTAATTTAATTTATTTTATTTTAAAGATTTTATTCATTTATGTGAGAGGGAGACACGGCATGAGCAGGGGGAGGGGCAGAGGGAGAGGGAGAAGCAGTCTCCCCGTTGAGCCCGTTGAGCCCAGAGCAGGGGACATGGGTCTGGATCCCAGGACCCCTAGATCGTGACCTGAGCCAAAGTCAGACGCTTAACTGACGGAGTCACCCAGGCGCCTCTGAAGTATTTCTTTTTTATGTGCTCAGCTCCCCACATCACTAGAATGTAAGGTCCACGGAGCAGAGCCCTTATTTATTACTGTGTATCCAGTGCTAGCAAAATTTGCCTGGATAACGCTGGTGGCCAATGTGTGTGTATTGGTTGGATGGATACATGGGTGGGTGGGTGCGTGGATGGACGGGTGGCTGGATGAGACATGGCCAAGGATGGAAGGAGAGGGAGGGAATCCAAGCTGATTCACACCTGCCTGCCTGGGGGAATTCACCATGATGGGCCCCCAGAAAGGAGAGCAGGTTAGGAAGCATGAGTGCTTTCAACAGCGATGCATATGTGAGGAGACTGCCAAACATTCGCGGTGGGGGTGGGCGGAGTTATATGCACAGCTTGATGTAATAGTAACTACTGTTTTTTAAATGGACATACAAGTTATGTTGGTTTCAGGTGTGCACGGTAGATGCTGGCTGACCTCCTAAAATGTCTCTTCCAGATACTGTACCTGGTGGCCCACCCGCACTGGGAAGCCAGTCAGCATGTTCTCTGGAAGTCTTTCCTGGAGCTCCAACAAGAGGTGGGCTGTCAGCCATGTATCTCGTAGAATGCGCAAGGCCACATGCATCAGACTATCCACCAGAGTCCGTCAGGCCAAAAAAAAAAAAAAAAAAAAAAAAGAACATGTAAAATTAATGTTTGCATATAACAAGAAATCTTGGGTGGGGTGGTTGCAGAGTTGATGTAGTAGATCCACAACACCGTCAAAGCCCCAACTTCTTGCTGGTTCATTTGTCCTGACACTTGTCATTTCACAGTTACAAGATGGCAGCCAAACCATGCAAGTGAATTCCAAGCTAGGGAGAAAAGAGAGACGGAAGGCTCTCTTCCTCAACGGAGTATCGTTTCCTTCAGGAAAACATCTGTTCAATAAGCTTCCCCCTTCCCAGTCGTCATCCCCTTATACCTTATTGGTCGGGACTGGGGCCCATTCCCAGACCAGCCACTGGCAGCAGGGAATGAGATTGCTCATGACTGGTTGAGTCAACATTCATCCTCTGGGGCTTGTGAAGGGACAGTGTTCCTGGAATCAAGGGATCAGCACCCATTACCTTAGTAGAGTCAGAACTGTTGGCAAGGAAGAAGTGACTGTGGGCTGCAGGACAGGCAGCACCACCGTCAACAATAAAGCCAATGATTCTGGACACCTTTCAAGGAGCCTGAAGGCACTGGGCATAGCACAGGGCCAATATATCGTAACTCCTTCTTTGTTCTCATCCTTATTTTAAGCTTTTCTATTTTCCTAATGTTCTGTGTCTCAAAATAAGAACACTTTCTCAGGAAAAGACAAAGACTTACAAAATCCAAACATTACTGTCACAGTTATCTTTGTTCGATTGAAATAGAATCACAGTTGACAAAAGGGAAGGACAATGGGTGTATCTATGAGCCTAGAAGTGTTCATTTTTTAAAAATATTTTATTTATTTATCTGACAGACAGAGATCCCAAGTAGGCAGAGAGGCAGGCAGAGAAAGAGGGGAAGCAGGCTCCCTGCCGAGCAGAGAGCCCGATGCGGGACTCGATCCCAGGACCCCGAGAGCACAACGCGAGCCGAAGGCGCTTGAGCCACCCAGGCACCCCAATATTTATTAATATACATTAAGGGAGCTAATGAAATAACTTTATCAACAGATGAATGGATAAACGAAATATGGTGTATATATTTGTATTCCACATGTATACAATGTATTCTGTTTGTATACAATGGAATAATAGACTTAAAAAGGAATGAAGTTCTGATACTTGCTACAGCATTAGGCCAAGTCAAATGAGCCAACTCAAAAAGGCAGATCCTGTGTGATTTCACTCACATGAGGAGCCTAAAGTAGTCACGTTCATGAGACCGGAAGTGGAACAGTGGCCGCCAGGGGCTGGGGTGGGGGGAGGAATGAGGAGTTACTGTTTCATAGGCACAGAGTTTCTGTTGAGCATGACGGAGAAGTCCCGGAAATGGATAGGGGTGATGATTGCACAACTTCGTGAGTGCAGTGTAATGTCGCTGAGTCCATCAAACACTTAAAAAAGGGTCAAAATGCTAAATTTTAGATGATGTATGTTTTACTACAATTGAAAATAAAAGAGAACATGCATTCCTTTTGAGAGAGTCCTGGGATCACATTGCAATCTCTCGTTCACCTTCCTCTGGGCAGATAGTATGAGCCTCTGGTGACATCCAAGTAAGACAGGATGCATTTTAGTCAGGATCAGGGTCCCCCACCACGGCACCCCTGGCAGTTTGGGCTGGATAATTTTTTGTTGTGGGGCATCCTGGGCACTACAGGATTTTGCAGCCTCCCTGGCCTCCACCCACTAGACGATAGTAGCCTGCCCCTACCCACCCATCCCCTAGTTGCTGCGGCCCAAAATATCTCCAGACCTTGCCAGAAATCCCCTAGGGAGGACACCGTCACCCTGCTGAGCACCGCTGTTCTAGATTAAGCATTCACTTCTATACCAAGTCGATTTCCCAAAGAGACTTCAAGCACGGGACTTAGGGGAGGGATAAGTTCTCTGGTGCAGATAACGTATCTGGCTTTTTTTAAAGCAGGCACAGAAAACTTGGCAGCACTGCCTTCTCAGATTTAAACGTGCCTATAAATTATGCAGCGGTCTTGTTAGGAATGCAGTTTCTGATGCAGTAGGTGGGGACTGGGGCTCACGTTCCCATTTCCCACCCTCTCCTGTGAGCCCACAGGGGATTTCCGTGTCTCTTCACGGGGAGGACCCCAGGGAACCGGTGGCTGAGATTGACATGTTCCTTAGGTGCCCTTGTGCCTTCCGTCAGCTCCTGGGCGTGGACCACCGTTTGAGTCGCAAGGATAGAATGAATACTGTTGGCTAAGGACAGTTTCCATGTTAGTGTCTCCGCTTCCCAAGAAGAGGGGAGATCTTTTTAGAGAAGTACCAAGGTTCCCAGGCTCCATCCAGAAAACCCTCCCGTGGATACTTTAGAACAAGTAGGCAGTAGACCGTGGTTTGCTTTAAGTCATGAGTCGGTCAACGGTTGCTGATGAGTCTCCCACGGGCCCCTCCTTCCTCCCCGTTAGATCCCCGGGAAACCTACAGGGACTACGTACGCAGGAAGTACCGGCTGATGGAAGACCTCAACGCGCGCCTGGGGGAATGCGTCAACCTCAGCCACAGGTACACCCGCCTCCTCCTGGTGAAGGAACACTCAAATCCCATGTGGGCCCAGCAGAAGCTTTTGGACACAGGCTGGGGACAGGCGAGAACCGTGGGACACCAGGCAAGCTTCATCCAGTTGGAGACCCTCTTCGAGCCCGACGAGGAGCGCCCGGAGCCGCCGCGCACCGTGGTCGTGCAGGGAGCAGCGGGGATGGGCAAGTCCATGCTCGCCCACAAGGTGATGCTGGACTGGGCCGACGGTAGGCTCTTCCAGGACAGGTTTGATTACGTCTTCTACATCAACTGCAGGGAGATGAACCAGAGCACCGCTGAGCAGAGCGCCCAAGACCTCCTCTCCAGCTGCTGGCCCGAGCCCAGTGCACCTCTCCAGGAGCTCGTCCGAGTGCCTGAGCGCCTCTTGTTCATCATTGATGGCTTTGACGAGCTAAAACCCTCTTTCCACGACCCTCAGGGCCCCTGGTGCCTCTGCTGGGAGGAGAAGCGGCCCACAGAGCTTCTCCTTTGCAGCCTGATTCGGAAGAAGCTGCTGCCTGAGCTGTCGGTGCTCATCACCACCAGGCCCACGGCTTTGGAGAAACTGCACCGCTGGCTGGAGCACCCCAGGCACGTGGAGATCCTGGGCTTCTCGGAGGCAGAGAGGAAGGAGTACTTCTACAAGTACTTCCACGACGCAGAGCAGGCTGCCCAAGTCTTCCACTTCGTGAGGGACAACGAGCCCCTCTTCACTCTGTGCTTTGTCCCCATGGTGTGCTGGGTCGTTTGCACGTGCCTCAAGCAGCAGCTGGAGGATGGGGGGCTTCTAAGACAGACGTCCAGGACCACGACCGCGGTGTACATGCTCTACCTCCTGAGTCTGATGCAGCCCAAGCCCGGGAGCCCCACCCTCCAGCCCCCGCCCAACCAGAGAGGGCTGTGCTCCCTGGCGGCCGACGGCCTCTGGAATCAGAAAATCCTGTTTGAGGAGCGGGACCTCCGGAAGCACGGCCTCGATGGGGCCGACGTGTCTTCCTTCCTCAACATGAACATCTTCCAGAAGGATATCAACTGTGAAAAGTTCTACAGCTTCATCCACCTGAGTTTCCAGGAATTCTTCGCTGCCATGTACTACCTCCTGGGTCCCGGGGAGGTGGGGGCCGGCCCCGAGCAGACCGTGGCCAGGCTGCTGGCGGAGTACGGGTTTTCCGAACGGAGCTTCTTGGCCCTCACCGTCCGCTTCCTGTTCGGACTCCTGAACGAGGAGACGAGAAGCTACGTGGAGAAGAGCCTTGGCTGGACCGTCTCGCCTCACGTCAAGGCAGAACTGCTCCGGTGCATCCGAAGGAAAGCTCAGAGCGAGGGCTCCACTTTGCAGCAGGGCTCCCTGGAGCTCTTCAGCTGCCTCTACGAGATCCAGGAGGAGGATTTCATCCAGCAGGCCCTGAGCCCCTTCCAGGTGGTGGTGGTCAGCAACATGGCCACCAGGATGGAGCACTTGATCACCTCCTTTTGCGTGAAGAGCTGCGGGAACGCCCTGGTGCTGCGCTTGCACGGGGCCGCCTACCGCACGGACGAGGACGATGCGGGGAGATGGGCGTCGGGGCCCCAGATGCCACCCGCACAGTCGTAAGTACTCGGTGGGGCGCACTGTCCAAGTTCTTGCTCTCAACCACGTCCGTGTCCTCACCTGGGGTTGGCGTGGCCGCCCCTCCAGGAGATACTTGGCAAAATCTGCAGAAATGTTGGAGATGGGGGTTGCTGTGGCATTTGGGGGGTGCAGGCCAGAGTCCCCAGAATGTCCCCCCCACCACAGAGGATGGCCTGGCCCCAAGTGTCAGCAGTGTCCAGGTTAGTGTCTTGCTCTAAAGAGTACCCATTTGGACTCATTTGGGGCCCCAGTCAAGGAGAGAATATCGACTCAACGAATAGTATCAAGGGTGCTTTTCTGCAAAGCACGGACAGTGGAGTAGGCCAGCAGTGCCCCTGCAAGCCCGGACGTCCTAATGGGAAGGGAGAGAGACAATGAACAGTAAACAAATGAGCAGGCAAACAAGCAAAAAAAAAAAAATTGGTCATTTGGGTAGTTTCAGGTAGAGAAGCATTATAAAGACAATACAACAGGGTGGTGTAAGAGACAGTGATTTGGAGGGCTGGGGGGCTTGAAGGAGGGATGGAGGGAGGAAGCTCGGAGGATTCTTCTGGCTTTTTGGCAAGGAATAATCGTAGTTGCGAAGAGTTGAATGTCACTAAAATAGAGGAGGAAAATCATCCTTTTCCCTTCTACCCTCTTAGGTCTGGCATGGAGGCCTGTAAATTAAACAGACAAAAGACAGAGTAACAGAGAAGAACAAAGACGTTATTAGATGTTTATTAGTTCTGGGGTGCCTGGCTGGTGTAGTCAGTAGAGCATGTAACTTTTGATCTCGGCGTCATGAGTTCAAGCTCCACATTGGGCATAAAAAAAGGAAATTTATTGGTTGTTCTCACTTAACACTTGGGAGTCCCCAGAGATGAGTAACTCAAAAGGCTGTTAGAACCTGGGATTTTATAGCATCCTAACACAAGATCAGGACATTTTTAGGGGCACGTGGGTGGCTCAGTGGGGTAAGTGTCTGTCTTCAGCTCAGGTCATGATCCCGGAGTCCAGCTCAGGCTCCCTGCTCAGTGGGGAAGCCTGCTTCTCCTCCTCCCTCTGCCTCTCCCCACTGCTCATGGGCTCTTGCACTCTCTCTGTCTCTGTCTCAAATAAATAAATAAAATATTTTTTTAAAAAAGTGCAATACATTTTTAGAGAAGTGGCAGGACCAAGGAAAAGGACGCTGAGTTTCTCCAGAGGTTAACTATGGGAAGGCAGAAGTATGGGGGAAGCTAATGGACTGACGTGTTTGATCAGGTCTGTCTTGGAGCTGTAGGGGAGGGAAATTCTCTCCTTCCCTCTTGGGGTCCCTGGCTGGGCCTAAGAATCAAACTGACATATGACAGAGTCACAGGGGAAAAGCAGACACAGTTTATTGAGTTTTCCCATGTGCCTGGGAGCTTCCTGCTCTCACACATTCCGATAAAAAACAATCGACCTGTGAAGAATTGAAGGGTCGTCTGAGGGCTTGTCAGGCTGAAGGTCGAATCCGCTTTATCTTGTCATTACAGAGAGAGCTACACTAAAGGATCTCTGAAATTTAGGGGCCCCGGGCTGGCTCAGTGAGTTAAGCATCTGACTCTGGATTTCAGCTCAGGGCATGATCCCAGGGTCCTGGGATCAAGGCCCCCATGGGGCTCCCTGCTCAGCAGGAAGCCTGCTTCCTCTCCTCTCTGTCCTGCTTGTGTTCCCTCTCTCGCCGTCTCCTGTCAAATAAATACAATCTTAAAAATAAATAAATAAATAAAATCCGTAAAAATAAACAAAATGAAAGATCTCTGAAATGAGGCGTGTGCCTGGTTCAGTCAGTGGAACATGCGACTCTTGATCTCGGGGTCACGAGTTTGAGCCCCTCACTGGGCGCAGAGGTTTACTTAAAAGAAGACAGACCCTAAACATAGGTCCTAAGACAGACCATATAACTGTAAGCAAATCAGGAGGCCTCACCGGCCACATGTCATGCCCTGCGCAGTGAGTCAGCCCGTTCTCCATCCCAGGCTGATTCAGAGGAAGGGACTGTCTGTCACAAGACTTCAGAGATTCCAAACTGCAATATCTCCCAAAATTCCCCAGGAAGTGCAGAGCTTCTCATTATAGCTCGGTCTTTCTGGCCACCAGTCCCACCCAGAGGCTCACCCTGAGTCTCCTCACGAGAGCAAAAGCTTTTCCTGCCCCCCAGAGAGTCCAAAGGACTTAGGAGCCCTGGGTCAGGGAGGGGGTCAGAGACCACATGCTGGAACAACAGATGGACCCTAGTGCTCTTACCACTTAGGAAATCACTAAAGTTTTAGGGGGTCTGTCCCAGGAACCAGGGGCAGAAGCCAATATATACACTTTCTGATCTCTCCAAATCGGGAACCACAAATGCAAATGCTTGCCGAAGCCAGAGTGGGGGAGGGGGGCGTGGAGTAAGTCCCCCGCCCCCAAAGACACCTGCGCCCTAATCCTGTCATTGGTGAGTATGTAACGTCCGGGTTAAAAGCGACTTGGCAGGTGTGATTAAATTCAGGATCTTGAAGTGGGGATCCAGGTGAGACACCTGCCAAGGGATGCGAGGCCTTCGGAAGGAAGACAGTCTGCCCTGACGCTGGCTCCGGGAGACCCCGTTCCCATTTCTGGCCTCCAGAACCGGAAGACAGCCCACTGCGCTGTCTCGAGCGGCCACGCTCGGGGAGTTCGGAATCAGATACTGGCAGGCGGCCACCTGGCGCATTCGGGTTTCATGGGACAAAGTCATCACGCACCCGGCTCCGGGACCGGGGGCTCTCTCCTGCTCACGAGGTCCCCGTGCAGCCGGCTTGGTTTTTCAAGAAAGTGTAGAAATCCCTGCTCTGTGGGAGGCCTCCTGATTGAGAAATTATTGGAGGAATTCAGCTCCCAGGCCACAGGCTCGCGCTCCCCGGCTCTGGATCTTCAGGGAGAGCGCTGTGAAGTCGTTAGCTGGGGAGACAGGGAGGGACAGCAGAAAGCCGCCAGGTTCACTTGTGTTTCTGGAACGTGAGCAGATCACCGGGAGGCTGTCGGACACACATTTCGGGGCTGCACCCCGGCCCCGGGAATGTCTGATGCAGCGGGTTTGCTGTTTTTCGCAGGTGTTAAATCCACAAGAAGCAAAGCCCGAACGTTTTCTGCCCTGAGTTGGCTGCTAAAGCTCTTGAAAACTAATAATAATGATTACAGTGGGATATTTAAAGTACACGCACGAGTGGGGGGCTGGTCAGGGTTGGGGGTTCAAGCCCTCAGCGGGGCGTGGAGCCCACTTTAGAAAAGTAAGAAAGATGACAGATGCTTCCTCAAGCCCCAGGTGACACAGTCCGCACGCAGTCGCGGCGCGGCGTCGGGCACAACGCGGCTTTGTCCTGTGTCCCCCCTTGCAGAGCCGAGAAGAGCGCGCTGCCCGAGGCCTACAGCAAGCAGCTGGCCGCCGCTCTGAGCACGAAGCCCAACCTGAGCGAGCTGGTGCTGTCCCGCAACGCGCTGGGCGGCCGGGGCGTCCGGCTCCTGTGTCAGGGGCTCAGACACCCCGGCTGCAGACTTCGGAACCTGAGGTGAGTCGGGGCGGGCCTGCACCCCGTCTTCGCGGGGCAGGGGGCTGCGTCGGAGAGACCCGTGGTGGTGCGCGCGCTCTGCCCCCGTGAAGCGCCGCACACGGGGGGCTTCGACAACAGGAGTTCGTTTCCTCAGGTTCGCACCCAGGTGTGGGCGGGGCTGCTCGGCTCCAGATCCAGGGGTGGGCGGGGCTGCTCGGCTCCAGATCCAGGGGTGGGCGGGGCTGCTCGGCCCCTGATCCAGGGGTGGGCGGGGCTGCTCGGCCCCTGATCCAGGGGTGGGCGGGGCTGCTCGGCCCCAGATCCAGGGGTGGGCGGGGCTGCTCGGCCTCTGATCCAGGGGTGGGCGGGGCTGCTCGGCCCCTGATCCAGGGGTGGGCGGGGCTGCTCGGCCCCAGATCCAGGGGTGGGCGGGGCTGCTCGGCCTCTGATCCAGGGGTGGGCGGGGCTGCTCGGCCCCTGATCCAGGGGTGGGCGGGGCTGCTCGGCCCCAGATCCAGGGGTGGGCGGGGCTGCTCGGCCCCAGATCCAGGGGTGGGCGGGGCTGCTCGGCCCCTGATCCAGGGGTGGGCGGGGCTGCTCGGCCCCTGATCCAGGGGTGGGCGGGGCTGCTCGGCTCCAGATCCAGGGGTGGGCGGGGCTGCTCCGCCCCTGATCCAGGGGTGGGCGGGGCTGCTCGGCCCCAGATCCAGGGGTGGGCGGGGCTGCTCGGCTCCAGATCCAGGGGTGGGCGGGGCTGCTCGGCCCCTGATCCAGGGGTGGGCGGGGCTGCTCGGCTCCAGATCCAGGGGTGGGCGGGGCTGCTCGGCCCCTGATCCAGGGGTGGGCGGGGCTGCTCGGCCCCAGATCCAGGGGTGGGCGGGGCTGCTCGGCTCCAGATCCAGGGGTGGGTGGGGCTGCTCGGCCCCAGATCCAGGGGTGGGCGGGGCTGCTCGGCTCCAGATCCAGGGGTGGGCGGGGCTGCTCGGCCTCTGATCCAGGGGTGGGCGGGGCTGCTCGGCCCCTGATCCAGGGGTGGGCGGGGCTGCTCGGCCTCTGATCCAGGGGTGGGTGGGGCTGCTCGGCCCCAGATCCAGGGGTGGGCGGGGCTGCTCGGTCCCAGATCCAGGGGTGGGCGGGGCTGCTCGGCCCCTGATCCAGGGGTGGGCGGGGCTGCTCGGCCCCAGATCCAGGGGTGGGCGGGGCTGCTCGGCTCCAGATCCAGGGGTGGGCGGGGCTGCTCGGCTCCAGATCCAGGGGTGGGCGGGGCTGCTCGGCCCCTGATCCAGGGGTGGGCGGGGCTGCTCGGCTCCAGATCCAGGGGTGGGCGGGGCTGCTCGGCTCCAGATCCAGGGGTGGGCGGGGCTGCTCGGCTCCAGATCCAGGGGTGGGCGGGGCTGCTCCGCCCCTGATCCAGGGGTGGGCGGGGCTGCTTTCCCCACAGCCATCTCCTCACTGTGCGTTCACACCTGCGTTATCTGTGTCCTTTCCTCTTTTTGTAAGGACACCAGTCACAGTAGTGACCTCATTTTAATTACTTCTTTAAAGACCCTATTTCCAAAAACAGGCACACTCCGAGATACAGGGGTTAGGATCTGACTGTATGAATGTGGGGGTACACGACTCAGCCCATGCCTACCGGAAGCAGTCAGCAGAAATCCCAGCATCATCACCTCCCGCTTCTCTTACTGTATCTCCTCCTTTCCAGGCTTCTTACCTCCAATCACGCTGCCTGATTTCAAAGCAGAGTGCACAAGCCGTAGTAATTAAAGCAGTCTGGTGCCAGGGGCGCGTGGCTGACCCAGTGGGAGGAGCAGGGGACTCTTGACCTCGGGTTCCTGCGTCCCAGCCCCACACTGGGGGCACCGAGTACTTTAAAAACAACAACAACAACAAAACAAGTGAATGTGGTAAATCTTACATTATGCATAATCTACCATGCTGTTACCAAACGTGGCAGGCACTGTTAAGGCTCGGCTTCCAGAAGTTAGATGACAGCCGGTTGAGGGAACCAGGGGTGTGTGGATCCCGACCCAGAGCACAGCCCTGCTCCTGTGGGGAGCGTCCTGAAGGGCAGACACAGAGATCGGGGCCCAGAAAAGCAAGCTACCATTTTGTGAGCAGGACATGGACCCGATCCCAAAGACATAATAATAAATAATACTGTGCGTTCTTGAACCTGTGCCACGTGCAAGGAACCACGCCAAGAACTTCCATTATATATGTCACCAACTCATTCGAGTCAATGCCATCAGACTTGCTTTCCTGCGGCTCCGGGACAGACATGGTGACAGGCAAACGTCCACGGGCGGGTGGGCGCCTTGGGACATCTTACGTTATTCCTGTTGCTTTTATTTATTTTTTTATTTATTCTTTTATTGACGTATCATTGACATGCTGGAAAGCTCAGTGGTGCTTTTTCTTTTCTTTTTTTTTTATATTTTAAAGATTTTATTTATTCATTTGTCAGAGAGAGAGAGCGCGCACAAGCAGACAGAGTGACAGGCAGAGACAGAGAGAGAGAGAGAAGCAGGCTTCCTGCTGGGCAAGGAGCTCAGTGCGGGACTCATCCCAGGACGCTGGAGCTCAGTGCGGGACTCATCCCAGGACGCTGGCATCGCGACCTGAGCGGAAGGCAGCCGCTTAACCGACTGAGCCACCCGGGCGCCCCTCAGTGGTGTTTTTTCTTCAGTGTAAGCACTGTGCCAGTGTCAGCATGAACTCCAGGCAGTTTTCCCCATAGGGCAAACAAACACCCTAGCCCTTAGCACGCACTCTCCAATTCCCTCTCTCCCCTGGCCCCTGGTGCCCCCTGATCTCCTTTCTTTTACTTTAGATAAAGGGGAAATAGGGGGCACCTGGGGGGCTCAGTCGGTTGTGTCTGCCTTCAGCTCAGGTCATAATTCCAGGGTCCTGGGATTGAGCCCCGTGCCGGGCTCCCCGCTCGGCGGGAAGCCTGCTTCTCCCTCTCCCACTCCCCCTGCTTGTGTTCCTTCTCCTGCTGTGTCTTTCTCTGTCAAATACATAAATACAATCTTTAAAAGAAAAAAAGGAGGGGGGAATAAGTGTAGACCAAAGGAAGGGGAGAGACAAAGGACGAGGGGCAGAATCACCACCGTGGTGATCCGGCCCTTCCCCCCGCCCCCAGCCTGAAGAGGTGCTGTGTGACCAGCTCTGCCTGCCAGGACCTCGCGGCCACCCTGATGACCAGCCGGACTCTCACGAGGATGGACCTCAGCTGCAACGGGCTGGGGCTGCCGGGCGTGAGGCTGCTCTGCGAGGGGCTCCGGCATCCCAGATGCAGGCTGCAGGTGATCCAGTGAGTTTCTGCCCCTCTTACTGCAAGGCCACTGCCCTAGACAAGCCCCCTAGCATCCCCTGGGCGGGGGGCTGGCTTCACTCCCTACACTTCTGGCCACAAATGCGTGGGGTTTCCCACAGCAAGTAACTCTGCACCCCAGTGGGGCGCCCTCCAGTTCCTTTACAGTTCAAGTCCATTCTGCCACCATCTGCCAGGAGGGGACGGCTCCGTCCCCCCAAGACTGCCCTCTGCTGCCCCCTCCCCCCCAAGCTTCAGATCAGTTACAAGTCCCTGTGGTCACCTGGCTTCTGAACTGCCTCGGGTTTGATTACTCCCCTCACGTGGCTCAGAGAACCCAGGGAAACACTTAGGTTTATGGGTTTATAAAGGATATGGCGAAGGAAGCAGGTGATCAGCCAGAGGAGGACCCCATGGGGTGAGGTCTGGGAGGGTCCCAGAGCGGGAGCTCCTGCCCCACGGAGCTGGGGCGCGTCACCCTCCCAGCGTGGACTTGTTCTCCAGCCTGGAACCTCCGAGCTGTGTGCTCTGGGCGGGGGAATTGGGGATGTTACGGGTTTATGGAGCCTTCCCCTTGTGGCCCGCAGATCATAAACTCCATTCCCGGCCCCTCCGCACTCTGGAGGAGGGTGAGGGGCAGGGCTGCGCATTGCCCGCCTCTCATCCTGGCGCGGTCTCTCCGGCGCCGGGCCCCACGTGGCCCACCCATTAGAACCAGAGACTCTCCTGGCATTCTTGTCACATAGGAAATGCGGGGATTTCAGGAGCCCTGTGTCGGGAACAGAGGGTGGTGGGGCAGGAACCAGCACGTGTGTTTTCTACCATCTCCTGCCACGTGTCTCATCCTGTTCCTGACCGTGAATGCTCAGCCTTTGAGCACCATCTCAGATGACCCAGAGAGCCTTTCCTAACTGTGCATAGCGTGTCAAACCTGAGTTAGACGTCCCCTCCCCCGGGGTGGTTTTAATCAACAGTAGCTCACTGTTCGAGCACCCGCTGTGTGCCCTGTCCTCTTAGTCAAGTATGCACCTGCCGTGTGCCCTGTCCCTTTAGTCAAGTACGCCGTCCTTGCAACAGCCTTATGAAGCAGGTGTGATTATTGTCCTTCCTGTAGAGGCAGTGAGCCTCAGGCACAGCGGCAGCTCCCAGAAACACGACACACGCTTGCTGACAGCTTGCTTGAAGGTGCAGGGCTAGTGGGCCTCAGAGACGGACACGCCCACGTCTTGACTCTAGGGACCTCACCCTGAGCTATGGTGCACTCCGGCCTCATTGGCATTGCCTTCCCTGGAGGGTCCTCGCGTACCCCCCGCCTCAGGGGACCGGACGCTCCCGGCTGGAAATGATGAAGTCTTGTTCATCCGAGAGCTGTAGTGACACGTGTGTGGGTTCGTGTCGGGTGACTTGAGGGCCCAGGGGATGAGCGGGCAGGATAGAGGACAGCAAGATGGCACCTTCTTCACCGTCTCTTTCCTCCTGAGATTGAGGAAGTGTCAGCTGGAGGCTGGGGCTTGCCAGGAGATCGCGTCCGTGCTCAGCATCAACCAGCATCTGGCGGAGTTGGACCTGACGGGAAACGCCCTGGAGGATGCGGGTCTGAGGTTCTTATGTCAAGGCTTGAAGCACCCCATGTGTAGACTGCGGATCCTGTGGTGAGTTCTTCATGGGGCCGACTTAAATGCAAGTCTCCTGGGGCGCCTGGGTGGCTCAGTCATTAAGCCTCTGCCTTTGGCTTAGGTCATGATCCCGGGGTCCTGGGATTGAGTCCCACATCGGGCTCCCCACTCAGCGGAGGGAGTCTGTTTCTCCCTCTCCCTACACACTCTCTCAAATAAATAAAATCTTAAAAAAAAAAAAAAGAGTAAAAAGATGCAGGTCTCTTCGTATGGAGGGATGGTATAAAAATGCCTCCATTACTTGTACACCTGTGTTTGTAGCAGCCTTATTCGCAAGAGCCCAAAGGTGGAAACAGCCAAATGTTCATCCACAGGTGCACGGGTAAACAAAATATGGCACAGCCCCACGACGGGAAATTATTCTATCTTAGAAAGAAAAAAGCATGAAATTCTAACACATTCCCCAGCGTGGATGAACCTGGAAGACATGGTGTTGAGTGAAATGTCAATCAATCACAGAAGGACAAAGATACTACGGTTCCATTTACGATGCCCCTAGAATAGTCCAATCCAGGCAGAAAGTAGGACCGTGGTTGCCATGGGACTGGGGCAGGCGGGAATGGGGAGTTATGCAGAGTCTGTGTTTGGGACCACGCAAGGTTCTGGACGTGGATGGTGGTGATGGTTGCACAGCCCTGCCAGTGTACTTAGGGCCACTGAGTTGTACACTTAAAAACGGTTAAAACGGGGGCTGGTTCAGTTGGAAGAGGGTGTGACTTTTGATCTCGGGGACGTGTGTTCAAGCCCCACGTTGGGTCGGGCACAGCTATTCCTAAATAAAAAGAAAAGGTTAGACAGGTAAATGTTATGTTTGATATCTTTATTTATGTATATGCTTTTTAAAAGTAAGCTTTATGCTCAATGTGGGGCTCAAATTCAAGACCCTCCCCCATCAAGAATCTCACGTTCTACCAACTGAGCCAGCCTGGCATGCCTCATGATGTATATTTTACCAGAATAAAACATAAATAAATAAACATCAAGGGGATAGTAGCATCCGTGGCAAGCATCAGTGGCAAGCATCATAAAGCCCCTTAAAATAAAGAACCTTCCCCAAAACGCTTGTGGTCGCCAGCGACAGACACCCCATCTCAGTGTGGTTGACGATAAAAGTGAATTTGTTGGCCTCTGTGACCAAGAAGCCCGGAGGGAAATACTGGTTTCCAGCACGGCTGAATCCAGGGACGCACGTGGTAAAATCAGGACTCTGTCCCTGTCTTCCCTTTCTATATATAGGCAGACACTATGCTAAATGTCAACAGAGGACATCTTTGAGGGACAATAGTGTTTCCCTGCTCTATATTTCTATCAGTGAAGGCGGTTCTAACTGAACCCCGGACACGTGACTACAAATTTATGGTGTCACATCCAAGAGAGGTTGAGGAATCACACACGACGGGCATGGAAATGTTGTTCTGTCTTTCTTGGTTATTTCAGCCAAGAAAATGCATTGCACACACACACACACGAATAAATAAAATTAAAATACACATGTCATAAATGACCCTCTTAGTGTTTTTTTTAAGTAGTCTCTGCACCCAACATGGGGCTCAAATTCACGAACCAGAGATCAAGAGTCGCACGCTCTACCGGCTGAGCGGCCAGGCACCCCCACCATCTCACCATTTCGAGGCGTACAATTCTTGCAAAACTAACAGTGTCCGTTTGACACGGACTCCCCGTCTCCCTCCCTCGGCACCTGATAACCTCCATTCTACTTTCCGTCTTTACGAATTTGACGACTGTAGGTACCTCATATATGTAGAATCACCGTGTGTGTGTGTGTGTGTGTGTGTGTGTGTGTGTGTGTGACTGGCGTACGTTACTCAGTATCTTTTCAAGGTTCATCCACATTGTAGCGTGTGTTCGAGGTTCCTTCCTCCTCACAGCTGAGCGACCGCCCATTGCGTGGATCCACCACAGTCTACCCATTCAATTTCTCCACTGATGGACACTTGGGTTGCTTCTACCTTTTGGCTAAATTGAATAATGGTGTAAACACTGGAGTACAAATACCTCTTTGAGCCCTTCCTTCTAATGCTTCGGGCTGTGTAACCGAGAAGCGGAATGGATGGATCCTATGGTCTCTTTAATTTTTCACGGAGCTGCTGTATTGTTTCCCACACCCACTGTACCATTATCCACTCTTACGACAGTGTGTAAGGTTTCCAGTTTCTTCACGTCCTTGCCAACGCTTGTGGTTTTCGGGCTCTTTTTTTTTTTTTTAATTCTTAAAAAACGTTATTATTATTTTTTAATAATAGCTCTCCTAATGGATGTGACATGGAATCTTGGGGTGCTCTTGATTTGCATTTTCCGAATGATGAGTGGTGCTGGGCATCTTTTCATCTGATTTTGGACCCTGTGTTTATTTTCCATGGAGACACTTCTATTCAAAAAGCTTCTGCCTATTTAAGAAAAAACGAGTTGCTTGTTTGAAAACCACTACGAGTGGGGGTAGGGAGGATAAAGTCGGCGCTGTGTGGAGAACACTCCCTGATCCGTGTTGAATTGGGTTTCCGGCAGGTTGAAGATTTGCCATCTCACTGCCGCTGCCTGTGAGGACCTTGCCTCCACCCTCCGTGTGAACCAGAGCCTGATGGAGCTGGATCTAAGCCTGAATGACCTGGGGGACCCTGGGGTGCTGCTGCTGTGCGAGGGCCTCAGGTGTCCCCAGTGCAGGCTCCAGACCCTTCGGTGAGTCGTGCTTTGCTCGCCGTCATCCGAGTTCAAGTCTGCAGTCCTTGCTCTTATGTCTGAGCTCACTGGGGTCGTGCTCACTCCCCTCTTCTCCTAGCCTCTAGCTACCTCTGCTGCAAAGATTTTCCTGCCACAGAGCCTTTGCACAAGCCGTTTTTTTTTTTTTCTTCCTGGGATGCCCTTTTGCTTTGCTGATCCCCCTTTCACCCTGGTGACATCTGTTTTATCTGTGAGGAAAAACAAACACTTCTTCCCCCTGCGTGGCTTCCCTGACCCCTAAATAGGTCCAGATTCCTAGCTGTGGGATTTAATTTGATCTTATGCTTCTCAGCATCCATCATTAAAACTTGCCATTTGTGTGCATGGGTGTGCGTGTCCAAAAGTGAAGAAGCTGTACCAGCTCCATGCTCTGGTGGCTGGTGGGAGACCTGGCTCAGGGAGGGGTGTTTGAAAATTTGCACATTTTATTTTTATTTATTCTTATTAAGTGTTTTTAAGTTTATTTTATTTATTTAAGTTATTTATTTATTAAATTTATTATTTATTATAACATCCAACTCAGGACCCTGATATTTATCATTTTATTATATTTATTAAATTTATTATTGAATTTATTAAATTTATTTAAGTTACTTAAGTTAGTTATTTATTAAGTTTAAGTTTATTAAGTTTTTGTTTTAATTCCAGATTAGTTAACATGTTTTTAAATAAATAAACACATAAATACACCCAAGGAATAAAAAGAACGCAGAGGGCTGTTCATTTTCAGAAAATCATTTTTTCGGGGGCTCCTGGGTGGCTCAGTGGGTTAAGCCTCTGCCTTCGGCTCAGGTCATGATCCCAGGGTCCTGGGATCGAGTTCTGCTCCTCCCCTACTCGTGCTCTCTCTCGCTCTCCCTCTCAAATAAATAAATGAAATCGTAAAGAAAAAAAAAGAAAGAGAGAAAAAAAGAAAGTCATTTTTCTCTGTAGTCCCAAAGGAGCGTCCCTCTGTCCCACAAAAGCCTCCCGTTTTTCGGGTTTGTACTGTCTTCCTTTGAAGACGGCGTGAACAGTGCGTCTTCTGTCGCTGTTGCCGCGCTTGGGGACGAGCCCTGTTTCTTCACATTCTTCTCTCCGCCGCGTCCGGTATCACCACCGACCCTACACACCTGTGCTTGAGTTCTGTCTCCCGGCACCCCAGAGCTCTGCTGCAGGCACCCCAGTCATCTCGCCATTGGCTCCCTCTCCCGCCACCAGCCCCACTGAGCTCGACACCTCCCGATGCACTGATTTGCATCCTTTGCCCTGCCCGGCACGCCCTCATCTGCACGCCCCAAGGGCTACGGAGCCGTGCCCCCTCCCCCCCACCCGCGGTTCCTTGTCCGACGCGTCCCTCTCTGAACCCCAGGGAGGTCCCACCCCGGGGCGCAGGCGCCCACTCAGCCTGAATTTGCATCCTTGAGATCGCAACCCTTCTGCATAGCTCTCCAGAAAGACGGGCCGTTTAAACGTCCACCCGCAATGTAGGAAAGCTATTTTGCCGGGATCTGGATGGTTATTCAACTCTCTGTCTGTAGAACCCTGGTGGGTGTAAACCGTTCTCAAGTGAAATTTCAGTGTTCAGTAGCTCTGCCTGTGCCTACCCCCTTTTTTGGTTCCCCCATTCTGTGGATTGCCTGTTCGTATAACTGATTTATGTCTTGATGCTCCCCGTGTCAGGGATCAATCTTTTGTTGACGGCAGCCTTGGAAAGGTCTGCTCAGCGGGTCACCAATCTGTCAAGGTGTCTGTGGTTGCTTTCATCAAATTCCAATCTTTATGTTTTGAGGTCAAGTCCGTATGCATTTCTATGATTTGCATTCTTTTCTTAGAAGATTTCATTTATTTATTTATTTGTTTATTTGTTTGACACAGAGAGAGAGAGAGGGATCACAAGCAGGCGGGGGCGGGGGGGGGGGAAGCAGACTCCCTGCTGAGCAGAGAGCCCAATGCAGGACTCGATCCCAGGACCGCGAGATCCTGACCTGAGCCGAAGGCAGAGGCTTAACCCACTGAGCCACCCAGGCTCCCAGCCTCCCTGATTCATAGTCTCTGGCCCGGCTCCTGGCTGGTTCAGTCAGTGGAGCAGGTGACTCTTGATCTTGGGGTTTTGAGTTCAAACCCCCCACGTTGGGGGTAGAGATTACTAAAAAAATAACAATAATAATAATAATAAGTAAAAAAAAAACCTTAAAAAAAAGAAGTCCTTTGCTAGTACACTGTCACAGGTGTATTCTGTTTCTTCTTTGTGTCTACATATGTAGTTAGGCACAGTTCCATTTTCCCCTCTAATTTTTGTGTTGCCATTTAATAAAGGGCCCATGCTTTCCTTGCTGATTTGTAAGGCCAGTCCTATTGCAAACTATTTCCCCATATTGTAGTTTTTTCTGTTTTTTTTTTTTTTAAGTCTTATTTATTTAAGTAAGCTCTACGTTCAGCATGGGGCTCCACTGCATGACCCTGATATCAAGAATCCCGAGGGCTCCCGCCTGAGCCAACCAGGCGCCCCTCCCCGCTCCTCTGCTCTCCCCGTGTCTGGGTTTCGAATCTAATTTCCTGCTGTTGTAATTGCTGTCACTCATCACATGCTCCACTGTGAGGAAGAGTCTGTCTGTCTTTTGCTTTTTGTTTTTGCAGACTTTCAGTTATTCGTAGACATTTATTCTGCCATTAAATTTTAGGATGCATCCAAAACAAACAACCAAACAAACTCTTCTCAGAGTGCACTGGTCCAGTTACTGAGCGTGGCTCGTACTGACGGACCGAGGCTGGGCTCCTTCTCTTGTCCAGACACAGCAGGCCAGCCAGACATCTATGTTCACACAGATCCTGCGGGTCGCCCTCAAAGGACAGTTCAGGAGTTCACCGTTGGGAGCTGTATCTCAGGCAGAAATACCACAAAACCAGGAAAAAAATACTATGCCATGAAATACGGCACTTCTGACCCTCTCAAGCCCCCGCGTGGTCTCCCAGCGGCAAGGGCAGTTACATTAACGGCGAGGACGGTGGCGGAGGGGCCCCAGGTCTGTGACCTTGAGCAGTGCATGGCGTCTGTCTGTGGGGGCCTCGGCGCTCACAGGTGTCTCCTAACAATGGTAGGACATGTCGCATTTCCCTCCCAGCGGCTGCCGCCAGGAGCAGAGGAAGTGCCGCTTAAGAATCGCTTGCTGGGGCTCCTGGGTGGCTCAGGGGGTTAAGCCAGGTCATGATCTCAGGGTCCTGGGATCGAGCCCCACATCGGGCTCTTTGCTCGGCAGGGAGCCTGCTTCCCCTCTCTCTCTGCCTGTCTCTCTGCCTACTTGTGATCTCTCTCTCTCTCTTTCTTTGTGTCAAATAAAAAAAAAAAAAAAAAAAAAAAAAGAATCGCTTGCTGTCCCGAATCACAAACCGCCCGTTTCTGGCAGGTGCAGTCGGAAAAGTAGGGAGCCTGCTTCTCCCTCTTCCTCTGCTACACCCCTGCTTGAGCTCTGCCTCTTTCTGTCAAATAGATAAATAAAATAAAAAAGTTTTTATTTCTCTGTTTGACAGAGAGAGACACAGGGAGAGAGGGAACACAAGCAGGGGGAGTGGGAGAGGGAGAAGCAGGGAGCCCAGTGCGGGGCTCGATCCCAGGACCCTGGGATCATGACCTGAGCCGAAGGCAGATGCCCCGTGACTGAGCCACCCAGGCACCCCAATAAATAAAATCTTAAAACAACAAAAACCTAGTTCAGGTGAGGGCCTGCTGGAGCGGGAAGGCCTCCTCCTGCAGAAGGGACATTTGGACAAAGTGCACAGGCAGGAGGACGCAGTGCGAACATGGGGGCAGAGAGAGCGGTGATGCTTCTACAGGGCAGGGAACACCGAGGACTCCTGGGGTGGAGGCTGGAGCAGGTCATGAGGGCCCCGGAGGGAAGCAGGCTCCTGGCGCAGTGAGATGGTGTTTCTGCCTTGGGCGCTGCTAGCGTGGTGCTCGTTACAGCAGCTGGGGGTGCTCGGACCCCAGCAGCCGTCCCATAACCAGCTCACTCCAAATAGTCCTGTCTTCCTCCCTTCCCGCTCCCCCCTTCCATTCTGGTCTCTCTCTCCTTCTGCCTGCCCACCCGCCTGCCCCTTGCTTCTCCCTTCTTCTGTCTGGGGGCGCCCCGCTGGGGAGCCCTTCCCGGGGAGGTCTGCGGGCTGAGTCAGCCGGGCTCTGGGCATCCTGTCTTCCAGGCTGGGCATTTGCAGGCTCAGCTCGGCCGCCTGCGAGGGTGTCTGCACGGTGCTCCAGATCAACCACCACCTTCGGGAGCTGGACCTGAGCTTCAATGACCTGGGGGACGCGGGCATGTGGCCGCTGTGCGAGGGGCTACGACATCCCACCTGCAGGCTGGAGAAACTGTGGTGAGCCCGGGGCGCGGGGACGGGTCAGGTGCGTCCTCGTGCCACGGCCATCCCTCCGCGGCTCCGGCAGACACCCCCAGGAGCCCCCAGAGCTGGAAGGAAAAGCCACAAACAGCTCCCGGAGGAAGAGTTCATTCTCTGTGGGAGGCAAATATAAAATGCCTCCCTTTCCCTTGGCTCCTTGCCCGTGAACATTTTCTGTAAAATTCCCCCTTTCCGTTGACACTCACTTGCGCGGCTGCGTAGCTCTTCAGTGACCTTTATAGAATAAAAACTCAGTCTGCTCCAGTGCAAATTCTGGGCAAATGTGAATTGTCCCTTCCTCCTCCTCCTCCTTCCTCCCCGGAACCCGCTTGGCCCCCACCCTGAGGGAAGGACTGTCTGTTTCTGTTGTGGTCGATTCTGAGTCTCTCCATTATCTGGGGCCCTGGGTAGGTGGCCATCGAGATGGGGTCTCAGGGACAGCACTTTCCTCTTAATTTGTGCTGCTGGGGTCCCTGGATGTCGGTATCTCGCCCATCTGGCCGGCATCCAAATGCCACTCTGTCATGGGGATCATGTGGGCGTTCTTACGGGACCCCTGGGAGGTGCCCCGACTGCCCAGTCTCCTGACATGGAAGCAGGGTCGACCCCCTCATATAGCAGCCCCCACCCCACGCTGCAGGTCTCACCCTAACCTTCCTCTCCTGACCCTTCTGCACCCGTGGTGTGGGTGGCTCTTCAGCCCCAAGCTGGTTTTTCCTCTTCCTCTGCAAGTTCACGGCCGTTGTCTTGTACCTCCTTTTGGAAGCTGGCATCTCCTCCTTCACAGCCTCAGCCAAATCAAGATTAAATATTTCCACTTAGCATCCCAGCTGTGGTAGTGCTTCTTTCAGACAGTTGCTGTGAGGCATAAATGACGAAGCAAACAAAGCCCTTAGCAAGGTGCTCAGCACACAGTTGGCCCTCAGCAAATGTGACCTGTTCTTATTCTAACAGCAGAGAATGCAGGAAAGAAAGACAATGGGAGGCAGATTGGAAGTCACAGAGAATCAGAAGGCATATGGTTTGGGCAGGTGGCAGCCCAATTCGTACTGTCTCCTTTAAAAAAAAAAAAAAAGGGACTTATTGATATGTGTAACTGAAAACTAATGGCTTCAGGCATGGCTTGATCTAGGTGTCTGGAGTCTTGGTGTCTATTATCTTTTGTACTTGTTCCTGCCTTGGCTCCTCTATGGAAAAAGTTTAGCCTTGATCCTACCTGGTGGCAAAACACCTGCAGCTCTACGGAGGACTTCTTACCCGGTCTAAGTTCTGAAAGAAAAACTCCAGGAATCGAATAAGGTTCTGATTCACTGGTTTTGGATGGGTCCTCTGTCCAACCAAAACACAGTAACTGGAGCCGTGGAAACCAACCAACCAACTCAGGCCTGGACCCGGAGCTTAAGGACAGTGTGAACCCCCCATGGGCTGAGACTGGGGTTTCAAGGAGAAACTGGGGTAGAACTACCAGGAAGGGAAGTGGGTACTTGACTGCAAATCAGCAGGTGTCCTAGAGACTGCAAATTGACAAGCATCCTTGAATGCCTCTCGGTTGGGCATTTGCTACTCTGCCGTCTCTTCAACTGGTCCCCTAAAAACATCGCCCTGAATCCCTCTCAAAAGACTTTTTCCAAAATAGCTCCTTAGGTTCCTTCCACCGTTCCTTCTCTTCCACAGGCTGGATAGCTGTGGCCTCACGGCCAAAGCTTGTGAGGATCTTTCTTCCGCCCTCGGGGTCAACCAGACCCTGAGGGAGCTTTATCTGACCCACAACGCCCTGGGGAACGGCGGGGTCAGGCTTCTCTGCAAAGGGCTGAGTCATCCTGGCTGCAAACTTCAAGTCCTCTGGTGAGAGACGGGTTTCTCGTTTCTGATTTCTGGTTTGGAAGGAGGTTGGAGATGGGGCTTGGAGGTGGGAGTCAGGGTCAGTGATGGAGATCCATGGTTGGGATGGACAAAGAAGCTAGAAAATTTACTAACATTTCCTCCGTGCACTAATGTGTGCAATTAGCGTGGAATGCTGAGGTGGCCTTCCTTTCCTATTCTAATTCGGCCACTTGCCAGCTTCGTGATGGGTTGCTGCACGTTCTCGGGCTCTTCAGTGTCCGTCAGATTGAAAGGGTCGGCACAGGTCAGGGACAGATGACGGTGTGGAGCCCAGCCTGGTCCCTGATGGGATTTGAGGTTTCCAACAAAGTGCTAGACTTAGGGTAATAGGGCAGGAGGTATGATGGATTCCAATGTCACAGCAGTGGCCTGGAGTAACGTGTCCCGCTCTATGTCCTAAGGTTGTTTGGAATGGACCTGAACAAAATGACCCACAGAAGGCTGGCAGCCCTTCGGCTAACGAAACCTCACCTGGACATCGGTTGCTGAACCGTCCTAGCTGCTGGCTTTTCTCTCGGACTGGGGGCAGAGGAAGGTGATCCGGGGACCATGTCAACATGTTGGTCAGGCCTTTTTATCGTCTGCAAACTCCCACACAGGATAAATCCCTTGGGGACTTAGGTCATCCATGTGTGTGTGTGTTTTGGGAATGTGGGTGTCCTGGAGAGAACTTAGGACAGGGCCCCGAGGACTCTCAGAAGAGGGTGGTTTTGCACCCCCCTCCCTCCCCAGGACACTGCAACGTCAGGAAACACTGGGGTGGTGCCGGGAGCTGCTGGATGGAGCGGGTGGAAGCCAGGGATCCTTCTGAACACCCCACAAAGAACACAGCCTTGCTACGGCTAAGTGCTGAGCTGCAGTGACATTTGGGGCAAGGCTGAGAAACCTCGTTCAAGGATCCTTGAAGGCCGGCACACCTTAAGGACGCTGGTAATGCCCATGGCCCCAAGCCCTTCAGTTTTGTTCTGTATGCACATGGCTCTGCCGGTGCATCGCGGCTGGACCATGGCCAACTTACTGTAGACCACCCAATAACCATGCCTTGGGTGAGAACTTGAACTCCGGTCTTCCCTGTGGAGATTGAAAGCAGGGCACCTCAGGTCCCAGCCAGTGATGGGCAAGTAACACCCCATTGTGATCGTGACGAACTGGAACCGTACGTGGTGGTGTCTGGAAGACTGGAACCTTCCAACGATTGTCAAACCTTTAGATGTTATTCGTAGTCCGTGTAGCACGTTCCAAAAAATGGCTTGTCTCACGGGTTCCTGGAATATGTTAATGAGCTCCGTTTTAACCGTTCGGCCGCTCAATCATGAGCTGCTCCTGTAAGCACCCTCTACGCCATGGGTCATAGAACACACGGTCTCCATCAAAATTGGGGTAATGGTAGCCCCTGTTGCAGACCCCAGGATACTCGGGGAAGTGGGAAAGCCAGTTCAAGGGAGGCTGGGGATCTAGCAAACGCAGGGGCACAGTAGCTCCCTGGGCCAGCCAGCGTATTTAAGGAGCCATGCCAGTTCCAAGGCCCGGCAGGCAGGGTTCTGCTCCTTCACCCTCCCCCCCCCCCGCAGTAGGTTGTGTTCTGCGCCCTTTTCCTGTGGGAGCCCATCTGAGCTCAGCCAAGATTATGCAACATCGTTCCATGAGCTAGTATACTTTTTAAGTCCCCACTATGGGAGGTGCTCTAACACCATGGAGACTCCCGACAGTAAAGGGGTGCAGCATGTGCCACACTACCATGGAGAACTGCAGACCATATTGGAGTTCACTTAGCGTCCCAAACCTGTGCACGATAGGCCCTTCCCTCCTCACTGCAAGAACCACAACCGATTTGTTTCAAGATTTTATTTGATGAGGGGGCGACAGAACAGTTGGTAGGGGGACAAACAGGCAAGGGAAGTCAAGCTCTCTGCCAAGACCCCGGGATCATGACCTAAGACGGGAGGCAGACACCGAGGACTGAGCCCCCCACGCGGCCCAGAGCCCTTTACACGAGGTGAGGCAGCGTGGTTTGTATCCTAGATAGTATAGGACTGAGGTCCGCAGGATTTCAGCCAACTGGACAGGCACACCTTTGGATTGGATGTGAAGTCAGAAGGGGGGGTCCCGGTCTAGGCTTTATTAAAACCTACAGACCAGATTATGGGCAATGGTGCAAAAATGCCCCATGAAGCTAGGGAGTTGGCAGGACAGACGGACGTGGGCTGTGGGGACAGCTGGGCTGGAGGCCGCGGCTCAGACCCCAGACTTGGAGGTAGGAGGCTGCAGAAAGCATGAATCCCTCCTTGGACTAGATTCACCCAGAGCCCTTGCTTCCCCGTCGGTCCCAAGAATGCAGCTGCGTTCCTCAGACAAGGACACACAAAAATGGGAGCACTTTCCAGACGGAAGACAGGAAGTGCCCTCATTTTGTGTATCCCAGCGTGAGCCGTTGGACTCTGCTCCTACTGTCACTGCCAAGGGCCATGCACGTCACCACTGTCACCACTGAGGCTAACACGGAAATAAACTTAACACGCACAGAAATGTTTCAAAAAGCCAGACGTCCCCGGTATCCCAAACCCCGTGAACTCCATTGAGCCCCATCTCCCACGAAGGGACTCAGCCACTCAGATTCATCAAAGCGTCGTCCAGGACCAGAGCCCGTTCTGGGTGCCGTGATGGTGCCCACCAGCAACACCCAAATATTGTAGCACTTTTCACTGAGTTGTCCGAAGAGTGCTTCCACATTTGAGTGCCACGGGGGAGCCCTGCAGAGACATGACCTCAGCCCCCTTCCCCGAAAAACGTACTGTTCAGAACGGTCAGGGACCCGTCCCATAGCTCCAAGGAGACATTCTCCGTCGGTGACACTCAAAAAATGGCGGCACTTCCCTACTCAGAACAGAAAGTGCCCCCACAGTTTGAGTGGCACAGACCGAGTCCACATGCCCAGACACCAGCGGAGCCACTTACCAGCAGGGCCGAGATTAGGCCTTTGCCCTGAAAGTAAAGGACGATGTATACTGAACAAACGAAGTGATAGAAAAACACTTAAGAATTTTTGACGTGGACCTCAACTCACAGGGGACAACGACCTTCAAGTTAATTCGATTCTTCCTCTGACCCTTCAGCCGGGACTCTGAAAGAAATGAGTTTTAGTTCCATAATGAAGAAGCAAGGTTTGCGCACCAGAAAGAATCTCTAGAAAAAAACCCACCCACTTATCCCAACACTAACCCCAAAATGAACCCTCAGAACATGAAAACTCATGAAAAGACCATGGAGATTCTAAGGGAAAGAGAAAAAAGTAGGACTAAACCATCCACCACCAACCTCAGACATTTAAAACAAATAAGAAAAAACACTTCTAAAAACCTGAAAAACAGAAGACATCATACTCACGATAAATCATGCAAATACAAGGGACTGCGCCTTCCAAGGCAAGTAACGGATCGGGTCCTGCTGGGCTTTTATATAAGCTGATGGCCCGATCGCCCCAGAACCCCGGGGTGGGGGGGGCTTTTCCCCACCCCTTCTCCGCCCAGACCCACCTGAGTGCCTCTGATTGGAGCTGGTCTGGGTCGGACACTCCCTTACCTGGTAAACGGTTTCCTCCCGGGCTGGGTGGCTCTTCTGCGGAAAATGCAGATTCCTTCAGCGAACACTTATGTATAATCTGTATTACGTTGATTGAGTTGACAAGGTTTACCAGGCGCTTTGCTAAACTCTGGAGGGGTGGGGGGAGAAGGATGAGTAAGACCATTGGGTTGTGTTGTCTAGAACACCGGTTTCCAACCAGAGGCGGGCGGCTTTCTCCTCAGGGGACAATTGGCAATGTTTGGGGGACTTTTTGGTTGTTACAGCTGGGTGGGGTGGGGGGCAGAGTGCTTCCAGCCTTTAGTGCCTGGGGGTCAAGGACTGCTTGTAAGCATCCTCCAACGCGGGCAGCCCTCCTCGATGAAGAAGGGTCCCGGCCCCAAAGACGAAGAACGGATTTAGCATGAGGCTGCGGAGCAAAAAAAAAAAAAAAAAAAAAAAAGGGGAAAGAAAGAAAAAAAAGCCCCCCCCCTCCCCCGCCGCCAAGAAGCACACAGACGTGTAATTGCTGTTCAGATGATTCCATCTCAATGTTGCGGGATACTCAGAATCGTCTGTGTTGGGAGCAGGCCTCTGTGCTTTTTAAATCCAACAGAGTGTTACAAAGTATTTAAAATGTATCTTAGGGATGCCAGGCTGGCTGGGTCCGTGGAGCCCATGACTTGATCTCGGGGTTGTTGAGTCTGAGTCCCCTGTTGGGTGTAGAGATTATGTTTACATAAAAATCTTAAAACGTGTTTTTACGACCACTTAAGTTTGATACTTTTGAAAGTGTGCCGTTTTACTTAATTCATGCATCTTGCTGAGGTCTGAGGCCTTACTGGAGTTTTCCCGTAATAGATCTTGGAAAGTGTATCTGAAGCCCATGGGACCTGATAGGGGAGGTTGGGGGAATTCGAATATATAAGCAAAGCCACTGAAAAGTAGGTAAATGTGTTTTAAAGGCCAAAGGGCAATACAGAGAATGCTTTATCATAATTTCATGAATCCCCTACAGTTAGACGTTTTCAATTAAATATTTAGGATACTTTTTTTTTAAAAAGTAGGCTCCTCCTCCAATGTGGGGTTTGAATTTTGACCCCCAAGATCAAGAACCGGATGTTCTACCAACTGGGCCAACCAGGCACCCCTAAATTTTAGGATAACTTAAAAAGTTATCCCAAACTTGTCTGAGGGCAGCTCTAAGAGGGCGGGCATTTTTGACGTCATTTAGGAATCCCAGTTAACCCTCCAAAGGCTGTGGACGGTTGACAGATGCGACCACGGAGATGCAGCGATTTCCCCGGGAAAAACAAGGGCCAGAAAGCAGTAAGGGTTAGAAGTCCAGGCTCCAGATTCTTGCTCCGGCCCTTGTTGAGTTGCTGGAGAGCCGTGCATTGGACTGGGCTTCTGCCCCAGATTCAGATCCGGACTCGTCCTCTCCCCCTGCCCCCACCACACCTGGACACCTGCACCTTCAGGTGCTTCCCCAACCTCAGCAAGCTCTCTCCCATCACTGCCCCTCGTCCTTGAGACTTTCTGGGCCAGCGGCAGCTTTCTCCCCCCGCCCTCGACCCCCGTATGCCTCCTCGTACTGAAAGTTGCCTGTCTAGGGGTTCCCGTGGGCACTGCAGAGACAAGGTCCTGTATGCCTTTTGGACCGTGTGCTCCTGCATACGAGTTCTGTCTGTTGCTCTGATGAAGCGCTTACCAGCTCTGGTTATTTCCCAGCTTTTTACCTGCCTCTCCTGCACAGCTCCTGGGGAGCGATGGCTCCTTGGTCGTATTTACCTGTCCCACCTTCCCTGCCCCCCAACCCCCACACCAGCCCTGGGTCTGACACACGGTAATGGTGCGGCAAGCATTCCCCCCCCCCAAGGGCAATAAATGTGGTCAGTGCAATTGAATTTAAGGAACATTAAAGATGCAAGGATGATTTTAAGTAAATTGATAGTAAAGGACCCAATTTGATATTTTCCCAATGATCTGTGATGTTTGTGCTGAGACAGGGAAGAGAACGCAACCCTCACGCTTTCCTCCGATTCGCCAATTCCAAGCTTGGTCTAACCTTGCATTTTGGCAATTTAACACATCTGTTGAGTCTCAAGTCGATATCATTGTTAGTAATTTCCCCCCAGTGTTCCGCTTTCTTTGTTTCCAGGTTTCCAGGTGTATTGACTTAAAGTCTCAAATTAATATTGTAAACATTTTTGGGTTTTGGTTTTTTCTTTCTTTCTTTTTTTTTTTGGATTCCTGATGGAAAGAATCAAAAATTCCAGAGACTTGATTTGATGGCCTGAGGTGGAGGTCATAGCGGGAGGTTAGGAAGACCCCGAGGAGTTTTCCCTAATCAGGAATTCTCCCTGCGGAATTGGAAGATCTTCATTTGCAAGTCACTAGACCTTGTTGTCATTACAATCTCCCTAGACAGCCTCCCCCTCCCCGCCCCACGCACACCCTCCCCACCCAGGGCTCAGCCCCCTCTGGCTGGTTTCCATACCAATGAGAATAGATTCTTCCGGGAGGATCCCAACAGTTTTTTGAAATCCTTTTAGGTAGGTATTGTTCCCTCTAATCCCACATTCTCTGGCTCCCGGGATACCTACAGCCCCGGGGGTGGGGAGGGTGGATAATCCTACTGTTGACCTTGAGAGGGTCCCGCCATTTTATCTAAATGTCCCGCTTTGGGGAGAGGTTGGGGAGAAAACGTGGGGAAAGGATTCTTTCTTGAGTAGCTGAGATGCTTCTCAAGGGCACAGAGGACGTCCCTGATGCCGATGTGTGCCCAGCACCTCCCAAGACTCGAGACATATCCCTTAATATGGCCTGAGACTTAGTGGGGGCTGGCAAGGCTGAGTGCTGGCTAAGAAACACTGAGGCAAAGTCCTGACTCACTGGGAGTTTGCATTCGAGTGGGGAAGAGAGAGGGCGAGAAACATCACGGGTCAGGAAAATGTGCGGTCATGTTAGTAAGTCACGCCGTGGAATGGAAACCAGGAGGCCGGGAACGGAGCTCACGCAAACGCAGAAGGGTCCGTGAGCCCGGATGTGACCCCCGAGGCTCCATGCAAGGCCACGGATCCAATCATGCCTCCTTCTGGAAGCTTCCTCCCATGGGATTTCTAGAGGAGCAGTCCCTGATGCTTTCCCCCACACTGTGGCCGTAATAGGTCCGATGACCCCACTTGTCTATTTACGTCCCTGTCTCCACAACTAGAAGGCAAGCTTGCTGAAGGCAGAACGTTCTCCTGTTTTGTTCAGGGCTGTATGTCCCACAGAGGCTCAAAGTATTTACTGAGTCAGCGAATCTGTCAATTAGGGGGAAAAAAAGGTCAAGTGTGGGGGACACTTGAGAAACGGGGGGAATCCTGGTGAATGTGCTGTGTTGTGATCATTTTGTCTTTGGAAAGTAAAAGCAAACCTTCACTTTTGGGAATACTAGCCGAGCAGCTAGCAGAAGACTTTGGGAGACATTTTATTTTATTTTTTCAAGATTTTTATTTATTTACTTGACAGAGATCACAAGTAGGCAGAGAGGCAGGCAGAGAGAGAGGAAGGGAAGCAGGCTCTCTGCTCAGCAGGGAGCCCGATGTAGGGCTCGATCCCAGGATCCTGGGACCATGACCTGAGCTGAAGGCAGAGGCCTTAACCCACTGAGCCACCCAGGCGCCCCTGGGAGACATTTTAGATGTTTGTTCTTCATAAGCACAAGGGCTCAGGGTGTGGTGGGCGCTGAGTGAAATGGCCCCAGGGTGCAACATTTTCTGAGGCTTTTTTAAGTAGGCCCCATGCCCATTGGGGGGCCGCGGGGCTCAAACTCAGGACCCCGAGATCGAGAGTCCAGCCCCGCCGGCCGAGCCGGCCAGGAGCCCCTCTGAGGCATCTTTGCAAGTTCTGGGCTGGCTTTCACCTCGACAAGTTCCGTTCCCTTCAGGGTGCTCCGTACCTTGTGCGGTTAGGAAATCCAGGAAAGGGGGTGAGTTTCGGTCTCTCCCAGGTGTGCCGAGGGGCTGAGGGAAGGAAACTCAGCACTTGTCATGTCAGCCCCCCCCCCCGCCCCGGACCCCAGGGTTACTCTCAAACTGAAAAACGCTGACGTTAAGAAACAGTCATGACCCACGCCTTGTAAGTCTGTTGCATTCCCGGCCGGTGGAGGTAGAGTTAGGGTTAGCGTAGCGGACTTGGTAGGAAATCGGGGTGTCTGGTGCTAGAATGGGGGGGTTCGTGGTGGTCCTGTCCCCTGGGTTGGGGGGTTTGGCTGAAGCAAGTGCCTTCCGTGGTCATCAGCCAGAAAGCCTCAGCTTGGGGCCGGCAGGGATCTGGCCTCCAGGGTCACTCAAGGTCCCTGAACGTCTGAGCCCCTCTAAGGAAGGCGGTGATGATATCCTGCAGGTGGTCTGGGGGTCTTCTAGGCAATCCTGTTGCAGAGACGCTCCTGGGGTCTGCTCACTCACTGGGCTGCAGCCTCTCCCTCTCCTGTCCCCCCCCCCCCGCCCCCGCCAAATACCCCTCCTTAGAACGTCCGTGACCTCAGGATCCCACCCTGCCACCCCCATCCCGCCACCTCACACCACTTGATTTCTCCTCAATACCCTTGTGAGGGGCGCCTGGGTGGCTCAGTGGGTTAATCCTCTGCCTTCAGCTCAGGTCATGATCTCAGGGTCCTGGGATCGAGCCCCGCATCGGGCTCTCTGCTCCGTGGAGAGCCTGCTTCCTCCTCTCTCTGCCTGCCTTTCTGCCTACTTGTGATCTCTGTCTGTCAAATAAATAAATAAAATCTTAAAAAAAAATACCCTTGTGACCTTCAGATGAAGTGTCCATTTTTGGTTTTATTGGCCAGCCATGGGCTTTTCCTGTGTCCTGAAAGCAGCGCTGGTGAGGAAGTCCCTTCCGGACACTTCCGTGTTCCAGGAAAAGACTCTGTAAATCGCTGCCCTTCTCCATATGCCCAGGCGACTCCCCTGTCCCGAGCCGAGGCCAAACATTGACCTCTGCCCTTTATGCCTGCACCCGCTGACAAGGCCAGACCCGGAAACTGGGCTCCCTGTTCTGTGTCTCCCAGATGCTTTAGCTGAAGGGAAAATCCTGGAACTATAGAGAGAAATGCTCCCTGGCCAGGGGGCCCCCCTCAGACGGGCGATCATGCTGTCCTGCTCATTCCTTTCTAAAAATCTTCCACAACAGAGCAGCTCTGCCCAGATGCTCCGATCATTGCTTGGTCAGCAATGGTCTGGAATGTTCTCCCAGCTGTAAAAGTGTGAATACAAACACTTTCCTTCTGTATTTGGCTCTTCTCCATCATTGCTTTGTTGACTTTCTCACCCAACAACCAAAATGTCGTCAGAAAATGGCTATTCTGGGGGCACCGGGGTGGCTCAGTCACTGAAGCCTCTGCCTTCAGCTCAGGTCCTAGTTCCAGGGTCCCGGGATCGAGCCCTGAGTCAGGCTCCCTGCTCCGGGGAAAGCCTGCTTCTCCCTATCCCTCTGCCTGCTGCTCTGCCTGCTTGTGCTTTTTTTTTTCTCTCTCTCTCTCTCTCAAATAATCTTTTTTAAAAAAAAGATTTTATTTATTTATTTGACACACAGAGATCACAAGTAGGCAGAGAGGCAGGCAGAGAGTGAGGAAGGGAAGCAGGCTCCCTGCTGAGCAGAGAGCCCGATGCGGGGCTCGATCCCAGGACCCTGAGATCATGACCTGAGCCGAAGGCAGAGGCTTTAACCCACGGAGCCCCCTAGGTGCCCCCTAAATAATCTTAAAAAACAAAAAACCCGGGCACTGGCACTACCACCTGTGCGACCTTCATCCTCCACGTCCCCATCCATGAAGTAGGGCCAGTCCCGCTTCTCCCGTGAGACAACAGTATGGCTTTCCTCTGCAGAGGGAGGATGTCTTTCATCTGGAAATTCCATCTCTTGCTTTTCAGGAAAAAAAAAAGGAGTGCTTTTTTGTGGATTGGCTGTGTTTCAGGTGTCTTTCACTCCAAAGAGCCAATCTACCAGAGCAGAGTGGTCTAGTTTTGGGGTGTCACGTTAAGCCCTGAAATCCTTCAGGGTCCGGACTCTCAGTGGGTACACTGAGCTCAACGACCACGGGAACAGGGGGAAATGGGGATTTGCAGCCAAGGAGCTGAGGGAGGGGGACAGTGGGTGGAAATTAGTAACAGGGACACCTTGGGTATGGGGCTCCTCCTAACCTGGCCTCGAGCTTTTTGCAGAGGATGGGGATATCTGAGAGCCGGGATGGGAACTCCATCAGATATCAAGGGTCATGAGATACCAAGGGTGGGGGTGACAGCAGAATTCTTTATCAAGACTGGGCTGGGCGGGCCTCAAAGGTCGAAGGCCAAGGTCGAGGTCAGGGGAGACTGGCTGCAGTCTGGTCAAGGACAGAATCTTATGCTCAAAATACACAAATCACAAAGGAGGAAATGATCCGAGATCTTGGGCTGGAAGCAAAGTGGGTGCTGAGCCTTAAGGACCGTCTGTGACCATCTCCTCACCCCCAAAGTCCTATCTGTGGGGCCGCAGGACTCCATGGACAGCCAAGAGTGATGGCGTCGGGGCAGGGGTGATCCAAACGGGACTGGGAACCAGAGGCAGGAACTCCTCCTTCCACCGGCTTTAGCAGACAGGCAGCCCTTCCGCCCGTGCAAAGAATGAGTCTTGATGAGCTGTTTTAGGGAATATCTTGAATACCAGGGAACACAAAGGGTAGGCATGCATCCGTTAATAGTGGCAAATTCATTTCTGTTTACTGAGCCCTGGGGGTTGGGGGACTGGGGGGTTGGGGGTGGGGAATGGAACCTGCTCCCAGTCCAGTCGCTGGATTTCTAGGAATTTGCCAAGACAGACGTCTTTTTTTTTTTTTTTTAATTTAAAGATTTTATCTTTAGGTAATCCATACACCCAGCCTGGGGCTCGAACTCACAACATCAAGCCTCACACTCCACCCACCGGGCCGGGCGGGTCCTCTGGTCCTTGGACTTTTTTTTTTTTTCTTCTTTAACAAAACTTTACATTTTAGAACAAGTTTAGATTTATAGAAAACCTGGGAGGATAACAGAGTTCCCATGACACCCTGTAGGCCCAGTTCTCCTACTAGAAATGCGTTGGTGTTTGTTACCGTTCCAGAGCCAGTATTGCCAATGTGACTGCCCACAGGCCGCAGTTCTGTGGCTCCCATCCAGGAGACCACACGCTCCGTCTTCACCACGACTCCTCACACTTCACGTATCTCGGATGACAACGGCTGAGTTGGGGCGTCCTGTCAGACTTTGTAGAAAGGGCTTCCATTAGGATTTGTCTCATTTTTTTTTGTCCTATTAGCCTGGGACTGTGGGATTTGGGGAGAAAGAGCATGGACGTGTACGCCTTTTTGTCAGGCTCCAGGGGGACATCCTGACCCAGATGCTCTCCTTGACCAAACTGGGGTCGGGCTTCCCAGCCCTAACTAGGCCTTGACCTTGGCCCCGACCTGTCTGGGGCCTGCCCTGCGGGTCTTAACAAGGAATCCTGCGGTCACCTCCTCCCACCCTTGATATCTGATCAAGTTTCTCATCCTCCACCTTTGATGTCCACATCCTCGCTGACCCTCCTGGAGAAGCCCAAGGCCAGTCCAGCCCTCCCCGTGGCCCCCCCTCTGCAGTTTCCCAGCCGCTGACCCCTTCCTCTGCTCCTTGTCTGTACCTCCCTCCCTGCCTTCCTTACAGAGTTGAGCCCGGTATCTTCTCCCCACTCCTGCCATCGTCATGACTCTGCAGGGCTTCGGAACGCAGCACCCTGAAACTGGCCATTTCCGCATGCTGCTTAAGGGACATGAGCGACCGCAGGGGCCAGGAGGCCATTTCAACCTTCCTCTGTCCTTGAAAGCAGGACATACATCTCTCCTGAGAAAGACACCTTCCAGCAGCCGGAAGGTAGACGGCCACCTTCCTCCCCAGAGAGGGGGACGGCGGGCCAAGGGGGGCTGTGTAAACCACTCCTGTGAACTCCCCGAAGGCCAAACCCCTTTCTCTTATAAATTCTTCACGATTTTTTTCTAAAAGGTCTAGAACCTTCCTGCTCTGGTCACCTCAGAGTCTTAACATCTTTGGGAGCCTCTCACACGTCAAAGTTGTCCCTGCTCGTCTTTTTATTATGTGGGGGGAGGGGGGCCCGGCTGGAGGAGGTCTCGGCCCAGACCCTAGAAGTGTCCTAGACAATTACTGGAATTATGTCCTCTTCCTAACAATCCCTAGTCATTTGTCTTGAATACACTCTTTCTTACCATTTTTTAAAAGTAAGCTCTAGGCCCAACGTGGGGCTCATGCTCACGGCCCCAGGAGTCACCTGCTCTACCGACTTAGCTGGCCAGGTGCCCCCGCTGTGAGTTTTTAGTCCTCAGATGTTCCAAGGAGTGCGGAGCACGTTTTACTGGGTGCCCCGCGTTCGTGTGTCCTACAGCCGACGGCCGTCCTCAAGCATGGCAGCCTGTCAGGGTCCATGGACACCCAAGCCTTGTGTCCCCGCGCAGGACAGCAGAGACGCACACCTGCGTCCTCGCCGCACATCTGGGTGTGCAGCGAGGTGCAAAGCGGCTGGCGTGGACACCGTGAGACGTGCAGACCAGGGACAGGGCGCAGGGGACCCAGCCGGGAGGAAGGGCCGGTCTGACAGCGGTCGAGGAAATGAGAGGAGACGGCCAGGCATGAACCACACAATTCGATGCTTTTGCAAAAAGAGATTTCAGGGGCTGGTGCATTCGTTCCAAGAGTAGCTTCTGATGGCCTTGATGCAAAAATGGTGGTTTGTTTTTTTTTTTAAGTGACACAGTCAGTGATCGGGTCTGTTCTCCACAGGGAGCTCCTTTCGGATTACTGCAGAACCCCCGAGAGGACTGAGGTGGGGCAGAAATCTTTCTGCCTCTTGAGGATGTGCTAGGCAAGGACTGTGTTTAAGGTTCCAGAGCTCCCTCTTAGTGATTCCTGTGAATCTTAGTCGTTCGACCCGTATCCCTCGACACCGGCCACTTTCCAGGTCCAGCAGTAAGGAGGGGAGATGGAATTCCTTCCTAGCTGGGGCTGCGGTCCCGAGCTCAGAATCGGAAAAGGCTGGGAACTGAGGCAGTGGGGGGGGGGGGGTTGGCTTCCCCCCTCCCTCGGTTTGGGAAGCGCTGGAAGGCGTTCCTTAGAAAACATCGGGAGGGAAAACTTTCCTCTACCAGCCCGAGTCCAGTGCTTGGGGGCCTGGAAATTAACTGACAATGGCCAGATTAACAGGAGAAAGACGGGTTTATTTACACGTGGATGCGGGACCTCCCAGCAAACTGCAGGGAGAGCCTGAAGAAACGTTGATATCTATCAACGTAACAAAAGGAAGGTCGTTAGGGCTTCGGTGGGAGAGGATGGGGATTCTTTGGGGGGCTTTTTGATGCTAAGGGGAATGGGCACACGAGCCCATTCGGGCAGACGAGCCCATCCAGGCGGGCGGCTTTGCCGGAAACGCCCCCAGAGGGGGGCTGAGGGCAGCTGTCCCTGTCGTACCCCCCACCCCCCGCGGGAGGTTCATCTAAGATTTCTCTCTGCATCTTCTCTAGCTCTCATGTTTGGGGCAAAGAAACAATAATCCCGATGGCAGCTCTGGGCTCCACGTGGGTCCCTGCCTCCGAAGCCCGGTGAGCCGGGCACCGAGGTGGGCGCGGGCGGACGGCCGGTCTGCTAGCATTTGCACACGCGGGATGAAGAGCGGTTCAGGAAGACCGGGGTGTTTCTCAGGGCAGTGTGCTAAGTAAAATAAGTTCGACACAGAGAGACAAATACCATATGGTCTCTCTCACATGCGGAATCTTAAAAAAAAAAAAATTAAAAATAGAAACAACTCAAACTCCTCAACACAGACAGCAGATCTGAGGCTGCGGTGGGGGAAGGGCGAAGGGGCTAACGAGGACCAAGTCCCAGCTACCAAGTCCGTCATGGGGATGTCCTGTACAGCACGGGGACTGTGGGTACACACGCTCGGCTGGGTATCAAAGTCCTCATCACAAGGAAACATGACAAGGAGGATGGCGATGGATGAGAGTTCTGGGGGGGACGAGTCGGGGACGAGTCGTGAGGCCTGCGAGCAGGGCTGCAGCCTCCAACAGGAACCTGGTCTCGGAAACAAGAAGCCCCATGAGAGCAGAGCAGCCCTGAAGGAATGCCCGGTGTCTTTCCAACAGAGTTGCATCTGTCTGTGATCGCCATCTGATGAGTCATTTATGAATATTATCCTACAATTTGCTTTTTTTTTTTTTTAATTGTGGGTCAGCTGGAATTCAACAAACAATGTTGTTGTTTAGACGGTCAGTCGCTGTCCCCATTTTGCAGATGGGCTCATGGAGATCGCGGCAGGGAGGGTGTGAGGTCCCAGCTGCCGTCTCCCATCAGGGAGCACATCTGGGTGCGCACAGGGCCAAGGCCGCTGGAGACTAGAAAGCAGCCCCCAGAAAGATGCACATCTGCAACGACAGGCCCTCTCGGGGTGAGGACTTGCGTTCGGAAGTGTCATTTGTGACTTGCCAAGTACGCCACTGCTCGGGCTGCCCTGGGCTGTGGCCGCCTTCCCCTCAGCCGGGGAGGGTCTCAGACGCATCCCTGGTGTCATTTAGCATTGGTGCTGGTCAGCAGAAAGCTGACTGGAAGTGGACGGATGGATGGATGGATGGACGGACGGACTGACGAGCGAGTCAAGGCGCCTTAATGCTGCAGAACCCAGGGAGAAGCCACCAGCCCCAAGGACCCTGCTGGGTGGCTTGGTCATGAAGGCTCCATTTACTGCGTGCGCCGTGTTTGCTACTCTGCATGCCCAGCGCCCGAGGCACAGTCTTTCCTGCATTTCTCTCCCCCCACCCCATATGAGGAAGGCATGGGGGACCGGAGAACCCAGAGAGGTCATGCCGTTTGCTCAAGGTCATGGCGCCTGGAGGCTTCCTGCCATTCTCGGTCAGTGGTACGCGGCACCTCAGCTGTGGTCCAGGAAGTGCAGGAAAACCTCCGTCCGGGCCCACTGAGAGCCAGAGGCTGGGAGTGTCTGCGGGGGGACTCTCCTCCGGTGGAGAAGGCGGGCAGGGTAGGGAGGGGTTGGCCGAGGCTTCGTCCGAGGCCCGTGAGTCTGGAATTCAGAAATAACAGGAATGTGTATTATACTACACGGTGATAAAAACAGCGGTGATAAAGTAGTCGGCGTTAGTAGAAAAGGGCCACACGTCTAAGGAATAACAGTCATCGAGAAGTTACTACAAGTCAGACGAGATGCCAAGCCGGCTCCCCAGAGACGCCGTCCCCCCCTGCTCAGCTTCATTTTGTGCAAGTCCCGAGAGGGGAGCCTGGAGGTGGTGACTTCACGGTGTTACCGTGAGGGCCGGGAGGTGTGGCGTGAGATAAAGAGGTATCTGGCTTTCAGATCAGCGTCCCCCGAGCAGGGGAGCAGGGAGGACAGCACCCCAGAACAGATGGTCAAACACTTGGCGTTCTCTGTCCCCAGCGGGCAAAGGATATGAACAAAGAGTCTGTGGAACTGAACTCATTCTGCTGGAGAAGCAGTGAAGAAACAGGACACCGGTAGCACAAAAAAAAAAAAAAGGCAGGACCCTGCGGGGGCCGGCTGACGGCGCCGGGCGGGCTCCCACCGTGGAGCGTGCAACTCGATCTTGGGGTAGTGAGTTCGAGCCCCACGCTGGGTGCAGAGATGACTTAAAAAAATAAAATCTTAGCAGGACGCCTGGGTGGCTCAGTCCGTTAAGCGGCTGCCTTGGGCTCGGGTCATGATCCCAGTGTCTTGGGATCGAGTCCCACATCGGGCTCCTGGCTTGGCCGGGAGCCTGCTTCTCCCTCTGCCTCTGCCTGCCACTGCCTGCCTGTGCTCTTTCTCTTTCTGACCAAACATAAATAAACTCCTAAAAAAAAAAATATCTTAGGGCACCTGGGTGGCTCAGTGGGTTGGGCCTCTGTCTTCGGCTCAGGTCATGGTCTCAGGGTCCTGGGATCGAGCCCCGCATCGGGCTCTCTGCTCGGTGGGGAGCCTGCTTCCTCCTCTCTCTCTGCCTGCTGCTCTGCCTACTTGTGATCTCTCTGTCGAATAAAAAATAAATAAATAAAATCTTAGAAACAACCTGTCAGTGAGGGACTACATAAAAATGATGATACGTACACACGTATTGGAATGGTGTGTACCTGCTACGCAAAAAAAGTAAGGAAGCTCAGATTTGGAAAGTTCTGCAGGACACTGCTGAATTAAAAAAATTTTTTAAAAAAGATTTTATTTATTTATTTGAGAGAGAGAGAGAGAGAGAGAGAGAGCGAGTGAGCGCAAGCTGGGGGAAGGGCAGAGGGAGAAGCAAACTCCCTGATGAGCAAGGAGATCCATGTGGGGCTCCGTCCCAGGATCCTGGGACCATGACCTGAGTTGAAGGCAGATGCTTAACCCCCCATTTTTTTTTAAAGGTGTAGGCTAAGGCATATAGTAGTGGGAGAAAATCCTGTTCAAGATGGGAGCAGCATGGGACACCGGGGCCCACAGGGGAGCATCTATATGGGGAAGTGGGATGACTGAGAGCAGAGAAACAAGGGTGGGTGGGAGAGACACCTGTCGATTTTCATCTTCTACAACCCCCTGTGAAAACGTGGAACCACATACATTTAATTAAATACATTTATTTATTTATAAAAACGTAGAGAACAAGAAAAAGTACTGGGAAATGCTGGATCCTACTTTGTCCCTTTTTGGAGAATCACAGCTCCAACAGCTGCAGGGGAGAGCACGGAAGAAAAAAAACAAACGAAACCTGAGTGAACGTTTACTTTCCAAATTACTTTCAGGACACTTTGGGTTGGGGCGCCTGGGTGGCTCAGTGGGTTAATCCTCTGCCTTTGGCTCAGGTCATGATCTCAGGGTTCTGGGATCGAGCCCCACATCGGGCTCTCTGCTCAGCGGGGAGGCTGCTCCCCCCCCCACCCGCCTGCCTCTCTGCCTGCTTGTGATCTCTGTTCTGTCAAATAAATAAATAAAATCTTAAAAAAAAAAAAAAACATGCACAGAGGTCGGTATTAAAGGTCCCCGCGGCGGGCCTGGGGGGCAGCGATCTTGAACCCCGGACCCGGCTCCCGGAGCGCGCTTGCACCGCGGGGCGAGGCTGGCCTGGCTCGTGTTCTCCCCCTGCTGGCCAGAGAAGGACGTGCTGGCGGCCCCGGCGCCTCCGCTGACCGGATGGCCGGCCTCGGCGCGCCCCCTGGTGGCCGCCGTGGGAAAGCGCACCCCGGCTCGGCTCGCCAAATGCTCACGGCGGTGCGCGCGCGGGGCACTTTCGGTTTACGATCTTCGTGCACTTTCCGCCGGCTGTGGAGCACTCCCATCTCCCCTCCCGTCCTGGCGGGGGCTGTGGGGGACGAGTTCAAGGGCGCAGTGCCTGTGAGCCACCTCCCGGCGCCCCCCTGGCCTCCGGCTGGGCAGCTGGGTCACCGGCGGACCGATCAGGGCGCTGCGCTCGCCCTACATCCCTGCGGGCCTCCCCGGGAGACGCGCTGGAGCTGGACCAGAACGTTCCTCTGCAAACGCAAATAATTACCCTGACATGAAACCAGCCAGAAAGACCTTACTGGTCCCCAGCGTCCTTGGAAAGCCACAGTGTAACCCCGCGGCAGGCTGGACCTCAGTAACCTCGTGCCTGTTCGTTTCTTCGGCGTCAGGACTCGCTCCCCTCCTCGCGCCGCTCAGCCCCGCTCGCCGGCCTTGGCTTCTGCGCCGTCCGCGCAACGTGCGCGCTGCCTTCGCGCTGCGACGGTTTCCCAGCCCATCGCCCGGACGACCTCGGCGCGCCCCTTACACCCAAACGCAATGCGATTTCCTTCGAAAAACTGCTCCGGACAAGACCACATGGCCCCATTCTTCTCTTTTGCAAAACAGATCACCGTTCTCTGTTTTGTTTTTTAATTCTCAGAAGCTTCTATTATAGCTCTGATATTATTATTATCATTAAAGATTTTATTTATTTATTTGACAGAGAGAGAGAGAAATCACAAGCAGGCAGAGAGACAGGCGGAGAGAGGGGGAAGTGGGCTCCCTGCTGAGCCGACAGCCTGATGCGGGGCTCGATCCCAGGACTCTGAGACCATGACCAGCACCCAGCAGATGCTTAACCGACTGAGCCACCCAGGCACCCAAATCCTGCTTATTTTTAGCCCTAGAAAGAAAAAGCAATGTCTGTTAGACACCCACGGCTTGTGTCTAAGAACCCGGCTGCCTTGCCCAGGAGCTGGGTGGAAACAGAGGTGAGTGGTGATGTGGTTCCTAATCTGTCGTCTTCAGGTAGGAGCACCCAGGATGGAGTCTGGGATGGTTACCAGTAGAAGTTCAAGTACACACAGAACATTCTCTGAGCGGGACCATAAATCCCATAGGCTGAAAACAAGAGAAATACAAAAGCTTGTTCTCCAACCACAAGGGAATTACCTGCGAGATCAGTAAATCTGGAAAAGCCAGCTATGTGGGAGTGAACGCAACACCGAAGACCTTTCGTGCTGGGGGTTCCTAGGCAGTTTGCTCACCGTACCTTCACGGTGCTGTGACATTGGGTATGGAAGAGACGTCAAGGTCAAGGTCGAGGGACTGAGGTCACTGACTGAGAACAAGGGCTATGCAGACCCGGGACTCTGTCTCCAGGAAGTCCACCCGCACTCACAACAACCCGGCCCCCTGGACAGCTCGCCTTGGACTGCAAAGGTCCCGTCTTGGGGGTGCTTTCCTTTCAGACATACAGAAGGCGCGGTCCAGCTTGGAATCACAGCTGGGGTTGAGTCCCGGGAAGGACAACTTGAGGTGACCCTACTTAAATAACTGAACTTAAACTAATTCCCATTTTAAAATTATATGCTAGTATCTTATCTCCTCTCTGGGGGAAAAAATTTTTTTTTTTCAAATGGGAAAATGTCTTTTAGGGGTCTCAGGGTTCAACAAGGCTACATACATTTCAAGGACGCTCTTCACAAAACAGATCTGATGCCTGAGCACAGGGATTTTTTTTTTTTTTCTGAGCTTGCTTTCAATCTACAAGGTCCTGGGTATTGGAGGATTATTTCTTTTTTAAAGATTTTATTCATTTATTTGACAGAGAGAGATCACAAGTAGGCAGAGAGGCAGGCAGAGAGAGTGAGAGGGAAGCAGGCTCCCTTCCGAGCAGAGAGCCTGATGCGGGACTCGATCCCAGGACCCTGAGCTGAAGGCAGCGGCTTAAACCACTGAGTCACCCAGGCGCCCTGGAGGATTATTTCTATGCCAGCCTCTAGTCTTTTCTTTTGTATACAGAACCCCCCCAGACAACCCAGGTTCTAGGGGACCCAGCCATCCGAGCATGTGGTCTAGATGTTTACTCTGACAGTGGGGCTCAGGCGCCCCGAGGGTGATGTTCTCATTTTAGGACCCAACCCAGACCTACTGTACCAGAAATTCTGTAGGCGGGAGCAGCAGCTTGTCCTAGCAAGCCTTGCAGATTTTCGTTGTCACGAATTTGAGAACTCCCCGGGCAGGAAATCCTGGAGGATAAACATCTGGAAAATGGGAGTCGACCACGAATTCACAAGTAACGAGTTACCTGGAATTCCTTGTGGCCAGAACCATGTGACCAAGTAGGCTCTCCTCGACCACGGGACTCCGTGGGACAACACCGTCCTGAATCTTGTACCACGAAGCATCCCTCCGCGGAAGGCGTCCAGGTGGTGAAACTTTAAGTGGTTACTTCCGAGGCCACTGTATGGAGGGGGACAAAGAAAGGTTTCAGACCGCCCGATAAATTTACTGTCCGTGTATGGCAGACGGAGGAGGGAGTTCATGGCAATTTGCACGAATGTGGAGCCTAGTGATACTCAAGACTTATCTGCTCATCGTGCCACATCCTGTCTGGGCTTCTCTCATTCAGCGTGATGTTGTCGCGGTCCATCCACGTGCGCCATGCATCAGACCTTCATTCCCTCTTACCGCTAAGTAACATCCCACCGTTCCGACAGACCGTATCCCACTCACCCTCGCACCTGCGGAGGAGCCTCTGGGCTGCTTCCAGCTCTGGGCTGTTGTGAATGACGCTGCTATGAACACGGGTGTGCGTGGTGTGTTTTCTTTTGCACAGTTTACCTTTTCAAAAGCAAGGGTGATGGTAGGATCTCCCCATCCACCATCCCGAGCCCTGCTTCTCTTTTAATTTGGCAAACTCCTCCCTACCCTTCAGATCTCTGCCTAAAAGTCTCCTGTCTGGGGATTCGTCCCAGACCTTTCCCTCTGACTTGGCTCCTCTCCCCACCTACTGGTCACATTATTCTCTCCTAAGCCTGATCCTCCGTTCAAGACTTAGTCCATTATACAAAACCAGGGGACACATAACAGAACGGCATTTGCTAAGGACTGTAGGCAGGTGAGGGCACTGATCACAGCGGGGCACGTGGAACTTTTTAGAAGGAAATATGTTGTATATGCGTTTCTCCAGCTTTGTTGAGATACAACTGAGATGTAACATTATGTATGTTTAAGGTATAAGGTGATCCCATCAGATCCCATCAGATCCCATCAGATGTTCACAACCTCCAGGGGTGGGTCATTTTATCCATCACGCCTGTAAGAATAAGGACGTATCTAGTGTCTTTGTAGATGTACAGACGGACGGTGTCCCAGCCACATTATAGAACACAACTCTGACCTGTGATTTACAGCGACCAGCCTAGGAAACCAGCCTGCTCTCTACAAGTCAGACCACTATTTCTAGGAACCAGTGTGGAAAGCCAAACAATAACCCCTCTAGCAGTTGGCCCAAACTGCCAGGAGTTAATAACTGATAGTTTCCCTAACACCTGTCCCTACTTTCAATTTAGGCTGACCCAGAGAGAGCCACACTGGATCCCCAACAGATTATGCAGGGCGTCTGCCTCCGGGCTTCCCGTGCCAACAGCCTGAGGCTTGCTTCCCCCCCCCCCCATCCCCACTACAAAACACTGCCCCTCCTTTGCCTGTCCTAGTCTGGGTGGTCTTTGTTTATTTCTGCAACTCAGAGACTGAAGGTCATCTGCTCGGTTCACACAGTGCTGTGGTGGGAAAGTCGGGATTGGGGAATCCAGCCTGAGTCCCAGAAATCCTTGACTCCCCCATCCTGAGAGGGTCCCCAAGATGAAGTCCCCAGCATCCCTTTCCCCCTCTTTGGGTCTCTGACCTCTCTATCTCTCTCTCTTTTCTGGAGCTCAAATGTGTGTTTGTGTGTTTTCAATCCTACCTTTGACTCAAAGAGACGTTTACTTTTATTTCCTGCAACGGGGAGAGGGAGGCCACGGAGAGAGCGTGCTGTGGGCGAGCGGCCAGGACAGGGCTGAGCCTCAGAGCGCCACTGTCGCCTCCTTCTCTTAAACACGTGCACGCTTCCTATGAAAGGGAACAGGATGGAACACTGTTCAGCCTTAAAATCAAGGACACCCCACCACTCCCCAAAAGAACGGACCTGGAGGTCACTGTGCTAAGTGAGATAAGCCGGGTGCAGAAAGACCGAGGCCATATCATCCCGCCCTGTCAGGAATCTCACAGGACAGTGAGGTCATCAGACAGGGAAGCAGAGTGCGGGGGTTGGGAGACTGGTGCCAGGGCTTCCCTTGGAGGGTGAAAAGTCTAGAGCCTGCAGCATGGTTGACAACGGTAACCAGCAGCGTACCGCGCTCTGAAAACCGCACCACCGGTGTGCCTCTTCTGTCCAGTGCTGTGATCACACACACGCATGATACACAGCGAGGATGAAATTCGGGGGTAGACACGCTTGTGGCATAAACTGTTCCCAAACTCATCAAGTCGTACACACCGAACCACAACCACACCTCAATCAAGTGGTTAAAACACACATCGAGTCTGCTGAAACTGTTTTCAGAAATAGCAACAAAAGTCTAGAACAGGTATTGAGACAGCGTGTGCCCCACCTGTGTAAGTCCTGCCCTTCCCACCTCGCACACCAGGAAGCCGGAGATCTGACGGATTAAAGACTTGTCAGGCACTAGCAGGGCCGACACGGTAGGAGTTGAACCCAGAACCCCGTATTTCCTGGGTGAGATCCCGAGGCTGAGCGAGGTACTCAAGGAAATCCCCTCGCTGTTGGTTACAGTTTCCTCCCATCAATGTCAACAGTGTGACTTACTAATATTCAAAACAATTTTTGTTTTTGTCCAAGAATTAGGTCAAAAACATCACACTTAGTTTAACTTGTATTTCTCTCTCCGATCAGGATATCCCTCTCTGCTTTACCTGGCCGTATCAAGGTCTACTTGACACACCCCCCAAATTCACTCACCCTGCAATTCAGATTTTTACGAAGTCCACAGAGTTGTGCAAACATGGCCAGAGGCACTCTTAATTTTTCATCACCTCCAGCTCCTTTACGGTTGGGACCCCTGCTGCCAATCTCAAACACACACCCACCTTTTTTAGAGTTGCCTTTCCCGGACATCTCACGGAAATGCAATCATGCGATAGGCTAGTGGCCATTTGGCTGGACAGCGCTGTCCTGTAAGCCAGCAAGCCTGCATCCACCTCAAGCTTGTGGCCATACTGGTCCCTCTGCTCTACCCCATGTGGGCTCCTTTAGCTTCCCGCCTGGCTCTGACACCCTCAAGCTCCTCCCAGCCCACCCAGAATCTCCGGTCCTCTTCTATCTCTGCATTCCATTTTGCTACAATTTCCATTCATTTTTCACATTGAGTGGATTTGTCGAGGGAAGGGTCAGAGATCTTGTTGGGGGAGAGGAGGAGGAGAAAGGGTGTGTCTCACTATTTAAAGGGTGCTGAGATAGCACGCGGGAAAGGCGCCTCGGAGCCGGAGGGGAGGAGCCCAGGGTCCTGGGAGGCTCTCTGGGTAAGGTGGGTCAAGGTGCTGGGGCCTTGCCAGGGCATGAGGCCGGGAGGTTGCTGGTGGCTGGGGCTGTGCCAGACCTCGTGTGACTAACCTGTCCAGTTGTCCCTTACGTGCCCAGGACCCAATGGCATGCTTGTCTTGGCCTGAACAATCCCCAAGCAGTGTATGCAGGTTAACTTGTTGAACCGAGTCATGAAGAGGAGTTAAGTTTGGACCTGTTCCCTAGGGAGCTTTCTGCCTCTAATTCTAGAAGATGGGAACTATACCAGGGGTTCTCAACCAGCATTCACCCCTGCCTCCTCCCCATACCCTGCCTCAGGGGACAAGGAAGAGGATGCTTTCCCTGCAACAAGGAGTTATTCAGCCCCAAGACACCCCCAGTATGTTTAGAACCCCTTGGTTGCAGGGCTAGAATAAGATGCACAGATTTCTGGGGTGAGATTAAGGAGGGGAGGTTGGAAAGGATGGGGGGAAGGCAAGTAGGTTTAGGAAAAGGGCTTGCTTTCCAAGGGGTGGACCAAATATCAGAGGACGAAGAGGTGTCTTCTTTTCTGTGAATGATAAACAGGAACTAGAAGCAAATGTCCACACGGAGGGGCAAAGGAGATGTCAACCCCATTTTGTTAGTATAGTAGCATATGACTATATTTCCATTGTTTAAAAAAAATCTCTCCCTCTCCTCCCTCGGCTCTTCCCCTTGTGCTCTCTCTCTGAAATAAAATCTTCAAAAATAGAAAGGATACAGCAAAGTGCAAAATCTGTTATTTTTTTCTAAGCCAGTCTAGGTTTTTCCCGAGTCTTTATAGTCATCTGCCTGCTTATATACATGAAAAGTTTATTTTATTTTATTTTTTTTGAAAAGTTTATTTTTTAAGATTTATTTATTTTAGAGAGAGCATGAATGAGTGGAGGGGCAAAGGAGGGAGAGATGCCCCCCCTTCCCCGGGGTGCAGACTCCCTGCTGAGCACAGAGCCTGACCCAGGGCTCAATCTCATGACCCCGAGATCACAACCCGAGCTAAAATCAAGAGTCGGACACTTAACCAACTGAGCCAGCCAGGTGCCCCATGAAATCATGTGTATATTTTTAAGCTTTTTGATTACTAAGGCCAAATTTACATACAGTGAAATCACTCCTTTTAGTGATTTTTTGCTTTTACGCTTTTTAGTTTTACAAGTTTGTTCATGTGCCCGTTACAATAAAGGTACAGGACAGTATCATCGCCCCAATTTCCTGGTTCCTCTGCAACAATTCCCTTGGGAACTGCCTATCTCCTTTACCCCTGGAGTTTTCAGCCTTTTCCAGAGTGTCCCAGCAGTAGGATCATACAGTCTTTGGTGTCTGGCTGCTCTCACTCAGCAAAATTGCATTCATCCATGTTGGTTCCTTTTTCTTGCCAAGTTACATTTTATCATGTGGACGTACAAAGGTTTCTAAAATCCTCTCCGCTCTTGAGGGAAGTTTGGTTGTTTTTAGTTTTTGTCCATTATAAATAAAGCTGCTTTAAGCATTTATATAGGGTTTTGCGGGAATATTAACTTCTCACTTGGTAAACTATGTGGGCGTGGGATGGATAGATCATAAATGTGTATGATTAGCTTTTAAAGCAATTGAGAAGGTCTTTATGAGGGTAGTTAGTTGTTCCATTTTTTTACTGAGTTATGGGAATTCTTTGTATTCTGGATGCGAGTTCTTTATAGGAAATATGATTTGCAAACACTGCTACTCGGTTTTGGTGGGTTGCCTCTTCATTCTCTTAAGAGTGTGTTTTGAAGAAAAGTCATTAATTTTGATGAAGTCTAATTAAAAAGCCCTTTCTTGGGGCACCTGGATGGCTCAGTTGGTCAAGTGTGACTGAGTTCAAGCCCCACTTTGGGCGTAGAGATTACTTAAAAAATGAAAATCTTAAAAAAAAATCCCTATCATAATCCTTTAACATTACATTGGGATTGTGTGACCTGGAACTTTTGAGCACAGAATAAATGAGATTTTGTTTTTAAGTAGGTCTGGCTATCTCCCTACCCCATCTAGCCTTTCTCGTGGCTCAGAGCAGTGACAAACTGACCCTTGTATACAAGACATTGGGTACTTTTGTCTTTGCTTATCTCTTCATCTTCGTTCCGTTAAAATGTAGAGGCTCTTATCTTTTCTCCCAGGAACCATACACCCATTGCTTTCATAGCCCTCCAAATGCACAGGGCACTGTTTTTATTCTTATTCTGTCAATTTATTTAATCCTCATAAGAACCCTATGAGGTTTAACAATTGTTTCCATTTTCCCTGGGGAGACACAGAGAAGCTAAAATAAGTTGACCTTCATGTTCTGGTCCATTCCAGAAATGGAACTTCAACTTCGACTGTCAAGGTCTAGGGTCTGGTTTTTTGTTTTTGTTTTTGTTTTTTTCTAAATGTGGCAAAACCCACCTAACTTTAAACTGCCATCTTAACCATTTTTAACTGTACAGCTCCTAATGTTAGGTTCATCACATGGTTGTGCAGATCTCCAGAACTGAACTAGACTGATCTCCTAAAACTGACTCTACACCCATCACACATGAACACCTCCCTTCCTCCAGCCCTTGGCAACCACTTCTCTACTTTCTATCTCTAGGACTTGACAACTTTGGATGCTTCATGAGCAGGTTCACACCATAGTTTCCTTTTGGGACTGGTTTATCTCACCTAGCATGTCCTCAAGTTTCATCCATATTTTCCCATGTGACAAGATACAGAATCTTGGAGGAACCTCTGTATTTTTTTCCATAATGGGTGCACTGTTCCACATGCCCACCAACAGTGTGGAAGGGCAGGTCTTTATTCTTAATCCCCCCAAATTCTTAGCAATCTACTTTTGAAAAATACATGCTCATACGTACAGAGAGGCACACACATTCAAGTTCATGACAGGATCCATGTACGCAGAATCGTGGAAACAATCTAAGTGTCTATGTGTAAGTTCTGGTAACTTATATCATGGTACATTTCTATGGTGGGGTATATGTGGCTCTTAAAATCTGGCCATAGACCAATGCTTCAGACTTTTTTTTTTTTAAAGATTTTATTTATTTATTTGACAGACAGAGATCACAAGTAGGTAGAGAGAAGGAGGGGAGGAGGCAGGCTTCCCGCTGAGCAGAGAGCCCGATGTGGGGCTTGATCGCAGGACCCCGGGATCATGACCTGAGTGGAAGGCAGATGCTTTAACCCACTGAGCCACCCAGGTGCCCCTCCAGACTTATTTTTAAGAAGAATATTAGTTGCTAAACAAGACATAGAGCATGATAAAATTTGTACTTAAGTTTGCACTATTTAAAAAGCATGTTTAGGGGCACCTGGGCGGCTCAGTGGGTTAAATCCTCTGCCTGCAGCTCGGGTCATGATCCCGGGATCCTGGGATCGAGCCCCGCATCTGGCTCTCTGCTCAGAGGGAAGTCTGCTTCCCCCTCTCTCTCTGCCTGCCTCTCTGCCTACTTGTGATCTCTGTCTGTCAAATAAATAAATAAAATCTTTTAAAAAAAAGCATTTTTAGTTTGAGAATTTTAGATTATACAACAGTTGCAAAAATAGTACAAGACTTGCTGTAGACTCTTCCTCCAGCTTCTCCTGATATGATCTTTCATTTTTAATTTTTTTAAAGATTTTTTTTTAAGTTTTTTTTTCCCAAAGATTTTATTTATTTATTTGACAGAGAAAGAGAGATCACAAGTAGGCAGAGAGAAAGGGGGAAGTAGGCTCCCCACTGAGCAGAGAACCCGACCTGGGACTCGATCCCAGGACCCTGAGATCATGACCTGAGCTGAAGGCAGAGGCTTAACCCACTGAGCCACCCAGGTGCCCCTTAAAGATTTTATTTTTAAGTAATCTCTACACCCAATGTGGGGCTCAAACTTACAACCCTGAGATCAAGAGTCACCTGCTCCACTGAGCCAGGTAGGTGCCCCGTGATCTTTCAGAATCATAGTACAAGTATCAAACCAGGAAGTTAACACTGGATCAGGGCTATGAACTAAGCCACAGACTTCCTTTACATTTCACCAGTTTTTCCAACAATGTTGTTCTAATGCCGTGGGATCAAATCCAGGATCTTACTTAGCATTTAACTGTCCTGTCCCCTTCCTCCTCCTCCAATCTGTGACATTTCTTCAGTCCTTTCTTGTCGGTGTTGACCCTGACATTTTGGAAGGGTCGTGGTCAGTGACCTTGTATAAAGTCCTTCAGTCTGATTTGCCTGATGTTTTCTCGTGACTGCATTCATGTTATCCTTTCTTGGCAAGATGACTACAGAAATGGTGTGTGTCCTTCTCAGGGCATCGCCACTGGGAGTACCTGATGCTGATAAACTTGTCATTGGTAATATTTTGGCTAAGGTGGTGACTATTTTTCCTTTTCAGTGAAAAACATTTGCCAGGGATATGCTATGTGACGATGCAAATAATCTGCTTCTCCTCACACATCTGCTGACAGATTTTAGGATCATTAATGAATCTTGCACACAACAATCAGCCCTGTGGTTGACTTTGTATCTCTTTCATTCTCTTTGTATTTATTCACTGGAATGCTTCCATAAGGAAGTTTTCCTAGAGACAGGAATTCTATTCCTATTTTTTTTTAAGTTTTTAATTTAATCTCTACACCCAATGTGGGGCTTGAACTCATGACCTGGACATCAAGAGAGCCAGCCAGGTGCCCTCTTCTATTCCCATTTTAAATTAAGACCTAAAGAGGGGCACCTGGGTGGCTCAGTTGGTTAAGCATCTGCCTTCAGCTCCGGTCAGTCTTGGTATCCTGGGATTGAGAACCAGGTCTGATTCCTGCTCAGCAGGGAGCCTGCTTCTCCCTCTCTCTCTGCCCCTCTCCCCTGCCTCACGCTCTCTCTCTCAAATAAATACAATTTTATTAAAATATTTTATTTATTTATTTGTCAGAGAGAGACACAGCAAGAGAGGGAACACAAGCAGGGGGAGTGGGAGAGGGAGAATCAGGCTTCCCACTGAGCAGGGAGCCTACCATGGGGCTCAATCCCAGGACCCCGGGATCATGACCTGAGCCAAAGGCAGACGCTTAATGGCTGAGCCACCCAGGTACCCCTCGAATAAATAAAATTTTAAAGAAAAAAAAGATTCCCTATTAAAAAAAAATAAATCAAGATCCAAAGAATAAAAAAAGAAGGCTTCTTTTCCTTTCTTTAAATATTTTATTTATTTATTTATTTGACAGAGAGATCACAAGTAGGCAGAGAGGCAGGCAGAGAGAGAGGGGGAAGCAGGCTCCCCACTGAGCAGAGAGCCTGATGCGGGGCTCGATCCCAGGACTCTGGGATCATGACCTAAGCTGAAGGCAGAGGCTTAACCCACTGAGCCACCCAGGCACCCCAGAAGGCTTCCTTTCCATTCAAACTTATGGCCAGAACTTTCTCTGAACATTTACGTTTTATTTTTCTATGTAAAAGGAATAATTGCTGTTGATTTGAAAATATATTTCTTTTCTTTTCTGCCAGGTAATATAGTTGAGCTTCCTTCATTCTTCTGCAGCCTAGAATATCTTAGAATGAACATACCATATTTTAGAAACACTTCTGTTACAGGTAAGCACTTTGAGTACTTCCAATTTTTTTTTTCAAAGATTTTATTTATTTGACAGACAGAGATCACAAGTAGGCAGAGAGGCAGGCAGAGAGAGAGAGAGAGGAGGAAGCAGGCTCCCCGCTGGGCGGAGAGCCCAATGTGGGGCTCGATCCCAGGACCCTGGGATCATGACCTGAGCTGAAGGCAGAGGCTTTAACCCACTGAGCCACCCAGGAGCCCCTGAGTACTTCCAATTTTTTTTTTAAAGTAAGCCCTATGAGACACACACACACACACACACACACACACACACAGAAGCAGAGGGAGACTCAGGTTCCTCACAGGGCAGGGAGCCTGAGACAAGACTCGATCCCAGGACCCTGGGATCATCACTTGAGCCGAAGTCCAAGGCTTAATGGACTGAACCACCCTGGCACCCTTTATGTTCCAAGAATCAATACCATGAACCTCTGGCTTTGGTTGTAGCTCATTTTCCAGAGGAGAAGAGAGTAAGGGCTCCAGATGGGTCAAGAGGGAACCTGCTGGGACACCTGGGTGGCTCAGTCAGTTAAGCGTCAGCCTTCGGCTCAGGTCATGATCCCAGTGTCCTGGGATCGAGTCCCACATCGGGCTCCTTGCTTGGCAGGGAGCCTGCTTCTCCCTCTGCCTCTGCCTGCCACTCTGCCTGCCTGTGCATGTGCTCTCTTTCTCTCTGACAAATAAATAAAAATACAATCCTTTAAAAAAAAAAAAGAGGGAACCTGCTGGCATTCATAGACTCTTTCAACATATTTCCAGGGAAGTTCAGGTACTACCTCTCTCTAGGAAACCAAATTTCCAATGCAAACAAAACTGGATTTTAACATTCAAACTATAATCAGTAGTCTTAACAGGGGTTGGGGGACTTCAAACATGAAGAAAAATCAAAAGTTTCTCTTGAGACTCTATCTAAGCCCCAAGATTTACCCCTTCCCAGCGCCTATCGCTCTGTAGGTGACTGTTCGAGCACTATTTGGTTACACCAGAGGTAACCGTTTGGTATGGACTGAATACAGAATTCATAGACTCTACCAGCATGCATTCCATCTTAATTAAAGACGCAGCATACTAAAGAAGCCTCAACACATCATGATGTTGATCATACGGACCATATTTTCTGAAGCAACGCATGTAACAAAAACGTAACGCCCGAGCCGAAAGGTGGAGACAACCCACGTATCAATGGCCTGAATGGATAAACAGAATGTGATATACACGTATAACAGAATACTATCCAGCCTTAAAAAGGTAGGAGACGCTGACACATGCTACAACATGGGTGGACCCCCATGTTATGAGAAACACTGCTGGGTGAAGTGAGCTGATACCCAAAGTACAAATATCGTACAAGTTCACTTATATGACGTCTCTAGATGAGTCAAATTTGTATAGATGGAAAGTAGCATGGTGGTTGCCAGAGGATGGGGGGAATGTGAAGTTACTGTTTTATTAATGGGTACAGAGTTTCAGTTTGGGATGATGAAGTTTTGGGGATGATCATACAACAGTGGGAATACACTTATTGGCACTGAGCTTGTATACTTAAAAATGGTAGAAATGGTAAATATTATGTCTATTTTAACCACAGTAAACAAACAAACAAACAGACAACCTAATGCAATAAAAAACAGAAGCAAACTCCTAAAGACGGCAACCCCTCATTCATCTGGAAACTAAAGAAAATGAGAAATGGAGGACCAAGCGACAGCAAAGTAATTACACTTTAGAGCTTGGGAGGGGCAGCTGGAGCCTCTATGAATGTAAAGACACAGGAGTGATTAGTAAAACGGGAAAGTAGGAAGTGATAAAATTAAGAGCAGAAATTAACTTAAAAGAATACTACAGTGAGTACCTGCTTTTGTGTTGGTTCTTATAGCGCTGGCTTTGGGATGTGGATGGACAGGGGTTTGTGTACGAGGAGCCCTCAAAACCCAGTGTGCAGAGATACCTCTCTCTCACAGGTTGGAGGGAGTTTGTGGAGAGAGTTGGAGAGCATGTGGTTGAGGTATTCAAGGGTTCTAACATTGTAGACAAGTGCACACTAGACCTCAACGAGGAATATACTCAGATTACCTATATGGAACCATACTTTGACACATACGGGATGAAGGACAGAATCATGAATTTTGACCAAAATTACAATCTTTGCTGTTTCATGTACTGTATACCCTTCACTTCAGATGGTCGTGTCGACGGGGAGCTCCATGAACAATTCAACCTCCCCTTATGCTAAGACAAGGGTCAGTGTCACTCCCAGAGAGATCGTCTAAACCCAACGGAACCTGAAGACCCAACAGGTGGCATCTGCAATGCTTTGGGATCCAGCAGACCCCAAAATGCTTTAGACAGCATTCTAGGGATCTGTATGTACAACCAGACATCAGGAGCCTTTGGAAGTTGCCTAGGTATTCCTATCTGAAACAGCCAGTGACCCCAAACTTTTCAGACTTCACAATAAACTACCAATCTGCTCTGAGGATTTTACTAAAAGGCGTGCGAGGATGCTTTAAGGAAAAAACAGGGTGGTTCAGTTGGTGGAGCATGCAACTTTGTTGTTTGTTTGTTTTTGAGCATGCAACTCTTGACCTGGGGGTTGAGCTCAAACCCCATGTTAGGTGTAGTGCTTACTTTAAAAAAAAACAAAAAAGTAAAGTAAAGTAAAACAATATTAACTGGGCCAGATCAAAAGTAGTATCAAAGGGACCTGGAGAGAAACTGCCATTGCCTTAAAGAGGTTCTCACGGCCTCTGAAACAGAGAGATCCCTTAGTTGTTCAAGGTCACCTGCCGGAGATGGTTTCAGTCCAATAAGCCCGTGGACTCTCTAAATGGATCTCTAAACCAGATGCACTTTGCCTCATTCGAGAAGAGCCATGTGTTCAACACTAGGTGTGAAAGGAAGTTAAGATCTGTTGAAAAGTAGACTTGGGAACTTAATTCTGGGAATCATAGCACTGACTACCCACTGAAGACCACAGTGGCCCACACAGTATCAGGTATAGATCACCCAAGTCTGAGACTCACGGCCACGTCGTTTCCAAGGTGCTGGTAAGATGCTGGCGTCCTGTTTAAAGACATTTGAACGACTCCCAGGCAATGATTCACTGTGTTTAACATTTCTGATACCACAGTGAAGGTTAAATTTAAGTCTGCATTTTCAAATTTATATTACCATTTATAGATTCGTTTTGGAAACTTTTAAAATGTGGCGATGCTTATTTTATTTTATTTTTTAGTGATGCTTATTTTAAAGGTGCTATTAAATGTGAGAATGCCTGCACTTAAAAAAAAAAAAAAAGACAAAATAAACATCTACAGATACCGAACAAGAGCCTAGAAAAAGGCACCAAAAAACATACCAGAAATAAAAAGATAGAAATATCTCTTGGCTGCTAAATGCAAAAAATAGAAAAATCTGACAATTCTCTAGAAAAATATTAGTGACCACCAAAAAAAAAAAAAAGAGAGAGAGAGAGAAATATCGAAGACCACATTGAGTGACCTTTAATGACCAGGGGGGTCAGTGAGAGCTTTTTCTCTAAGGGGGCAGGCATTTTCCCTTTTAAAGACCAGACTATTTACAGGATGTAAGTAAAGGGTCAAGGTCCACTTTGGTCGGTGGGCTGCAGGCTGTCGGTCCTTCAAGTTCTTAGCTAAAGTCAGACCTTGCACCTTTAAGAATAATTGAGGCCACAGTACAACAGGCCCCCCCCCCCCCCGCAACCCACCTACCCCTTGCCTGATCCTCACAATGGCTAGACAGTATCACTGACAGGCAAAACCTTGTGCTCCTGGGGTCACCTGGAGATCAGATTTAAATATTACGGGGGCGTCTGGGTGGCTCAGTCAGTTAAGCGTCTGCCTTTGGCTCAGGTCATGATCTCAGGGTCCTGGGATGGAGGCTGCATCAGGCTCCCTGATCAGTGGGGGGTCTGCTTCTCCCTCTCCCTCTGCCACCCCCTCCCACCCTGCTCCGAACTCGAATAAATAAAATCTTTTAAAAATAAAGTAAAATATTATGAAAATTATAGGCAGATACATTAAAAAAAGATTTTATTTATTTATTTGACAGAGAGACCGCGAGAGAGGGAACACAAGCAGGGGGAGTGGAGAGGGAGAACCAAGCTTCCCGCCGAGCAGGGAGCCTGATGCGGGTCTCCATCCTGGGACCCTGGGATCATGACCTGAGCTAAAGGCAGATGCTTAACAACTGAGTCACCCAGGCACTCTGTGAGAGGTATTTTTGATATATTTCAAAATTAAATCTTAGCAAAAATATTGGGTTACGTGAGGGTTTTGCGGCCCGGGCAGTACTGACACCGGGCGCTGGATGATTTTCTGTTGTAGGGGACGGTCCTCCACATCCTTAGTCGCATTCCTGTATTGGTAACATGCATTTACTGTTCCCTGCTGTACTGGGGGGCTCTGAGTGGATGGATGGAAGCATGCCTGGGAGTGGCCTTTCAGAGGGGGTGGGGGGGTGGATCTGGGGAAACGCAGGGCCTTTGGATTTACATCCTTTGTACTCCCACCCCAGGAACCGATGAGGACAGCAGCAGGTCTGAGCAAAGGCTTCCTCCTACCCAAGCAGGAATAGCACACCGGCCAGCAGGTAAGGGGCCCGAATCTGTACTGTCTGCCAATTACGGTGATGCAAACACTCCAAAAATAGTGGATCTCAGGCGGCCAATGCACTGAGGTTTGAGAAACACGTGACCATTTAACAGTAGTGAGCCAGTACGCATTGATCTGAGCTACCATTCGAAGGTGATGGGATCCCAATGCTGGCTGGGAGGTGATCACTTTTTTTTCCCATCTGGAATAATTTACTGTATCACGGAGTGGTCTTTCCTTAAAAATTAGGAGATCTTACGCATTTAATCCCCCCATGTAATATTTTGGGTGCAACTGTGAATATTTTTCTCTTGAGGTTAATACAGCCTCAGAGTCCATAGTGTTTGGCCAAATTTGGTAAACGTACATTCTCTTCGAAAAAAAGAGCCCTTCCTCTAATTACCAAATCTCACTTCCTTCTAAGAGGCACCCAGAGATCCGGGAGACTGCTTAGGATCCCAGTCTGGGTGGGACTGTTGTGAGCCCAGATTAAACGGGGGAAGAGTGACACCCAGAGGCACATGGTTTCCCTGAGTCAAAAATGGGAGAGGAAAAGTGGACACAGCACTCGAGAGACTGGCCTTTTCTTGTTTAGAACAGATTCTCCCACGCGGCACACGTCAGCACTGAGCAGAAACCAAAGTGCCGGGGCAGAGAGCTGGGCTAATGAGGGGCCAGACTGAGTTCCAGGGTCTGTGCTCACAGTGCACAGCGAGATGGTGGGTTCGGGCTAACCAAGTGTCCCCTTCTCCTCAGCCAAACTGAAGAGAAGCCGAGAACGCACCTCCTTCACCTCCCATCAGAAAGCAGAGCTGGAAGCCTTGTTTAGTCTGACTCAGTTTCCAGATTATATCACCCAGGAGTCACTGGCCTCAAAAATCAATTTGCAATACACGGTAGTGCAGGTCTGACCCCTTGGGGCGTGTGCCAGGCCCGCCCCATGACCCCCAGACCCTTCCCCTGCATGCCGGCTCCCTCTCCCTTCCCTTTGCCTTGGGACCAAATAATCACGACTAACCCTCCTGTATGGAGCAAGCGTCAATAACCCGACTCTTATGCTAGAAATACCCATTTTACACGGGGGATAAACTGAGGCACAAAATGGCACGGTAGCTTCCCCGGCACTGTCAGGATGGAACTTTTCTACCTGTGGAGCACTTGTCCTACACTGTGCCTCACACAAAACCACAAAGACCAGGAGGGCCATCCTTTAGAGGCGGACCCGCCATTGTTTGCTGAAGCTTGTCCCCGTCACTTGCTCAGTGAGGGCACTAAGCAACCAGACCAGAGGTCTCCAGCTAGAATCACACCCAGGGCATTGCAGATCCCTTCTGGAATGCTCCTCTTCTGTGTGCGTCCATCAGAGAGGCTAACAAAGATACAAGATAACAGAGATCCTTCTCGAGGACCTCCTCAGCCAGACTCCATACTCGATGCTGTCCTAGGGATCCCTGACCCTTTGTCCTGCAGAGAGCTCCTGGCATTCGGTAGAGTCCCCCCGACTCCTGCTCTGGGGTCCAAGCCCCCCACTTCTTTCGTCTTTCTCCATCCTGGCCACGGGTGAGAAATAGCTCCTCCCCGGCCTCAGGTACAGTGGGCAGAAGCCCCCCTTGCTCCCCAAGGAAGATGATCGGCCACCATCTTGGGTCCCTTTCACTTTCTGGATTCACACCCCCCACCCCCAATCTCCCCTCTTCACTCCACAGGTCTGGTTTAAGAACCGCCGAGTTAAATGGAGAAAGAGTGTCGAGAAAGGACAAGAAGCGGGGCTCCCACGCCCCACCCCTGCAGCCAGGAGGAACACAGCCCCAGCACCCACACACCTGGCCCACAGCAGACTCACTCTCCCCAAACTTCCCCATCCCCCAGAGGCAGGTCCTGGAGACTGTGACCCCGAGCTGGACAGGCTGGTGGCCACAGTGCCCGCCTTGTCCTCTGCCCCTTATGACATAAGCCAGGTGATGGAAGCTTATGGGTGTCTGGGAGAGGAGGAGAGTTCCAACACCTTCACCTGCCTTTATCAGTACCTCTCCCAGTCCGAGTGTCAGCCGGGGCCAGAGTCCCAATAGCTGGTCCTGTCCCAGCCACTCAGCTCTGTGAGGCTATTGATCCGTCTAGCACAGGAGCAAGCTGGAAATTCCAAAGACCTGCCAGGATGGTTAAGCCCACAGATTTCAGAAGTTACCGTTTTAGGGGCGCCTGGGTGGCTCAGCCGTTATGCATCTGCCTTCGGCTCAGGTCATGATCTCAGGGTCCTGGGATCGAGCCCCCCGTCGTGGGGGGGGGTGTCTCTGCTCAGCAGGGAGCCTGCTTCCCCCTCTCTCTGCCTGCCTCTCTGCCTACATGTGATCTCTGTCTGTCAAATAAATAAATAAAATCTTAAAAAAAAAAAAAAAAGGAAATTCTGCTATTTGCAACATTGTCGGTGGACCTTGAGGGACTTAATTCCAAATGAAAGAAGTCAAACAAAGACGCATAGCATGATTTTACTTATCTGTGGCATCTAAAAAAAAACCCTGAAATGAGTAGATACAAAAGAACAGTAGTTAACGGAAGTGGTGGGCGGCGGGTGGGGAAGGCACTGGGTGAAGATGGTCAAGAGGCACTAACCTCGAGCCCTAAAACACGCCGGTCCTGGGGCGCCGGGTGGCTGAGGCCGGCGGGCAGCCCACTCTTGATTTCAGCTCAGATCATGATCTCAGGGTTGTGAGATCGAGCCCCACGTCAGGCTCCGCGCTCAGCGGGGCGTCTGCTTCTGCTTCTCCTTCTCCCTCTGCGGCTTCCCCTGCGCACGCGCTCTAAGTCCATCCTGGGAGGTCATGTCCAGCATCGGGACTACAACCTGCAATGCTGTGTGGTATATCTGAAAGTTGCGAAGAGGATCAGTCCTAAAAGTTCTCATTACAAGGAAAAAACTTTTTTCGTAATTATGAAAAATAAAGATAAAAGGCCACATTTGCTTCTGTGATTTCAGATGAGGCTTTTATCCTACAACTGAATATCCTTGCATCTGTTTCCTTTTTTTAAAAAAAGATTTTATTTATTTGTCAGAGCGAGTGAGCACATAAGCAGGGGGAGAGCTGAGGCAGAGGGAGAAGCAGGCTCCCCACTGAGCAGGGAGCCCGATGTGGGGCTCGATCCCAGGACTCTGGGACCAGGGCCCGAGCTGAAAGCAGACACTCAACCCACTGAGCCACCCAGGTGCCCCCTAATCTGTTTCTATCCCCTGTCTGCCTCTGTGCACACAGTACCATAGGAAAGAAGTCTGCTCCCTCTTTCTTTTCTTTAAAGATGTATTTGTCAGAGAGAGCGAGTGAGTGAGCACGCAGGGGAGCAGCAGGTAGAGGAAGAAGCAGGCTCCCCACCGAGCCAGGAGCCTGCTCCCAAGACCCTGAGATCATGACCCCAGCTGAAGGCAGATGCTTAACTGACTGAGCCACCCAGGCGTCCCAGTCTGGTCCCTTCTAATCACTTTTTTCCCTCAGTGCTTCCCTTGTTATTTCAAGGAGCAAGTTACTGATGCCGGTAACACCGGGACAATATTTGCAGGTGTCCAATGCAGCTTTAATATACTGGAGATAAATCCAGAAAAGATAAGGAAAAAAAAAAAACCCTCACGTTCTCAGGCTAATTAGAAGGCAGAGAATGGCCAAACTTAAATTACGGGTGAGAGGAATAAAAAAGAACACACGCGAATCTCCGAACACTCCTTCTGAGCCTTCGTCATGAGTGAGGACGGTCCAGGAAAAAAAATGCACGGGAGAGTTGAAAGAACAAATCCACCCTAATTGTGAAAATGCCAAGTGCCCCAGCTGTCCCGTACCTGGGCCATATCCACCGGCATGCGTCCAGATGGCTTCCTCGGGACTCAGGGCATCCGGGGGAGAAGCAGGGTCCAGTGGAAAGGAGACCAGTTCTTCGGAGATGAAGTCTGGGAGGGGAAGAAAGCAGCAGAGGGAAAGCATTAGGGTCCCGCAGAACAAACAGAATTAAACGAAATCCTCAGAGGCTATAGAAACCCTTCCCCCAAGTCAGAATCTAATGGAGAAACTGTCCTTTGCCGGACTGACAGAAGGGGGTGGGGGGTGAGGGTGTAGGGAGGCAACATTTCAGAAACTACCCACAGCCACAAAGTGAGAGGAAAAAGGAGTCTTTACAAATTGCATACTTAAGGAATGATAAAATTTGACTTGATAAAAAAACATATACTATGTAACAATAAAGATTAAAACATGCTTATGAGTGGGACAAAAGGAAAGAATCATCATTTTCTTAGATTAGCTGAAGAAAATAACGGAATCACATCTCGTAGGGGCGCCTGGCTGGTTCAGTCAGTACCGCATGGGACTCTTGGTCCTAGGATTCTGAGTTTGAACCCCACGGTGGGTATAGAGATTTTTTTTTTAAGATTTATTTGTTTTAGGGGCACCTGGGTGGCTCAGTGGGTTAAAGCCTCTGCCTTCGGCTCAGGTCATGATCTCAGGGTCCTGGGATCGAGTCCCGCATCGGGCTCTCTGCTCCGCGGGGAGCCTGCTTCCCCCTCTCTCTCTGCCTGCTTGTGATCTCTGTCTGTCAAATAAATAAATAAAATCTTTAAAAAAAGATTTATTTGTTTTAAAGAAAGAGAGCGGCAGGGAAGGGCAAAGGGAGCGGGGAAGAGAGAGACTCAAGCAGACACACGGAGCCCCGTGCACGGTTCGATCTCAACCCTGAGATGAGGACCTGAGTCCTCAAACCTGAAACCAAGAGTCCAACACTTACTTACCCGACCACGCCACCCAGGTGCCCCAATATTACTTTAAAAAAGAGAGAGAGAGACACCTATTCGCCAGTAACAATTAGGGAGAGAAAAGGGGTTTAAATCTCCAAGTACAAATCTGCAAATAGTCTTCAAGGTCATGCTGCATGAAGTGGTGAGCATTTATTGGGGGGGCATTAAATATTTGACAATACAGGGAGCTATAACATACCCATGAATGGAAAATTCTTTTTTTTTTTTAATAATGAGGATTCCTTTTTTTTTTTTTTTTAAGATTTTATTTATTCATTTGACAGACAGAGATCACAAGTAGGCAGAGAGGCAGGCAGAGAGAGAGGGGGAAGCAGGCTTCCTGCTCAGCAGAGAGCCTGACTTGGGGCTTGATCCCCGGATCCCGAGACCATGACCTGAGCCGAAGGCAGAGGCTGAACCCACTGAGCCACCCAGGTGCCCCTTAATTACGTATTTAAAACACAACCAAGCAACCAGGGTCCGGAAATGGATATGGGAAGAAACCTCCACACTTGTCATTGAGTTGAGAGCTCCAGGGAGCTCCTTACAAATCCTCAGAGTCAGGGGAGCAGGAGGCAAGCGAGGGAATGGGAAAGGAGAACTGGTAGACGCCCACCGTGGGATGTGGCACAGCGGCAGGGAGCAAAGGGACAGATGGACCCACCGTCACACAGTTTTATAAACACAGTGTAGAAGAATGAACACCGCCAGACCTAAAAGAATTCCATTTATGCATATTAAAAATGCGTGCTCTTGTCAAAACATCTTAGAAAACAGACAACACAGGAAACATTTCACCATAGTTCAGGTGACCTTCTTGGGGAGGGGGTCCTGGAGGCAAGGCCACTTTCAGTTTCAACAGAGGACAGCCCCCTAGCCCCGCTGACGGTCCACTCACCTGCCCAGCGCCCGCCTGCACCTGCATCCTGAGAGGCCGGTTTCCCGCCGTCCTCATCCCTGTGCAGCGTCCTGGCGCTTTGAGTCCCCAGTGCTGCTCCCGCCCATCCCCACCCCCCACACACGCCCAGTTCGCCCAGTGCCAGTGGGGCCGACTCCACGCGCTGCCCCCACGGTCTCCTCGTGCCGCTCCCTGCCCGATGTTGGGACACCAGCCCTGGGCGTCTCCTCCACCGTGCCTGTCTCCTGGGCCCCCACTCCCCGATGCCCTCAAGGCGGTCCCCTGCCTGACACACACCAACTCCAGGCCTCTCTCTGGCCCCCGGAACCTAGAGCTCGTTGAGAGGTCGGAACTTGCACAATTGGAATTTGGCACAATTTGATTTCTTCTGCTTCCCGGTTCCGACCTCAACACTGGATTCTTGGGTGCCTTCTGGCTTCCACACCGGGACGGGTATCTTTGCCCCCGGCACTACCCTCAGGTACCCGCCAAACCCCACTAGCTGAGTGGGTCCCCGTGCCCCGCTGCCTTGGTTGTCCCCCCACCCAGAGCTCTGCGCCTTGCAGCCTCCACCCAGCCAGGACTTCAGCACCCTTGGGCACTCGAGACCCCCTGCAGCAACGGGGTCAGAGCTCCACCGAGGACGAGCGCAGACACGCGGCTCCCCCTCCTGCTTTTACACCTCTTTTTGCCTCCCACCCCACGTGCATGTTCAGGCTACCCCCCCAACACCCGCTGTCGTCAAACAGGGAGTCAGGAGGTCTCAAGGCTGGCATCAGAGGCCGGTGCGGGGGAGGCGGTGCTGAGGGCGGGGAACCCTGCCGCTGTGGACGTCCGCGTGGACATGCAAGACCAGCCCAGGCCCTGGTTTGCGGTGAGGAGGCCTGCATCGTGGCAAGGCGCCGGACCGCGGCGGCAGAGGGGCCCGTGTCAGCAGAGACTGCGGCTGGCATGTGTGCCCACCTTCTGCACTCTGGCCCGGTCCTCCTGGCTTTGAAGGCTCTGGCTCTTTTGTTCTTAGACCAAATCTGAGGAGAGAACATGTGAGTCAGGGTGAGAGGGTATGGGAAGGGTCCTCCGGGGCCGCTCCCACGTTTCCCAGTTCAGAAGCTGCCTTCCCCAAGAATCGCAGAGCCCCCGTCTCTTCTTCTGGATCCAGTCAGGGGCCTGGGGTCCAACTCCGGCTATGACTCAGGCTCCAGAAGGGAGACATGGGGGAAAGCATGAGCCTTGGGGCGGCGCAGCGGCCGGCAGGGCCCAGGGGTGTCGTGGTGAGGCTGGGGTCCTGTCGGAAGGCTAGAACGCCACAGCGCTTTCCCTGCGGGCCTCTGTGGGTAGGGAAATTGTGGGTTTGGGCAGAAAGCTCCTGCCTCGGAGATTAATGGCATGTGAATGGGATGCGGCTGACCTAGGAGCCCCTAATGTTCTTCCGGTGGTGTTTCTGGACTCACGAATAGGAATAAAAATCTGGGTTGGAGGACCTAACCTCTGCAGACCTCAGTTATGTGGTTGTGCAGAGTGAGTTTTAAAGATTTATTTATTTATTTATTTTTAATGATCTATTTATTTATTATTTCAAGATTTTATTTATTTATTTGACAGACAGAGATCACAAGCAGGCAGAGAGACAGGCAGAGAGAGAGAGGAGGAAGCAGGCTCCCTGCTGAGCAGAGAGCCCGATGCGGGGCTCGATCCCAGAACCCTGGGATCATGACCTGAGTTGAAAGCAGAGGCTTTAACCCACTGAGCCACCCAGGTGCCCCAGGATTTATTTTTTTTAAGAGATTTTATTTACTGGGGTGGGGGAGAAGCAGATTCCCCACTGAGCAGGGAGCCTGACAACGTGGGTCCAGGTCTGGATCCCAGGACCCTGGAATCATGACCTGAGCCAAAGGCAGTCGCTTCACCGACTGAGCCACCCAGGCACCCCTAAAGGTTTGTTTAAGTATCATTCAGTCCTGAGAAAGGAGGAGATCCTGCCATTTGTGAAAATGTGGATAAACCTGGAGGGCATGATGCTAAGTGGGAGAAACCAGAGAAAGACTTACTGTACGAGCTCTTCTGTGTGGAGTCTAGAAATGCGCATGTCCTAGAACCAGGGAGTAGAACGGTGGTTGAGGAATGGGTTGGGAAAGGGGGGACGCTGCTGGTCAACGGAAACAGACTTCTGGTAACTGTGAGGCGAAGGAGTTCTGGGGATGTCACGTACAGCACGGTGATGACAGTTACCACTACTGTGTCGACTGCGGAACTGAAACCTGCAAAGGCCGCAGAACCACATGGAAACTATGTGAGGTGGTGGCCAGGTTAATGAGCTTGATAGTAGCGCTCATTTCTTTTTTTTTCTCTTTTTGTGGGGGAGAGGGAGAGAGAAAACCCCAAACAGGTTCCTTGTCCAGCATGCAGCCCGAGGCAGGGCGTGATCTCAGAACCCTGCCATCGTGACCTGAGCTGAAACCAAGACACTCGGCCACCCAGGCACCCCGCTGTGATCATTTCACAGCGTGTACAGATATCAAACCACCTTAAATACATACCATTTACATTTGTCAAATTGGACCTCCTTGAAGCTGGGGGAAAATACCGACGGTTCCTTAAGTTGGGAGTTGGTTAGGGAGACAGTCTTGCTTCTTAGGAAGCCATGGCTGTTGCCCGGCCGTTTCCTAGGAAGGAGAGAAACAGCCCACGGAGGAAACGGAGTAGCCACGGACACGCACCGTGTGCACTGCCCAGCTAGACCCTGTTCGCCTCAGCTCGAGCCCTTGTCCTTCCTCCGGGTGCCCTGGAGCAGAGTGGACGCTTGCCCAGACAGTGCAGCCCGTCTGCCTCCGATTCCAGGGTACGAGCTAGCCCTGTCTGGACACCACCCGACCTCCCTCCCACATCACTGCATTTAAACTCCTGTAATTTACAGACCAGCCGTGGTTCCGTTCCCAGTTTCACATTAGGGTTGAGGCAGAGAAGTTACTTGATGAGATGAGGAAGGAACGTAAGAAGTAACGAGATTTTTCCTTCCCAACCTCATTTATACTTTGACAGACGCCCTTTGGGAAGGTAACAGTCCTCAGCCCTTCTAGGTAGGATAATCAACGTGCCCTGATTTGTTGGGAGGGTGCTTTTCAGTTTTTGCCCCAAAGGGCTGGATCTGCAGAACCTCTTAGAGGCAAAGAAACTGGGACAGGGAGTCACCCAGGTTCTGGACCAAAGGTTGCCCAGTTCTCTTCTCAGCTTGTCTGTGGTGAGTGAAGACTGGTTTTTGCATTTTGCAGAGGTGTAGAGCAGAAAGGAGGGTGCATAGGGAGGATGAGGGCAGGGGTAGAGTAGGTGTGGAAATGAGGGTGGTCTGGGGGAGGGTTAAGGGAAGGGGGGCGGGGGCGCAGGTGAGGGTGGAGGGGGGAGCAGAGCTGGGGGCAGACAGACGGCGATGAGGAAGGGGACAAGGATAGGGGACGGATTATGCGTGGCAGAGAAAGCCTAAATTACTTACCATCCAACTGTGTAGGATCTTTGCCACCTCACGCTCTTCCTGTCCTCAAAGTTAGAGCCGGAGCTCCAGCTGCGGATGGATGAGGGGAACAGCGGGGAGAACAGAAGCCAGGGCAGCTCAGACGCCCTGGAAGGATGCTGGGCTTTCCCGCTGGGGTTGCCGTGGGAGCCAGAGAACCAGCAGGGTCAGTGGAGTGGATGCGATGGGCAGGGCAGGGGTCCTCGAGGACTGGATGGCACGTCTGTGGGACAGACGGGCTGTTGGCTTTGTGGTCCTTCTAAGGGGCAACAAGGACACAGCACCCACCAGTTCCGTGTCCTTGGCTCAAGGTCACCTTCCGGAGTTTTAGTTCCTTGGTGTGGGGGTGTTCATAGGGGCTGCTCAACGGTCCTGCACACTGTCCTGTCGTCAGCCCAGAGTAAGCTGGTCCACGTTGGTCCTCCAGTGGGGATCATTATTCCCATTCACCAGGTGAGAAAAGTCGGGTGAAGAGGGCTTAAGCCCTACACGAGGGGTGCTGGACTCAGACACAGGCACCCACTGAGCCCGCCAGCCCCCAGTTCGCGGCCCCCTCTACCCAGACGTCCCCCCACCCTTCATCCTTCCCAGTCCTGCTCACCCTGATGACTTGCTCTGCGAATTTCCCCTCCCAGCCGACCCGGTAAACACCGTTCATACACAGCAACTGTTTCGGGATCTTCTTGGTCATGGGGGCAGACCACACAACCAGACAGAGTGGTACGCAGCAAAGCAAGGTTTATTGCACGACGGCAAATTGATACGCAGCAAAGCAAGGTTTATTGCACGACGTCAAATTGATCTTACAAACCTCCCAGGGCGGGACGGCACCCGAAGGGGTTACCACCTGAGTGCCTAAAGTCTAGGGGTTTTACCCACCTGTCGGTGGCTGTTTTAATCTGATTAACTCGCTCTGCACCTGTCATCCAATCAGATTTTTGTCATCTATCTACCTTGCGGGAAAGGATGGAGGGTTCCCTCCAAGCTGATGTAAAATCCTTTTAAGGGCCGTTGCCTCTTAGGGTGGGGCCCCTTGTCCGGGCGGCCCGAATTCCAACTGTCCTTCTGCACAAGCGATCAGGGAGGTGAGGAGGGTCTGGAAATAGGGCGACAGTCCACAGGGAACGCTAAGGAAGCTCCCCGAGGAGCCACTATTTCTACTGAAAAGGACCAAGGAGGAGGGGACGGTTTGTGAGAAGAGAATGTGGGCCAGCAGGAACAACCCGGACAGAGCTTGGTCACTTGTGAAGCTAAGTGAAAACATGGGCGGCCTGTGTTTTAACAAGAGCTTCAGAGAGTTCCCGGCACCTGGGTGTGTCTGCGCAGACAGACAGACACACACTCACACATGTGACACATACTTGGAGCCTCCCCCTTGCAGGTGAGATGCCCCAGAATCTGGCTTCAGAAGCTCTCCAGGTGATTCTCATCATGAGGAAGTTTTGGGAAGATGGCATTAGAAGGTGGTAGAAAGGGACAGAGCAGGACTTGATGCAAACAAAACAAAACAAAAGAAAACAAAAGGCTGTCATTCTGAGGATGCCAGGAAACCATTCTTTCCTTCCTTTCTAGACTATTTCTTGAAAGCTGACATGTGTGTTTTTTAAAAAGATTTTATTCATTTATTTGACACAGAGAGAGACACTGAGAGAGGGAACACAAGCAGGGAGAGTGGGAGAGGGAGAAGCAGGCTTCCCGCTGAGCAGGTAGATCCCAGGACCCTGAGATCAGGACCTGAACTGAAAGCAGACGCTTAACGACTGAGCCACCCAGGCATCCCGAAAGCTTACTTTGTGACAGACTTATTTCCCGTGTGAATTCGATGGCCTCATCAGATATAACTGTCGTGTTAGGGATAACGGACGAGGAAAAGTTCTTATAAGCAGAAGCTGTCTGTCTAGTAATTGTGGAAGGAATGACTGACTTTGTTTCCATGCATTTGTAAGCTCTGACACAATATTACTTGTGTGTGGATTTGAACAACCAGCTTTGGCTGTTCCTCCCGCCCACGGGTCCTATCCCTGTGGGTTAATAAAACCACCTTTTTGGGGCGCCTGGGTGGCTCAGTGGGTTAAAGTTTCTGCGTTCAGCTCAGGTCATGATCCCAGGGTCCTGGGATCGAGCCCCACATCAGGTTCTCTGCTCAGCAGGGAGCCTGCTTCCTCCTCCCTCTCTGCCTGTCTCTCTGCCTACCTGTGATCTCTCTCTCAAATTAATAAATAAAAAATAAAATCTTTAAAAAAATGCACCTTTTTGCACCAAAACAAAAACCAAACCCTCCAAACCCCAGAATCATCACCTGAGCTGAAGGCAGAGGCTTTAACCCACTGAGCCAACCAGGCGCCCCCCAAGGATGTTTTTTAAAAAAACTCTAAATACCGTACTCACTCTAACATGAGTCTCACTGGTCAGATGGTAAGGGAAAGAACACACACACACACACACACACACACACACACACGAGTTGCTGTGTTGTGGTTCAGTCTTTTTCAAGTTGAACCACAGGCAAAGCAAGCAATGAGTGGAGGTGGTCAGTGGCTCTCTCTGGGGTGAGGGAGAGGACATCTGAGCATGTTTTATGCAAACGCCTACAAGACGGTAAGCAATTCCCCACAGTGGAGACGGGTCTCCTCCACTCATTGTTAGAAGGCAGGATATAAGTCCAGCTTTGGGGTAGCTTTGGGGTCTCCAAGTGTTCCTAGCCTCAGGGCTGTGAGAGGCGTCCGGCACTGAGCCCCCAGCCCCAGGAGTCCCAGCCCAGCACCCACCTGGTGGGCTCCAGCCCTACCCACCCTCTGGCTCACCGTGGGGGACTTCCTCCAGGGATGTCTCTGAGTCTTCTCGGATGGGCAGCTCTCTAGACCAGTCAGGCTTGGGTGTGTCTCTTGACTTTGGACCCTTGTTTAAATACGGTCCTGGGTAGACTGGCGCACACTCCTGGGGACCACAGCTTCCATTCCTGCAGTCTGGGCTTTGAAAGCTCCTCAGGTGCTCCTTATCACATCAGCAGGTTTGTGCCCTATGGGACTGGCAGGTAGTGGGAGGTGCCTAGATATAAGGAAGGACTCTGACGCCCAAGGCACCTCGAAGCCACTTGTTGCGTCAACCAATCTTCCTCTCCTCCCTTTTGCTTTCCTTCAAAAACATTTTGAAAACCTACTTGGTGGAATGCTCTGTTCCCGAAACTGGGCTAGGGAGGGACGAGGGAGAGAGCTCTGCTCACGGTCAGCTTACACCCTGGAGTGAGGTCCCAGGCAATCAGTGCACACCTGCCCTCCGAGAACGTTCAACCATGGGTTCCAGATGAAACTGAAAAAAGACATTAACCAGAAAAAGAATAATTGAACTCATTTTTCATTATTGGAATCAACAAGGGTGTAGAGTTCTTCATTCTGACCAAGAAAGAATTAAGTTTTGGGGTGCCTGGATGGCTCAGTCAGTTGAGCGTCTACCCCCGTCTCAGGGCACGATCTCCAGGTCCCAGGATCCAGCCCTGCGTCAGGCTCCCTGCTCAGTGGGGAGCCTGCTTCTCTCTCTCCCTCTGCCTCTCTTCCCAGCTTGTGCTCTGTGTCTCAAAGAAATAAAATTAAAAAAAAAAAAAAAAAGGAAGAATTAAGTTTTTAACCTGTAGTTCTGTATGGAATCTATTTCTCCATCAGCTACCATTATTTTGTGATAATTGATGAGAAACGTCCCACAAGCAGAAGCAGCTCTCTGCTGATTGTGGGAGGAGGGGCAGAATTATTTAACACCCCAATCATCTAAGTAATTGGGGGCACCCTACGTGATTGGTGAGGGGGACATATTTGGCTTTACTGGTTGGTCCTACGGTGAAAGTGAGGGTAGGGAACCTCTTCATCACAGCCCTAGTCCTGGCTGCTTGGGGCCCTTTTGGGTTGATGGCTATAGAGGTTATGGGTCAGAGTTCTCAGACCTGTTCTGGCTCCTGCCCACTTGCCTGTCCAGTCTCAGGCTATACCTGACCTTCTGAGCCTGGCTGGTACTCTCGACCCTTTGGGCAGGACTGGTGCAGGGCCTGACCTTGAATTGTGAGATGTTCACAATCCTTTTGGATACATGCTAGTGGGTGCCACTCCTTCCCCCAGCATGACAACCCAAATGTCTCCTGGAAGTGCCAGATGTCACCCCACCCCTGGTTGGGAACCACTGTGTTAGACCAGGAGTCCTTGAGATAACCCCATACTGTCCACAATAGGCAAGGGTTTCCCTCATTACACATAAGTGAAGGAAGCCACACAGAATTTATTGAATTTAAGAACTCCTGCAGAATGAGTCAATCATGTGGAATTTCGGAGTGGGCAAAAGTCAAAGCCATGGTTCCTTCTGGGGTAGGGGTGGAGTGCCGTAGAGGGCTCAGGAGAGCTTACTATGGAGGAACATGCCACAGGCTGAGACACCAGGACGATGCATGCTGGAATGGTTGTCTCTGGTGGGGAAGACAACAGAGAGAGAGAGAGAAACTGTAATCCTCCTAAAGCCGCACCTGCCCCAGGAGGAGAAAACACACTGTACTCTCTTTCTGACAAATGAAATCTCACAAAAAGAAAAGAAAAAAAAAAAGGAAAAGAATAGAGGGAGAAGCTGGGGGAAAAAAAGGAAATTGGGAGGATTGGGAGAATGGAGATATTTGGGTGATCAGGACATAAAATGACGGCTGGGGAGGTGACCAAGAAAAAAAAAAAACAACAACCAGAAAGTAGAAGAATAAGCCAACTACCCACTTTACTGACATTGACTAAGTCTTTTTAGCTGAACAATGGTGAAGAAAAAGCAAAATCAAAACAAAGAAGCAGGATAAACACCTGTCCCTAATAGTCTCATTGTATATGTTTATTGAGATAGAATTTAAACATTGTCTCCAGCTTTACTGAGATACAAGTAAAAGGTGTACAGTGCATTGATTTGATACATTTATAGATTGTGAAATGATTACCGCCATGGCTGGCACCTTCATCCTGCCCCATGATTGCTTTTTGTGGTGTATGCGATACAGTATTGCCGTTCTGTGTCTTTGGATGAATTTAGTGCAGGTTCCTGTCATCCTAATGACAACACAAAACATTCCCGTCGCTGTAAGTTTGTTGAGTGCCTCTCTCCACTCAGTTCTACCCTACGGGCACTTGTGTGTCTTTCTTTTCTTTCACAGAGCGTGTTTCTGGAATGCATCCATGTTGCGTGGATCTCGAATCTCTCGTTCGGGAATTGTGAATCATTACAGTATGTGACCTTTTGCGTCTGGCTTTGCTCATTAAGTTCTTTGTGGAGATGAAGGACCAAGAGAATAAGCCGTGGAGTTTGTGGGAAGAATTTGAGATTCCATAATGGGACAAAGGGAGTAGATGTTCGGGTCTCGGCAGCAGCCAAAGTGGACTATTTTGTGGCCAACAGAACGGTCTGGGAGAACCTTCAGATTGGAGCATATGCTGAGCTGGAAGGAAGGTGTTGGGTGGTCTGTATAAACCAGGGAGGCTTGGTGGGCACCACGGGGGGATCCTGGAGGGGCATCCATGGGTCCCTTGGAAGAGCTGGTCTCGACTTCTGCTCCCGCTAATTGCTGTTTGGCTTTCTTGAGTTTTGCTCTGTGGTTCTTGAACCAAACCTACAGAGAAAACAGAGCAGTAGGAGGTGGATAAATCCAAATGAGCTTCCACACGTTTTCATTTTACCTGATACCATGGATACTGTTCGGTGAGAACAGTTAGTTCCACTTCTCTGCCTCTTAGATCCTATTGCTGGAAACTCTCCCAGCCTATGCGCAGGAGGGAGTGGAAATGGGAGGCGATGGGGACAGAAAGTGAGGCAGGGATCAGAACCCCCAGAGCAGGAGAGGCTAATGTCAGCACACTTAGCTCATGGCCAAACTGGAACTGCGACTGTGATTTTGCATTGCCCATGAACTAAGTACAGGGTTTTTTTGTTTTTTGTTTTTTCTAAAGTTTTTATTTATTAAGGTAATGTCTACATCTACCCCAATGGGGCTCGAACTCAACGACCCTGAGATCAAGAGTCACCTGCTCTTCCAACGGAGACAGCCAGATGCCCCAAAGAACAGGTTTTACATTTTTAAATGGTTGAAGAAAAAAAAATATACAGAATATTTGTGACATGTGAAAGTTCTATGAACTTCAAATGTGTGTCCATAAAATTTTATAGGGATGTAACAGGCACACCTGTTTCTTTAGATATGATTGATGGCTGCTTTCACATTATACTTGAAAAGCTGAATAATTTTGGCAGAGACCATAGATATGGCCCACTAAAATGTTTACTGCCTGGCTCTTTACAGGACAAGTTTGCTGATCCTTGCTTTATGGGTTGGGGAGAGGGTTTTAGGGTAGGAGTCTGGGTCTTTGGAGTCTTGGGGACTGGAGTAGTACGAAGCTTCAGGAATTGTCCCAGGGTGTCTGAGTGTAGCGTCTTTTGGGGAGGTAGCTCCCAACCTGCAGTACGGTGGGATGGATCTCCAGTTTTGAGGCCATTTCTTTCTGAAGGCTGGGAGCGGGATATGGGTTCATGCTGAACAAGGATTCCAAATCGGCCAGTTGTTTCTCGGTGAACATGGTCCGTTTCCTTTGTGAATGCTTCTGGTGCTTTCCTGGGAAGGAGAGAAAGGCACGGATGAGGTGCTAAGACAGTTCCGTCCTCAAAAGCCCGAACCCCCATCCCTCTCCACAGAGGTCAACAAGCGTGCCTGTCAAGAAATGGAAGATTCCCAGATACGTAGACACTGGATGACTTTCCTGCCAGGTTTCCTAGGCCTCATTGTGTTGTTGTTCCAACTATTCAGCACAGAAAAGGGTTATGTATGTATTTATTTAGTATGTATTTATTTAATCAGTTTAAAAGATTTTAAATAATTTCTACACCCAACCCACGTTTTGAACTCCCAACCCCGAGATCAAGAGTCACACGCTCTGCTGACTGAACCAGCCAAGTGCCCCAGGAAAGGGTTATTTAAATAAGGATCCCTTGTGTGTCCACTCTTAGATTCTGTGTGTGTGTGTGTGTGTGTGTGTGTGTGTGGTGGGGGGAGAGGGTATAAGGGAAATCTCTGTACCTTATGCTCAGTTGTGCTGCGAGACTAAAACTGCTCCAAAAATAGTCCACTAATAATAAAAAAAAAATCATTGCTCTCATGGATGTCATTTAGTGAAGACATACCTATACATAAACCAAAAGTGTTAAAGTACATAGTACATTATGGAGTGCTAAGTACTCTACAGAGAAAAAAATTAGGGATGGGGATAAGGAATTTGGGTGGGGGGGGTTAGTTTTAATGACCTGTGAGTGAAGGTCTTTCTGGAGGAGGTGAGGGAGTGAGCCATGTGCTTATCTGCAGGGGGAAATGCAGACTTCTCGCAGATCAATAAAGAGATGAATATTAGGGGCGCCTGGGTGGCTCAGTGGGTTGAGCTCAGTCGAAGTGGCCTTTGACTCAGGTCATGATCTCGGGGTCCTGGGATCGAGCCTCATGTCGGGCTCTCTGCTCAGCAAGGAGCCTGTTTCTCCTCTCTCTCTGCCTGCTTCTCTGCCTGCTTGTGATCTCTCTCTCTGTCAAATAAATAAGATCTTTTAAAAATGAGGAGAGGCAGGTATGGAGAGGGTGGTTGGGTGATGGACACTGGGGAGGGTATGTGCTATGGTGAGTGCTGTGAAGTGTGTGAGCCTGACGATTCACAGACCTGTATGCCTGGGGCAAATAATATATTATATGTTAATAAAAATAATTTAAAAAATCTTTTAAAAAAGAGAAAACTGAATTGTCTAAAAAAAAAGAGAGATGAATATCACTGTATAGGGGAGGCGTACTTCCATCCAACGTGGTGCCTGACTTGGTCTGGGTAGCCCGTAGAGTCTAGAAAATGCCATGGGATGTCTCTTCTGAGCTTATAAGTCCCTGTGCCTTCTGTCTTGGACACTTTCCCTCTTTTGGATCACTTGCTCCAGGGAAAAGCATTTTGACCATTCCTATGGCAAGGCCCTCTTGGCAAGGACCTCAGGTCTAAAGTGAGGGAGGAACTGAGGCCTCTAGCCAAGAACTTTGTGAGTGAGCCATCTTGGGAAGTGGATAGATTGTCTGGGCTCCGTTCAGCCTTGGCTGACGGCATTCCTGTTGATGGCTTGTTGCCAGGGCATGAGACCCTGAACTGAACTCCACCATGCATTTTTAGCAGTTTTATGGACATATAGTTGATATACAATAAACTCTGTATTTAAAGTGTGCAATCTCAATAAATTTTGTTATGTGCATATTGACACATTCATGAAATCCTCTCCACCATCAAGACAATGCATTTCACCCATCTATCCCCAGTTTCCGCTGATCCCTTTCAAAGTCATCCACCAGAAATTCTCAGGTCAATGCGGCCTCGCTCTGTACCGGTTAAGAACAATAAGGAAAGATAAAGAAATAAAGAACAGGAATAAGGAAAAGATGAATATAGGCCAATTTCACTTACAAAAGTAGTTTCAAAAGTCCTTAAAATATGTTAATCGAACCCAACATTGTTTTAAAAATAAACATATCAAGAGCAAGTAAGTTTTATCTCAGAAGGGAAAGGCTATTTAATATCAGAAAGAAATAAATATCAAAATAACTCACCATGTTAGTAAATTAAAGCGTAAAAATAATGATCACAATCAATGCAAAATCTTTGTCTCTGAAGATTCACACCTATGTATGATTTTAAAAAGCAAAATTGGACAAAACGTAGGAAACTGTTTTCACATGTGCAAGGCTGTCATCCCTGAGGTAAGGGAAATTTTATGAAAATCTTACGAGCCAGCTTGATTATTTATAGGACACTACACCCAGTGATGGAGGAAGTTATATTCTTTCCGGTGCATATGGAACACTCATCGGGACAGAGTGTACACCATGCTGCAGACCAAGTCTCAGAACATTTTAAATGATTTAAATCATACAAAAGATGTTCTCTGAAAATAGTGGAGTTAAGATAGAAATATGTAACAAAATAACTAACATCTCTCCCATAGTGTCTGGAGATTAAACACATTTCTGAATCAAACAGGGGACAAAGAAGAAAGCAAATGGTGTTGGATCAAACTGGATATCCATTTGGGAAAAAAACGAACCTCATCTTGAGCCATATGCAAAAATGAATTACAGGTAGATTTCAGACATAAATATAAAGTCTAACTCTAAAACTTCTGGAAGAAAAAGTCAGAGAAAGTCTTTGAGACCTTGGGTCAGGCAGAGCTGTCAAGGACACAAAGTATAAGGCACCTGGGTGGCTCAGTCAGTTAAGCAGCTGCCTTTGGCTCAGGTCATGATCCCAGGATTCTGGGATCGAGTCCTGCGTAGGGCTCTCTGCTCAGTGGGGAGTCTGCTTCTCCCTCTGCCCCTCCCCCTGCTCATGCTCTCTCTCTCTCAAATAAATAAATAAAATCTTAAAAAAAAAAAAAAAAAGAACAGGGGCACCTGGATGGCTCAGTGGGTTAAAGCCTCTGCCTTAGGCTCAGGTCATGATCCCAGGGTCCTGGGATGGAGCCCTGCATCTGGCTCTCTGCTCAGCAGGGAGCCTGCTTCCTCCTCTGTCTCTGCCTGCCTCTCTGCTTACTTGCGATCTCTGTCTGTCAAATAAATAAATAAAATCTTAAAAAAAAAAAAAAAGAACACAGGGGCTCCTGGATGGCTCAGTGGGTTAAAGCCTCTGCCTTAGGCTCAGGTCATGATCTCAGGGTCCTGGGATCGAGCCCCACATCAGGTTCTCTGCTCAGCAGGGAGCCTGCTTCCTCCTCTCTCTCTGCCTGCCTCTCTGCCCACTTGTGATTTCTGTCTGTCAAGTAAATAAATAAAATCTTAAAAAAAAAAACCACAAAGCATATAAGTAAAAATAGATGAACTGGGCTTATCAAAAATAAAACGTTTGTTCTTCAAAAGACTGCCTTTAGAAAACAAAGAGGCGAGCACATAACAGAAGAAAATATTAATAACTCATGAATCAGACAAATTCACATCCAGAGCATACAAACAATCCTATGACCTCACAATTCTACTTTCGATATACACCTACTTATATATAAGATATGTATAAGATAAGTAGAAATGCCCACACAAAGGCTTTATGTGAATGTTCCTACCGGTTTTATTCATAGTAGCCAAAAATTTGGGGGGAAAAATCCCATATTCATCTGCAAGTAATGGCTAGCCAAATTGTGTTGTATTCATATAATGGAATAGCACTAACCTATTAAAAAGGAATTAGCCACTGATACATATATCACAAATGTATGCCCAGAACACGCTGAGCCAGAGAAAGCAGACTCAAAAGGTCATACACTCTATATGTTGATTTGCATGCAGTCCTAGGCAAGCAAGTCATCCGTAGGGGCAAGAAAGCAGATCAGATAGTGCCTGGGGCAGTGGCAGAAGTGTTGTGTTTTGTCTTGGAGTGGGTGTGGGGATGATGACCACACTGGGATGAGACCCTTTTTAGGGTGACGAAGATGTTCTGTGTTTCCACCGGGATGGTAGGTAAACACATTTGTCAAAACTGACTGAAGTGTACATTTAAAAATGGGTAGACTCTGTTACAAATTACACATCGACAGAGTTGATTTTTTTTTTTTAAACCTGGAAAGGAAAATCTTAACAAATCAAGGAGTAAAGCATCTTGCCACACTTTGAAAGTTATATACCAAAACCCTCAAGCAAGCATTACACCTAATGGAAAAACCATGTGAGTTTCTTTGAGTGTCAGGAGCATGAAAGGAATATTTACAAGCACCCTGACAGTGTAATGTAGTTCTACTGTCAGGGAAGGAAAAAAGTATTAAGATGAGAAGGGAAGAGACAGAATGGATTCTTTGTAGATCACATTATTTACTCAAAAATCCATCAGGATCAACAGATGGGCTTTTAGAACTATTGAGAGTTAAGCAATGTTGCTAGTTAGAACACCTACAACATTTCTCTGTACAAGCCATGTTCAACTAGGAATAAAAGTGAAGAAGAAACAAAGACATTCACAAAGTCAGTCCCAAACTCCAAGATATCTACAGATGAAATTAAGTAAGAGGACATCAAACCCTTGGGACTTGAGTGAGAAAGTCACAGCTTAAAACCGTTCAAGGACATTTTTTGGGATATTTTTATGGCCTCTGACTAGGGAACGATTTTGGAATTAGACACAATATGAGCAAACCATGAAAGCGAAAAGGATACATTTAACTCTCTTATAATTAAGAAATTCTATTCAGTATTTCCCTAAGGGAGTGAAACAAACTTCTTTGCAAGGAGGAGAACCAGCAAAGCTATCTCAGCTGTGATCTTGTGAGTGAAACCACACTTGTGAATCTGTGAGAAGAAGGCAGGAGGTTCCCCCCCAAATTAAAAGTAGAACTGCCGTATGACCCAGCTGTTGCACTTCTGCGAATACATCCGAGGAAACAAACGCTGTCAAAGAGAAGTCTTCACCCCTCGTGTTCACTGCAACCTGATTCACAATGGCCAAGACCTGGAAACAACCCAAGTGTGTGTCGACAGACACACGGATGCAGAAAATCTATGAATATAAATATTTACATACATATATCAATGGAATGGAGTATTCCTCCAGGAGAAAGAAGGAAATTCCGCCATTTGCAACAACACAGTTGGATCTTGAGGGCATTATGATAAATGAAATCACCAGAGAAAGACAAATACCGTATGGTACCACTTACACGTGGGAGCTAGAAAAGCTGAACTTGTAGAAACAGGATGGTGGTTCCCAGGCACAGAGGCGGGTGGGTGGATTGGGGAGACGCTGTTATAGGATACAGACTGGCAACTAGTAGATACGTAAGTCCTGGAGATCGAATGCCCAGTATAGTGATTATAGTCAACAATACTCTAGTATAAAATTCAAAATTGCTAAGCGACTACGTCTGAAATGTTCTCACCACAAAAAAGAAAAGGGCAATTATGTGCGGTGATAGAGGTGTTAGCTCAGAGCTGGTGGTAATCATATCAAATACGTAAACATATCAAATCAATGCATTGCACACCTTAAATTTACACAATGTTATGTGCCCATTATTTTATTCCTCAAAAACAAAGAAATGTAAAGCCTCACTGCATGCCAGGCACTTTTCTAAGTGCTTTTCAATATTAACTGCCTCAATTCTCAATGTTCCCCATGTGGTTGGTACAGATGTGTAAACTGAGGCACCAGGAGATTAAGTGATGGGTTTGAGGCTGAGCTATGGTCCATCTCTCAAGAATTGGTGGCCAACACATACTTAATAGTGCAGTTTACTGAACGGGGCACCAGTGTTAGAGTCCTAGCCTTCCTGCTTACCTGCCGCACAGCGTTGGAGCCATACAACGTTCTCTGTAAAACTGAGACTTCTGGCTGTAACCACTTTATTATTATTATTTTTTAATTTTTTTTTAAGATTTTATTTATTTATTTGACAGACAGAGATCACAAGCAGGCAGAGAGGCAGGCAGAGAGAGAGGAAGGGAAACAGGCTCCCCGCTGAGCAGAGAGCCCGATGCGGGGCTCGATCCCAGGACCCTGGGATCATGACCTGAGCCGAAGGCAGAGGCTTTAACCCACTGAGCCACCCAGGTGCCCCCTCTTTATTATTTTTTAAAAATATTTTATTTGTGGATGCCTTGGTGGCTCAGTCAGTGATCCCAGGGCCCTGGGATCAAGTCCCATATCAGGTTCCTTGCTCAGCGGAGAGCCTGCCTTTCCCTTTGCGTGAGGCTCCCCCTGCTTGTGCTCTCTCTCTCTCTGACAAATAAAATCTTTTTAAAAAATATTTTATTTATTCATTTTTAAAAAAAGATTTTATTTAATTATTTGACAGAGAGAGAGAGATCACAAGTAAGCAGAGAGGCAGAAGAGGGGGAAGCAGGCTCCCTGCTGAGCAGAGAGCCCAATGCGGGGCTCGATCCCAGGACCCCGGGATCATGACCTGAGGGGAAGGCAGAGGCTTAACCCACTGAGCCACCCAGGCGCCCCTTATTTATTCATTTGACAGAGAGAGAGATCTCGAGTGAGGGAACACAAGCAAGGAAAGTAGGAGAGGGAGACGTAGGCTCCCTGCCGAGCAGACAGCCTGACTCGGGGCTCGATCCCAGGACCATGACCCAAGCCAAAGGCAGATGCATAACGACTGAGCCGCCCGGGTGCCCCAATAAATAAAATCTTTTTAAAAAATAAAATATTTTATTTGTAAGTAATTTCTACACCCAGTGTGGGGCTGGAACTCGCAACCTTGAGAATAGGAGTCACATGCTCCACCCTGGACCGAGCCAGATGGGCACCCCTGGTTGTAACCACTTTAGAAGACTTTAATGCTTGGTTGTGCCTGAAAGTGGTTTAGCACAAGCCAGGGCATCAAGTCAATGCTTGGTGAAATGATGAGATTTCCAGATTTCCAGAAATCCTAACCAGATTATCTTGGTTAAGCCTCCGTTCTAGGAGTTAATCATTCCAGTAGGGATCAGAAGCCCCATTTCCAAAGGATAGTTGGAAATGTGACATAGCTAAAAAGGGGAAGATCTGGAATTCAAAGAGAGTTGGGTTTGCCTCTACTGGGTTTCCCCGTGGAGGACAGACAGCCTTGTCTCCACTACCCTCATCAGCAGCGTTCCACGCCTTCACATGATACTCTTCAGTTCCATCCCTTGGCTTACCTTTAGGAAGGTCCCCTGTGCCGGACATCCCGAGATCTAGCTGTGTCCCCACGCTCTAGTCTTGTGTCAAGAGCTAGCAAAATTGGCATCAGGACTTAAATACATCCCTCAGCAGCCACACCCCAGTCCCACCCCTCCACCTCCCCCCCAATCCATTAATCCGATCCCTGGGTTCTTAGCCCCCTGGTTGTCTGCTCTTTGTCTGATGTGAAGTCCACACCCAGCAGGGTCCGCGTCACCGAGGAGCTTGCTCAACGGAGAATCTTCAGGTACTGGTCACAGGGTGTGAACGTCCAGTTAAAAGACGAACAAACTCTGGTAATCTGATGTACAGCGTGGTGACTGGAGCTAACTAATAATGCTGTATTATAGACTTGATGGTTGCTGAGCGAGTAGGTCTTAAATGATCCCACCACACACGCACAAAAAGGTAAGTATTTGAGGCTAAGCGGTCTTGTTGCAACTTGTTGCAACTTGAGGACGTGTTGGACTGCATCTCAAGGAAACTGGAAACAACTGCAGATTCTCGGGAGCGGCCGAGTCCCAGTCTGCCTTTCCCAGCAGCCCAGGCGATTTGAGTAGAGACTGAGGAGCATCGCTGTGCCTCAGACCAACGGCTCTGAGCACAAGGGAAACTCAGGGTCACCTGGAGCGCTCGCTGAAACACGGGCTGCTGGAGCCCGAGGGTCATGCTACCACCTGGGGAGCTCCCAGGTGCTGGGAGCCCCAGCTCGCTCTGGTAGCATGTGGAGTGGCTAGAATATGCTTGACGCTGTTCTAAGCAACTACAGGTACTAATTTATTTAATCCACTTAATCTTATTTTACGGAAGAGGAAACCGGTAAAAAGGGAAATTTAATGGACTTGGCCGATGTCCCAGAACCAGTAAGTGGCAGGGGTGACGTTTTTACCAAGGCTGTCTTGCTCTGGTTATCCTGCTGTAATGTGTCTCAGAGATGGCCATGGGTACCACACAAGATCTGGTGGCCTGTCGAATCGGAGGAGCGAAGGGCCTAAACTTTAAAAATGAAATGGTTTCAGAAATTCCACCCGAGTCTGGAGAAAGCGCACCTCAAAGTTGCGCCTGCCGCTTCAGGGAAAAACAGGAACACTGTTGAAACTGAGCTAGTGGTGTTTTTCACCCAGGGCTGTCTGTTGTCATCTTCTGCGGAATTTCTAAAGATGCCTGGGGCTCTACCCCAGGGTCAGTCAACCCAAATCTTTGCAGGTGGGGCCTGACCATAAAGATTTGCATGTCATCCTCAAGGAATCCCAAGCCCAGGTGGTACTGGAAATTGCTTAATCTTTAGAAGGATTAAGCTGGTGTCTCCAGGAACTCACCTTGGAGCCTGGGGAATCAAGGTGTGCCACGGACTCCTTGGGATGTCCTGTGACAGCAGCACCCTCTATCTAGCTAACACTCATTTTTGTTTTTTAACTTTTAAAATTTATTAAATTAATTTATTTGAAGATTTTATTTGTTTGTCAGAGAGAGAGAGAGAGCACACAAGCAGCGGGAGCGGCAGGCAGGCTCCCCACTGAGCAAGGAGCTTTATGTGGGACTCGCTCCCAAGACCCTGGGATCATGACCCAAGCCGAAGGCAGATGGTTAGCTGACTGAGCCACCCAGGTGTCCCCCTAGCTAACACTCATTGCCTACCTGGAGGACCAGGCCCAGAACTGGAGGCTGGCCACTACTCCCCCAGTCAATGGGATTAAGCTCTTATCAGTGCCTGGCTTGTCTCTAATCTTATAATGACTGTCAGAGCTTTTATAATCTGAGGCAATCCCCGCTCATCTTTCCCCATAAACCATTTCCCCAAGCCTGCTGGAATCAGTTGTTCGACTTCAGCTACCCCCCACTGGCATTTTCAATCTTCTTCTCTCACTCATCTTTCACACTCTTGCTCTAAAATTCCCAAAGATTTGGTTTTCCCTCCAAAGTGAGTGGAGGGTTGTTATTGGTCCACATCCCATTGGGGGGTGCGATATGTACTCACTGCTCTTCCGTGCTGAAATCTATTGCTCACCCTTCATCCTTAAACAGAGCGCATGAATTTAAAACACGCCGTTAGACTGCAGCGTCTGCTGCCCAGACCGATGGCTCTTGACAAGGGTAAATCTTGTCCTTAGGTAGACCTTTGGCGACGTCTGGAGACATGTTTTGGTTGTGACATCCAGGGAGGGGAGGATTCGACTGCCATCTAGTGGGTCAGAAGCCAAAGATGATGCTAAACATCCCACAATTCACACAACAGCCCCCACAGGGAAGAATCATCAGTCCCTGAGTGTTGGTAGTAAAGAGGTTGAGAAACTTGGCCTAGTTTGTCCCATCCCTGGACTTCCTTAGTGAGGTTCTCTAGCCTCATCGTGATGACCTCTTTCTATAGACAGAAGACTAGAATGGTCTACCAGATAGTCACGACATCTCTCCGCTTCATCCAGATCTGTCACCTACTCAAAATAAAAACAAGCACAACAGATCCCCCTCCATCTCAAGACCAAAACAGGTACATGCTGAGGGAAGCATCCTATCTTAACAGTATCCGTCAGTCTTCATCCCTTTGCACTGCCTTATTTTTCTCTAGCACATTATCATTTCCTGGTATTGCATTTTATATCTCTTTGTTGCCTGTCTTGTTTACTGGAATGTAATATGTATGGGATCAGGGTCTCTTTGTTCCCCACTGAATTCACCCATTTCTTCAACAGGTGTTAATGGGCTGACGATACCAGTCACTGCCGTAGACTCCAGAGGTCCAGGACACACAGACAAACCCATGTGAGTTTATGGTTTAAGGAGGTGGTGTCGTCTTTTAAAGCAGAATGCAGCTAAAGGATGGGAATGTTCTGAGCTGATTCAGGCGGTCAGTTAACTTGTCCATGTCCTTTTCGGTAATTAATGAACTCCGGTTGCAAGTGTCTGGGGAGACAGGAAGGAAGGGAGTCGCTGCCCTTGTGGAGGCTTTTTACTTCCTGGAGGGGACTCTGCGGGTACGTTAATAAACGTGCAGAAATTCGCATTTTTAGAAAACAATGAGTGCCGGAGAGAACAGAGCGGGATGAAGCAGTGGAGTATGCCTGGGACATACTCTGGGTATTCTGGGCTCATCAAGGATGCCCCTCTCTGGAGAGCATCAAAGATTGAGAAGGATATACCCTGATGCATACATACACTGGGTCCTAATCGTCCCCAAATAATGGGGGCCAAAAGACCCCTTGAGATGGTTCTATTTGGAAAGTCTCCCCCAGTTCATTTCTAGGGTGACGCGAAGGCTGCTGGTTTTGGGCGGACCCCGCGATGTGTCCAGGCTGTGAGCGGTACCCTTTGGCTTCCCGCTTTGTGTAGAGGGAGACCTGGCCTGAAATCAGGTTAGAGATGGACTTCTGGGATGTGGAAAATTGCCCGGCTTATAGGTCAGGGAAACAAAGAAGGTTGAAAGATGGGAGTCAGAGTGGTCTGTGGACAAGGCAGGTCGGGGACCTGTGAAAAAGCACACGGAGCGTGTAGAACTCTATGTCTCGTGTTCATGCCCTTCAGGGGCACCCCCCTGCAGAGAAGGCCCTCAGCAACCGGGTAGAGATAATCAATACTCTGTCTGGTGGATGTGAGGTCATTTTCTTCCTCAGACAAGCACCTGCATCTTGAGTCCTGATGTGGGGTCTGACAAACCACCACCTCATGCTGAGAAGTTCCTTTTGGGCTGCAGAGGGCCTATCAGTACGTGTGTGACTGTGAATCCACCGTGATCATGGATGGCACTCCACAGCACCAGCTGCCACGGCGGGGTGGCCTGTGAAAGGCTTGGCTCTGGGATGACATCCCTTGGGGGTAGGGTGCTCTGTGCATGAGCTGGCAAGGCTCACAGTCAGGTGCTGTGTTCCTAACAGTTGGACGCACAACTCTAGCTCTCAGGGGTTACAGTAGGATTGGCTCTCCTCACTTTCTTCACTCTCATTTCTAAGGACTCACTTGAAGAATCTGTGCTTCCTGTCCCCCAACCTCAGGATCTGCTGGATGAGGGGCCTTCATTTTCAGAAGGGTGACACTTCCACTAGGAACCAGGAAGAGTTCCCTGCTTGGTTACTTTGGGCTCTCTGTGCTGATGAACCAGTGGCAGAGAAATCGGCTACTTGACTGGCATGGATAGTGAACCATGATGACTACCGGGGACTAGGGTTACTGCAACATAAATGGGGTTGGGAACACCTATGTCTGGGGCCCAGAAGATGCTCTGTGCCCTACAGTCATGGGGACAAGGAAACTGCGTGTCTGAGACCCAGTAAAAGCAGTAAAAGCTGAGATTACCCCAAGGGATGGTGAAATAAGACTCAGGTGGGTCAGAGAGTTTCACTACCCAGCATCAAAATGTATTAATAATTCCAAGGACACAGATCATTGCAACACACAGGTAAAGCACAGAGAAAGTCAGAGGCAACCAACGCAACTGCTTCAACCCCTCCTCATCCCATTGGAACGGCCCTCGATTTAAGATATGAGGTCCTCACTTAAGTGATGTATATTGGGTCTCACTTACACAAAGGAGTTCCTTTGATCAATCTCCTGCCCCCCATTCTCTGATAATTAAATAGAAGACCCATTTTCCAATGGTCGTCGCCCCATAAACCCATACATCCTGGGTGCATTTACTATAAGCTGTCCAGAAGGTCCAGGTGTGTCCCCTGAAAAGCATTTCATAGATAAGGAGTCTAGTTAGGTTTCTCTGATACCAGGAGAAAGTCTGATAAGCATCTTTATAAGCCAGGATAGGAAGAGTGGATCATAGACCAGATGCTAACTCTTTCCTTTCTAGCACCCTACAATTCATACCTTTCAGAAAGGAAGGCCCATAGCCCAACTATGGAAAGAGACCTGATGTCCATTGACAGATGAATAGATAAAGAAGATGTGGTATCTATATACAATGGAATACTACTCAGCCATAAAAAAATGAAATCTTGGGGCACCTGGGTGGCTCAGCGGGTTAAAGCCTCTGCCTTCGGCTCAGGTCATGATCCCAGCATCCTGGGATCCAGGCCATCAGGCCCTCCACTCAGCAGGGAGCCCTGCTTCCTCCTCTCTCTCTGCCTGCCTCTCTGCCTACTTGTGATCTCTGTCTGTCAAATAAATAAATAAAATCTTTAAAAAAAATGAAATCTTATGATTGGCAAGGACATGGATGGAACTAGAGGGTACTATGCTAAGTGAAATAAGTCAATCAGAGAAAGACAATTATCGTATGACTTCACTCATATATGGAATTTAAGAAACAAAACAGAGGATCATAGGGGAAGAGAGGGAAAAATAAAACAAGACAAAATCAGAGTGGGAGACAAACTATAAGAGACTCTTAACTCTAGGAAACAAAGTGAGGGTTGATGGAAGGAGGTGAGTGAGGGGTTGGGGTAACTGGGTGATGGATGTTAAGGAGGGCACGTGATGGAATGAAAGCACTGGGTGTTATATGCAGCTGATGAATCACTAACCTCTACCTCTGACACTAATAATACACTATATGTTAATTAATTGAATTTAAATAAAATAAAATAACTAACTAAATAAACTTAGATTTAAAAAAAAAGGAAAGCCCCAATCACTCCACCCAACAAATGACTTAGACAAAAACACAGTGCTGACCCACCACAAGAATCTAGAAGGCATGGTGGAAAAGAGAGAGATGAGTAACACTAGTGGTCTTGGGTCCAAGGTGCAGTGGAGATTATGGCTTGTTCACTAACCACACTGAAGTAAGAATTCCGTGTAGACAGTGCCTGGAACCTTAAGGACTCAACCACTGGGTGGGCTTAAGGTGGAAATGATGATAGTTGAGAAGTGAGAGGGTTGTGTAGTAGCAGATGTTACATCGTATCCCCTTGTTGCACCTGGAATGTCAGCCTGGGCTTTGATGCATAGTCTCATGCAAACACGGGCTCTCCTTGTTCTGCCATAATCTTAACCTCAAACATGGACCATTCATCCTACTGTATTCATCTCTGGAGTCTTTTCTGGTGCTAACCCAGAACTATCCAGGAAGTCAGTGCTTCCTAGGAAAACTCCTAGCCAATGGAGGAAGGGTTAAACTTGGTACATAAATGCCCTAAACTCCTGTCTTTCCCTCAGGGGATTTTATGAGGCATCATAAATGCTCTTTAGTAAGGTTCAAAGGGATGAACCACCCCACCATCGCTCACACCATGGATTTCAATCCCTTATCCTTACGTTGGCCTCTTCCTTCCCCCATCTTCCCCTATTCTCCTTGCTACCTCCTTCTTGTTTTGGGGGATCATCTTCAAAATAAAGTCCAAATCTTGAACTCAAGTCCCTGTATCAGGCTCTGATTTGGGAAATCCAGATTAAGGCAGTATTATCATTCTGATAAACAGGATGAGGAAGAGATGCAAGAAACAGGCAGAAGTGAAAGATCTCCATTTCCCTAAAAAAAAAAAAAATTCAGTTATGGATAAAATTACCAGAGTACAAAAGACTCAGGGACAGAAAAACGTAAAGAAATGGGTTAGTGCCATTGCTTTTGCAATTCTCTTCTTTCTCCCCAGTTATTCATACTGTCTCCGAATTCTTACACTACATTTAAGATAATTTCTCTAGGGGAAATATTTGGTGCATCAAGAGTCAATTGAGGTATATATGGTGAAGACAAGAACTGTTCATATAGAAATAACAAAAGTGCCCCCAGCAATCCCAAGTCTGTTCCCGCATCCTTCTGCAAGTCCATTCATGAAAACCTACGTATGGCGATTCCTGTTCTGATCGAAGATAATGTAGCTCATGGGTGAGATTGCAAATCAATGGTAGCACTTAGGAGTTCAAAACGCCAGGGCTAAAACAAAAAAGAAATAACATAAATTTTTTTTCTAAAAGGCCAGGGCTAGGGTGTTACGTATTGCGGAACTGGAACCAAACCTGAGGTCTGGTAGTTCCCAGGCTGGCCTGCAGGGATCCTGTGGCCACGAAACAGACAGCAGTGTCTGCAGAAATGGAAGCAGGAAAGGCATGTGTGGAGGGTGGTGGTGTCTGGGGCTGGAGGTATAGATTTGCCTTGGTCTTGGTCATACTGACCTTGACTCACCATCCAAGTATTTACTGCTGTTCTTCCTGCAACAGCTTTTATGCCTCTCTTGTCTCTGGGTGGAGTCCATCGCCTAGTAGACCAGGACTGGAGAATGTGGAGAGCATGGACTGCACCTGGAGAGTTTTCCTCATTTTTTAGAAGGCAGCTGCCGCCAGGCAGCAACATTTGGTGCACATCTCTTCATCCCAGATGAAATGAAGAGGACCCCTCCGCACTTGCCCCTAGCTAGGTATTCCCAGAAGAAGTAAAGGAGATGGGAAGTAGAAGTGAAGAGATTGGAAGAAAGAGGAAAGATCAAGAGCTCTGTAGGAGGATGGAAAGAAAGAAAAATGGATCCATCCCAGAGGCTCTTCGGTGGGCTCCAGTAAAGGCCCTGGAGTGTGATCAGCAAGATCCAGCTTAGAGAACTCTGAATGTGATCTGGAGTTGGGGGTCCTCAGGGATTATCCTAAAGGGTTTGGGGGCCTTGGAGACCCTGAGGAAATCTGTGGGTTGGGGTCAAGCTTGCATTGATAGAGCCCCTAGTGTGGACAGGTTCTGTACACAAGGAAGCGTCTTGGTAGCTGGAAACACCTTGGTTGAATAGAGTTCATGGGAGTATGGAACACATTGACTACTGAGCCTGTATATCATGGCTTTCAGAGTCTTGCCTGGGTCTCCTAATAACAGATATATTTTTCAACATGACCCAATATACAACTTGGACAATCATGCTTTGATGTTTCTAATCTATTCTGTCTATGTTTCCCCAAATCTGAACATAACCAACACACTGATTCCATGATCCACTAATTTGTTATGGTGAGCCGTTTGAAAAAAAACACTGTGGGAAGGGGGAAGGACGGTCTTCCCAGTAAGCAGTGCTGGGACAACTGAATATCCATGTGAGGAAAAAAGGTATTGGACCTCTACTTCACGCTATGCACAAAATTAATTCTAGTTGATTGTAGGACTTAAATGTGAAAGGCAGGACATGAAAGCTTACAGAAGAGCTTCCCAACTTCAGGACTAGGAGATCATTTCTTAAACAGAAGGCAAAAATATTAACCATAAAGGAAAAAGGCTGAAACATTTTCTTATATTAAAATTAAGGATCTGTGTTAATCAAGACTATTTAAGACATTCCCCATAGCGTCATGGTAGACACCTACAGATGAATTTTCATACATCCTTTAAAAATCAGATCTGCAAAAAAAAAAAAAAAAAAAAAATCAGATCTGCAGGGGGTGTCTGGGTGGCTCAGTGGGTTAAAGCCTCTGCTTCCAGCTCAGGTCATGATCCCAGGATTCTGGGATCGAGCCCCGAGTCGGGCTCCCTACTTGGCAGCGAGCCTGCTTCCCTTCCTCTCTCTCTGCCTGCCTCTCTGCCTACTTGTGATCTCTGTCTGTCAAATAAATAAATAAATAAATAAATAAATAAATAAATAATCTTTTTAAAAAAATCAGATCTGCAGAATGAAATCCCCCCTTGCCACACATTAGGGCACAACCAACTGACCTTGACCCTGTATTTCCCCATACACAAAAATCCAGTATGAATGATTTACAAACCTAAAGTCAGAAGGCAGAATAGTATGTTTTTAGAAGACAACATACAAGCACATTTTGATGATTTAGGAATAAGTGAAGACTTACTGAAAAGGACAATTATTGTTTGATTCTACTTCTATGAAGCACCTAGAGGTCAACCTCACAGAGACAGAAACTTGAATAAGCTGAATGGTGACTGCCATGAGCTGGGGGAGGGGGACTACAAGAGTTCTTCAAGAGGAAGCTTTCTGGAGACAGACGCTGGTGACAGTCGTACAAAATATGACTCTACGTACACGACTGAACCATACACTCAAAAATGGCTCAGAAGGCAAATTTTAAGTTATGTGTATTTGACCACAATTGAGAAAAAGGTCTTTAAAAAAAACTCTGTGGAACCACGGAGTGTCCCTGTCAGACAGCATTAGCTGCCGAGGCGCCCTGCCCTACCCATCCCCACCCCACCTACATGGCAATCCGAGTTATCTTTCTTGCCTGTGGGCTCCCAGCTCCAGGTGTTAGATCCCGACCCGCTCCAGATCCCGACCTGCTCGGCGGAACTCTGCTCTGCTGATGGACCCCGTGCTCCAGGGTCTGCTCCCGCCACCCGGTAAGCTGGTAGCCCCTCTTTCCTAAGGGATCCGGGTGCACAGTGCAGATACTCCTAAAGAGACCTGCAGCCCAAGTGTGGGGTTGCTTGGCCAGGCTCCGGGTGGAGGGTGGTAGGACCTGTTTTCCACATGGAAGGAGGAGCTCGGTGCTGTGTGTGCTTCCCTGGGTGGGAGAGACTGGACAGGTGTCTAGAGGCTCTAAGACTCGCTTTCTTTGACTTGTGTTCAAACAGTATTAGAGATTAAACCTTATAAGGGGTTTGTGATTTTAGCCTCACGTTTGGTCATTCGTTTGGTACACACAACAGCACAATGAGGCTGCCTGCGTTATTAGCATCGGCAGCATTTCATTTATTTATTTATAGATTCTATTTATTTGTTTGAGAGCGAGAGCTCAAGCAGGTGGAGGGGCAGAGGGAGAGGGAGAAGCCTACTCCTCGCTGAGCAGGGAGCCCAATGCGGGACTTGATTCCAGGACCCTGAGATCATGACCTGAGCCAAAGGCAGATGCTTAACCAACTAAGCCACCCAGGTGCCCTATCGGCAGCATTTAAAAAAAAAATGGCGGTAAAATACACATAAAATTTATTGCCTTAACCCATTTCTTAAATGTACATTGTGCAACCCATCTCCAGGGCTCTTCATCTTGGGGGAAAAAACTCTGCACCCATTAAACAACGCTTACCCCCGCTCCCTTGAGCCCGTGGCAACCACTGTTCTACTTTCTTTTGGATAGATACGCCCTGACGTGGAATTGCTGGGTCATACGGTTGTTCCATTTCAATTGTTTGAAGAGCTGCATCTTACCCACAGCAGCTGGACCCTCTTACGTGCTTAGTAACGGTGCATGATTCATCGGCAGTTTTAGGTCTGCAGCTTTAGGGAAGGAAGAAGTACTGCTCTTCACCAACATGCTCCTCTTGTCCTTTGGATTGTCATCGGCAGAAGCCCTTGAACAATACTGGTGTTGGCTGGCTCAGTCTTGCCCTGCAGAGCAGTGAGGCGACCGTCCATTGCCCCAGAGGAGCCGACGGCAGGTCTGTCTCTTCTGCCTTGGAGGGAAGGTCAGTCCTCCCTCCCTCCAGGCAACTGGGAGGTCACTTGGGCTTCCTGCTCTGCCTGAGCCAGGCTAGTCTCTTCCTCCCTGCAAATTCCGTCTCATTCTGCCCCAGCTCAAAATTCCAGTTGCATTTTGCTCTGCAGGCGAAGGAGGCAAAGTTATCAGGATCCTTGGTGCAGAATTGCGTGGGGTGTGAGCTCTCTGACTGCCCAGTTCCTCAAAGCAAGCATTGCTTCACACAAAGCAAGGGAGGGAGGGAGTAATGACCATCATGATGATTTTCCCCTGTTTCACGGGGGGGGGGGGGGGGGGCAAGAGTGGCAGGCAGCTCGTGGGAGATCGAGATGGCCGATATGAGAACCTGGATGGTCTGGCTTCGGAGGTCAGGGCCCTTGTCCCCTCAGCTAATGGGGATGAACTTGAACGTCCTGCAAGGTTTTGCTTGCTTCTTTTCAAGTAACCCTCCCGGAAACTTTGCAACATACTCAAAGTCTGTGTTACCACCCCTGCTCCTCGGATCCAATTCGGTCCGAGGACTCCCAGGGCCCCGGGGGGTGGACATTCTTGATGGTGGTCTCTCGTTTTCTCCGCAGATCTTGGCCTCCTCCTCTCCTCCACTCCACGAGGATGCTGCGTCAACATATTTGTCAGTTTGGCCGGAAGCTGGTGCGCAGGCGGCCCCTGGGGCCGAGGGAGGGGGTTGAGAGTGGCTTGGCCCAGTGCCTGAGCACCCTCGATCTGGTGGCCTTGGGCGTGGGCAGCACCGTGGGAGCGGGCGTGTACATCCTGGCCAGCGAAGTGGCCAAGGACAAAGCCGGGCCGGCCATCACCATCTGCTTCCTCGTGGCTGCCCTGTCTTCCGTGCTGTCCGGGCTCTGCTACGCGGAGTTTGGGACCCGCGTGCCGGCTCCGGTTCTGCCTATCTCTACAGCTATGTCACAGCTGGACAGTTGTGTGCTTTCATCACTGGCTGGAACCTCACACTCTCCTATGTCATTGGTGAGGTGGCAGGGGACGGTGGCGGGAGCTGGGCTGTAGTACAGGAAACCCCCAAACTTCATTCTACTCAACTCTGTCCTGCTTTCCTAGAACGACAGGACTGGGGAACCAGGAAGGAATGGGGACTGTAGGACACGGGGAGGCGGAGCTCCGGTGGGAGACAGGGAGACAAGTTTGGGAAGGTTCATCCCCCACGACCCCCAGCTTCCCCCTGTTTTCTTGCATGATATAACCTCGATCTCTTTCTGACTGTATTAAATAGTTGACCTATTTCATGAATCTTCTGTGTCCGCTCTCCCCACCTCATGAAAGGAAACTCTTAGGCATTTTGTCTGGTTTCTGTCCCCCATCCCCCCCGAAAAGTGCTCCTGTGGTGCATAGCAGGAACTCAGTTTGTGTTTGTCAGTGAACTTTCCTCCTCCTCCCCCCACAGGTGCCACCAGTGTGGCCAGGGCCTGGAGCTCCGCCTTTGACGACTTGATTGGGAACCAGGTCTCTCAGCTCCTGAAGGGAGGTTTCTCTCTGCAGGTGCCCCATGTGCTGGCCACACACCTGGACTTCTTGGCGCTGGGTCTGGTGCTGCTGCTCACTGGTGAGGCCGGCATCCTCTAGGATGGGAAGAGCAGTGCGTAGAGGGGGAGCTGGTGTGGACTGGTGGGCAGCGCTGGGAGGGAGGGTCTGTGATGAGAGACAGGAAGACAAGTCTTAGACCACTGCTTCTGTCCCTGGGCGTTAGTTGACATTCTGGGCTGGATCAGTGTCTTTGGTGTCGAGGGCTGTCCTGGGCATTACGTGTGTGTGTGTGGTGTGTGTGTGTGTGTGTGTGTGTGTGTGTGTGTGTGTGTGTGAATCATTGTTGGATGTTGGCCTCTACTTCCGAGTTGCCATTGGCACTACCCCCCCCCCCAAACTGTGATGGTCAGAATGTCTCCAGGTATCACCAAATGTCCCTTAGAGAACAAAATCACCCCCAGTCGAGAATCATTCACTTAGACTGACAAGTTTCTTCCTTGGAACTGAGACCAAAGGTTTTTTTTTTAATAGAGGTGAAATTCACATAACATCCAATTAACCACTTCAACTTACTATTCCCAGCTCTACGGAGATTTCATTGACATACAACATTGTGCAAGTTCAAGGTGAACGACATGATGATTTGGTCCATGTGTATATCACAAGCCGATGACCATAAGAAGAAACTAACCATCTCAGAGGGCCCAGTGTCATGCACCTTCCGTGTCCTTCCAGACCCCAAAAGCACCGTACCCCAGAAGGAACCCTCATACCATCCCCTGTCCCCCCAGCCCCTGGTGACCACCGGTTTGCTTTCTGTATACATGGGTTTAGTTATTTTGGGTATTTGATATTCCATCTTTCCCACAGGACTCCTGGCCCTGGGAGCTAGTGAGTCGGCCCTGGTTACCAAGGTGTTCACGGGTGTGAACCTTTTAGTTCTTAGTTTTGTCATCTTCTCTGGCTTCATGAAGGGAGATCTGCACCATTGGCAGCTCACTAAAGAGGACTACAAACTGGCCACGTCAGCATCCGATGACACTTCTAGGTTAGGAGGGCCCTCTTGGCCATGGTAGAGTGTGTGGGGTGTACAACTGGGGAACGGTGGGGAATAAAGAGGGAATATGGTGGGCTGGATCCCCACGGGGAGCGAGGGGAATGGAACCCAGGACTTATGGTATGGACTGAGCCATCAGTAGAGATGGCTGAACACAGGCCCCTGTGTCCTTCCTTGTTCCTTCTCACCACAGCTTGGGCCCTCTGGGCTCTGGAGGCTTTATGCCTTCTGGCTTTGAGGGGATTCTCCATGGAGCAGCGACATGTTTCTATGCATTTGTTGGTTTTGATTGCATCGCCACTACGGGTAACATGGTCATTCTGCCCCATCAGGGGTTTGGGCACATTTGGGCTGCCCTTGGGCAGAGGATTGGTAGGAGGGTAGCCTGCTTCTGAAGGTGGAAGAGGGAGAGGATTTGTGCCTTCACCCCAGAGTTTTCCTGAGTACGACCACCTGTCCCACAGGGGAAGAAGCCCGTAATCCTCAGCGTTCCATCCCCTTAAGCATCATAATCTCGCTCTTCACCTGTTTTTTGTCGTATTTTGGTGTCTCGGCAGCACTCACCCTCATGATGCCCTACTACAAGATTCATCCCGGCAGCCCCTTGCCGCAGGCGTTTCTCCATGTGGGATGGGCCCCCGCTAGATACGCCGCGGCTGCTGGAGCCCTCTGTGCTCTTTCAACCAGGTCAGTGTCTGCCTCTCCCTGTCTGGGAGACTCTCAGGTATCCCAGCCCTTGGGATTGAGAGATGAGAGAGACACCTGACCCCACGCTGGCTGGGGTCTGTTCTGCTCCTTCACGAGCTCATGTACATTCCGGTTTTCTCCTCCAGCCTCCTGGGTACCATGTTCCCCATGCCTCGAGTGATCTACGCAATGGCAGACGATGGGCTCCTTTTCCGGGGACTCGCTCGGATTCATCCCCGCACACACACTCCCATCATGGCCACCATAGCATCTGGAACTTTTGCAGGTGAGAAAACACGCACACCTTCGATCAGTTTCCTTACCTGGGATATTTCCGGTGGTTCCTCATCCCCCTCCCCCACCTTGTTTGTGCCTCATTCTAGCATTCATGGCATTCCTCTTCGAGCTCAGTGATCTTGTGGACCTCATGTCAGTTGGGACCCTGCTTGCTTACTGCCTGGTGGTCTTTTCCGTTCTTGTCCTCAGGTGAGACTCCACTGCATCTTGGCTGGGGGTTCCTGGACTCATGGGGACTGGATGAGGAGCTAGTCCTCTTCTGCTTCATGCTGCCTCCTAAGCGTACTACAGCACTCAGGGTGGGAAAAGGTGGATCAGGATGCCTGATACTGGATGAGCAGGGGCTGGTGTTCATAGTGCCTTAATACCTCTCATTCAGGTACCAGCCGGATGAGAATTTAAGTAAGAACAAGAAAACAGGGGTGGAAATAGTCGAGATAAAGCCTGCATCTCAAGCAGGCTCTTTGCAACCTGTACCGGAAGCAGGAACCGTGCAGGCTCCACCAAGTCTGCATAACCCAGACAAGACCACCCCAACTCGGAAATCTGGCCGCACTGTCTACGCATGCAGCTTACTGCTTGGTGAGCAGTGGGGTTTCTGTCTGTGGAGGGACAGGGTGGGAGTGTGTCTGGCAGCTGAGGAGGAAGCTCAGAGAGTTGGTGGCCCTTCTAGATGGGGCAGTTTTGGGGTGGGGTGTCTTGACATATTTGGCTTCTGGAGTTGGACCTGTTGTCCTCCAACTTGACCCTTGCAGCCCTCCTGCTGATGATCCTGGGCCTAATACTGGCCCAATGGCCCAGCCACCTGCTGTCTGGAGACCCGGTGTATACCACAGGGGCTGTGCTGCCGCTGCTGCTGCTCATTATTGGGCTCACTTTCATCATCTGGAGACAGCCCCAGAACCCCACTCCTCTTCTCTTCAGGTAGGTGACCCTATGTCCCCAGACTCTCCACCCTGAGTGAATGAACTCTGCATGCTTTGAAGTCTACCACTCTCGGCTGCGTCAGGGAAGAAAATGGTCAGTTGCTAAAACAAGAAACTATTGTTTTGCACTCAGTACTTGGCTACCTCCATTCACCAACACCCACTCCTTTGGGAGTACCCAGTGGGATAAGAGTAGGCACTGAAGGTGCACCGTAGGACTGGAGTCTTCCTTCCCACCCAGGTGGGGCAGGGATCTCCCTTGCAGACATTTGTGCTGTGTTGCCCACAGGCTCCTGCTTTGCCTGTGCTCCCACTGCTGAGCATCTTTGTGAATGTTTACTTAATGATGCAGATGACCGCTGGGACCTGGGCCTGATTTGGCATCTGGATGGTGATGGGTAAGTGGCTTTCTGGGGAAAAGAGGCTTCTCGAGGGCTACCACTCAACCCTCTTCCTACTGCCTTTCCCAAAAACTGTCTCAGAGGCCATAGTAGAAGGCCTGTTGGGCACTTCTAAGTGGGCGGAGTGCCTACTTTCCCATCATTTGTCCCATTTCTCTACTAGGATTTGCCATATACTTTGGTTATGGGATCCGGCACAGCTTGGAGGACAGTGATCAACAGCCACCTGCCTCAAGCTCCCCAACTCTTGGCAAAAACATCCCTAGTGCTGAATTAGCTTAACCACAGGAAATAGATGCTGTGTGGAATTCCTCTGTACACTGGAGGTATCTTCTGTTTCAAGGGAGACTTTGAGCCTCTATGGAGTGAGCCTCTATGTGTTTAGAGCACTGTATTTATTGCCAGTGGACAAAAATACCCTTAATCTTGTTTAATTTTTAAGTAAACTTTTGAAAGCATAAAAAAACCAAAATTGCATACTTCATAAATGTGCAGTGGGATGAATTTTCACAAGGTACCAGCAATGTAACCAGCAACTAGAGGAAGGGCAAAATATTCCTTGCACATAAGAAGTGCCTTTTTGTGCCTATTTCCAGCGAAAACACAAATTGCCACATGGGAAGAAAAATGCAGGTTTCACCTCTGTATTGTGTCAAGAACTGTACTTAATTTTTTATTTTTAAAATTTATTAAAAAAATAATCTCTATCCCCAGCACGGGGCTCAGACTCATGGCTCTGCGATCAAGATTTGTGTGCTCTACCAACTGAGCCAGCCAGGTGCCCCTGAAGAATTGTACATTAAGTTTTAGGGCCCCAGGGTGCCTGGGTGGCTCAGTCATAAAGTGTCTGCCTTTGGCTCAGGTCATGATCCCAGGGTCCTGGGATTGAGCCCTGTGTTGGGCTCCCTGGTCCATGGGAAGCCTGTTCTCCCTCTCTCACTCCCTCTGCTTGTGTTACCTCTCTCGCTGTGTCTCTGTCAAAAAAAATAAACAAATAGCTTTAAAAAAAATTAGGGCCCTAACAGACTGGAAGTAAAAGGAAGGGAAGAGACACATCTTGCAAGTGGTAACAGGAAACTGGCATAGCTATGTTAGTATCAGACAAAGTAGACTAAGAAAGAGCATAATATCACACGAAGTGGATCATTTCAAAATGCCCAAGAGAACTGGTTGTTTTTATTTTCCTGCCAGCTTTACTGAGATATGACTGACTTATAACCTTGTGTAAGTGATCATCTTCGTTATGTTTCTGTGGTACTCTTAGAGGTACACAGTGGGGTTGATGAGGAGAAGTTGTGAGTTGAAGAAACAGCATTTCCAGAAGTGGGGACAGTGTGGGAAGTAATGGTGGTTGATCAGTGGGTGCCGCTGGGTGGAATGAGAAGAGAAGACAGCAGAACACAATGCGTGAAACTGAGATTCTAGGATTCCCACAGGATTGTCTGTGGGGTGAACGACTCAGGGAGAGGGACCATTGCAGGGATGGAGGTCAAAGAAATGAAGTAGCAAAGTCATTCAGTGAGTTTAAAAATGTAGGTAGAGGAGGATTAGCAGCATTAGAAATAGCACCATTCTGCAAGTTCTAGTGAAATGATAGGGCTAGGGCGGCGTTGGTTAATGGAGACAAACTAAGATGAAAGTCTGATGGAAAAAGGTTGATTACCATTGTCACCACTAACATGGGACAACCAGATACATGTGCATCCTAGAGGGCTGCTATAGGCAACAGTGCTATCCATAAAGTATAGGAATCAGAACATAATCAAACCATGCAATGCCCCCTCCCCCAACTCTCCAGGGGAAGTCAATGATCAATGTAATTTTCACCAAGGAGACCCTGAGAATAAGAGGAGGTTCTCTGGAAAGGTGATATGTGTAATGGTATAAAAATAATATATTCTTATAAGTGGAAAGGCTGAGTCAGGCCATATATACTTAAAAGTTTTGGCAAATTTCGCCAAACTGCAGCAGCAGAGAATAGTGCTGTCCAAACAGATATAAAGAGAGGCACATAGGTAATTTAAGTGTTCTAGTATCACATTAAAAAAAAAAAAAAAGGCGGGGTACCTGGGTGGCTCAGTGGGTTAAAGCCTCTGCCTTAGGCTCAGGTCATGATCCCAGGGTCCTGGGATCGAGCCCTGCATCGGGCTCTCTGCTCATCAGGGAGCCTGTTTCCCTCTCTCTGTCTGCCTCTCTGCCTACTTGTGATCTCTGTCAAGTAAGTAAATAAAATATTTTTTAAAAAAGGCAAAAAACAGGTGAAATTAATTTTAGTAATAGATTTTATTTAGCTCAGTATATCCAAAATGTTATTTCAACATGTAAAACACGTAAAAATTATTAATGAACTATTTTATTTTTTTATTTCTGGACAGTCTGTAAAGCCTAGTATATAATGTACACTTAGTTTACCACCTAGCCACATTTCAAGAGCCCAATGGTGGTATGAAGCTACTGGCTATCATGCTGGATAATGCTGTTCTAGAATTTTCTCCTATGCTCAAATGTTGGTTTAGTGCAGCAGTCAGGTAATCTATAGTCCATGGCCCAAATACTGCTTGTGGACCTATTTTTGTATGGTCTAGAGACTAAGAGTACTTTTTATTTTTTTATTTTTTATTTTTTTTTAAAGATTTTATTTATTTACTTGACAGACAGATCACAAGTAGGCAGAGAGGCAGGCAGAGAGAGAAGGGAGGAAGCATGAAGCAGGTTCCCTGCTGAGCAGAGAGCCTGATGCGGGGCTCGATCCCAGGATGGTGGGATCATGACCTGAGCTGAAGGCAGCGGCTTTAACCCACTGAGCCACTCAGGCGCCCCGAGAGTACTTTTTATTTTTAAAAGCTTGTTAAAAAAAAAAAAAAAAAAAGAGGAAGAGCACATGTGGCCTGCAAAGCCTGAAGTATTTACTATTTGGTTCTTGATAGACAAAGCGTGGCAACCATGAGTTTGGTGGAACAGAATGTGTTCAGGGTTTGTGCATGTGCTGTGTTGATGAGCTCAGATTGACCTTGGGTTTGGAGGACCTTCACTTTAGCCACCTATGCCTATAAGAGATTAGAAGCATCGCTAGTGATCTCTGGCTTTTCTTTGGATAATTACTTTATTACTTTCTTCTCTTAGCCTGGTCAAAGCCTTGTCAATTTTGCTGATTTTTTTTTCTTCAAAGAATCAATTTTTGTTCCGTCAATTCTTTGTACCTCTTTTATTTATTTTTTAAAGTAGGCTCCATACCCATGGGCATGGAGCCCAACAGGGGCTGAACTCACAACCCTGAGATCAAGACCTGAGCTCAGATCAAGAGTCGGACGCTTAACCAACTGAGCCACCCAGGTGCCCCTTTGTGCCATTTTTCTATTCTCCATTTCATTTTTCCTCCACTCCAGTCCCCACTATTTCCTTCCTAATGCTAGCTTTGTGTTTACTTTGCTCTTCTTTTCCTGGTTTCCTATCTTTTCAAACACGGGTGTTTACTGCTCTAAGTGTCCTTCTGAGCACTGCTTTCACAGCATCCCACTTATCTTGTTTTGATTTTCACTCCCGTTTTCTAGTTTCCTTGTGAGCTCTTCTTTGACCTGGTTGTTGTAGAGTGTGGTTTAATCTCCACATAGCATTTTCTTCTCTTTCTGTTGATTTCTCATTTGATTTCCCTTGTGGTTGGACAAGATGCTAGGATGCCCGACTTTTCAGTTTGTTGACTTGCTTTGTGGCCTATCATATGATCTATCCTGGAGAAGGTTCTGTGTGTATTCTGTTGCTGGTGGTGCTGTGTCTGTTAGGTCTACTTGAGTCTGTAGGGTGGTCTTTTATTTATTTTTTGTTATTTTTGTATTTTTATTTTTAAAAAGATTTTATTTATGACAAAGAGAGATAGTGAGAGAGGGAACACAAGCCCAGAGGAGCTGGAGAGGGAGAAGCAGTCTCCTTATTTTTAAATAGACTTATTTATTTATGTGAGAGTGTGTGAGCAAGGGGAGGGGCAGAGGGAGTTTTAAAGAATTCATTTTAGTGAGAGATAGGGAAGTTGGGGGGAGGGCATGTGTGTGAGTGGATGAACAAGGGAGGGCAAAGGGAGAGAGAGAATCCTTAAGCAGACCCCTTGCTCAGTGTGGAGCCAAAATCAATTGTTGGGTGCTTAACTGACTGAGCCACCCAGGTGCCGGTCTTCTATTTTTTCAAATCAATCTCTCATCCAGATGTTCTAACTATGGTTGAAAGTGGGGGTACTGAAATCTTTAACTATGACTGTAGAACTGTTTCTTTGGTGATCAACGTTCATTTCATGTATTTTGAGTTTCCTTTGATGTGTATATAGTTGGTATATGAAGTCAGTATATTAATATATATCCTTTGTTTCCTGTAGAAGTTTTAGACTTGAGGCCTGCTTTGTCTGATTAATGTAGCCACTCCAGCTATCCAGTGGATGAGCCATTCATACTTATAAAGATATTTTCTTAGTGATTACCATGGCAATTATAACTGACATCTTATGTTTGTAACAATCTAGTTTGAACTGATGCCAATCTAGAATCAGTAACAGAGACACTATGCTCCCACTTAGCTCTTACCCAATGCCTGTTTATCATGGTTAGTTATAGCTTCATACATGTAGTGCCCATTAACACAGACTCATCATTTCTTATGCATTTATCCTTTAAATCATGTAGGAAATAAGAGGGATTACAAACAAAAGGCGTATCACTCACTGTGTTTTATATTTACCTGTGTAGTTACTGTTTCTTTATATGCCTTCAAATTATGGTTGAAGGTCCTTTCATTTCAGCCTGAAGGACTACCCTTCGGTATTTCTTATAGGGCAGATCTGTTAGCAAGCAAACTCCTTTTCCTTATGTCTTAATTTTTTTTTAAAAAGGTTTTATTTACTTGACACAGAGAGATCACAAGTAGGCAGAGAGGCAGGCAGAGGGAGAGGGCGAAGCAGGATCCCTGCTGAGCAGAGAGCCCGATGGAGGACTCGATCCCAGGACCCTGAGACCATGACCCGAGCCAAAGGCAGAGGTTTAACCCACTGAGCCACCCAGGCACCCCTCTCTCTTGTTTTTGAAGGACAGTTTTGAGAGAGAAAGAATTCTTGGTTGGCAGCCTTTTCTTTCAGCACCTTGTATCATTCCTCCCTGCCATGAGACCTCATGAAGTCTTGCAGTAACTTTTAGACATATCCTTAAGGATAAAGTATGTCTTATACTCATATAGAAGAGAATCAGCAATTAATGCATTATTGAGGCTCAACAAAATTCATTTGTGAAACAAACATTTCTTGACTGCCTACAATGTACATGGTGCTCACTGTTCAAAGGGGTAAGGAGTCAGAGGTGAGCAAGCCAAGACAGGTCACAGGATTCAAGAACTCACAACCTAATGGAGAACGTAGACAATAAACTACTGAACCAGTAGAAACTTAAGTTTTGGATATGCACCAGAAGCAAAGGAATAGTGATGTAACAGAGAGAGCTGCATCGAGATGCCTTAAACCTCAGTCTTTCAACAACTGAGCCTGAAGCAAGGATTATGTACTGACACTTTGATACTCAGCAAGAAAAAAAACTTGCCAGAACTCTGATGCCAGAGCGGCAACCGCTGGGAGACTGCACTCTTCAAAACTAGATTAAGAAAAGAGTCCAAAGAAAGCAGAGTTTGAAGGTTTTTAATGTTGAAATTGTGGAACAAATGGGGGGCTTTGTTGTAAAGGGAATGGAGGTCAAATGTAGAGGATGAAATACTGAGATGGGACTGGCTCCCAGGCCAAAAATGGAAACCTTTGTTGAGTAGCACAATATTGGGAACTTTGGTGATTTTCAGGTAAGCGGTGCTAGCACTAGAAAAAAGAATCTGAACTGAGTGCAGGACGTGGCAAACAAAGTAATACAGTGTGTGCTGGAGGCCCATAAAAAGGGCCACTTTCAGACGGACGTGTCTGAAGTATAAAACATGGTGTTAAAAAATTACACAGGGCATTCATACAGCATATGCTTCTAACCCTTGATGGATTGGTGGAGTACATGAATGTTCTGTGTAAATTGGAAGTTGCAATTTTATGATGAACTCTGGAACACCCGTAAACAGAAAAGGAGGCCAGGCCAAGGGTGCACCATGTGACTAGCGACTTAAACTCTTGGCTTTTATGGACCTCCTTCCATCTCCAATCCAGGATTGTACTGCTCTGTAAGGGTGATTTTAACACTGAAGAGGGACAGAAGGGCTGAGATGCTGCCTCCACTTCCTGCCCCTACACAGACCAGCAGAGGGGTTGTCAGCCTCTTCTGAATCCACGCCCTCATCCAGTTGCAGGAACCTTCTGATGCCTGGCCTGGTGTGGACAGCTGCTGATTCTGGTGTCCGGTATCTGGCTGACCTATGTGAGGGCTCCTGGCGTTAGGTTTCCCAGCCCCACTCTGTGTCTGTGAGCTGTAGGTGAGCTCCAGGGTGGTTATAAGGCTTGGGTGGCACTTGAGGTGTTTCCAGTCCATCCTGCCATGGGCAGAGTTTCCAGGATAGACTCATGAACTAGTCAGTCAGCGAGACTCCACTCTGCAAAACCTGTGGAAGGGTTTGGGAGACTTTCTCTTGGTATTATGAGTCCTAAGAATGATGAACCTGGCCTGGTCAGGACCACTATGTGCAGCGTCAGCATAAAAGCTACCCTAGGAAAGCAGAGCACAGACTCAAGACAGGTATCTTGAGGTGTTGTGTAGAGGCTATATCCAGTGACTCCTCTGCACAAGCCAATTTTTTCCCTCCCCACCCTACTCCCTGTCCAGACGGCATCCTGCATCTCCCCTGGGGCTTCCAGTTTGTCGGTGTTATCTCCACCGTGACCCTCCTGTTCCTCCTCTTTGTGGCCCCCCACGCTACCCTTCCAGTTCTGTCCCCTCAGGTCCTTCCCCCACCATTCTCCTCTCCTTACCCCTCCACATCCTCCCCTTGTTCAGGACAGCACCCACCTACACCTGTAGTCTATGGATACTGGCACCCCAACCATGGGGCAAACCACACACAAGCCCTACTTGGACCCCAGACTCTGGATCTCTTGTTGACCTCTGTGAGACACTCCTCTGTGCTCTAACCACATAGCCAGCATGGTGCCAAGGCTCTCCTTAGGTCTCCCAGGCCACGCTCATGAGCATTCAAGTCTTCCAGCTCTCGAAGGCTACCCTGGACTCTCCTTGAGTCTCCCAGGACCTGTCTGTGCACTCGCCATTCCTCCCCCACACACCAGGCCCTTCCACCCCTCCCCCTGCTTCTCAACTCACTCCTGTGGGCTCTAGTTCTTTCCACAAAAGGACCCACACCCTTCTCTCCAGGGCTGACCACTTCAGATGGCTCAGGCCCATCCTGAGTCTAACAGCTCCCTCAACTCTTCCAGGACTGGATCCTGGGCCCTGGCCCCTCCCACAGGACACATTCACTTGCCCTCCTCAAGCATCACCTCTTTGCTCCTGCAGCAAGACCTCCAGGATCTGGTGGAGGTCCCGAGTACTGGTCCCATTCCTTCCCGAACAGATCGCACGTGACCACCCAACAAAGTGCCAGGCTCATACGTGATTTTAATGTTAGCTATTCTAGTGAGTGTCTAGTGAAACTGAATGGTGGTTTTACTTTGCATTTCCTTGATGAGAAATGAAGTTAAGCCCATTTTCACTTGCTCACTGACCATCTGGCCAACTTCTCTTGAAAGTGGTTATTTAAGTCCCCTCACCCCTTTAAAATGGACTTTTTACTGACTTGGGGGATTCTGTTTTCTATGTGTGTCCTCCGTCAGGTGCATGGAGAATAATTACTACTTTGCCCAGTATGCCTCTGTCTCTTTTTAGTCTCTGAGGTGTCACTCGATGAACAGAACTTTGTACTTTCGATGAAGTCCAATGTATAAACTTTTTACGTTTAGCATCTTCTGTGTACTAAGAAACACCATCCACCCAAGGCTGTGACAGTAATCTCCCGTATTTCCTTCTACAAGCTGGACCGTCTTTTGTAAATTCTTGTGCCCACGGGGGGTGTTCCTGTAGGAGTTCACTAAGAGCAACACTAACGGTGATGATGGTAAGAACAACAGCTAATATTTATTGAGCTTACAGTGTTTCAGATACACCTTCAGAGAGTTTACATGTACCAAACTCAGTCACCACAACAGCAGTATTAGGCAGGTGTGATTGTCCCCATCTCACACACAACGCACAGGGGTAACAAGGTCATTTTTCCAGTGTATCACAGGAGTAAAGGGGTGGTGGGATGGTGATGGTAACAGGGTGGGCGTGTACCATGGTGGGACGCTCTCCCACATGGGTTACACTGGCAGTTATTCCCTAGAACAAATCCGAGATGGAGCTTGAATGGTGGAGGGAGGCTTCTATCCACCCATGAAGCCAATTCAGCAAGACGAAAAAAACCCCCAAAAAACAAGTCTACACTTAGTGTGTTGTGATCATGAAGAAGTGATTTCTCCATTCTCCAAATTTGCCTTGAGCATGACTATTCTGAGATGCTATAAGCAGAAGAGTGACCAGTGAAGGCTTTCCCATGCTAAACTGTATCATGGATTTTCCTTGTGCTGTGGAAGGAAGGAATGCTGTATAGAAGCTTCTGTCCCTTTTTGTTCAAAAGATTTGTCGGCAGCGTGAACACTCTGATGTCCTCTAAGATGCTTCACGTGGTTACGTGCCTTCCCACATGCCTTATACTCAAAAGGACTTCTCACCAGTGTGAATTTTCTGATGCTGTGTAAGTTGATGGCCATGACTAAAGGCCTTCCCACACTCTTTACATTCGTAGGGTTTTTCCCCTGTATGAATCCTCTCATGTTTAACGAGGCTTGACCCATAGATGAAGGCCTTCCCACACTCCTTACACTTGTAAGGTGTCTCACCCGTGTGGATTCTCTCGTGCTGGGTGAGGTGGTAGCCACAATTAAAGGCCTTCCCACATTCTGTGCATTTATATGGCTTCTCACCAGTATGAATTCTCTCATGTTTAACAAGGCTCGAACCCCAGCGAAAGGCCTTCCCACACTCCTTACATTCGTGAGGTTTCTCACCAGTGTGGATTTTCTGATGCTGGGTGAGATAATTGACTCGAGTGAAGGCCTTCCCACATTCCTGGCATTCGTAGGGCTTCTCACCAGTATGAATTCTCTTATGCTGAACGAGGCTTGAGCCACAGATAAAGGCCTTCCCACAGTCCTTACATTCATAGGGTTTTTCGCCACTATGAATTCTCTTGTGCTGAATTAGTTTATACACGCGGCTAAAGGTCTTGCCGCAGTCTTTGCATTCATAGTCTTTCTCCCCAGTGTGAAATCTCTGGTGCTGAGTGAGCTCGTCACCACGTCTAAAGGCTTTCCCGCAGTCCTTACATTCATAGGGTTTCTCTCCCGTATGGATTCTCTTATGAATGACGAGGCTTGAACCCCATCTAAAGGCCTTCCCACAGTCCTTACACTCATAGGGTTTCTCACCAGTGTGGATTTTCTGATGCTGAGTGAGCTGATTACCCCAACGAAAGGCCTTTTTACATTCCTTACATTCATAGGGTTTCTCACCCGTGTGAATTTTCTGATGCTGAGTGAGCTGGTAGCCACGACTAAAGGCCTTCCCACATTCCTTACATTCATAGGAATTCTCCCTAGTATGAAGTCTCTGATGCGGTCTGACAGAGGTATTTTCTCTACAAGTAGGCGCCTTCTCACAGTTGATTATCATCTGATTGAAACAGCCCTCTCGAGGGCCCCGCGGGCCTGCACACTCACCTTCACACATCCAGCCAAGGCCAAGGGATTTACTTTTTCCATTTGAGTTCCATTTGGATAAATTTATTTCATAAAGGCCCTTTTCTGTAGGCAAACTCTTGGTCCCATATGGTGACTCTAAATCTGGAAAAAATTAACAGTTTGTTTCATTTTAAGGAAAATTAAAACGCAAACGGACCTAACCACAAACCAAAAACTTCTCTGACAGAAACAAAACTTTTCTAGAACAAACACGAGTCACCTAGGGCTCTCTAAATGTACGGCTCCACTGTACTTAATGAGGAAACATCGCAGATGCCCCTGCTGAAGTCAGTCAAGGGAGAGGAACCGCCTCTTAGCCCTCCTATTTCCTATCAGCTGCCATAATTAAGGAAAAAGCAATCGGAGGGGCAGATCTCAAAAACAGAACACAACGTGCGGATGATGTGATGACATACCTGGACAAACCCAGGAAAATCAAATATAGAAATAATGTGAAAAACAAGAAAATAACCTGGGTATAAAACTAACATTCTGGAGTTAATGTACCTGTCAGTCACATAACGAAAACGATTCTGGACAAAAAGACCCACCATCAAAGGCAATAAAAGGGACACTGTAGGAGTAACTGTGACAAACATGGTCAATGCCTATGAGGGAATGTTTTGGGGGATGTGACCGTCAATGGGGATGCTAACTCCACCAGGCTGCAAAACCCAGAACGCGCTTAAGTGCATGCGAGCCAACCAGCCCTTTATTATAAGAACTAACAGTTTTTCCTTTAAAAACAACGTTTTCATCCATTACGAACAGTGTCACTACATAACCAAGTAGCAGATACAGCACAGTTCCCTGTAAGAACTGGGAGCGCAAACAAACAAAGCAGTAACAGAAGGTCGCACGGTGCATGCCCGCTGAGCTGTGGGTCCACGCACTGGGTGTCACTGAGGGCTAACCCCACAGGAAGAACCATACTGGAGGACGTTGTGTGATGTCAGAATGTAACAGCATCCAGGAAGGAGCATTAGGGAACATTAGAGAGAAGGAAAAAAGCACTCAAAGCTAGGATACCAACCACCTCGCGGGAGCTACAAAGGGCACGGGGTCATGTGGTCTGCACCCCTGCTACTCAAGGCATGGTCCACGGACCAGCAGCATCAGCAACATGGGAAGCAGGAGTAAGCAAGAAGCAAACCAGTAAGAGGGGAATGGGACGAAGATCAGGTTCATGGTGGTGATGTCTTCCCCAGAGGCCATCCGTGGCCTTCATAGGGAGCTTTCCAAATGCCCCGGGAGTACACCCGTTCCTGCCTCACCGAGCTGTTTACGGCAGCGATGGCCTCTCCCGGCCAGCCCAGCTGTCATTCTCCTTGGCACTGTGCTCCCTCTCAGCCATCGAGGCTCTTCCCCTGGTTCCCCAACACAGCAAGTCACATCTGGCTTAGAAATGAAAGGTCCTGCTTTCACAAAAAGAAATGTCATATGGTGTAGAATTTAAGCAAAAAATGATATGCTCAAAAGTTCTTTGGAGGGATGCCTGGGTAGCTCAGAGGGTTAAGCATCTGCCTTCGGCTCAGGCTGTGATCTCCAGATCCTGGGATCAAGTCCTGCCTCTGGGGCTCTCGGCTCAGCAGGGAGCCTTCCTCTCCCTCTGCCTGCCACTCCCCCCGCCCCCACTCATGCTCTCTCTCTCTCAAATGAATAAATGAAATCTTAAAAACAAAACAAAACAAACAAAAAAAAAACTTTGATGGAGACTTAGGAATTTACGTCAAGCTGAAAGTCAAAGTGATGAGAATGCAGAAAAGAGAAGGGATTAAAGACCAGGCAACCAGAGAGGAAAGGTCTTATTTCAAATTCCGAGGGTCTTACCTGTGGAGGCAGTACAAGAGGGGAGGTGACAGTGTGGATTCTTGGTTCTGCCTCCCCCGTCTGATCAAGTCACTCCGTGCCTGAGTAAACTCACCCACAAGTCCGACACAGCAATCGTGCCTACCTCACAAACTCGGGGGACTGAGGCCAAGTGTAGCAGATCGGCCATTACTATGACGGCTGTTACCTCTCTAATAGAAAAACAAGACACAGCCTGAGATGTTTACAAGACGTTTCCTCCAACGTGTCACTCGGAATTCAGGAATCGTAACTTTCCGCCTCACTTCAGGTACAAAGCACAGCCCCTGGAAAACGCCACTTTGCTCCACTTCCAACACAGGCTGGCCTACTAGAGGAAGTCAAGTTCCCTGAGGTGGCTCCCTAGAGCGCCACAGGCCACCAGCAGCAGTCTGGGCGTGAACACACCATCCCGGTGTGCGGCTCAACTCTCTGAAGACGGTTGTGAAACAAACAGCCCAGAACTGGAATTCGCCCTCTGGTCACTGAGGAAGAGAGGGGCTTAGAGGAAGGGCCCGGCCAAGGTGGGAAGAGGGTGAGGAAATGGAGGTGCAGGACGCCCATTTGGGATGAGACAAGGCTCAAGATACTTCTTGAGAAGAGGAAGAAATTCAACTCGTTCTTGGGAGTCAGTCCTGACACTCCCAGTGGAGGGAGCGGACGTTCCAGCGGACAGGCTACTCACCCAGGGAGACCAGGTTACTGTAGTTCTCCAACATCACGTCCCAGTACAGGTCCCTCTGCGAGGAGTCCAGGCACGCCCACTCCTCCTGGGAGAAGTTGATGGCTACGTCTGAGAATGTCACCAAACCCTGAAAACACAAACGCACACGTCCCTGAGGAGAAGGACAGCACGGAAAGGGCTCCGCTCTGGGTGGGGCTGGACACAGCAGCAGACCACAGGCCTGCGAGGTACACAGGGCACGGTGGGGACTGGGACGGAGCAGAGCCCCTAACGCTCCCGAAGAGCGCTCTGCCGCAGAGAAACCCCACACCCTGCGCAACACCTCATCACCCCAAGCCGTCAGGAGGCACGAAACCGGCCCGGGCTGCTCCTGTTCACGAGCGCGGGGCCCGCTACGGGCCTGCCTCGTCACACCTCGGCAAGCGTGGACGCCGCCAGGGAAGGAAATGGCCTAGGCTTTCGTTTCTCAAGTGTGAAGTGAGAGCTTTTACTTTTGAAACGAGGGTTTATGTGTCTGAATATTCTCAGCCTCAAGGTCATCATGTTGCCAAGGTCTTAAGCATTCTTCCCACGTGACAACAAAAGCATTTTCTTATTCCATCGCGGGGATGGACTGGACTCACTTCTTACAGTTGTACACTTAGGTACAACCAAACATCTAAGGTTTTCCCCAGTTCTGGGGGTATACGACCACCTGCGACTTCTGCACCTTCTTACCCAGGACAACCCACCACCCTGGGCTTCTCTCTGCTCCTGATTTAGGGGACCGCTGTCAGACGCCGTGGACGCTCGCCAGGCTGTGCTCCACAGGCGCCCTTCACATCCCCTGGTAACCTCGCGGCCTCTCAGCGCTCGGGCCCCCAACACAGTCCAAGCCAATCCCAAAAGCCTCACGGAGCTCCGGCTCTCACCACCACTGACCCGGAGAGCCGCCAACGTGAACTTTCCCTCCCCTCCGCTGGGGAAAAATGCCGGAAGAGAACAGCAGGGAGTTTCAGTTTTTGCATGGGGTCAAACGGGACCAGCCTCTGCAACTCATAAACCACACTCATGACTCGCATTTCTCTCAAGGGACTCTCCTCCCCTACTGCTCCCGCGTTACTCTTGACGGCAAGGTGAGCCCAGAGGAGACACGGAATGCCCAGCTCGGGGGTGAAGTGAGTATTAACCACACAGGTGGGCGGGGGCTATACGGCACTGCCGTTCGTTCGCCAGAATAGGAAGAACCCGGCAGGGGGTCATTACGTGGGCCTCGGCTGGGCGGGAGGCTTCGGGATAATTCACAAGAACAGCCACGGGACCTAAATACATCTTAAGAAGGAAAGAAATATATACTTACGTGTGCCATAGTTTTAGAATCAACTGATCTGTCTTCTTGGGGTTTCTTTTATCAAAGACACAAAATCCAGAGAAGCCAGAGACAGATGAGAAAAAAAACAGGCATTAAAATAAGTGCACCCTGGTCCCCAAAGGACTTAATACGAGCTTACTGGTCCTCCATCTTTGCTTCCAAGCCCCCCGACCCCGGCTGTTTCCTCCCCTCCCCAAGACACAAACATCAACATGATGAATCCTGAAAGGATGAAGAGGGATGTGGACAAAATGGAAAAAAAACCTTCCTGAGCCCTATAAAACCCAGGTGCGCACACAGAAGAGGTTTTGTTTGTTTTTGCCTTGAAGTCATACCTACTTTCATCTGTTGTTTCTCAATGTAACATAAAAACAATTTTTTTTTTTTGAAGTACGCTCTACTGCCCACAAGGGGCTTGAACTCATGACCCTAAGATTGAGAGTTGCATTCTCCACCGAATGAGCCAGCCAGGCACCCTCAACATAGTTTTTTTACCTGAACTATGCTGACACACGACGTTAGTGTCAGGCATACAACACGGCGATTCCACAAATCTGTACATTATACTGTACATGCCGCAGGTGTAGCTGCCTTCGTCACCACATGTCACCATGGACTATGTTCCCTATGCGGTGACTTCCCTCCCCAGGACTCACTCCGTAACTGGAAGCCTGGGCCTCCTGCTCCCTTCACCCATTTTGGTCCCCCTGCCCTCTGGAAACTATGTTTATCTGTTTTCTGGATTTATGGGTTTGTTTCTGTTTTCGTTTGTTCGTATGATTTATTATTTAGATGCCACGTGTAAGTGAAGTCATATGGTTTTTACCTTTCTCTTTTCACTGAGCATCATACTCTCTAGGTGCATCCATCTTGTTGCACATGGAAAGATCTCATTCCTTTTTGTTTTTTGCCCACCACTTCTAAGAGGTAATCTACATTATACCTGATAGGAAGGTCTTGGTTTTGGGTGCAGCTGGCCATCCCCAACCAGTCGTAGGGCGGGAACTGACTACACCAAGAAGACCCACCAGGAGATTCAGGGTGGTGCTTTGGGTCATGCGGTATCAACTGGCCTGGGAACTGAGATTAACACGTAGACGAGTCAGCCACGTTTGGATGATCAATCAGTGAACTGTGCCTAAGTGCTGAAGCCCCAGTGGAAACTCTGGGTCGTGAAGCTCGGTGACCCTCCCTGGTTGGCAATCCTCTATGCACACTGTCCTACATCGATGCCGACAGAGCACCCAGTCCCAACTCCAGCGGGAGAGGACACCGGAAGCTCCAGCGGGGGACACTCCGGGACCTGAGCTTATGGGCTTGTTTCCCTGGCTGGTGTGAATCTACATCCTCTCCCTGTATTTACTGGGAACTCTGAGTAGAACGGCTCTCGAGGGAGTTCTAGGAATCCTTCTAGTCCTGAGAGAGATATAAAACAGAAACAGAGAAACAGCAAGAAAAGGCCTGGGAAGGTCGGGATCCCTTGTGCAGAAAGAGTAACGAGCAGGAACTGCTTGCGAGACTGGCCCACGACTGGACCTCCAGAGGGTCCCCATGGTTCCCTGGCTGACAGGAGTGGCTCACGGCTGTTCAGCTGTTTGTATAAATGATGTGGTTCATCCTGCTGAGCCCGTGCTTTCCTCTGGGAGTCTGGAACTTTGGTACGTGCCAGAGAGAGGGTCCTCTGTGACTGACAAAAATCCTGGCCTTCCCTGCCCACATGAGCTTCCCCGGTGGAGAAGGCTTCGCCGGTGTTGCTGTCACTTGCTGCTGGAGTAATTAAGCGTGTCCTATGTGCCTGCACTGGGAGAGCGCTCTGGGAAGCGCGTGCCTGGTTTCCTTCCGATGTCGTCTGTCCCACGCACCTGTCCCTCTGCTGATGGTGCTGTGTATCCTTTCGCTGTATAAATCCTGGCCTTGGATAGGACTACGTGTTGAATCCTGTGAGTCCGCCCAGAGAACCAGAGAACCTGGTGGTGGTCCTGGTGACACCCGGACACACCCTTTGACCTTGATTTTCTTCTTTTTAAGTACACCTCACTGGGCGTCTAAGAGGAGCAAGGCGTTGGCCTGACATGTGTATGTGTGTGCGTTTTTTTTTTTTTTTAAATTCATGAAATGACAGACTCTCAGAGAAACTTCTTTTTAAACAGTTTCCCTCTGAGATATCTTTGCATTATTCTCCTCACAACTTTTGTTTCCTTTCGCTTCCTAACACGTAAAGCAACTCTTTGATGTCTACCTACACCCACATATGTCAGGGCACTGACTGGACAAATGACTAAGATTCCGAAGGACGTCCTGTGCGTACTGACGGCTATCTGGGTGGGAGACTGAACTTGGCTTCTGAGCTTGTTCCTCCGGCCGTGGCGTCCTGTGGAGCCCTAAACCGCGGGACCCTGTTAGGCCTCACTCTGCATCAACGTCATTAGAGACAACATGGAAGGTGCAAAACTTAGCAGACAGATTCCACTGTACTCCACACAGAGCCCACGCGTTCAGAATGATCCTGTCATGACCTGACAAGAGAATGATGTCCCGTTCCCAGCACCTCTCACGGCACAGTCGCCTAGAAGTCTCCACAGGCCGTGACCACAGGCCGCCCTGGGCTTCCACTCAGTTTCCCTTTCCAGCTGGCTCATAAGCAACGGGCAGGGAACAACGTCCTCTCAGTCGCCGGCTGTTCTAAGCACTGCTATCGTATGGTGGGCACTTAACAAGAGTCTGGCTCTGCTGCAGCATTCTACTTTCTGGACTTATTCCTTGGAAACAGGTAGAGTAGTGCACAAATATATGTCTCAGAATGTTCAAGGGCTAGGTTCCAAAAAACTTTCTGAACTAAGTGTAGATTCCTGTGCAGCTGTAAGCAATAATACCGCGGGATCCTGCACCCTTCCCCCGACGGACCCCAATGGGAATACATCACAAATACGTAGTACGATGTAACGACCAGGACATTGATACCGATGTCATCCACCAATTTTATTCAGATTTTCCAGAGAATCATTTTAAAAAATGAAAAAAAAAAAAAAAAAGCAGAAATATCTCATATAAAAGATAGATTAAATAAATTATGTCTGCTACAATTGCGTCTAATGTGCTTACTAATAATGATACTGATTTATACTATTTGAGAAAGAAATTTACGCTGAAGTACTACGTGAAGAAGGCAGGTTTAATACTGTATGCGTAATGGGGGAGGAGAGCTCTTGGTCAAAGTAAGACTAAGGCTCTGTGGACTGACTTTCAGGATGCGAATCTGAGCTCTGACCATTACTAACCTCACACTGTCTCTTCCCCACGGAAGACTGGGGTAGAAACGGCACCTGCCAGGTGAGACTGCATTGAACTTTTAGAAAGATAATCTACATAAAACACAGTAGTATCAACAGTTACTTAATACAATTTAGCAGTTATGACTGAAAATCAGTAAATTACACAACTCTTAATCTGATTTTATAGAAAAAACTCAAGGCCGCCTTCTCCTTTCTTCTTATGCTAAAACACGTGCTCACAACTGCGGCCTCTATAATCCACACTAACTCAAAACTTTCAGAGCCTCTTAAAAACGAAGTTCTTTTATATTAACATTAGCAAAAAAAGAAGACTCTAAGACATATAAGGAGGAAATGTTCCCTCTCCAACAGCAGAGAGGGACAGACATGCTTCTGCATGGAAAATCCAGCTCAAAGAATGTAAACTGAGGGGCGCCTGGGTGGTTCAGTCTTAAGTGTCTGACCCTTGGTTCTGGCTCAGGTCATGATCTCAGGGTTGTGAGATCGAGCCCCCCAACAGGCTCCATGCTGGGCGTGGAGTCTGCCTGAGACTCTCCCTCTGCTCCTCCCCTGCTCACACTCTCTGTCTAAAATAAATAAAATAAAACAAACTGAGGAGATGCCAAACTGAGAACACTAGCAAGGGGCCAGATCTTTTATTCCATGTGATATGGAAGATTTCTGTGAACACTTTAATTTAAAAAAAATAAGCAATCTCTAAACCCAATGTGGGGTTTGAACCCATGACTCTAAGAGTCGCATGTTCCACTAAGCCAACCAGGTGCCTCTGTTTACATGAACGTTTTAAATTACTGTCCTCTTATGTTTTTCTCATATATCCACCCATGGAAATGTTACATGCAGTTCGTATTTGTAATATCAGTGACTCCTCTCATGTTCTGTGAAAGAAAAATTAAAATCCTAGAAAATCAAATTTTGAAAGCTTGTCTTTACTGATCATGTGTTCGTGACATTAGTTTCAAATGATGTCTTTCTAATACTTTAAGGTGTAATGTGTGAGAGGTTTTTGGAAAGCAAGATGCAGACCACTGGCACACTGCTCTCCTCTCCACACGTACACAGGTATCATGTGACCTGCGGCTGAGCGGGACTCCTCTATAAACCAAGATTTGGAGACTGTTTGGCTCAATTATGTATCAGCAGGATCCAATGCTCTGGAGACATATATGCACACACCTATGCATGGGGGGGGAGGGAAGAGCTGGAAACACACATACCAAAATATTAACAGCAATTATCTCTGGATGGTACAGCTATGGGTAATTTCGAGTTTCTTCTTTACGAGCTCCTTAGGAAACAACCTTCTGCTGCAGGCCTGTATTAATTCCATGATAAGAAACAGGATTTAAGATAATCCCCAATTTAAAACAAATCAACAAAGAAAAAATCCACAGTTATGGGGGAGTGGGTATATTGTGGTCATGAGGGGAACTGTGCATGGATACGCCAGTCTCCCCAACATGTCCGTGTCCTAACCCTGGAGCCTGTGAACACTACATTACATGGCAAAGGGGAGTTAAGTTGCCTTAGACTCGGGGTTGCTGGTCAGCTGACCTCAAGACAGGGACGTAGCCTGAATTACGCCAGGTAGGCCCAACATAATTGCAGGGGTCCTTACAAGTGAATGAGCAGGAGAGAAGAAAGATGTGACCACCGAGGCAGGGTCAGGATCAGCGTGACTAGGCTCTAGTCTAGACAGGGCTTCTGAAACACGCAGCTGTCCCCTGGGGACACCTGGTCTTTGAAAAATGGAAGTAGCTTCATAGTAGAGAAAACTGACAAACCACCTCAGCCAGATAACCAAGCACACACTCTGCAATCATAAATCATGCTGATGGTTTGTCTTCCTGCCACGACATGATGAAAGTAGTGATCTCCCACCCGCAAAACCAAAAGCCCAGGCCAATCACGAGAAAAGCATCAGGTTCGAAGACAGGGGCATCCTACCAAACACCTGTACCTCTTAAAAACTTCAAGGTCATCAAAAACAAAGGAAGTCTGAGAAACTGTCACAGCCAAGAGGAGCTTAAGGACACATGACAACGAAATGTAATGTGATCTCCAGGATGGCATCCTGGAACACATGAAGAATGTTACATAAAAACTAAGGAAATCTGAATAAAGCATGGACTTTGGTTAACGTATCAGAACTGGCTCACCAACTGTAACTACTATCCCATACTAATGTAAGTTGTTAACAACAGGACAGTGGGTACAGGGTATCAGGGAATTCTCCCTACCAACTTTGCCATTTTTTCTGCAAATCTAAAACCACTGTAAAAATTAACAAGATCAATTGAGTAAGAAGAATACGGAACCATACGTAGCCTACAAAGCACGAACTATTCAATATGTGATCTTTCAGAGAGAAATCCTGCCAAGCCCTGCTCTAGTCCCAGAACTCACACTCAACATCAAGCCACGTTGCTTCTCGCAGTTCATACAAAGACGCAACTGAAACAGACTGAAGCTGTCAGACAACAAATTTCTATTTACTGATCACTGAAAAAAAAAAAATCCCTGCCTTTGATGATAAAGACCTTTGTTCAAACCCCATTTTTATTTATTTACTTATTAAAATAATGGCTCACCTCCTTCAAATATTATTTCATTTTATTTTTTAAAAGTTTAAGTAGGCTCCCTGGCAAACGTAGGGCTGGAACTCACGACCCCTGGATCAGGAGCGCCACGCTCCCCTGCTCGCTCAGGCAGCACATTTCCTAATAGCTGCACACTCTATTCACTGGGCCAGCCAGGCGCCCCTCAAACCCCACTTTTAAAAGCATCACCAAGCTGGAAACTTTGTTACTTAGTGGCCACAATAATCAAACCCTCTCTGTTCTCACTGTGCTCTGACAGTCAGGCCTGCGGGAAAGACAGAGAATCCCACCTTAAAACAAGTATCTTCCTGACCAAACCACAGGCTAAAGTCAAGCACAACGCGAACCTCCCCGCCCTGTCCTTCTGTTCTGTGCGTACACCTGCAAGGCCCCATCACGCCTCTCGGCAAAGAATTCGTCCTGGTGGGGGGCATTTCAGGCCAGGGAAAGCAAATATTCCAAAGTCCTCTCAACGCTAGACATCTACCGAACGAAAGGGTAACTCATCTGAACCTTGACTGTAAGACGCGTTACGAGTCGTCTTCCTCCTCAGGGTGCTTGTTCCGGAGGACGGCTGGCCTGGGGGAAAGAGAAGGAGATAACTAGGGCCTTGCTGGAGCACACGTGGGATCAGAAAGCTCCGTCCAGGCCCACACACCCTAACTCAAACCGATCGCAAACAAGGGGGAACTGCGATCTGCTATCTCAGAGCTTTCTGGGGACCAGGCCGCAGTAAGAGGGGTTCTGAGGTATGCAGCAGCCCCCTGCCCGCATCTCCCCGTTCCCTCCTGCTACTCAGGGAGCCAGGAGAGCGCTGCTCGTCCTCACTCACCTCAGCCCCGTGCCTGCGCCCTTCCTGCTGGTCCCTATCCGCGGGGCGCGGGCTCTCCCCTCCCTCCGAGGCCACTGCCCCTGCGCTGGCCTGCGGGGCCGGAGAATGCAGCCGGACCTCAGAGCTGCAGGCTGCACGGTCCCCCCGCCCCGGCCGGTCCCCCAGTCGGTCCCGCGGCCACCCCCGCGGCGGCGCAGGGGTCCCTCCCACCCGCGCGCAGCCGCCGCCGGGCAGCGCCGCCCCGCCCCCACACACTCCCCGAGGTGCGTCACAGCCACGGAGCCGGGGACTGTCCCCTCCTCGGGGTCCCCGAGCCCCAACACCCCCGCGGACCCCCGCACTCCTCTCCGGGGCGGCGGGCCCGGGCTCCGCGTCCGGCCTCCTCTCCCGGGGCGCCCTCCCGACCGCCCTTTCCCGCCGCAGCGCGCATGGCTTCCCTCCCAGGAGGCCAGCCACTCACCTCTCGGGACCCCACGACCCAGGGCGTCGGGAGGGGGCGCAAGGCTGGATGTCAACTCGGGACCGCGGCCACGGGATGCAGAACCCGGACAATCCTCCGCGCAGTAAACCTCTCCCAGCAGGCACCTCGGGGCGCTCCGACTCTGTGGAGGGAGCGGCGCAGGGATCTCTGGGAAATGTAGTCCAGCAGCCCGGGAATACAGGGAGCTGCGCCTGAGGCGGCGCACTTCGCCAGCATGGAACCCTACACCGCCCACACGGAGCTGTGCCTCACAGACTTATGGGAAATATAGTTCAGAGCAAAGAATTGCGTAGGGATGAGAGGCCAGCCCTGCTCCCAACATGCATTTCGCTCCCTTACGTAAGGGTGGCTAGCCATCTCTGTGACGTTACTCATTGCTCAGTTATTGATTTTAGAGTGATTGAGACTTGTCCTTTGGATCGTTATTTGATTAAAAAAAAACCAAACTCGTTTTTCTAATTCTGACATTCCTTCTACATCCATTAATATCCATTATAAGGGAAAGTAAGGCTTTCCCTTATAAAGGTGGACTATGTGGTTCTACTCTAGTATTGATCCCTTGTAAAGGCAGCATCTTTGTCTTTTTAATCCTTTTTAGAGTCATCAGTCATTTTTAAAAGCTACCTCGAATGATGACAAGTTGTCTCTGGCTTTTTCTTGTAGGCACACTTCATTTTTTCTAAGAGATTTTATTTATCTGAGAGAGTGTGTGCACAAGTGGGGTGTGGGGAAGGGCAGAGGGAGAGGGAGAAGCAGGCTCTCCACCGAGCAGGGAGCAGGGAGCAGGGAGCCCCACATGGGGCCTGTTCCCAGGGCTCTGGGATCATGACCTGAGCTAAAGGCAGAGGCTTAACCAACTGAGCCACCCAGGCCCCCTCTTGTAGGCTTACTTTATTCTTTCTCTGTCCCAGATGCAGAACCAGCCACTTCTCTAAAAATCCCTGGCTCCTGTTGTTTGGAAATGACATTAGAGAACACAAACTCTGTACTTTTGGGTTGACAATCCTTTTAGGTATTTCCAGTGAACAGAAGTGGGAAAACAATCCTTGTGTTTCTATTCCAGTATTTTCAAATAAAACTTAATCTTATAGCATTGTTCCCTCAATTTGATAAATCCCAACTGATGTAGGAAAGACATTAGGGTCCGAAGCCAAAGGCCAAAAAAGAATTCTTGAGCTGTCTTTGTGCCGAAAGGTGGTTTTATTAAAGCACGGGGACAGGACCCAGGGGCAGAAAGAGCTACCCTGGGGTCATGAGGAGTGGCCCATTATACACTTTCAAATTGGGAGGGGGTTAGGGATAGTGCAAGAATCTAAGAAATTTTGGAAGCAAGGTTTCCAAGACCTTGAGTGAGCTCACTATTGTTGGGAAAAAGTTATTTATTACTAATAAAACCTGAGTCACGAGACCCTTCGGATGTATATCGGTGGATCATGTGTTTGGGGGATGATTGCCAATCTGTATCTTGAAGGGTAGATACAAAGTAAGTTTCCAATGGGATTTCTATATGTTAAAGTAGACTTACAGGATCCTGGGGGTTAGGTTACGGTTGGTTGCCTTTTGCCCTTAGCAAAGTATTAACATCGAGGCAGTTCCTAGAGGAATGTCACTCTGCTTGTTTCAAGGACTTGTCAATGGGCTGTAGGTGGTAAGGGAATTTAATAATTTTTCTTCTTCCTTTGTTTCCCACATCATCAACTTTATAACATAATTATTTCCTGTTACCTACAATATAAAGGAAATACTTTCAGAATAATAACGTCAAGAGTACTGTGAGTGTTGTAACTAAAGAAAGTTGGAAATGTTCTCTGTAATTCCTTTTGTCTTTAGAATGGGTAAAGCCAATGGGGCACCTGGGTGGCTCAGTTGTTGAAGCACCTGACAAAGACTCAGGTCATGCTCTCAGGGTCCTGGGACTGAGTCCCATGTCAGGGTCTGCGCTTAGTGGGGATCTGCTTGTCTCTCTGCTCCTCCCTCTGCTCATGTTCTTTCTGTCTCTCACAAATCAATCAATCAAATAAATAAGTAAATAAAGGGTTTTACTTATTTATTTGAGAGAGTGAGTGAGTGAGAGAGAGAGTGTGAGTAGGGGGAGAGGCAGGGAGGAAGAAGCAGACTCCCTGCTGAGCAGGAAGCCAGTCATGGGGCTTGATCTTGGGACTCTGGGATCATGACCGCAGCCTAGGGCAGACGCTTAACCAACTGAGCCACCTAGATGCTCCTAAAATCTTAAAAAAAAAAAAAAAGGTAAAGTCAAGATACTGTACTGTTTCTTCATCAGTAATGAACTATTTAAAAATTGTGCTGGAGGGGCGCCTGGGTGGCTCAGTGGGTTAAAGCCTCTGCCTTCGGCTCAGGTCATGATCCTAGAGTCCTGGGATCGAGCCCTGCATCGGGCTCTCTGCTCGGCGGGGAGCCTGCTTCCCTTCCTCTCTCTCTGCCTGCCTCTCTGCCTACTAGTGATCTCTGTCAAATAAATAAAATCTTTAAAAAAAAATTGTGGTGAAATGACAGAGTAGTTATTTGGAGAAAGATCAAACTCACTCACTATCTCAAACTATATATCAGAATAAAGTACAAATGGATCAGAGATGTAAATGTAAAAAAAAAAATAAGCCCCCCAAAGCCAAAAGTAGAACTATCTTAAAACCCAGCAATTACACTACTAGGTATTTATCCAAAGGATACAAAAATAGTGATTCAAAGGGACACATGCATGCCAATCTTTATAGCAGCAATGTTCATAATAGCCAAAATATTAAAAGAGCCCAGATGTCCATTGACAGATGAATGGATAAAGAAGATATTAAATATATAATGGAATATTACTCAGCCATCAAAAAGAATGGAATCTTGACATTTGCAATGATGGAACTAGAGGGTATTATACTAAGCAAAATAAGTCAGAGAAAGACAAATACCATATGGTTTCACTCATGAGGAATTTAAGAAGAAAAACAGATTAACAAAGGGGAAGGGAAGGAAAAAATAAAATACACTAAAAACAGAGAGTCAAACCATAACTCTAGGAAAGAAACAGGATTGCTGGAGAGGAGGCATATGGGGGAATGGGGTAACAGGGTGATGGCCATTAAGCAGGGCACAACTGAGCACTGGGTGTTATATACAACTGAGGAATCACTAAATTCTACCCCTGAAACTAATAATACACTATATGTTAACTAAATTGAATTTAAATTAAAAACATTTTTAATAAAAATGTCATAGGGCACCTGGGTGGCTCAGTGGGTTGAGGCCTCTGCCTTCGGTTCAGGTCATGTTCCTGGGGTCCTGGGATTGAGTCCTGCATCGGGCTCTCTGCTTGGCAGGGAGCCTGCTTCCCTCTCTCTCTCTGCCTGCCTCTCTGCCTACTTGTGATCTCTCTCTCTGTCAAATAAATAAGTAAAAATCTTTAAAAAATGTCATAAACATGATAAAAATGTGTCCATAATATGGAAATAAGGAAATCATTTCTTTTTTTTTTTTAAGATTTTATTTATTTATTTGACAGAGAGATCACAAGTAGGCAGAGAGGCAGGCAGAAGGAGGGGAGGTGGGAAGCAGGCTACTCACTGAGCAGAAAGCCCGACATAGGGCTCGATCCCAGGACTGTGAGATCATGACCTGAGCTGAAGGCAGAGGCTCAACCCACTGAGCCATCTGGGTGCCCCAAGGAGATAATTTCTAATTCAATTCAAAACCCAGAAGTTGTAAGAGACACATCATAAAGTGTTGAAAGCAAAAGACAGAAAGAAATCATAAAGCAGTGAGAGAAAAGACTCATCACATTGAGGGTAACAACAATAGGACAAATGCCTGGCATTTCATAAGCAATAGTAAACAAATGAAGGCAAAGTCAAAGAGGAATACTATATCCAGCAAAACTGTCATTACAAAATTAGGGCAAAATGAAGACACTTCTGGGTGTGTAATATGCAAAGAACTTTTGTAACTTATGAAGAAACCAACCCAATTAAGAAAGAAATAGGAAAAAGACTTAATAGACATGTCACCAGAGATATGTGAATGGCTCATTAGCAAATGAGAATATGCTCACCATCACCAGGCGTTAGGAAAATGCAAATCAAAACCAAAATGCAATATTACGCCCCCTCCAATGGCCACAATACAAGAGTGAAAGCATTGTTATGACAGCTGTGGAGAAACTGGAGGCCTAACGTATTTCTGCTCAGAATGTAAAATTGTAAAGCACCTTCCATTTTATTTTTTATTTATTAATTTTTAAAGATTGTATTTATTCATTTGACAGACAGAGATCACAAGTAGGCAGAGAGGCAGGCAGAGAGAGAGAGAGAGGAGGAAGCAGACTCCCCGCTGAACAGAGAGCCTGATGTGAGGCTCGATCCCAGGACCCCGGGATCATGACCTGAGCCGAAGGCAGAGGCTTTAACCCACTGAGACGTCCAGGCGCCCAAGCACCTTTTATTTTTAAAAACATCTATATTTTTAATGGAAATGTATTAGTTGCTCGATTGTGTTGCAAATCCTGACTGAAAAAGAAAAACAATGTGGGGGCATCTGGGTGGCTCAGGAAGGGAAGCGTCAACTTTTGAATTTGGCTCAGGTCATGGTCTCAAGGTGGTGAGATCAAGCCCTGCCTCTGGCTCCATGGTCAGTGGGGAGTCTGCTTGAGATTCTCTCTCTCCCTTTCCTTCTGCCCCTCCTCTCACTCCCTCTCAAATAAATAAATACAGTCTTAAAAAAGAAAAAAAGAACATCTGAATAACCAGTTTCGATATACAGATTAAAAGGCACTGGAGGTCTCAATCTAATAAGGTCTGATTCCTTTTAAGCCAGGTATAGTTCCAGTGTGATGTAAACTCTTCTAAGGAAGAAAAATTAATTTGTTCACATTATTATATTAGGCTTTAAAAAAACCCCAACAAAATAAAGGGTGCCTATGTGGCTTAGTCAGTTTGCCTCCAACTTTTCGCTTCAGATCAGGTCATCATCTCAGGTTTCTGGGATAGAGCAGGGAGTCTGCTTCTGTTCTCTCTCCCTCTGCCCCTGCCCCCACGTGTTTTCTCTCTCTCTCAAATAAGTAACTAAATAAATCTTTAAAAAATCTGAACAAAATGAAAAAAACAGAAAATTCTAACTTGAATCTCCTTTCAATGCATAAAGCAATAAATATGACTTTAGCTATTTAAATGTAGCCAGTTAGGGCACCTGGGTGGCTCAGTGGGTTGAGCCTCTGCCTTTGGCTCAGGTCATGATCTTAGGGTCCTGGAATCAAGTCCCGAATAGGGCTCTCTGCTCAGAGGTGAGCCTGCTTCGCCCACCCCCCCTCTCTGCCTGCCCCTCTGCCTGCTTGTGATCTCTGTAAAATAAATAAATAAAAAACTTAAAAAAAAATATAGCCAGTTAGCAACTAATATTAGCCAAGTTCACTTTATTCCATTAATACAAAAGATTCCATTTCGGGGGCGCCTGGGTGGCTCAGTGGGTTAAAGTCTCTGCCTTCGGCTCAGGTCATGATCCCAGGATCCTAGGATCGAGCCTCACATCGGGCTCTCTGCTCAGCGGGGAGCCTGCTTCCTCCTCTCTCTCTCTGCCTGCCTCTCTGCCTAGCTATGATCTCCGTCTCTCAAATAAATAAATGAACTCTTAAAAAAAATAAGATTCTATTTCAGAACACCGATTAATGCAATACATCAAAATAACAGATTTTTAAAAAAATATATTTTATTTATTTATTTGACAGACAGAGATCACAAGTAGGCAAAGAGGCAGGCAGAGAGAGAGAGGGGGAAGCAGGCTCCCTGCTGAGAAGAGAGCCCGATGCAGGGCTCGATCCTAGGATCCTGGGATCATGACTTGAGCCGAAGTCAGAGACTTTAACCCACTGAGCCACCCAGACGCCCCTCAAAATAACAGATTAAAATAAAACATATTTGAGTATGGTTGATCCATCAGTAAGATATTTGGTAGTAAAATCATGCCAAATACAACATTTGAAATTATATCTCAGCAAGAAAGTTTCAGCAAACACTATGATCAGCAGTCAACACTGAGAGCATTTTCATGACAGTGAGGCGGGGACTAGGGGCCGAGTCTGGGCTCTCCCCGTTCACCACACACAGGAGGCCTGAGCGGGGACCCAGAGAAACAGGTAAAGGCAGAAACAAGACAAGGGCAGTAGGAGGCTAGAACTGTTATTATTCATGGAGGACGTGATTACATACCTGAAACAGCAGAGATTGTATTTCGAGTGTTTAGACTAACAAGAGAATTGAGAATGTCGGGGAGGGAGAACTTCCCCTGCCCTGTGGTCCATCTCACTGGCCTTAGAATCAAATTGACATGAGACAGGCGTACGTCCATGGAACCCACACAGAGATGCAAGTCCAAGGACAACAAGGCACCACGACGCTTACTTGAGGTAAGGAGAGGGGCAGGGAAGAAGACTCCTTGGCAAGGTGAAAAGAGAAGCTTGGAAAAACAAGATTGTTCCATCAGGCAGACAAGGGGCCTCGGTTAACACTTGTCTTCCTGCCGCAGGCTCACCTTTCCGATGTGTATCAGGCAGTTATGTGGGAAGCAGAGGGCCTTTCCTGCATCTGCTGGGTTTTTATTACTTTTAGCTCAGAACAACCTTTATGTGCCACTCTTTGGAGCAGCCTGCTTTGTGTCCCTACAAGAACGCAGTGCAAACCCTTAACACAGCGACATCAGTCTTTCTTCTTTACTAGCAGTAATTAAAAAATAATGCAAACAAAAATCGAACGGGTTGCATTTCCCATCAGCAAAGACACTGTGACTCTTTCTTATGAGGCATTTCTAGATCTGCACAAAGGAGAACATAACATTAAACATATCAGGTGGTCTGGTTAAATTAGTTTTTGACTTAATATAAGAGATCATCAATATCCTTACAATTAGGAGTTGAACTGTGCTTTTTCTCAGAGAAGATATTGTTAAGTCCTAACCCACCCCCCCGCCTCGGCCCCCGGCTTCCTCAGTGTGATCTTACTGGAAGTGGGGTCATCGCTGATATAATGAGTTAAGATGAGGTTATCCTGGGGTAGAGCAGGCCTCTAATTCAGTACGACAGGTGTCCCTGTAGAAAGACATGCATCTTGTGAGGATGAAGGATTGGAGTGATGCACCACAAGCCAGGGAAAGTCAAACACTGCTCACCAAGACCAGAAGCTAGAAGAGCCAAGGAAATATTTTTCCCCGACAGGCTTCAGAGGGAACAGGGCCCTGCAGACACCTTCCACACCCAGGACTAGGAATCAATACATTTGTTTTTGTTTTGTTTCGCCTTTTTTTTTTTTTTCGTAACATTTCTGTTTTCGGCCACCCTATTTGTGGTATTTTTTTTTTTTTTAAGATTTTATTTATTTGAGAGAGACAGGGAGAGAGAATGCACACAGGCGCTCTCCCTACTGAGAAGGAGCCGCTTGCGGGACTCGATCCCACGACCCTGAGATCATGACCTGAGCTGAAGGCAGATGCTTAACAACTGAGCCACCCAGGAATCCCAATTTCTGGTACTTTCTTAAAGCAGCCCTAGGACTCTCATATGTTTATCAAATGCACAATGAAATAGTGTAAAATTATTTACCAAATACTGAAGAGTCTTTTCAATATATAATTATTACAAAGCCGTTGAGACCTCATCTGTGATACAATTTAAAGGAAAAACACTGGAAATTAAAAAAAAAAATAATAAATTTGGAATCAAATTTATTTATTTATTTATTTTTAAAGGTTTTATTTATTTATTTGACAGACAGAGATCACAAGTAGGCAGAGAGGCAGGCAGAGAGAGAGGAAGAAGCAGGCTCCCCGCTGAGCAGAGAGCCCGATGTGGGGCTCGATCCCAGGACCCTGAGATCATGACCCGAGCTGAAGGCAGAGGCTTTAAGCCACTGAGACACCCAGGTGCCCCTGGAATAAAATTTAAATGAAACTTGAGGATACAGGGATAGGAAAAACAAAACAAAAGAAAACAAACCCAAAACCAAAAAAAAAAAAAAACCAAAACAAAACCCAAAACCCAAAACCCTTGTATGGGGAAAACCCTTTCCAGTGGGGCACTGGGGCTGTATACATGCCACTAAAAGAGAACTTCGGGTGCCTCCATTTTGACCTCAAGCTTTCTGGTTGGGTTCTTCTTCCCAGCTCAAGTCTCAGATCACATGGAAGATCCTGAGAGCAAATCATCCTGAGGGAAACTGAAACCACCCCCTCAAGCAGTTAAGGATGGCCCTGAGCCAGCCAGTCCCCACCAATGACTGACTCACAGACGCCATCGCTTTGACTTCCACTGCCTACCTGCACTACTACTCATCCACCCACCTTTGCCCTACATTTTCCTTAGAAACCTGGGAGTATTTTCAGTACTTTGGAGACAGTCTTTGAGAGGCTACTCTGCTGTCTTCCCACTGTCCACCTCCCAGAAGCAAATCCCTTTTTCCTTTCACCACCACCGGTTTCTCTGCCTTTGAATTTTGTCAGTGGGAATGGCAGAACCTGGTCTGTTTGGGACCCCAAAAGAGGCAGATCCCAGCCCTCTGCTGTGATGTGGGAAACAGAGGAGGAAGAGAATGATTAAATGCCCTTACTGTCTACAGCCCAATGACAAGTCCTTCAAACAGGCAGAGCGACATTCCTCTAGGAACTCAGCTGCCTTGATGTTAACGCTTCGCTAAGGGCAAAAGGCAATCCCAGCCCACCCCCCCTGGATCCTGCAAGTCTACTTTAACATGCAAAAACTCCTTTAGAATTTTCCCGATGCAGGGCTCATGACTTGAGCCTCAGGCAGACACTTAATGACTGAGCCACCCAGGTGCCCCTAGAACTACACTGATGATGGCTCTGATAAAAGGGAGGAAGATCCTGCACAGTAGGGAAACAGCTTCCCTGAAGGATCACCCAACCACACCGGATCTGACCTTGACCGGGATTATCTACCTGGGAAACGGCTTGGAAGCAACCACAGCGCATGCCTTGCTGATCCAGTCTATTCCACTGTCCAGAAGGCTTCTTCATCTCAAACATCTATTCTACCACGTGACATCTCAAAGCTGCCCACAGGACTGCATCATCCAACACCCTCCTCCATCCCTTGTCACGGATCTAGCCAGGGGAAGTACAGTCATCACTGACATCCAGCAGCAATAGTCCTCAGGAAGACACAGGAGGTCGATCAAATCCTCAGGATAAACCAGGACTTCCTACTATTGAGAAACCCACATTTTCCATTTCTTTTCCCCATTACATGTATTCATCAGATGACACCAGCAAGAGCTCCTTGTGCCTTTGCAGTAACTAAAGGGAGCCACCTCTGGGTCCCTCCCAACATGGGAAATAGTTCCTCACATTTCCTTTTAATAGGTCCTGTCTTTCTCGTGAACGATGGTGCCTTCCTCAAATTTTCTTAGACTCACATCCCACATTGTAGTGCTAAATGTCTGCATTAATACCCACTTGCTTTCTGTCTGTCTAATATCAATTAAGCATTTTCTGAGGACACTATCTCAATAATATAGGCAAAAAAGAATGGTTGTAGTGCCTACATAGGTGGAAAGAAACATGACCACGAATACAACTGAATGTAGAATGTAGAATGTAAAGGACAACTATCCCTAGTTGCTTGTGACTCCCTAGATATAGAGAAATAACTTGAACTTGTGGAAAGAAACTTGTACTTGTACTTGTGGAAAGAAACATGACCACAAATACAACTGAATGTAGAATGTAGAATGTAGAATGTAGAATGTAGAGGACAACTATCCCTAGTTGCCTGTGACTCCCTAGATGTAGAGAAATAACTTGTACTTGTTTTATGACCTACTTATCTTCATATATATACACATATATACATATATACACACACATATATACATATATATACATATATACATATGTATATGTATATATACAATATTGAACAGATTTAGTGGACTTTTTCATATATATACATATGTGTGTGTATATATGTATATGTATACATATGTGTATATATATGTATATGTATACATATGTGTATATATACACACACACATATGTATATATATGAAAAAGTCCATCCACTAAATCTGTTCAACAGACTACCATATACATTTTCTTTCTTTTTTTTTTTAACCATATACATTTTCTATATACATTTTCCATATACATTTTCTAAGTGTTCAGGTCTGATTTCTCCTTATAATCACTATTTTCATGCAGGGTAATGTCTGAGTAGGGTGAATAATGTATTCCATTGGCTTGATTTCTGTAACATTCATTGGCATCTGATGTTCAATTCAATAGTTTTCTAAACATTGCTAACTTTCAATGGACTTTCCTTAATGCACTCTCTAGTGTGTGCTCCAATGTATACTAAAATGAAGGCCTCTCCACATTCACGATGTTCCAAGGGTTTGAATCTAGTATGCATTTTGACATATTGAGTAAGCACTGAATTCCAGGTGGTCACATTCTACCCATTTCACACTTTCACTCCTGTATGAAAACAATGATGTTAATTTAAGAAAATTGGGAGTCCCACTGAGAGGTCAAACACATTCTTAGCATTTGTACGCTTACTCTCCTATTTAAAATCTCTCATATGGAGTCAGGAGGGAGCAGTCCGTAGGCACTCTCTCACATTCATTACAGCTGTAATTTTCTCTGCAGGGTGAATTCTGTGATGTGCAGTAAGGGTTGTGTGCCTGCCAGAGGTTTGGCCACATTATTCATCCGGTGTCTTTCCAGTATGAATTCTCTGTTTAGAAGGCGTGCATGCTGGACAAAGGCCTTGTCACACTGGTTATATTTGTGAGGTTATTGTCTAATATGAATTCTCTCATAGGCATGAATCAATGAGCACTCCTTAACCAATTTTGCTCACATTTTCTTTTATTTTCATCCTTAAAGATTTTATTTACTTGTTTGACAGAGAGATGGGGAGAGAGTACAAGTAGAGAGGAGGGTCAGGCAGGGAGAGAGGGAGAAGCACACTGCCCGCTGAGCAGGGAGCCTGATGCAGAGCTCAATCCCAGGACTCTGGGATCACGACCTGAGCCTAAGGGAGCCGCATAACTGCCTGAGCCACCCAGGTGCCCCTGTTCTTACATTCTATATGCTGGTAAGCCTTCTATCTAATATGAATATTATTTTTACTGAGGACCGAGTGCCTGTAAAGGCCTAAAAACATTCTTGATGTTGGTAAGGTTTCTCTCCAGGATGAACTCTCTGATACTCAGTAACACTTGACCTCCAGTTAAAGGCCTTGCCACATTCATGACATTCGCCAGGTTTCTCTCCAGTATGAATTCTGTGATGTCGAGTAAGGGTTGAGCTATGTATAAAGGCCTTGCTACATTCTTGACATGGTAAGGTTTCTCTCCAGTATGAATTCTGTGATGTCGAGTAAGGGTTGAACTATGTATAAAGGCCTTGCTACATTCTTGACATTGGTAAGGTTTCTCTCCAGTATGAATTCTGTAATGTTGAGTAAGGCCTGAGCTGTGGTTAAAGGCCTTGCCACAGTCTTGATATTGGTAAGATGTCTTTCCATTACGAATTCTCTGATGCTGACTAAGCCTTGAGCACCAGTTAGAGGCCTTGCCACATTTTTGGAATTTATAGGGTTATGCTCTAGTATGAGTTCTGCCATGTCGACTGAGGTGTGAGTTCACCTCAAAGGCCTTGCCACATTCCTGACATTGGTAAGGTTTCTCTCCAGTATGAAATCTATGGTGTCAAGTAAGGTGTGAAAGGCAGTTAAAGGCCTTGCCACACTTTTGACATTGGTAAGGTTCCTCTCCAGTATGAGTTCTGTAATGTTCAGTAAGAGTTGAGCTGTCCCTAAAGGGCTTGCCACATTCTTCACATTGGTAAGATTATTCTACGCAATGAATTCTGTAATGGTGAGTAAGACCTGACTTCCAGCTAAAGGCCTTGCCACATTCCTGACATTGGTAAGGTTTCTCTCCAGTATGAATTCTGTGATGTTGAATAAGGTATGAACTCCGGTTAAAGCACTTGCCACATTCATGACATTGGTAAGGTTTCTCTCCAGTATGAATTCTGTGATGTCGTATAAGGGCTGAGCTGTGGATAAAGGCCTTGCCACATTTTTGACATTGGTAAGGTTTCTCTCCATTATGAATGTTGTGATGTTGATAAAGATATGACCTCCACTTAAAGGCCTTGCCACATTCTTGACATTGGTAAGGTTTCTCTACACTATGTATTTTGTGATGCCGAGAAAGACTTGACCTCCAGGTAAAGGCCTTGCCACATTCTTGACATTGGTAAGGTTTCCTTCCGGTATGGATTCTATGATGTTGAGAAAGGTGTGAAAGGCAGTTATAGGCCTTGCCACATTCTTGACATTGGTAAGGTTTCTCTCCAGTATGAATTCTGTGATGTTTAATAAGGGATGACCTCTGGTTAAAGCTCTTGCCACATTCTTGACATTGGTAAGGTTTCTCTCCAGTATGAATTCTGTGATGTCGAGTAAGGCTTGAGCTGTGGTTAAAGCTCTTGCCGCATTGTTGACACTGGTAAGGTTTATCTCCGCTATGAATTCTGTGATGTTGAATAAGTTTTGAGCATGATGTAAAGGCTTTGGCACATTCACTACAGTTGCAATTTTTCCCTCCAATATGAACCCAGTGATGTCTATTAAGACTTGAGTGATTGTTAAAAGCCTTGCCACATTCTTGACATTTGCAGGGTTTCTCTGCAGAATAGATCTGCGAATGTCCATTTTTTGATGAACAGTCCTTAAAGCTTTGACCACCTTCTTCACATTTGTGTATTTTTTCTCCAGTATACATTCTCTGATGTTGAGATAGTATTGAATGGCAGTTAAAGGATTTACCACATTCCTTAAAAATGTAAGTTTCCTTTCCAAAAGGGATTATCTCATTGATGTTTAGGTTTGATGACTGACTAAACATGGTCCCTGGTTTATTAGATGTGAACGGGCTTTTTCCCTCGTGAATTCTCTGATGATCACCAACACTGGAGGACAGGTTACGAGCTTTCCCACATTCATTATATTTATGAGGACTTTCTCCCAAATGGTGACTATTATGTATAGTGAGGTTAGAGCTTGGATGAAAGTCTTCCCCACATTTATCACATTCATGATGGTTCTCTGCAAACCTAGCCCTGGCACATCTGTGAACACTGGAGCCCTGGTTCAATGTTTTCTCAGATTCAGTGCATTGAGCAATTCTGTCTCCAGTGAGAAGCCTCTGGTCATTCTGGAAGGTCGATTCCTCGGTGAAGTCCCTCTCATATGGATCCCACTGAGTACTTTGTTCTTCATTTCTAAATCTCTGATTTAAGGTCAGACCAATCCTACCTTCCAAATGGCTCAAATCATTATTTTCAGCATGGACTAGGTTACTTTCCAGATGTTCCAAATGGTCTGTCCACAAATCGCTATGGCTGAATATCTGATTGGAGCTTGTGCTGACAGAGACCCACTGCTCTGCAGAAACAGTTGACTTAAAGAGGGAGGTCTTCCACAGTGGTTTATATCCTTCACCATTTGGGGCAGTGAGATTCTCATTAAGGGCAATTGCCTTGGTTTGGGTGTATCGTCCAGGATTTCTTTGATGCCCTTCACTCTCCCCATCACTGTCCCAGTCTGTGCGTAAGTGTAAAATCTCAACAGCACTATCTTTGTATCTGTGCGTTGACCCGTTCTGGAAAGAACCTCCAATGCTCCGCTGTAGCAAGAAACTTGGGGTCTCATGTGAAGATAGAGCTGAAAGATACCAAAGAAAGGTAAAAGCATTGCACTTACTACATTCAGAAGAATATACTGAAGACTTCTAATACAGAAGCATCAAGTCACTCAGACAATGTCAGAAAGATGGCTGAGAAGGAGTCATCAGGACCTCATTTCCCCATGGATACGTAACATGGTACACAACACATTGACCATATATCCTAATAGATAATTCTGTGATATGGTCACAGTGTAGCAGAAATCCCTTTCCTGTTTCTCTAGCAATCATAAAAAGGATCGTATGAGCTCAAAGTTAGCAGAAGAACGGAGGAGATGGAAACAGAAAACTGAACTGAACCAAACAGAGTACAGTAAAAATAGGAACATATCAAGCACAGGAAGAGTTGTTTGTCAGAAAAGATCAACAACACTGACAGCCCATGAACTAAATGAAGAGTAACAGAAAAAAGACTGACTATAATGACAAGCAAAGAAGTGAAAGCAGACAAAGTATGACTGACTGTAGGAATAAAATTTAAGAGGCAACAATATTTGAGAGGGGGAATCACAAGATTTCGGGCGGGAGCTACAGAGAGAGGAAATCATATGCAGGCATCACACTGAATAGACACTGTGACTTGAACCTACATCCCAGGACCCTGAGATCAAGATCTGAGCAGAAATCAAGAGTCAGTACTTACCCAAGTGAGGCACCAAGCACCCAATTATTATTTTTTTTAAAATTTTATTTATTTATTTGACACAGAGGGAAAGATCACAAGTAGGCAGAGAGGGAGGCAGAGAGAGAGGGGGAAGCAGGCTCCCCGCTAAGCAGAGAGCCTGATGTGGGGCTTGATCTGAGGACCCTGAGATCATGACCTGGAGCTGAAGGCAGAGGCTTTAACCCACTGAGCCACCCAGGCACCCCCACCCAATTACTTCTTAACTCTTATCTCTGTGGTAAAGTTCTCACTATTGTTTTCTCACTCCTTGAGTATCCTTATGATTGCAACCTTAAATTCTCCTTCACACTCCTTACTACTCTTTCCATTTTATCTCTGACTTTGGTCTTATCTGCTGGTTTTCCTTGGGATAAATTCTTTCATCTTGGCATTTTTCTAACTCTCTACTTTCCTCTGTCCATTAGAAAAGTCAGTGATGTGTCCTGTTGTATCCTTCAGACCAGTTGCCTGCTACGGGCAGTGTTTGGTCCCTGGCCGGAATGTGGCCAGTTTGAACTAGGTGAGCTCTGCTCCAATTGTGAAAGGAGACCTGACCTCAACTACAACAGGACCGTGGCCCTGTAGAATCTCTGCTCAGGAGACGTGATGTGGGCAGGGGCTGACCTTGCTGAACCTGAGGAAAGCCTCACTGAGAAGGGCAGTCCCCTCAGATCACAGGGGGTGGGGCCTGGTGCAAGCAAGGCACACAGCCAGTGTCTTACTGAGTGGGACTCAGTCTTTATGCTACAGGACAGGAGAGGGCTCCCATGTTTTGGAAGCCACATCTCACTGAATGTTTCCTCTCAGGAATGTGCTCCTAGACTACTGAATACTCTCCCCACTGTGTACCCCAGGTGTTCTCCAGATGACTGTTTCCATGCTCGGTGCCCCCAGGTTGTTTTTCCAGCTTTCTCTCCAGGAGCACCCCAGTGCCCTCCTGGTTCTATCCCATCCAAACCTGCTGACTATTAAACCTCCAGGCTTTAAGATGTGCTGGTTCCAAGAACTCATGAAATTCAGCCCTTCTCCCTCTCCAATGGCTTTGGGAAATCTCCTTAGGCATCCCCTGAGTGCTCCTCTGTCATGACACTACTGCACAACCGCAGGTCCGTCCCCTCCACAATGCTATACTCCTTTCCTCCCTAAACCATGTCTCCACCCTATCTGCCATCTTCCATGTGGCCTCTTCTCTCCTCTTACTTGGGGAGTTTCTCCTGTCACTCTTCAGCCCAATGTCTGGGGCATTTAGGATGACCTGACATTTACCTAGTGGTGCTCATGACAGGACACATGAGTCCAGAACCCTCCTACATCACTGCCATTTCTTCTCCTGGGAATCCTTATTATTTTAATGCTGTTAAAACTCATATGGATTTTATAAAGCTGGTACACAAACCAACACATAAAAATTAGTTTTGTTTCTACACAACAAAGAACAATTCCCCAAACAGAGACATCACACATTTACAGCAAACCCCCTCCCCCCTCATAAAATAATTCCAATTCAACATAATGGTAGAGGTCAAACCTGAAACGATGAAAAGTGCAATATACTGTGCAGGAATCAAAGAATGAATAAGTAGGAAACCTAACTATATTCTTTCACTGGAATAATTGAAACACAATAAATCTTGAAGGGATCTACAGAAAATGTAATCTCTACCAAAACCCCAATGCCATTTTTGCACAAAGATCAAAATCCATCCTCTTGTTATGTGGTGTCAAGGGATAACCCATACCCAAAATAATCTGGGAAATAAAGAGCATATATCCTGATTAAAGGCATACAACAAGGCACAGTTATCAAACTAATGTCCTACAGATATGACGTCAGGAGTAGAATAATGAAAGAGTCTGGCTGAGCTAGATGTGAACATCTCCAATGTTAATGTGTATACCAATGAACTGAAGATCCTGTTAAAATTCATACTCTGATTTGGATGTTTGGGTGGCATCTGAGTTTCTACTTTTCAGACATGTGCCACCTGATCGACAATGCATGCTCCACTCAAAATTCCAGGACTGAATCACGATAGTTTCAAAGGTTCCTAAAAAGGAGGCAGAGCATACAGGTGAGCATGGAATCCTTCCCTTCCCTTCACTCTTCATTCAAGCCAACCCTGCCCCTACAAATGACTGGTCACTGTTCTCTGGACCTCCTATTATTTTTCCTTCTTTAATTCACCACGCCACTGTATTCATGGAAATAGCTCCCTCCTTCACAACAAATGCAGGTGAAATCTGCTGCTGGTGCAACGCTGGATTTTGTAGCTTGGACCCCACTGAACCCATGGCCTTTATCAATTTCAAATTTCCCCTGCATTTTTACTAATACCCATGGCTTCGGGCTACAGGATCACTTCTTTGAACCTAGGCTGCCTTCTGAAAACTGACTTTGCCTAAAATGAGCAGTTCTACAACCTGGTTGTGCTTTCTGGTCTTCCCCGAAGAATCCACCTCCAAAGAAAAGCCTTCCTGATGCTCCTCAGTGGTGAGAGGAGAGACACCAAATTCAAGGAAATGGAGTTAAGAAGCTCTCAGAGAAATGACTGTTCTTCCATGTACGCCCTGGGCTGCTCTTCCTGGGCTGCCTGTGAGGACCACAGGCTCTTCTTGGTCTTCCAGTTCCCTTCTTTGCTCTGCTGGGCACATGCTTCTCTTTCCCTGTCCCTTTGCTTCTGCATTAAGGAATGTTTATCTCCACTGTGATACAGATCAGTTTGCTTTCCTAGGACTTTATCCTACTGTGAGTACTTAGGATTAGCTTCCTTGGAAGAGTAGGTTTAGTTTCCTTTACCTGCAACTTCTTATGACACTACTTTAATCTATGTATGTATATGCTTCTTGGAATCCATCTTGATTTCCTTTCTATTAATATATATTTTACAATGTTCCATTATATTAGGTGTACAACATGTGGATTCAACAACTCCTAGGTTTTATTATACTCACCAATAGTAGCTAATATCTGGCACCATAAAATGCTATGGGAAAACCATTGGAGGAGTTCCCTGTATTCTTTTCACCCCACAGAAGCCCGTACTTCCCATTCCCACTTCCTCACGTTGCCCATCCTCCTTCTCCATTCCACACTGGTAACATTCAGGCTATTCATTGTATTTGTGTCTCTTTCAGCTTTTTTCATTGTGTCTTGTCATTTGTGATAATGTGGTTTGACCCAGAAGGTGTTATGTGATGTGAACTAAGTGACATACAAATACTATACGTATTCACTTATGTGTACAACCAAAACAACAACTTAAATGAACAAACAAGCAACAGACCTATAAATGTCTATTTTGTTTTGAATAAAGTCCACGGATAATCTTAATAGATATAAAAATTCCAAGAGGACACACATTCTATACTGTAATCCGTTGGTCTGTAACAGTGTTCCAATACTGGCAGAAGACAGGAGGTTCCCAGGTCAAAGTCCAAGTGTCTTATGGCTCATGACACAGCAAACATCATAAATATCTTCATCACACTAATTCCACTGGCCAGCCGCCCACCCCTAACTCATACAGGGACACACTGCACATGCGGTGGGTTTGCGTTGGAGACTCTGAGCCATAGGAAACCCCAGTATTGTCAAGGAACACCTAGCGTATATGCCTGATCCTTGGCCATGAAAGCAGACAATCTTTTTCCTGTACAATAAACTCATCTGTCCTCGACCCACAATCAAGATGCTATCACTATACTACCAAGCATTGTTATACACGAATGTGAGTGGAATGACCATTATACCTAATACATCAATCAAGGAAATGCTCACACAGACCACGAGGTCACCACATGACTTCAAGGAAGAGTGACAATACTGTATAAGGCACAGGTGTGATTTGGCTCAGATATCCACCACAGTACAGATACATTTTCCTTCATGATCTGTTGCTGCTCACCTGGCACTGCTATACAGTCACATGCAGGGTAGATCCCAAAGTCAATGTACCTGGAAAGTTTGACTTTAAGATCTTCCAACCATCGGCCATAGGGCCAACTGCAAAGGTCTGGAAGATACCCAAGATGCACACCATACCACCAAAGACACATCCCTGGCCACTCTGTGAACCTAACAAAGTAGCATTCATCCAAAGTCATGGTAGAAATCTTTCACCCAAAAGCCGTCAGTGTGGGTGGGACTCCATTACACACAATGTCCAATGATTGCCTATTCCCCTGTTTAGATGAACCTACCTGGCTAAGGGGAATTGTCAGCAGCTGTGACTGACTTGCGTGTCCAGCCAGTGTTTTGAACTAGAACATTCTCTGTTCTCTGTCTGGGTAGCTATGCATGTTCTAAGTCCCTTCCCATGGTTGATGCTAGCCTCCATTCCTGCGCCACTAGAAGCCTGAACAGAGACCCTAGACAATCTCAGAGCCTCTCTTACAGGATTCTGGGGAGAAAACCAAGCCAGCAGCACGGATCAAGCACTGAGCATAACCTCCTGCTCAGCGTGAGCAGGGAGACTCATCAGTGAACCTGGGCAGCCACAGAGCCCAGCCTACAGTCTTGCCCAGCAACAGAGAATGGCCTTCGGTCCTGCCACATGTTCAGCATCACCTCTGGCTCCTGCTGATCAGGGAGTTGCCAGCATAGGTTGGGAAGGCACTCAAGAGTCCACACGTGTCCATGGACAGATGTCTAGCCCTCTGTGCTCAAAGAGAATAAGTTTATATTCAAAATGATCGTGCATGGTTTACACCAGAAGCTTTGGAGGTCCATGGGATACCTCTAGAAGGAATGCCAAACAGTTGACTACATTCAGATGATAGAGAATAAAACCACTCATACTTGCCTTCCTGCCATTTCAGAAAAGGAGAAGGCACAGTTATGAGAGCGAGCAATTCCACAGGATTCCAATGAAAATTGGCATCAGACACATACTTCCATGTTTCAAATGCACACAGGGTATTTTTTCTTTTTACAAGGTGCACTATTGCCATTCAGAGAGGATTCAGTATGAAACACAACTTATGGGCTCCTTTTTAATCATTAAAGAGAAAATCCAAAATATTCACTAGCATCTGACACCATCTTCTGCATACTGCATACAATGTATGTCCCACGGTTACTGAATCTGCTCTTAATGTATTCAATGCTCTGGATTCTATGGGTTAGGGCTAATACTATTCTCCTTGTACTGAAAGAAATGATTAATTTTTTCATTTATTGATTTTGAAAGAAATGATGTAGATAAAGGAAGGTATAGTGAGCCTCTCACTATTGGTAGAGTCAGGGTTTGAATCTGGCTGACCTACGTAGGAACATGAGGCACACAGGACAAAGCAGAAGGAGGCCCTTCTAGAAGGTGACCCGGGTTTGGATTCTCTTTCCTCCTTGACGTGCAATGGTTCACCCAGCCGTCCTCACACAGAACAGCTTCCATGAATGGACACTTCAAAGTCAACATTCCAGCCCACACCACACATATGTAGCCTGAGTGGTTTCCTGGTTGACTCCTCCATACTAGAAACAAAGGGCAGGCATCCAAGGTGCAATACAGGAAAGGCCCAACACACAGGAGTCCAGGTTCACACCTGGAGAACCAAGACGACACACCTGAGTATCTCACTACATTACCCATGGGCTACTACCTTTCCTGAAGAACCCAACTATGAACGTGTCCCTAGATATAGGTTCTCAAGGTCTAGTCCCTAGAGAGCCACCTGAGACTGGGTAAGAAAGGAAAGGTGGGGGGCTGCACTCCAGAGCTACTGACATGGTAATGTAAGGCTGGGCACAATGATCCAAATTTACAAGTGTTCCCGGTGATTCTGACCCAGAGAAAATTTGACAACCTCTGCAGGAATGATGTCCCAGGTCAACCCTGAGTTATCCCCACAGAAGTCACTCTCAGAAACCCTCCGTGCTTGTGGTCATGTTCGTGTTGGGACACACACACATACGCACAAGATACACAACACACATTTTCTTCATTCATTAATAAATCTGACTCTAACAGAATCTATCTTGGCTTCCTCCTCTTCCATTTCTCTCTTCTCTCCCCCCACCTTCAGCGTGCTGAGATCACCTCGGATACTCTTTCATTCATGTTCCTGAATGAAAGCAATCCAAATTTAGGTGAATGGGAACAGGGGTTCTGGGGTGGCTCAGTTGGTTAAGTGGCCACTCTTCGTTACAGCTCAGTTCATGATGTCAGGGTCGGGTTTGATCACGTCATGAGCTCTCCACTCAGCAGTGAGTCTGCTTCAGGATTCTCTCTCTCTGTGCCTTCACTCTACTCACTAGTGTGCTCTAAAATAAATGATGCTTAAAAAAAAAATTAAAAAGTGGGGCTCCTGGGTGCTTAGTGGGTTAAACTTCCAACTCTTCATTTCAGATCAGGTCATGATCTCAGTCTCAGGGTCCTGAGATCGAGCCCTGTGTCAGGCTTCAAGCTCACCAGGGAGTCACTTTGAGATTCTCTCTCCCTCTCCCTCTGCCCTTCCCCTGCCTCTCAACTGAGCTTTCTGTAAAATAAATGAATATATCTTTTCTTTATTTTAAACTGATCTGGAACTTATCTAAACACTTTTTTAAGTTAAGAAATGCATGAAAGACATTAATACATGTTATGGATTATAAGTGCTGAATATAGCATTCTCACTATAAATCTGTATTTGACTATTTTTACTGGACAATCAGAAACAATTGCAGGCTTAAGCAGCTCTTCATCAGCACACCAATGCATGCAGCAGAAAATCCGCATACACTCAGATTAAGGACACTCTCAATTTTAGGGCTTCTTTGAAACAGCTAGTCAGTTTCAGGGCAAAGTGTCATCAGCTTTGTGCCAGATGCTGTGAAAGAATTCAAACAAGAGACATTCACAAACATCTTCCACGTCCACCTCTGCTACAGTTATATGTTTCAACATAGACTGGCCCTTGTGACAGTTCTCGTCAATGGCGTAGAGAGAGTGCTGCCTTGGGGAGGATGGTTTCCCTGAATGGGAGCAGAAATGGTTCAAATCAAATTCCCTATGTCCTGTCAGGTTTACACTGTCTCCTTTGCTGCAAGAAACATGGATTGCTCTCTGGTGCTGGGCAGTTATCCTGGGGCCAAGAAAATTCAAGTATAAGCACTATGGCCGGGGGTGGACAATCCCAGAAAGAAGACATGTAAAAATCAGATTATACTCGAGGTTATCTGGGCTATTTCAGAAGACCTGAGCATGTACCAACTGACTGGATATGTAAATATCCAAATATCCACCTTCCTTTCTGCATGTACACAAAGGCTTTCATGGTATTGCTGACCGCAGCAGAACAGCTACTGAAAAATGTATTATCCTTCGACTGATCCCATGTTCAATATGAGCGTACCATGCTACCCAACTTGAATGTTACGTGTCTCTACAACTCATACAAATCTTCTTTTCAGTCAGGTCAAGAGGGGTGTAGGGACAGCTTGGGCTCTGACACAACATAGAGACAGCTACCCCAAATGTTGGGAAGGCTGTTTGAAGCAGAAATCGTCACTGCTGGTAACTGGTGACTGACTTCTCAATGAATCAGTGCCTTGCACATGGATCAGAGCACAGGATAGATTCATCCCAGGGCTGAGTGGAAGTGAGGGACAGCCCTCCAACCACAGGTCATCATGCTTGCAAGGTCACTGATCTATCCTGGCTCAGACCTATGTTGGGTTATATTCCTGGGATACCAATGCTTTGTGAAACCACAACACACACCTGGCTAGTTCTCACTGGTAGTGTCTGGCAGCCTTCTTCGTCTTCAACATCTACTCTGTCATGTGACATCTTTAAGCTATGCCTACCATGTTTAAATCAACTAATACCCCCTCTCCACGCACTCCATGCATCTGGGCCTCAGAGAGTACAATTATCTCTGTCATCCAATAGCATCTGGTCCTCAAGACCAGCAGGGAATACATTACATCATGAGAAAAGCATTGGATGTCCCAGACAGCCACATTTCCCAGGAATGCATCTCTGTCCCATTCTCTCATTACGAGTAGCTTCCTAAGGCCTTGCAGTGACCAAAGGGACCGCTCTACCACATCTTTGCTCACATTTCAAGAATTCACCATATTTCATTTCCAAACTGTCCTCTCAAACTGTCGAAACATCATGTTTTATCTGTCCTCACAATATCCAGTGCCAAATGCTTAAACTAATTCTGTGGCCTAGTGATGGTTTTTTGCTTTTCTTCCAGTGCTGTGGTGACAACATTGTATTTAAAATGGACATACAGCCTCGCGTGATCCTGTTATCAACCATTTACAGTGGTATTAGAAAACTCCAAGCTACTCCTAAGGCTAGGCAAGGGCCTGCCTGGCTTAGGTGGGAGGGGGAGTGCAGTGACAACAAGGTTTCCAGAACACAGGAGGGAAAGTCAACTGTGATGCCTCCGCCCCTGAAATAGAGATGAGACAGAAGAAGAGGGCAGAATTTGGGAAGAAAGGAAGTACAATTTTTCTTTCTAGATTCAGAGTCAGTAGTGTAGCCTTGGACAGGGGTCCTCTCCCCAGATGAAGAATTCAGGCCAATGTTTCAGCCTAGATCTGTCTCATCTCTTTTGTTGGGCTGCTCCATCACTCCTAACAGAACACTGTGTTCTGTTTAAGTTAGAACATCTACTCAGCACCCAGCCCTGTCCCATCTTTATTTATTTCAAGTAAGTATTAAAAAAAAACAAAAACAAAAACAAATATGATGCCTCATGAAGTCTTCACATTTTTACCTAATCAAATGCTGACACTGAAGTGACCAACATGGATGACATCACTTCCTAGAAGGGAAAAGAAGAATAACTAAGGAACTCTTACTTCTCCAATCGCAAGGGAAGGACTGAAGTCTCAATTTAACTACATGGAATTTATAATGCCCCCTGGAGAATTACTCTCACATTTAAATTAAATTTTGAATACCATGTCATTCCATGGAAACTCTTGTTAAAATCTCTATCAAGGTAGGTAAGGAACAGGTCGACACAGGAATAAGGAAAACAGAGTAGATCCTACAGGAGTAAAACCCAGTTATGTAAGAGACTATTCGCATGGGGAGATTCTCAAACTAAGATACACGAGATGTAGGAAGCATAAATTCAATACAATATAGAGAAGAAAACTATTTCTATTATGAATCTAGAATCTCTTTGCTTGCTAGGAAATCATGAATTTTCAAACTTGGAAATGACCTGGTTTGAACCAAGATTCCTTTTCCCTCTGAAGGTACAGGTACACACACGTATGTATGTACACGTGCTTCTTCCTACTTAGTTCTGGGACTGCAAAATCTGTCTTTAGCTTAATATGACACACTGCATTCTGTGCAGATCAAGACCCTAAAACTCTGCTTGTGTTCTCTATCCTCAAACAACAGAAGAAACATACAGGGTAAAATTTGATCGATAGTCCTTGGGATTTGTGTAGCTATGGCTTATCATTCTATGTGTAGTGACTTTGTTCAACTAGCAATGGTTAGGTAGAACCCCTGGGCGTTAGATGGTGAGCCATGGTTCAGGACAAGAGAAAGAAACCAACATTTACCAAAATCATTCCTGACAATCCTTATCAAAATCTTAGCAATAAAAAAAACCTTATAATTTTGAAATAGAGAAATACACTCAAAATCATTCTGTGAGGTTAGCAGTACCCTGATATCAAAGCAGTATAAACAAAAGATAAAAGGCTAGTTTATCTGATGAAACTTCTGCTACTCTGGCTTTCTTTGGACACCCATCTAATTGTACAAAATAGAGTCAAAAGAGAAAACGAATCACACTGAAATTAATTGTCCCTCTCTAGAGATCCATCTGCCCCTGAATCCTTTCAGGTCTGCTAACAAACACAGCTAACCATGGAATAATGTGCTTTTCACCAATAACCACTTAGACACAGAGAAGTTTGCTTGATAAATCCAGTGCACTACAGTAAATGTCTTATGATTGCCTTCAGATTTTATTTCTTCAAATTACTTCCTTATAAAACTATGGTATATACAGCTGACCACACACAAAGAATGGGACGACTCATGACATGTTGTAATTAACCCACCCAACACCACAGATGAAGAGAGACCTTTGAAACACAATGACAGAGGCCCTGGGTGGCTCAATGGGTTAAGCCCCTGCCTTTGGCTCAGGTCATGATCTCAGGGTCCTGGGATGGAGCCCCCCATCCAGCTCTCTGCTCAGCAGGGAGCCTGCTTCCCCCTCTCTACCTGCCTCTTTGCTTACTTGTGACCTCTCTCTGTCAAATAAATAAATAAACAAACAAACAAATAAATCTAAAAAGAAACACAATGGCAAATCCACTTCATCTTGTGCAAGAGCTCCTAGAAAATCATTAGGATTCTCAGCAGTCCGAAAGGCAATGGGGCCTGGCATAATGTACTCAGGTACTCAAAGATTGAAAAACAGCCACCAACAATACTTTACCAAGCAAAATTCTTTTCCACAGAGCAGAAATGAAGACATTCCCTAGTAAAAACCCCTCTAAGCTTACCAGTAGATCCGTCCTACAAGAACCATTAAAGGAAGTCTTTCTAGATGAAATAAAAGGATTCTACCCAGAAAGTACAACCACATGAGAACACAGAGCTCTCTGCTGAACATAAATATGTAGACAATTACACAAACGTGCTGTGTTGCAATGAGATACCAGTCACATTTATTTCTGCTACAGAGTTCGCTTTTGAAAAAAAAAAAAGGATTAAAAATCACAAATGTGGGTAATAAAGGATCCAACATGAAAGAATCTGTGATGTCGGTACGAAGTCGGGAGGGTGTGCAGGGGTGGGGACAGGAAGAAGAGTTTTCTATATAATTGACATTGAGTTTTAAAAGGTTTGTTTTAGGGGTGCCTGGGTGGCTCAGTCAGTTGAGCCTCTGCCTGCGGTTCAGTTTAGGATCTCAGGGTCCTGGGATTGAGACCCACCCCCGGCTCTCTGCTCAGCGGGGAGCCTGCTTCCCCCTCTCTCCCTGCCTACCTCTCTGCCTACTTGTGATCTCTCTCTGTGTCAAATAAGTAAATAAAATCTTTAAAAAATAAAAACAAAAATAAAAGGTTCACTTTACAGCTAAGTTGTTTTAATGAATCTCTAAGGTAACCACAATGAAAATACTCATAGAAGACTCATAACTCAATGACAAAGGTACCAAGGCATATCATGAGTATTAATCCTACAATTAATTAGATAAAGTATATCTTTTGTATTTCATACCAAAACAGAAGTATATACAGAAGTATACAGAAGTATAAAATGTTTGAAAATTACTCTGAATTCAAAAAAGTCTTTCTCTCATGCAGAGAATTAAAATTAACCCACAAATACATGATGAAATTAATTCTGTGTGGATGACAACTCACCTAGACATTTTGTCTCACCAAGGAGACAAAAACTAGGGGTGACACAGCATATATGTGCGACATACAAACACAAGGCAAAAAACACATAATTTATCAGCAAAAAGCATAAAGCTCATTCTTTTTTGAGTTACACTCACATGGTCTTGAAATATGCTGAAATATACTGAGCTGAAAATTCTCTTCTTCTAACAACCTGCACAGATAACACCCAACCTACACCTAACTAATGTCATGGAATGAGCCAGACAAGGAAGCACATTCTTAGGAAATTACCAAACCAGAATAAGAGAAAACTCAACCCACAAAATTCTAAATAAAACACTGATGTATGACAGAAAAGGGAAACTTCTATATAACCATAATTTTGAACTGTGTTCATGTACCCACGAAAAACAAGCAATTGAGTGGCATGTCTTCAGGGACTATAATATCGTAAAGAATTCTCATTAAAATCAATCATAAAGAGCTGTAAATGAAAAGTTTATAAACACTTAAAAAGCTTGAAAGACATGTATTGTTATCAATATATTCGTTCTCCTCCACAGAATGTCACCCTATAGTCCATTTGGTTAAGACAGAGGAAACAAACAACATCTTCATTTCTGAATAAATAAACATCATAGATGTTGGAAATATGCAGAGAGATTCTGTATACGAAATTAATATTTGGGGTTAAATTCTGATACATTCTGAGGAAAGTAGAAGAAAAAGCTCATGATTAGTTTCCCATGAAGCAACATTGCATTACTGAACACAAGGATTTTTCAAACATGGAGGTTTAGGGGCTCAGTCAGTTAAGCATCTTCCTTCAGTTCAGGTCATGATCTCAGGGTTCTGGGATCCAGCCCAACACTGGGCTCCCTGCTCAGCAAGGACTTTGCATCTCCCTCTCCTTTTGTCCTTCCCCTCCGTACTCATTTTCTCCCTCTCTCTCTCTGTCTCGAACAAATAAAAATTTTAAACAAACTATATGGGAATATTCTTAATTGTCTAACTCACTTCTTATAAAGCACATGCCCATGTTGTATCAGGACATTTGATGTAAAAATATTAAAAAATAAATCTCACATAAAACTAATTAGAAAGTGAAAACACAGATGACAAAGTCACAAGAAGTTCATAGAAGAATCATACAATGATGCAATTATTAAAAAATAAGGTAATAAATGACAATTTATTAAAGGCTACAAGTTCAAGTTGGAAATGTGCTAGTTCCCTGGTAGCATTTGTTATGTCGGAATTCTAGTAAAAAAATAGAGACATTACAGTATTTCACCACTGAGGAATGGAACTCATAGAGCAGAAATTTCTATATGTAAAAAAAAAAAAAAAAAAAAAAAAAAAAAAAAAAAGAACATTTGAAGGGAAATAAAGCAGTACATTTTCTCATTTTAGGGCAGTGCTTTGTTATCTGATGAAGTTACCGAAACTCAATTTTGTAAGACTAAGATTAATGCCTCCATAACATTAGAAAGCATAAGCCAGAGAACATTAAAAATCTATCTCCAGTGTTCCGTAAATTTCCCCAACAAACCCCAGTGTGCATACAATTACCCTGACGTACTTGTCCCATAATGAAAACCAGAATTGACAAAGGCTGTAGCGTACAGGTCCTCAGAAAGAGGATGCCTTCCCCAGGGCCCTCACAACAATAGAAAGCTCTCAGAGTCTCCTGGCTCTCCTATGGATGTGATGGACCATCACTGAAGCTGAAGGAGAATCCCTAGCGAATGCAAGAGCTTGATAATGTTGGAGAGCAGATGTTTCTCTTGGAAAAAGAGAGACATAAAACTAGGCAAGTCTCCAACTGATTTTCATTCAAGGAGAGCTACTCAAAGCACTGCTTAAGGTCGACCTTTCTCCATCAGACTTGGACCTCCCCTCTGTCATCTGCCTCATTCATTCCCACCTACCTGGATGGAAGCCTCCGGTCTCCTTTCTCTTCACATCCCAGAGCTGCTTCTCTTGCTCCAAATATATCTTCAGGTCTGGCTTTGACAGAAGGAGACCTGTTTATGAGGAAAAGGGAAAATGACTATTGCTGCCAATTCTAACTTCCCATGAGTCTTGTGTTCAGGAGAGAAGAGATGATATTGTACAATCCTAGAAAATGGTTCCCGAAAAGGGTTCCCCAACAGTCCCTTTAGAACACACAGAAGGTGGGGCACCTGGGTGGCCCAGGGGGATAGGCCTCAGGCTTTGGTTTAGATCATTATCTCAGGGTCCTGGAATCGAGACCCACATCAGGCTCTCTACTTGGCGGGGAGTCTGTTTCCCTCCTCTCTCTGACTTCCTCTCTGCCTACTTATCATCTTTCTCTGTCAAATAAGTAAGTAAAGTATTCAAAAAAAAAGAAATGAACACACAGGAGGAATTTCCAACGTTTACATCCTGACCTACACTTCCAATTAGTAGACATGATAATAAGAAGGGGAAATTTCAGTTTAAGATGTGAGCAGCACCATTTATGTCACTAAAGGTTGAGAACGGCCACTCATTTACACAAGCAACGATCTTTCCTTGAGGAAGGAAAAGCTAAGGCTGAGAAGGAAACACCATGAAGATTTTTCTCTCCATCTACAAAGCCCTACTTATTTCCCTTTCTGTCTGGATCTGAGTTCTAGTCATTCCAAGAGAAATCTCTGAAAAGACAGAAGGAATAAAACCCAGAGTGTGGTTTGGGAAATCTGGAAGGAGTCTTCCTCACCCAAGAAGAGGAGGTGTCCACAGTTCTCTAACATCACATCCCTGTACAGTTGCCGCTGAGTGTGGGTCAGGTGTCCCCACTCCTCCTCAGAGAATTCTATGGTCACATCCCTGAATGTCAGCAGTCCCTGCAGTAAATACCACAGTCACCAAGTGGCCATTGACACTGTTCATGATGTTTCCTAAGATGAAAGTGGGAGTTAATATCACGAGCTAGAACCAGATCCGACCTTTCCTTCTCCCTGAGATGGGTGTGGAGTTAAAGAAAAACCTATGGGGCAGGGGGCTGCCTGGTTGACAACTTCCACTCCTTTCCCTCCCAGAAGTCAACTCTATCGACTACACAGCTGTGACAGCCCTCCTTATCCACCACAAAGTGTTGGGATGTGGGAGAGGAGCCAATGGTCAAGAAATTCTAGACATGTTTCTGATGTGAAATATTGGGGTTCTGGAGTGAATGATGAAGGAATTGTTGAGATACCTGTGGTACAAACACTGTGGTCCTAAAGCAAGGGGAGAGGAAAGTTGTGAGCAGTGACTGCTTCTATGCCTTCAGGTGGGGAGGGGGTGAGGGATAGCAGGAAGTTCTAAGGAATTTGGAAGCAAGTTTCCAGGACCCTCAGGGCCTCCCAGCTGGTGTTTTGATGAGGCCACTCACTGTTTAGTAACACTTTAGTCAGGAGACCCTCCAGATATCTATCAGGGGCCCCAAGCTTGAAGGAGGGTGGCTAAGCTACATTTGTGGGATAGAGTTCAAGAAGTTTCCAAAGCAATTTTCATCTGTTAAAGAGGAATTACACCATCCTGGAGGTCTATTGTTAGGCTAAGGCTGCTTTTTGCATCCAGCAAAACATTAACCTTGAAGCAGTTGTGAGTTCCCAGAGGAATGTCCTACTCTGCCTTTCTCAGGTATTTATCAACAGACTAGAAGTTGAAGGACATTTAATTTTATCCACACCTCTTTGGCTTTGTTCTCCTCCTCAGAAACTACAAGCAAGGGGGACCCAGACAGTTCAGTGGGTTAAGGGTCTGCCTTGAGCTCAGGTCATGATCCCAGACTCCTGGGATGGAGCCCTCATTGGGCTCCCCACTCAGTGGGGAATCTGCTTCTCCCTCTTTCCCTTTCGTCACTCTCATGCACTCTCTCTCTCAGCTGAGAAAACATTTAAAAGAAGGAAAGGAAGAAAGAAAGGAAGGAAGGAAAGAAAGAGAAAGAAAGAACCTACAAGCAAGAGAAATGCAGAAGAAAGAAGTTTATACCTGAAATGCGATAGTTCCTGCATATTCCTCAGTATCCCATGTTCCTTACAAAGGACAGGAGGGAAAACAGGAACATGACAGGGGAGGGTCTGGCAGACAGCACCAAGCCAATGAAAGAAGTTCCCATCAGCTGAATGGAAACAAGTTGCTTTCAGCACCTAATGCACATCAAAGGACACACCATCACTGGTGTTTTCCTGTGGACTGAAAGCGGGAATTCAGAATGTAAATCTAATTATGCAAATATAGTGGATATACATACACAATTCAAATACTATTCCTTCTGTAGGGACTGCTTTTAGGCAAGGAGGCTTGAGCAAAGGAGTGAAGGGAGGGCCCCAGTGTCCCCTTGGCTGAGTCCAGACAGGGCCATCAGGGGACACACCTCAAAATTCCCAAGACTCTAAGGAACCAATGGGCTTCTGACAACCAGGTACAGTGAGCAGAAAGGAGCAAGTTCCTGGTTCCCCAGAATTCCTCACCTTCCTTTCCTCTTTAAGAACCGCCCCCCTCACCCCTTGCAGACAAGCTCTCCTGTGCCCTCCTGCCTGCTGATCTCTTAGGTCTTCAGGAAACTTCCACAGCCTTTGTTCTGCCTCAGGGGATTCCGGCAGCGCTGCTGGACGGGCTTCCAGCCGATCAGGGACCCATTCCGCATCTGCGGCACCAAGCGACGGACAGAGACACTACACTGAGATAGCACAGCGTCCTTGTGCTAGTAATACCTAGTTTATGCCTTTCTTTTCTTTTAATTTTTAAGATTTATTTTTATTTTCATCTTCTTTAAAGATTCTATTTATAGGGACACCTGGGTGGCTCAGTCAGTGGGCGTCAGCCTTCTGCTCAGGCCAAGACACAAAGTCCTGGGAATACCTCCTACATTGCTTTGGGTGGGGGGGGTGTCCTGCTCAGCGGGGAGCCTTCTCCCTCTGCCCATAGCACACCCTACTTGTGCTCTCACTCTTTTTCTTACAAATAATTAAATTTTTTTACAAAGACTGTATTTGTTTCAAAGAGAGCAAGTGAGAGAGCACAAGCAGGCAGAACAGGAGAAGGAAGAGGGAGAAGCAGGATCCCTGCCCACCTGGAGCCCGATGTGGGGCTGGACCCCAGGACCCTGAGATCATGACCTGAGCTGGAGGCAGAGGCTTAACCCACTGAGTCAGCAAGTTGCCACAATAAATAAAATTTTGAAAAAATTATTGTATTTATTTCAAAGAGAGCGAGAGAGATGACAAACAGGCAGAAAAGCAGAGGGAGAGGAAGAAGCAGGATCCCTGCCCACCTGGGAGCCCGATGTGGGGCTGGATCTCAGGTCCCCGGGATCACAACCTGAGCTGGAGGCAGAAAGCAGACTCTTAGCCAACGGAACCACCCTCGCTCCACAAGATTGATTTATACTTCAGAGGAGATGGATGCGGGCAGGAGAGGGAGAAAGAGAATGTCAAGCGGACTCCCCTCTGGGCACAGAGCCAGAAGCGGGAATACTAGTCCAGGACCCTGAGATCCTGACCTGAGCTCAACCAACAGTCCGAGCTTAGTCAACGAAGACCCCCAGGCACCCTCCTCTAGCGGACTTTAAGTAGACTATCTCTCACATGCTAAAGATGAAGACACACACACACCCGTTTTTAGAATGAGAACTTTCCACATTTTTCTGGACTCAGACCCACCGAGCTTCTGTCCGCATTTCCTTCCTCCCCGGCTGCACACAGATGATTGAGAATCCAGACGAGCCCGAATGAGAAATGATTTCCCTCCCTGATATCCCAGGACCAGACCTCATCAGCCACAGGAATCTCAGACTCGACACCTTCCCCTCCGGATCTGCCACTAACGGAATATGGTCACTCCTCGCGGGACTTTAATTCAAAGTGACAATTAAAAGTGTCACTTTTAATTCAAAGTGACAAAGTGACAACGACTTTAATTCAAAGTGACAATGCCCTATCAAAGCCAGGTAGGGGACACAGGACAGAGGCTCTGGGACATAGAGAAGCATTCTACAGACCTAACCGTGAGTATCACTTCTGACCAGATCTTAAAAACAGGTGAACGCAGAAGCGAGAAGCACCCGCACTCGAGGCATCCGCATGTGCAGCTTCTAAACGCGAGGGTCTGCGGAGAAACAGGGGACACGGCTCCGCGGGGACACCAGGCTCACCTGAGAACCGGCCATTTCTGCCTTCGCCTCCACCTCTAGATTTCGTCCTCACGAGGGATCTGTAGGAAATCACAGCTGCATCAGGAGAAAATGCCCTGAAATCCAGCAACGGAGCTCCTTGTCCTCACACCGCTCGCCCGCCCGCAGGACTCGGAGATGCAGAAAAGGCCCAACTTCCCAGTCCTTTGTGTCCGGAGCAGCTCAGAAACTGTGAGCTCCCGTGACGACACCCATCCCTGCATTTTTCTTACCTGCTTTGTCGGGAGGGAAGGGTCCCCTGCCACCGCCACTCACAACTTCAGCGTCGGCATCGGAACCACAGGCTGCAGGGACCCGACCCTCCCAGACTCACGGAGCAGAGACCCTGTCACCTCTCCAGGACCAAAGCCACAAATCCACTCTCAGAAAACCACCGAAAGCCCTCGGGCTCCCCCCTGGACTCACTGAGAATCTCCTGAGCCCTTAATTAACACAACAGTGTTGTCTTCGCTCAAACCAACTGACAGAATCTGAGGGGGAGGCCCGCAGAGGAGATCCTTTCTTAATCTCCTCAGGTGACCCTGCTGGGAAGGAACTGGGGAGGTGACCAGGCTAAACAGGGGAACCAAGGCTGGGGCTGGGAGCAGAGTTCGAGCCCTGCCTTCTCCAACATCAGAGTTTTGGGGACTGACACCTTGTCTGTTTCTGCTATACAGAGGGAGACACCAGACAGACCGAACTTTCCCGTTTAAATGCAAATGTCTGTTTGAAAGTAAATGCAGGATTTCAGAGCTCTTCCTTTATCTGCCTTTGATTCAAAATAACAGGCCAAAAATAATGCTCAGGCCAAGGACACATATTTTGGTGACAAAATATTCCCCTTCAGTAGGTGTTTCTGTTCATAAGGACCTGCTGATGAAGTTCTAGAAACTAGGTGAGGTTGGGTGGGGTGAGGTCCGGAGCCAACAGCTAAGAAAGAATTCTTAAGACGTCTCTGGTGCAAAAAGGTGGTTTGTTAAAGCACGGGGACAGGACCCATGGGCACACAGAGATGCTGCCCCGCTATCCTGAGGAGTGGCTGATTATATACACAGGAGTTGGGTAGGTGAGGACAAAGGGGATGATGTTAGTGTCTAAGGAATTTTGGAAGCAAAGTCTCCAGGACCTTGAGGGGCTAGCTATTGTTGGGAGAAAGGTTATTTATTACTAGTAAAAAATCTTCTCGTGAGACCCTTTAGATATATATCCGTGGGTCATATGCTTGGGAATGGTTGCTGACACTATCTTGGAGGTTTAGAGATAAAGTTTCACATTTCTCCTATCAAGTGTCCTTGTTAGTGAGATTCAGGTTTAGAAGAAATTTAACTTTATTTACATTTCCTTCTACCTCAGCCTCCTTCAGTTTTTATGGAGGGGAGGGCCACATTAGGGCTCAAGGAACTGAGTTATTTGTCTCTGGAAATTGGGCTATTGATAAGATAGCTTCTTTGTTGTAAATCTCTAGGACATTTGTAGACTGAGGGAGACTCCTGTCTTGCAGGATTGTGATCTCTGCAAGTTAACTATTTGTTTATCTTTTAGGGCAGCCAGGGGTGCCTGAGGAATGTTACACATACTACCGGGGGGAGCAGGTGGAGGGGGGTGTAAGGTGCCAGCTTTTGCTTTGTCCTCAGCCAGCCTCCTGCTCCCTCATCATTCCCCCCTGAACAATTTTGGCCCTTAAATCTTTAAGGGAGTTGATGTGGAAGGTCTCATCTTCTGTAACTTCTGCTTGCTGAAGAGGGGCATAGAACTGTCCCTACCTACTCGGGTCAACATCGATCAGTTGAGGAATGTGTAGGGGAGTTACAGAAGATGGAGGCAGCTGAATCCAGCGCTGACAGTGAAGAAGTGTCTCTCTGCGTGGTAAGGATCCTCATGAAGTCATTGCAACAATGGAGTCTCGGCACCAAGTAGAGAAACATTGAACAAGGCAACACATTAAGATTAATAAGGTGATAAGAATGAGAAGCCCGAAAAGGAGATTTTTAATTGTTGGCCATAGTCGTCCTTTAAACCAGGAACTTAACCAATCACTGAGAGGGAGAGAAGGATCTTGTAGAGCCTTAATCTGGGTATTCGTATCTTTTATTAGTCCTGTGACATTTTTGTGATAGTCTGGGATGTACACGCAACATTCTGCTTTGATAATTGCGCATGTGCCACCCTGTGCTGCTGTCAGGACATCTAAGGCCATTCTATTTTGTAGGACTGCCTTGCGTATCTGTGAGACTTTGGTATTGAGTAGGGAGATGCTATTTAGTGAATCATTGAGTGACTTTGTAGTATATTTATTAAGGGCTTCTACATGCCACATGACATCCTCTAGTCCCATAGACGGAGCAAAAATGGATGTGAAGTGATCATACCATTTAAAAACAGATTGTATCCATCTTTGCTTTAAATGGGGGAGATTAGCTGGAGTGGTGATGGTTTTAGTAATGCACCCATGAATCCAGGCAAATCCTAAAGTACAGCGACCTATCCACCCTGGAGGAAGGCAGGGCCACAGGTTAGTTCCACAGATCCAGTGGGTTCCGTTTGGAGCTGACCATCTAATGCCAGGTCGCCTTATCCAATCAGTAGCAAACCAGTCAGTAGCCTGGAGTACTATTATTTGGGAACACATTTCTAATGATAGCCATCCTAGATGTCGTGTGTTATTTGCCCAAGTATCATACGTATGATTTCTTTGTTCCCAGCATAAAACTGCCTTTCGACTGAACTGTCCAATAGTGGGTGTGAGCCACAAATATGTATCCCAGATTTGATATATGCCATCCTCAGTATAGTGATAAGGAGGGTTTTGTAACTTAGGCCCTAGTCGGTGGGTATTAATTTGTGGGCTTGTAAGGTCAATTAGGATTTTAATAGTTTGAGAATATGGAAAAGTTTGGTTATGTCCTGGTGAATTCCATGTTTTACTGATCATGGGTCAGGAAGAAACATCTTGATTAATAATAGATTTATCCCAGTACGTACTGTCTCCATCTATTATATCTGAAGTAGAATTTTGCAGAGAATGCCAATCAGTGCCCTGTAAAGGGGAAACCCACCAGGGTAACCCAGACGTACTTGAAATAGGTAAAATCCCACATATCCAACAATCTGTTTGATTTTTTGTTCAGCATACTGTAGAAAGGAATTGTAAGCTAAAATAGGTGAAAGGAAGATAAAGAGAATATATACAACCTTCATTTTTGTTGGAAGAAAAGTTAGAGGTCTTCTATGGGCTCATGGGAGTAAGAAGTCACGTTAGTTTGTTCACTGGGTTCCTGTGAAGGAGGTACAAGTTTTATTCTAGATATATGGACTAATGAAGAGTGTCCTTCTAGCTTTACCGCAGTGGGGGAATACATAGTATGACCTGATATGGACCTTTCCATTTTGGATGTAGGTTTTCTGTTGTATCTGACTTCCAATTTTTTAAATAAACCATGTCTCCGGGATTTACATGGGGTGGGTTTTCAGTTATAGTTAAATCAGGTTTGGGGAGTATACGATTAGTATACTCATTGAGTAACTTATGAATTAAACCAGCTTCCAGTGAATAATTTAGTAAGGCATTATGATCTTCATCTAATAACAGATCTACAGGAAGAAATGGTTTCCCATATAATAACTCAAAAGGCTGAGTCCTAGAGGTTGTTTTGGGGCAGTTCTCATCCTGAGAAGTCCTATTGGTAGGAGAGTAACCCAATTTTCCTGGGTTTCTAGACTAAGTTTAGTAAGATGATGTTTTATTTTATTTTATTTTATTTTATTTTTTTAAAGATTTTATTTATTTATTTGACAGACAGAGATCACGAGTAGGCAGAGAGGCAGGCAGAGAGAGGGGAGGGGAGAAGCAAGCTCCCTGCTGAGCAGAGAGCCCGATGTGGGGCTCAATCCCAGGACCCTGGGATCATGACCTGAGCCGAAGGCAGAGGCTTAACCCACTGAGCCACTCAGGTGCCCAGATGATGTTTTAAAGTATGATTAGTTTTTTCTACTTTTCCAGAGGACTGTGGATGCCAGGCTGAATGTAAGAAATATTTAATTTTTAAGGCTTGGGCTATTTGTTGAGTTATTTGAGCAGTAAAAGAAGGACCATTGTCACTTTGAAGAGATTGAGGAAGGCCAAATCTAGGGATAATTTCTCACAACAAAACCTTAGTTACTTCTATGACCCTTTCAGTTTTACATGGAAAGACCTCGACCCTTCCGGGGAAGGTATCAACAAATACTAATAGATATTTATAGCCTTTGCAAGGCGGCACTTGTGTGAAATCAAGGTGCCAATCCTCTCCTGGATAGGATCCACACCTTTGGACTGGTTTTAAGAGAGGGGGAGGATGAGCTGCACCTTCTGGATTTACTTGGGCACAGATAATACAGGACTGGCAAACCCGTTTTATTGTGGCTGTTAAATTTACTTCATCAAATATATATATTTTTAAAGATTTTATTTATTTATTTGACAGACAGAGATCGCAAGTAGGCAGAGAGGCAGGCAGAGAGAGAGAGAGGAGGAAGCAGGCTCCCCGCAGAGCAGAGAGCCAGATGTGGGACTCGATCCCAGGCCCCCGGGATCATGACCTGAGCCAAAGGCAGAGGCTTTAACCCACTGAGCCACCCAGGCGCCCCATCAAATATATTTTTAATTAAATGTTTTAAAGCGTCTTTGCCCAAATGAGTAGCCTAGTGCAAGCCCTTATTATTTTCCATTGACTGTTTTTAGGCATTAAAAAATTTCCCTCATTGTTAACAAGCCAGTCTTGTGTATTTTTAGTATATCCTTGCTCTTGAGCAATATGAGTTTCTTGGTCTGAATAGACTGGAGTTATGGACTCCATTGGAGTTAAGACTGGTATAAGGCTTAATATCTGCTTACCTTTTGCTGCTTCTTTAGCTGTATGGTCTGCTAAATTGTTTCCTTTAGATTCTAAGGTCATATCCTTTTGATGTCCTTTGATGTGAATCACCGCCACCTCCTTGGGCAGGTGTACAACCTCAAGAAGGATTATGATCTCAGGCCCATATTTGATTGGGGAGTTATGGCTTGATAGCAATCCCCTTTCCTTCCAAATAGCTCCATGGGCACATAGTACCAGGAAAGCATATTTGGAGTCAGTATAGATGTTAATTCTTGGGCCTTTTGCCAGTTGAAGAGCACGAGTAAATGCTATTATTTCAGCTTTTCAGGCAGAAGTATTTATTGGAAGGGGTTTTGCCTCAATTGTTTTAATCAAACTAACTATAGCATATCCAGCCCTTTTTTCTCCCTTATCCATGAAGCTGCTGCCATCAGTAAACCAGTTATCATCCGTATTTTCAAGAGGGGAGTCCTTTAAATTCGGCCTGCTAGAATAGACAAGATCAATGATCTCTGAGCAGTTATGTTCTCTGGAGGTAGAATGGTCAGGTACAGGCATCAGAGTCGCTGGGTTTAAAGTTTGGCAGGTTTTAAGTATTACTTCAGGTGTATCTAAAAGTGTAGCCTGGTATTTAGCAAGGCAGCCTCCCATCATCCATTGGTGGCCCTTGGTTTCTAAGACACTCTGGACCTGATGCAGAGTCATCACTGTCAGGATCTGTCCCATTGGATCTTTGAGGCTTCTTTTACTAGGAGGGCTATGGCAGCCATGGCTCAAAGACAAGCTGGCCACCCTTGGGCTATGTTGTCAAGTGACTTTGAAAAATAGCCCACCGGCCTTGTTTCATTCCCTAATTTTTGGGTGAGACCTCCCAAGGCTTGGCTTTGCTTTTCTGCCACTTAGAGAGTAAAAGGTTTTTCCAAATTTGGTAATGCCAAAGCTGGAGCTGACAGAAGTTTAGTTTTTAATGTTTGAAAGACTGTCTGCAGAGCTTTAGTCCAGAACAAAGGTTCCTCACTGGGGCCTTTAATTGAGTCATATAATGGTTTGGCCAAGAGTCCAAACCCAGGAATCCACAGGCGGCAAAAACCTGCCATACCTAGAAAAGTGCGAAGTTGTTTTTTTGTTGTTGGAGGCTCGAGATCTAGTATGGCCCTTTTTCTATCAGTAGATAGAATACAGTGACCAGGTGTTAGTTCGTATCCTAAATAGTGTACCTTTTGTTGAGATAGTTGTGCCTTTTTAGGGGACACACGATATCTTCTATCTGACAAAAAATTAAGTTATAGAATTTTCATCAGATGTCTCCTTTGTGGGACTACAGATTAAAAAGTCACCTACATATTGAATTATTGTCCCTTTAGATAAGGATACATCACGGAGATCTTTGCTAAGTACAGCTCCAAATAGGTGAGGACTGTTTTTAAATCCTTGTGGTAAGTCTGTCCAGGTTAACTGAGCAGCCTGTGAGCCTGGGGGTGAGGTCCACTCGAAAGCAAATAGCGGCTGCGTTTCCTCACTTAATGGGATGCAAAAAAAAGGCATATTTTAAGTCAAGTACTATAAACCAGTTGGCGTCACCAGGGGCGTGGGTGAGAATAGTGTACGGATTTGGCACTATGGGATGAATAGGCATTACTGCCTCATTTATAGCTCTTAAATCTTGTACCATCCCATATTCTCCATTTGGCTTTTTTACTGGTAAAATTGGGTTGTTATAAGGAGATTGACAAGGCTTTAATATACCATGTCTTAGAAACTTACCAATAAGCGGTTGTAACCCAGCTTTGGCCTCAGGTTTTAGAGGATATTGTTTCTTATGAGGTATATTGGTCAGGTCCTTTATGGTCACCTTGATGGGTTGGGCTGTAAGAGCCCGTCCTGGGATATCACAATCCCAGACCTGTGGGTTTACTTCCTTCCAGACATTGGAAGGGATAGTAAGGTACGGATCAAGCTCTCCAGACGTTAAAGAGAACAAGCCATCCACCTCTACAGTAAGAGCAAATCGGCTACCCAGTTTATACATTAAGTCTCGTCTGAGTAATGGGGTGGGACAAGACGGAAGGACTAGAAAAACATGAGTTACCAATTGACTCTTATATTTACAGGTTAAAGGCGTTGTCTGATGGCATGTTTTAGTTTCCCCTTCTATGCCGACAATTTTAAGGTTAGAAAGACAAACAGGGCTGGAGTGCTGAATAAGGACAGAGTAAGTGGCTCCAGTATCAATAAGAAAATTGATAACTTACCTCCCACATCCAGGGTAACCCAGGGCTCAGTCATCTTGATGACAAAGGGAGCCGGACCAGCCTCAGGGCCCCGTCACACCAGTTCTTCCAGCATTGACTGTCGGGCGGAGAAGTGAGTTCCTGTCTCCCTCTCTCTCTGGAGACCAGGACGGTCTCTCTTCCAATGTCCCGTTTCTTTACAGACAGGACATGGCCCTGGTGGAGAGTGCTTGTTCGGACATTTTTTGCTCCAGTGTCCAATCTGGCCACACGTATGGCATGGGGACTTACCTAGCTCTTTTCCCGCTGCCGGCCCCTTCTTTTGCCCCGGTTGGTCTGGTGCTGTGGGGAATCCGCAATAGCGGCAGCCATTATTTGAGCCTGTATCTTACCTTGCAATTTAGTCCTCCGGGCCTTTTCTTGCCTTAAGGCCACATCTCTATTGTTAAAGACCTCAGTCGCTACCTCTAATAGGCGCTGGATGGGAGTTTGAGGACCTAAAGCCATCTTAGTTAATTTTCAGCGGATGTCAGGTGCCGACTGACTTATAAAATACATATTTAGTATGGTTACTCCCTCAGGCGAGGCTGGGTCCAGATTCGTGTATTTACGGATAGCCCCTACCAATCGCCCCTGAAACAGGGTTGGATTTTCCTCAGTTCCTTGTGTAACTTCCGAAGTTTGTCAAAGTTTACAGGTTTAGAAAATCCTTTTTTCATTCCTTCTATCAAACAAGTGATCATATGGTCCCGTTTTTCTCTCCCTGAACTATCCTCCTGATAGCTCCAGTGCGTCTCAGTGTTAGGGACAGCAACACCCCCAACTGGGTAATGATCCCTGTCTCTCATCGCCAGCTCATCAGCGAACTCCTGTGCTCCCTCCCAGATTCGTCTCTTTTCCTCAGGGGTGCAACAGCGAGTTAAAATGATATATATATCCTTCCAGGTCAAATCGAACATAATAGATACTTCTTGAAAGCCATCAATAAATTGAGAGGGATTTTCAGAATATCGTCTTAATCGTTGTTTTATCTGAGCCAGGTCTGCCATGGAGAATGGGACATGGACCCTAATTGTGCCTCCTTCTCCATCAGCAACTTCCCTAGGATGATGCATCCCATACTTAGACGGAGCTCCTGGTAAATAGGGAGTCCCGCTCCTGGTATGTCCAGCGGGACTGAGGGCAGAGAGTTCTCGGGGTTTATAAGGAGGAGGGATAGCATCAGAGCCAGTGTCCTCTTTTCTGGGACTGTCTGGCAGGTCCTTCAACATCCCTGGTCTGTTGAGAGGAATCGGCCTGTTTAGACAGTCATCATCCAATATATCCTGAGGGGGGAGGGTCCCGTTAACCTGGCTGAGGGTTAGACACATTCTACAAGAGGCCCACAGGTTCGGATCCTGATTTAGGGCCATAAAGGCTTGGACATACGGAACTTCAGTCCATTTGCCCTTTTCCCTGCAGAAGAGCTCTAACTGATAGATTGACCTGAAATTTAGAGTCCTATTTCCAGGCCACTTTTCTCCGTCTTCTAGGGAGTACTGAGGCCATTCAGTATTACAGAAGAAGATCATCTTTTTCTTTCTTAAAACTTGCAGTTTGGGGGTGCCCGGGTGGCTCAGTGGGTTAAAGCCTCTGCCTTCGGCTCGGGTCATGATCCCGGGGTCCTGGGATCGAGCCCCGCATCGGGCTCTCTGCTCCGTGGAGAGCCTGCTTTCTCCTCTCTCTCTGCGTGCCTCTCTGCCTACTTGTGATCTGTCTGTCAAATAAATAAAAAATCTTAAAAAAAAAAATTTGCAGTTTGAATTGATTCCAGTGGGTTAAGAGGCATCACAAGGGAGAGTCCTTGGGCACAGAAGAGGAGGATCCCATGTTCCCAAAAAGTAAAGAAGGTCCATTACCAAAATTCCCCTGACTCCTGGGTGCCGTCCCACTCAGGGTATATCAGAGGTTCCAGGTGTTAAAAGCGACCGGAGGCGTCCCTCAACAAAAATCACTATTAATCACCATTCTACCTTCCTGTGAAGGCATTCCTGCCATTAAAGGCCCTGGAGGGGTGCCGGCATCCCTCCTCTTCCCCATCGCATCCTAGGCTACAGCTGGGTGCCTGGTGAATGGACTAGCATACTGCACTGTCCTACACTCTAAAGGTTGTGTTACTGCCCTGCCATTTTTAACCCATAGGAATACTAGAAAAGTTTGGCAAAGGGAAATTACCCAATTTCATAGCTTTAAGTAGTTTGTAGAAGACACTGACAAGAAACAGTAAAGACTGAAATCCATCATGGTCTATGCGACATTCCAACACATGTGGTCCTTGCAGCCAACTTCCCCAGGAAATGGTCCCCGGTCGCATTTTAATTCAATCGGGTACTGGTTTCAGCTGTCTCCCAGTGGAGGTCCCGTGGCCAGAAGTGGCTAGACCAGGGATGTGGAGGGGATCACATTAGATCCATCAGGAAGAAACCTCACACAGGAGTCTTAAGATTGGCAGCTGTCCTGGTGACTTAGGTGGCTGTCCCGTGCCCAAGAGACAACTTTATATAAGAACAGGAATAAAGAGAGGGTATCAAGTTTCTGGGTCTTAATTGCCATCCCGGCCAGGGTACTAACTTACAGCCAAAACGCAGACACTCTCCTCCCCGTAGAGTAGCCGTGGGCTAGAGGATTACAGCCTGAGAAACTGACATGCAAGTGTTCCAATAAGACCATACTCCTTGAAAAGCCCCTGAAATGAGACTAAAGGAAGAAGAGAGAAAGTACTCACCAATTTTGCTATGAAGCTCAGAGTCCAAATGTAAAGACTCACAGTCCCTTCGTGATTACCAAATGATGAAGTTCTAGAACCTAGGTGAGGTTGGGTGGGGTGAGATCCGGAGCCAACAGCTAAGAAAGAATTCTTAAGACGTCTCTGGTGCAAAAAGGTGGTTTGTTAAAGCACGGGGACAGGACCCATGGGCACACAGAGATGCTGCCCCGCTATCCTGAGGAGTGGCTGATTATATACACAGGAGTTGGGTAGGTGAGGACAAAGGGGATGATGTTAGTGTCTAAGGAATTTTGGAAGCAAGGTCTCCAGGACCTTGAGGGGCTAGCTATTGTTGGGAGAAAGGTTATTTATTACTAGTAAAAAATCTTCTCGTGAGACCCTTTAGATATATATCCGTGGGTCATATGCTTGGGAATGGTTGCTGACACTATCTTGGAGGTTTAGAGATAAAGTTTCACATTTCTCCTATCAAGTGTCCTTGTTAGTGAGATTCAGGTTTAGAAGAAATTTAACTTTATTTACATTTCCTTCTACCTCAGCCTCCTTCAGTTTTTATGGAGGGGAGGGCCACATTAGGGCTCAAGGAACTGAGTTATTTGTCTCTGGAAATTGGGCTATTGATAAGATAGCTTCTTTGTTGTAAATCTCTAGGACATTTGTAGACTGAGGGAGACTCCTGTCTTGCAGGATTGTGATCTCTGCAAGTTAACTATTTGTTTATCTTTTAGGGCAGCCAGGGGTGCCTGAGGAGCGTTACACATACTACCGAGGGGAGCAGGTGGAGAGGGGGTGCATGGTGCCAGCTTTTGCTTTGTCCTCAGCCAGCTTCCTGCTCCCTCATCACTGCCACAGAGTTTTCCACACTGCATGTTCTTTTTACCCTTCCATCAGTGATGTAGGAGAATTCTAATTCTCAGCATTCTCAGGAAAATTGGATGTTATCCTTTTTCTTTATTTTAGCCATTCCAGAAAACATTGAGTGCTTTCTCAGTGTAAAGCATGCAGTGTTCTTACAGCAGTTGTCTTGGTGACTGAAATGAAAACCACTTGGAAAGCATCAGGTTGAACAAAGAAAAAAGTAATTAATGCTTCAGTGAGACTCCCATTTCCAATAAGTAACCTTTCTCTTCTCCACAGACCTCTTCAACTCACTTCTCAGCCCTTTGTTTCAGGAACCTTGTTCCACTCTGACAGCATGATGAACACAGCTGGCAGCATAGGCACAATTTCTCTGGAAACTGGCCATTGTCCAGCATCTCCCAGCAAACCCTTGGCCCCTTCCTCTGGGTGGGCTGCAGGTTTGAAGGCCCCGACCTGCTGAGGCCTCCTTGGCTGGCAAAGCAATGAAGCTCCGGCTGCCCTTGATCCCCAGCTCTGTCTGCATGTTCTGTTCTGGGGCTGAAGCGTGGACGTCAGTTCATACGACAGAATGAATATGAGGAGAAGAAAATTTGTTTTTCCTGCGCTGTTCTCAATGATGTCAGATGGCTTCAATGAAGTTCTTAATTATGGGAACAAGAAAGACATGAGGCTTTTGTGTCACGGTGACTTAAGGAGGAGGAGGTCGGATTTAGAATTTCCAAGAGGGGATTATATTCAGAGGAGAAAAGAAAGACTAAACATTTATCAAAGAATGGTTTGTCCCTCCAGGTAATCAACTCTTGTTGTTTTTTGTTTTTTTTTTCCTTTTCGTAATTTATTTTATTTTTTCAGTGTTCCAAGATTCATTGTTTATGCACCACACCCTGTGCTCCATGCAATCCGTGCCCTCCTTAATACCCAACGCCAGATTCACCCAACCCGACCCCCTCCCCTCCAAAACCCTCAGTTTGTTTCTCACAAACCACAGTCCCTCATGCTTCATCTCCCCTTCCCATTTCCCCCAACTCACTTCTCCTCTACATCACCCAATGTCCTCCGTGTTATTCCTTATGCTCCACAAATAAGTGAAATCGTATGATAATTGACCCTCTCTGCTTGACTTAGTTCACTCAGCATAATCTCCTCCAGTCCTGACCATGTTGATACAAAAGTTGGGTATTCATCCTTTCTGATGGAGGCATAATACTCCATTGTATATATGGACCACATCCTCTTTATCCATTCGTGTGTTGAAGGGCATCTTGGCTCTTTGCACATTTGGTGACCATGGCCACGGCTGCTATGAACACTGGGCTACAGATGGCCCTTCTGTTCACTACATCTGTATCTTTGGGGTAAATACCCAAGAGTGCAATTGCAGGCAGGGTCATAGGAAAGCTCTATTTTAATTTCTCAAGGAATCTCCACACTGTTTTCCAACGTGGCTGCACTAACTTGCATTCTCACCAACAGTCTAAGAGGGGCTCCCCTTTCTCCACATCCTAACACTTGGTCTTTCCTGTCTTGTTAATTTTGGCCATTCTAAGGTGGTATCCCAATGTGGTTTTGATTTGAATCTCCCTGATGGTTAATGATGATGAACATTTTTTCATGTGTCTGTTCCAGGTAGGCAAGTCTTTTTGTCTTTTTGTTTATTTTTAAGATTTTGCTTATTTATTTGACAGAGAGAGAGAGAGAGAGATCACAAGTATACAGAGCAGCAGGCCCAGCAGGCAGAGAGAGAGGGGGGGAAGCAGGCTCCCTGTTGAGCAGAAAGCCCCATGCTGGGCTTGATCTCAGGACCCTGGGATCATGACCTGAGCTGAAGGCAGAGGCTTTAACCCACCGAGCCACTCAGGTGCCCCTAGGCAAGTTTTTCTGATATCTACTGCTGAGGTGCCTGGGAGACTCAGAGGGTTGGGCTTCTGCCTTTGGCTCATGATCTCAGGGTCTTGGGATTGAACCCCATGTCAGGCTGTCTGCTCAACAGGGAGCCTCCTTTCCCTTCTCACTCTGCCTACAAGTGATCTCTCTCTCTCTGTCAAATATATAAATAAAATCTCTAAGAAATATATTTTATTTGAGAGAACGAGAGAGGCACTTATGGTGCTGGGTGGTGATGGGCAGAGAAGAGAGGGAAATCAACTCACCACTGAGCAGGGAGCCCAATGCAGGGCTCATGACCTGAGCCTAAGGCAGACACTTAATGACTGAGCCACCCAGACACCCCTAGTACTACATTCATGATGGCACTGAAGAAGGGAGGAAGGTCCGGCACAGCACTGAAGCAGCTTCCCTGAAGGATCTCCCAACCACACTGGATCTGACCTTGACTGGGGTTATCTACCTGGGAAATGAGGGAGCAACCACAGCACATGCCCAGCTGATTGGGCATATTACACTGTCCAAAAGCCTTCTTCATCTCAAACATCTATTCTACCACATGACATCTTAAAGCTGCCCACATGATTGCATCATCCAACACCCTCCTCCACCCCTTGTCACAGATCTAGGCAGGGAAGTACAGTCATCACTGACATCCAACAGCATTAATCCTCACGAAGATGCAGGAGGTCGATCAAATCATCAGGATGAAGCAGAACTTCCCCACTCCTGAGAAACCCACATTAGCCATCTCTTCTCCCCATGACATGTATTCATCAACTGACACCAGCAAGAGCTGCCTGTGCCTTTGCAGTGACTAAAGGGAGCCACCTCCGGGTCCCTACCCACACGGGAAAGAGTTCCTCACATTTCCTTTTAATAGGTCTTGTCTTTCTCTCAAAGGATGGTGTCTTCCTCAAATTTTACTTAGATACACATCCCAAAACCCCATGTTAAATGTCTTAATACCCATCGGCTTTTCATCTAATTTCAATTAAGCATCTTCTGAAGACAACTCTCTCCACAACACAGGCAAAAGAGAATGGTTGTGGTTCCTACATAGCGAGAAAGAAAAATGAGGGTGAATACAACTGGAGATCTGGAGATAAGTAGGTCATAAAACAAGTAGTAGTTATTTTTTTACATCTAGGAAGTCACTTGGGAAACTCAGCACAGTTGTCCTCCTCTACATGCTAATTCCTCATCTTAAATATTTTTTGTCTCTTCCCTGGGCTACCACATCACTCCAATTGAGATAGATTTCTCTTTCTTATGGGGTATCTATGACACACATAGGACAGTCATATGTGCATGTGTACCTCACAGACACATGAAAACAACCGTCAGTGCAGGATGTGGGACACATACTTTCATTTGGGGCCATGGTACAGTGCTATAGAGTCCCAAGTCTATGTCCAGAATATGCCATTCCGACTAAAACAGATTTAGGGAAGCTCTGGGGGAGGGGGAGTCTTCTCTATGGAACATGGGAAAAAAGGCATTGGAAGAAAGGAGTGATGGTGGCTCACTAGGATAGAGTACAGATGTCTTATGAGACGTTCCACTAACTTGTCACCCTACAGCGTGCTGACTGGGGAATGCACTAGTGAGAAGGGCTCCTGTCAGTACAAGGCCCGACAACACTACTGGCTACACAAAATCAATGCCAAGTAGCAGTATCATGGAGTACATGAGCTAAAACACCAACAATACCTCTATGTCACAAAGCTTGGTAATACACATACAGTAATATCATCCTATGCACAAAGAGGAGAAAATCATAGCATAGATTGGGGAAAAATAATCACATATCCCTTAAACCTTCAGAGCACTGGGAAAATGGTGTCCTAGGTATATTGTTTTAGTCCAGTACCAAACAGGTAATGGATTCGATCAGCTACTACAACTTGCAATGAAATAGATGAACACTAGACGTAGAATAACACATCATTCATGACATACCCATATCCGTATGTTAAAAAACAGTGTTTTATTGGGGCACCTGGGTGGCTTAGTGGGTTAAAGCCCCTGCCTTCAGCTCTGGTCATGATCCCAGGGTCTTGGGATCGAGCCCCACATCGGGCTCTCTGCTCCACCGGGAGGCTGCTTCCTCTTCTCTCTCTCTGCCTGCCTCTCTGTCTACTTGTGATCTCTGTCAAATGAATAAACAAAATCTTAAAAATAAACAAAACACACTTATTAATGAAAATATATTAAGTTCACACATACACTGAGTAATGCATATCAAATCCAGTCTATTGTCTCCATTTGAAATACAGAACACACATGTGCAAAAGCAATCAAGTGTTGTCAGAAGGATGTGGGAGTACCTATTTCCAAAAATTTCAGGACTGAGGTACATTCCACAGAAATGTGTATGTTCAATGGTATGGCATTGTGGGGAAGAGTTAGCTACCCTCTTTCAATCATCTGTCAGGATCTCCTCATTTAACCACATCAAGCCATACTCTCTAAGGATTGCACTTAGGAAGATACATTCATAGTTTACATGGCTACCTATTTTTCCTTAAAGAACAATTAGGAAAACCTCCTATTTCTAATATTGAGGAAGTTCTTTAGTGTCAATACATGCAGAAGTGTGTGCTCTGAACACCTATCCCATGGAATCTTACATCAGTGTTATAACCGTAAGCACCATCTCCACTGAGATGTACTTCATATGTTGTATATCATATGGTCCTCTTCCATGGAAAATTAGGTACGCATGAGTCCCACTTAATGGAGCAGGACATCTAATATCTTTGACGTAGCAACAATCAGCCCCGTGTTCTTACACACCCATGAGGAACAGAGGAATTTTCTGCAGTGATTTCAGAGGAAATACATTAATATTGTTAGTCACAAATCTCAAATAGGGTTAATGTAAAAATTAAAAATACTGAAATCCTTATATATATATGAAAAAGTCCATCCCCTAAATCTGTTCAACAGACTACCATATACATTTTCTAAGTGTTCAGGTCTGATTTCTCCTTATAATCACTATTTTCATGCAGGGTAATGTCTGAGTAGGGTGAATAATGTATTCCATTGGCTTGATTTCTGTAACATTCATTGGCATCTGATGTTCAACTCAATAGTTTTCTAAACATTGCTAACTTTCAATGGACTTTCCTTAATGCACTCTCTGGTGTGTGCTCCAATGTATACTAAAATGAAGGCCTCTCCACATTCACGATGTTCCAAGGGTTTGAATCTAGTATGCATTTTGACCTATTGAGTAAGCACTGAATTCCAGTTACAGACTTGGCCACGTACTTTACATTTCACACTTTCACTCCTGTATGAAAACAACGATGTGAAGAAAGTTGGGAGTTCCACTGAGAGGTCAGACACATTCTTAGTATTTGTACACTTACTCTCCTATTTAAAATCTCTCATATGGAGTCGGGAGGGAGCAGTCCTTAGGCACTCTCTCACATTCATTACATCCATAATTTTCTCTGCAGGGTGAATTCTGATGTGCAGTAAGGGTTGTGTGCCTGCCAGAGGTTTGGCCACATTATTCATCCGGTGTCTTTCCAGTATGAATTCTCTGTTTAGAAGGCGTGCATGCTGGACAAAGGCCTTGTCACACTGGTTATATTTGTGAGGTTATTGTCTAATATGAATTCTCTCATAGGCATGAATCAGTGAGCACTCTTTAACCAATTTTGCTCACATTCTTTTTTTCTTTCTTTCTTCAAGATTTTATTTATTTATTTGACAGAGAGATGAAGAGAGAGCACAAGTAGAGAGGAGGGTCAGGCAGGGGGAGAGGAGAAGCACACTGCCCGCTGAGCAGGGAGCCCGATGCAGAGCTCAATCCCTGGACCCGGGGATCATAACCTGAGCCGAAGGGAGCCGCATAACCACCTGAGCCACCCAGGTGCCCCTGTTCTTACATTCTATACACTGATAAGCCTTCTATCTAGTATGAATATTATTTTTAGTGAGGACCGAGTGCCTGTAAAGGCCTGACAACATTCTTGACATTGGTAAGGTTTCTCTCTAGTATGAATTCTATGATGTCGAGTAAGGGTTGAGCTGTGGTTAAAGGCCCTGCTACATTCTTGACATTGGCAAGGTTTCTCTCCAGTATGAATTCTGTAATGTTGAGTAAGGCCTGAGCTGTGGTTAAAGGCCTTGCCACAGACTTGACATTGGTAAGATGTCTTTCCATTATGAATTCTCTGATGCTGACTAAGCCTTGAGCACCAGTTAGAGGCCTTGCCACATTTTTGGAATTTATAGGGTTAAGCTCTAGTATGAGTTCTGCTATGTCAACTGAGGTGTGAGTTCACCTTAAAGGCCTTGCCACATTTCTGACATTGGTAAGGTTTCTCTCCAGTATGAATTCTATGGTGTTGAGTAAGGTGTGAAAGGCAGTTAAAGGCCTTGCCACATTTTTGACATTGGTAAGGTTCCTCTCCAGTATGAGTTCTGTAATGTTCAGTAAGAGTTGAGCTGTCCCTAAAGGGCTTGCCACATTCTTCACATTGGTAAGACTTTTCTACACAATAAATTCTGTAATGCTGAGTAAGACTTGACCTCCAGATAAAGGCCTTGCCACATTCCTGACATTGGTAAGGTTTCTCTCCAGTATGAGTTCTGTGATGTTGAGTAAGGGTTGACCTGTCACAAAAGGCCTTGCCACATTCTTGACATTGGTAAGGTTTCTCTCCACTATGAGTTTTGTGATGCCAAGAAAGATTTGACCTCCAGTTAAAGGCCTTGCCACATTCTTGACATTGGTAAGGTTTCTCTCCACTGTGAGTTTTGTGATGATGAATAAGGGATGACCTCCAGTTAAACCTCTTGCCACATTTGTCACATTGGTAAGTCTTCTCTCCACTATGATATCTGTGATGTTCAGTAAGGCTTGAGCTGTGGTTAAAGGCCTTGCCACATTCTTGACATTGGAAAGGTTTCTCTCCAGTATGAATTCTGTGATGTCAAGTAAGGGCTGACCTGTCACAAAAGGCCTTACCACATTCTTGACATTGGTAAGGTTTCTCTCCAGTATGAATTCTGTGATGCCTACTAAGACTTGAGTGATCGTTAAAAGCCTTGCCACATTCTTGACAATTGTAGGGTTTCTCTCCAGAATAGATCTGCGATTGTCCATTTTTTGATGAACAGTTCTTAAGATTTGACCACCTTCTTCACATTTGTATACTTTTTCTCCAGTATGCATTTGCTGATGTTGAGATAGTGTTGAGTGGCAGTCAAAGGATTTACCACATTCCATAACAATGTAAGTTTCCTTTCTCTGAGGGAGTATCTCATTGATGTTTAGGTTTGATGACTGACTAAATATGGTCCCTTGTTTATTAGATGTGAATGGGCTTTTTCCCTCATGAATTCTCTGATGATCTCCAACACTGGAGGACTGGTTACGAGCTTTCCCATGTTCATTGTATTTATGAAGACTGTCTCCTGAAGGGAGTATACTGAGGTTAGAGCTTGGATGAAAGCCTTCCCCACATTTCTCACATTTATAATGGTTCTCTGCAAACCTAGCCCTGACACATCTGTGAACACTGGAGCCCTGGTTCAATGTTTTCTCAGATTTCGTGCATTGAGCAATTCTGTCTCTGGTGAAAAGCCACTGGTCATTCTGTAGGGTTGACTCCTCAGTGAAGCCCCTCTCGAATGGATCCCACTGAACACTTTGTTTTTCATTTCTAAATCTCTGATTTAAGGTCCTGCCAATCCTATCTTCCAAATGGATCAAATCATTATTCTCATCATGGACTAAGTTACTTTCCAGATGTTCCAAATGGTCTGTCCACAAATCGCTATGCTTGAATATCTGATTGGAGCTTGTGCTGACAGAGACCCACTGCTCTGCAGAACCAGTTGACTTAAAGAGGGAGGTCTTCCACAGTGGTTTATATCCTTCACCATTTGGGGCAGTGAGATTCTCATTAAGGGCAATTCCCTTGGTTTGAGTGTATCATCTAGGATTTCTTTGATGCCCTTCACTCTCCCCATCATTGTCCCAGTCTGTGTGTAAGTGTAAAATCTCAACGGCACTATGTTTGTATCTGTGCATTGATCCATTCTGGAAAGAACCTTCTATGTTCTGCTTTATCAGGAAACTCTGGGTGTCATGTGAAGATAGAGCTGAAAGGTACCAAATAAAGGTAAAAGCATTGCACTTACTACATTCAGAAGAATATACTGATGACTCTAATATAGAAGCATCGAGTCAATCAGACAATGTCAGAAAGATGGCTGACAAGGAGTCATCAGGACTTCACTTCTCCATGGACACACAACATGGCACACAATGTATTGAGCACAGAGTCTAATAGATAATTCTGCCTTATGGTCAGGGTGTAGCACAAATCACTTTCCTGTATCTCTATCAATCAGAAAAGGAGTCACATGAGCTGAAAATAAGCAGAATAATGGATATTGAAACAGAAAATTGAACTGAATCAAACAAGAGTACAGTAAAAATAGGAACGTATCAAGCACAGGAAGAGTTGTTTGGTAGAAAAGATCAACAACATTGAGAACCCATGAACTAAATTAAGAATTATAGAGAAAGACTGACTAAAATGAGAGGTAAAGAAGTGAAAACAGACACAGTATAACTGACTGTAGGAATCTAAGTAATTATAAGAGGAACAATGGATAATCAGTGTCCACAAACTGATATAAAAGACAAGTATAAATTTCCAATAAAGTATAACCAATTTAGACTTCATCATTCAGAAAAGTAGAATAAATCTCCACTGATCGACATCCATGAAGCAGAATGAAAGAGGAATAAAAGAAAAAACTCCAACAAACAAAAATTGTGTGCCAGATGAATTCACTGGATATTCAAACAATTACTGAAGGAAATATAACTCAAATCTCCTCAAAGATTTCCAAGGTGTGAAGTTCACAGAAACTAGTGGAACACTCTCTCTGTGGCACCAGCATTACCAGCTCATCCAAGCCAGACGAAGACCCTACAATCAACAAAGTTTACAAAACTCTACCTGTGAGGAATATTCACTCAAAGTCCACAATAAAATAGAGGAAACTGAATCAAAAGCACATTTTCCCTTTTTACAAGTTGATCAAGTGTGAAATGGTCCTAGATTTAAGGGCACTCCAACATACAGAAAACCATAAATTCAAGACTCCACATTAACAGAACAAAGATCAAAAATGACATGATCATATTCAGGGAGACAGAATTCAAATATGGGCACACCGGACAACATGTCACGCTAAAAACACTCAACGTAGAGAGAGAAGGAAACCCCTCAACCTAATGAATGCCATAGATGTGTGAAAAGCTGAAACCTATTCAATAGGGACAGTCTGCAAGGTTCTCCTCTATGATCAGCAGGTAATGAAGTGACCCCACCACTGCCTTTGAGTGGTCCTGGATACTAGTCCTGGATACTCTAGTCAGAACAATTATGCAACCAAAAATAGAGTAAAGGAATCTAAACTGAAAAAGAAATAGTAAAACTATCTCTGTTCCCACATGACATGATTATAGAAATCCCTAAAACTCATCATTTTAACTTTTTTACTGTTTTTGGTCATTGTTTATTATTTATCTCTGCCAGTTTTTTCCCAACTAGATTTTCTATTTCCCAATTCTTTCATCTCATACAACACAGAGTTAAGAAAAAATGTTGGAATAAACAAGTTAATTTCCACCACAGGAACTAAAAAAGGAAGAAATTTAGGTGAAACTTAGTAGAGCAGAGGAAGAAATAAAGAAAAATCTGAAAGAAAGAAAATAGCAGATTAACACTAACTCAACACTGAAAGTAATGTCCATTTCAGTCAACAAAATCAATAAAGCTGGCAATGCTTTAATTCCGTAAACGATTACTTAGTAACAAATAGGGTAATTTTAGAATAAAAACAAAAAAACAAAAAACAAAACCAGAGAATTCCTAAAAACAGACAAGTTATTAAGACTGATGTACTAACCTTGAACCAAAGAAATTGGAAATCTCCTTAAACCAGTAAGATTCAGGAAAGTTGAATTTGGAATCAATACTCTCGCAGCACAGAGAAGCCCAAGACCTGGGAATCTTACTACATTTGACGGAAGCAATGAGCTCCCTAAATAAATCCCGTGTTGCATGATTCTTCTCCCTCCCTTTGTTCAGATTCAGTGTTTTCCTTTATTTTGCCTTCCATATGACAAAGTCATTCTTCTGCATCTTCCAGCCTCCTCTTTACATCAAGCCTGCTTCTAATCTTGCTTATTGAATTGTTCACCTATGTTTGATTTTTTAAAATTTTGAGGGGGGGGATCAGAAGGATAGAGGAGGGACCTATAGAGGCAGAGAGGGAATCACAAGCAGGCATCGCACTGAGGGCAGAGCTAGCAAGCATGTTACTATTCTCTGTTTCCCACTTATCTCTGGCCTTGGCCTTATCTGTATGTTTTGTTGGGGATAAATTCTTTCATCTTGGTATTCTGTCACAGTCTGTACCATCCTCTACACTAGAGAAGCGAAAGAAGGGTCCTGCTGTATCTTTCAGGCCAGGGGTCTGCAGGGGCTCTCCTTGCCTTCTATGGGCAGTGCTTGGGCCCTGGCCTGAATGTGGCCAGTTTGAACTAGGTGAGCTCTGGTCTTGTCGTGAAAGGAGACCTGACATCATCTCCACCAGAGCTGAGGCCCTGCAGAGCTCATTGCTCAGGAGAGGAGACAAGGACAGGGCTGAACTTGCTGAGCCTGAGGAAAGCCTCACTGAGAAGGGCAGTCTCCTCAGATCACAGGGGGTGGGGCCTGGTGCAAGCAAGGCAGACAGCCAGTGTCCTCACTGAGTGGGGCTCTGCTTTATGTTACAGGATGGGAGAGGGAAATGGTACCATCCAACTCCTGTGTTCTTGGAGCCACATGTCACTGAATGTTTCCTCTCAGGAATGTGCTCCTAGACTACTGAATACTCTCCCCACTGTGCGCCCCAGGTGGTCTTCAGATGGCTGTTACCACGCTGTGAGCCCCCAGGTTCTTTGCCAGCCTTCTCTCCAGGAGCACCCCAGTGCCCTCCTGGTTCTATCCCATCCAAACCTGATGACCATTAAACTCTAGGATCTAAGACATGCTAGTTCCAAGAACTCAGAAAATTCAGCCCTTCTCCCTTTCCAAGCCAGTGGCTTTGGGGAAACCTCCTTAGGCATCCCCTGAGTGCTCCTCTGTCATGACACCTACTGCACAGCCGGGGCTCTCTGCCCTCCACAATGCTATACTCCTCTCCTCCCTAAACCATGTCTCCACACTATCTGCCATCTTCCATGTGGCCTCTACTCTCCTCTTACTTGGGGAGTTTGTCCTGTCACTCTTCAGCCCAATGTCTGGGGCATTTAGGATGACCTGACAGTTACCTGGTGGTGTTCATGACAGGACACATGAGTCTAGGATCCTTCTACTCCACTGCCATTGCTTGTCCTGCAAATCCTTGTTGTTTTAATCCTGTTAAAACTCATATTCATTTTATAAAGCTGGTACACAAACCAACACATAAAAATTAGTTTTGTTTCTACACAACAAAGAAAGATTCCCAAAACAGAGACATCATACATTTACAGCAAACCTCCTCCCACCCAAAAATGCTTCCAATTTAACATAATGGTAGAGGTCAAACCAGAAACAAAAAGTGCAATATACTGTGCAGGAATCAAAGAATGAATAAGTAGAAAGCCTAACTATGTTCTTTCACTGGAATAATTGAAACACAATAAATCTTGAAGGGATCTACACAAAATGCAATCTCTACCAAAACTCCAATGTCATTTTTGCACAAAGATCAAAATCCATCCTAAATTTACATGGATGTCATGGGATAACCCATACCCAAAATAATCTGGGAAATGAGGAGCATATATCCCGATTTATGGCATAAAACAAGGCACAGATGTCAAACCAATGTCCTACAGACATGACATCAGGAGTAGAATAATGGAAGAGTCTGGCTGAGCTAGATGTGCACATCTCCAATGTTAATATGTATGACAATGAACTGAAGATCCTATTAAAATTCATATTCCGATTTGGATGTTTGGGTGGCGTCTGAGTTTCTCCTTTTCACAAATGTGCCACTGATGTCTTACATCGACAATGTATGCTTCCCACAGAATTCCAGGACTGAATCACGATGAAAAGTTTCAAAGGTTCCTAAAAAGGGGAAAGAGCATAGAGGTGAGCATGGAGTCCTTCCCTTCCCTTCACTCTTCATTCAAGCCAACTCTACCCCTATAAAATTTTCTCTGGACCTCCTCTTATTTTTCTTTCTTCAATTCACTACGCCACCGTATTCATGGAAATAGCTCCCTCTTTCAGGAGAAATGCAGGTGCAATCTGCTGCTGGCTGCGACGCTGGATTTTGTCGCTTGGACCCCACTGCATCCGTGGCCTTTATCAATTTCAAGTTCCCCCTGCATTTTTACTAACACCCATGGCTTCAGGCTACAGGATCACTTCTTTGAACCTAGGCTTCCTTCTGAGAACGGACTTTGCCTAAAATGAGCACAGTTATACAACCTGGTTGCACTTTCTGGTCTTCCCTGAAGAATCCGCTTACACAGAAAAGCCTTCCTGAAACCTGTGGCCATTATCACACACTCCTCAATGGTGAGAGATGACAGAGACCACACTCAAGGAAATGGAGTTAAGAAGCTCTCACAGAAATGACTGTTCTTCCATGTACCCCCTGGGCTGCTCAGTCTATGAAGACCACAGGCTCTTCTTGGTCTTCTAGTTCACTTCTTCACACTGCTGGACAGACTTTTCACTTTCCCTGTCCCCTCCCTTCTACATTAAGGAACCCTTATCTCCACTGTGCTACAGATCAGTTTGCTTTCCTAGGACTTTATCCTACTATGAATACCTAGGATTAGCTTCTCTGGAAGAGTAGGGTTAGTTTTCTTTACTGCAACTTCTTAAGACACTAGTTTAATCTACATAGGTATATGCTTCTCGGTATCCATCTTGATTTCTTTTCTATTAATGTATAATGGACAATGTTCCACTAGTTCAGGTGTACAACATGGGCATTCAACAACTCTACTATGCTCACCACAAGCAGCTACCATCTTGCACCATAGAATGCTATCAAGATACCATTGGAGGAGTTCCCTCTATTCTTTTCACCCCATGACTAATTATTCCATAACTGGAAGACTGTACTTCGCATTCCCATTTCCTCAGGTAGCCTATCATCCTTCTCCATTCCACACTGGTAACAGTCAGGCTACTCATTGTATTTATGGGTCTGTTTCTGCTTCTTTCATTGTGTCTTGTCATGTGTGACAACGTGGTTTGAACCACGAAGAATTATGCAATGTCAAGTAACTCAGACAAAGACAAATACCATATATATTCACTTATGGGTACAATCAAAACAAGAACATAAATGAACAAACAACAAACAGGGCACCTGGGAGGCTCAGTGGTTTAAAGCCTCTGCCTTCAGCTCAGGTCATGGTCTCAGTGTCCTGGGATTGAGCCCCGCAACGGGCTCTCTGCTCAGCAGGAAGTCTGCTTCCTCCTCTCGCTCTGCCTGCCTCTCTGCCTACTTGTGATCTCTGTCAAATAAATAAATTCTTTAAAAAACAAACAAACAAACAAACAAACAAACAAACAAGAAACAGACCTATGAATATATATTTTATTTTGAATAAAGTTCATGGATAATCCTAAGAAATATAAAAATTCCAAGATGACACACATTCCATACTCTAATCTGTTCGCCTGTAATAATCTTCCAATACTGGCAGAGGACAAGAGGTTCCCAGGTCAAAAATCCAAGTGTTTTATGGCTCATGACACAGCGAACACCATAAACTTCTTCATCACACTGATTCCACTTCTCAACTGCCCACCCCCAACTGATACAGGGAGATGCTGCACATGCAGTGGGTTTGTGTTGGACACTCTGAGCATAGGCCACCCCAGTGTCTTCAAGGAACATCTAGCATAGCTGCCTGATCCTCGGCCATGGAAGGAGACATCTGTTTTCCTGTACAATGAACTTATTTGTCCTCTACCCAAGAGCCAGATGCATTCACTATATTCCCAAGCTTTTTAATACACAAACATGAGTGGAATGACAAGTATAACTAAAACATCCATCAAGGAAATGCTTGTGCAGATCACGACATCACCACATGACTTCAAGGAATAGTGACAAGACTGTAGAAGGCACATATATGAATGTATGATTCGGGGCAGATATACATAGCAGCAACCAATACATTTTCCTTCATGATCTTTTGCTGTTCACCTGGCAGTGATATACAGTCACATGCAGGGTAGATCACAAAGTCAATGTACCTGGAAGGTCTGACTTTAAGATGCTTTCAACCATCAGCCATAGGGCCACTTGTGAAGGTCTGGAAGACACCCAAGATGCACACTGTGCCACCAGGGACACATCTCTGGCCACTCTGTCAACCTAACAAAGAAGTGTGCATCCAACGTCATGACAGAAATCTTTCACCCAAAAGCTGTCAGTGCGGGTCGGACTCCATTACAGACAATGTCCAGTGAGTTGCCTATGCTCCCCTGTTTGGCAGTAAAAGCTGTAGAACTTATCCTACCTCCAGTGAAGTAAAGAGCGACAGTGGTACAACATCTATCAGGCTGCCACGATTGCAGGGACAGCCTGCAACACAAAGCTTATGGCAACTGTCCAACTCCTGGAGGCATGTCTGCTGTGGGAAAACAGGAATAATCATTCATCTGAGCACAGAGGCCCATGCATGATCTATGACACCACAACTGACATTGGGTGTCTGGTCCTGGGAGACTGTTAACGCTACTAGAGGAAGAATACATAAAGATAAGTCAATGGAGAATTCTGCTCTACGATCTTGGCTGTGTGAATCTATATCAAGACATGACTTGTGTAGGGAAGCCTGGGTGGCTCAGCCGGTTAAGCTTCTGCCTAAAAACTGGATCCTGATGCAGGGTCCTGGGATAGAGCCCTGCCTTGGGCTCCCTGCTCAGTGGGGAGTCTGCTTGTCTCTCTGTCTCTGGCCCTCCCCTGAACTTGTGTTCATTCTCTCTCTCAAATAAAGAATAAAATCTTTAGAAAAAAATGATTTGTGTAAGGAAATGGAAAGAAAACATAGTTCAACTTTTCCAGAATACATTTCAATCTGTTAGCCATGTTGGGGGGGGGAAGAAAAACTCAGACACTATGGAAACAACAGAGCACAGTCATTTATAATGCATTTCTGACTTAAATTTTACACAAAATGATGTGTTTATAGAGAAACACAAAGGATTCAGTCTCTGTGGTAGGATAAAAGAAAAAATTTCTAAGACGAGGGAAAAGAAATACACTAACCATGAAGGGTGAAATGAAGAATGAGATTACAATAAAATTCAAAACTTTTCTGTATCACAAGCTCAAGAGATAGAAATAGAGGTAGACTGAGTTGTGGGGACAAAAGATTCATCCTCACAATATACAGCATGACAAAGATTGAAGAAAAAAGTGTAACAGAAAAAAAAATGACCACAAGAACTCACTAGACACCTTGTAGAAGAGATTATCCCATGGTTCATGTCCAACTCTATAATAACAGAGGAGGACAACACCAGCAAAAAAGCAAATAAAACCCGGACTTAGTATCATCATGTATGAACCAGGAACCCAACATCAAAATCACATAAGCTACCAAAATGTGGACAAGCCAGAAACCCCATGCACTGCTGGTGGATGTGAAAATGGGCACAAGTGTTTGAGGAAGAACATGGTAGCATCTATTAAAGCTGAACGTATCTAACCTATTTACCAACAATCCGGTCCCACATAAACAGTCAGCAGATATGCGTGCACGTTCTAGTAAAAGACAAATTATAGATTTTACATACCAGTACTATTCATGACAGTCTGCAGTGAGAACCATTCCCCCTTTCCATTAATAGTAGAATGATGCAATCATTTGGTATTCATACAATGGAATTGAAGCAATGCATTCTTCTTCTCCTTCTCAAGATTTTATTTGTTTACATGAAAAAGTGCTACACATTACTTGGCATCAGGGAAATACAAATCAAAACCACAATGAGATACCACCTCACACCAGTCAGAATGGCTAAAATTAACAAGCCAGGAAACGACAGATGTTGGCAAGGATGCAGAGAAAGGGGTACCTTCCTACACTGTTGCTGGGAATGCAAGCTGGTGCAGCCACTCTGGAAAACAGCATGGAGATTCATCAAAAAGTTGAAAATAGAGCTACACTACGTCCCAACAATTTCACTAGTGGGTATTTACCCTAAAGATACAAATGTAGTGATCCGAAGGGGTACGTGTGCCTGAATGTTTATAGCAGCAATGTGCACAATAGCCAAACTATGGGAAGACCCTAGATGTCCATCATCAGATGAATGGATAAACAAGATATGGTATATGTATATAATGGAATACTATGCAGCCATCAAAAGCAATGAAATCTTGCCATTTGCAATGATGTGGATGGAAGTAGAGGGTATTATGCTGAGCTAAGTCAGTCAATTAGAGAGGGACAATTATCATATGATCTCTCTGATACGAGGAATATGAGATGCAGGGTGAGGGGTCATGGGGGTTGGGAAGGAAAAACTGAAACAAGATGGGATGAAGAGGGAGACAAACCATAAGAGACTCATAATCTCACAAAACAAAATGAGGGTTGCTGAGGGGTGGGAGGGTATGGAAAGGGTGGCTACATGATGGACACTGGGGAGGGTATGTGCTATGGTGAGTGCTGTGAAATGTGTAAGCCTGATGATTTACAGATCTGCATACCTGGACAAATAATACATTATATGTTAATTTAAAAATTATATATATATATAAAGATTTTATTTGTTTATTTGTCAGAGAGAGAGCACACAGTGAGGGTTGTGTAGGCAGAGCAGGCAGAGGGAGAAGCAGACTCCCTGCAGAGCAAGGAGACCCATTCAGGACTCAATCTCAGCACCCTAGGATTATGACCTGAGCTGAAGGCAGATGCTTCACTGATTTCGACAACCAGCCTTCTGGGGACCCATCCATTCTAATGAATGATGCACAGTAACACGCAGGAATACATATCAATTCACAAATAGAGAAAAAACAAAGCCAAATACAAGAGTCCCCACTGCCTGACTCCATTTATGTAAAGTACAAAATGAGCACAGCAACCTCTTGCCTTACAGGTGAAAAGAGTGCCGAGTTTGGGGGACGGTTACTGAGGAGCTCAGAGGGAATGTTAGAGGACAGTACTCTGTGTTCTGATCTCACTGGCTTGGAGACACATGAACAGTTTGTGAAATTCCACTGAGTTATTCCCTTCTCTTATGCACGTGTGACTTTACTTTAAAAACAAAAACTTACTCATGAAAAACAGATGTACGTAAATACGTAAGCATCACAATGCACATGTACTGACAGACTGAAATCACAGGTATGACGTAATGTCCTACCATGACCAGATTTGAAAAGCATGCTTAAGAAAAAAAAAAAAAGCATGCCTTCATTTCTAGCTAAAGCAATGTTACTGAATGCATAATGGTCACAGAGAAGGACTGAAATGTAGAATTATTTTCTGAATATGAACACAGGAAAACACAAAATAGAAATAGGAAAACAAAAAAATAGGTAAGGTATAAAGTAAAACATTAAAATACATGGTAAATCCAGGGGCGCCTGGGTGGCTCAGTGGGTTGAAGGCTCTGCCTTTGGCTGGGGCATGATCCTGGGGTCCTAGGATCAAGCCCCACATTGGGCTCCTTGCTCAGCAGGGGGCCTGCTTCCCCAACCACTCTCTCTCTGCCTGCCTCTCTGCCTACTTGTGATCTCTCTGTCAAATAAATAAATAAATAATCTTTAAAAATAAATAAATTAATAAAATAAAATAAAATACATGGTAAATCCAAATCCCAACATCTCCATTATAATATTAAACATGAATGAAGCAAACATTCCAGGTAACACTAAATGATGCTTCAATATATTTCACTGGCATTTTTCCTGTATCAATAAATAAAAAAAAAAAGGACTATCAAATTAAAAAAAAGAAAGAAAGAAAGAAAGAAAGAAAGAAAGTAAGAGCCCATATAGTGATAAGCAATCAAATAAGCAGCATGGCAACATAAACACCTCACAGAATAATTGTTAACATGAAAGGCATTTGTCTCTGTTAGCGTTATGGTTCAATATAAAAAAATTCATGATTTAAACATTCTACCTCTTGGATATCAAGCATGTATATGCGCAAATTCATACACACATATATACAAATACATACCCACAAATACATGTATAGGGGGAAACATCTCTTTTTAACCCAGGAGAGAGAAAACTGTTCCTCACAGAGGGAGGACCTCATCCAGATAGTGACAAAGTAGTTCCACCTTCGCTCAATGAGCAACTGTTCACATGAGACACCAGTGCGTGATTCTCAATACGAAAGGGTGAGGCTAACGCACCCCAGGACCCCAGAGACCAAGAAGGACACCCCTAGAAGGGTAACATGAGCAATTTCACGTGGATCCCAGCGCGCCTTCCCCGGGCCAACACAGTGCGCCACTAGCAGGGACCAGAAGGAACTACAATGGCTTCAGGAAAAAAAAGACAGCCCAGAGTGGACATCCAGCATCCCCCTAAGGGGAAACCACTCCCTGGGTGGCCCAGTGAGAGCTCACCTCATGAGGATCCCTGGTGGCATCTGTGGTGCTGGACCACTGGGAACCCTATAGACACGGAGTAGGTGGGCACGGCTTACAGCAACCAGTGTTCAGATCGTAGAGCTGCCAGACCAGACAGTGCTCCAACTCGTAGTGGCAATGAATCAGAGATCCACGAGAATCTGCCCACTTGCAGAGAGGAGATGAACCTACCTGGCTAAGGAGATTTGTCAGCAGCTGTGACTGACTTAGGTGTCCAGCCAATGCTTTGAACTAGAACATTCTCTGTTCTCTGGGTAGCTAAGCAAGTTCTAAGTCACTTCCCATGGCTGACCCTAGCCTCCAATCCTGCCCCACTGGAAGCCTGAACAGAGACCCTAGACAACCTCAGAGCCTCTCTAACAGGCTTCTGGGGAGAAAACCAAGCCAGCAGCACGGACCAAGCACTGAGCATAACCTCTTGCTCTGCATGAGCAGGGAGCCTCCTCAGTGAATCTGGGCAGCCTCAGAACCCAGCCTATGCTCCTGCCCAGCAACAGAGAATGGCCTTTGGTCCTGCCACATGTTCAGCATCACCTCTGGCCCCGGCTGATCACGAAGTTGCCAGCATAGGTTTTGGAGGCACTCAGGAGTCCACACGTGTCCATGGACAGATGTCTAGCCCTCTGTGCTCAAAGAGAATAAGTTTATATCCAAAATGATCGTCCATGGTTTATACCAGAAGCTTCGGAGGTCCATGGGATACCTCTAGAAGGAATGCTGAACAGTTGGCTACATTCAGATGATGGTGAATAAAACCACTCAAATTTGCCTTCCTGCCATTTCACTAAAGGAGAAGGCACAGATACAAGAGTGAGCAATTTCACAGGATTCCAATGAAAATTGGCATCACACAGATACTTCCACGTTTCAAATGCACATGGGCTATTATTTTTAACAAGGTGCACTATTCACATTCAAACAGAGGATTCAGCTTGAAACATGACTTGTGGGTGACTTTTTATCATTAAAAATGAAATCCAAACTATTCACTAATGTCTGACACGTTCCTCTGCATACTGCATACACAGTATGTCCCACCAGTTACTGATGAATTATCTACTATTAATGTGTTCAATGTTCGAGATTCCATGGATTAGGGCTAATACTACTGTCCTTTCACTGAAAGAAATGATTTAGATAAAGGAAGGTATAGGGAGCCTCTCACTATTGGTAGAGTCAGGGTTTGAATCTGGGTGCCCTACAGAGGAACAGGAGGCACACGGAACATATACCATTCTAGAAGGTGCCCATGTTTGGATTCTCTTTCCTCTTTGATACTCAATGGTTCACCCAGCTGTCCTCACACAGAACAGGTTCCATGAACGAACACTTCAAAGTCAACATTCTAGCCCATACCACACATATACAGGCTGAGTGGTTTTCTGGTTGAATCCTCAGAACTAGACACAAAGGATCAGGCATCCAAGGTACAATACAGGAAAGGCCCAACACAGGAGCCCACATTCACTCCTTGAGAACCAAGACTACACACCTGTGTGTCTCACTACATTACACACGGGCTACTACCTTCCCTGAAGAACACAACTGTGAATGTGTCCCCAGATACAGGTTCTCAAGGTCTAGTCCCTACACAGCCACCTGAGATGGGGTAAGAGAGGAAAGGAGGGGGGCTGCCCCCAGAGCTACTGACACGGTAACGTAAGGCTGGGCACAGCAATCCAAGATTTACAAGTGCTACCGGTGATTCTGACCCGGGACAATTTGCACAACCTCTGCAGGAACTAAGTCACAGGTCAATCCTGAGTTATCCCCAAAGAAGTCACTCTCAGAAACCCTCTGTGCTTGTGGTCATGTTAGTGTTGGGACACACATACACAGACACAACATACACAACACACATTTCCTTTATTCATTACTAAATCTGACTCTAACAGAGTCTGTCTTGGCTTTCTCCACTTCCAAGTCTCTCTTCTCTTCCAAATAATACCCATCCTAGGACAGAAACAGAAATAAGAACCACCAGGATTCTGCACCCCAATGGAGACAAAAATGGACCAAATTACCTTTTAGAATGCTCCAGAAACCAGTTAGGAGAACACAGCACCTCCACACAAGTACAAATGAAGAAGAGACACTGAAGAGACAAGGAAAGATTGGGACAGTTGCCCACAAGGCTGTTCACCCTAACACTCCTTGGCAACACTGTGAGAAAACTCCTTCCTCTCCTCAGCGCAGAGACAAATGAGTGACCTGAAGGTTCAATAATCTGGCTTCTTTTCACCTGTCTGACATGGAAGACACAGAGAAGGAGAGCACCTCTGGAGGCAGTGTGGTGGCTACTCCAACAGAAGGCTAGCTTTTGCTCAAATAAGGAAGAGATGACAGAGCTGAAGGCAAAGGGAGAGGAGGGGATCACTTGTTCTAAAGTAGTAACTCCCCTTCCTGAAACCGGGAAATTACTGTAATGCAGACTTGACAAATGCCCAGGACATGTGTGACAGAACCCAGAACTGCTATTATTAGTGTTCTCCTGAGGAAAGCAAGTCCATCCTTCTGGGCCCACAGGCTATTTTCTTAAATTCCAAAATACCACTCAAAGATCACAAGGCATAAAAAGAAACAGAAAAATATGCTCTGGGGTACCTGGGTGGCTCAGTCTGTTGAGTGTCTGCCTTCAGCTTGGGTCATGATCCCAGGGTCCTGGGATCGAGCCCCGCATTGGGCTCCCCACTCAGCAGGGTGTCTGCTTCTCCCTCTCCCACTACCCCTGCTGGTGTTCCCTCTCTCTCTCTATCTGACAAATAAACAAAAATCTTAAAAAAAAAAAGAAAAGAAAAAGAAAAATATGCTCCAATTAGAGGAACAAAACAAATCGCAACACTAGCCCTAAGTTAATAAAGACTCATATATTGCCCCCCCCCAAAAAAAAAATTCACTGGGAAGAATTCAAATTACCATCATAAAGATCCTCATGGAGGAAGAAGAGAACACACACAGGTGACAAAACGTTATCGGGAAAATGAAGCATGACCAAAATATAAACCCAAAGAGACAGAAAGTGCAACATCCATGAACCAGAAATTGGGAGACGATGAGAACAATTACTGAATTGAAAAATACACTAAGGGATCAGCAACAGACTTGAAGGACAAGAATGAATCAGAACTCTTAAAGACACCTTTTCTAAATTCTCTACTGAGGGGACCAAAGAAATAGGTGGAAAAGGACAGAATCTGAGGGACTCGTGGGACACCAACAAGTGATCCAATATGCACATTAAGGGGCCCCCATAAGGACAGGAGCGTGACCTCTGTGGACACAAGAGACAATTCAAGCTTGCTAAATTCTAAGTAGGATAAAGGGCAACACGTGAACTCAGCGACAGATTGTAATTAACCCATCAAACACCACAGATGAAAAGAGACTTTTGAACAGCATGGCAAATGCACTTCACCTTGTGCAAGAGCTCCTAGAAGAGCAGTAGTGGGATTCCCAGCAGTCCCAACAAGAATGGGGCCGGCATAATGTACTCAGCTACTGAAAGATTGAAGAGTACCACCAAGAATACTTTACTGGGCAGAAGTCTTTTCCACAGATGTAGAAATGAAGACATGCCCAAGTAAAGACCCTCTATGTTTACCAGTAGATCTGTCCTACAAGAACCATTAAAGGAACGCTCTCAATGAAATAAAAGGATTCTACCCAGAACCTGCAAGCACACGAGAACACAAAGCTCTCTGCTGAACATAAATATGTAGACTATTACATAAACCTGCAGTGTTGTAATGAGATACCAGTCATGTTTATTTCTGCTACACAGTTTTTTAAAAAAGATTATTTATTTATTTATTTATTTATTTGACAGACAGAGATCACAAGTAGGCAGACAGGCAGGCACAGAAAGAGGAGGAAGCAGGCTCCCCACTGAGCAGAGAGCCCAATGCGGGACTCGATCCCAGGACCCTGAGATCTGACCTGAGCCGAAGGCAGTGGCTTAACCCACTGAGCAACCCAGACCCCCACAGTTTTGTTTTGTTTTGTTTTAAAGTGTAAAATTCATCAGTGTAGGTCATAGAGTACACAACATAAAAGAATCTGTGATATCAGTAACAAAGTGGTACAGGGGTGGACACAGGAAGAGTTTTCTATGGAATTGACACTATGAGTTTTAAATGTTTTGATTTACAACTAATTCGTTTTAAGGAATCGCTAAGGTGACCACTATGAAAATACTAACAGAACATACAAAAGTCAATGAGAAAGTACCAGAGCCTATCATGGGTATTAATGCAACAATTTAAGATAAAATGTATGTTTTGAATTTCATATAGAAACATGATACAGAGGTATAAAATGCTTCAAAATTACTATGAATTCTAAAAAGTCTTTCTCTCATGCAGAGAGAATAAAAATTCACCCATAAATACATGGTGAAATTAATTCTATCTTTTTTTTTTAAAGGTTTTGTTTATTTATTTGACACAGAGAGAGATCACAAGTAGGTAGAGAGGCAGGCAGAGAGAGAAGGGAAACAGACTCCCGGACGAGCAGAGAGCCTGATGCGGGGCTTAATCCCAGGACCCTGAGATCATGACCTAAACCAAAGGCAGAGGCTCAACCCACTGAGCCACACAGGCACTCCGAAATTAATTCTATCTTGATGACAGGGGCACCTGGGTGGCTCAGTGGGTTAAAGTCTCTGCCTTTGGCTCAGGTCATGATCCCAGGGTCCTGGAATCGAGCCCCACATTGGGCTCTCTGCTCTGTGGGGAGCCTGCTTCCTCCTCTCTCTCTGCCTGCCTCTCTGCCTACTTGTGCTCTCCATCTGTCAAATAAAAAAAAAATCTATCTTGATGACAACTCAACAAGACATAGTACAACATTCACTGACCACTCAGCAAGGAGAGTAAAAGTAGGGGTCACATGGTACATATGTATGACATACAAACTCAAGACAAAGACACACATAATTTACTGGCAAAAAGCATAAAGCCTATTCATTTTGAGTTATACTCACATGGTCCTGAAATATACTGAGCTTCTTGTAACAACATACATAGACAAACCCCAATCCACACCTCGCTAATGTTGTAGAATGAGCCAGACAGAAAAAGCACATTATTAGAAAATTCCTGAACCAGAATAAGATAAAACTTAACCCAAGAAATTCTAAATAAAACATTGATGTATGACAGGAAAGGAAAGCTTCTATATAACTATAATTTCGAACTGTGTCCATGTACCCAGGAAAAACAAGCATTTGACTGGTATTTCATCATGAACCATAAAATTGTAAAGAATTTCATTAAAATCAATCATAAAAAGCTACAAATGAAAATTTTATGAACAATTAAAAAGTGTCAAGGAAATGTACTACATTATTAATATATTCCTTCTCCCACACAGGATGTAACCCTATACTCCATTCTTTTTTTTTCCTTAAAGATTTTATTTTTTATTTGACAGAGATCACAAGTAGGCAGAGAGGCAGGAAGAGAGAGAGAGAGAGAGAGAGAGAGGAGGAAGCAGGCTCCCCACTAAGCAGAGAGCCCAATGCGTGCTCTATCGCTGGACCCTGGGATCATGACCTGAGCCGAATGCAGAGGCTTTAACCCGCTGAGCCACCCAGGCATCCCCCTGTACTCCATTCTTTAAGACAGAGGAAATGAACACATCTTCATTTCTAAATCAATAAAACCGTGAAAGTTGGAAAATATGCTGAGAGACAGTGTATATGAAATTAATATTTGGAGTTAAATTCTGATACATTCTGAGGAAAGTAGAAGAAAAAGCTCACAAGTAATTTCCCATGAAGTAACATTGCATTACTGAACACAAGGATATTTCAAAACCTGGGGGCTCAGTCAGTCAAGCAGGTTCCTTCAGTTCAGGTCATGTGCTCAGGGTTCTGGGATCCAGCCCCACACTGGGCTCCCTGCTCAGCAGGGAGTCTGCTTCACCCTCTCCTTTTGCACTTTTCCCACTCATTCTCTCTCTCTCTGTGTCTCAAATAAATAAAAAAATTTCAAAGATTTTATTTATTTATTTCACCGACAGAGATCACAAGTAGGCAGAGACAGGCAGAGAGAGGAGGAAGCAGGCTCCCCAAGGAGCAGAGAGCCTGATGCAGGGCTCAATCCCAGGACCCTGGGATTATGACCTGAGCAGAAGGCAGAGGCTTTACCCCACTGAGCCACAGAGGCGCCCCAGGAAATAAAATTTTTAAACAAACTATATGGGAATATTACTAATTGTCTAACTCACTTCTTATAAACACATGCCCATGTCATATCAGGACATCTGATGTAAAAAATTCGGGGATAAATATCATAGAGAACTAATTAAAAAGTGAAAACACACATGATGAAGTCACAAGAAGTTCACACAAGAGAAAATCATATGATGATTCAATTATTAGAAAATAAAGTAATAAATGACACTTTATTAAAGGCTACTAGTTCAAGTTCTAAATGTGCTAGTTCTCCAATAGCATTTGTTATGTAGGAATTCTAGGAAACAAATAGAGACATCGCATTATTTCACCACCGAGGAATGGAACTCATAGAGTGGAAATTTCTATATGTAAAAAAAAAAAAAGAAAGAAAGAAAAAGAAAAAAAGAAAAAAGACCATTTGAAGGGAAATAATGCAGTACATTTTCTCATTTTAGGGTGGTGCTTTGTTATCTGAAGTTACTGAAACTCAATTTTGTAAGACTAAGATTAAACCCTCCATAATATTAGAAAGCAAAAGCCAGAAAACATTAGAAATCTGTCTCCAGTGTTCCGGAACTTTCCCCACCAAACCCCAGTGTGCATACAGCTACCCTGACCTACTTGTCCCATGATGAAAACCAGAATTGACAAAGGCTGTAGCGTACAGGTCCTCAGAAATAGGATGACTTCTCCAGGGCCCTCACAGCAATGGAGGGAGATTATGGAGGCCCTCCCCGTCCAAGGAGAGTCTGCTGGCCCTCCCCGTGGATGTGACGGACCATCACTGAAGCTGAAGGAGAATCCCTAGAGAACGCAAGAACTTGATAATATTGGAGAGCAGACGTTCCTCTTGGAAAGAGAGAGACATAAAACTAGGCATGTCTCCAACTGATTTTCATTCAAGGAGAGCTACTCAAACCACTGCTTAAGGTCTACCTTCCTCCTTCAGACTTGGACCTCCCCTCTGTCATCTGCCTCATTCATTCCCACCTACCGGGATGGAAGCCTCTGGTCTCCTTTCTCTTCACATCCCAGAGCTGCTTCTCTTGCTCCAAAAACATGATCAGGTCTGGCTTTGACAGAAGGAGACCTGTTTATGAGGAAAAAGAAAAATGACTATTGCTGCCAATTCTAACTTTCCATCAGGCTTGTGTTCAGCAAAGAGGAGACACTGTAGAATTCTAGAAAATGGTTGCCCAAAAGCTGTGGCCCAACAGTCCCTTTAGAACATGCAGGAGGCATTTCCAATGTTCACATCCTGACCTCCACTTCGAAGTAGTAGACATGGTAGTAAGAAGGGGAAATTTCAGTTTAAGATGTGAGCAGCACCATTCTATGTCACTAAATGTTCAGAATTGCCACTAATCTACACAAGGGATGATGTTATCTTGAGGAAGGAGAAGCTAAGGCTGAGATGGAAACATCATGAAGATGCTTCTCTCCATCTACAAAGCCCTACTTATTCCCCTCTCTGCCTGGATCTGAAATCCACTCATTCAAAGAGAACTCATCCAAGAAGCAGTCTTCACAGGAAGAACAAAACCCTCAGTGAGGTTTGGGAAATCTGGAAGGAATCTTCCTCACCCAGGAAAAGGAGGTGTCTATAGTTCTCCAACATCACATCCCTGTACATTTGCCGCTGAGTGTGGGCCAGGCATCCCCACTCCTCCTCAGAGAATTCTATGGCCACATCCCTGAAGGTCAGCTGTCCCTGTAATAAATACCACAGTCACCAAGTGGCCATTGACACAGTTCACGATGGTCCCTAAGATGAAACAGAAAGTTAGTGTCACCACCTAGGACCAGACTGGACCTCTCCTTCTCCCTGAGATGGGTGTGGAGTTAAAGAAAAAACTATGGGGCAGGGGGCTGCCTGGTTGAGAACTTTCACCACAAGAAGTCAACTCTATCCACTACACAGAGGTCACAGCCCTCCTTGTCCAGTGCAAAGTGTTGGTTGTGGGAAAGAAGCGAATGGTCAATAAATTCTAGACATGTTTTGATGTGAAATATTGGGGTTCTGAAGTGAATGATGAAGGAATTGTTGAGATATCATGGTACAAACACTGTGGTCCTAACTCAAGGCGACCGCTTCTATGCTTTCAGGTGGGGAGGGGGTGAGGGATAGCAGGAAGTTCTAAGGAATTTGGAAGCAAGTTTCCAGGACCCTCAGGGCCTCCCACCTGGTATTTTGATGAGGCCACACACTGTGTAGTAACACTTTAGTCAGGAGACCCTCCAGATATCTATCAGGGGTCCCAAGCTTGAAGGAGGGTGGCCAAGCTACATTTGTGGGATAGAGTTCAAGAAGTTTCCAAAGCAACTTTCAAGTGTTAAAGAGGAATTACAGGATCCTGGAAGTCTAGCTATTGTCAAGCTAACGCTGCTTTTTGCATCCAACAAAACATTAACCTTGAGGCAGTTCCCTGAGGAATGTCCTACTCTGCCTTTCTCAGGTATTTATCAACAGACTGGAAGTTGAAGGAAATTTAATTTTATCCACACCACTTTTGACGTTGTTCTCCTCATCAGAAACTACAAGCAAGGGGGACCCAGACAGTTCAGTTGGTTAAGGGTCTGCCTTCAGCTCAGGTCATGATCCCAGACTCCTGGGATGGAGCACTGAGTTGGGCTCCCCACTCAGTGGGGAATCTGCTTCTCCCTCTTTCCCTTTTGTCACTCTCATGCACTCTCTCTCTCAGCTGAGAAAATGTGAAAAGAAGGAAAGAAAGAAAGAACCTACAAGCAAGAGAAATGCAGAAGAAAGAAGTTTATACCTGAAATGCGATAGTTCCTGCATATTCCTCAGTATCCCATGTTCCTTACAAAGGACAGGAGGGAAAACAGGAACATGACAGGGGAGGATCTGGCAGACAGCACCAAGCCAATGAAAGAAGTTCCCATCAGCTGAATGGAAACAAGTTGCTTTCAGCGCCTAATGCACATTAAAGGACACACCATCACTGGTGTTTTCCTGTGGACTGAAAGCAGGAATTCAGAATGTAAATCTAATTATGCAAATACAGTGGATATACATACACAATTCAAATACTATTCCTTCTGTAGGGACTGCTTTTAGGCAAGGAGGCTTGAGCAAAGGAGTGAAGAGAGGGCCCCAGTGTCCCCTTGGCTGAGTCTAGACAGGGCCATCAGGGGACGCACCTCAACATTCCCAAGGCCCTAATGAACCAATGGGCTTCTGAAACCAAGTACTATGACCAAAACTGGGAAGGTTCCACATGTTCCCCATAACTCCCCCTTTAAGAAACCCTCCTACCTACTGTTCCTTGCAGACAAGCTCTCCTGTGCCCTTCTGCCTGCTGGTCTTTTAGGTCTTCAATTAACTTCTCCAGCCTTTGTCCTGCCTCAGGGGATTCCGGCAGCGCTGCTGGATGGGCTTCCAGCCAATCATGGACCCTTGTCTGGGGCCACCATGCAACTGACAGAGACACTACACTGAGACAGCACGCGTCCCTGTGCTAGTAACAGCTAGTTTAGTCCTTTTTAAATTAATTCCCAAAGATTTATATAATCTTCTTTTTAAAGATTTTATTTATTGGAATGCTTGGGTGGCTCAGTAAGGTGGGCATCAGCCTTTGGCCTAAGGCTCAAGAATGTCTCTCACACTGGGGGGTGGTGGTGGTTTCCTTGCTCAGCGGGGAGCTTTCTCCCTTTGCCCACTGTTCACCCTACTTGTGCTCTCACTCTTTTCTTACAAATAAATACAATTTTTAAAAAATATTCTACTTTCTTCAAAGAGAGTGAGAGAGAGAGCAAAAACAGGCAGAGAAGCAGAGGGAGAGGAGGATGCTGGCTGATTTGGAGCCCACTGTGGGGCTGGATCCCAGGTCTCTGGAATCACGCAGGACCTGAGCTGGTGGCAGAAAGCAGACTCAACCAACTGAACCACTCTCGGTCCCCAAGACTGATTTCTACTTTAGAGGAGATGTGGAAGGGCAGGAGAGGAAGAAAGAGAATGTCAAGCGGACTCCCCTCTGGGCACAGAGCCAGAAGCGGGGATACCAGTCCAGGACCCTGAGATCCCGACCTGAGCTACAACCAACAGTCCAAGCTTAGTCAACCGAGCCCCGAGGCACCCTCCTCTAGTGCATTTTAAGTAGAATATCTCTTTCACGTGCTAAAGGTGGACACACACACACACACACCCGTTTTTAGAATGAGAACTTTTCAAGTTTTTCTGGACTCAGACCCTCCCAGTGTACGTCTGCATTTCCTTCCTCCCTGGCTGCACACAGCTGAGCGAGAATCCAGAGAGCCCGAATGAAAAATGATTTCCCTCCCTGTTATCCCAGGATCAGACCACATCAGTCACAGGAATCTCGGACTCGACACCTTCCCCTCTGGATCTGCCACCAACGGAATATTGTCACCCCTCGCGGACTTTAATTCAAAGTGACAACGGCTGATGCCCTATTGAAGCCAGGTTGGGGACACAAGACAGAAGGCTCTGGGACATGGAGAAACATTCTACAGACCTAACCGTGAGTATCACTTCTGACCACATCTTAAAAACAGGTGAACGCGGAAGCGAGAAGCACCAGGACTCGAGGCATCCGCATCTGCCGCTTCTAAACTCGAGGGTCTGCGGAGAAACTGAGGACACGGCTCCGCGGGGATACCAGGCTCACCTGAGAACCGGCCATTTCTGCCTTCGCCTCCACCTCTAGATTTCGTCCTCACGAGGGATCTGTGGGAAATCACAGCTGCATCAGGAGAAAATGCCCTGAAATCCAGCAACAGAGCTCCTTGTCCTCACACCGCTCAACCGCGGGCTGCAGGGACCCGACCCTCCCAGACTCACGGAGCAGAGACCCTGTCACCCCTCCAGGACCAAAGCCTCAAACCCACTCTCAGAAAACCACCGAAAGTCCTCGGGCTCCCCCCGGACTCACTGAGAATCACCTGAGCCCTTAATTAACACAACAGTGTTGTTTTCGCCCAAACCAACTGACAGAATCTGAGGGGGAGGCCCGAAGAGGAGATCCTTCCTGAAACTGCACAGGTGACCCTGCTGGGAAGGAACTGGGGAGGTGACCAGGCCGAGCAGGGGAACCAAGGCTGGGGCTGGGAGCAGAGTTCGAGCCCTGCCTTCTCCACCATCAGACTTTCTGGAGACTGGTTCCTTCTCTCTCTTTCTGCTACAGAGAGGGAGACCCCTGACAGACTGAACTTTCCCGTATTAAAGCAAATGTCTCTTGCAAAATAAACACAGGCTCTCAGAGCTTTTCCTTTCTCTGTGTTTGATTCAAAATAACCAGCAGAAAATAATGCTCAGGCCAAACAGACATATTTTCGGGTGACTAAATACTCCCCTCCAGTAGGTAAGTGTTTCTGTTCCTAAGGACCTGCCACACAGTTTTCCACACTGCATGTTCTTTTTACCCTACCATCAGGGATATACAAGAATTCTAATTCTCAGCATTCTCAGGAAAATTGGGTGTTGTCCTTTTTCTTTTTTTAGCCATTCCAGAAAACACTGAGTGGTTTCTCACTGTAAAGTATCAATTCTTACAACTGCTGTCTTGGTGACTGAAATGAAAACCACTTGTGAGGCATCAGGTTGAGCAAAGGAAAAAGCAATTAATGCTTCAGTGAGACTCCATTTCCAAGTAAGTAACCTTTCTCTTCTCCACAGACCTCTTCGCCTCACTTCTCAGCCCTTTCTTACAGGAACCTGGTTCTTAGAATATAAGTGAGGTTCGGTGGGGTGAGGTCCGGAGGTGATGACCAAGAAAGAATTCCTCAGACATTTTTGGTGCAAAATGGTGGTTTATTGAGGCACAGGGACAGGACCTTGGCCAGAAAGAGCTGCTGCCCCGGGGCTGTGAGGAGTGGTTCATTATATACTTGCCAGTGGGAGGGGTCAGGGATGGTGTAAGTCTCTAAGGAGTTTTGGAACCAAGGTTTCCAGGACTGGAGGAGCTAGGTATTATTGGGGAAAAGGTTATTCATTATTGGTAATAAAACCTTTGACATGAGACCCTTTAGATGAATGTCAGTGGGCCTTATGCTTGGGAATGATTGTCAACACGTATCTTGGAGCGTTTAGAGATAAAGTTTACAAGGACTTGTTACAGTAGATTTCCAGGATCCTGGTTGGGGGTAGGGGTCTGTCAGGCTAGGATTGCCCTTTGCCCTTAGCAAAGCCTGAAGGTGGAGGTTGTTGAGTCCCTAGCGGAGAGTCACTCTGCCTGCATCAAGGGCTTGTCAGTGGGTAAGGAAATTGAATAATTTTTCTTCTGCCTCTGCTTCCCACATCAGTGAGACTCCATTTCCAAATAAGTAACCTTTCTCTTCTCCACAAACCTCTTCTCCTCGATTCTCAGCCCTTTGATTCAGGAACCTGGTTCCACCCTGACAAGATGATGAACAGGGCTGGCAGCACAGACACAATTCTTCTGGAAATCGGACATAATCCCATATTTCCCTACAAACCCCCAGCCCTTTCCCCAGGTGGGCTGCAGGTTTCACAGCCCCAACCTGCTGAGGCCTCCTTGGCTGGCAAAGCAATGAAGCTCCGGCTGCCCTTGATCCCCAGCTCTGTCTGCACGTGCTGTTCTGGGTGTGAAGCATGGAGGTCAGTTCACACAACAGAATGAATGTGAGGAGAGGAAAATTTGTTTTTCCTGCACTGTTCTCAATTCTTCGGCTGGTCTAAGACTTAAAATGATGTAAGACATTTTCAGTAGAGAAAGCAATGAAGTTCTTAATTATGGGAATGAGAAAGACATGAGGCAAAAAGACAGGTGTTTGAAGCTTCTGTGTCACGGTGACTTAAGAAGGAGGAGGTGGGGGGGGCGCCTGGGTGGCTCAGTGGGTTAAAGCCTCTGTCTTCAGCTCAGGTCATGATCCCAGGGTCCTGGGATCGAGTCCCACATCGGGCTCTCTGCCCAGCTGTGAGCCTGCTTCCCTTCCTCTCTCTCTGCCTACCTGTGATCTCTGTCTGTCAAATTAAATAAATAGAATTAAAAAAAAAAAAAGGAGGTGGTAGGATTTCGAATTTCCAAAGAGGGGATTATATTCAGAGGAGAAAGGAAAGATGAAATATTTATCAAACAATGGTTAGTCCTCCAAGTAGGCAACTCTTCTTCTTCTTCTTATTTTTTTTTTTGCAATTTTACTTTTTTCCCAATGTTCCAACATTATTTATGCACCACACCCAGTGCTGCATGCAATACGTGCCCTCCTTAATACCCACCACCAAGCTCACCCAACCCCCCACCCCATCCCCTCCATAACCCTCAGCTTCTTTCTCAAAGTCAACAGTCTCTCATCCTTCATCTCCCCCTCTGATTTCCCCCAACTCACTTCTCCTCTCCTTCTCCTAATGTCCTCCGTGTTACTCCTTATGCTCCACAAGTAAGTGAAACCATATGATAATTGACTCTCTCTGCTTGACTTATTTCACTTAGCTTAATCTCCTCCAGTCCCATCCATGTTGATACAAAAGTTAGGTATTCATCCTTCCTGATGAAGGCATAATATTCCATTGTATATATGGACCAGAGCTTCTTTATCCATTCAGGTGTTGAAGGTCATCTTGGCTCTTTGCACATTTGGTGACCATGGCCATGGCTGCTATGAACATTGGGGTACAGATGGCCCTTCTCTTTACTACATCTGTATCTTTGGGGTAAATACCCAGGAATGCAGTTGCAGGGTCATAGGGTAGCTCTATTTTTAATTTCTCAAGGAATCTCCACACGGTTTTCCAATGTGGCTGCACCAACATACATTCCTACCAACAGTGTAAGAGGGTCCCCCTTTCTCCACATCCTCTCCAACACTTCTTTCCTGTCTTGTAAATTTTGGCCATTCTAACTGGTGTAAGATGGTATCTCAATGTGGTTTTGATTTGAATCTCCCTGGTGGCTAATGATGTTGAACATTTTTTCATGTGTCTGTTATAGGTAGGCAACTGTTTGTGATATAAACTGTTAATCTCTGGTTTCCATGTAGGAAAGAACGCTATGGTTTGATACCCATGGCAAGGAAAGAATTCTTGAGATATCTATGGTGCAAAAGGTGATTTTGTGAAAGCATGGGGAAAGGACCCAGGGTCAGAAAGACCACACTCTGTCATGAGACGTGGCCCATTATATACTTTCAAGTTGGAGGAGGTTTGATATAGCACAAGTATCTAAGGCATTTTGGAAGCAAGGTATCCCAGACCTTGAGGGGGCTATTGGTTCTTGGGAAAAGGTCATTTATTACCAACCAATAATCCTTTCTCATGTGACCCTTCTGATGTTTATCAGTGGACCATCTGCTTGGAGGATGTTTACCAATAGGTAGCTAGGGGATTTGAGAGAAAAGGGAAGTTTCCAAAGGAAATGTTTTATGTTAAAGTAGACTTACAGGATCCTGCTGGGGGTTGGGGAGTTCAGATCGGGATTGTCTTTTCCCATTAGCAACCTATTAACATCATGGCAGTTGAGTCCTTGGAGGAATGTCACTCTACCTGTTTCAAGGATATGTCAATGACCTGTAGGTATAAGGATATTAGTATGTTTTCTTCTGCCTTTGTTTCCCACATCATTATCAGCTTTCTTCCTAATAAAGATCCTCCATCTAATTGATTCTTGAATACACACACACACACACACACACACACACACACACACATATAACTCAGCATCATAGCAGAAGGCAATAATGCCATTTGTATCACAGGACAAACCTTGAAGACAGGTTTCTAACTTTTTTTTTTAAGATTTTATTTATTTATTTGACAGACAGAGATCACAAGTAGGCACAGAGAGGCAGGCAGGGAGAGGAAGGGAATCAGGCTCCCCACTGGGCAGAGAGCCCGATGCAGAGCTGGATCCCAGGTCCCTGGGATCAAGACCTGAGCCAAAGGCAGAGGCTTAACCCACTGAGCCACCCAAGCGCCCCTTAAAATAATAGATTTAAACAAAACATATTTGAGTACAATTGATCCATCAGTAAGATATTTGGTAGCAAAATCATGCCAAATACAACATTTGAAATTATATCTCAGCAAGAAAGTTTCAGCAAACACAATGATCAGCAGTCAACACTGAGAGCATTTTCATGACAGTGAGGCTGGGACTAGGGGCCCAGTCTGGGCTCTCCCCATTCACCACACACAGGATGCCTGAGCGGGGACCCAGAGAAACAGGTAAAGGCGGAAACAAGACAAGGGCAATAGGAGGCTAGAACTGCTATTATTCATGGAGGACATGATTACATACCTGAAACAGCAGAGATTGTATTTCGAGGTCAGACTAACAAGAGAATTGAGAATGTCGGGGAGGGAGAACTTCCCCTGCCCTGTGGTCCATCTCACTTGCCTTAGAATCAAATTGACATGAGACAGGCGTACGTCCATGGAACCCACATAGAGATGCAAGTCCAAGGACAACAAGGCACCACGAAGCTTACTTGAGGTAAGGAGAGGGGCAGGGAAGAAGACTCCTTGGCAAGGTGAAAAGAGAAGCTTGGAAAAACAAGATTGTTCCATCAGGCAGACGAGGGGCCTCGGTTAACACTTGTCTTCTGCCGCAGGCTCACCCTTCCGATGTGTATTAGGCAGTTATGTGGGAAGCAGAGGGCCTTTCCTGCATCTGCTGGGTTTTTATTACTTTTAGCTCAGAACAACCTTTATGTGCCACTCTTTGGAGCAGCCTGCTTTGTGTCCCTACAAGAACGCAGAGCAAACCCTTAACACAGTGACATCAGTCTTTCTTCTTTACTAGCAGTAATTAAAGAATAATGCAAACAAAAATCGAACGGGTTGCATTTCCCATCAGCAAAGACACTGTGACTCTTTCTTATGAGGCATTTCTAGATCTGCACAAAGGAGAACATAACATTAAACATATCAGGTGGTCTGGTTAAATTAGTTTTTGACTTAATATAAGAGATCATCAATATCCTTACAATTAGGAGTTGAACTGTGCTTTTTCTCAGAGAAGATATTGTTAAGTCCTAACCCACCCCCCCGCCTCGGCCCCCGGCTTCCTCAGTGTGATCTTACTGGAAGTGGGGTCATCGCTGATATAATGAGTTAAGATGAGGTTATCCTGGGGTAGAGCAGGCCTCTAATTCAATATGACAGGTGTCCCTATAGAAAGACATGCATCTTGTGAGGATGAAGGATTGGAGTGATGCGCCACAAGCCAGGGAAAGTCAGACACTGCTCACCAAGACCAGAAACTAGAAGAGCAAGGAAAGATTTTCCCCGACAGGCTTCAGAGGGAACAGGGCCCTGCAGACACCTTCCACACTCAGGACTAGGAATCAATACATTTGTTTTTGTTTTATTTTGGCTTCTCTTTCTTTCTTTCTTTCTTTCTTTCTTTTTTTTTTTTTAACATTTCTGTTTTAGGCCACCCTATTTGTGTTTTTTTTTTTTTTTTTAAGATTTTATTTATTTGAGAGAGACAGAGAGAGAGAATGCACATAGGCAGGCTCCCTACTGAGCAGGAGCCTCTTGAGGGACTTGATCCTAGGACCCTGAAATCATGACCTGAGCTGAAGGCAGACATTTAACAACTTAGCCATGCAGGCATCCCTATTTGTGGTACTTTGTTAAAGCAGCCCTAGGATTCCCATATGTTTAACAAATGCACAATGAAATTGTGTAAAATTATGTACTGGACACGAGTCTTTTCAATATATAATTATTATAAAACTCTTGAGACCTCATCTGTGAGACAATTTAAAGGAAAAACACTGGAAATTTAACAAAAATAATAAATTTGGAATCAAATTTAAATGAAAGTTGAGGATACAGGGATAGGAAAAACAAAACAAAAGAAAACAAAATAAAGCAAACCCAAAACGAAAAAACCAAAAAAAGCAGAACAAAACAAAACAAAAAAAACAAACAACAAACAAAACCCCCAAAACCCTTGTATGGGGAATACTCTTCCCAGTGGGGCACTGGGGCTGTATACATGCCACTAAAAGAGAACTTCGGGTGCCTCCATTTTGGCCTCAAACTTTCTGGTTGGATTCTTCTTTCCAGCTCGAGTCTCAGCTCACATGGAAGATCCTGAGAGCAAATCATCCTGAGGGAAACTGAAACCACCCCCTCAAGCAGTTAAGGATGGCCCTGCGCCAGCCAGTCCCCACCAGTGATTGACTCACAGACACCATCGCTTTGACTTCCACTGCCTACCTGCACTACTACTCATCCACCCACCTTTGCCCTACATTTTCCTTAGAAACCTGGGAGTATTTTCAGTATTTTGGAGACAGTCTTTGAGAGGCTACTCTGCTGTCTTCCCACTGTCCACCTCCCAGAAGCAAATCCCTTTTTCCTTTCACCACCACTGGTTTCTCTGCCTTTGAATTTTGTCAGTGGGAATGGCAGAACCTGGTCTGTTTGGGACCCCAAAAGATGCAGATCCCAGCCCTCTGCTGTGATGTGGGAAACAGAGGCAGAAGAGAAATGATTAAACGCCCTTACTGTCTACAGCCCAATGACAAGTCCTTCAAACAGGCAGAGCGACGTTCCTCTAGGAACTCAGCTGCCTTGATGTTAACACTTTGCTAAGGGCAAAAGGCAATCCTAGCCCAACTCCCTGGATCCTGCACATCTACTTTAAGATGTAAAAACTCCTTTAGAACTTTCCCATAGCTCTAACCTACCCCTCCCCCACAACCCCGCCAAGATAATGTGTTGGCAATCATCCTCCAAGCATACGACCCACTGATATACACCAGAAGGGTCTCATGACCAAGGTTTTATTAGATGGTAATAAATGACCTTCCCTTAACAGCTAGCCCCCTCAAGATCCTGGAAACCTTGTTTCCGAAATTCCTTAGAGACTTAGCTGTCCCTAACCCCCTCCCAACTTGAAAGTATATAATGGGCCACCGCTCATATCCCCAGTGCAGCTGTTTCTGCCCAAGGGTCCTGTCCCGGGGCTGTAATAAAACCACCTTTTTTTTTTTTTATTTTTAAGATTTTATTGATTTATTTGACAGACAGAGATCACAAGTAGTCAGAAAGGCAGGCAGAGAGAGGAGGAAGCAGGCTCCCTGCTGAGCAGACAGCCCCATGCGGGGCTCGATCCCAGGACCCTGAGATCATGACCTGAGCCGAAGGCAGAGGCTTTAACCCACTGAGCCACCCAGGCGCCCCATAAAACCACCTTTTTGCACTAAGACTTCTCAAGAATTCTTTCTTGGCCGTCACTTCGGGCCCTAACATCCTTCTTACATCAAGCTGCTGTTGCACAGCTGCCCCCGAGGCACAGCACGACTAGCACATCCCCCGCATGGGATGTACCTGGGGATGGAACAAGCACGACTTGTCACGGGACACGAGTCTGTCACCTGCAGGGGTAGCAACAGTGAGCAGAAGCCCAGGTGAAAGAGGCCCTTCACGATGCTGTGGGGGTGGCGCCTCAAGACAGGGTGAGGTGTGCAGAAGCCCAGGATCAGGGAGGGCACTGGGCAGGGGGCGGCCGCTGGCGGGACGGCGCCCCCGCGAGGGGCATCGAGCCACTAGTGGGGACTTTCACACGGCACCGGGTGCGTGAGGAAGGTGGGCCAAGGGTACCAAGCAGAGAAACGAAGAGGCGGGTGGTGTCCCCACGCCAGAGCTGGAGAGGGGGCAGGGATGGCCTCCCGGCGATTTTAACCGGCAACGGACGCGAGACGCAGCCCTCGGATTGGGTCGAAGCGACGTCCGGGCTCATCGCCGGCGGACAGAGGGGCCTTTAGTATCCTACCGACCCCCGCACCCACGTATGGACCTTGGCCGACTGAGGGCCGCCGCGCTACAGCCTGAAGCGGAAACAACGTGACCCTCAGCAGTGAGACCGCCACTCCTCCGGATCCGCTTCCGGGTCTGCCGGAAATACGCCACGGCCGTGCTGGGAGGGGCACGGGGCGGGGCCGCGGCGGACGCGGGGGCGGGGTCTACGAGTGGGCGGGTCTACGAGTGGGCGGGGAGTCGGCTTCCCGTGCGCCCCGCCCCATCCGCCAGACTGAGCTTGCTCTTCTGGTTTGGATCCGTTTGTGTTGCTCCGGCATCACGTGGAGCCTCTAGCGCTGCCTCCGGACTCTTCTACAGGAAACGTTTCCATCTGTTCAGGGTAAAAGCTTACTGTGCTGTGGACACTTGGGCCGGAAGCTGAGATGTTTTCCTCCTACGAGGCCGGAAAGGTTTGAGTCTGAAGCTGCCTCTGCCAGCAGGTGGAGACGAGAGGGGGCGCTGGGACCTCGGCGGGGATCTGTGTCCACCGTGGCTCCACACCGGGCTGCACCCGTGGCTCCGCCGGGGACCTGGACCTGCAGCCCAGACAGGGAGAATGGCTCATTTAGGTGACGGAAGACCGGAGCTGTCTGCCCAGGGTACACGAGCTGGAAGGGTCAGGCATACCGCGCCTGTGCAGAACGTGCAGCTTTGTACCCACTTCCGCCAGAACACAGCTTCCGTTCTTCACCCCCCGCAGGGCAGCTGAGCAACCAGAGGGTTCAGGTCCTGCAGTTTTCCAGGGACAAGGATGGGTGGGTGGACAGGAATCTGATGGTTTAGGTCACCAATCTGTTGCTTTAAACCATCAAATAGAGGCACCTGGGTGGCTCAGTGGGTTGAGTGTGGGACTTTTGATTTCAGCTCAGGTCGTGATCTCATGGGTCCTAAGATTGAGCCCCTCCTAGGGCTCGGTCTTCAGCGGGGAGTCTGCTTGATATTCTCTCCCTCTGCCCCTCCCTCAGTGCACACAGGCTCTTTCTAAAATAAGTGAGGAAATCTTTATTTATTTATTTATTTATTTTTATTTTATTTTTAAGATTTTATTTATTTATTTGACAGATAGAGATCACAAGTAGGCAGACAGGCAGGCAGAGAGAGAGAGAGAGGGAGAAGCAGGCTCCCTGCTGAGCAGAGAGCCGGATGCGGGGCTCGATTCCAGGACCCCGAGATCATGACCTGAGCTGAAGGCAGAGGCTTTAACCCACTGAGCCACCCTGGTGCCCCAAGAAATCTTTTTTAAAGAATCAATTTAGGGATGCCTGAGTGGCTCAGCTGGTTGAGTCACTGCCTTCAGCTCAGGTTCTGATCCCAGGCTCCTGGGATCAAGTCCCATATTGGGCTCCCTGCTGGTCGGGCAGCTTGCTTCTCTCTCTGCCTCTGCCTGCTTGTGCTCTCTCGCTCTCTCTCTCTGACAAATACATAAATAAATAAAATCTTTTTAAAAAGCAGTTTAAAAAACCCTTGATAATAGGTACTGGTTACTTGGTTCATCTATCTTCAGTGTGTTGATCTATATATTATATGCTGGAGGTGAGCCATAAATCCATGTATCTTCAAATAGTTGGATGATATCTACTTTTTTTTTTCAGTTCGCTGAATTTTTTTTTGCCCTACTGTAATCCCACACTTGATAGATGTTTTGTTACAGAACCCGAAGTCCAGGTTCCCATGGCTCAAAAGTCCAATACCCAAGAGACAAGACATGAATTTTTGTTTTGTTCTTTTTTTTTTTTTTTTTTTTAAAGTATACTCCACACCCAGCGTGGGGGGCAATGTGGGGCTTAAACTCAAGGCCCTGCTATCAGGAACTGAGCTATGATCAAGAGTTGGAGGCTTACCTCCCTGAGCTACCCAGGTGCTCCCCAAGAGATGAGTAATGATTGGAAAGGAATTTGAGCTTGATTCAGGAGTCTGGCCACCTGGAGAGAAGGCAGACTCTGATGACACCAGCTACAGATGTCATCTCAGTGCTTAGAATTTGTACAAGGGGGTCTGGTTCCTTATGCCCCAGGGTTGTGCAAGGGTGTCAGGGGTCTGCTTCCTTAGTTCGTGGAGATTACACAGGGGGTCTGGTTTCTGTTTGGTGAAGTGCAGAGGTGCTCTGCTGTTTCTAGGAAAGAATGTATGGTCTATAGATACTCCAAGATAAGATAATCAATCACAAAGGCTAAGAGTGTTTGCTATAGTTTAAAGACTTCTAGATTGACTGGAGGGGCCAAGGCAACTTCACTATGTGTGCGTTCAAGTGGAATAAAGAGTATTTCTTAGGGGCACGTGGCTGGCTGGCTCAGTGGGTAGAGCATGCAACTCTTGGTGTCAGGGTCATGACTTTGAGCCCAACATTGGGTGTAGAGCTTACTTAAAAAAACCAAAACACATAGTTTACCAAAAGTGTAAGAATAAACAGTACTTAAATACAAATATTTTATTGTAGAGAACTATCATAAGCTATTTCAGCAGAGATAAAAACTAATGAGTTTGTGATTCATTCCAATCATCAGAGGGAAACATGTACCAATAACACCAATCCTAGGATGCCAGCATTCCCCTGAAAGGAAACCAAGTTTCAAAATCTTTCACAGGTTTCAAATTTCTCACTTGTTTCAAAATCTTTCATAAGATTTCCTGACAATCTGGTGAGATATTGGCTGTTGATTATCTTTAAAATGACCAACTCTCACGGCACCTGGGTGGCTCAGTGGGTTAAGCCTCCGCCTTCAGCTCAGGTCATGATCTCGGGGTCCTGGGATTGAGCCCCATATCGGACTCTTGCTCGGCAGGGAGCCTGCTTCCCCCCACACCTCTGCCTGCCTCTCTGCCTACTTGTGATCTTTCTCTGTCAAAGAAATAAATAAAATATTTTTAAAAAATGATCCACTCTCCTCAGACAATGAAAACATATGAAGAAGATACAAAAGCATGAAAAAAGTTGGAACATATAATGCAAGCTGATGGAGAAGTGGTCCCAATTCTTTTTTTAAAAAATTTATTATTGAAGTTTAGTGGACATACAATGTTATATTAGTTTCAGGTGTACAGCATAGTGATTTGACAATTCTATATGTTGCTCAGTGCTCACCATAATAAATTTACTCACCATACAATGTTAATTACAGTATTATTGACTATGTTTCCCATATTGACTTATTTATTTTATAACTGGGAGTTTGTATGTGTTAATCCCCTTCACCTATTTCACCCATCACCCCACCATTTCTCTCTGGCAAGCGCCCATTTGTTCTCTGCACTTAAGAGTTTTGTTTTTTTTGTTTGTTTGTTTTGTTTTTTAGACTCCACATATAAATGAAATCCTGTGGTATTTGTCTTTCTCTGACTTACTTCACTTTGCATACTGCCTAGGTCTGAGTCTTTAATTTGTTTTAGTAGTCTCTGTATCCAACAAAGGGCTTGAACTCACAACCCCAAGATCAAGAGTTGCATGCTCCACTAACTGAGCCAGACAGGCGCCCCAATCTTGATATTTCTTAAAAAAAAAAAAAAAAAGATTTTATTTATTTATTTGACAGAGAGAGATCACTAGTAGGTACAGAGGCAGGCAGAGAGAGGGGGGGAAGCAGGCTCCCCACCAAGCATAGAGCCAGATGCGGGGCTCGATCCCAGGACCCGGAGATCCTGACCTGACCTGAAGGCAGAGGCTTTAACCCACTGAGCCACCCAGGCGCCCAGTCTTGATTCTTAATAGCAAAAATCTTTCCCCTCTGAGAACTGCTACCAAAGCCACATCCTAATACTTTGAAAACTTCGGTGTTCATAGATATTATAAGATATAGTTGAATTTGACAAGTACTTATGCCTGTAGAGTTTTCAATATGGTCATCTAGGACTGTACATCTCAAAATCCCCGATGGTAGCCACATGATACAATTCCATCAGAATCTCCGGCATATTTTTTTGAAACTCCCCAGGTAATTCTAAAGGACTGCCCTGTTTGAGAAATCACATGTAGGATGTCTTGAGGCAGATTCAGTCATGGGCTGAGCTTGTTTCCCCTGCAGATGGCTTGAGTACAACCTGTGGTCTGCAGGTAGCCAGAACATCCCTTTCAGTGTGTGATCGAATAAGGTCCATAGAGAAATGTAGAAGCTGGGCAACTTGGCTGGCTCAGTCAGGACAGCGTCCACCTGTTGATCTTGATGTCATGGGTTTAAGCCCCAACCTTGGGTGTAGGGATTACTTAAAAAACAAACAAACAAAAAAAGAAAGTTTATTCTATTGTGGTTATTATGTCTGCATCAGGAGCTGTAGACAGTTGAGAGAATAGGGAATTCTGAGTGCTGGCCTAAGTCCACCTTCCCACCTCCAGGTAAGGGGGCATCTTTGAGGATTACCCCAAAGGATGTGGTGTGGGTTAATACCAAGTGTGGGGAGGGTGGGGACAGAGGAGAGGGTTATCTGTTTGGTGGACAGAGTCTTTTTAGGATTTCCAGTGATAAAATAAAGGAATTTTTCAACTTTTAGTGCTTATGGGTCCTGCTCCTGGACTCCCAGGGAAGCTATACTTTAACATTTCAAGGTCAAAATGACTGGCAAAACCTCAGAGTGTGTGCTTTATTTCTGCCTTGAGTATACATTGTACATCTGCTTTGTTAAAAACAAAACTGGAGGGTATTATGTTAAGTAAAATAAGTCAATCAGAGAAAGACAATTATCATATAGTTTCACTCATATAGGGAATATAAGACATAGCCCAGAAACTATAGGGGAAGGGAGGGAAATTTGAATGGGAAGTCATCAGAGAGGGAGAAAAACCATGAGAGACTCTTAATTATAAGAAACCAACTGAGGGTTGCTGGAGCGGGAGTGGTTAGGGGGATAAGGTAACTGGGTGATGGATATTAAGGAGGGCATGTGATGTGATGAACACTGTGTGTTATACACAACTAATGAATCATTGAGCCGTACATCAAAAATTAATGATGAACGGGGCGCCTGGGTGGCTCAGTGGGTTAAAGCCTCTGCCTTCAGCTCAGGTCATGATCTCAGGGTCCTGGGATGGAGCCCCGCATCGGGCTCTCTGCTCAGCAGGGAGCCTGCTTCCCTCTCTCTCTGCCTGCCTCTCTGCCTACTTGTGATCTCTGTCAAATAAAAATAAAATAAATCAAAAATAAAAAATCAAATAAAAAAATTAATGATGTACTATATGTTGGCTAATTGAATTTGAATTTAAAAAACCTGGAGCATCAAAAAACAAACAAAAATGACAACAAAAACAAATGAAAAAAAAACAAAAAGGAGCAAGCAAAAAGATAAAGGGAAAAATGCTCCCTGGTTCCTGAAAGATTGAAATCATGCAGCCTTGCAGATACTAAAAGAAGGCAAAGTCCATAGCTTTCCAGAATGTCTTTTGTCATGATGATTTTTAACTCTTCACATACAAAAAAGCACATAGCCCTGCACTAAATGTTCCTTTCCTGGAGCGCGTCTACTTTGTGAAGATTGTCTGGGGCAACTGTCCTAACTTGAGCTCAAATAAACTCTTTTCCTTTTTTTTTTTTTTTCAAAGACTTTATTTGACAGAGAAAGACACAGTGAGAGAGGTAGCAGAAGTAGGGGGACTGGGAGAGGGAGAAGCAGGCTTCCTGCTGAGCAGGGAGCTGGGATCTGGGATCATGACCTGAGCCAAAGGCAGAGGCTTAATGATCAAACCACCCAGGTGCCCTTCCTTTTCCCTTAAAAAAAAAAAAAAAAAGTTTCTTCATTTTGCTTCAACACCAGAAAGGAGGGAGGGAAACCAGAGTCTTTCCAAAACTTGTAGCCTTGGTGACTCAGTGGTTTTTCTTCTTTCCAAAATGTACTATCTTTCAGAAAGCTTGATTCCTTTCCAGTTTTCCTGTCCGGCAAAAGTCCCATTTCAGGTCCAGCTTACTAATTTTTCTCGTTCCCAGTAATTAGATATAACATAGTTGTGGCTTAAACATCTCTGAGTATTCTCTCCTGTGATACCATGATTTATACAAAATATGTATTTGGTCATTCAGGTAACCAAAATTTATTTCAGATATATTTGGTTTTCATCTGCAGTTCCTAAAAATGCTTCAGAGTCATAGAATTGAAATGAGAGGCTCATTATTCTTTCTTTCTTTTCTTTTTTTTTTTTTTTTAAGATTTTGTTTATTTGACAGAGAGAGACACAGCGAGAGAGGGAACACAGCAGGGGGAGTGGGAGAAGGAGAAGCAGGTTTCCTGCCAAGCAGGGAGCCCAATGCAGGGCTCAATCCCAGGATCCTGGGATTGTGAACTGAACCAAAGGCAGTTGCTCAATGACGGAGATACCCAGACACCCCCCTCCCCCCTCCCCCCCACCTTCCAACCCCCGCCGCCCCATAGGCTCATTATTGAGGAAGGTGACTTTTGGCCTTCACCAAAGGATAGGGTTGTCAGGAGATTCAACCGTGTGATTAGAAGGTTGGGAATTTTAGTCCCACCCCTTGACTTCTGGGGAGGGGAGAGAGGCTGGAGGTGGAATCAGCCAGTGGCCAGTGTCTTTGTCAATCATGACTATGTAATGAAACCTGCAAAAAAACCTGGGAGCCCAGTTTCTGTAAAGGTTCCTGACCTGTAGAACCTCAACAGCTTCATGTGCCAAAGGTTAAAAGCTCCTTTGTTTGCTGTCTTGCTCTAGGTATCTCTTCATCTGGCAGTTCATTCCTGTCCTTAAAAAAAATCTCATATATCATTGTTTCCCTCAGTTCTGTGAGTCACTCTAGCAAATTAATTGAACCTGAGGAGGAAGCTGTTGGCACCACCAAACTGTGGCAGGTCAGTAAGAAGCAGAGGTGGAAGCCTGGGGCTGGTGGCTGGCATCTGATGTGAGGCCCCGGTGGGAGGAGTGTGGAGGCCAAGAAAAACAAGGCTGTACCCACCTTGAGTCTAGCCCTGACATCAGTACAGCCATCTTGACAAAGCAAAAGCTGGCACCTTGCAACCCCTCTCCACCTGCTCCCCTCCCCTCGATAGTATGTGTGACATTCCTCAGCCACCTCTGGCTGCCCTAAAAGAAAAACAAATAGTTAACTTGCAGAGATCACAATCCTGCAAGACAGGAGTCTCCCTTGGTTTACAAATGTCCTAGAGATTTACAAGTAACTCAGTTCCTCAAACCCTAACATCGCCCTCCCCTCCATAAAACTGAAGGAGGCTGAGGTGGGAGAAAATGGAAATAAAGTTAAACCTAGATCTCACTAACAAGGACGCTTGATAGGAGGAATGTGACATTCAGCCAGGAAACTCCCAATTGTCTTCATGTTAGTGCCTCATTAGAGGGAAAAACGGCCTTGGCTTGATAATAACCAGGACTTCAGTATCCTGACAGTCTTCTTTACCATGACAGCCCTTCTGAACACCCCCTTTGTGCTCACCCACCGCCGAGTCCACCCCTACTCTGCCTTTAAAAACTCTGACTGTAATCTGGTTCGGGGTCCAAGTCCCTACTCCACTGTGTCAGGTATACTTGGGCCCAGGCTTAAGCTTGTCAAATAAACCCTCATGTGATTACATCGGTGTTGGCTCCTTGGTGGTCTCTCAGACATGAAAACTTGGGCATAACAAGGAGAAGTGGGGGAAATGGATATTGGGGTGGGACACAGGTTTCAGGAGGCCATCCTGTAGGACCAAACGCTTACCCTCTGCAATCCAGTGCTATCTCTGGGTGGATCATGTCTGAATTGCTTAGTGTCATGTGGGGGAACACCCTACCCTGCCATGTTGGGTCCACAGACCCTAACAGATACACCTAATGAGTACATTCTCAATGAGAAATAATCAAATAGTTTGATTATTAAGAATATGAAAGTATCAACATTTGTTTATTTATTATTTATTTAGATTATTTATTTATTGAGTACGCCAGCAGGGGAGGGACATAAAGAGGGAGAGAATCTCAAGCAGACTCCTGCTGAGCACAGAGTCTGACAGAGGCTGACGTGGGGCTCCATCCCATGACCATGAGATCATGACCTGCGCTGAAATCAAGAGTCTAATGATTAATCAACTAAGCTGCCCAGGCACCCCTAACATATAAGAGTTAAAATAGAAAAATAAAAATGCATGCTACATATTTTTTAAATATTTATTTGAGAGAGAATGTGTGCTCAAGCCCGCATGCTGCGGGGGTGGGGTGGGGGGAGGGGCAGAAGGAGAGGGAGAGGGAGGCAGAGAAGAAGCAGACTCCTGGACCAGCAAGGAGCCTGCCTTGGGGTGTCATCCTAGGATCCCGGGACCACAACCTGAGCCAAAGACACACACCCAAATGATTGAGCCACCCAGGGACCCCACATTCTATATATTTTTAGCTGATTAAATAAGTAGAATGTTTGTGCGTTTGTGTGTATGCACATGTATATGTAATGGACCTTAAGATTAAAGCAGTTCATTATTGTAATTAGTATTTTATTTTTTAATTTTCTGGTGTACTGATTGATGGAATACATGAGCACAGGCATATATATTGCTTAGTAGTCTGATATGTGGTGAATATTTCTAAGTGTCTCACAAGAACTAAAAATATGTTTCTCTGTCTTTCTTGTATAAGGTTTAATATATAACAGGTCAAACTCATTTTTTTTTTGTTTTTCCATTATGGAATATTACTAGTTTGTACCAGCTTTATAACATGAATACGGACAGAGCCATATTAATATGCCTCTGAGAATTGAGAACATACACATTTTACTCTTTGGCCAAAAACTCCACGTGAACAAGATGACTTCGTGACTCAGCCCTGCAGAGGCTCTTCCTCCAGGGCTTCACGAGTCACGGAAGAGCCCACCACGATCACATTCCTCACCCCTGTTCCCTGCCGGCATGTCTAATGGGCATGTACACATGATAGGCAACATCTGCCTGGCTGTCTGGGTGACTCGGTTGGTTGGGCGGCTGACTGTTGGTTTCAGCTCAGGTCATCTTCTCCGTATCCTGCGATCTAGCCCTGCCTGGGGCTCCCTGCTCAGCTCAGCATAGAGGATTCTCTCTGTCCCTCTGCCCCCTGCCCTCAAATAAATAAATTTTTAAAAATAATAATACTTATTTAAGGTCCTTGCATTTCTTTGCAGGGCTCCATAGCTCATTTCCATTCTCTTTGGGATGGACGAGAATCTGTGTGCATGGACCACAGTTACTTACTCTTTCATCTCCTGAGGGACGTCTGGTTTCTTACAGGTTTTGGCAGCTATGAATGAATAAAGCTGCTATAAACACTTGTGTGCAGAACTTTGTGGGGACATAAATGTCCAATTCATTTGGGTAAAAACCTAGGAGTGTGGTTTCTGGATCATGTGAGAGGTCATTTAATTTTGTGAGAAACGCTCATCTGTCGTCCAAAGTGGCTATCGCATTTTGCATTTCTCATCTACAGTGAATGCAAGTTCCTGCTGTTCCGCCTAGTGTTCGGTGATGTCAGTTTTGGAGTATACCTCTCAAATGTACCCTTAACATATCTCACTGTTTCAGTTTGCAATTTTCTAACAATGCATGGTGCCAAGTATCTGTTCATATACTTTTTTGCTATGTGTGTGTCTTCTTGGTGAGGTGTCCATATAGATCTTTTGCCCATTTAAAAAATCAAGTTGTTCGTTTTCTTATTATTGAATTTTAACAGTTCTTTGTGTATTTTGGATCATGGTCCTTTGTCAGATATGTCTTTTGTTTTCTCCCAATACCTGGCTCGTCTTCTCATTCCCTTGACAGTGTCTTTCATAGTGTAGAAGTTTGTAATTTTAATGAAATCTGACTTATGCAATTA